>NC_139027.1:50277215-51477215 GCF_964662115.1 Mustela nivalis | reverse complement strand
TGTTAGGAGATTCTGAATGTCTGAAATGGTTTTATTCTACCCACAAACTAGATTGAATATAGGTGGAGAATTGTCAGGTGAAAATAATCCCCCCTCATAACTTCTAGCTTCTAGTGTTGCTGTTGAAGAGCCCATGCCATTCTTATTCTCAGCCCTTTGTTTGGGCTATCTTTTCTCTTTAAAATCTTTCAGATATTTAACTCTGGTATGTTAAAGTTTGATGATATTGGGTCTTAGTGTGGATTTAAAAAATTGAATTTCAATCTAGAGACCCATGATCTTTAATTCTGGTGTGGAAGAACTAGCTAGCTAGGGACGATAAACCTAAAGAATTGTAAGCAATAAGATACTCATTGGCTTAAGCCACTAAATTTTGAAGTGGTTGCTATGTAGCAATAAATAACCAGAACAGTGGGAGGAGAGAGCATAGGTCTATACTGCATGATTCAATCTGCAGATTTTTTTATTCAATGCCCTATATTAGCTGGCTCCTTACCTCTACTCTCTCTGCACTTAGATTCAAGAGCTTCTATAGTTTGGACATTTATTGGCCTAAATTTAACTACCTGTATTGGCTCCAACATTCAAATTGTAGCATTCAAGATCTCTACTCCAATACAGGTCAAGCCTAAAATTTGGCACTATGATGACTTATAACTTTTTGATCCAATATCCTGATTCTAGCTAAAACACCTTTTTAAAAAAAAAAAAAAAGGTTTTTATTTATTTATTTGTTTGTTTGTTTATTTTTGCCCTGCAAATTCTAGCCACTTCAGCAGCAATAAGTTCCAATATCACTTTCTTCCACTCTTTAACATTTTTCCTCTCTGCCAGGCAGAAAGATAAGATATTTATCTTCTTCAGAGATCACAATCTTGTATTATGTGTTGCCTAATACCCCCCAAAACACTTGCTTTATGACTTTGCTCCAGTTTTAAAGTTATTTATAAAACAAAAGTAAGTCTGATACTCGTTATTGCATTACTTCTAAACAATATATCTTTTGAACTTACATTTTCATCAGAATCTTAGAGTCACATTAGCTTACTTTAATTTATGAAAAATGCTCACAAAATAACCTATTTGACAAAATGAGTTATTATCAAACCATCAGTAAATCATATTTACTTTATTCCAGATTAAAAGCTCAACTTTATTTTTTTTTTAATTTTTAAATTTTTTTTCAGCGTAACAGTATTCATTGTTTTTTGCACCATACCCAGTGCTCCATGCAATCTGTGCCCTCTCCAATACCCACCACCTGGTTCCCCCAACCTCCCACCCCCGCCCCTTCAAAAACCTCAGATTGTTTTTCAGAGTCCATAGTCTCTCATGGTTCACCTCCCCTTCCAATTTCCCTCAAACACCTTTTTCATCAAGCTTGCTCCTCTCCCTAACCTAGGACATTTCCTTTCTAATCCTTTTCTTCATAGTCCACCTGCATCTTTTGAGAAAATGGAATTAAAATTCCCTCTGCACAATGTCTTCCTAGACTTACTTCCACTGGTGCAGTTCCTCCAGCAGATGTAATACAGAAGTCTACTGGACACTGGTTCCTGACTGCTGATGGTTTTAATGGAGACAGGGTTTGCAGGCTCTGATGAGGCCTGTATGCTTTTCCCTTGAAAAGTCTGAGAAAAATCTAGAAAGAGATGAAAATGTGTAACATCACTGAAAACCAAGGCTGATGATGATATTATCAGATTATTAGAGGAATTCTTATTAAAGACAATACTGTTAAAGCTGTATCACAAAAGGAGAAACAAATGGCACACTTGTGTTCCTTTTGACATAAAGCAGAACATTTCTTTCCTCCTCCTCTGATTGCCCCAAGACATTCTGATACCAAATGAAAAAACTATAAACCATCCCAGTACTGTGTGAGTGCACCTTATTTTGCCTTCCCGCTAACATTTCTACATTCATTTGGGGAGTGAAACTGCCACAAAACAGCAGGGCAGTATAGGCTGACCTCAATGACAGTGCTTTGCATTCCAGGAGGCGTAGGACCCTCATACATAGCCCCATACTATGGGTAGGACAGAGCCTTAATAGACCTGGAACTAAGCATGCTGGGAATCAGTTTCCAAGTTCTAGGAAGCCATGAAGTAGGGGTATGACAAGACTCGGCCACACTATGACAGTACCATATTAAAAGAAAGCCTGGGATCCAGACCTTGGGAGTTGGGCTGAGGTCTCTATAAAATATATAACCCTCAAAAGCCCTAATGTTATAGCTTTGTGAAGGGGATTCAACTGATTCCCAATAAACAGTGGGAGCACCGAGGGAAATCTACACATTTTGTTTGATGCTAAATGGAATCTTGATATGTCTCTTTTATTTTGAAGATGAATAAAAAGGGAAAACACTCAACTTGATCTATTAAAAAAAGATGAACTGTGGAACATGAGAAAGGAAACTTTATCTTGATGACTCAGATGTGCAGAGAGTAACAAGAGTTCAATTTTAGAAAATTGTTTGGAACCCTCACTTAGTTGAAAAAAAAATGTGGCCTCTGAACAGCTAAAGGAAATCATAAGGGCAGAGAAGACCACAATGAAATAAGATGAGATGAAAAGATGCCAAAGTGAGGTGAAAAAGAACTAGGTAAGATGTTAGAGTGTGTCAAGTTACCTACAGCTATGAAATGAACTGTGTTAAAACCTAGTGAGCTAAATCACACCATTTCATTCTTCACAATTCTGTGGGAAGGAATTAGAGCAGGGTGATTTGATCAACTCTTCTGCTCCATCTGGTGTGGGGTCTGCCTAGGCGTGGTAGCATTTAGTTGAGAGGTGGCTGGAGTTGGAATGTTCAAGATGACTTCACTTCTCACATATGGCACCTGGTGGCTGAAGAATTGTGGGACCCTCCCTCTCTTTCTCATGTGGCTTGAGATTCTTTATATGGCAGCTAGATCTCCTAAGTGAGAAAGTGGAAGCTGCCAACCTTCTTTAGACTGAGGATTGGAAGTCCTATAGTATCACTTCTGATATATTCTGTTGGTTAAATCAGGTCACAAGATCAGCCTGGGTTAAAGGGAAGAGAAAAATTCTCCACCTCTTGATGGGAGGGGATGCGTGTGCATACAGGGTTAGGAGGAATAATTCACAGTCGTTTTTGTCGTCAATCTACCTGGGAATTGTAGTTTCAAAATAAGGATGGAAAAGAAACTTAAAAAGAAAATTTAGGGGCGCCTGGGTGACTCAGTGGGTTAAGCCTCTGCCTTCGGCTCAGGTCATGATCCCAAGGTCCTGGGATCGAGTCCCGCATCGGGCTCTCTGCTCAGCAGGGAGTCTGTTTCCTCCTCTCTCTCTGCCTGCCTCTTTGCCTACTTGTGACCTCTGTCAAATAAATAAATAAAGTCTTTAAAAAAAAAAAAAAGAAAATTTAACATCCATACCAAAGGAGGTGAGGAGCAGAACTGACACTATGGAAAACTGGCATAGTGGTGTGGAACACAAATTTGCATAGTCCCAGAAGGTCTGAGTGGATATAGAGATGGAAATAATGAATGAGAGACAGAGGACAAAGATGCAAGGTCCTAATGGAAATTCCTTTCTATGCTTGTAGAATTTCCCATGTGAGGTATCTTGGTGGTAGAACTGTCCCACACATTGAATCTGAAAAGGCCAGAGTTTCATTTCCTCAGGTTTATTGCTAAGGTGCTGGCATGTGATGTGTGCTAGCCAGTCAGGAACATGCATCTGGGACTTTGAAAAGGAAGCTTGCAGCACAAAGATGAAAGGACTAAGGAGAATTTTCTTGGAGGGTGGCAGGCACTGGGTTCAGGACAGCACAAGCCGCAGTGTCCAGGGTCCAAGGCTAGAGCGGTAATGCTGTGAGGAGCTCCCAGGGTTTGGTGGTAGCATCCTGGAGTCCTCACTGGGTGTGTTCTGTGGTGCAACTTGGTTGTCATTCTGGTTGCTCTTGAGCCTCCCTGTAGGCTGCCCGTTTTCGGAGCTTGAGTCTCTATATATACGTGTGTGTGTGTGTGTGTGTGTGTGTGTGTGTATACACACACACACACACACACACATATATATAAATTTTTTTGGTAAGATTCCCAGGATCTGTTTAATAAATTCTTTTCACTGCTAATTCAGCCAGAGTTAGTTTGGGTTGCTTGAAATTAAGATCCCTGACTTGTACAAGGATATGAACAAAGACTAACAGGTATTGCTATGGGAGAAAAACCAGGGTAACTGGAAGAGGCAATAATCAGTCAAAACAAATTTTCTTTTTCTTCTTAGAAATCAAAAGGGAAAAAAAAAAAAAAAAGAAATCAAAAGGGAATCCAAGTATGTGTCCAGAAGTGTTTTTCTATATTTTGAGCAAGATGGTTTTAAAAAGAGATCTCATCTGGACATATCATGGACATAATTATATTTCATAAGAAAAAATATTAATAGGAATCAAGAAGTGAAAGAAATAGATTATCCACAAGTTAGAAGGACTTCAGACTTTTTATCTGCAACACTAACTGCCAAAAGAAAAGATAACAATGTTTCCATTTTTTTAGTTTTGTGGGTAAAAGTCTGGGATCCACATTTTTTCTTTAAAAAGAATTATTTGAAGATGTTTAGCCTGAAACTCAGTGAGTGATTCTCACACTTCATTCTTCTTCCTCAAAATTGTTTTAGCTATTCTAGGGCCTTTGTCTTCCACACAAATTTCAGAATAAAAGAAATCTTACTGGGATTTTGATAGGAATTGCATTAAATCTATAAATCATTTGAATAGGACAGAAATCTTTATTAAGTTGAGGCAGCTAATCCATGAACACAGTATGTCTTTACCTTTATTTAGACTTTCCTTGATTTATATCATCAGCATTTTGTAAATTTTAGCATATAGATACTATACACACCTGTTTTGGTAGATGAATATCTAAGTATTTAATTTTCATTGGAGTTATTATAAGTGGCATCATGTTTTACATTTCAGTTTCCATATGTTCATTGTTAGTGTGTTGACCTGCAATTGATTAGTATGTTGACTCTGTAACTTATACCCTTACTGAACTCATATATTATAGTTTTTTAGTAGATTCCATGTGATTTTCTACATAGACAATCATGTCATCTGAAAATACAGTTTTATTTTTAAACTATATGCCTTTTATTCCTTTTTCTTGCCTTATTATAGGGGCTAGGGCTTCTAGTACTATGCTGAATAAAAGCAGTGAGGGCAGACATTCTTGCCTATTCTTGATCCGAAGGAAAAGCTTTCAGTCTTTTACCATTAAGTCTGATGTTAGCTGTAGGTTTTTAAATAGATGCTCTTTATCAAGTTGAGGTAATTCTTCCCTGTTCCTAATTTGCTAAGATTTTTTGTCATGAGTGGGTATTGGATTTGTCAAATGATTTATCATGGAGTTACATATAAAACATAAAACTATAAAACTTTTAGGAAAAATATAGAAGATCTTGAATTCTGGATGTAAGCAAAGAATTCTTAAATTTGACACCAATCTATGATCCATACCAAATAAAATAAAGATAAATTGGACCTGGGGTGCCTGGGTGGCTCAGTTGTTAAGAGTCTGCCTTCAGCTCAGGTCATGATCCCAGGTCTTGGGATCGAGCCCCTCATTGGGCTCCCTGCTTGGCAGGAAGCCTTCTTCTCCCTCTCTCACTCCCACTGTTTGTATTCCCTCTCTTGCTGTCTCTCTCTCTGTGTCAAATAAATAAAAATTTTAAAAAAGATAAATTAGACCTTATCAAAATTGAAAGCTTTTTCCCTGTGAGGGTTCATATGAAGGGGGTAAGACAAGCCATAATATTTGCAAGTCACATATTCGACAAAATGACTGGTATCTAGAATATGTAAAGAACTCTCAAAACTTAATGATTGTTTAAAAAGTCCCATTGGAAAATGGGGAAAAGACATAAACAGATATGTCGCTCTCTGCCCGCAAGAAAGACTCGGAGACTCACGTAGCGGCGAACCTTCTTCTTTAATCGCTTTTTTTCTTCCTCCCCCCCTTTACCCTCGGCGCATGCGTTTTTATACAGGCAGTGTTACCCAATCACAATGCAGTGCTCATGCACCTCCCTGCGAGAGTGGACCTAAATGAACAGCCAATCATATTCAGTCCCTTACGGCTCTTAGAGTAGGCCTCCTGTACTGGCTCCCGACACAGATATTTCACATAAAGAGAATAGACAGATGGCAAATAAGCTCCTGAAAAGATGTTCAGCATTATTAGCTTCTTTATTCATCATAACCCCAAACTGGAAACAATCCAGATATTCTTCAGCAGGTTAAACCAACTGTGGTATATCCACACCATGGAATACGACTCAACAATAAAAAGTAACCAACTATTAACACATGTAAAAATGTGTATGAATTGCCAGAGAATCATGGTGAAAAAAGCCAATCTCAAAAGGTCACATATTATATGAATCCATTTATATAACTTTCTTGAAATGACAAATACGGGAATGGAGAGCAGATTAATGGTTGCCAGATGCCAGAGATGGGGTCTAAGGGTGATGGAGTGGAAGCAGGAGTGGCGATAAAAGAGCAGCACGAGAGATCCTTGTGACGAGGAACTGTTCTTTAGTTACTGTGGAAGTGGATACAAGAAATTACACGTATGATAAAATTCTACAGAATCAAAACACAAACACACACACACACACACATGCACAAATACAAGTAGAACTGGGAAAATCTGAATAGGATGGGTGAATTGAATCAATGTCAATATTCTGATTGTAACTACAGTTTTGCAAAACATAACTTTGCAGGAAACCTGGTAAAGAATACATGAAGTCTCCTTATGACCTCCAAATACATGTGAATCTATAATTGTCTCAAAAAGTGTAATAAAAAAAAGAAACAATCATTTGCATTAGTCAGAAGCCAAACAGAGATGCCTACCATAACCATTATTTGTTGATATTGTTATAGAAGTTTTAGTTAATACAATTATTTAGGCAACTGAAAAAAGAAACAAGAAATAGGAAAAGAAATTATCATAATTTGCATATAATTTTTTTTTTTTTTTTTTTACTTTGAAAACCCTAGGGAACAACAGAAGACAGTTCATAGGGAAACCAGTCACAAATTGAACTCACTTAACAAAGTCTTATAGAATAGCAATAGCTAGTTAAGAAAACAAAGATTTCCCTGGCATGAACTATTGAAAACTGTGCTGGACCCATAGGAGTAAAACCATAAAACATTACTGAAAGGCATAAAAGAGGTCTTTAATAAATGGGAGGTTAGGCTTCTTGTTGGGAAGATTCAATATGTAAAAATGTAATTTCACCACAATTTAATTATACCTTCAATAAAATTCTGATAAACATCTCCATGAAAGTTTTTCAGAACTTAAAGAGAATACAAAGTTCATTTGGAAAACTAAATGGGGGAGAAGTACTTCATTATTACGCTAAACACTAAACACTCAATGCAAGAAACTAAAAAAAAAAAAAAAAAAGAGAGAGAGAGAAGAGAAAAAAAACCAAAGGAAATAAGGAAAAAAGGAGTAATAAAGCAATTAATTACACAAAGAGAAATAGAATTGATAAATATAATCAAGAGCTCTTTCTTTGAAAAAAGTAATAAACACATTCTGCCTGATACTGCTCATCATAATAAATCCTGAAAGAAATAAAGTGTAAGAAAAAATAAAGAAATAAAGAAAAAACTAAATAAAGAAAAAATAAATCTGTAATTCGATTTTTTAAAAATATTTTATTTATTTATTTGAGAGAGAGCGAGCACAAGAAGGTGGAGGGGCAGAAGGAGAGGGAGAAGCAGACTCCCCACTGAGCAGAGAGCCCAATGCAGGGCTCCAACCCAGGACTCTGGGATCATGACCTGAGCCAAAGGCAGGTGCTTAACCAACTGAGTCACCCAGGGGCCCCTGTTTTTATGTTGGAAATAATATAATTATGCATATTTTAAAAATTAATTTGTTCAGCTGAGTTCTCACTAACAGGTTTTTCAATTTCTCTAGCTTTGTAATATATTTAATTAGCATAGTAGTTATACTTTAACTTCTGAAGTGATTGAGTCCAGAGTTCAAATACAGGCTCCTGATATTTAGTACTTCTGTAATGATGGGAAACTTTGTTAATGTCTCTCAGATGCATGTAATAGTACTTCCCTAAATTTTTGGAAGGAGTGAATAGAACCCACAATGCATATGAAATACTTAGCTTTGTGCTAAGTACAGTATAAGCACTCGATAGATGCTATGTTTTTAGTGTCCAATGAGGCAACATCTGAAGGTTTTAAAGACTGTCCTATTGAGACCACACTGACTTATATATTTATTCAAGGCAGAAAAACATCTTTACAAAATCCCATCTTCTTATCCAGAAACAGTCCCTGTCTCTCCTCTTACTCAAGTCTTTTTCTGTGTCCTCCTGTGAAAAATATTCGACATTCCCTCAATAGATACACATCACTAGCATCAAACCTCTAGGTACTGTGTAGTCTTTGTTGATATTTGGTTGGCTTTTCAAGCCAGATATTGTTGATTTATGGGAAAGTTACTGATTTTGGAGTATTTATTCTCGATGAACAGGTACAAAAAAAGTTTTTTGCTTTTTCCTTTCCAACATTTCTTCTTCTTCTTTTTTTTTAAAGATTTTATTTATTTATTTGACAGAGAGAGAGAGATCACAAGTAGGCAGAGAGGCAGACAGAGAGAGAGAGAGAAGGATGCAGGCCCCCTGCTGAGAAGAGAGCCCAATGCGGGACTTGATCCCAGGACCCTGGAATCATGACCTGAGCTGAAGGTAGGGGCTTAACCCACTGATCCACCCAGGCGCCCTTATTCTTTTTTCAGTAGTGATTTATTGACATCAATGAAATAACCCAATGTGGATAAGCTTGACTTTGATTCTGTTACTTGCAACCAAAAGAGTGCTGACTGATTATGCCTTAGAAAAGACTGAATTAAAAAAAAATCCATTTGATGTCAGCTGCAATCTCCACATATCTCCTTATATCTACTCACTTAAAGTGAAGAGATTTCCTAATGTTTACCCACCCCTGCATTCCTGCAGTTCAGTCTGCTTGATGATGCATTACTCTTGAAATATATTGCTGAATTCAGCTTATTTACTTTGTGAAGCTTTGATTTTAGTCAGGTTTGATATCAGAGTTTTGATAGGTTTGAAAATGATTTGAAATATTACCCACATTTTTCTCTGGTCTTAAAACAGTTTATATAGTCCAGTAATGATCTATTCCCTCAGTCTGAAATACTTCTGGGCCCATCACCTTTCGGCAGGTAAATCTCTAAGGTTTCTTAATTTATTTCAAGCTTATTTCTTTATCCTTTTTGTCTCTTTTTGGAATCAAGTTTGATATTCTCTCTTGCCTTCTTCCCTCCTTTATAATTTTTCTTCCTCCCTTCTTAAATACCAGGAGCAACTTGGTAGATCTGGATAAGATAGTGGTTCACACATGGTAGGCAATGCCCATGGCTTTAACTTGGGGTGTCAGAGTTCAAACAGGCAAGCCTGCATGCAGTAGTGGTGGTAGGGAAAGGAAACTAGTTATGGGGGTGGGGGGTGATTCAATAAGTAAGTATATTAAGAATAATGAGAGTCAGGTCCTTACTGTCAGTGACGGGAAAAAAAAACTAGAGTGAATCCTAGAATTCAGTAGAATGGTACTGAATTGGAATTGGAGGTATGGGTGAACTCATAATTTTCAACATGGAGCACAGATATAGCTAGCAATAAATGCATGTATTTTGTGTGTGTGGGAGGTTTGGTTTTCTGTTGCTGTGTAAGAAAGGACCCCCAAACTTAGTGCCTTAAAACAATAGGACATATTTATTATTTCATAATTTCTGTATATCAAGAATCTAGGAGTGACTTAGCTGAGTGCCTCTGTCTCAAGGTCTCACAAGGCTGCCCTCAAACTGTGGATGGGGCTGTAGTCTCATCTGAAGGTTGTATTAGAGAAAGATCTGTTTCCATTCTCACTCATGTGGTTGTTGGCAGGTCTCACTTCCTTGTGGGCTGTTGGCTGGAGGTGCCCTCAATGCCTTGCTATATGGACCTCTCCATAGGGCAGCTTACAGCATATAGCAGGCTTCCTTCAAAGTGAGTAAGAGAGAATATTTAAGATAGAAGCCACAGTCTTCTTATAACCTGAACTTCAATGTGACATAAACCTAAACTTGAATTCGAACTTTTGTCAAATTCTGTTTGTTAGAGGGGAGTCGGAAATGTCCACTTCACTTTTGAGAGGACAAGGTTACATAAGTATTTGAATATTAGGAGATGGGGATCATTTTGGGGGCAATCCTGGGGCTGCCTACCACAGATAGATGATGATAGATGACAGAAAGATAGATAGATAGATAGTTAAATAGGTAAATTGATAGATGATTGACTGGTAGGGATTGATATTTTTCGCCTTTGAGCCCTGAGAAATCTTAAGAGCAATGAACTCATCTCCTGTCTAGATCTTTGTTTTTTACGTATCTTTCTCCACTAAAAGGACTTGAAGAAATGGTGGATTCCCGGACTGGGGCAGAAAAAGTACAAGATGAGCCTGGAACATCCTGTTGTTCAAGAAAGTAAAGATGTGCTCAAGGAATAATGAGTACAGATCAAGGGGGACATAGAGACCAGATTGAAGAGGTAATACTAGCCAATCTGGGATAATCTGACAAAATAGAAGAGAACTGTAACAGATTTTTACCATGGAATGAAATAGGAATCAGGAGTCCACAGTGGTAAAATAAATAAATAAATATGTAAGTGGAGAAGAGAGAAAAACCTTTCCTTAAAAGTAGAATGTCAACCAATGTAGAAGGGATGAAGGAATTTGAAAATCATCATTTGGCAACCATTGTGGTAATAAGTGATGCAGCTAAGAACCATCAGTGAATATTACAAGGGTAGAAGAGAAGCTAGTTATGTAGTCTCAAAATACTTTTCCATAAAATAATTATTGATTACAAAGGGCTTTGGAAGAAGAATCCTTCATAGAAGACACTCTCTTAATTCAATAACCAAGGTCAAAATGAAATCATGCTACCCATGATAGAATGCAATGAAGAACCATAGTGTGTGATATTTTTGTTCAAGATATGTAACATGAGGGTGCTTGGGTGGCTCAGGCAGTTAAGCATCTGCTTTCAGCTCAGGCTCAGGTCATGACTCTGGGGTCCTGGGATGGAGCCCAGCATCCGGCTCCCTGCTCAGTGGGGAGCCTGCTTCTTCCTGTCCCTCTGCCCCTCCCCCTGCTTGTGTTCCTGTGTGCGGGCATGCTCTCTCTCCCTCTCAAATAAATAAATAAAATCATAAGGAAAAAAATGTAACATGAGGAAATACCAGACAAACCCAAATTGAGGGCCATTCAACAAAATAGCTGACTTGTATCCTCAAATATATCAAGATCAAGAGAGTGTTACAGAACAAAAATCCAGTGGGTACATTTGAAGATCTAATTGGCTTAAGTGATTGGTGAAATCACTTAAGTGATTTGTGAGTCCAGCAGTACCTCATCTAGCAAATAGGAAGATGATCTGAGGAGATGTACAAAATGGAAGGTTTTTATATTCAGGAGGGTGGAGTAAGGGAGTTAATGGCAAAAGAGAAGGAAGAGTTGTTCTAGGCCAGGATATGGATTTTTGGAGGCTTGGGAGGGGGGGTGGTTGGTGGTGGTAGGGGGATGATAGGGTTTGTATCCTACAAATGGCTGGCCAGGAAATTTCAGAACAACTGTTAAAATGTCACATTCCCCAGGATAAGTTGAAACTTTAAGTCTCAGTTTGCCATCACAGGGGGCAAATGACTCCATATTGAGCTTGTTGTTCCCTTTTTAATAAGAGTAAAGAAAAGACTGAGGTATGGCTCCATATCAAGGGGAATTGACAACTCAATGCAACATGTGATTCCAGATTGAAGCTGCTTGCTTATGGAGATTGTGGAAATAGTTGGCAAAACTTGAATGTGGTCTGTGGATTGAATGGCAGAATTGTATCGATATTGTCCTGGTTCCAATGGCTGTATTGAGATTATGTGGGAAGATGTCCATACTTTAAGGAAATACACACTCAAGTATTGAGGGGTATAGGAACATCCTGTGGGCCAATTATTCCCACATGGTTTAGCGGGGAAAGTTCTTAGTGTTGTTTTAGCAAACTTTCTTTAGTTCTGAAATTATTTCTACATAAAAGGAGAAAAAGAAAGGAGACCCAATTGGATGAAGAATATGATCCCAACTATGTCAAATAAACAAACTTGCCAATTAAAAAAAAAAGAGAGAGAGATAGAAGAGAGAAAAAATCAGTTATCTTAGTATCAGTTTGTGTGTATTATTTTCTCTTAATTTGAAATTCTCCTCTGTGGTGGTTGTATGCCTTTCTCCTCCACTATATTGTGTGTCTGTGGCCATGATGCCTTTTCTCCTTGATTTGCCCTGCTAGAGGAAACGTGTTATGACTAAGAGCACGAGTTCTGGGCATGGACCGATCTGGGACCCAACACTTAACTCCCAACACCTCAGTTTTCCCATCTATGAAATGGGGATATCTGTACTTCCTAGCACATGGGGTTATCCTGAGATGAATGTGTAAATGTCAAAGTGTTTAGCATAATCCTTGACCATTAACTGAATGCCCAATCAGTAGTCTTTATTAGTATCCTAATTATAGTCTTCTCAAAGATCCAGCTCTTAAATTTCTCAGATCTATAGTTTTTTTTTTTTAATAATTTTTAATTTATTTCCCTCATATTCACTATCTTCAAATTCTTCCTCTGGCTTTTCATAGCTTCACTTTTTTACTCTTTTAAGAACTTTGCTTTTGTCTTGCATACTTGTTTTATTTAATACTGTTTAATGAGAAAAACAAAACTATATGTATTCTATTCTTTAGAGCTTTGTGTTTTCTCTTTGGTATAGCTCCTCATTGTTTCTTAAACAATCATTAATTATGTTTTCAATGTTCTCTTTGACTCTCCAGCTATTAAGACAAGTTTCCCAGCTCTCCAGAGTGGCTTCATTTTGTTTCTTTGTTTCTCTTGTGCTATTAACTTCTACTTTTGTTGCATTGTGGTTTGAATTTGTGCATAGTACTATTTCTGCTTTTGAGGTTTTAATGAGATTTTCTTTGCGGCCTAAGATACCAAATTTGTAACTCTTCTTTGGCCATTTGAGATGAGTATGTATTTTCTGTTTCTAGAGAACACATTCTCATATAGCTCTGTTAAATCAAAATTTTAATAATAGACTTGAACTCTTCTCTATTCTCATGAAATTTCTGTCTACTTGGTCTCTCAGAAATGATAAGGCATATTAATCCTTCTGTTATCACTGTGGTTTTGTTCAATTACTCCTTAATTGCTAGCATTTTGGCCTTGTACATTTAACGCAATATTCAGTGCACACAGAGTTCATGGTTCTTATATTCTCATTAGTTTCTACAATTTGCCAATATAGGATTCCCTTCTCTCCTCCCCCACCCCAAGGTAGTTTAGTGCTTTTTTGCTATGAATTCTGCATTGACTGATGTGAATATTGTTTTCTTTTTGTTTGTCATTGGGTAATGTACACCAAGTAGATTGTCCATCCTTCTCCTGGAAGGTGGTCCACTTTGTGGGGAGTTCTTAAGATCTTGTCCCCAGCCACATTTGTTTGCTCCAGAAATGGGCAGCTGATGCAGGCAGGGCCAAGCAGAATCCTCCCTAAGTGTTGGGACTTGGGACACACACTTGGTTGTTGCCTGTGCCATGGCCATCTTCCTATGGGTAAACTGGAAAACAGGGAGTAGATCATTGCAAATGGTGAAAAGAAAGTAGACCCAGTCCTGAGAGATGGGGGAGTCCCCAGCATGGTGGTCCCAGTGTTATTTTAGTCCTGGCTCTGGAGTCAGGATATTTGATCATTTGTCTCATATGATGATAGCATTTTGTCCTCTTTATGCTTCCTTATATTTTCCTTTCTCATATTGCCATTTGCTCAGGTTTGCTTTGCAAGTTTATATTTAGAAATCAGAAAGTCACATTCCCATTTCTAGCCTACTCCTGATGCCTTTAATGACACACACACACAAACAGACACATGTACACACATACATCCTATATATATACTATTGCCTTATCAACCTCAAAAAAACACATAGTATGTATTTATTTCCCCTGTGTATGATAATTTCATACTTTTAAAATTTCCTCCCTACTTCTCACCTCCTATTTTTCTTGATATAAAAAATTAATATTAGTATTATGAATTTATTTCTTACATGTATGTATACTTTCTCTTATAGTAATTATTTTGGACATATATGTACCTTCTCTTTCAGTAATTATTTTGGACATTATATTTGGATGTCAATAATGCTAATATTGAATTTTTATAAATTAACTTTGAGTTCTATTAATTTTCTTATTCATTTCTTGCTCAGCTGGAATATGCTTTGAACAAATTTTTCTGCATGTTTGAGTGTGTGGTATACATTCAAATGCTTAAAGGTTTGAAAAATGTCTTTTAATTGACCTCACAAATAAATCAAAGCTTTTTTTTTTTTTTTTGTCTTGAATGGAGTCTTTTTCTCTTGGAAATTTGTTGATATTATTATACTTATCATATTTTGTTTGCATTTAGGTTTGTGAAGGAGAAGACTAATTTCAGTTCATTCATCTTTACCCTGACATGTAAGTTTTTTCCCCTCAAATACTTAAAGGTTTTGAAACTTTATCCCTGACATTCTAAAAATTCACTGGGCAAGATTTAAATATGGTTCTTCTTACATCTGTAGTGCTTGGTTGTCCATGGGACCTTCTACCTCTAAGATTAAAGATATTGTTCATTTCTCACATTTCCCTACCCAATTCATCTTCTCCTCTTTCTCCTGGAATAGCGATGGGGAAGTTGTTTTGAAATGTAGGCTTTTGGTGCAGCCACTCTGGAAAACGGTACAGAGATTCCTCAAAAAGATGAAAATAGAGCTATCCTATGACCCAGCAATCGCATTACTGGGTATTTACACTAAAGATACAAATGTAGTGATTCGAAGGTGCAACCGCACCCCAGTGTTCTTAGCATATGTGTCCACAATAGCCAAACTATGGAAAGAACTTGGATGTCCATCAACAAATGAATGGATAAAGATGTGAAGTTGTGGTATGTGTATATATATATATGTATATATATATATATATAATATAATATATATACACAACATGTATATATATATTTAATGGAATACTCATATATATATGTTGTGTATATATACATTTTGTGTATATTTTATATATATATATAATGGAATACTACTCAACCATCAAAAATGAAATCTTGCCATTTGCAGTGACATGAATGGAACATGGAACTAGGGGATATTATGCTAAGCAAAATAAATAATAGAAATGCAATTCTCATATGATCTCAGTCATATGTGGAATTTAAGAAACAAAAAGGATCATAAAGGGAAGAGAGGAAAAATAAAGTAAGATGAAACCAGAGAGGGAGATAAATTATAAGAGACTCTTAATCATAGGAAACAAACTGAGGGTTGCTGGAAAGGGGAAATGGTAGAGGGATGAGGTGATGGACATTAAGAAGGGCCAATGATGTAATGAGCAGTGGGTGTTGCATAAGACTTGATGAATCACAGACCTCTATCTCTGAAACCAACAATACATTATATGTTAATTAATTGGATTTAAATAAAAATAAGAAAGAAATGTAGGCTTTGTTATTATTCCAGTATGGAGAGGCCACAGATCAGGAGGTGACTGGCATTGAAAGGATAGTTTGTGACTCATAGTTCCCTAGAGGAAGGAGCCCACCACACTGCATGGGGTCACGTGGAGAAGCACCAGGGTCAGTCAGGAGGCAGAGGGCGTGAGAGGAAAGCATGGGCAAGAGCCTTCATTATGGTTTCTGTAAAAAGGAATGGGCATAGTAAGCAGGCTTAGGATTGCCTAGTTTGGATAATTTCAGCAGTCTCTGGGGCCAAAGGGCTGATTGATTGTCTTATAGTTGGCCTGGGGTGGTTAGGGCAGGTAGGTAAAAGAGGTAGTTGGGCCTGGGCTCAGGATTGGTTGACTTGCTCAGGAAATATGCTTGCAGGTGAGTCCTTTCCTGTCTCTATGCACTGGCCAGCCCTGGGAGAGGCAGTCTCTTTGGGGACAGCAGGGTCCCAGCTATCAAAACATCAGGAAATACAGAAAATGGAAAGGCATGATGAATACAGAAGTAGCTCCCAGAAGCCTCCAAATAACTAACTATAGTTATGTTTGCTTGATTGCTTTGTAACAATATAATACTATTAGTATAACAGATTATGTTTTTTCCCAGTCATATTAGAGGGTTTTTTTCCCCCAAGCAACCACTTTTTTATTTCATTGTTCCTTTCTATTTTTGTTATTTATTTTTCTTTTATTATTTTTGGCTTTTATCTTTATTATTTCCTTTTCTTCTTCTTTCTTGGTTTGCTTCATTATCCTATTTCAACTTCTTTTTTTTTTTAAGAATTTATTTATTTATTTGACAGACAGAGATCACAAGTAGGCAGAGAGGCAGGCAGAGAGAAAGGGGGAAGTAGGTGTGGCAGTCAGAACATGTGGTCTCTTTCATATTGAGTCTTTGCAATTTGATGAGACTAGTTTTACCAGGCAGTTCAGAATGAGTATTACAAATGGCCCATGCATGCTTGAATGATACGTGTTTTCTGCTTATTGGATGCCAAGTACTATATGGCTGTATTATAGCAAATGTATCATTTTATTGTTCGAATACTTGTATTCAGTTATTTTATAATCTGAGCAATTGTTGACTGCATAATCTATTCATTTTTGAGAGAGTGACCCATTCTGATTGTGGATTCATCAATGTCTCCTTTCAATACTGCCAATCACATGTTTTGAGTTTGTTTTGTTAGTTGTATACAAAGTATTACTGTTATTTCACTTTAATGGATACTTCTTTTTAAGACTAAGAAGTGTTTGTCATTTCCATAAAGTTAAGGTTTTCTTCTACAAAATAATATTTCATCAGTTCCCTTTTGATTAGCATTGGGTATGTGTGTTGCATAACCTTACTGCCAATATGTCTGTCTTAACTTTAGATATTTCTTTCATAAATATGATATATGTGAATTAAAGGGAAAAACCTAAAATTTTATCTTTTTTTAAAAGATTCATTCATGGGACGCCTGGGTGGCTCAGTTGGTTAAGCAGCTGCCTTCGGCTCAGGTCATGATCCCAGCGTCCTGGGATCGAGTCCCACATCGGGCTCCTTGCTCCACAGGGAGCCTGCTTCTCCCTCTGCTCTGCCTTCCACTCTGTCTGCCTGTGCTCGCTCTCTCTCTGACAAATAAATAAATAAAATCTTTAAAAAAAAAAAAGATTCATTCATTTATTTGAGAGAGTGCATGCCTATGAGCAGTGAGGGAGGGGCAGAGAGAGAGAGAGAGAATCTCAGATAGACTCCATGCTGAGCGTGGAGCCTGATGCAGGACTTGACCTCCTGACCCTGAGATTACCACCTGAATCAAAACCAAGAGTCGGACTTCCAACCGACTCTTCCCCCCAGGCATCCCCATAAAAATTTATCTTCTTTCTTTTCATTTTCTTTTCTTTTCAGTGTTCCAGAATTCATTGTTTATGCACCACACCCAGTGTTCCGTGTAATACATGCCCTCCATAATACCCACCACCAGGCTCACCCAACCCCCTCACCCCACCCCCCAAAATCCTCAGTTTGTTTCTCAGAGTCCATAGTCTTTCATGGTTTGTCTCCCCCAATAAAGGCCTCACACACTCAAATTCATTTATTTTGAGTATCAATATATTTGAAATTACTTCTGCAATATCATTTTTGTTTCTATTTACCACACTTTATTTTGCTTCCTCATCCCCCCCATCCCTACTTTCTGTTGAATCCATTTTTTGTGTTCTTTTTTTTTTTTGCTAATATTTGGCAATGACACATCCTATTTCTATCTTTTGGGTGGCTAATCTCATTTCAGGGTTCATCTCTCCTGGGGGTGTTCTGTTGTGTGCCCTTCCCCGCAGGCTGGTTTTGTGGTTGCCTAAACTCCAGCTCCTTGGGCTATGTCATTGTGGACAAGGTGTTCATGGGAGCAACTTTGTCTGCATGTCTTCTCCATGTGGATGGAGGAGTTCTGAACTTTCTGCCTACACAGGGAACATGACCAGGG
This sequence comes from Mustela nivalis, assembly GCF_964662115.1. NCBI lineage: Eukaryota > Metazoa > Chordata > Mammalia > Carnivora > Mustelidae > Mustela > Mustela nivalis. The sequence continues at coordinate 51,459,057 of NC_139027.1, read as the reverse complement.
CTCAGTTTCTTTCTTGGGCTGCATCTCAGTTTCTGGTCTGGGATAAACAGTGTGTGTCCAGACACCTCCCCGATGTGGGCAGTCAATCCAGCCTTCCGGGGTGGGCCAGCTGGAAGCTCAGGGATCCCTGGCTTCACCCAGGAGCCCTGTCCAGTCACAGTGACTTGTCACTGTTCCTATTATTCGCTGCATTTCAGTTTCTGCTTATCACTTGGTTTCCTTCTCCATTATTTGCCTGTGAATATCTTCCTTTCTTTATTCTCTTTAACATGGTTCTATGCATACCTACTAAATAAACAAACATATCTGTCATTCCTCTATGCAGAGATGGAGGTGAGAGGCTGGCCTCCTGACCTGAGAGTCCCATATTAATTGCTCACAGATACATTAGACTGAAGCTGAATGACAGTTCTTGTTGGAACACTTCTGGGTAAAAATCCCCTCTGTGAATATTCAGGAAGGGGGTTCCTATCCTCCTCAAGCAACCCTAAGGCTCCATATTCTTCATTTCTCCTATGTCTTCCCAGTTGGCTCTGGGCTCTCGAATGGGACCCCGCCACCCTTACTGCCCATGCTTCCAACCTCACAGGCCTGGACTGGGAAGTCCAGCAACTTCTCCAGAAATACCCACAGGCAGTTTGAAGGTCCGAAATGGCAACCCAGAAATGCAACAGCAGAAACAGAAGGGCACTGATACAGAGGGATAGGAGTAAGGCTAAGGAAGAGCTTTTCCCGAGGTGGTTTCTGGGCTGTTCTGGACCATGAACAAATGTGTTCAGACCTTTGCCCAAGTCAGCGCTGGGCTGACTCTAGAGCTGCAGGCTGGGAGGCTGCCCAGGCTCTGGAACCTCCTGTCTGTCTGTGGGCTCTGGCCTCAGGATGCTGAGGACTTGGTGCTGCAGCTGACCAGAATTCTAGGGTGTAGCCTAGGCCCCTGGCACACGTTTTCCCAACCCTCTTCCTGCCCTCTTGAGTGAAACAAATTCACTCAAGAATTTGAGTGCTTGTTGACACTCTTGGAGCCTCTGCTTCTGGCCCACTCAGGAGAGCACGCAAATCTTAAATATCATTTATTAAGCTTCATTATGGGCTTCATGGCAGAGAGATCTATGCTAAAGACTGTGTCTTCTGTCACCCCATTGGGTCCTTGCATGAGCGCTATCATGGCATGGGGGCCAATGTTATCACTATTTTACAGATGAGGACACTGAGGCTTATAGAATTCAGGGCGCTGGCCCACGTTCACACTCCTGTCACATGGCAGAGCTGGGAATGAAATTCAGATTTGTCTCATATTAAAGGCTGGGCTGTTGCCTCTCCACATTTCTGCTGAGGATACAATCAGAGGCGGTTGTAATATCAGTGTTTGCTTCCAAGGAAGCTTCCAAATTGCCCATCTTTTCTGGGGGAAAGGGGCTCCATTGTTCACTGCTTCTCCAGAAAGCAGTCCAGTGCTTCCAAGATCTTCTGGAAGGAACTCTGTGCATTGTGAAAGAAGGCTGGTGAGATCTTTCTGGCAGCTTTGGGAGAGGAGGGGATTCTGGGGACCTGAGAGGCAGGAGAGTTCAGGTGCAGCATGAGTAAAGGCTAGTCCTGACCACAGGGAAAGGGGTAAGTGATGGAAGGGTGTTTGGGGGCCAGTTGTGCCCTGAAACCAGTCAGGCAGCTCTATTCACACCAGTCAGGCAGCTGCCACTTAAGGAAAAGTCTGCCCCATCCCTACTCCTACCCCTTCCCCTTCCACAGGGATGCCCTCTGACCGCCAGGTTCTAGCGTCTCTCCCAGTGTAAGTCCAGCTTCAGAACCACCTTATCTGGAGGGGTTAATTTACAGTGCAACTGTTTTCCCTTTAGCTGTCTCTCAGAAGTGTGAGACAGGGGAAGGGAAGACTTCTGCAGGAGGAGGGGGAAGACACCCCAAGGGAAAGGTTAGTACCCACATTCTCCACAGGGCTCAGAGCCACTTCCGGGAGACTCTTCCCCATGTCCTGCAGCTAGGTCCCTACCTTTGCAGTGTGTGTCCCAGGCCTCATGCCCCTGGAGGGCCCTGTGCCCTGTCCAAGGGGTTCGCCTGGAGAATGGAAACCGTGGTTAGATAACTGGGGCACCAGGGCCCTGGACCTGTCTGCCAACATGCCCAGTTGCACCTGTGCCCATCTGTCACTTGAGAGACCCTGCTGATGCTCAGCCCAGAGGTGGCTCAGCAGCTTCTCTTGCATGAGGCCTGGACAGCTCCAGGCTCCAGCCACCTGGATCTGGGTTGTGTGAAATTAGACCTCCTTGACCCAGCCATCCTGACCTCAGAGGGGCCAGATGACCCTGCAAGTCTGGAAGCTCTCTGGCTCAGGGCTCTTGGAATCTTTGTCTCCTCTAAGAGCCATTTCTCCTTACCTCACTTGACCTTTCTGAAACAGGGTGGTGTCACTGATGGAAAGGGTGGTGTCACTGCTGTGTACATCCAGAGGAATTTACCTTTTCCTCCTCCTAGAAAGAGAAGATGATCAGTCAGGATGGGCTGAGTTAGACTGCAATAACAAACCTCAAATTCCAGCAGTCTGGAGCAGTGAAGACTTATTTCTTACTCATGCTCCATTGTCTACTGCAGGTTGGTTGGGGTCCTGTCCATGACATCAGGGACCCAGGCTGATGGAGCAGCTCTTTGGAACAGCGCCTGCTGCTGTGACAAAGGGAGGGGCTTGGAGGGCTTAAAACTGACAGTGAAATGCTCCATCCAGGAAATGATACACAGCACACGGTCCTCCAACCACCAGGGGACGGGGAAAGGTGTTCAGAAGGCAGAAGGGTGGAAATATAAACCATAGCGTTTGCAGTGTGGTAAGGCCAGGACCCATTTCTGGATGGGTGAGGAGCTGGGCTTTCAGGTGAGTGGTCAGAAGTCACCAGGGACCTGGGGAGATCTATTCTCCTAATTGCCCCTTCATTCAGCACTATTGACTTTGAAGATAGACTGTCCTGGTTTAAGTTTGAATGCTGCCATGAACTAGACATAAGACTTGGGGTGAATTGCTTAGCTACTCTCAGACTCAGTTTTCTCATCTGTAAAATGGAAGTGCTACCATCCAAGATGCCACAGCCAGTAGGTGCTAGGACCGAAATTCCCAGACACCTGTGTCTGGGTCCGTAGCCAGTTCTTTCAAAACCCTAAGTCTTCACTGACTAAAAAGTAAATAAATAAGAATATCCACGCCCCCCCCCCCCCAGGGAGTGCTGCTGCCTGGGTAGCTCAGTTGGTTAAGCAGCCAACTCTTGGTTTCAGCTCAGGTGCTGATCTCCTGGCTGAGGGACCAAACCCCGTGCCCAGCTTTGCACTGGGTAGGGAGTCTACCTGAGATTCTCTCCCTCCCCACTCTGCACCCCCCGCCCCCACTCATCCATGTGCACTATCTCTCAAAAAAATAAAAAAAAAGTACTCTTCCCCCCAGCTGCTTAATAATATCCACGTGGCACAAGATAGCAGTGGAACATCTCCCTACTTGCCCATTCTTTGCTTTCTATTCCAGGCCCCACATTTCTCCCAGCAGTTGTAGGCACTCTGGATCCTCCTGCCAAGCCCGGCTCCAGACTGGCTGGAGGGTAGAACTTGTTCTCAGCTCCTTTTCTGTCATTTGCTGAGGACTGATGGCCGGTCTCCTTCAGATCTGTTTAGCCCAGGTTCTCACCTGCACCTGCCTCCCACTGCACAAGGAGCGACCCCAGCCCAGCTGGCAGGACCCCATCCCCTAGGCTTCCTCAGCCTTGGAGTGTGCTTGGGAAGGTGCTGGGGGGTCCCCTCTGCAGAAAGGAGGGTGAGATTACAGAATCATTCTAAATAAGGCAAAGCAAAGCCATTTATCTTGGGACATTAGTCACTGAGCTGCTGACACAGGAAAACATGCTGTACTCCTGGCAATTGCCATTTACATTAAAACAGGATGATTTGTGGGGTTGGAGGCTTGAGACCCTTATAGACTACACACCCACCTCAGTCAGTCCTGGGAGGTGCCAGAGGCTAGGGGATAAGGGCGGCCTTGGCCTGGACAAGATAGGGTCCGAGTTTGCAGCCCCATTTCCTTCCAGGTATACATCGGCTGTGGGACCACAGGACGTGCCCCAGCCTCCCAGGGCCACACTTACTGGGTTCAAGGTCAGCATCACATTTTATGTGTATTCTTTTTTCTTGGCTATGACTATTTAGTATTTGGAAGGAAGGGCTTTCAAACCTCACACTTCCCTATATTCCAAAGGCAGATGAAGATTTAGAAACCATCTGCATACTGTTCCTCCCTCTCCCTCCCAGCTCTCCTTCCCCCTTCTCTCTCTATCCTTCTACCTTCCACCCTTCCTCCCCCTACACCACACGCACGCTTGTGCACACACACACACACACACGGATGAAAAGGCACTGCTGAGATCTGATGCTGTCTTCCTAGCTTAAGTAATATGGAATCGATAAATCAGGAGAAAAGAAACTTGGGAGGACTTGGGGGCCCAGCATTTCCTCTTAGTCTTCCTTTCAAGACTTATGACTTGGTCTGAAGCAAATCCCAGGTGACCTTTCTCATCCACAGTCATGCATAGGACAGGTGTCTTCTCCAGCCCCAGGTTCATACTCGATGCTCCTGGCTACCAGGTTCTTCACACCTACAGTGCACCTGGGGAGTCAAGAGTGGAGGGCGAGGCTTGGCCTGAGCCAGTGAGAGAATCATATTCTCCCAGTCTCAGTGATTGGGTCAGAGATGGAGATTTGGCCCAGTCATAGCCAGTGAGCTTCAAGGAAACATTTGTTGCGTTTCTGAGAGAGTAGAGCTCCAGCAAGAAAGGGAGGAGGGGTGAAAATGTACATGTTTCTGGCACCGAATTTCTTCTCCTGGGCAGTGTGGTCTCAGGAGGTCAGGCACTGCTGCCTGGAGGGGAAAGCTGGAAGGTGCTGGAAGGTCACCTTATGAAAGTATAGTTAGAGCAAAGACACAGAAACGGAATCTTGGGTGATGTCCTTTAAGCCTCTGGCTCAAGCTTCTCTGGCTTAACCGGTTGAGTTTGGATTAAAAGTCAAGACATACTTTGTGTTGTTTAAGTCAGTCTGAGGTGGGCTTTGTGTCACATACAGACATAAGAGCCTGACCAGTACAATAAGTAAGTGTGATCAGGGCACAGAAGGCCTTGAAATTCAGCCTCTGTGCCTTTGCCACTACTGAGAACCCCATTGTGTTCTAGAAAAGCTTTAATCCTCTTCCAGGACCCTGTAATGCAGTCTCCCCCCTTAGAAGTATTCCCTGACTCTGGGACCCAGACTGCACCTGGGGCGTGCTCTGGGCTGCAGGGTAAGGCCAATGTGCTGATTGGTTCCCATCCATCCTCTATACTGGAAGACGGACCTGCCCTTGCCTCCTGTTCCTGTGGCCCCTGGCACACAGTAGCTGGACTGTTCTGCTGAGCAGTTATGTGGGCAAGAGGACTGAATGGGGGATGGGGGCAGGCTGGCAGACCTCAGGGGGAAGGACAGGAAGAGTGCAGATGGGAAGTTGTGAAAGCCCAGACTGGGCAGTGGAAGTGAGATTTGGGACAAGGAGAGAAATTGCTTTTAAAACAAGGGGGAAAGCCGTGTATGTAACCTGGGGCTGAGATCTGTCCACTTTCACTTGGAAAGTGTGATGAGTGGCGTGGAGGTCCTAGGGCAGAATGACAGGAGAATGGCTTCAGGTTGGGGTGGGGTAAAGTGGGGGTGGGGCAGTCTCTGGCCACAGCAAGGCGTCCTGCTCCTCTGTGCTCCCTCCGGCGGGACAGCCAAGCTAGATGTTCGACATCCGGTGCTCGCCTGGGTCATCCAAAACGGTGGTGGGAAAAGTAAGTGATCCTGATTGACTCTGGAGGGCACTTTCATACTTTAAGTGATAGAGAGGTGCCTGGGGTGTGGATGTAACTCCAAACTGATTGTGAGCATTGGCCTAGGAGTGGGGAGTCAGTGTGCTTCTAATCTCCCCCAACTGAGCTAACACCAGAGCAGGTGTTTTGAGGATGCATGGAACTATCCTGAGGAGCACCATCTTTTCTCTTCGGGCTCTGGACCTCCCGGACTGCCACCCTGGCTGCTTTCAAGAGGGAGCTAAAGGGCAACCAGTGTAGAGTCCTGGGGGTAGGGGTGGAAGACTTGAGGCTTCTGTCCCAGTGGGAGCAGACCTCAAAGTGGGGAACCAGGGCCGTGGGCAAAGGGAGGAAGGCTGAAGAAGGGCTGCTTCCAGAGGTGCTTGAGGGCTTGTCAGACCTGCCCTCTCCCAGCCACCAGAGCAGGACCTCTAGAATTTCATTGCCAGTAGGAGAAGGGCCTTCCAGTGTTCTCGACCAGTCTATGGGCTCAGAGGCAACGCAGGGACAGAAGTTGGGGTGGTTGTGTGTAGCCTAGCTAGGAAGGGAGTCAGACTATAGCCTGTCCCACCCAGCAGTTGCTCCCTGAAACTTTCAGCCTGGAAGCTGATGCCACCCATCCAAGGGGCCAATGCAGGTGGGTCTTCTGCCCACCTGGAGCCCTTAATAAACATCTCATCTCAGGTGCATGTGTGAACTCTGGGTCCCCCCAAGGCTGCCATACTGCAGCCCTCTGACTAATAGGTACTTGATGGGCTCCTAAGCTCTGCTCCCAAGTGGCCTTAGTTCTCCTGTCTGCCCAATATTTGGCTTTGTTCCTCTTCCTTTAGGCCTGGCCCCCTCCATCCTCTCTCCCATCCTTATGCCCCATGCCAGCCCAGCCCTTCCCGCTGGTGGGGACCCTGCTTCCCTCCTGAGGCAAAGGCCTGAGCCGGGGGACAGTCACCAGCAGGCCTTCTTAGCACTTTCCGACCCCTAGTGGCTTCCCGCTTCTCCAGAGTTGGTTTCCACAGTGTTGGCCTGGAGCCCCCAGTAGCTTCTGACTCAGATTGAGGAAGAACGGAGTAAAGTAAGGTAACCCAGGGGTGGACCTCTCTCTTGAGCCCCCTCCTGCCCCTGCTTGCCCTCCCTAATTTTCTGCCTAGCCACACTCAGGCACAAGTCTTTAAAAAGACATGTTTCATTCCTCTTGGGTATATATCTAGGTGTGGAATGGCTGAATCATATAGTCGGTGTGTGTTTAATTTTGGAACAAACTCACAGCTTTCTAAAATACGTACGTGCCCCATCTTACATTCCCTCCAACAGTGTGTGAGAGCACCAGCTGTCCCTCCTCTTGGCCAGCTCTTGGTCTTGTTAGTCGTCTTCAGTTGGGGCTGAGGGCAGGTGGGTTATAGCGGTAAGAGTAAAAGGACAGAGCTGGAGCGAGAGTACAGGCAGAGAATAAACCAAGAAAAAAGAGATTGGGTTTAGAAATGCACTGTGCTCTTTGCAACTCTTACCATTGCTTCTTAGCCCTGTGAGCTTAGGAAAGCACTTGAACCTTTTTCACCTGAAAAACAAGGGTATCACCTTTACCTTTGTTGAGATTAAATGAGATAATATATGGACACCTATTTTCATAGTGCCTGGCCCAGAGCTGCTGTTGGTCTATGCAGCGTCCTCGTGTGAATTAGGTAAAGGTGCCCCTTTAGCTGGGTTGATTTGACCCTGGGCCAGGGTGCTGGGAACTCTGCATTTTGAAGCTATTTTCCTGGGATGGGGAGGCTTTGGCAGCATGCAGACTGAATTATTTGCAGTGATTCTCTTTGTCCCATAAATTCTCAACAAAAGTACGCTGAACAAATGAAGTTGAAAATAAGAGGTGAATGTATTTATTATTGGAGTCTTGTGTATATGTTCGCCTCTCCCCCATAGGGGAGAGTCACTTGTTCTGGTGACTTCCCTACATTCTGCCACTTGTACTTTGAGTCTCTGAGACTTCAAGTTCCTATCTCCAGGTCAGATCCCACTTGGGGAAACGCCTTTGGAGTCTGGTACCTGTATGGAGTCATAGAGAACTGGGCTTATTTTCGTAGTCTGATTCTTGGAAACACTTCAGTGTCTCAGAGGTGTGCTTGAGACAGTAGCATTTATGGTGACTGGTTTTGGTCTTTGTTTAGGGAGGGACAGATAGAGGCACTAAATAGTTGGAGACTTTAGGAAATATGGCCAGAGCAGAGAGGTCCTGAGGAGCTAGAGACAAAATCACAGGACTCCTGCAGGTCTGAAATGTCGCTGGGTTTCTGAGGTGAAGTCTTTGGTCAGGAAATCATCTCTGCTTTGCTGTGGCCCCAACAGACAGAATAGGCCAAGATACATTTCCCTAAAATGAACTCAAGGGAAACACCTTAGCTCCAGACATGCAGCTTGGGAGATGAACAACTCATGGCAACCAGGCCTTTTGATTTATGTGTTTACATCCTCAAAAGGAGCCTTTCTTTACCTGAGGGACTTTTGGTTGGGTACCTTTAATTAGGAGAACAGGACATGTAAACTTTGTTTATGGAGAGGCTGGGGTGGGCCAGGAGGCAGAGGCTCTCAGAGCTGCGGGCTGCGGCCCGAGAACCAGGAGAAGTTTTCCTCTGAGCCTTCTGTCCTCCTGGCCTCAGCCCCAGCACAGCACACGGTAGGACTCCCTGGTTGTGACGCATCAGTCACTTCTGGGACTCCTGTGAGTCACTGGAGAAGCAGTGTTATCTTTCCAAAATCCAATTTACCAGTGACCTTGGGAGTTGAACTGTGTGGGTAGTGAGGGGTGTCCCACCCTGGGGCATTCTGTTCTTTTCTCTTTCCAAGCGTAAGGTTAGACTTCAGGAGAGCTCTGTTCAGCCGAGGGAACTCACTAGAAGCTTGTTCCTTCCACCAGTCCTTCAGGGCCCAACCTTTCCAGGCCCAGGAGAGTTGCCCAGATACAGCTAGGGCCCCAGGGCAGTAGTGACAGTCCTGGGCAGTGGGCCTGGGTGCAGGCTGGCAGCCTTAGGACAGAAAGGCTTCCTGGGAGGGCCCCCGTGGCTAAGGGTGGGGCAGGGGTGAGGCTGGAAGGGCACCTCCGTGCTCCCTGCTTCCACCCCCTTCTGCCAACCCTTCTCTCCCTTCTCCTCTGCTGCCGGCACAGTGCCGTCTCTGAAGGTGACTTTCACCTTCCTCGGCGCTCCTGCTCTCCCGCTCTCCTGACTGCCTGTCACCGCTGGAGTGGGGAAGCGAGCGACATAAATCCTTCCGAGTCCCTGTCCCGCAGCGCTTGCCTGCACGGCCACGGGGAGGAGGCTCCAGCGGCTGTAAATCACCGTCCCCTCCCGCGGGCCACCTGCCCTTCATCACTGTGCTTTACGGCGCTGACACTGGCCAGGATTTAGTGGGCCCAGCCAGACTGAGGCTGCCTCATTGAAATGCCCCTTCCACCCGTCCCACCTCCTCCCCTTGGAATTAAGGCCACCCATAAATCCTGGAGATGCCCATTTGCATATCCATGTGCATACATTTGCCCCTCAAATTGCCAGCGTTAGAACTCATGGAATGGTGGAGCCTGCCCAGACTGGGAGTTTCTGTCACCCCAACTCTGGCTGAAGAAGGGGAAACGGAGGCAGTGAAGGCACAGGGACCTGTGTCTGGCACAGCAGAGGTGGTGCAGAGGTGGGGGGTGGCCAGGAGGGATTTAGCCTAAGTAGGTCCAGGAGTCAGAAGTTGAGTGAGGGACAGTGAGCGGATTCAAACTTCAGGCTCTAGCTAGGCTGAGGCCAGGAGCTGCAGGGGTGAGGGTAATGCAAGGGCCAGCCCCAGGGACACCCGAGGATGCCTCTCAGGAAGGTTTCACAGTGGTGGGGACAGCAGAGGGAGCAAAGGCTGGCCCCTCAGGGAAGAACCATCAGGTGTGGCCTCACCAGGAGGTGAGGGGGTGGTTGGGGGAGCAGGTGCTGCCTGTGGTGGTGATCCAAGCAGGCCTCACAAGGCAGACTGAGGGCAGGGGCTAGGAGTATACACACCAGGGCCTCCCCTGGTTCCTTCTGCCTCAAGGAGGTGCCAGCCATGACCAGGCCCCTCTCTGAACACGAATCATCTACTGGGAAGGGTCAAGGCCTGGTGGAAGCCTGTAGAACAGAAAGATTCTTTGAGTCTGCTCTCCTGCCCCATACCCCCAGTATCAGTCCAGCCTACTGTGCCTGGGAGCATCACTCATGGGTTTAGTGATGGCTTCTCTGGGCAACTCTGGACAGGTCCTCTCCAAGGGTGAGTGCCCTCTGAGTCCCTCCCTCATGCTCTTTTCCACTCAAGGTAGGACCGTAAAGCTAAGGCTCAGATCTTCATAGGCTCTTAGGGTTGTGGCGGGGGGGGGGGGGTGCACAGCACAGCCAGCAAACCTTGCCCTCCTTGACCCTAGGCCCCACTCAGTCTTCCAAGGAGAAGCTCCATGCTGGGGACCCAGGGTCCCCAGGTGGGTCCAGAGCCAGCTAAAGACCAAGTCAGGGGGATGCTCCACCCAGATAGGATGCCTCTGGTTCTGCATGTCTGTCCCCTCTCTTGTCCCTGCTCTTCTGTCCTTCACCCCTGTGGGGTGTGCATCATATGTTTCTAATTGACTCATAAAAAATGCCTTCTCATCACAGGCTTGTGTTGCAACAGTGTGGGGAGCAGCAGGCTTTGGGGGAAACCTGTTGCTTCTTCCTGAAATCCAGAGTTCTGACAGGATTCAGGTGGGTTCTTCCAACCCATTGCCATAGCCAGGCCTGGGGGGCTCCCTTTCTCCCTCTGCCAGAGCAGGCCCTGGAGGCCTGGGTGTGGAGTCCTCCTCTCAGAGTCTCCTTTACTGGCTTAGCCCCTCTCTTTACCCTACACCACCCCACCCCATCCCACCACCAGAAGTCTGGTGAACAAATCCCAAACAGCACAGAGCAGCTTAGGGACTCAGTGGGGCTGAGTCCTGATAGCAATGTCTCTGCCTTGAGCCTTCTCTGATCCCTCCAGGGCTCTGTCCTCAGCAGCCCAAATGAGGCCAGCTGCCCCAAGATGGGTCTGCCTCTCCCCAACACCCCAGCTCAGGGACTGGCTGATGGTGGGAATGGGCCTGGAGTAGAGGTTGGGCAGCTGCTCTCAGTGACCCTAGTCCCAGGTCCTTTCTGCTCCCCTGCTCCTCTCTGTCCCACCCCAGCCCCTGCCCCACCTCTCCGCAGCCACCTTGGGGCTATTCTGTTTTCTCTTCTCTTTTGAGTTTCCAGGGACCTCCCCTGGCCTGGGGAGATGACTCCTTCCTCTGGCCCCGTGCCTTCAGGTCAAATGGCTCCACAAAGTGGATGGAGGGGCCAGGACACTGAGAGAACATCTTGGAGTGGAGGTGGAAGAGAGCAATAAAGATGAGACCCAACTCTATGTCTGCAGCCTTTTAATAAGAAAGAGTAGTCATAAAGGGTGGGATAAGGCCCCCTATTAGCTCTGGGAGGCTGGGAATCACAGAGGCAGGGGCATGGCTCAGAAGGCTGTCCCAGAGCCACCCCAGCTAACATTTGCTGGGATTCTTAGAAAGCGCCGCACAGACTTCGTGGCGGCACAGCCGCAGGCCTGGGCAGAAGGGCCCCCCATCTGGAAGCCTTTAAGGTCTCCCTCCCCCTCTTCTCCAAATAGCTTGTTCCCAGAAAACAGGAGGAGAAGTTACCCAACAACAAGCTGGGGCTTCCTGTGGGGCGTGCGGCCCCCTCCCCTGCCTCTCTCAGCACATCAGGCCTTCACCTGTTCCCCAGGCTCTGCTCATCCAGGCTACTTACATACTGGAGAGGTGGTTTCTGTCCCCTGGAGCAAGATATGGGCACACAGCTCACCTCCCCCAGGAAGCCCTCCAGGCTACCTCTCTTCATTCTAGGAACTCCTCCACCTCCTTGGTGAACACACATATCTAGCCTGTGTGTGTCTTCTCAACTCCATTCCAGGGCTGGTGGTCTCTCTTTTAGCCTGGTCTGAGTTGGAAGAGTAGGAGTTGGTGAGCCCTCCTTTTATTTTACATAATGGAAAATCGAGGCCCAGAGAAGCCAAGAGTCTTACGCCAATACAGACAGAGCGGAAAGTGGACTGCACCTTCCTTCTTGTCCAGTCCAGGGAGTGGCTGCCCTCCCATCACGTCCACACGGTTGTGCCTCTCTCCCCGGACTGAGAGCACAGGCCAGGGAGAGCTTCCAGGTTCTGGCGTGCTGGCTTGATGTGGGCTTTGGCACAGCCAGTGTGCTGACTGGGTGCAGAAGCTGGCAGAAGCCGAAAGGTAGGAATGCCGGGGAGATGGGCAGGGCTGGCCACTGGTTGGGGGGGTGTGGTCATCACAGGGAGAAACTGGGGTTCATCAGTGCTAACTTCTACTCCGAAGGCCCTGGCTGGCTAGCTTGCACACTGACTGGTTGATTGAGCTCCTGACCTGCTCACTTGGCATCTGAGGCTTCTGATTCGGGGCAACCGGGAATGAAAAATCTCCAACAGAAAAAGGTTTTCTTTTTCTTTTTCTTTTCTTTTTCCTTTTAGGTAACCAGAGTTCAGCTTTAGATGGCATTGCAGTTTGTGTAAGATCTCACCCTCAAGTCAGTGACTGCTGGGTCTCAGTTACCTCATCTTTAAAACGGGGATAAGAGCACATAGACTTCATGAAGATGGAAATGGGCTTTGAAGGATGGGAAGGAGGAGCAAGGAGAACCTTCTAGAGCAAAGCACAGGCAAAGATTCAGAGGGCTGATTGGGCAGTGACTGTTTTTGAGTATGGAAGAGGCCAGACTCTGTCTCTCTTACAGCTGTGTGACTCAGGACAAGTTCCTTAACTTATCTGTGCCTCAATTCCTAATTTGTTTGAGGAGGATGATAATAGCATCTCTCTGAGACAGGTAAGGCCCTATTGTGAACAGTGTGGTAGTATTTGTCAAATTCTTACAGTCACACCTGATGCATTGTTAAATGCTCCATGAGAGGCTTGTGTATTGTTCATCTATTTAACAGTATGGTTTTCTTTGTACTATCCGTTTTAATTCCTGTAAGCAACACAAGATGGCGTTTAATCAAGCTTGTGACTCCTGGATACTGGGCCTGAGGGCCAGGGCATTTCAGGGAGAGAGATTGTGGGTCATGTTTACTCTGGCTTCCTCCCTCAAGATGCTGTTGGTGTCTGGAAGGTCCTCTGGACTCCCTGAATTCTTCCCATCGTTGTGGGGGAAGTCCTCTGTGCTCTCGGGCAGAAAGGGAGGTGGGGTGAGGTGGGAGTGGGGTCTTTCTAGGGGTGAGGGCCAGTCTCAGGGCTCCAGAGCTTTCCAGTTCCACTGTGTCCATGACCCTGGGATGGTGAACAGGGGTCTGAATAGGAGGCCATTCTCTCAGGTCATACTGGCCTGCACCAGGGATCCAAGAGCCCATGATCCCTGACACCAAGGGCAGGCTGAGTACAAGTGGGTGAGTTTGTGGGGAGGGGTCCTGTGTGACCAAGGATTGCAGCTCTAAGTGAGAAATAAGCAGGAACAGATGGAGTCCAGAACACAAAGTTCTTGTTTCCATGCAAATGTCTGGGACAATAAAAGTCAGGGGGGGCAGCTAGGGGTGGGGTGGGGGTGGGGTTGGAGGGGAACTAGACACAAACAGGGTGGGGGGTACACAAGGAAGATGCCATGTCAGCAGAATTAGCTCTTATTCAAAGAGTTGCCCTTGAATTGGTTGGGGAATGGGGATGGCCTTTCCAGCTCCCTGTCCTGGGCCCTGGGGCAGCAAGCTAGGGCCCAGGCTGGTATGAGGAGAATAGGAGTGGTCTGGGTCTGTTGGGGACACCAGACAGCAAGTACTCATTCTTGCATTTCTCGGCCTTTGATACCTAGCATTAAGGCCAGTCCAGGCTCTCATGGCCTCTGGGCTCCCAGGAGCCCCTCCTGCCCTCAGGGTCCAGACCATGTGGTAGTGCTGGCCAGAGAGATCAGCCCAGCCTGGCATCATGGTAGGCCCCAAGTGAGCTAGAGCCACAGGGATGTGGGCCTTTCCCCACTTGGGGGCTGCCAAGAGCTGCAATTCTGGGTGTGGCTCACATCCACTTGTGCTTGCCTATGCTTATTGCACTGGCCCTGTGTCTCGACACCCAAGGGTTGGGCACAGAGGTCACTAACACCAGGCCATGGGAGGCTGGGGGCTGGAGCCCATGTGACCCAGATCGATGGCAAGAGGCAAGGCTCAGAGCCTGCAGCCAGCCTGCGGAGAAGACAGAAGTCTGTCTTGCTGGAACAAGAAAGAACTGTACCATTGGCCACCCAAACTGGTCTTTCATGGGCTCCCAGTTGGGAGGAATTCAGAGCTGGTCTAGAGGAGAGTCCCCTATACAGACTTCCCACAGAGGAACTCCTGAACTCCCCCACTGACCTCCAGGGCTCCATTCTGTGCTCTTCTGCTCTTCTTCCCACTGGACCCAAGCCCCTCAGGGAACTAGCCCCAGGGGTCATTCACTGGGAGAGAAGGGCCACCTAGGGCTCTGCTCTGAGTGTTCAGGGGTGCAGGTGAGCTCCTGGTATCACCCAAATGTGTAAGCATCCCTCACTCCTCAGGGAAGCTTTCCTGGGTGCCTTTGCCTGGGACGCTCTTGGGAGGGGTCGGGGTTTAGGGAGCTACCTCAGCTCAGGGCAAACCACTTCTTGCCTGGCTCCTTCCACACAGACTCTGTCAGCAGGTGCTGCCTTGGTTTCCTTGGCAGAAGTCTGTGAGGCAAGGCCAGGTGCAGGGCTGGCCGAGGGCAGGAGGTGGGCGGTAGGGAAGGCCCGGAAGGCTAAAGCTTCTGCAGTCACAGACCTGCAGGTCAGGGGGAGGGGTCCTTGGATTAGAGTGACAACAGTGCTCCTGCCTGCCTGCGTGCCTGCAGTGGGGCCCTGGCTCTCCATGGTGCCCGCCCATGTGGAGAGGATTAGGGCCCGGAAAGACATGTTTCCCCCCCTTCTTTCTTGGAAGGAGGATCAAGGGGACCTGGTGACAGCCCAGAGATTCGGAGCGTGTGGACAGCCCCACTTCCCTTCCTGTCCATCTCCCAGGCAGCCTGGAGATGCACACCATCTGTTGGCAGCCCCGGACCTCAGGTTCCCAGCCAGCCCAGAAAAGGAGCCCCTGGCAGGATCTTTTGGTCCATTCCTGGAGCCCCAAGTCAGGGGGCCAAGGGGAGCCCTGGGCTGGGGGCTTCATTGGGCATTAGGCAAGACTGTTGTTGGGCTTAATGGACTTAAGAATTGTTGGTCAGGAGCTGCAAAGTTGTAAGCAGCAATCCCCACCCTGACTTTCCTGTGAAGCCAGGGGCCAACACTGGTTCCAGGCAAGGAGTTATAGGACCTGCTGGCCCTGGAAGTTGGGGCTAGGACTGGGGATGACACCGAGGGTGGTCCTGGGATCCTGCTCTTGTCTGTGTGTGTGTGTGTATGTGTGGTGGGTGGGGGGGTGTGTGGGGGGGTAATTCTTAAACCCAGATCCATGCACATGCACGTGCACACACATACATAACACAGTGCCCAGCATAGTGCTCGAATATAGTATGTACTCAACATGTATTTGATAAATGGATGGATGAAGTGAATGAACATTCCTGATAGTTCTAGCCCTGGGATTTTTTCTTCCTCTGTACTCAGAGCCTTCTTTTCTTTTCTTTTCTTTTCTTTTCTTTTCTTTTCTTTTCTTTTCTTTTCTTTTCTTTTCCTTCTTCCTTCCTTCCTTCTTTCCTTCCTTCCTTCCTTCCTTCCTTCCTTCCTTCCTTCCTTCCTTTCAAGATTCTATTTATTTATTTGAGAGAGAGCATGAGAGAGATAGAGCATGAGCAGGGTGAAGGGCAGAGGGAGAAGCAGACTCCCCACTGAGCAGGGAGCCAGATCTTGGGCACCTGGGGTCATGACCTGAGCCGAAGGCAGATGCTTAACCACCCGAGCCACCCAGGCACCCCAGCCTTATTTTTTGAGGCTCCTCCATTCTTTATTCCTGCCTGATGATACATACTGGGTTATCTGGTGTGCTTACACCACTCTCTAAATCTCAGCATGGAAGGAAATTGTGGTTCTGGGGTAAGAGCCCTGAGCTCACCCCACAGAGTTCCTATGTGCCAGTCTTGGGCTTCAGCCAGTCCCTGATGCTGGTTTCTTAGGGGCATGGGCTAGGTCCTGCAGAGTTCAGAGTGGGACACAGAATGGCAGTTACTGTTCCAGGCTGTTGCCCCCGTGAGCAGTCAGGTGGTTGGGGAGCACGTTTTAGCTGGCTAGGCTAGATCCAGGGCTGGCGAAGCAGACAGAATGAGGACAGAGACAGAGACTGCTAACCTGGAAATAACCTGCCCCCTAAAACCCCACTCCTTGCAGCTCTGGGTGATGTGTGCACCCATGTGTTCAGGAGCACAGGCAAGAACAAAATGTGAAATATTGACCTTTGGTCTGCACAGGAACAGTCAGAATGGACACCAGGCAGAAGTATCTGTGTTGCCCTTTTGCTTCTCACCTGCCTTGCCCTGCCCTCCCCTGCCCTAACCCCGATCCCTCTTTCTCCCTCCTCCTTCTTTCTCTTGGGCACTGCAGGCTGAGCGGTAGCAGTGCTTCATTGCAGTCGCCTTCCTACTGCCCTGCCCATGGCTGAGGGGCTAGAAATCTCCAGGCTGGTCCGGGTCCTGACCTTGAGGGAGGGCTATGTTTCCCCCACCTCCTCTGAGGCCTTGGCATAGGTGGACTGGGCACGTGTGTGCGGAGGGGCTGGAGTGCTTAGTCATGGGCTAGCAGTGGGGTCTGGAGGGCTCTGAACTCAGTGTTCATGCGGCGTTTTCAACAGGAATCTTCTTTGGAAGTGACTCAGTATGACCGAAGCTACTCTCTGCCACACACGCGACGGGACTCCCAAGGATCCCAGTTCCTGAGTCATGTGTCCTAGGGTTGCTGAGCCGCAGAATGGGTGGGGAGGTGGCTGTGACCCGACCCGTGACAGGACCCGGCACCTTTGGCTGAACCTCACTCTGTGTGTCTGGGTGTGCACCCATGTGCATGTGTTCCTGCCCGAGTGGGGCTAGCGGGTGTCTCTCTGTGCACACGTGCCCACGAGTGAGCATGGGGGTAATGGGCTGCATGGGGACACTTGCACATACGTGCATGAACGCGTGTGAGTCTGTGTGGGGCTTACATGCCTGTGTGTGCACGCTCATGAACGGAAGGCTTGGCTGGGAAACCCAAATCTCCCCCTCCCGGGCCTCAGCCCCTGTTCCCTGGGGCCCTGATGGAGGAGAACAGAGAGTCCCCAAACCTCGCGATCTGGGGCGGTGGCTTCTGTTGGATTCCCCCCTCCCCTTTCTTTCTTGACACAAATAGCCTGTGGAACAAAGGGAGCTGGGGATTTGGATTATTTATACAGTCAACATTAAGCAACTTGTGGTCTATTTAAATTCTTCTTCATTAGGCCGGGAAATTCCATGGCAAATACTCAGGCTGTAAGGAACCCTCCAACACAGCAGCTCCCAGCTCCAGCCATGGCATTGGGTTCCTCCTCTCCTCTCCTGCTCCCACACCTCTGACCCCTGCTTCTTCCTTTCAGCTTCCTGAGGACAAGCCCAGCCTCCCTTCCCCACGGCATGGCCTCTGGATCGCCCTCCTTGCCTCCCATCCCTTCTACTTCCACTTCTCAGACCTCCACTGAAGAGCCCCTGCTCACTCCCCCTCACCCCAAGGCTTTCTCCACCTTGGGAAGGGCAGCTGGACACCAGGGCCCACAAGGCAGAGTCTGTTCTGTAGGCACAGTGTGGGGCAGCAGGGGAGGAAAATAGGGCTTGTGGGAAGGTTGCGGAAGGACAGGTTGTGGCTGGTGCAGTGATTTTCTCAGGGGGTCCAGGAGGCTCAGGACTTGTACTTCCCTAGGATGCCTCCTACCCACAGGAGGAGCTGCCCTCCAATTCAAGCTGGTGACAGCCTGAGGCAAGATAAAAGACCTGAGGCTCATCCTGAGGATTGGGGGTTGGGGGACTCTACTGTCACCTGGCCCAACGCCCCAGTGCTCCCGAGCCTGGGGCTGCAACAGACAATTTGTCTGGGCCAGAGGAAGGGAGGTGTAAAGTGTGACAGTCTGTAGGGCCTGGCTTCTTGATCCCTGCAGAGGACTCTCCATTTCCCCAGGCATGACCTGCTCATCTCAGTAGCCCTGAGGCCTCTTCCAGCTCATCCAGCTGAGGACAGAAGGAAAGCTTGGGGAAAGGGTGGGGGGGTTGAGATCCAGAAGAGCCCCTGGGTTACTAGGGAAGCCCAGTGGGCAGCCCCTATGTCCTGTTCCTGGGCAGCGCCCCTCTCTAGCCTTCTGCTCTCCGAGACTGTCTTGTCACTGCCCTGACCCCTACGACATCTCCTCTTCCCTTGTTCCTCTCGGATGAGACTGTATAAGCCTCCTGAGGACAGAGAATGCAGACATTACCTTAGAAGCCAGAACCTGGGAGGCTGGTAACAGTAGGAGCTTAATAAGTGCTTCATGCGCTCAGGGAACTGGCCACTCAGGGTTTCTGGCCCAGCCCAATCCTTCACCTCTCTGCCCTTCACCTTACCCCCGGAACCCTCTCCTTTCATGCCTTTCCCAGGGGAAAGAGCCTATGTCCAGTTTGATGGGAGCCCACTGAGGGCTGGAAGACTCGTCTCAAAACTTCTCCTGAGACCAGGATGTGCTGGGAGAAGGGACTCGGACCCTGACAGTTTGGGAAGGGTGGTCCCCTGGGATGGGGACTCCAGAAGTAAGGGTGACCACTCCTGGCTCCAGCGTCTGGAGAGTAGGCGAATGCTCCAGCTACGGTTTTAGCTGGTGTGACGGCTTTGAGTGAGCCATGAGTCCCCCCTCTCCAGGCAGACAGGGCAGGGGAGAAGTTGCCCCTCTCAGACTGCAGTCTCCAAACGGCAGCCAGCCGGAGAGGGTGGGGAGACGGACCTAGAGTTTGCTGCCAATTATCACCTCGCTGTCGGCCCTGCCCTCTGGGCCTGTCCCTGCTGCCACCTCTGGGCCTGTGTTTCTGATTAGTGGCCCCAGCTGTGCAGCATTAGTTGCATTTTTCCAGGATGAATCTTGGTTGGGACTTCCTGCCACGGGTCTGAACCAGCTGCCTGCCTTTGCCGCCTGCTTCTCATCCCAGTCCCCTGGGCTGCCCTAAATGCCCGCACTCCTAGGGGGCTCTTCCTCAGATGCTCAGGGGTTTATCTCCTAGGGCTGGGGGAGACACCCCTCAGTCTGCCTGGGGCAGCTCACAGCACAGCCATCGCTCACCCAGGAGAGTCCATTCCGCTTTTCAAATGTGTGGCTTAAGAAGGATGCATGGGCCCCAGGCCTGAGCATCCGTGCAGATGCCATGGGGCCAGGGGAAAGCAGGTCAAGGCCAGGGGCATTTGGGCAGTTGGGAAGAAGTTGTTCAGGGAGGTCTCCAAAGGCAGAGGACATTACCTTCTGGCTTTCCTTTGTCCGATCATGGTCTTGATTTTACTGGTGTCCCAGTCTTCAAGTGTAGACCCGAGCTGTGTCAGTGCTTTCTCTGGCTTCCTCAGCGCCCTTCAGGCCAGCTGCTCAGGAAGGCCCTGACTCAACATGCTCAGCTTTCAGCTGAGAGGGTGGGTCCCCTGTCCTGCAGGTGTGGGAGTGTGAGCTGGAGAATAAAATCTTGTAGATTTCCTATAATCCTCACTCCATTCCTATAAGAGGACCAGCTCAGGAGGCATCTCTGCCAGAGAAGGAAGCTGAGGGTGGAGAGTGAGCACGTGAGGGAGGGAGCGAGTGCTGGATTGCAGGCTAGAACCTACATGGGAGGCCCGCTCAGTTCAGTGTGAGTTTGATCAATGTGCTTCCTCTCTGGACCCAACCAGACTTTGAGAGTCAGCCCAGAGCGCAGCCTGGCAGCTGGTGCCTCCTCTTCCTTCTCACCCGGCTTCCCAGTTCCTGGCCTGCACTCCCAAATAGTCTGACAACCCTGTTCCAGACAAGCTTGGTTCTCACTGTCCCTCCTTGCCCCAACAGCATGGCATCAGCTGTAGTCTTTGGCCTCTGCCAGGATCTGTGACCTAGGACAGGTCTCTGGAAAGCAAAGCCCCAAAGGGATTCTTGAGGCTGTCATCAGCCCAAATAGGAAGTCCGGAAGAGGAAGCAGCCTGCTTGCATCCCCAGTGCCTAGGGCAGGCCCGGCACATGGTGTAACCCAGTCTGAGGTGTGGTCCAAGCAGCTGGAAGGAGTCAAGCAGAGAGTAACATGGAGAAGCAACCACAGTTGGCATTGGGGACCCCAGGGCGCTGGGGAGAGCTGCTGGCTCTGGGAAGGAAGCAGAGGCTGGAGGCGGGTGGCCTGAGCTCTCCCGAGGGAGAGGAGGCTTGTGCCCTGGAAGCATCTGGCTCTTAGAAATGCTGACTAGAGCTGGTGGCAGCGTTGGGTGCCAGACATTCTGGGTGGGATACCATTGTGCTGTGGTCTTAGGGTCAGGGCTGCCCAGAGAGAACCAGATGCTGCTGCTGAGAGCTGGGGGCTGTCATGGACTGTCCTTCACCTGGGCTGCTGCAGGAGCCCCAGCCAACAGGCCTCTCAAATGCTCCCAGTGTGGTAGGTGGGGTCCAGCAGGCACCAGACACCCTACCCTGGGAAAGCCTCCCTCCCAAGGGGGGCCACACGACCCCTAACCTCAGGTCCATCTGCAGCTAGTGACACATTGAAACATCATGGCCTGCAGGTCTCCTTTGTCCTGGAACTAATGGTTTTATCCCTTTAATTTGTCGTTATTTTAGGCAAAACGTGAGCTGTCTCTTTAATTATCTGCAAGGAATTGCCAACAACTCCATTTGGCTAGACAGAGTATGAATGAAACTTGTGTTTGTCTCTCACAGTCTTGGTTGGTGTTAGCCTTACCATCCCCTGGATGGCTGGTGACGGAGTACTATGTGTACAGATCAGCTAATGGGAACACAGTGTCAGTTTCCCGGGACGATGTCAACAGACTCTTGGGGTGGGTGGACCCGCCGCGTGGACCTTTTACTTGAGAAAGCAGTTCCCCTGTTGGAACTCCTTCAGCCTCCATCACATACCTATGGAGACAGGGAGCTCACCATCTGCTGGTTTATTTTAAGTTCTGTCCTGTGCTCTAGGGCTGCAGGCCAGGCCAGGGGGGTCACAGAAGGCTCTCCTGCAGAAGCAGCTCCCACAGGATCCCCTGGAGCCCCCTGGTGGTCACTGTGAGGTGTGCTGCTCTCCCTGGGGTTCTCTGGCAGCCTTCAGTGGACAGAGGGAGCTTCTTCCCTTCGCAGGCGCTTCCTTGTGCTTGCCCTGTGGCTGGCAGAGTTCCTAGAGCTAGAGTTCCCTTGCGGCCCACCAGGCATGATGAAGTGGGCACGAGGCACAAGGTCTAGGTCAAGGCCCACCCTCTCTGCCTGCAGTAAACCACTTTGGGCACCTCTTTGCGATCATTCTCATCCAACCCTGCCATGTCCTCAGAATGAACCTGAGATTTCCGTGCTGAAAGGCTCCCACCTTTTAACAGAGGGCGAGCACTCATGGCGAGGAAAGGGAAGGGACTGCAGACAGGGAAAGCCAGGAAGCTGGGCCGAGTCGTCATCCTTGACTGCCATCAGGCCAGGCCCCTGGCGCCATCTAGCCGGACAGCTCAGCCTCAGAGCCAGCCTGCTCTGGGCTGCAACGTCCTGGTCCCTGTCGGTCCAAAGGAAAGGAGGGTTTTATCACACCTGAGAGACCAGGAGAAGGGGTGTAGCTCCCATCGTGTCCTGGCTTGGAACTTGGCTGCCTGCCTGCAGCCCCAGGGATGGAGTCTTTGAAAGAGGGCCCTCTAGCTTCCCCAACACCAGTCACACCACCACAGCCACAGCCACAGCCACCGTCTCTCCAGCTGAAGCTTTTCAAAGCCATTCCTTGGTAGAGAGCAGGAGGACACTCTAACATATGGTGGAGACTGGGCTGAGACTTCAAATCAGAATCACTGAACAGCTGGAGAGAAGGGAAGCGAAGGGAAACGAGGGGCCAGGAGGGCTCCAGTCAGCCCTTGGGCCACACCCCTGCAACTAGGGCACTCCAGCCCAGCTTCTGGAGCTGTCCTAGCATCCTTGGCAGCCCAGGAGTCCTCCTGCCTCAAGACTGCTCAACCCTCTGTCCCACTGTAGACAGCGGGCAGCTTGGGCTTGTCTCCTGGCCCTCGCAGGAACTAACCCCATGTCTGCTTGGTTTGGGCTTTTTATCTTGTCAGAGCAGCACAGTAGGCAGTCTGTGGGCCTGTCCCGTTGCTTGAGACAGCCTCCCCCAGCCAGAGCTGAAACCCACGCCTGGAAGGCTTTCCTGCAGCCCTTGGGGTTTCCTCTCCAGCCCTCGGGCAAAAAAACCATTCCAACAAAAACCTCCATAGCTTCCCAAGAACTTGCCATAATTTATAGGCACCAGGCAGCCCAAATCCATGCAGAGAAAAGTAACATTCCTCCTCCTCAAGAGGAAACCCTGCCAGCTGAGTTGGAGGTGATGGTGGTGGGGGGCGGATTCTGTGCAAAGATACAGCCATTTACAAAACCCACAGGGTAAATACATCTGAAAAGCCAGAGGTGAGCCCACGTCATCCTTGCAGGGATTTGATCTAAGGGTGACCTGTTATTTCCAGGGACCAGAGGGAGGGGGGGAAAGCTTAGGACAAAGACGGGCTACTAGCTTTTATTTACCCAAAAAGGTGGTTTTCCCAGAACAAAGGGACACTTTTTTTCCCTCAAAGGTGAATTCAAGCCACTTCCTTTAGAGAAGCCCAGAAAAGATTTGCAAGTTTTTAATGAGTCTTTCCAGTACCCAGGCCATTATCCAGTTTAATTTTTACAATAAACCAGGGAGAGGAAGTGTGATCATCCCCACTTCAGGAAGAAACTAGGGTTCGGGGAGCCTAAGTCATCTCTTAGTCACCTCTGGTGAGGTACCAAAGGAGGCAGCCTCCAGAGAGGAGCTAGGGTGGCGTGGAGCGAGAGGGGACCCCGGGCTGTGGAGGACTGCAGGTCAGAATGCAGGTCAGAAGAGAAGGGCCCGTGGGGCTGCTGCACTGCGACGTGGGGGGGGGGGCAGACTGCGCCGCCCCTCCCCCTTCCTCTCTCTTCCTCTTCCACTGAGTTGACCTTTAAATTATGGCATCAGCTGCCGTGCCAGACACGCTGTGATTTCCCCTTACTCCATCTGCCTAGCCTTTTCCTGGCGCAGTTTCTCCTCTTGCTGCTTTCCCCTCCCTCCTTCCCACGCACTCCTTCTCTCTCCTCTGACCGGACAGCTGCCTCCTCAGGTGTCCCCATTCACAGCATGCCAGCCTCACGGGAGGCCCTGCTGCAGGTGGGCATTGCTGGCCTTACCCTTGCCGCCTACCCCCTCCTCGCCCTCCCCCTTCTCCGCCCCACACTGGGAATCTGTGGTCCCCAAAACCACCTCTGCCAAGTCCTGCTCTGTCCTTCCCTCGTGGGGCACCACAAACCTTGCCACTAGCCCCTCTGAGCTGCCCACCGACCCCACTCGCAGCCACCCCAGCCTCACCCCTCCCAGGCAGGGATGTACCCTCCATTTAATGTTCATTTACATTTGGCCCCAGGCCTAAAGGATATATATATATATTTTTTTTGCCTACTGCTGTAGAATATAGCAGACATTAAATCTTATCAATTTAATTTTCTCTCAGATAATAGGACAGCCTTTGATTTTTTTTTTTCAAACTATGGAAAAAGTGTCAAAGAAAAGTGGAACATTAATCAAGGGACTTTGATGAAAGGAAAGAAAGTGTTTTCCTAAGAGCCCAACATGTGGTGCAGCTGCTGGTGGATATTTAAATGACGTTTTTCATATGTTGCTGTAAAAAAAAAAAAAATCTCTTTGAGTCGATTCTGGAAATATATTCCAATTTGCTACAATGCCAGTGGTTTTAAAATTATTTAGAAATAAAATGTGTTTATGATTTCTGCTCTACTTTGTATATTTGACTGCTGCAGACCTCTTTCCTTTGAGGAGTGCCTCGCCTTGTCTCTCCCAGAAGCTGCGGAGGCTCATCAGGACAGAAACCCTCAGCCCAGGGGCCCTCAAAGATGGGAACCATGTTTTCTTCCTCTGTGGCCTTTGGTCCAGTTCATCACCCTTTCCCAGAGGTTTAAAGACAACAGGAGGGATTTAGGCAAGGAAGAAAAAGAAGGTGGTAGGGGACGTCATAATGACTAGGCACGTCTGGGGAAACCTTGATAAAAGGCATGATTGCTCCTGCAAATATGAGAAAGAAATTAACTCATTCAACTCCCATGGTGCCTCATAAGCCTGCACACGTGAGTGGAGGAAATCCAGAGGCTGCCGGGCTGTCCTGCTTGAGGCTTATCAGAGTGGCTGAGGGAGCCCTGATGCCCACTTGGGCTGGAGGAGACCTGAGTGTTACCCTCATTTTTGGAGCCCGCTGGGCTGGGACGTTGCCCCCCCCCCCCACCTTGCTGGAACCCCTTCTTCAGAAGATCATTTAGAGCTTGCCTAACTCCTGCCTTCTGGACGACCAGCTTCCTAACCCTGCCATCCTTGGGGACTTGCCAGACCTTCCAACAGGAGAGAGAGAGCGAATTCTGAGATACCCCCTTTGGAGATATTCCCTTTGGAGCCTGCACACTGAGACCTCTGCCACAGGCTTTCTGACCACGAGGGCAAAGCCTGGACAGCAGCAATGAGAAGTTAGTTTCCAGGGAGAGAGAGAGAGAGAGAGACACACACACACACACACACACACACACAGACACACACACGACCCGCCCCCCCCCCCCCGCCCCAGGGCCAGGAGGGCAAATGACCTGGAGGCTCCCAGTACTTCCCTGAGGCCAGGCTGCCCCTGGGGCGATGGCCCCAGCCCTGCCCTGGCAGCGGGTCCTGTCCTTGCTGACCAGTGGGGGGCGCACTCTCCCTAGTTTTCCTCTCTCTGCTGGCGTTTGGACCTGAGGGAATGTGCAGGGGTGATGTTGCCTCTTCACTGCCAGGGGTTTCCTGGGGTGTTGGTGGGGAGGTGGGGAAAGTGGGTGGAGGCCTGCTCCTTCCCCATCCACGAGGGCCATCTCCTAGCTGCTCCCTTCTCCTGTAGTGGCCAGTGATGTCCCCCAGGTCCTCCCAGGCACAATCATTTATGGGTCTTTGTGGTTTGGGCAAGGGGAGACCCCTGCCCAGACAGAGGGCTGGGATGAGCACTGCTGAATTTCTTTGGCTGTGAAATCAAGTCCAAACTCCAGCCTCTGCTTCTTCCAGAACTGTCTCCCCCACCCCCAATCTTATGCCCCTACTTCTTACCTCTCCCTGTTCGGTTCCACACTGTGGTCCAAGTGTCCAGCCCAGTCCTCCCTCTACTCTGGGTCCCCACGAAATGCCTTCTAGTAGGCCCAGCCAAGGCCCCACCTTCTCCATTGTCCTGCTCCAAAGAACACACTGACAGAGGCTGAGGGAGGAACAGTCCAGGTCTTACCAAGGCATTTACCCATCTGTGTTGTTCTTGTCTTACACCCTTGTACAGTGAGCCACTGGGCAGGGTGGTGGGGGCCCTTTCTTTGTTTCCCCTGACACTGCTTGCTGCAGCTGAGGGGCAGAGCAGATGCACCTGGGGGGCTGTTCAGCAGTCCTCTTGGACAAAGTGCATAGTCCTCATGGAGCCTGAGTCCCAGGACGTTGCCCTAACAGAGCTATCACAACAGTCCCATATACTTGCTGGTCACTGATGCAAGAATGCTATGTGACAGAAGACTGTTGGTGGCTCACAAGAAGTGATTCTCCTCTCCTAAGATGGAGACACAGGAAGACAGGTCCTGTGCCTTCCTCTGGGCATATTCATACCCAACTGGGATGCCAGGAAGTCCACTAGCACCTGGAGGCGAAGCTGAGACACAGGAGATCAAGTGCATTGCAGAAACATAGAGCAGGATCCCTGACGAACCTTCTTAGAATAAGAGATCACTGATTCCCCTTACTGTTTCGTCTGGTTGGAGTTGGATATCATGTTATTCACAGCTATAAGCAGCTACCTGGCAGGGTGAGAGTTGGGGTGCTGCCCAGAGAAACCCCATGGCTGCCACTGAACTTGGACTGCCTGATACCAGAGCCCTCCATCCCACCTTTCTTCTTTCCAGAAAGAGAGAAGAGCTCTGAGTTTTGTCTCAGACCACCTGTGACTGAATAGGGATGGCTAGGTCTGCCTCACTGAGCCATTTTGAGTGTCGTCTCAGGTAATGCACACACGAAAGGCTCATCAGATTGTCCTTCCCTTCTCCATTCCCCTGCTGTCTGGCCTGCAATGACTGTCTTTGTCTATCTTCCCCGCTGCATGTTGAGAGCGGTCATTAGTCTGGGAAAGGGAACCAAGGCCTCGTGTAGAAGAATCCTCATGTCTGAGCCAATCAGACCCAAGGGGCTTTCAACAGGAAGGAGTAGTGCAGAGCCCCACTGTGATCAGAGCACCATATTTTATGATTTAATGTCATTGGGAGATGGACTGTATCTCACAAGGGGACCAGAGAAAACAAAGGTTGCCCCTCCAGAGGAGCTGCTTGACATTAGGCCTGGCCCCAGCAGCCCATTCCGTGGTGTGTTAGGGTTGGGTCTCAGCAGCCCAGGTCATATCCTAGCAGTTGCCCCCTGAGAATACTAGCTACTGAGGGCCTGGGTCTGGTGACAACATGC
The DNA here is from genome assembly GCF_964662115.1 of Mustela nivalis. NCBI lineage: Eukaryota > Metazoa > Chordata > Mammalia > Carnivora > Mustelidae > Mustela > Mustela nivalis. Next base: position 51,432,507 of record NC_139027.1, on the reverse strand, counting down.
CCAGCAGGGTAAAGGACAGAACCATGTCTCACCTGTCCAATGCTCTTGACTTTCGAGTGTTAAGCACAACTCAGTGTTAACTAGACCCCCAAGGAGTCCCCTAAGCCTTGTGCCCTGAAAGCCGGAGCCAACCAATAAAGCATGGTGGCAAGGCTCTAAGAGTCACCATGAAGTGGCAAGTAGAAGCTTGAACTGCAGCCAGTAGGGTTTGGGTGAGTGCAAGGAGATGTCCTGAAAAAATGGATGGGCCACTGGTAGAAAAGGGCAACCAATAGCATTTTCTCTGCTTCTCTTTTAGGCTCGGGTGTCTTTAAAGGTAGGAGGGCCATTCAGGAGACAGGTGTGGAATTGATGCTCTCTTAAGCCAGATGCTAGAATTAAGTGACCTCCTTCCCCTCCTGCCCCTCTCCAAGGCCTGGAGAGGGATGTCTGCCCTCAGCCTCAGTTCTGAAACACCAAGGCTGAAGGGTTGTATGGCCTGCCTCTTGTTTACTGGGACTTTCAGGCAACCCAAATGCAAAGCAATTGGAGTGGGGGCTTTTTATTGCTCCACATGAAAATAGTTTCCAATTGGGCAAATTCCTTTGTGGGCTTACTTGCTAGCATTTTGCTCTCTCTCAGTTGTGTTAGCAGTTTGGTCATCAAGTTTCATGAACACACACAGAAGGACAAAGGGAGCTACAGTTCTGTGTATGCACCTCAATCTCTGGCAGGAAAAGCTGAGAGGAAGGCAATGGTGAACTCTCTACTAAGATCTGGACTCTGGGAAGAAGGAGAGAACAGCTGGGGGAAGGACCCTCCTGGGTGTCTAGTCATTCAGGTGGGAGAGGAGCAGACAGTGCTCACCTTAGCCCCATGGCTGGGCTGTGTTCTCATGACCCACCTAAATCGTCTCGGGCTGAATTTTATGGGGAGCAACATATTTCCTCCCCTTGGGAAACCCTAGCCTGACAAGGGAGTCATCAAGGAGCTTCTAGGTAATCCCTGGGCTCAGGGGGTTTCATGTGCATTGGCTCAGATATAAAGCAGAGAAAGGAGTACAAGACAATATTGTAATACTGGCACAACTAGAAGTCTTTGGACCTAGATTCCCAGGATCCCTTTTGAGTAAAAATTCCAGTGGGCACCTGCCTCTCCAGCGCTGCAGCCTTGCTGAGGAAGCCACCACCCAGCAGCCTGTCACCTTTCTGCCCCAGGCCACTTCCACTTGGCAGCTGGGGAGATTTTTCAGAACACAGATCAGATCAACGCCCTTCCGGATTTCAGTGCACTGGCCCCTGACTACCCTCTGACCTTAGAGACCGGGTATCCCCTCACTTACTACAGCTACACAGGACCTGCCTCATGCCAACTTCCTCACAACTTCACACATGCTCTTCCCCTGCCCATCACACTTGTCCCCATCCCCCACCCCATCCTCACTCTCTTCTTTTTGCCAACTTGTACCCATTACTCGAATTTCCATAGAAGTGTCCCTTCCTTAGAACAGGATCTCTTACCTTCAGGAAAAGGCCTTCAGGTAAAGTAAATTCCCTACCATATGCTCTTAGCATTACCCTGAATATCATGATAGTTCCATAATCATTTAGGTAATCATGGTATCTTTCCCTCGACTATAATAAGTACCTTGAAAGGAGGCCCCTGTCTGCTGGCTGAAGTTGCTGGGCTGACTCGGCTCACTCTAGGCCTTCGCAGAAGAAAGTCCAAAAGACGCTGCCTGTTCCTTCTTCTCACTGACTGGCTGAGGGCTGTGTGCCCTGTTGGAGCAATGGGGATGGAACCAATCTCAGCCAGAGCTGATCATCTAAGCACATTTCAACCAGAGCTCCAGCTAGACTGCTCCATGCCTCTGTGGGATTAGGAAAAGATGTTCCTTCTTCTGGGAGGGTGCAGCCCAATAGCAGGGCATGGTCCTCCATGAGCAGAGTCTGGCCTGGCTACATTTCAGCCCCAATTCATGCCCTGGGCAAGCACCATTTTACAGGATATGCTGTCACTAAGACCCAGGTACAGAAAAAAGCGAATTTTCAAGCTAGCTAAAGAAGTGTCCGAAACTGCAGCTTTCTCAAGACCCAGCTGGGCCTCAAGAAGTTGTGTCGTCTTCTCCCCACAGGGCCTTTGAAGCATCTTTTGGAGTTTTATTTCTTTGTCTAGTTCTGCAGACATTTCGGGGTCTTCCACAAGTTCTGGGCGCTTCCCCTCCCTTAGGCCTTCCAGATCAATTACTCACCCTCCCCTACTTTCTCCCGACTTCTGCTGACACCTGTCTTGGGCCTGTTTGGGATCATGTTCAAGGAGGGATTTCTACCATGGGAACAAGGTATCCCCAACACAGCATACTCCCCTGGGTTCCCATCTATGCCACCCAGCTGCAAGGTGGGTCACCTTTGGTCAGAGGGAAACATGGGTGTGCATTCACAGAGCAGGATCTTGGGAACCAGCAGAGAAGCCAGAACTGCTTACAGCAGACCAGCAGGAGGGCCCACATTCAGTGATAAAACCACCCCAGCCTTCCCAGTCCTCAGTAAGGTCTGGATGACCGGTCAGGGAGCAGCTGCACTGCAGCTGGGACAGCTCCGGCCCACACTGTCCTCCCCATGTCTGACCTCCACATGGCCCCAAGGATCACACTGCCCACCAAGCCAGCAGTCTGTCGTCAGCATCGTATTTCACTCTCTCCCCATCCTCACAGTGCACTCCACGGCTACTCCAGCGTGGCTGGGGCAGAGCGAAGTCACAAGTGGGCTCCTCCCAACTTAGATGGCAGATGATAAGCCCACCAAGCCCCATCAGGACTGAGCCTTTGGCCCCTTGAGGCCTTCCCCACACACAGCCACAGGGATCCACTCTGGCCACGTTCTCCTTGTCCATGCCTGTCTCTCTCGCTGCTGGGCTCTTTCCAGGGCAAAGGAGCATGTTCTTGGAGCTCTGGGAGACCCATATCTGTGGCTTCTGGCCTGAGGTGATAGATCCATCTTCTCCTCCCTCCACCAGCTGTCCAGGCTTTTGTGTGCCCTGCATGGTTTTTCTCTCATTCTGCCTCCAAAGAGGCAGCCAGTGCTGATAGCTGAGATGCCCCAGTCCTTTTCCATTTTGATCCAGGCTCTAGTTCAACAGTTCTTGTCAAATAAGGAAGTGAAGTCTAGGGTTCTAAATTTCCCAGCTCCTAGGATGCTTTTCTCAGAAACCCCCCTTCCCTTGGGAGCTAGGTTTGGGTGTTATAATGGGAAAGAGAAATCCAGGCCATGGGGCTTGCTCACCATAAAGGGCACATCTGTATCTTATTGCCACTCAAACTTGCATCTTCATCACCATCACAAGGGTCATGACAGTGATCACCATTGCCACCATTCAATAAACATCAACTGCCATCATCATCCCCATCTTTGTCAACTTCTCCGTTGTTTTCACCATGACTATCTTCACCATCACCAACAGTCACAACCACCACTACACTCATCCCCAGTCATCATTACTGCACATTGCCACCATCAAAATCACGTTCACAAACATCATCAGATTCCCTATCACTGCCTTCAGCGCTAATATTCTCGTCTACACCACACCCATTACACGCTCACTATCACAAACATTGCTGCACACTGCCAGCCTTGCCCCTCCCCTGGGTTCCCATCTATGCCACTGCTCTCCCCCCAAATCCCACCACCACTAATACCATTACTAGCATCAACACCCATGACCACCACCCAGCATCACATATCCTCTTCACCCGGGTGATTTCCTCTATAGTGAATTCTACAAAATTGAGCTCTGTTTGCAAAACCTTGACTGAACACATCTATGAGTTCAACACACAGTGAGTTGTTGAGGTTGAATGAGTTGGCTTTCACTGCATGATGATCGAGCCCCCACATGAGTGGCTTAAAACAATAATCATTTAGTTATTGAGCACATGATTCTTGGATCAGGTGGGAAGTTATTCTGGTGCAGGCAGCCTCAGTTGATCTTCACTAGGCTTCCCTGTGTGTCTGTAGTTGGCTGATAGGTCAGCTAGCAACTGGATGAACAAAGATGGCCTCGCTTGTGTCTGATGGGGTGCCTTGGTCCTCCTTCATGTGGCCCCTCATCTGCCAGGAGGCTAGGTCAGGCTCAGTCACACAGAGGTCGCAGGGTTCTAAGCTTAGCGCCCCTGTGCATGGGGGGCTTGTCAAGCCTCTACTTGTATCAAGTTTGCTAATGTCTCAAGGTCTAAAGTAAGTTACCAGGTCAGCACAGATCCAAGAGATGGGGAAACAGACTCCGCCTCCTGATGGGAAGATCAACAATGTCACATTGCAAGGGCCTTGGCAAAGAGAAGAATTTATGGCCTTTTTACAATTTACCACATGGGTGAGCATAAAAAAAGAAAGAGAAGACTTTTCTTTAAAACTAACAGCAAACACTGGCCAAGAGAACTAACTCTAAGTAATGTGCTTTTATATCCAGAGAAATGCCCTTGGAGTAACTTCCAGAACCGGAGTAACTTTACACCCAGAGTCACAGAGTCCTTCTACTTGGCCTATTTCAACTTCCATGAAATCTTCAACATACTACTTTGTCTTTTCTATCTCAGATTTCCTTCTGCTCTGACTTTCCCTGATCTCTAAGGCCCCTGGCTCTCTGCAGGAACCCCTTCCCATCCTCCTCTTTAAGGACTCTCCCTTGCCACTGGCCATAGGTTGTGAATCTTCTCAGATGCTATCCGACCTTCAGCCACTTTCTCCTCCTCAGCTCCCTCCAGTGTCAGCTGACTGTTCACATGCCTGCTCGGCCCTACCATCCAGGGCTGACTCGTTGCCCTGCTCCTATTGCAGCTTCAGACTTGGAAGAAGCATCAATATGCACAATGCAGGATCTGACTTTGTAAGTAGCTGCTGAGGGAGCCAAGTGATACAGTCAGGAAGTTTAGGTCAGTCACCTCCACATAAGATGGATTTTGAAAGACAGAATATGGAAGAGGGCTTCAGATAAAATTATCTCCCCTTTCCCTTTCAGATAGCACTGTTTGGAGGTACACTTTTTCTGTATAACCTGTCCAGAGAGGTCTTGCCTGGATGATGAGAACCATCTACGTCTTGATAAACTGTGTTTTTTGCTATTTGTTAAGAAGCAATGGCCAGGGCAATAATTTATCATCTTACCTGGTTCCCTATCCTTTACTGCTTCACTTATACTTTGCTTTACCTTACTGCCCTGGATTTGCATCTCCCAAATAAAGCATTAGCTTGTAAGCCTTGCCTCCAGCTCTATTTCCTAGGGAATCCAAACAAAGATATCACCCAAAAGGAGGTCACTGCTAGAGATGTCTTAGAAGGAAGCCAAGGACATCGGGGTGCTATGTCTTTTAGCAAAAGAAGGCTCTCAAATAAACAGAAATTTGCAGTGTTACAGAGAGTAGAGGTGGTGGGACATTCCTGCCCCCTCCAAAAAAACCCCCTATAACCCATTTCTAGGATGCCAGGACTTGAAGATGAAGGTCCAGGAATTTCCTGTTGTTCTAGCTCTCCCCTCTTCCCCTGCCTTTGCCCTGCCACAGTCTTCCATACCCCAGACCTGGGAGGGACCAGCTTTATCCCTGCTCAGACTTTGTCTTGGGTGGGGATCCCTGACTCTACTTTAGAAGCATATTTTTAAAATGGAGAAAAGGGACAGAAACAGGAAGAGCCTGACACTTTGTACATTACAGGTCTTGCTCCATATTTGACAAATGAAGGGATGGTAGAGACACACAAGGCAGTGTCAGGGAAAAACAGCAGATGCCCCATCTTCATGCAGTTTAATGAAGCTCTGTACAGGCCAGGGTGGTAGAGATACAAGGTCATTATGGAGAAGGGAAAGAAGAGTCTTGACTTTGCAGAGGAGTGTGTATTTAAAAAGATGATTATTGGGGTACCTGGGGTGCTCAGTCAGTTAAGGGTCCAACTCTAGATTTTGGCTCAGGTCAGGATTTTGGGGAGCATCAAGCTCCATGCTCAGCCTGGAGATTGCTTGGGATTTTCTCTCTCCCTCTCTATCTGCCCCCCCACCTCCCACTAGCACACACACTCTCTCTCTTTCTCAAAAAAAAAAAAAAAGTATTATTCAAACAAATCCATAATAGGTACATTTTGGGGTCATTAGGGAAAGGGGAAAGAAAGAGCAGGGGTAAAGACGTGAGGTGGTTGGGACTCTGGCCACCTCTAGGCTCACCTTCCCCAGTGTTCCTACCACAGGAACCTCAGGTTCCCCCACTGTGTCCTCCACACTCCCGGAGCTCCAGGGCTTTCTCTCTTTATATGCAAGGGAGGTGGGGAATGGAGGGCATCCAGGGTGGTGCTGGCCATTCTGGAGCCAACATCTGCCTGGGACCCTTCTATCAAGCTGTTGAGGCCATTCTTTGGACCTTTCCCACCAGAAACCCAGATACATCCAGACAGATAGGCTATGACAGCATATGGAAATTTCAGGAGCCACATAGGCCTCAGGGATGATGTAAGTATGTAAGAAGTATCCTCTACACTCAGAGAGACGCAGAGTGCCGCTGGGGACCCAGGTGAGGGTCAGGGGAGAGACCCAGGCCTTTTTTTGTTTTCCTCCAATGCAAAGCTTACTTTAATTGCAAAGCCTTCATTTATAGCACATTCCATAAGGAGCACACAGGAGAGTTGTGACTTTTGAACATAGGAATACATAAAAGTCTCATAAAATTCAGGTAATCAAGATGAGAGCATTCCACAAGGAACGCACCCCTCATTTTTCTGAAGACTAACTCAGAATTTCAAAGTAATAGAATGGACCTTGAAGCCCAGAGAAGAAGAAAATCTTTTTTTTTTTTTTTTCCTATTATTAGGCAAATACATAGCAGCAGCTCCGCTTGGTAAAGCAAAATTGGATCAGGTGAAGGCAGGACACTGAGTGAAAGTTGTGCTGGGTGTGGTTGGGAAAGCAGGAGAAAGGGAACACCAGATACCAGATACCGGGCTGGGGGCCCTGACCGGGAGGAAGAGGGCGAGAAGAACTTGCCAGAGGTTGGGGGAGGGGTTGTGGAGATCCAGGCCAAGATTCATGCAAGTGATTTAGAGCCAGAAAGCTTGAGAGGTGACTGGAGGGCAGAGTGGGGTGGGTGGGGAAGGAGGCATGCTGTTCCTAGGAGCCTACACCACCTTGGTGGCCTCCCTATCATTCCCTCTGGAATGCAGTGGAAGAATATGGGGAGCTGGCCTATTCCTGAGGTCCGGAGTCTGGGGTTAGGAGATAGTGGCCACCCTGTGCTCTGGGCGCTGGCGGCAGGAAGTAACCTTGCATCTGACCACCTCAGGAAGGGGGTGCTGAGGACAGGAAGAAAGAGGCAAGGCAGTGGAGCTGTGAAGGCACACATGAGGGAGGCCCAGGAAACTCAGTCCCTCTACAATAGTCATTAGGTTTTCAGAGCTGGGTCCAGCTGGGACTCCTTGCCCCTGAGGGTCTCCAGGATAGGGCCAAGCTCTGAGTGCCCACCATCCGGTCTGGGAGGATGGAGCCACCTGATGGAGCCTGGCGAGCTCCATATAGCTGCAGAGACTGTAGCCTGAAGGATCGGGGGACCGTCCCCAAGGCTCTGGTGACACTGGGCACCCAGGAGGAGAGGAAGGGCTGAGCAGCCAATCAGGAAATGGAGGACTGCAGGACTTGGGCCGGTGGAGTAAGGTAGTCCTCCGGGTGATGGTCTGAGTCATTTCAGAGACGGGGCAAGCTCTGATGAGTGACAAGGGAGGTGAGCCATCAGGTGTCCTTTGCACAGGGAGTGCCTTTCCTTGTGTTTTCCATCATGTTATGGGCTCTACTTTCTCACCAGTCCTTTTATAGTGGGTTCAGCCTCTGCACAGATGTTTGCTGTCTCCCTTGTGCCAGCACTGCTTGAAGGACTCAGAATACATCAGTGAACAAGAGACACCAAGGTCCCCACTCACACAGGCTTCACATTCTAGTGAGATCCCAGGCAGTCTGGAGGAGCAATAGTGGGGAGGTGTGGGGAGTTTGGGAGTAGGGAGGGGGCTCTGGCCTCCAGAAGGAGACATTAGAGCAAGACCCAGGCCTGGGCTTCAAAACAGTGCTCAGAGGATCTCAAAGTGGAGATTCAGACTTGGCGGATGGGTTTGGGAGGACCCCGAGTCTCAGGTACAAGGTGTTTATGAGACTGCAGGTGCAAGGTCAAGGCTGCCAGAAGGTGAGTCTACTCTCTGCGTGCTCCTCATTCCTCTGGCCCCGCCTGAGGGTGGGTGCTGAGCTGCTGGCTGTCCTTGGAGCACAATGTTCTCTCTTCTGTGTGGTCCTCAGTCTTCCTACCCACCCACGGAGAAGCTGGACCAGGTAACTCTGATAGCCTGAGACCAGGCTGTGACAAAGTCAGCATTTTCCACAGAAGATCCTCAAAAAGAGGCCTTTCTCCTGGAATGCCTCAGATGCCTTAGTTGACTTCCTGAGTGCTCTGGCAACTAGGGTTTCATGGCAGCCCCTTACTGCCAGTGAGGTGAGGGGTTGGGATTTCTCTCCCTTTTGCATATGGTTATATTGAGTCCCTGACCACTGGTGGTGAGCTTCTGAGAGAATTGGCCTGGCTGCTTTCCTCACACAGGTGGGACCCAGAGCAGGATCCCGGAGTGGAATGTACCTTAGATCCTCCAGATGTAGAGGGAAAAGGAGGGTTGGTGGGCCCCAAGCCCTGAAGTCTCAAGATGGTGCCTCTGGTGTGAGGGACCCTAAATGTACACTTTTGAGGAGGAAGTAGAATGTGTCAGGAAATCCCATGTCTTTCTCTCACTCTCCTTCCCCATGTTCCTAGGGGCTGGGGTGAGCTGAGAATGGAGACTAAGGGCCACGGCTCCTTGGTAGCCTGCCCGACGGTAGAGGTAAGGGTGGGACATGCCATGGAAGTCCTGGTCAGGGCTCTTGAAAGAAGAGCAGTGTGGTACACTTGTCCAGCTTTGGCCCATCAGAGGCCTTCTGGTGTGTCAGAGCTCTTGGGCAAGCCCAGCATAACCTTGATCCTTGGCCACTTGTTTCTCCACTCTGCTTCTCAGCCTGAGGCTGGTCACCCCCTCCCTGGCACTTTGTCTTCTCCCTGGGACTATCTTTGCTTGCTCTGTATTTACGTCTGACCCTCTTTTTCTTCCTGATCATGATCTCCCTGGCCAATCAGTAGTCAATCTGTGTGATCATTGCTGCATCTATGCCACAAAACCAGTCTCTAGAGAACATTGGCTAGATTGCTCTAGAAGACCCTATGTGGCCCTGCTGAGACGCGCCATCTCCAAGGAGGCCTCCCAGCCTGGGGGGTGCAGCTCTCTCCAGTGGGTCTTTGCCCTTCTCTGGAGATGCAGTGGCATTGGATGCCCCCAGTTCTGGCCCCTTCTCCTTGCTCTTTGCCTCCGATCCTCAGCCCTGGCTGCCCCTGGATCCCTCCCTCTGCAGGCAGCCTCCTGGCTGACTTCACTCCATGTCACATTCCTGGCTGTGAAAGGGACCTCTTCCAGGGCCCTGGGGAGATGACATGAGTTTGTTTGTTTTTCTCCTGTCTCCACTTCAAGGGCTCCACTGGCAAAAACAACACCCTGATGACTTCCAGCTCTTCTCCTCCTTTGCCCTGAAGATGGGAAAGACGGCCTCCACTCTCACGTGTCATCTGAGGAAAGAGGAGCACAGGGGCTGGCTTTAGGAAGGTCACTTGCTCCCGTTGCCTTTTTGAGGAGCAGTCATAGAATCACATGTCTTCCACAAAGACTCCCCTGCGGGTCCAGCCCCAGGAGCCCATCAGGGCAGACAGGAATACCATTGCTTAAGAAGAAAGGCTAGAGGAAGGCAAACCTCAACCCAAAGGAATAAATCTTATGGGAAAATACAGATTTGAAGATCAGAACACTCCCCCAATACCTCACACAAAATTGCAGGAACAAACTTCCTTATAGCAATGGTGTGTGTTCCTGGAGTGTGCTAAACATCTAAAATCAGGAGTGTAAGAGCCTTCCCTCTAATGGGAAGGCTGTCACACAGAACCAGTGAGAAGGGATTGGGCATGGGGCACAGTGTATGTCTACCCTCTAGGTGTCAAAGATAAGCTTGCTGAGAACCAGACTCTCTTTTACAGGAGAGTCTGTACTACAAAGAGTAGTCATTGTTCTCTTTAAGGGACAGTTTTTGGTTCCAAGAGGTTAATGTTGAGAGCACACTAGAAGGACAGGGTGAGTGAATACAGACATTCTAAATACTACATCACCCTCCACAACTTTGGCATTGACAGGGCTGCCATCTGGGGCCTCAGGCCTGTTGTTGAGAATGGCCAAGGTTCTAGGGTGAGGAAGACATTGAACTATCTCCAAGGATAGAGCAGAACTTTACTACCACTTTGCTGGTGCACCAACTTCAGACAAGCCCAGAGGCCACAGAGAAATGGGTCCCGGGCCAGAGAGCCCCTTCTGATGGCAAGTGTGTTTCTGTGAAGCAGTGAATACAGGGGTAACTCAATTAGGAACTCTTAAAGAGCCAAGCCAGAGCCATAGACTGGTCCATCTCCCATGGATTCTCAGAGAACAAAGAAAGACTATGGGGCTCCAGGTGCTGAAATAGGAGCTGAAAGAGAAAAATAGGGCATTGGGGGAGGAGAAATTCAGCTTCTTCAAATCCTCAAAATTTAGGCCTGTGTCCCCCACTTGGCCACTTGGCCCGCGGAGAAACTGTTGTATAAAATTCACTTGTGGTTGTAGAAGAGATACAGTGTCATCTTGAGCTCCCTTAAATACTTACTTTTGTCTGCTCTCGTGGACAAGATTCTGGATTAATTTTTCCTATAAAACCAGATCTCATGGTCCTTCCCTATGAGTCCTTTGCCTGATAAGAAAACAAGCAAGAGCCTTTAGGGAGTCCCTATCTCTGATCATTAAAATACAGTTCTTGACCCTGGAAAGCCCAGGTCTGACACCCCTGGGATGTCACCTCTGGGATCTGTTGGTCAGCTGGAAAAAGAGAGCACTTATAGATATGAGGCATATACAAATACAAATGGAAATACAAAATGGACGGTTAACTGCAACTGTCAGGTGGAGATCCTCAAAACTGTGCTGGGGGTGCTGGCAGACTGTGGAGAGTGGGACAAGAGAAAGTCAGTCAGGAGAGCCTTCTGGGGGGGGAGGGAGCGCAAAGATAATAGAGCTCATGAATTTGTAGAGAGGAAAAAGGAGGTATTGCCGAGGGGAGGCTGGAAGGAACAAGCAGTCCTATGCAGCTATGCACCACCATAATGGGGTACGGAAGGGCAACAGCATTCTAGTGTCTTAGGACACAGAAATGTCTCCCTGCCCATGCTGAGTTGTCTTCTCTGTCTTTCCCCTACATATTTTCTCCCGGTGCCTGCTTTAAAACATACTGCATATAGGCCATCTGTATTCCTCTTGACATGTGGTGTCCAGAAAATCTCTCCTCCACTCACTCAATCCATACATATTTAGCATCTTCTATGTTCTAGATGCTATGCAGGGGTACAAAGATTAGTAAGAGCCAGTTTGGTTCTTGGGGGGGCCCTTAGCACTGCTCAATAGAATGCAGCACGATTCAATAGAACTTTCTGTGATGATGAAAATGTTGTGATGTCTCATGGGAGTCGCTGGTCACTTACGGCTATTGAACACCTAAAATGTGGCTAGGGTAGCTGAAGAACTGAATTTTTATTCTATTTAATTGTTACTTAAATTGAATAGCCACGTGTGACCAAGGTGAACCATATTAGACAGCACAAACATCACTGAAAAGAGAGACAAGTAATGAGACTTGAACTAGACTTGAACTAGAACCATGACTACTCTTTGTAGTACAGACTCTCCTGTAAAAGAGAGTCTGGTTCTCAGCAAGCTTATCTTTGACACCTAGAGGGTAGACATACACTGTGCCCCATGCCCAATCCCTTCTCACTGGTTCTGTGTGACAGCCCTCCCATTAGAGGGAAGGCTTTTACACTCCTGATTTTAGATGTTTAGCACACTCCAGGAACACACACCATTGCTATAAGGAAGTTTGTTCCTGCAATTTTGTGTGAGGTATTGGGGGAGTGTTCTGATCTTCAAATCTGTATTTTCCCATAAGATTTATTCCTTTGGGTTGAGGTTTGCCTTCCTCTAGCCTTTCTTCCTGTCTGCCCTGATGGGTTCCTGGGGCTGGACACGCAGGGGAGTCTACATATTTCCTACCTGTTATACTCTTAGGACAGTGCAGTCAGACCTGCCATTATGGTCTGATCAAGGAAGTAGGGGAGAGGGAGTGGCTGGATTTTCCTGGGAATTAGGAAGTCTTCCCAGATGAGATGAACTTTGAGCTAAGTCAGGGATGATGAACAGGACATATGTGATGATGGGGAGGGGGCATGTGTGGGCAACAGGCTCAAACTAGTGATTCCTGCATTTTTGCTAGACTTCCCAGCTGTGCTTTTCCATAGATTAACCAACAGAGCTGGACTTTAACAAGGAGATACAGATGTGCTCTGCCTGCTGGCCTGGCTCTCTGCCCTCCTCAGTTCCCAGGGAGGTGGGTGATGACAGATGGACTCATGACTCTCCCTAGATTGAGGGATCCAAGGGGCTGAACTGACCCTAGGAATGATGATTGCACCCAGGGGAGAGGGTGCGGGGTATCTGGAGACCATATGGGAAGCTGGGAAGCATTTAGGGGAAGAGGACTGACGCAGGGGGAGGAGGTTGCTGGGAGCCAGTTTCCCAGTAGAGGCCAAGAGTTACTCCCAGGGTCAATTCTATCCTCCTGTCCAGATGGAGAAATGGGGGAGGGGTACTGGGACCCTATGAGGCTGCTGGAGAACTATCATTGTGGAGCTGGGGCAAAGAGTGGGTGATGAGATCTTCCAGGTCCCTCCTGTGTTTGAGTCATTGGTGGTTGGCTGGTAGTGGCCAACACCACTCTCATCAGACTAGGGTCTGCCAGGGATAAGGCCCAGAGTGTGTTCCAAGAGAAAAGAGAGTTTGGAACGTAGATATTTAACTTCTACATGGCTGAATTAGGGCTTTTGATTTACCTTTACAAGACTCACCCCTTCCTAGGCTCTTCTATCTTAAGATAGTATCACCACCCAATAAAGTTGCTCCATCTAGAAACCTGGGAGTATTTATGGATTCTCCATGCTTCTTTATTTCCTACCTTGTCTTCATCATCATCACATTCTCTTGATTCTCCCTTTAACATACATCTCTAGTCCACTTACTTCTCTCTGTTTCCACTGACACAATTCTGGCCCAAGTTTCTATAATTTCTCTTCTGGAAATCTCCTTTAACTAGTTTCCCTATTTCCTTTGCTGCCGTTTCCTACCCATTTTACATAGAAGTTAGAGCAAATTAAAACAAAAAGGAAATTGGGTTACTTTACCTGCCTAATGCATTTCACTAATGCATTCTTACTTAGAATAAAACCTATACTCCTTAACATGGTCAAAGAGGATCTGCATAATTTGGCCTTGATACTTGTTCAGTGTCATCTCACACAAATGTACCCCAGCACACAATGTTCCTATTGCACTGGTCTTCCAGATCCTTGAGCAAGTCAAGCCCTTTCTTACTGCCAAGACATCACCCATGTTGTGGCCCCCTTCCTCTTCATTAAGGTGGCTTCTTCTCACCCTTGACACCTCCATGTGTGTGTGTACCTGCTCTACTCCTCTTTATAGTAGACTCTTCTTTTCCCTCATAGTAGAATTTGAAATTTATTTTCTTGTTGACTGTCCCTTTCATTAGACCTTAAACTCTGTCAAAGCAAGGCAATGTCTACTATGTTCACTGGCAGCTAGTGGGCTGCTTTGCACACAGAAGGAACTAGGTATGTATTTATCAAAAACACAAATGAATGGTATTTCTCCTTATGTGGGCCTATAAAATCACTACTCTTCCCTGTTAGGAAGAGCTGGCTAGCCCCAACATTGTCTTTAGCTGTTATTGAAGTATGTCCTACATTTCTCCACTCTCCCTTTACCATATCTAAGGTAATAAATCAGATTTTTCAAGAATCACCAAAGCCCCCTGGGTTTCCAAGGATTCTATTCATTTTGATGTCCAGTCTAGTATTTCTAAACATAAGCACTGTTAGCTGCATGAACATTGTGATGGGGTCAATCTTTTCTCAGCCTGAGTCTGGCTGGGATTTCCATATTTTTTTCCTTTTCATAGAAACTCTCCCTGTGTAGAAGAATGTGGGTGGTGTGAGAATAGGAGGACTTGATCTTTGAGAACAATTTAGGCAGCAGTATTGGAGGTGACCAGGCAGCTAATCCTGGTGAACAGGACTCTGCAACCCAGAAGAGGCCTCAGATGCAGCCAGGAACAAAGGGATTGATGTCTTTCTTCCCTGAATTTTCAAATTCAAGATACTTTTAGCCCAGTTATGAGCAGTTATGAGCAGACCAGCCTCCAGGGAAGTATAGTGGTGAAGCTGAGAGCTCAGGCTTGGGAGGTAGACTGCCTGAGCTCAAAACCTGTGTTATCTATGGGCAAGTCATTGACTATGAGCACCAGTGTCTTCATCTGTCTTCTGAGTACCTCTTCCTGTCCATCAGATCTTGATCCTGTTCTTCATCTTTCTAGAGCCCATGTGAAAGGAGCAGTTGGCGAATTGGGCTGATCTGAGTATCTGACTCTTACATGGTTACTGTCAGTGCCTTGGGTCCAGGGAGGGCAAAAACCTAAAACCTGGGGCTGAAAACAGAGCATGCTACCATATTCTTTTTCTGTATCCTTGAATCTTGGCTCATATGTCCTCTCCACATGGAGTCAGTAATTTTTTCTCCCTTAACCAGGAACTCCCCCTGAAATAGAAAAACATCACAACTTACTTTTTACTTTTTATAAGAAAGTTCGTTCATCATATAGATCAATGGAACAGAATAGAGAGCCCAGAAATAGACCCTCAACTCTATGGTCAACTAATCTTTGACAAAGCAGGAAAGAATGTCCAATGGAAAAAAGACAGCCTCTTCAATAAATGGTGCTGGGAAAATTGGACAGCCACATGCAGAAAAATGAAATTGGACCATTTCCTTACACCACACCCAAAAATAGACTCAAAATGGGTGAAGGACCTCAATGTGAGAAAGGAATCCATCAAAATCCTTGAGGAGAACACAGGCAGCAACCTCTTCGACCTCAGCCGCAGCAACATCTTCCTAAGAACAACGCCAAAGGCAAGGGAAGCAAGGGCAAAAATGAACTATTGGGATTTCATCAAGATCAAAAGCTTTTGCACAGCAAAGGAAACAGTTAACAAAACCAAAAGACAACTGACAGAATGGGAGAAGATATTTGCAAACAACATATAAGATAAAGGACTAGTGTCCAGAATCTATAAAGAACTTAGCAAACTCAACACCCAAAGAACAAATAATCCAATCAAGAAATGGGCAGAGGACATGAACAGACATTTCTGCAAAGAAGACATCCAGATGGCCAACAGACACATGAAAAAGTGCTCCATATCACTCGGCATCAGGGAAATACAAATCAAAACCACAATGAGATATCACCTCACACCAGTCAGAATGGCTAAAATCAACAAGTCAGGAAATGACAGATGCTGGCGAGAATGCGGAGAAAGGGGAACCCTCCTACACTGTTGGTGGGAATGCAAGCTGGTGCAGCCACTCTGGAAAACAGCATGGAGGTTCCTCAAAATGTTGAAAATAGAACTGCCCTATGACCCAGCAATTGCACTATTGGATATTTATCCTAAAGATACAAATGTAGTGATCCAAAGGGGCACATGCACCCGAATGTTTATAGCAGCAATGTCCACAATAGCCAAACTATGGAAAGAACCTAGATGTCCATCAACAGATGAATGGATCAAGAAGATGTGGTATATATACACAATGGAATACTATGCAGCCATCAAAAGAAATGAAATCTTGCCATTTGCGACAACATGGATGGAACTAGAGCCTATCATGCTTAGCGAAATAAGTCAAGCAGAGAAAGACAACTATCATATGATCTCCCTGATATGAGGAAGTGGTGATGCAACATGGAGGCTTAAGTGGGTAGGAGAAGAATAAATGAAACAAGATGGGATTGGGAAGGAGACAAACCATAAGTGACTCTTAATCTCACAAAACAAACTGAGGGTTGCTGAGGGGAGGGGGTTTGGGAGAAGGGGGTGGGATTATGGACATTGGGGAGGGTATGTGCTTTGGTGAGTGCTGTGAAGTGTGTAAACCTGGTGATTCACAGACCTGCACCCCTGGGGATAAAAATATATGTTTATAAAAAATAAAAAATTTTAAAAAAAAGCCACAATGAGATATCACCTCATACCAGTCAGAATGGCTAAAATCAACAAGTCAGGAAATGACAGATGCTGGCGAGGATGCGGAGAAAGGGGAACACTCCTACACTGTTGGTGGGAATGCAAGCTGGTGCAGCCACTCTGGAAAACAGCATGGAGGTTCCTCAAAATGTTGAAAATAGAACTGCCCTATGACCCAGCTATTGCATTACTGGGTATTTACCCTAAAGATACAAATGTAGTGATCCAAAAGGGCACGTGCACTCGAATGTTTATAGCAGCAATGTCCACGATAGCCAAACTATGGAAAGAACCTAGATGTCCATCAACAGATGAATGGATCAAGAAGATGTGGTATATATACACAATGGAATACTATGCAGCCATCAAAAGAAATAAAATCTTGCCATTTGCGACAACATGGATGGAACTAGAGCCTATCATTCTTAGCGAAATAAGTCAAGCAGAGAAAGACAACTATCATATAATCTCCCTGATATGAGGAAGTGGTGATGCAACATGGGGGCTTAAGTGGGTAGAAGAAGAATCAATGAAATAAGATGGAATTGGGAGGGAGACAAACCATAAGTGACTCTTAATCTCACAAAACAAACTGAGGGTTGCTGGGGGGAGGGGGGTTGGGAGAAGGGGATGGGATTATGGACATTGGGGAGGGTATGTGCTTTGGTGAGTGCTGTGAAGTGTATAAACCTGGTGATTCACAGACCTGTACCCCTGGGGATAAAAATATATGTTTATAAAAAATAAAAAATTTAAAAAAGAAAGAAAGAAAGTTTGTTCATCCCCCCACATTATAATAGCAATTCATAGAAATACAGAAACCATCTAATGTTAAGAAATTTATTCATGTAATTCATTACACAAATAAAAGAAAAAATGCATAATAATAACCATAGACATTTAATAAATTTCAACACATATTCTTAATTAAAAAATTTCAATTAGTTGGGCCTAGAGTGGTATTTTTCTTACTTGGTAAAGAGTGTCAAATGTTACCCAAATCACTTTATTTAGAATGTTAAAATACTAGAGGCACTCCCATTATAGTCAGGGAGTACTATTGCTACAAATTTTCAAGATGGTTCTGGACAACCCAGATGATGCAATAAGAAAAGAAAAATTGTAGCATACATATTGGAAGTGAAGAGGAAAAAATCATTATTTTCAGATAATTGGATTTTCTCCATATTGAACATCTGTTGCTTCTCCAGCACCTGTTGCCTCTACTTCCTGAAAAACCTTACAAACTTCACTTGAAGGTCTACTCCTTCACACACTTCCAACCTGTGTGTTCTCCATGGAGCTCCTTCCTCAGCAACAGCAGTCAAGCTTGTGACCCTAGCCCAGTCAATCGAAACACTCCATTCTCCTGGGTTATTTGGCAATGGCCATGTACCAACCATAAAAAACCTGAGAGTGAATTTTATACATCCCAAGATCAAGGATAAAGATGGAGAAAAACCATGTCATCCTGATGT
This sequence comes from Mustela nivalis, assembly GCF_964662115.1. NCBI lineage: Eukaryota > Metazoa > Chordata > Mammalia > Carnivora > Mustelidae > Mustela > Mustela nivalis. Next base: position 51,414,729 of record NC_139027.1, on the reverse strand, counting down.
TTGTCTTTGTCCTGGAGTTTCCATTGTCAGAGCAAATAAATTTCTTGTTCACTTAAGGCAGATTAAAAAAAATAACAGCATTATTGAGATATAATTCATGTATCATGCAATTTGCCCATTTAAAGTATACAATTTAATGCCTTTTAGTATATTCCCAGAGTTGTACAACCATCACAACACCTCTCCACCCCAGGTAACCACTAATATACTTTCTGTCTCTATAGCTATGCCTATTCTCAAAATGTTATAGAAATGAAATCATGTACTATATAATCTTTTGGTAGTGACTTCTTTCACTTAACATGTTTTCCAGGTTCATCCGTGTTTTAACATGTGTCAGTATTCCATTTCTTTTTATTGCCGAATAATATTCCACTCTATGGGTATATCGTATTTCATTCATTCATTCACTCACTCATTCATTCATTAGGTGATGGACATTTGGCTATCCTACTTTTTGGTTATGAAGAATAAAACTGTTATGAACATTCATGTATACGTTTTTGAATGAACATCTGTTTTCACTCCTCTTGAGTATTTACTTATGAGTGGAATTGCTGGATCTATGTTTAATATATATAAATATATATTTATATAAATATATATTAATTAATATATAAACATATATCTGTGTTTAATATTTTGAGGAACTGCCAGACTATTTTCCAAAGTGGTTATACCATTTTGTATTCTCATGAGCAGTATGTTAGGATTCAAATATCTCTACTTGTTATTACTAGCATTTTTTTATTATAACTATTCTAGTGGATAAGATGTGATATCTCATGGTGGTTTTGATAGGCATTTCTCTCTTGGTTAATGATATTAAGCATCTTCTCATGTATTTATTGTCCATCTGCATATCTACTCTGAAGAGATGTTTATTCAGATCCTTTGGAGTTTTTTTTTTTTCCCACCTAATTTTGGGATGGGGAAGAACTCTCTAGGCAATACACAAAACTTAGAGGTCTTAAAGGAAAACATTGAAAGATCCAACTACATGAAAAATTTAAGTATCTGTGTTTTCAAAGACAAACATAGTTAAATGGAAATCACTTTTCCTCTGCTTTAGAGGAGAAAATAAAGTGCATGTAACAAGGGTCAGTGTTAATAATATAAAAAAGAAATTCCACAAATAAATAAGTAAGAACAAAAGCAACTGAAAAGCAGACCGGGCAAATGGTAAGAATGAGCATTTCATGGACGTGCCCACAGCTAATTAACATATGAAATGGTCCCCAACCATTCTGCAGACCAGGGACTACAAATTACATAAACAAGGAGTTACATTTTTTTTTTAACCAATAGTTTGGCAAAATTTTTTAAGATCACTGTTATCCAGCATTAACAGTGGGTCTCAGGAAACAGGAATCTCAAACACCCAGTTGGCATGTACATCATTACAACTTTCTTGGGGGTTATGGCAAGATCTATCCACATTGAAGTATTAACAGGACAAATCTCAGGATAGTTAAGTTTGAAGTTGGCTTTGGCTTTCTGTTTTTTAGTTTGATGTAGTCCCACTTGTCCGTTTCACTTATGCGAGATGAATAAGTTCTAGAGATCTCCTCTACAACATCATTCTTCTAGTTAACAATACAATAGTGCATACTTAAAAAATTATCATGAAGACAGATCTCATGTTACATATTCTTACCATGATTATATATAACATATATGAAAAATAGCAAATAAACCAGAGATAATCTGCTTTTCAGTGATGCTCAAATAGAAAATGATAACCTACACCAAAAATTGGTAAGAATTAGTGTTCCTGATTCCTACCAAGATGCAAATATTCATGATCATGATGGCTCCCTCCCTGAGCATCAGCCCCAGAAAATCTATAGAAAGAAATACAGAATCTAGTAAATAAAAGCACAACCATCACCACACACACACACACGCACACACACACCCCAAAAACAATCCCCAAAGCAAGAATCATGTAGGGAGACCTAAGGCTGCTTTGAACTGCTATGTTGGGTGTGGCAAAGGCCAAGATGGAGAGTGTATGATGATGACAATGAGAGGTTAAATTAGAGAAAAGTGGTTTAAAAATCTATTCTTGTTTTCTGCTAGATCACACTTGGACAAACACCGCGCACCTCTTATTACAGATTTTGGAGGCTGTGGTCCAGGAATGTGGGTAAGTGTCCATGGGGATAGTAGCAGGGAAGTGCACAGACCCCTCTAGAGGGGGTAATTGGGAAGAACAGTTTGGGACTGACTCAGGATTCTAGTCTCCCCTCTCTTAGCCCAGACTGGTGGATGGCCTCTAAGAGACCATCTCGTGATCTAAGGAGTTGCTTTGTAGTATGATGATGAATAGGTGCATAGGGCTCTCTGCATATGACTAGGGGGTGTCCTTTGCCTTTCATCCTTCCTCAGCTCTTCTCAGAGAGTAGCTGAGGCTCCTGGAAAATATGTGCCAAAATAACTCAACTCCTGGGGATATGCTACCATCTCAATAGGAAAACCACAATTGGATGACACATTCCCTCTGAAGCAGAAATTTTAGAAAAACAGATAAAAACAAATACATTTAAGCAAAATAGAGCACGAAATATGTAATATGAAACAAGAACAAAAAAAATCTTAGAAAGTAGCAGCTAGAAATATTAGCTAAGAAAAACTTAATAGTTGAGATGAATGTAACAGATTAAATAGGGGGATGGATACAGCTGAAGAACAAATCAGTGAACTGGAAGATCAGATTGAGGAAGTCTCCCAGAAGGTAGATGGGAAGGATAAAGAAATAGAAAATCTACAAGAAGAATTAGGAAATACAGTGGATGATAGTACAAGTGTTAACATCCAGATGAGAGGGTCCCAGGAGAAGTTAAAGATATGTAGAAAGAATATATTTGATGAATAATAGAGATGTATTTCTCCTAATTAAAAACAATCTAAGATAAAAAGGATTGATAGAGTGCAAATATGGGAGAGAAGGAAAACCTCACCCCTTGATACACTGTGGAAAATTTTAATAATATCAAAGACAAAAAGAACATTTTAGAAGTTTCTGTAGAGAAAGAGGTGAACAATTACAAAGGAATGAGAGTCACAGCATAAGACTTCTGAACAGAAATACCAGATACAAAAACACAATAGAATAATGAGCTTCAAATATTGAAAGGAAAACTTGGAACAAGGACTTTTGTATCTAATCAAGTTGACATGTGAATGACAATGCATAGTTAAAATATTCTTCATGATACAGGCCTCAAGTCACCAGCCACAAAAGACCCACATTGAAGACTTTTTGAAGTATTCTTTAAGAAAATGAATTCAAGCAATGCAGCAAGATATAGTAGAAGCAAAGGTAATAAAACATCTTGGTAAATTTATTTGTTTGCTTTTATGGACAGGATCAAAGGAAAAAAAGGAAAGAACCTATTCAAAATGGATGAATCATAGTAGCATAATTTTAACTGAAAAAGAGGTATTTCAGAAAGTGCTGGTGTTCAGCCATTATCACCCAAGTTTGAAAATGAATGAAACTAAGATATTTATGCTTATATTTGTATATATATGTAAATATGATATATTTGTATTAGATATATATAAATATGATATATTTGTATTTAATGTATATGTGCATACATATATATTTAAATATACATATACATCTGGTAAAACTACCTATTCTTGATAGGACTACCTATTTTTAGTAAAAACTACCTATTTTTTAACTACCTATTTTTAAAAGTAAACATGATATTCAGCATAGAATAGAATGAGAAAATGGGGTTAGGGGCAGGATGGGAGAGGAATATAGGTAGTTGTAAGTTATCTGTAATGTTGGGTGGTGGTCTGTGATATTCAGTTTCTACAAATTAACAAATATGTACATAAAAAGTAAAGGAGAGCCATATATGAACCATGATCCTAATGGGCCAGGAACTAGGATTAGTATTACTGTAGCTTTTGCACCTGAAGTCCATAAGAACATGCAGTTAAGGGAATGCGTGATGGTGCTATTCATTTGTCTTTTAGAGGTTGCATACTGTTTCCCAGCCAGTGTGAGCTTGCCCACAAGCCCACTGCATGAAGTCAGCCTGGCCAGAGACAGGCTCCAAGGTTCCCATATGGCTACAGACTAGGGTCCCTCACTTTAGCTTCCTATAAGGATGTGTTTGTTACAAGGAGGGGTTGGAACACATAGCCAAAGAGAGGAGAGCTAGAGAGCGATCAGCGCACAAGTTTTGAGGTCAAACAGCCTGGGTTCAACTCCCATCCATGCCCCAGAGGAACAATTGCCATCTGATTACTGAACCCCCTCTAAGCTTGATGAAATGATACACTATCACATCTCAAAGCACTTAGCACATGGCACGTGCTCAAAAATATTAGCAGAATATACAAAGAGAATGAAGATTAGAATCATAAAATAAGAATAAGAAGTAAGAAGCACTTCTCTAGAAACAAACAAACAAAAATCTTGGGGGGATTTTGGGTCAGGTTCTTTGACCTAAAATTGTTGATGAATTCTGGAATTCTGTGATCGTTCCTCAACCTTTGTCATTTGCCTTTAGTTTTGCTTTGTTTGTTTCTTAGTTTCCTAGTAAACATTTTGAAAAAATCCAACCTTATTTTGGCTGAGTGAAGGGGGAAAGGGACTTGGCTGGAAGAGCAAGGAGGAAGCTATTTGCATTCCTGCTGAAGGGGGCCACCCGGGCCTCTTGAGCTGCAGGGTTGGGACGGGGACAGTAAGTGGACCTCACGTTCTTTGAGCCCCTACTCAGAGCCAGGCACTGTGTTCATTGTTTTCGTGAAGGTCAGAGCAAGATTGGGTGCTGTTGCAGCCGCTCCTAAAATGCCAGAATTCTATACGTTAGGTTTCCTGGGTCTCAGTGAATGAAGGTGAACTCAGAGAAGCAGTTAACAGGTTTGTTCTTCATCACCTCGTTCAAGGTGAGGATGTGAATGGCAGAGCCCCTGCAGGCCATCCCTGCAGGAGTCCACCTGCCTGTGGTAGCCCCATGAATGCTCTAAGGTGCTTCACCCCCTTTAGGCCCCCAGGGAGGTCTGAGCCCCACCCCTGCCCTCCTCCCTAGACCGCCACTTCAGTTGCTAGTAAGGACCCAGAGGTGTAGAGGTGCATGCGATCTACTTGCCCCCGTTTTGGAAGCCAGTGGCCTCTGGGCCTTCCTGAGGTCATGTAGGCCTCTACGATCACCCAGGCTCTCCCCGCAGCTTGTTCTGGGGTTTCTGGGAGTTTCCCGGATTGTCTCCAGTTTGCCTGAAATGAAGCCTCTTTTCTCCATCCCGCTGCCCCTCCAGCTCCCTTCCGGCAAACCCTTGGGAAGGTGCCAGCGTTCCCTCTCCCAGCGTGCGAAAGCTTGGATCTCTGAGGGCCCTGGGTCCTCACTGGCAGCTGGCACTGCACACACAGACAGCCCGCGGGTGGGGCTGGTCCCAGGGCGGAGAGCAGCCCTGAGAGGTGGCTGTCGATAGACCGCGGTCTCGGCCCCATGCTGACTCCTCCGTGACATCTGAGTCTTCGTTGTGTTCGACGCTTCATCTTTTGTCTTCCTGCTTTCCTGAAATAAGGAATGACAAATCATCCCAGAACCGGAGCCACATGTCCCCAAATGCGTGTGGCTCAGCATCAGTCATGTTTTTCCAATTATCCCTTGTTCCGAATGCCATAGTTAATACGCGCGTGCACACTCACACACATACCCAGGACAATTTTTAGCTAGACATCCAGGCTCCTCTTTTCCCAGAACCCCATGGCCCTTCAAGGCCGCGCCCCATCCAGTCCCTCCATCTCTGCTCCACACCCCCTGGAGCCCCCTGGCCTCTGGGCTCACCCTTGCTCTGGGAAGGCCAGTGTTTCAAGACAGGATGTACTTATTTTTGTGTTGTCTGGAACGCCCTCCCCACACCCCCCTGCCTCTGGATTTCTAAATCCTGCCCATCCTTAGGACCCAGGGCAAGGCGGTCTGTCATGACTGCTTCCGAGGCCTGACACCCACGCCCACACCCCAGAAACCCGAGGTCCTCCCGCACTCAGGCGTCCAAATGAGCACCTCCCAGACTTTCAGAATCGAAGAGTACTTCCTGTGAAGTTTTTAAAAATGGTATTTGGGACTGATAACCAAAGGAGAATAGGTTCAACAGAAATATAAATAAAAAAATAATAAATGGTATTTGGGACTGATAACAAAAGGAGAATAGATTCACTGGAAGTACAAATAAAAAAATAAAAATTAAGTAAAAATCACTCTGTTCCTTTTACCTAGAGGTAACCACCAATCATATCTCCGTGAGGGTCTGAAAGAGAGACACACACATGCACTCACACTTTTTAAAGAAAAGGAATTGAAGTCATAATTACATATGGCTTTAGAGCTGCTTTTTCTACCTTAACAATGTAACAGCTTTCCACAAAGAATCCCTTTCTACGAAGAACTCCTGTCAAAAGATTCCATGCATGACCACAAAAGAGCATTTATACTTTTTAGAAAAAAATGATTTATTATGGAAAACTTTAAACATACAAAAATAGAGACAACAGCATCATAGCCCCCCATGCAGGCATCATCCAACTTCAATAATTATTAACATTCTCTCCCAGTTTCGTCCACCCCCTGCCTTTTTCCCCTGGAGTATTTTAAAGGAGAGCCCAGATATGATTTTATTTCACTGTAAGTAAGAGTTGTCTTTATAAGGTCCACTGCTGGAGATGAGGCTTAGTAACCTGCAGGCACTTTGCCTGCAGGCCCACTTTCTAGCGAATCTGTTTCATTCATGACAGCAGCATCGATGATTTGAAAAATAGTCACACATACACGTGCAAGTTGTATTATTTATTCCGCCTTCGGTTGGTGCTTGTAGGGCATATGGATGTACAGCTCCTTTGCAAGAGTTCCAGCCCGCAAACCAGGCCCTGCTGGTCTGATCCACTCACCCAGGCATTCCATCAAACTGCCTAGCATTTGTCTCTGGTTGGTTCCCACATGTGAGCTTTCTCTCTCAGCCTCAGCACTCTGCCATTACGCTCCTTTGGTGTCTGTGCTGTGCACAAGGTGGCAGGCGTCCAACTGAATTCTGACCATCAAGATGCTCGGGGGGTCTTCCAGACCCATCTCCTCAGTCTGCATGTGGGCAGACCAAAGACCAAATGCGGGAGGAAGGATCCCCTCGGGGGCAGAGCCAGGACAAAATCTCAAGTCTCCTTTCTCCCTGCCTGTTTTTTTGCACCTATCACTCTGTCTGTAGGAAGAACTTGGTGGAGTGGCCAGGACATGGGAAAAGTGTGACCTTGAGAATGACATCTTTAGCATCTTGGCTGAGTTGCTGTGGCGTCGGTCCCTTGTGGAGGGTTCCAGGGATGTTCGGAGCCTCGATCCTACTGCTTACCTCCCTTCCTTCTAGGTTTCCTGCCGAGGAAGGCTTGAACAGGAAGATAAAATCCAAAAGGGAAACAAAGTAGTAGCCTCCTAATCTCCGCCCGAGTGCCCCACATCTCCTTACGCCAGGGCTGCTCTGATACACTAGGCTGGAAAGGAGGCTCAGCTTGGAAACTGGACGGGAACGTCCTTTTCCCAAGCCGCTGTGTCTCCGTGTATCAGCCCCGCATGGCAGATTCTGCGTCTGTTCCCCTGACCCTTTGTAAGCTGGGCACACCTTGTGCACCCAGCCCCAGGCAAGCCGTGAAGGACACGACTGTTTTTGCCCCTGTGGAGCCACATTGTACAGCACCACAAGTGAGAGTCGGCAGGAGGTGGGCTGGGCTGGGCCTACCTAGGAGAGCTGAGTCCCAGGAAGGAGGAAAGTAAGTGGCACTGGGGTGAAATCTGGCCAGGGGGGCGTTAGCTCTGACATGACCAGCAACTCTGAGTAAGGAGCAGATAAGAGGGAGATGAGAACAAGGTCTTAGTTGCCCCCCGCTGACCTTTCCTAGATTGGAGAGAAGTTGGGGTGAACCCCTGCTCCGTGAACCAAGCTGAACTGTGGGGCTCTAAGTCTTGGGCCTCCCCATGCCTGTGCAAAGGCTTAATGTTTACTGTTTTGCCTATAACCTATAGTCACTTGATTAAAACTGCAACCAGTTGCCTTTGTGAGCCACTGTGCCAGCCAGTTGTGTGCCTCAGTCATACCAAACTGTGCTACAGAAAACCAAACTGTTGTATTCCCTATTTTTTTTTTTTAACTCTTCTTCTACCAGAAGTTTTAGATCTGAAAGCTGATTTTCTTCTCCCGGCCTCCTTCCTCCTCTCCCGTCCTTTCTTGTATCCATCTGCATCTTTGGGGTACTTACTGAGGGTCAGATTTTTCTGCCAGGCTCAGGGTTTCTGCCATTCAAAGACTTCCAGATGGAAAGGAGGCAGCTGGACAGAGGCAGTGGGAAGGAGAGGGGCCTGCGAGAAAAGTCATTGTAAAAACTTGGCCAGCCATTAGACACACCCTCAGCTCCATGCATCCTCACCCCTGGAACTGAGGAACAGAAACCAGTCACCATAGCAGCAACCAAACCAAAGCCTCTGCTTTGGAGTCTGGCCAGCAGAGCTCCTGGGTCTTCAGACCCATCTCCTCAGCGAGGAGGCTCAGGGTAAGACCTAGCCTGTGTAGCATAAAACCCAGGGGCACTGGCTCCTCAGAGCATCCAGGGCTGTTTTGAGAACCCCAGGACTTACTCAGTCATCTCAAACAGTCTAGCTCTTTCCTTTAGGATTAGTACAGAGTCTCCCATGCACAGCATACAGGGAGCAGGTGCAAGCTCGCACACATGTGGACACACACACACACACACACATATGCACGCAGTGGGATAAAGCTCCCGTCCCTCCCCTAGTCTACATACCCCCAAGTTTCCTTCACACCCTCTCATTCCTATCATTGAGAAGCTGGGCACGTTCAAGTGGATGAACTCTGGGGCATCTGGGTGGCTCAGTCGGTTAGACGACTGCCTTCGGCTCAGGTCATGATCCCAGGGTCCTGGGATGGATTCCTGCATCGGGCTCCCTGCTCAGCGGGGAGCCTGCTTCCTCCTCTCTCTCTGCCTGCCACTCTCCCTGCTTGTGTTCTCTCTCTGGCAAATAAGTAAATATAATCTTTTAACAAATTGATGAACCCTTTCTATGTATTGGATTGATTACCAACATTTATTAAGCACCCACTATGTGCTTAATTTTAGACTGGGTCCCTTTGGAGACAGAAGGAAAAAACACAAAAATCCTCCTCTCCTTGGCCCCATGAGAAGATTTTATTATGGCTTTATAAGGCGTCAGTCTAACCTTCAGAAACTGAGGGAAAGACAGGCCATCCAATTGTGTGGTTCAGGTTCTTGGACTGGGAACTCCAAATGGGAAGTGGTCTTGGGGGTTTCCTGGAGGAGGTTTGAGGGGATCTGTGACATGAGTCCTGGACAAGTTGGGGGGAAACGCTCTTCCAAGGGTGGGAAGAGGAGAGCGGTGTCCCAGGTGGAGGATAGAATGTAGGTGAAGGCCTGAGGCAGGAATGAGCCCAGCCTGTACCCAGGTTGGAAGGGAGCCAGCCCTGGGTGGAGGGCAGGTGCGCAAGCCAGAGAAGAATGTGAGGAAAAGGCTGGTGTGGGAACAGCCGACGGCAGGGGCCTGCGTCACACATTTGGAGGACACTCTGCCTGGAATTTTTCCGGAGAGGTAGAGAATTTGGGTCTGCATGTATTTTTAGCCTCGTCTTTTCCGCCCTCTTTTAAGCAACGATGCTGAGAGCTTTCAGCCTGAGGTCATCTGTTTTCCTAGTCCCTGTTCCAGGGAAGCAGATGCCAGCACCACCACCTCACAAGGAGGCTGCTGCCGCCCCGGCGCTGACCCCAGGAGAGCGACGTGTCCACTGGACCACAGGAGCAGCCTGTGGGAGGCCGCCCCTGTGGCAGGCTCAGCAGCCATGGGCTCTGCCAGGATGGTACCCCTCTGTTCTGGCATGATCCTCTGTGGGGCTGAGAAACCCTCCAAGGCCTATACTCACTTCCCTTCAGGGCTGACAGCGGGGGAGGCTGTGGAGGGACCTGGGGTATCAGATCTCGCTTTCGCTACTCTGCTGGTTATAGGGGACTCTGCCTTTCTTAGCTCCCTGCCTGCCTGCTCCCTCCCTCTCTGTCGCTGGCTCAGCAACTCCCTTCCCTGCCCCCACTGTGGCTACTTCCCAAGGGCCACCGGCTCCATGGAAGCATCAGCAGCACACCCCCCAGTCACCCTTGGAGGAAAGCTCATTTGCTTCTTTGCCTTCTAGACCCACATTTTCAAGTCCCTGGTAAACAAGACTACGAGGGGTCGCGGGGGGGGGGGGGGAGAAAATAAAAACAAAAACGAAAAACAGGACCCAAACCAACTCATAATCTTCCCTCTGGAGCGTTAACTCCTTTCAGTCATCTTGTTCCTATCAGAGGTAACAATCTCTAATCTCCATACTGGAAGCCCCTTAGGCAAGCCCCTTGCCTCCTCTTTAATGCTTCTATCCAGTAAAAGGACAAGACAGATTCATTCTTTCTCGATCTGTCTTTTGCATTGATGCTATACCCACCTCTTCGATCTTGGCTCTCATCGATGCTTGGTTGAACCCAACAGCCTCAGATGGTCTCTTCCCTGCCAGCCATGTTTACCCCACTGCTCTACATGGCCACTTCCTGCCCAATGGAAGGTCTTCTGGGTCACCTCTTTTCTCATCTCATCAAATCTCAGGTCCTCTCCTTGGCTTCCCAGTCCCCACCTGAATTCTCCCCTCCTCCATGCCACTCGCTGGGGACTTCTCTCCAGGCCAGGGACGTATCAAGCTCATCCCATCTCAAGGTCTTTGTCCTGGGCTTCCCCATCTTCCTCCCATCTCTCCACTCCATTTCAAATTCCTAGCAAAGATTCAGTCCTGTAGAAGGGAACTTTACTTCCTGGCTCAAAGCACACAAACCCATTCCAGCCTGGAAAGGTCCTCAGAGAAAGTTTGCAAGTCAGAGAGGAAAACCCATCTCATTGTTAAAATGGTTTCTCTATTTCTGTTTCTATCTCAGTGGTACAAGTCATTCAGGTTTATGAGTTTGGGTCTTCTGCAAAGCTTGCAAGACATGAGTAGACATGAAAGAGATTTCTTGGGAGAAATGCCTGTGAATGATAAAGGAAAGGGAGCTCGAGAAGGTGAGATGAGCCTTCACATGGCAGTGCAGATCTGCCCCTGGTGAAGGACAGAGGAATGTAAGGATGACTAGGGAGGAGGAGCCTGAGATCACGGTGTAGTTACAGCAAAGTCTTAGTCGAGATGAGGAGTTTGATGGGGCATCCCTTGGCTGCAGTCAGCTGGCCAAAATGTCCTCCATCTCCAGGAGTGGGTCAGCCTCAGTGCCCCTGCCTGATCTCATCATTGGCTGCCATTGCTCCTGGGAAGCACGGCCTCAGCACAAACGCTGTGACAGATCTAGCAGGCAGCGCCTGGGGCCGTCTTCCCATAGGCTCATCAAATCAGGAGTTCTGAGCCATGCATTTGCTTGTCGACCTCTCGAGGCTTGATTTCTGCTGCCGAAGAAATATTCGAGTAAGGCCTCAGATACTGAATCGTTCCAAAGTTGAAGAGTAGAGCCAAAGTTATTGGAATGAGCTAGGCATTCCTAAAGAGAATTCCTTGAGAGAAGGGGGATCTGTCTTCATGGTCACACAAAGCCATCATTGCCATGATTACCGTCATCAACACCACCATCACGGCCATCATCACCACCATTATCCCTACTGCCACCACCATCACCACCATCACTACTCCCATCGTCGTCATCATCGCTACCAACAAGTGTCATCACAAGGATGAAGTCAGAGAGTATGGCGTGGGGGAAAAGATTCAGCTTAAAGACTTAACACCTGGGCTTTAACCCTGTGACTGCCACTGGTTTTCTGTACGACCTCAGGCAACACTCCCTGTGAATCTTTATATCGTTTTTCTGTGTAGCAGATAACTACAGTGCATCTTCTCTAAGTCAGGCAGTCCTGGGTGAAGCAAAGCGTATGCTGAGATTGTCATAAGTCTGATTAACTGCCAATTCTGAAGCCAAAGAATCAATGGCATTGCCTGATGATTGACCACACCCAAGGTTTTGTGAAAACGGTGGTCATGGTAGCTGCTGAATGGGATGTGACCCTGCCCTGGTTAGAATACCCAAGGGCAATAAAAGAGGTTTTATATTTTATCCAGTTCCTGTGGGGGAGCCAAAAATACATCAATAAACTCAAAGTCCTCAGAAATGAGGAGGAAATTCAGGAGAGGTCTTGGGGCTTAAACTTCAGCACACATCTATTGAGGCCCAGGGAGGGTAAGGCCTCCCCCACGGGTAGCACAGCACATTATGGCTGAGCTGGGCCTGTAATTCTCGGCCGCCAAGTCTTCTCTGGAGCTGCTGGAGAAGGATGGTGGCTGGGGTGCGGCCTGTCTGGGATGGGGACAGGAATGTTGCTAGAATACAGCTCGAGGGTGAAATGAAGGCCATAGGCCCTGGGTGATGACAGAGGCAGCTGCCGCAAGCCAGAGTCCCAGCCACATCTGGGCTGCTGATTGCACAACCCAGCTGTCGGCTGGGCCTCCTGACTCCCCAGTGGGATGGGCTGGCTGGGGGACTGGAAGAGGGTGGGCTGGAGGCCTTGGGAAAATTCAGCACCTGCAGATGGGTCTGGTGAGTCCCTTCTCTTTTCAGAGGATTCCCTGGCTAAGGATGAAAGTTGGGGGTGGGAGCAGGAAGCCAAGGGGTCCTTCTCAGTTTTTAGTATTCCCTTTGTTTCCACCAGCCTCTGCTCTTTAGGTCACCCCCATGTTCCTGAAAAGGGAATTTCCATAGTTCCCTTCCCACCCATCCTAGGACTGGCAGGGGTGGAGGGTGAACCGAGGGGCAAAGGGGAGGTGGAAATTCCCTTAAAGTTGGCAGTAGTGGGGGATGCCATGTGTAGGACTGAAACTACTAATCTGTGACTTCAAGTTCATTCCAGGAAGGATGTGTTTTCTGCTTCACCCCCCTCACCCCCCGCCTGGAACCCCTGTGTTCCCTGGAATCTGAAACAGGTCCTTATCCTGCTCAAGTTGTCCACCTTTTCATCAATCTCTGCCCCTTATCTGCTCCCTCTTCATGCAGATGTTAAGGATGATACCTGGCAAGAGGAAGACAGAGTCCTGAGCCATCCCTGAGGTCAAGTGCTGTGTCATTCCTGCCCCACAGTCCTGGGATTCCCTCGGGAATAGATACAGAGTATTCAAGGAATCAGGGAGAAGGGGACCTTCCTTCTTCATGAACAGGAAGAGCTAGGCTCTATGATGTGTGAGCTTCTCATTTTGGAGCTCTTTTTTGTTTGTTTGTTTCTGAGAACTGGCACCAGGGCCCAGAAAATACTACATTTTCTCAATTTGAAAACTTTTGGTTTAGTTGTGTTGTTATTTAGTAAGGGGAGTTGGGGTGGGGAGGCGGCAGGTCTTCTTATCAGCAGAATTTGTGGTTTTCCAAGATGGAGGAAAAATTCTAACTATCTAGGTTTCTTTCTGCAGTTGTGGCGTGGTTAGAGGTGAAAGGGCTGGGTGAGAAAGTAGAGTCCTCTCTCTTCTACCCATGACCCCATACCTAACTCACTTCCCACACAAGGGGCACAAGTCTCCAAGGGCTGGAAGGGAACTTAAAAACATGCCCAGGCTATGTTCAGATATATCTAAGAGCAGGAATCACAGAAGACACCCAAAGAATTCTATCCTATGTCAGGACCACTTGGAAGAAGAAAGATTTCTTTTTCTTTTTTTTTTTTTAAAGATTTTATTTTTTATTCATTTTACATTCATTTTATTCATTTTACAATCACAAGTATACTGAGAGGCAGGCAGAGAGAGAGAGGGAAGCAGGCTCCCTGCAGAGCAGAGAGCCGGATGCGGGACTCGATCCCAGGACCCCGAGATCATGACCCGAGCCAAAGGCAGTGGCTTAACCCACTGAGCCACCCAGGCGCCCGAAAGATTTCTTTTTCATGTGGAATTGGAAAAGATCCCCTTGGAGCTCTGTGGTTTGAGTTCTACCCATAGAAACAACAGAAAATAAGTTTCATCTTTAAGAAAAGGATATATCTTTGATTTTCTCTTATTTTTTTTTTAAATTTATTTATTTGACAGAGAGTGAGAGAGAACACAAGCAGGCAGAGCAGCAGGCAGAGTAGCAGGCAGAGGGAGAGGGAGAAGCAGGCACCTTGCCAAGCAAGGAGCCTGACATGGGGTTTGATCCCAGGACCCTGGGATCATGACCTGAGCCGAAGGCAGTTGCCCAACCAACTGAGCCACCCAGGCACCCCAATTTTCTCTTATTTTGATAAAATATTCATACATAGTTTTTTTTTTCTTTTAAAACATGCTTTATAAATCCCTCCCCATTGAGAAGTTCTTTCTGTTTGCCAACATTCTTTTGAAGTGTTGAGACCACCACTGACCACAGTGCATCAGTGATGATGCTGAGCCTGCAGGACCTTTCTCAATGATGACCTGGCACTTTCATTTCTTCATTCCAAGCAGCATGTTTTTTTGGTGTATGTCTTTTCATTTATTTGTTTCCTACTAAGGTTGTAGTCAATTAAAATTCTTAGGCTCTTTACACATTATAAAGTAGTCTTCTGTATCCTCAGCAATCTGAATTTGGCTGTTTTCTTTGACCTTGATGTAAAATTGTGTATTAAATCTGTATTTTTAAATATTTTACTTTGTTAAGCCATCCTATACTTTTTCAGCAAATTTATTAGTTTTCTCTTGCTGCTGTAGCAAATTATTACCATCTTGGTGGCTCAGAACAATATAAATTTATTATCTTGTAATTCTGTGAATCAGAAATCTAAAATGAGTTTCATTGGACTAAAATCAAAGTGTAGGCAAGGCTGCATAATTCTGGAGACTCTAGGAGGAAATCAGGTTCCTTGCCTTTTCTAGCTTCTAAAGGTTTCCTACATTTCTTGGCTCATGATACTTTCCCCCAACTTTTTATTTTTATTTTTTAAAATTTTTTATTTTCAGCATAACAGTATTCCTTGTTTTTACACCACACCCAGTGCTCCATGCAATCCGTGCCCTCTCTAATACCCTCCACCTGGTTCCCCCAACCTCCCACCCACCACCGCTTCATCCCCAAACTTTAAATTCAGAAGCATAGCATCTTCAAACCTCTCCTTGACTCTACTTCTGTCATCACATCCCCTTCTTCTTCTCTTCAAAGGATTATTTGATTATGTTTGGCTTAACCAGATAATCCAGAATAATCTGTCCTTCTCAAGGTGTTTAATGTAATGACATCTACAAAGCTTCCTTTCCCATGTAAAGTTACATACATATTCTTAGGTCCCAGGGTATAGAACTTGGTCATTTTTTTGGTGGGAGGCATTGTTCTGCCTACCACAGTCAGTCAAGATTTTTGGTCCTGATTCTATCACCTAATGCACTAGTTAATTTTATTATATAGCATCTGTCATGTTAGCATTCAGTCATTATTCTGATCCTAATTATTGATTTAAAAAAACATTGAGGAAGACAGGGTTTTGAACACTAAAATCCTTCAGCAGGCTGACACTGATTTATTAGCTAAGTCTATATATAGCCTTCTTTTTCCCCTCCCTATCTTTCTTTGTTCTTCTACCTTCCCTCCCTTCTTTATGTAAATCCAAATTGCATAAACACTGCACCAAGTTTCAATGTATGGGAGGGAACAAAATAGAAATTGTTCCTTCCAAATTGGATCTTTATGGTAGACTGGCGAAGAAATATTACTGAAAAATTCTATCAGTTAATATTAGATATGGCAGTGATTACTAACAATCCAACTTAAATTCCTTAAACAAAATCTGTTAACTTTCCCTCATGAGAGGAGCCTAAAGGTAGGCAGCCCAAAGTTGGTACATGTGCATTTATCTTATTTGGAAAATACATATTCATTTTTGTTTTATGAGACTTACATTTTCTTTACATTACTCTGTAACAAAGTCTAAAGTTACTCAATCTATAAACTCTTTTTCTAAGCAGTACAAAGACCAAGCACTCCCAAAATTTTATTAACATTATTTTCCAGTATTTCATTCCCACTTATGTAATTGCCAAATTTAACCATAACAATAATTATTGTTTTATAGATTTGATACTTTTTTAGATTCACCTACATGCTGATCAATTTCTTTGCTCATTATCCTTTCTCCCATCCCATTGCTGAGCTCTGAGAAACTTTCTTTCCTTCTGAAAAACACCCTTCTGTAGTGTACTCTCTCTACCTTTGTGAAAATATTATTTCATTTTCATTTTTTACTTCTATGGTAACTGAGTGTGGAATTGTAGTTGACACTGAATGAGTTGCAGGATTTATTACTTTGAAGATGCCCCACTTGTTAACTGACTTCTTTTGTAACTGATGAAAGTCTGCTGATTGTTTAAATGTTGATCCTTTGTGAGTAACTTTTTTCCTCTGGCTTCTTTTACTATCTCCTCATTATTTTTTGGGTTCCATGATGTGTCTAGATATGGATTTATTTTTATATCTCCCATTTAAAGTCGTTATTTCTTGAATGTGAGTTGTATCTTTCATCAAAAACTTGGAAGGTTCTTAGCAGTTATCTTCAAATATAACATCTCCTTCATTCTCTGTTATCCCATTTATAAACTTTTATTAGAAACATGTATTTTCTCATTCTATCTTCCATATTTCTTGAGCTCTCATTATATTGCCCATTTGTGTTTCTTTCTGTCCTGCAATTTTTGGGTACTGCAATTCAGCAATGACTTCCAGTTTACTGATCCTCTCTTCAGGTGTGTTTAATATGCCCATTCACTGAGTTTTTTTTTTTTTTTAAATATAATTTTTTATTTTTTATAAACATATATTTTTATCCCCAGGGGTACAGGTCTGTGAATCACCAGGTTTACATACTTCACAGCACTCACCAAAGCACATACCCTCCCCAATGTCCATAATCCCACCCCCTTCTCCCAAACCCCCTCCCCCCAGCAACCCTCAGTTTGTTTTGTGAGATTAAGAGTCACTTATGGTTTGTCTCCCTCCCAATCCCATCTTGTTTCATTTATTCTTCTCGTACCCACTTAAGCCCCCATGTTGCATCACTGAGTTTTTAATTTTGATGATTGCATTTTTCATTTCTAGAAGTTCTACTTGTTTTTTTTTTTTTTTTCAAACTCATCTGATCTTTCTTAGGGAGCATTTTCTTCTTTTCCCATATATTTAATTTTTTGTCTTTGATAATTAAGATGTTTATTTCACACTATTTATTTGGTAGTTCTACTATCTGAAATCTAAGGAGTATAATCCAGTTACTTGTTTTGCTTACCAACTCTTACTCATGACAGAACTTTTTCCTTCTGAGTTTTATCTTCAGAAGGTCTTTATTTATAGGCATCATGTGCAATCTGGATTGAGTATTTGCTCTTTAAGGATTTTGTTTGCTTCTGCCAGACATCCTAGGGATATGCCTGGGATGGAACTTTTTTTCATGAAAATCCTACAAAGTATGCAAACATGAAGCCCAAACTTGCATGAGGGCAGGTGAATGGTTAAATATTCTCAGAGGTTAATTTTTTCCACATCTAGATCATAGAGAGACAAAGTAAGTAGTTGAATAGAATACTATTCTATTCTTGTACTAAGGATATATCCCAAGATCCTGGCATTATGAAGGTTGATAAATTCCAACTCCCTAACATTCATGGGGCCATGTCTATTCTCTTATTTCCAGTAGAGCATTAAAACCAAAGCATCTTAATTTCTGAGCTTTAGAAACCTTTATGTATATGAAACCATGCAAAACAGAATCTCTTATCTTGGTGGGAACCCAACTAACCTCTTTCACATAATGGAAAAACAAACAAATAAAGAGAAACAATTGTTTTTGAAGATAATCCAGGCTTTCTGCTGAACACTGTATATCGACTAAACACTGCATCATCTCATTTAATTCCCAGAGCAATCCTAAAGACAAATATTATCTTCATTTTTACATATAAGAAAACAAATCCCTGGAGAAGTTAAGTAATTTTCTCAAAGTCACACAGCTGTAAGTTTCATAGACAGGCCATAATCCTAAATTTAATAGATGTTACAGCCCAGGCTTTCTCTTCATTATATACACATATACATATGGTATATTAATATGATAATATTAATATAGTGTTGGGATTATAATAAACATTAGAATATTATTATATTATTAATATTAAATATTATCCAGTATATATTAAAGTGCTACCTCCTTCCATCTTTAAAAAAATGTCTTCCATTATCTGTGCTTCCCTTCGGTTAATGCCCTAATTCTCAACTTAATCACAAAATGGAGGTTTTTGGAAGATTGGTGGAGCATGACCCTATTCAGGAGTCTTTGCCATCAGACTTCCCCTTCCTCTGTATCCCAAGAACACTTCTGTTTTTGTCTCTATTGCTGCATCTGTAGCCTTTGTCCACCTTGTCTTTGGCAGAATATTTTATTGTTTCTCAAGTCCTTGTTAAAAACACCTTCCTCCTTTAGCTTATTAAATTCTGCTGATTCTTCATTTATTTCTCTGCATTATATCTCTTCCCTTTTTTCATTTCAAAGTCTATGTATTTTCCCACTTTTCCTTATATTATCCTTGACCTTTCTGTTAGTCCCTTCTTTTTCCTGGTTGTCTCACCAATCCCATGGCTTTGACTTCCACCTATAAGCAGGTGACCCTTGAGTCACCCCTCCAGCTCAGGCTTCTCACTCCACCTCAGGCCCACATGTGAAACTACCAACTAGACATCTCTGCCTGGATGATTCACAGAGAGCAAAGATTCAATGTACCCAAACCTCTACTCATCATCTTTCTCCTAAAACCTGCCTTGGTCCTATCACAGACAGTACATCAGTTTCCATTTAAGCTTACATCTCTGGTCTTCTCATAACTTCCTTGGGTTGTATATCACCTTGAAAATTATCTCAACCCATGACTCTTCTAAGATTCTACTATTCTTGTGGCCTCACTTCCACAAACTTACTCTTGTTTTACCCTATCCACGAATGCCTCTTCTCTGTTTCTGGCATTCAGACCTTCCCCAGCCTTCAGAATCTACCTACATTTAACTCTTATAGGAGACATTCCTGATCTTTGCCTCCTTTAAACAAACTCCATAGTACATTATAACAGATGCTGTTGGTGCCCACATCTTCTTGTCCTTTCCATTTTAGTGCATCTTTGTTCAACTGCCAACCAACCACACCCACACTTACTTTCCTGCAGGGTTTATCTGGTTACCGGTAGCTTTGTTCTCTGTATAGTAGGCTAGAAGTATCTGGGAGTATTAATGCTCCTTGAAAACAGTTCTCAACCAATAAATACCTAGCTCCCTCACTCTTGGGTAAAGTAAATGAGTGGATGTCTTATGCTGGCCCCTAGAGAATCTCCAGTAGAATTAGATTCTGGTTGCTGGCTTGTTGGAGCACCCATTGACCACACTCTATTCCCTGTCCTATGTTCCTGCTCCAGCATTGGTGTTTCTGGGAAGCACCTTACATATAAACTACTCAGCTCAGATCCTTATTTCAGGGCTGGCTTCTGGGGGACCCTAATTAGGAAGCATGTTGTCTCTGTCTCTGCTAGCACAGTCAGGTCTTGGAGGGCCAGGCTGGGCTTGATCTCTCTCTGCAGGTCTGGTTGAGCCTCTGCCTATCAGGAGCAAGAGAATGGTAGTTTAATGAAGAGGCTTTGGAGACTAGGGAGGAGTAAGCTATGGCCTGCTCACTATATGTCCTGTCAGAAGGAGGATACTGGACTCTCATCAAAGGGTCGGGGGAAGAGGGGTTATTACTAAGCCATATGAAGAGAACACCCAGAAGAGAGAGGCAGGGGTAAGTAGAGTCCTTAGTGCTGTGGAGGCCAGCCTGGGAAAGCACCAATGGATGTTCCAATAAGCCAAGCTGAGACAGGTGAAGCTGAGGGTCATGAGTAGAGAAAAAGGGAAAGATTTACTCTAAAAAAAAAAAAAAAAAGCAAACAATGAAGCTTGAAGGATATGCCACTACTCAGGCATGAGAGTTCCGTCCCAGGTAGGTCGCACTAGATTACTGTGGTAGTCTTCTGTGTCCCAGGTAGTTCGCACTAAACTACTGTGGCCTCACGGGGTTTCTCCAGACCAGTAGCTCCCAGAGCCCCATGCCCTGGACACCTGCCTGTCCGTCAACAATTATTCTTAGTGAACCAGTGCCCCTCCTGGGAGCCTAGGGCTCCTCCAGGGCCTAGATAGCAGGACCCAGCCTCCTGAGTGCCCTGACCCTTATGTCAGACACTTCCCATGTATCTGCTCTGCTATTAACCCCAGATTTACCTCTGAGTTGTTCCTGACTCACTCTGGTCCTTTCCTCTCTGTCCTTCCAGGACAGGCCTGGGAGCCCAGTGAGCCTGGGAACTGTTCTGAGAAGGGAATGTTTCAAGCCTTCATTGCCTCCCTCCCCCTTCTGCAGGCTGGGGCTGTGCCAATAGGACACTTCTTCCAGTAAATATCCCAAACTCATCTGCAGGCACCTCAGCTAGAACCACAGAGGTGTGGCCCCAGAGTAGGTTTGGAACATGTCAGGATTCAAGGGGATAGGAACAAGACCAGAAGGCCCCACAAGGTCATGCCTTAAGACCAACGTTTGGCTGGGGTGCCTTCCTCCCTGCCTCAGAGACAAGGACCTCAGGCAGCCCTCACCCAGCCTGCCCAAGGAAACAAATGGAGGTTCTGCAGAAAGTTTCAAAGTCTGTAATGATAGGCAGCTGTCAGAGGGAGATGAACAGGGATCGGCATGGAGAAAATAAGGTTGTCAGGCTTTAAAGAATTGTCCCTGACAACTCTGTTCCAGAGATTTAAACTAGGTGGGAGCTGCATGGATTCAGGTTAAGCACCAAGAAGGGACATTATTGAAAATCAATTTGATAAAGAATGTTGGCCACCCAACCCTCACATCCCTGTGGTCAGAGGCAGAGAAGACTCTTCTCTTGGTAAAGGCCCGTCTTTCCTCCCATGTTCCTTACTGGAGCCACTCTGGCTTTCTACCATCCCATAGGTCTCTGCTCTGATTCTATCTCTTCATAGGAGCCCTGAATCAGGTCCTCCCCAACGCTGTGTCCTCTTATCACCCTCAGAGATGATATTACGTATTTACTTGCTCATTCCATCTTCCCCTTCTTCCTCCTCTTTACTTTTAAACCAGAGGTTAAGCCTGATCTCCCTCTGGCCCTGCAACTCGACCACACCTAGGGAACTTGGGCCACAGGTCCAGCAGAGAAAGCCAGAGGGGACAAGGCACCCCAGATGAAGGGAGACTAAGCCTGGGAGTGAAGGGAGGGGAGGCAGAGGTCAGAAAGGGCTACAAGGGAGGGTTGCAGGGTGCTGTGATAGGTGACCCAACCAGCCCAACTGACTGTCTCCTTCTAGTCCATCTTCTGGAGTATCCTCTCAGCATTAGCAAGGTTTGGAGGGGATGCCCCAGGGCAAGGAGCTCAGGCCCAAGATCCCAGGCCCCAGTCCCACAGGCCTGGAGTGAAAACCACTTTCCTGACAGAAGTCTGACAAATTCTCCCCTGGTGCTGACTATGAGGCTGTGGTAACTCAGGGCTCCTGGTGAACCCTGGCAGACATCACAGGAAGTGACTGGTATGGTAATTAGAGTGACCGAGTTC
This sequence comes from Mustela nivalis, assembly GCF_964662115.1. Lineage (NCBI taxonomy): Eukaryota > Metazoa > Chordata > Mammalia > Carnivora > Mustelidae > Mustela > Mustela nivalis. The sequence goes on along the minus strand of NC_139027.1, from coordinate 51,393,081 downwards.
AGATCTAGGGCGGGGTGTTTCTCATCTCTCCTCAGCCACAGACAGAACCTCTCACAGCCCCAGCAGGCTGGAGTTTGACCCCAACTCTGCTGTGGGCAAGATCACTACTGTTTCCTAATATCTGGTTTCCTGCCCTCGAGGTACTTGGGGGATTGTACTTCCCCATTCCCTAGACATTGAGTGGCCATGTGACTTGTGTTGGCCAATCCAATGTGGGTGGGGGGTGCACCCCTTTCCAGTGGAAAGATTAAACCGGCTGTGCTCACCTGGCACCTCTTCCTCTTCCAACATGGCAGCTGTGGAGGCATCTGTTGGTGTGGAGGTACAACACATGGAAGGAAGGCCCTGCCCTAGAGAGATACCCAGACTCAAGTACTGTTATTTGAGGGTTATTTGTCCCTATATCATCACCTGGCCAGTCCTGACTGACACCAAGCTGAAGCCAGTGTTCCTTCTGTGTGGGGAATGGGAAGTGGAGAGAGGACATATGAGCAGCGCAGGTCGGGGAGAGGGTTGGATTATTCTTCTGAATTTAATTCTGATCAGCAAGGAGAAGTTAGGAAAGTAAAAGACAGAGGAACCCTGATGAATGGGAACCATTCTATAGCCAGAGAGGTTTCCAAAAGTTCTAAGAAAAATATTTGTTCTTTCACTCATTCAGTCAATCAGTCCTTCTCCATCTAGTCACCCAGCAGTTACAGAGTGCCAGGCCTGCTGCTGTGACTGAGACGCCAACATCAAAACGGAAGGCTGCTGCCCTCGAGAAGCTCCCGGAGAACAGAGGCCTGGATGACCCCTAAGAGCTCTGCTGCCGGGAGAATCTTGAATGAGCATGATGACAAAAGGGAAGACAAGGAGCCCAAGCTTAGACATGAGCAACGCGGCGGGACGCAGAAAGTGGAAAAGAAGATGGCAGCTGAGGTTGAAAAAACCCAGTTCCACTGGAATCACGAGTTCTGCTGATGGTAACTGAGTGTCTATGTGTGTCAGGCTCTGTCCCCAGCATTAGGAGGGTGCGGCCACAAGCCAGGCCTGGAGGGAATAAATGTGCAACAATGTCATATGTGACAAGAGTTAAAAAGAAGGGGTAGATTTGGAGTGAGGGAATCTGCCTTGGTGTGTGAGGACAGAAGAGGAGTTTGCGGTTCACCCTTCATGCATTCTTTTGGATCCTTGGAAACCTGGGTCTGGGCCGGCTAAAGAGGGGCAGGTGCCTCCCCAGACCAAGGAGAGCATGAACGATGCTCCCCAGTTCCAGGAAGGAGTGAACAGCAGGTTGCGGGGTGAGGTGAGAGCTTTGGAAGGAGACAAACCACCATGCCCAACTCTGAAGACCAGAATCAGGTCAGATAGAGGAATAAGTGCTGCCTGTGGGCTTTTCAGGGAGAAGCCTGAGCATGTCCAAAGCCTAAGTGGGCTGGTGGGATATGCGGGATAGAGGGAGTTTCCCACCACAATGTGTTGAAAATTTGCCCGAATGGAAAAAATCATAGAAACAGACCTGGTTTTGCTAAAAAGAGAAAGATATGCTTGAGAGGAAGGTCAGCTACTTCTCCAGAATGAGATTTGCTCAGTACCAGGGAACATCAGCCCTCATTGCCCTGAGATGGGCAGGGAGTGGCCATGTTCCAAGGTGTGAGGTCTGCCTTCTGAACACTGGGGCTGGCTACCTTGGGGGAAGTCTCTAAGATGTGGACTTTGCTGACTAGGGCCACCAGACTTCCTGGCTCATAGCCTAGGAAGGACTGAGGGCCCCCGGGGCCTTCTGAACATGCTGCAGACAAGGTTGGCTCCCATAGGCTCCGTTTCTGGGGGCCTCAGAACTCTGTGCCCAGACTTCCCACCTCTCAGGCCAGGACTCCAGGGCCGGCATGCCACTTTTCACATGTGTGTGTGATTTTTTGGGTTTCTGTTGGTCTTTTTCTGTCTTTAATTAAATTCCTTTGGAAAAAATCCATCTCCACAGAATTAAGGGATTAAAAGTTTTCAGTTTTGTTTTTTGATGTTTGTTTTCACCCGATCTGTGCCATGGCTTGAGGCCCTGAGTGACTGATTTTCCTGATGGGGACAACAGGTACCTGGACTGAGCTCTGTTTGTGTGTGGGGGGCGGGGGGGTGGAGCTGTTCAGTGAGGTGACAGCATGAGGCCAGACAAACAGAAAGCCAAGGGAAATGTCTTCCTCTTAAGCTTACATATACATACTCTTAAATGCCCATCCTTGGGGAGCTTCCCAAAGGATTGGAGCCCCCAAAGCCCAGGACTGTCAGCCTGACCACCCCCAGCTTGGCCCCCTTCTCTCCCAGGCTGTCCCCTCTCCTCCTGTGTGGCCAAGGCCCAGCCTGGACACTCTATCTTCAAAGGGAGAAGACAAAGCCTGCTTGTTGCCCTGTATTTGTCTTGGGCGCTCCTGTTCCTAGGAGAGCCTCCTGGCCTCCCAGGCCAGGAATAGCGCCGAGTCTACACGGCCAGCCTGCCTGCCCCACCAGACCTTCTGAATTGCTTGTTTTTATTAAAATTCTTCTGCACGCGCAATCCCGGACGGCGTGTGGATCTTGGATGAGGTGGTGTGGGGGACCCGGGGAGAGGAAGGCCTCAGGCTTATTCGGCTTGGTGTTTATTCGGCCTGCCTTTCCAGAGTAGTCAAGAATGGAAGTCCATAAAAGCAACCCAAGACTGGTGCCTCAGAGTGTGGCGGGGTGTGACCCAGAGGCCGGAGCAGGCCTCAGCCTGCCTCTGAGCTGCCAGCCCCCAGACGGTACAGGAAACGCTCTGGAGAGCTGTGGGGGCAGGAAGAGGACAGGGCCTCAAGCGAACGGTGGGGCAGAGCTCATAAGAACCGCTCCGTCTCGCCTCGGCTCCTACCTGCAGGTTCCCTCAGGGGGACCGTTAGCTTGGCAGCTCTCCCCTGACCACAAGCTGCGCTCTGGAGCAGGCAAGGGCTGCCTGGGACAACGTCAGCAGTGTAAGCCTGCTGGGAGTGGGGCTGGGCTCCCGGCTTCCGGTTCTGCTCAGGTGTGGGCTGGTCGCAGTGCTCCTCTGGGCTCCACGGATCACTTTACCGGGCCTGGACACTCTTTAGCATTCCCCCCTCTGGTCCTGGGGCCAGTCGTGGCCCCAGACTCCAGAGGAAGATTGCTCCGTACGGCTGAAGTTACACACAGAAACGATTCCCATCATTCTAGCCCATTTACCTGGAGATTGATTTCCTTCTTGCCCCACTGCTATCTACTCTGCTGGGCCTTGAAGCCTGTCATTCTCCCGGGAGGCCCTCGGTGAGCCAGGCAGATGATGGCAGACCAGGGCACGGGAGCTCCCAGCCCTGGAGTGCACATTCCAATGTCACGGTTGAAGACCCAGGCTTGTGCTCCCAATAGTCTGGGCTCTGAGCTCCTGCTGGGGTGACCACCCCACAAGACCTGGGGGGATGCGGTGGAGGGCGTAGGAGTGGGGAACAGTTTTTGAGTCAGGAAATTGCAAAAGTTCCAGCGTCTGCAGCCAAAGGCTTGGTGTGGAAAATTTCAGGCTCCAAGCAGGGTTCCAGAGGAGGGGGAAAGGAGCCCAGGGGCCAAGATGCTTGTCCCAGGCTTCTCAGACCTGGGCCCTCCCCCGACAGGCAGGAGGGATGGTGAGGGCACAGGGCAAGAGTCTCTGGCAGAAAGCAGGGAGGCTGGAGGTGCTGGCTCAAGCCTTTTGCTGCCCATGAGGGGCTCACACTGGTCAGAGAGAGAAACAGATGAGAGGGTTCTAGTTCCCAGGATGGTGCTAGAGAGGAAAACCAGCCCCAGTGTTCAGAGGGAAACTGAGGCACAGTGAAATTAAATTTGCTCTAGACAAGACCTGAGTTTCAGCATGGAAACCGTCTCCCCCACATAAGGGACAAACACCCTAGTAGGACGTAGAAAGAGGTGTCCTTATGGGGTAAGTTTTAGAATGGGAGGGATGATCTGGTGGGGAGTACCTTCCCCTCTCTCCGGATCTACTGCAGGGGCTTTCTCTGGGGTCGCCAGAACAATGAGGGGTGGGGATGAAATAGGAATAGGGGTGCCAGGCATAGAGGCCAAAAGAGGCTGCATTCCCAGCCAGGCTGCCCCTCCAGACTTCCTCTTGCCTGGGCCAGGCCTCTGTGCAGTGCACCCCCCCCCCTGCCCCACAAGGGCCCCTGCTCTGCTGGGCTGTGGAGCTCCAAGTGGCAGGGCTCCCACCTGTCATCAGGAATCACTGGGGCCCCACAAGCACCCCACTGACCCCGCATCCGGGCCAGGACCATTTGACTGGGCCTGAGGGGAGCCGCAGGCCGCCACCAGCATCTCTGCTGCTTGCTTGGGCCTCCTCAGGGCTCCTGGAGCAGGGCCGAGAGCGTGCAGCCCGCCGGCTTGTGGCTGGGGATTTCACTTGGAGCCGCTACATTTGGAACCCATTATTTAATCATTAATTTCCTCCTCTCGTCGACCCCTTCCACCCCGCCTCAGCTCTGCGCCCCCGCCCCAGATTAGATCTCCACGTGGTGCTTTGCAGTGATCCCTGACAGGGCTTCTGTGCTGGGGATGGGGAGGCAGGGAGGGGAGCAAGGAGGCAGCCGCAGCTCTCCCAGGCTGCTCTGTCTTGTAGGCTTGGGAGAGGAGATGGGGCAGCCCAGGGCCTGGATCAGCAGTAGTGGAGGGTGCAAAGTGTCCCAACGCTGACCCCAGGAACTGAGGGTAACAGCTGTGCCTCTCTGGAGGGCATCAGAGCAGGGAGGGCCTTCTCCCAGGCTGGCTGGGGTTGTTGAGCCAACCAAGTGCTGGTGCTTTTGGAGGCCAGGGGCTCCCCAAACCCCTCTAAGCTTCTATGGAAGGTTGAGACACAGCTCCTGCCCTCTTCTCTCCTGGGGTTCATGGAGGAGAGGAACCATGTGCGGAAGTGAGACCATGCTTGGTAAACTGAGTCAGTGCTTGCCCCTGTTCTGAGGATCAATCTCCACCCTTGGCCCCAGGCCCAGCCAGGTAGCAGGCACGTCCCCCTTCCCTGGGGAGCTCTCAATCCACGAAGAAGAGACTGCCCAAGAGGGATTAGACCTCAGCCCCACATACGGAGCACTGGCCCAGTTCAGGGGAGGCCAGTGAGTTGGGTGGGCCTCTGCTGGACTTTGCAGGATGTAAGTAAGGCAGGCAAGGCTAAGGCGACAAAGCCTCCCTTTGCTCTCTCCACATGCTCAGAAAGTTGAGGGATGGTCATGACCTGAACCTGGGGAGAGGCAGCCCCACATTCACTGGGCACCCAGGGAGGGAGAGGGGGCACTGACATCAGGGAAGGAACATCAGAGGGAAGGAACAGGTTTCTAGAGTGCCAGCTCCGTACTTGGCCAACATGATAGGCTCTTCCCTGCACTGGCATCATCCGCAACACCAGCAGCATGACTAACCCTGACATCGAGCTTTTCTGTACCAACAACGTTCCCAGGACTGTACATGTGGTGTCTCACTGCAGTCCTCCCAGGAGGCCTAAGACAGAGGCTCTACTCTGATGCTGACCTTCGAGATGGTGACATGGAGGCTTAGGGATATGGAGTCATCTGATCTAAGGGAGAAGAGGCAGGACCAGTTCTGAAGTCCATGCTCTTTCCCATAGCTGGAAGGTGTCTAGCTATGGCCTCCTGGTCATCTGGGCTCCGGTCTGAGTGCTGCCTACTTCTACCCTCCCCTGCCCCCTGCCTCTTGGCCCTGGAGGAAGTCTGGAGGAGGTTGGCCAGCCCTGGGATGCCCGGCTCATCTCAGCAGGAGATGGGGGAGGGGATGGGAAGCTTCTCTGGCTCACAGCAAAATACTCTCCCTCATGCCCCTATTCTGAAATGCCTACCTTCTTCTGAGGCCTGGCTAGGTGCTAAGCCCTCCCTGACATTCCCACCTCTTCTCCAAAGTCTTAAGAATTCCTAAAGTCTGAGACCCACCCTTTGTCTTGTGCTGTTCTCCAGGTGTTTCCTGTGGGCGAGCATTTTCCTTCCCTGGCCCAGAAGCCCCTGAAGACAGAAAGGGCTTCAGCCTTTTGTTGAGTATCAGTGGACCCCAGCAGCAGGGGTGAGGATCAGAGGCCAGGATGCTCAGGCTCTAGCTCTGTGCCCCACTGCCTTCCTATCGGGGTCCTCCCCCGAGAGGGCACGAATGGGGTGGAAAGCTAGAGGGTAGGTGGACGGGTTCCCCTCCTTCCTTTTCTTCCCCATGCACTGACCACATGAGTTGCTGGTTGCTGGCTAAGCCTAGTTGTTCTGTTTGGTTTGGTTTTGCTTGGTTTGGTTGTTGTTTTGTTGTTTTATTTATTTATTTGACAGAGAGAGATCACAAGTAGGCAAAGAGGCAGGCAAAGAGAGAGGAAGGGAAGCAGGCTCCCTGCTGAGCAGAGAGCCCAAATCGGGGCTCAATCCCAGGACCCTGGGATCATGACCTGAGCCGAAGGCAGAGGCTTTAACCCACTGAGCCACACAGGTGCCTCTGGTTGTTGTTTTGTTTTATTTTCACTTTGTCCTTAGGCTCTGAACTTTTTTACTGTGCTTGGAGAAATCCCTAACTGAACGAGTCCTAGAGAAGGCAGATCCCACCTCTCATTACAGACCTGGAAACCAGATACTTCCTCTGCAGATGGGACATGGGAATCTGACCCAGCCCAGACCAATTGCAGGGTCTCTAGCTCGACTTTAAACCTGTGACAAGGAAGAATTATTCTAGTGCTGGCTGTGGCTGCAGCAGGACCAAAAAGCATTAGGACTCCATGCTTGGGGCTGTGTTCTGGCTTCTCAGCCTTCCCTCTGTTCACGCGTCTTCTGAGCCCATCTTCTTATCCTTGGTGTAATTCTGGGAAATACTGAATAGCTTTCTCTGCTTCAACCAGCCGTACAAAGTTTCTGTTTCTTGCAATTGACAATCTGAATTCCCAGAGTCTCTCTTCACTGCCCCTCCACCCATATCTTGAAGCCTACGTGGCCTGCAGTCAGATACGCTGTGACACAATACCAAGCTGACATTCCGTCCAGTGCTGGTTTCCCAAGTAAGACTCTTGTTCTTTCCCAGAAGACTCTAGGGAAAAAGTAAGGACACATGATGTAATGAGTGAAAAGAGGCTTCAGTCCAGCCAGAACCAGGGCTGAGATCCTGCCCTTCCCTTTCACAGGTGTTATATGACTGAAGCTCTTTGACCAATAGGTTTTGTAAATGTGCAAAGTAATTTAATAAGATCTGTTTCCTATCAGCTGTTGCAAAGGCGAAATGAGATGAATGGACACAATGCACCTGAGATGGTATCTGACACATAAGAGGCACCCAGCATTCATTCACTTAGCAAGTATTTTCTGATTATGGTCCCAGTTCTTCATTCCTGTTTACACCTTTTGCCAAGTGAATTTGCCTTTCCTCATCAGAGGTAGAGGTGTACTTGGCCAGCCCTTGACTGTGTGGGCTCCTCTATGAAACTTGTTTGGGCTCATGGGTTTTTTGCAGATGTGATGCAGAAACTTGACATGTGTTTGCCCAGTTGAACTTGCCCCATTGTCAACCTACTTCCTGCTGGAAAGAGGAAGAACATGCTCTGGGCAGGTGCTAGACCAAGGAGGATGAAAGACACATGGAGCTGACCCAACCTACAGCATGAATCCCAGACCAGCTGATTCTCAGATGCAAGAGTAAGAATAAATGGTTGTTGACTTTGAGGATGATTTGTTCTGCAATGCTGTTGAGGCTGTTGCTAACTGACACACTCACTACCAAGAAGTCCAAAGACAGATAATCCTGGGATAGCAGACTCTGTTTATTAGAGACCTATGCTTTTTCTACCATTCTGCTTTGCTATCCTAGGTGTCAGCTGATTCCTCCTTGCTTCCTGTACCTTTGAATATCATGTCCATGTTCTAGGTCAGAAGAAAGATGGAAGGTAAGGGATGAAGGACAAAAGCTGAAAAGGAATGTGCCACTTGAGTCTGCCCCTTTAACAAGTTTTCCCAGAAGCCCTACCCACTATATATTTTATATATTATATTCTATTCTCTTATGTAATATTATCCCACTTTTATTTTATTAGCCAGAACACTGTTTTAATGCCACCCTAGCCTCAAACATTTTCAGGAGGCTGAGTCGTTTTAATGAATTGCATTGTTTCCCTGAATAAATTTGAGCTTCTGTTAATGAGGGAGGAGGACAATATCTGCTTCAGATTTATTGAGAACCTGCAATGTGCCAGGGAGTGTGCAAGAACTGGAGATGCCCCTGGCCTAGGGCTCCTGGCCTTGTGTGGAAGAGAGATGAGTATAATAGAGATGTGCATTCTTCTCTACTGCCATGTATTCAGGAACATCTTGAGTGGGCTGTGTTCTGTCACATTGGAAATGGGTGTGGGGAATTCTTCTTTCCCCAGCATCCCACTTCCCTCTTCCTCGTCAGAGCTCCACATATCTGAGATATTGCAAAGTTGGTGGGGCTCCCCCCCTGGATGAGTTGGATGGGGATAGAGTGGATGTGAAGCATAGAGAGAAGCATCCTTATCTCTGGATAGTCAATAAGCAACATTCTGGCTGCTGCACATCACAAGTACATTGAGCTATCAGGGAGGACATCATAGGGGATCCATTTAAGTGGAAATCAGGGAGTTTAGGATTGTACCAACTTGGCTTCTGCATGGCTGCCTGCTATTGGTAATGAAAGATACCTACTAAAGAGAGACCAGGCATTTCCAGATGCTGATCCCATCCCTGATTTCTCTGGGTACAGTGCCTTCCTTCTTGTCTGGGCCCACTCCTCTCTTCACATCTCCCTTTCTCTCCCTTTGTCCTAATCAGGGGCATCCTATCTACACTCATCATTTATTCCATCCTCTCAGGGTCTATGCTTGGAATATCCAACGTCTATCTCTGCCTTTCTACTGAAACAGACTTTCCCTGAAGCATTCATGCTTTACAGTCTAAGTTGAATGGGAGAAAGCCATGGGATGAAAATAAATACTGAAATGAAAAAGCACAACAACAAAGATGCTAAAATCCTCTCATATATGTAAATGGTCAAGCTAGGTCACTATAACCTGAAAAAAAAGTTTGGGAAGCCTAACCCAGCTAGAGGTGCCTCACCTGGCTTGAAGGAAGGGAGGGAAGGCAGAATATGAAAGGCTCATTTGTTCATCATTGTTTATTGGCATCTCGTTTGTGCCAGGCGCTGTCCTTGGTGCTGGGACAAGACGTCTTAACCAGGTGCATGGCAGAGGGTATTGTCATGGCAGAGGGGGCAGCCTGTGTGGGCACAGGAAGAGTGCAGAACACTCATGGAATTACGAATGGTATGAAGTGGGAACAAGAATTCAGGCAAGGTGAGGATGTCAGGGTATGGTGTTACAGTGACAGGAGGGTGCCCGGTCAGGTAGGATCTTTGGGGACAGACTTGGGAACTTGACCTCTCTGATGAAATCTGAGGAAAAACATTAATGAATTTTAAGGCAAGATGGGGGTTCATATCTAGGAGAGGTAGACGACTTGGCTGTGACCTGGAGCATGGTTCTAAGGGGGCTTAGAGTGCATTCGGGGGGCTCACATCCCAGACAGAAGTAGCAGGCATGGAGAGAAGGGGACAGATGTGAGTTTTCTCCTCTCCAGGAAAAGTCAATAGGGCAGAGTCGCTGCTTCCTCCTGTTAGACTTCCCCCTGGTAGTCACTGCTATCACCATAGTTTCCTTCTCGAGACTAAGCCTGAAGTTCTTCAGAGGAAGACTCTGCCCACATAGGGAGGTGGGAGTGAGGGGAGGTAGAAAGGAGCTGTGGACCAAAGTGAGCTTGAGGATATAATGAGCAGGGACACAAGATGGGAGCAGGTGCAAGTACTGAATGACTAACCGACCACCTTCTCCCTCTTGCCCACCACCAAACCTGGAGACCTGCTGCTGCCTGCAGGCCCCTCAAGGAGCCTTGGACACCTCCAGCCAGGAAGGATAACCCATGCTCTAGCTGCTTGTGTCTGGCTCTAACCTCCTGACGATGATCCCCCAGCAGCCCACTCTGGGGAGACCCACCCCCAACTTCCTTCATCCTCTGCTCAGAGGCTTGACAGACCACCCCCTTCCTTGGCCCCCTGGTCCAGGGCCTCCTGCAGATCCTGCCCACAGCCTCCATCTGGCCTTCAAGGCACCGCTTCATTTTCTTTGGCTGTTGCTTTTTCCTCTTTCCACATACCTGGTTGGCTTCCAGGATCAGCCGAGGCTCAGACTTGGCTATATGGAAATAGAGATAGACACAGTCCCTCCATTATTTCATTTAGTGAAAGAAAAAAAAAAAAAGAAAAGAAAGAAAGAAGAATTCTTGGCTAGGGTGGTACCTCTCAAGCCAGGAGACCCCACAGAAGACCCTGGTAGCTTGGACAGGAAGTAGCCAGCAAGGATCTCCCTTCCAGGCTCAAATGGCTTTCTCACCCCACCTCAGGTCCACTCTTCTGGCAGGCTTCAGGCCTCCCGGCTGCCCTCTGCCTCCTACCTCCCTTGTTCCCAACCCCCCAGGGCAGTAGTCCCTGCCAAGCCCTGGCAGTGACACATTGCTCAGTCCCCGTCTGGGGCCCTCCCAGCTCCAGCGACCTCTGGATGCCTCCCCAGGCCCACCACACGCTATGGGCTGTTCCAGCCGAAATTCCCTTGCACTGTGGAAAGAGGAAATGAGAGCAGGGGTGGGGGCAAGGGATAGCAGAAAAAAAGAAAATGAGATGGAACCAAGTCCTGGAAGGAGAGAGAACTGAAGGAAGAAAGAGACAAGAGTTGGCTTGCTTGGTTGGGGCTACTTTGGGGCCAAGGTAGTGGGTCTCATCAGGTCATCCTCAAAGGAAGCCTGGTCCACACTCCCCTATGACAATGTCTAGAGATGGATCTTGTCTTGGCCTGGCCGTGGTAAGCCTTTTGCCCTGCCTTTTCCTAAGTAGGCATTACTGTCCACCAGAGTGACCCAAAGTAGCAAGGGGGCATCTGAGAGCCCTCAGGAAGCAGGGGGAGTATTTGGGCTGGCTGGTCCCATAGCAGGAGCTCTGGGACAGCAGTCCTCACCCTGCAATGTTCCAGTGGGCTCAGCGTATCCCTTCTTGGCCCCCCTTTCTCACTTTCTGACTCCCAGCACCCCATCCAGGGCCTTTCCTTACCCCACTACCTACCCCCTTCCCCCCCAAAAGCATCCCATCCAATAGATTTCACAGCACCCTATTGTTTCACTCTTTTATCAGCCCACTAACTGCTTTTCAAAATGCACCATGTTGATTGTGTAACTACTGTATTGCTTCTACAAAGCTCTTTGGGAATGGGTTCTTAATACCTGCTTCTCTTCCCAAGTGTGGGGTTCCCTAGTATAGCTGCATCTGGGAACAAGCCAGGATGTCCTACCCCTTACCTGGGTCAAGGCAGAGCCCCTGAAGAGTGACTTGATTCTTGGCTGAGGTGCCTATATGACATCAGTCTCTCACCAGTTTTGCCAATGGCAGAGGCAGTACTAAGTACTTGCTTAATGAATTAAATAAATTTATAAAGGTAGTACATTAAGTTAATCCAGACTAAGGTATTTTCTCCCCAAACAAGGTGTTCCCATGTGTGATGAATCTGTTCATTAAACTAAGAACAGCTCTCTCAAGCTGGGACACTTGATAGAATGATGAGAATCTTCTAAAACTGGGTTGTGGTGATGATTGCTCAACTATGAATCTCCTGCAATCATTGACAACATCGCATTACAAGTGAATATAATGACACGTAAATTATACCTCAAAAAAGCTGTAAAGAAACCAAAAGATAATTCTCCTTTATCTGTGTCCTTTATGCCAGGGCTGTGGAGACATGGGGATCAGATGCGGGGCACTGTGATGAGAGCCTGGTGTTTCCTGAGCTCCTCAGCTACGGGTTAGGTCCCTGCAGGCAAGAGGTAGGATCCTGCTCTGTTCCTAATCCAACTATACCAGGGGATGCTACACTTGGAAATCATTGGGATTCTGACTTTGTGTTTTGATCCCTATTTCATTCTGAATTATTGGAAACAGAGGGCGTGTGTGCGAGTATGTGAGTGCACATTTGCATGTGAGCGTATGAGTGCATGTAAGGGTATATGCCTGTGTATGCATACAAGGGTGTGTGTGAATACCTGGGAGTGTGTGTTCCTGTCTGTGATCTGCACCCTGAGCCTCCATCAGTGGCTCTCCACCCTGGGGTGATAGTGGATGAAACAGCTCGTGGATCGGCCAGCAGAGAGGGGTACAGCCTGCAGCCTGCAGCCAGCTTGGGAGAAGAGAACCACCACCAGAGGTTTTCTCCATGTGCCACACACCTTGCCATTTGCACACACACACACACACACACAAACACGCGCGCGCATGCGCACACACACATACTGTTCTGGACTGAGATCACAGTCAACAAGATAGCCACCACCATTTCCGGGCCCGAGACACTAAAGAGTGGAGAGGATCCTGAGTTCTCCTATTGACCCTCCTGCTATCATCACACCATCATGAGGAGGACAAAGTGGAGGGAATAACAAATATGTGGTACTCAAATCTTTCCTTTGTTTCAGGATCTACTTGTCATCTAGCACAGGGTGGAGAGAAAAGGGTGGACGCACCATCCTGAATGGCTTTTAGCCAGAAACTCTCGCTTCCAACCCCCATTCCATTAAATCATAAATCATAAGGTCCAGACCCCTTTTCAACCATCGCTGTATCCACCCACTTGTTTTCTCAGTGAATGTTTCCTGGGCACTTACTAGATGCCAGGCACCCAGCCAGGCCCCAAGAAGGCAGTGGCAAGAAGCCCAGCTTGCTGCCCTTAGGGGGTTCACGGTCCACTGGAGAAGACAGAAAAGCTACTAGGTCTGTACAATCACAGAGACAGAGTTTGCATGGGTGTATGTGGGTGAGTCTGTGCCATAAGAGGGCTGGGTAGCATATGAGGGTTCATGGAACAGGGTCACCCTTCTGAGAAGGGAGGCTTGTTAAGAGAAGATTTCAACGGTAGGTGATACAAGATGAATAGGAGTTGGCCCCACAGGCAAGGGGAAAGGGTGTAGCAGGTAGAGGGAGAAGCTTCTGTAAACCCTGCCAATGAAGCTGACCTTGACTAGCTCTGGGACTGCAGGTGTGATAGGAGGCAGTTGGCCTCCATATGTTCCTTGACATGCTGGAGGAAGAGGACAGGCTTTGGGCTCAGTACTGAGGCTACAATGCAACCAAGTATCCCAGCCCCACAGGATTCCCAGCCATAGTCACTGCTATGTGTGTGGAGGCTGGAAGGTTTAGGAGGGAATAAATGGAAGGGCGGGGATGGGGGAGGACTATGAAAGCTCTTAGAAAGCTTCCCTGAGTCTGGGCTGTCCGTGGACTGGAGATTGAAAAATGCTGGGCTAGAGGGTCCCCAACACTCCATAAAGCTCATGTTCTAGCCATCCTGGTCCACAAACAGCAATGCTAGACCCTTTTCTCCCAAATGTCAGAGATGTCTGGATGAAATCATCCAAAGAGTGTAGGAGAATACAGGCCAAATGACTCCTCAGCGGACTCCTCAGATGATGGCTGAAGTCTGTCCTCAAGGCATTGCCACCTGATGGGGAAAGCAGGAGTCTCTCTTGCTCCCTCAAAAGAGCCAAGAGGATATAAAAGGCAAGGGAGGCCCCTTTTGAGGTATGAGGTCCTGGCTGAATGGTGGCACTGAGGACCTGGGCTCAGGGCCAGAGGTACCCACACAGCCCACTCTCAGCCACCAACATGGTCAGAGATGTTCAGAATCTTCTAATCCCACTGAGTGTGTCACCAAAAATTTCATTTTTTGAGTATGCCTTGAACACTCACAACATCTAAAGCACTATGTGAAGGCTGGTGAAGCTTCTTGGAAGAAGATCAGACATGGGGATGTGAGACAACCTGCCCCGCACAGGTGTCTTTGAGCAGCAGAGCAGGAGGTGAGCAGAGATCCTGTCATGGCAAATGCATGGCTATACCACGAAACAAGAGAATCCAAATGTCTGACCTTCCCAGCAAGATGAAAGCAGACACACTCAGCCCTTCTTGGGGCTGTGAACTGTCAGCACTGCACTCATCTCAGGTCCCAAGCTTGGCCTACGTCCCTCATTCAGCTAGGACACCATCCCTGCTGCAGACCAACCTACCCTTCCAAGGCCAGGTTTTGTTCTGTTGTCTGCAATTCTGCGAGGCTCCACATGGCTCTTGCCACCTTATGTCTCTTACTAAGTTGCTTGGAAGCTGTGCAAGCTTCTCTCTAAGAGTTCTCAGAGAGCAGATGGTCTCTTGCTCTGTGTATCCCTGATGTCCACCTGTAGCAGGTCCAGTGCCAGTACCTACCCGTGGGGCCCAACAAATGTATGGCTGGAGGCTTTTGTTCTCCAGCCCATGCAATTCAAGTTCCCCTCCAGATGGACCAATTGTTGCGTTCTCCAGGTTGTAAGCCTTACCTTCCCAGCTAGAATGGAAGCAAACTAAGGTCGATGTGGTCTCCTCTTTTGCTTCTTAGAGTCCTGGAAATTCTGAGCAGGCACATTGTCTCAGGAACCCCTGATGGCTCCCAGCTTTACTTGGAGAAAACTTGGGCCTGGATGCAGGGGAGTGGTTTGGAGGGAGACGTACTTTTGTGTGTAGCATTATACCTGGTCTTGAAAGGGAGGTATATCTTGTTTGTAGGATGTGGGTCTCATAAACATATTAATCCTGCTTTATTAACTGTATCATTCAGATGCTCTGTACTCTTGCTTTTGGAGTTATTTTAGTAATTAAATGGTGACATGAGCATGGTAAATCTCCCATAATGCCATGCTCCTTTCAATTTCTCCTTACGTATTTGAAGTTCAGCAGTGTGTTAATAGGTGCGTAAAGGTTTATGAGTACTGAGGTACACATATCCTCCAGCATTTGTCAGGTGACCTTTTGGCACCTTGTTTTGTTTGGTATTCTCATGCCTCCTGCTATCTTTTTCTTTTTCCTCATTTGCCAGGCCTCCTTTTAATTCTGAGTCTCTGTGCCACTTTGGTATAGGTGTGTCTTTTGTGATTGGCATATAATAATATTTATTATCATATTTTTATCATAGGTCATCATATTTCATTCATGTTGTTTACAGATCTATGTAGGGCTCTGTTTCACATCCTTTATAGATTTCATTTGCTATATGCACTACATTGCCTTACTCTTCACCCCAGTTGACATCAAGTTCATGTGGAAAGAGAAGAGAAGCGATCTGGGGATGACAGCTCATATCTGGGGCAAACTCTGCAGGGTTTTTTAAAAATTAATTAATTAATTATTTTTATAAACATATAATGTATTTTATCCCCAGGGGTACAGGTCTGTGAATCGCCAGGTTTACACACTTCACAGCACTCACCATAGCACATACCCTCCTCAATGTCCATAACCCCACCCCCCTCTCCCAACCGCCCTCCCTCCAGCAACCCTCAGTTTGTTTTGTGAGATTAAGAGTCACTTATGGTTTGTCTCCTTCCCAATCCCATCTTGTTTCATTTATTCTTCTCCTACCCCCTTAACCCCCCATGTTGCGTCTCCACTTTCTCATATCAGGAAGATCATATGATAATTGTCTTTCTCTGATTGACTTATTTCGTTAAGCATGATACCCTCTAGTTCCATCCACGTTGTTGCAAATGGCAAGATTTCATTTCTTTTGATGGCTGCATAGTATTCCATTGTGTATATGTACCACATCTTCTTTATCCATTCACCTGTTGATAGACATCTAGGTTCTTTCCATAGTTTGGCTATTGTAGACATTGCTGCTATAAACATTCGGGTGCACGTGCCCCTTCAGATCACTACGTTTTTATCTTTAGGGTAAATACCCAGTAGCCCAGTTGCTGGGTCATAGGGTAGTTCTATTTTCAACATTTTGAGGAACTTCCATGCTGTTTTCCAGCACCAGCTTGCATTCCCACCAGCAGTGTAGGAGTGTTCCCCTTTCTCTGCATCCTCACCAACATCTGTCATTTCCAGACTTGTTAATTTTAGCCATTCTGACTGGTGTGAGGTGATATCTCATTGTGGTTTTATTTGTATTTCCCTGATGCCGAGTGATATGGAGCACTTTTGCATGAGTCTGTTGGCCATCTGGATGTCTTCTTTGCAGGTCTGTTCATGTATTCTGCCCATTTCTTGATTGGATTATTTGTTCTTTGGTTGTTGGATTTGATAAGTTCTTTATAGATTTTGGACACTAGCCCTTTATCTGATATGTCATTTGCAAATATCTTCTCCCATTCTGCCAGTTGTCTTTTGATTTTGTTAACTGTTTCCTTTGCTGTGCAAAAGCTTTTGATCTTGATGAAATCCCAATAGTTCATTTTTGCCCTTGCTTCCCTTGCCTTTGACGATGTTCCTAGGAAGATGTTGCTGCGGCTGAGGTCGAAGAGGTTGCTGCCTGTGTTCTCCTCAAGGATTTTGATGGATTCCTTTCTCACATTGAGATCCTTCACCCATTTTGAGTCTATTTTCATGTGTGGTGCAAGGAAATGGCCCAATTTCATTTTTCTGCATGTGGATATCCAATTTTCCCAACGCCATTTATTGAAGAGGCTGTCTTTTTTCCATTGGACATTCTTTCCTGTTTTGTCGAAGATTAGTTGACCATAGAGTTGAGGGTCTATTTCTGGGCTCTCTATTCTGTTCCACTGATCTATGTGTCTGTTTTTGTGCCAGTATCATGCTGTCTTGATGATGACAGCTTTGTAATAGAGCTTGAAGTCCGGAATTGTGATGCCACCAACGTTGGCTTTCTTTTTCAATATCCCTTTGGCTATTCGAGGTCTTTTCTGGTTCCATATAAATTTTAGAATTATTTGTTCCATTTCTTTGAAAAAAATGGATGGTATTTTGATAGGAATTGCATTAAATGTGTAGATTGCTTTAGGTAGCATAGACATTTTCACAATATTTGTTCTTCCAATCCAGGAGCATGGAACATTTTTCCATTTCTTTCATGAGTACTTTATAGTTTTCTGAGTATAGATTCTTAGCCTCTTTGATTAGGTTTATTCCTAGGTATCTTATAGTTTTGGGTGCAATTGTAAATGGGATCGACTCCTTAATTTCTCTTTCTTCTGTCTTGTTGTTGGTGTAGAGAAATGCAACTGATTTCTGTGCATTGATTTTATATCCTGACACTTTACTGAATTCCTGTACAAGTTCTAGCACTTTTGGAGTAGAGTATTTTGAGTTTTCCACATATAGTATCATATCATCTGTGAAGAGTGATAGTTTGACTTCTTCTTTGCCAATTTGGATGCCTTTAATTTCTTTTTTGTTGTCTGATTGCTGAGGCTAGGACTTATAGTACTATGTTGAATAGCAATGGTGATAATGGACATCCCTGCCATGTTCCTGACCTTAACGGAAAGGCTTTCAGTTTTTCTCCATTGAGAATGATATTTGCGGTGGGTTTTTCATAGGTGGTTTTGATGATATTGAGGTATGTGCCCTCTATCCCTACACTTTGAAGAGTTTTGATCAGGAAGGGTTGCTGTACTTTGTCAAATGCTTTTTTAGCATCTATTGAGAGTATAATATGGTTCTTGTTCTTTCTTTTATTAATGTGTTGTATCACATTGATTGATTTGCGGATGTTGAACCAACCTTGCAGCCCTGGAATAAATCTCACTTGGTCATGGTGAATAATCCTTTTAATGTACTGTTGAATCCTGTTGGCTAGTATTTTGGTGAGAATTTTCGCATCTGTGTTCATCAAGGATATTGGTCCTGAGAGCTCCGGGCCCCACTCCTCAGTGCACCCTCAGAGAATAGCACCCAAACACTCCCATCTCCCTGGGCTCCAGCCATGCTCTGAAGTCACACAGCCTGTGACCGGTTCAAAGTAACCTCGAGCTGAGAGCTCACTCCTTGGCTCTGTCTCTGTAGCTGGCTTCCCCGTTCTAATACCTGCGAGCTCTGTGACACTCAGACACCCCCAATCCTTCTGTGACCCTGCGGGACCTGGGGCCACGCACACCCCGTGTGGGCTTCACCCCAGTTCAGCCTCTGGAGCGATGTCCCACTGTGGAACAGACTTTTAATAGTCCTGATTTTGTGTTCTGTTGCTCTGCTGCTTGCCGGGAGCTGGCCCCTCCCCCCGCAGCCTATCTTTGGATTCACTTCTCTACCAGTCCTACCTTTCAGAAAGTGGTTGATTTTCTGTTTCTAAAATTGCTGTTCTTCTTCTCTTTGATCTCCCATTGGATTTGTAGGTATTTGCAATCTTTAGATAAGCTATCTAGCTGATCTCATGCTACCTGATGTTATCTCAGCCTGCTACTTCTCCACCATCTTGACCTGCTACCCCCACTCTGCAGGTTTTGTCCAGGATTTTTATCCTTCAAGACAGCACCCAGACGTGGTGCAAACTACACCATTATCTGAGATTGTGTCCTCAATACCAAAGCCAAAATCTTGATGCCTGGTTGAGGGACTAGCCTGAGTGAGCTGCCGGGAGCCCTAGAATCCATGTCAAAGTTGGAAGGAAGCTGGAAAGCTCTCTGAACTTGATTTACAACCTGTGGGGGCAGCTTGCTCGATACTGGATGCCTCAGACAGAGAACTGAGGTCATGCAGGGTTATGTCAACTCACTAAAGTAAGTCTAACAGGGTCCCTGGTGAAAACAGTAGGCCTTCATAGATAAACAATTTCTTTAAAAATTAGAGTCTTTCCTGGAAGGGGAAGGGAGATTCCTGCCAGATTCCTTTTTGCTTCCATGACCCCAATTCACCTGCTGACATCCTTCCCTGACCCTGGGGCTGTTTTGAAGGGTATGTGCTTCCAGAAATCTAGGGTCCCTCTGTGACTTTCATGGACCCTGGGTATCATTATCTTTGTGGGCCTCCTCTTCCTTCATAAAACACACACACATGCACGTAAAATTACATGTTATAACGTGCTAGTGTAAAGAGGTATTCTATTATTTTATGTCATTATTATTATGTTCCTTTTTTCTTATGATTGTAATAGATAAAATGAGAACATTCTCAAGTGCCCCTAAAATTACTGTGAGCCCTCATGCCTAATAAATGGGATAAATGGGCCATGCAGAGAAACCAGAACCATGTGTGGGGAGCTGCTAACCCAGAGGGACAAGGGCAAGGACCTCAGGTGGTGCTCAGTACCTCAGGAAACCAGCCAGAGAGCTCAGACTGAGAGGAAGTTTGATAGGTCATTCAGACAATAGGAGCATATGTGGCCTCAAAGCCACCAAAGTCTCTCCATCTGTGATAGGCACAAGGCCTGCCAGCCCTTGATTGGCCTGTGGTGGTGTGGAAGGTGCTGGAATGCTCTGGCCACAACCAATAAGCAGGAGGAAAGGTCTCCATGTCGATGATGGGACAGGAGAGGTTTTGTTTGGAGCCACAGTCCAGGGCTAAGGGGGAAATACTCCATAATTGGACCCTTCTCCCAGAACAAGCTGCTGCCAGAGAGAGTCCTGGGAAGCTTGGACTGCATCAGGGGAGACCCCATTCCCTGAGTGAGGCTTAATGATGGTTCTCTTAAAACAGACTCTCAACCTCAGCATGGCTGGGTAATCCGGGGAGAGGGCACCATCTTATGTACTGTGGGATGTTCAAAAAGCCTCCCTAGAGACCAGTAGTGACCCCCTCCCCAGGGCGTGACAACCAAAGATGTCTCCAGACTTTGCCAGATGTTCCTGCCAGCATACTCACCCCTGGTTGAAAAGCACTGTTTCTACGTAGACAATAATGAGTTCATTTTAGGACACCAAGGAGCCAAGATGGGTCGTGGGTTACCCTGAATGTTCCTTAACACGTAGATTTTACCCTGGCCACCTGCTGGCAAGTTTTCCTCCCTCCCTCCCTTCTTTTCCTGCTTTCAAATAAGGTCTAAGCATATTTTTTAGATGCCCCAGTGTCTGTGGGACCAGATGGATACAGACGATTTTGCACACCGCTAACCATTTGCTTAGCTGAACCTTAGGGAGGTGCGCTGAACTTTTTGTAACTTACTTCTCCTGGGGCTGAAATTACTGGCTATTGTGAGCATCAGTCATAACCCTACTATCTCATTTGAGGATAATGGGGGAGTCTCTCTGAGCCCTGTAGTAGTAACCTCTAACAAACAGACATGATTTGGGAGTCATTTCCCACAATAATTTTGTCGGTCATTATCAACATGTACTTGTTACAACTTGTGAAATTCACCCTTAGGAAAAGGCACACAAAATTTCTAGTACCACTGATCTCTTTACAATAGAAAGCTATTACATTTGTTAATCTTATTTATTCTATGAAATTAATTAATTCTACAAAAAGAATTATGGGGTTTAAGACATGTCAAGAGACATGAACACTACAAGTTCATGAGAACAACGGTGCCTTCAGATTCTTGTAGTCAGTATCATTAATTCAGAGAGAAAAAGAGGAGGTGGGGGACAGACTCAACAGTAAGCAGGGGAAGGGGGCGGGTGGCATGGAGGAAGACCTGGAGAGCTTGGAAGAGTGAGTCAGTAGACTTCCAAAGGAAGCCTGGGGCCTTCTGGAGACTGTGCTCGTTTGTTTATCTCCTTTTAGGGTGTCCAGTCGCAAATGGGACAAAGTGACCAACTCTCAGTTTACCCCCTCCCAGCTGATGGGGCCAGGTTGATTTAAGAAAAGACCCAAGAGATTTTTGAGCAGTTCTAGGAGCTTCAGGTCATTCGTTCATTTCTGGCAAGGCATCTTACAGCGAGCTTATCCTAACACAAACTTCCCTTGTGCAGAGAATCTAGCATTTTACCCGAGAAATGAAGTTTGGAAATAAGGAATGGGTCTGTGTTGATGAACTTGGCCAGTGAGGCAAGAAAACAGCCCAGGACCACACAGCATGTGGCCTGTTCTGATGAGCTTCTGCTCTAGGTTGTTGGGGGCAGAGGCTGTGGCATAAGGGGTAGAGGAGGGCAGCACTGCTGAGGTGAAACCAGAGTTTAGGCAGGTTGGGGACTGCGCAAGCTCCCCATAGCCAAGGCTATTATCATTGAATCATAACCATGAAAGATGTGTATTTATTACCACAATTTTTAAGAAATGAAAGGAAAGGATTTTGGGAAAGTGGAAGGAATTTTCCAATGTGCCCAAAGACGTCATGAGAACAGCGAAAGGGCACCCAGACAATAGTATTTATTCTCAGGGGTGAGAGTTTGAACACTTTTGATACTGGTGGATTTGGGAGGAATCTTTCATTTTGTCTACCTATGTGAACATCAAAGTAGCACATTAATGGGCTAGGGAATTCCTCATGATCAAAGAAGTATCATGTCGGGAAGAGCAGCTACACGTAGAAAGGCCAGTTAGGTGGCGGGTATCTCCTCTCCAATTTTGGATGGGAGCAATCATTTTTCTTTAAACTCTATTAACCACAAAGTCTGTATTTAGCAGTGACCACTGTCATCCCATGCTCTGCTCTTGCCATTCTTGAGCTCTGTATTGGCTGGATTATGTCTTCAAGTAGATTATGTTGTATATGTATAAGCAATACAAATGCATTGCTTATAAATGTTATAAATGTATCTATTTCTTCCAGGAAGAGTATGTAGATGTGATACTCTGAGCCCTTTCCTATCTGACATGGCCTTCCCACATAGATGGCAATGTGGCTGGTTTGTGCTTTTAATCCAAGACTTTCTTGAAGCTCCTCCATAAGACCTTATTCCTCTGCCTTCTATTGTAAGTGACCTGTGTTCTTTTTCATAATGATGCTTTTCATCTTTGAGTTTTGGGTATTTCACTAGAGGTATATCCAATGGGTTGATTCCTTTTCAGGTCATTGCTCAACTCAGGAAACTTCCGTTTCTGTTGTTTTGTCAATAGGTGAACCTACACTGACTCCTTATTATCACCCAGAGTCCAAGGTTTGCATTGGGGTTCACTCTTGGTGTTGTGCATTTTAGGGGTTTTGACAAATGTGTAATGATGTGTATCTACCATTGTAGTAAGATTTTATTATATATCACAGAACAGTTTCACTGCCGTAAAACCCCTCTTGTGTTCTGCCTCTTCCTTCCTCCCACAAGTTTTGCCTTTTCTAGAATGTCATATGGTCAGAATCCTACAGTGGGTAGTGTATTCATATTGGCTTCTTTTACTTAGTGATATGCATCTGAGTTTCCTCCATGTCTCTTTTTGGCTTGATGGCTCATTTCTTTATAGCACTAAATAGTATTCCATGGTCTAGATGGACCACAGTTGTTTATCCACTCATCTACCAAAGGACATCTTGGTTGCTTCCAAGTTTTGGCAGTTATGAATAGAGCTGCTCAAACATTCACATGCAGATTTTGTGTGGACATATGTTTTCAACTCATTTGGGTAAGTACCAAGGAATATAATTTCTGGGTCACAGGATGAGAGTATGTTTAGTTTTGTAAGAAACTGCTAAGCTCTTTTCCAGAGTGGCTGTACCATTTACATTCCCACTGGCAATTAATGAGAGTTCCTGTTGCTCCACATCCCTATTAGCCGTTTTCAGTGTTCTGGAATTTGGCCTTTCTAATAGGTGTGTGTAGTTATTTTAATTTGCATTTTCCTCATGACATAAGATGTGGAGTGTCTTTTCATCTGCTTATTTTCCACCTGCATGTCTTCTTTGGTGGGGTGTCTGCTCAGGTCTTTTGCCCATTTTTTAATCAGGTTGCTCATTTTTTAAAAAATTTTAAGATTTCTTTATATATTTTGGATGACACTGCCTTATCTAATATCTTTTGCAAAAATTTTCTTCCAGTCTGTGACTTGTCTTTTCATTCCTTTACAGTGTCTTTCATGGAGCAGAAACTTTTATTTCAATGGAGTCCAGCTTGTCAATTATTTTTCTCATGGACTGCCTCTTGGTGTTCTTTCTAAGAGGTCATTGCCAATCTGAAGTCATCTAAGTTCATTCCTGTGTTACCTTCCAGAAGCTTTCTAGTTCTGCATTTTACATTCAGGTCCATAAACTCCATTTTGAGCTCATATTTGTAAAGGTTAAAAATTTGTATCTAGATTCATTTTCTTTGTTTGTGTGGATGTCTAGTTTTTCAGCCCTATTTGTTGAAAAGGCAATCTTTATGCTATCAAATCGCCTCTGCTCCTTTATCAAAGATAAATTGTCTGTCTTGATGGAGGTCTGTTTATGGGTTCTCTGTTCTGTTTTACTGATCTGTATGTCTACTTTTTCACCAATACCATGCCATCTTGTTTACTGTAGCTTTATAGTTAAGTCTTGACATGAGGTGGTGCCAGTCCTCCAACTTTGTTCTCCTCCTTTAATGTCATGTTGGCTCTCCAGGATCTTTTGCCTCTCTAAAGTTTGTAAACTTTAGAACTAGCTTGTCAGTATCCACAAAATGACTTACTTCAATTTCGATTGGAATTGCCTTGAAACTATAGATAAACTTGGAAAGAACTGACATCTTGACAATACTGACAATGGAGATCCATTACCTTTTAAAATCATTCTATATTTTTTTTTTTGTTCTTTTCCTTGGCATTCTGAGAAAAATTCTCAAATAACCTTTATGTCACTGACTTTGTTTTCTTCAGTGTCAAATCCCCCTTTTTGCTCCAATGAAGATTTTAACTCTTCAATGGTATTTTCAGTTTTCTTCCTCTCTTTTCCCCATCAACAAACTCCCTTTTCTCTTAAACCCCGAGTCTTATCCCTTTCCATCTCAGTCTAACATTTCATCATCTCATCTGTTACCTCTTTTTTCACAGAGTTCACATTTTCTTGAATTATTTGAGAACACAAAGCAGCTATTTCCTAACCTTTCTTCTATTGCCTGTACTAAGTAATGGAGAAAAGCATATTTGTTATTTTCATTATGGTTATGATACTTTATTTTACAGAATCTTTTTGGTCCATGCTGGCTTCTTTGGCTTCCTCTCAAAGACAAATCAATCAGCCACTTCAGCCATGGGATGGCTTGTTCTTAGTTCCTCTCATGTCTTTTTTGGTTGCTGTATAAATCCTGCTGCCAGATCTTAGGCTACAATAGAATAATTTACACAATCAATTCAGAGTACAAGGAAGGCAGAGCTGTGAACAGTGCTACCAGGGGACTGTGTGTCTGGGAGTTTGACTCAGTGTTGGGAGAAGCTTTTTTCTACTTCCGCTTTCTTGTTAGGTCTGGCCTTCAGACCAGGTATAAATCACAGCTGGACCCAGCCTCCTTTTGTGATGACCATTGCCCACTCCACTAGGGGCAGCTCTACTTCCCTGCTGGCTTGCTATGAGAAGTTGCTGCTACCCAAGATCTGGGGCCTCCTGGTGCCTCTTACACAGGCAGCTGCTCTGCGGTATGGAGGGAGTCCATGTGCTGTGTTCCTCATCTGTTCTCTGTCCTGTCTGTCCTCTAATCCTCAACCCTCAAACTAGGAAGTGGAGGTAGGATCTGTAGTCTCTCTTCTCCTCATTTTCCTGTCAGGGCGCTGCTCCTCAGGTAAGGCTACTGCAGATTGGCTCAGCTACTGTCCTTCAGTCTGTCCTTGCTTAGAGGCCCCTTGGTTTTCTGGATGTGAATCACACTCTTCCATATTAACAGTGATTCTGCACATTCCTTATTTCCACATTTCTCATATTTTGGATGTTTTCATGAGAATCTAGGGTAACGTGAATGGGTGGGAAGGAGGATAGAACACCTGTGCTCACATCATTATTTTACTCAGAACTCAGTTGGCCTCTCCATCTCTCCATCTATCTAGTTAACAGTCCAGCAGTTAAATTTGGATTAAGCCTCATCACCTTGCTATTTCCTTCTGACTCAGCTCTCTTAGTTTCATCCTCCCTTTCCCATATTGGGAACCTGACCTCTTTGCTCTAGACATGTTTCCATGTGTTGAGGGTTATCTGATATCATATTTCTTTGTCACTGGCCAGCCCAGAGGAACAAAGTAAAAGTCAGTTGAAATCAGTAGGTATGGATGGACCAGAGACATTTCCTTAAAGAGGAAAAGGCACAGTCTTAATGGGCCTTGGGTACTGGTCAGGCTTCTAGTTTCATGATTAATAAACTGGGCTGCCTAGAGAGTATGGTTTCCTTTTATAGGGTCTCAACTTTCCTCCTTTGTTAAATGAGAGCACTGAATTTCCGAGGCCTCCCTCACTGTGATATTTTTGGATTTTTCAGTGAGCCAAATTCTGCTGAGGAAGAGACAAGAGAAAGTACAGCTCAGATTTCTGGTTAACGAGGCAAGACTTACACTTGCATCAGCTCGAGAAGCCCTAAAACTGCAGGTGAAACTAAACTTTGCAAATAAGTACAAGATGTTTAATATTTTACTGAGAAAAGAAAGGGGAAAGAACCAGAAGATGGATATAGAGAAATTGGATGGAAAAGAGAGATGATGTGAAAAACAAGAGAAAGACTGAAAATAAGAAAATATGAGTGAAAGGGAGAGAGAGAGAGAGAGAGAGAGAGAGAGAGAGAGAGAGAAGGGGGAACAAGAGGCAGAGGGATGGAGAGTGTGCAAGATGTTGCAGGATGGAAGGAGGTAGGAGGAAGTCCCAGCAGAGGGCAGGTGGTTGTGGAAATGAGGGCCTAGACTGGACAGGGTGTCCACTGAAGGGGGTTTCACTCCTTCTGGTCACTGTTGGAGGTGACAAACAAAGCTCCAGTGGTCTGACATGTCCTGGAGGCTGCTTCCCACTCACATTACTGCTCAGATTCCCAGCTCATCCCTGAGCCCTGGTGGAGGGAGAGACAACACTGATGCAGTGACATCGGGCCCCACTAGGCGGCCATGGGCCTCCTTTGAACTCCAGGCTTAGCAGAGAAGTCCTCCTTGTGGCATGGGAGATCCATTTCCTATTTCCTCTGTTCCCGGGAGAAGATGGGATGGAATTGTGATAAAAGGGATTCTAAATAGAATAAAGGAAACACACACACACACGCACGCACATGTGCTCATACTTCTTCACAGAATCAGCTATTGTGTGTGAAAACCCTAACCTCTGCAGAGGGGCTGAGGCTGGCTGCCACCATTTCTTGCCTGGTTTTCCTTAGCAGCCAGTAGCTTTTCTCTGAAGGTTGGTGGGTTAGAGTTGGGGGTTGAGTTTGAGCATAGGGTTTGAATCTACCTTTGGTTAGGGTTAGATTCAGTTCACAGTCAGTGTTAGGATTATTATGAGGTCAAGATCAAGGCTCTGATTGAGGTCAGAGTTGGGAGTTATAGTGGGAAACAGAATGACTATAGCTTGCATAAGAAATAAGTCATGCTGGGGCGCCTGGGTGGCTCAGTGGGTTGAGCCTCTGCCTTCACCTTGGGTCATGGTCCCAGGGTCCTGGGATTGAGCCCTGCGTCGGGGTCTCTGCTGAGTGGGGAGTCTGACTCCCCCTCTCTCTCTGCCTGCCTCTCTGACTACTTGTGATCTCTGTCTGTTAAATAAATAAATTTTAAAAAAATAAAGAAATGAAGTCATGCTATTTTGAGCTCTGCTCTCTAAGGGAAAAAAACCAGGGATGATTTCCTGGATGGACTAAACTTCAGGTGAGACTCTGAAGAAGAAACCTGGCAAGACAAAGTGAAACCATAAGGGACTAGGAAGAATGGCCAGAAACAACTGAATGTAATGTTTAAGTCCCCAAAGTGTGGTGTGTCTTATCAGGGCCCAGCTCATAGCCAGATACCTGAACTCTCAGATCACCTTCCCTTTCCCCGTGGGGGACGAGAACTCTCCACTGGCTTTGGCCAAGGGCACTTCTCCACACATTCTTGGCTCCTGTGCAGCTGGGTCCTGTGTCTGCACTTGGGGCTGCTAGGGCAGGGGCTGGCGCCAGGCTGGGTAGACACAACCTGGAAACAGGGAGTGGCTGTGGAAACAATGTGAGTCTGGCACACACCACTGGCCACTCCCAGGCTGGAGATGGACTGGGTCATCCCTGGGGAAGCCAGAGCCTTGGGACAGCTGCTGCAAGGTGCTTACTCAACGCAGAGCCACTTTCTTCAGGAGGCCTTACCGTCATGATCACTCTGGTTAACAGGTGTGAGATTCATTCCGCTGGGTTACTCAACAATTTTTAGTAAGGATTGTGATATGCATCTTAGCTCTTTTCCCAAATAATAGCCTCAGTAAGGCGTCTGATCTCTTCTCTCCCTGCTCCCTTCCTCAGGGGACCCTTGAGTCTGTCGGCAGTCTTTGACCTCCATGAGGGGACAGCCTTCTCCTGTTAGTCAAAGGCTTCCCTAAAGAGGGTCCACCTCAGTTAGAACATGGCCCTCTGAAAAGGCTCTTTCATCATTATGAGGTGGGGACTTCCTCGGGAAATGCCTTCTTCAGCCATCGGGAACCCCTGAGGAAATTCCTCCCCGATCAGTCTGGAGACTCTTCTCCCATCAGTCCAGGGGATTCATCATTATGGTTAATTAATAAGGGACCCTCTCCAGTGTGGAAACCAGGAGAATATGTCTCCCCCAGTAGTCTGGGTCGCTGGGGTGGTGGAGGGATGCCATCACTCCCAGCAGGCTGGGCAGCCCCTGTGCGTCCCCGTTCTGGAGCAGTCACAGCAAGGTGGAAGAACCAACTAAGAACCCAAGTCAGGCTCAAGGGAAGATCAAGATGAGATGGAAGCCCACATCCACGTCCACGCAAATTCTGTAAAGGAAATGATGGCAGACATAATATGCTTGTGGTATTGGTGATTAAGGAAGCTGTGTTGGTGTGAAGGCGGCGGTGGTCCTATTGTTGGTGGTGTTGACATCAGCACTTCTAGTGGTGGGGGAAGCGGCAGAGGTGGTGGGGACCATGAAAGCTACGGACATGGCAGTGATGGTTGAGGATGCAGTGGGTGACAGCAGGGACAGGGGGCATTGGTGGTAAAGGGCGCGGAGGCTGCAAACCCACTACCGCCGTCCTAAGAAGGAAGGGTCCGGGGCAATGGGTGCATAGAATGGGGAGAAAAGACCTAAAAGAGCTGGAAGGAGAATCTCAACCATAATTAAAAAGGGCAACGGAAGCTGTTTTCAAAATTGGTTCAAGTGAGATCTGAAACAGGGCTACCAATTACAGAGTCCAAAGCTGTGGGTTTTCCAAGCACTGCGAGATATGAGGGAGAAAGCCCATAGGACCAAGACCGTGAACCTGAGACAGGAGAAAGCCCACATGGATGGAGCCCCTAGCCAGGGGGGCTCTGGAAGGTGAAACCCAGAGGCTTCCATGTCTCCGGAGGGTCCAGAGGAGGTCACAGTATCCAGGGCTGCCTGGATGGGGGAGAACTGAGACCAGATCTGTGGACTTCTCTGATCCCTCAGCCTCTTTGTTTTCAACTCACAGCGGGAGGGGGCTGGGGAAAGGACGCCAGAATCAGCCGGCCAACGTGAAAAATATAAACATACCTCCTCACAACATGTCCCAGGGAATCTGACTCAGTTTCTGGGGTGGGTCCTAGACATGTGTATTTTTAATAGCTCCCAAGGTGATGATACACACACACACACACACACACACACACGCATACACACACACTCTCTCAGGATACTTGACCAGATACTATATTCAGCACCCCCCCACCTCTGCCACCGGGCCTGGGTGGGTATTTATAGCTAAAGGCAATAACATTTCCCTATCATCATCACTTCATAGGCCCATCCACAGAGTCCTGAAGGCCACTGACTGGATGATAGGAGAGGCTGGGGTTGGCAGGAGGAGGGGGGTTGGAGGCAGGACAGCAGCAGGGCCAGAGGACCAGCATTTTGCAGTAAAGAGAGCTGCCAGCCTCAAAGAGGGACAGGAAGTGTTGGTGGCAGCCATAACTCCATATCCAGGCCCCAGGTTTCCTAGAGATGTGGGGGTCATGCAGGAGTTTGGGGGAAGGACATGGGGAGCTCTCAGAGGATCAAAGCTGAAGGAAGAGAAGGAAGGCTGAGGCTGACGAGGTGCTGAGAGGGAGCAGGCCTAGGCTGCCATCCTTCTGAGGGAGGCTTTTGCTTGCCCTGCCCTCAGCACTGCTAGTCAGGTCAAGCCTGCCCCACTTGCAGGCCAGCTCCCACCCACCTGGTCCAGGAAGCCCTCCCAGGCCCCAGAATCTGCAAGACCCTCGTCCTCTGCCAGGCTCTCAGAGTGTGTTCTTTGTCTTTGGGATTAGACACACTCAGGTCTTGTATTTTACCCTTTCTGAGAGGTTTTGAGGGGGTTCTGTGTTAATTTTTTTTCCCCTCACAGCTGTCTTCCCTTCCTTCCCCCACCTAACTGACTCGGTCCTTGGCCTCCAATGCCGCATGTTGAGCATGGGAGAGTATTTATTAAAATGTGTGGACTTGATTTGAGGGTGGGATGAGCCCCCGTGGGAAGTCAGGGACCTTGGGTTCTAGCCCCGGTCCTCTACTTTCTCAGCTTCTGGGATCCCACTCCAACGGCAAAGACATGGGAAATAGCTCCTTCCCATGTTTTCCCTCTCTTCATCAAGCCCGGGGATCCCGTGTCCCTTGTTTTAACATGACAGCCTGAGCCTACCAGCAGCAGAAGGATGAATCCCTCCACCTGGGGCCTGGCATGGTTCAGATTGCAAGCAGAGAAGCGGAAACGGAGGCAGCTTCTGAGACATGAACAATCCTGTCTCTCTCCTCAGGGTTCTGCAAGGGGATTCACTTGAGGTC
Organism: Mustela nivalis; assembly: GCF_964662115.1. Classification (NCBI taxonomy): domain Eukaryota; kingdom Metazoa; phylum Chordata; class Mammalia; order Carnivora; family Mustelidae; genus Mustela; species Mustela nivalis. The sequence goes on along the minus strand of NC_139027.1, from coordinate 51,363,501 downwards.
ATAGGCCTTTGAAAAGGACTAAGGATTGGCAAATCAGGTGGAGGGAGTGAGTTGAGCTGATCAAAGGAATCTTCTTGAAGGGGAAAGTTAGAGAGGCCTTGGGAGCAAGGCCCAAGGATAGGAATGACTTGCTTTGAAGATGGGGAGGCCCTGAGGTGCAAGAAGGGGATGTCCTATGGCAGACAGACTGGAGGGAGGGAGGGTTTTAAAGACTGGTTTGTCGAAGTGGTGACCCCAGCCAGGGTTTGTGGCGTGGAGGTGGGGGTGTGGGGGCCGGATGTAGAGGGGGCGCGGGAGAATGCAAGGAGGACTGGAGTGGGAGGTTGAGGGACCAAGGGATTATCTGGCTGAGGTCCAGGAGGAATGGGAAATGAGCCGCAGGATTAAAGGCAGCTCCCCTACTAAGGGGGCTTTTCAAACTCTCCAATATCTCAGCTGCCCCCTCAGTGACCCCACAGTCACCTGAGGCCAGGCCAGAGCAGCTGCTCCCAGTGAGGAGATAGCATGTGTGAGCTCCATTTCCCTGCCTGGAAGCCCACCTCTGGAGTCTAAGGGAGCTCTTACTTTCCAGGCCCTCAGCCCCACAGCCCCTAGTTTCTCTACTTCCCCAGGAGCTGCAGAGGAGTGTGTGTGTGTGTGTGTGTGTGTGTGTGCGTGCGCACGTGTGTGCACGCACACATACATGCTCTTGGGAGAGAGGCATCACTTGTGAGGAGGGAAGATTTCCTGCCCCGTCCCACTGGGAATAGAATGTGCTGGTAGCACCTTCTCCACTCTAAACGGAGCATGTGTGAAGAAGTCTCTGATGCTTGGTCTATCATCGGCGGCCTGCAGAGACAGCTAACAGCGAGTCCAGAGCCCCTAGTGAAGGCTGGCGCCTGCTGGGCAGGCAGACCCACCCCCTCACAGTCTCTGGGGACCTGTGGCAAGGCCTTAGCCCATCAGGCTTATGTTCACTCCTGCTTGCCTCTCGCCGGCCCCCTCTTGGGATGTCTTCCTAACCAGGCCCCGTCCTTGCACTGGAGAGGCCATGCATGGAGGCGGTGGGAGATGGAAACTTACATCCCTGCGAAAGTTGTACAAAACCCCAGACACAGATGCCAGGTGACTTTATCCGGAGTATCCCCAAACTGAAGACAACCCAAACACCCACCAGCAGATGCATGTCTAGACCAATGGGGTTAGGATGCGGGAGGCAACCCTTGCTGAGGACTCTCAGCTGGTCCCACCCAGGGGGCCCTGCCGGTCCCTGGGGCGACAGGAATGAAGTAAGAAGGTTACAGCTTATACATCCATCCAGGGGAACACCAGTCAGCTATAAAAAGGAACGAACTACTGCAACCCCTCGGATGATTCTCAAGGTAATTGCGCAGAGGGAAGGGAACCTGACCAACAGAGAGCACACACTGTATGGTTCCGTTGAGAGCAAACTCTTGAGAACTGCAAACTAATCTGTACCGACAGAAAGCAGAATCCTGGCTGCCTGGAGTCAGGGAGGGGCAGGAGGAGGGATTACAGGAGGTGGAAGGAAACTTCTGGAGTGACAGAAACGTTCATTCTCTGGCTGACGGATGTGAATGTCAGAAGTAGATCTGCCCCCACGTGTTAAATAGTCTGTTTATTCTACGTTACTTACACCTCCATAAAAGTCTTGAAGAAGTGGTGGGGTTGGGGGCGGGGTGAGCATGATGGTGGCAACAAAGCCACAGCCAAAGTTGCCGACAAGCCCACTGCAGGCGTGAGTGAGGCCACTGTGTTAAGTGTTTTAGGTCCTTGCCTCTCCCTGTAAGCTGTAGGGATGGATGGGACACCTATGTCGCTAGCACCCAGAGTAGGGCTCAAAATGCAGCAGGCATAAAATAAATAGTTTATTTGTTCATCTCAGCGATGACAGCCCGCACAATAAATGCTATTATATGAGAAACAGGGAGGGAGCGTGAATTGTGGGAGCATGGAGGAACATCACCATCAGACAGCCCATGAAGGCTTCCTGGAAGAAGTCAGATCTGAGTTGGGACTGGATGGGCAAGTAGGGGCTCACCAGGTGGAGAGGGCTTCGGTGGGGGAGGCATGCCCCAAGCGTAGGAAACAGCTGTGTCAAGGTCTGGAAGCTTCACATAACGGGATGTTAAGGATGTACAACGTGGCATGGCCAAGTAGGGAGCCCAAGTAAGGGAAAAGGAGAAACAGGATGTCAAGATGGGTGGGTGGGTAGATGGATGGATGGGTGGGTGGATGGTTGGGTGGGTGGATGGGTGGATGGATGTGTGGTTGGATGCACGGATGGATGCACGGTTGGATGTGTGGCTGGATGGATGAGTTTGTTGTGTCTACAGAGCCACAGGGAGCTCCTGAAGTAAAGTGGGTGTAGAGAATGACACTGGAGCATGACGGTGGTGTCCTAGACACTTTCTTCCAATGTGAGAGAGGCCTCTGCCATTTGTCTATCTGGTCCAGTACCCATGTGCCTGTCCTGGTACTGGCCCATCAAAAGCAGGGACAAGAAGATGCTTGGGTTTGTACAGACGCCCCCAATCCCTGAGGAAAGAATCTGTGACTCGACGGAGGGCGGACGAGTGGGTTTCCGCTCAGGCAGTGCTAAGTTCTGCTGCGGTCAGATCTGGAGTGAGGCGGTGATGTAAACAAGGCCGGGCCAGGGGTTTGGGGCGAAGGGGGGGCAACCCTTGCTGAGGGCTGTCAGCCGGTCTGACCCGGGCTGGCCCGGCTGGTCTCTGGGGGTGACAGGAATGAAGTGAGAAGGTTACAGCTTGTGCTGGGCCCTTCCAGGCAAGCCAGCTGTGCTCCTCACACTCAGGGTGGCCTTGGGCGGCACAGCCAGATCTGCCCTGCAGTACTGGGGTGAGCCAGAGAGGCGAACTCCTGCCCTGGCTCGCACCCACCCTCTGTGTGTGTGTGGCCGCGGCTTCCCAGGCACATGGCTCACCTTGTGCCCCAGCTCAGTCTGGATTTGTAGGGTGCAGCCCCCTACCAGGGCTGAACCCTGCCTCCGATCCTGAGGATCGATGTTGCTGGAACTCAGTGACTGGGGGCCACAGAGACCACCCGTTCGGGGGTGAAGAGATCCCAGGGGACTGGGTTTGTCTTGACATTCTGCAGCACCACGCGTTTCCCTCCCGGTGCTTGGTTCCAGAACCGTTGTTCCTTCTACATGACAATCCCCCTCCCACCCCTGACACTGTCAGATGCCCTTTTCTGTCCACCCTAGTCTCCGCCCCTACAGAGTAGCATAGCTCCTTGTCACCTCCCAGTTCACGCCCAAACCATGGCTACCAGCCCTGCCTTGCGACCGAGACCCTGACCCAGCTGGAGCATCAGTTTACAACTTCGGTGACTGTTACAATGCCATCGGCTGTGCCCGTGAGGGTTGCCACACGAGAAAGGGCTGTCTCCTTGCTTTCCTCAGCGCTGCTGGTTCTAACGGGCTCTGGGCTCCAGGGTAAGTAGTCCCGGGGATGCTGCCACTACAGGGATGGCTCTCGGCTCTTTCTGGCCTCCCTCCAGCTTCGACAAATGTCATGTGAGGGACAGGGGCAGGTACCCATCCTGCCTACCCCAGTCCATGCCCAGCTGAACCCCGCTCCCCTGCCTCACTGCAGGTACAGCTTTCAAAAGGCCTGCCCTCCCACGGCCCCAGTCACTCTCCAGTTCAGGGGAGGTGCCGTGTCCCTCTTTTTCCAAGGCGGCCCCACCAGGGTCCACAAAGTAGTATATTCCAGGGCCTGGTTCCTTCCAGCTATTCCATTCATGAGTCACAGTCCCACAGGGGCCACATGTCCCCCACGTTCTTAAAGAAGAAAAGGAGAGAGGAAAAGGGAATGTCATGGTGACTGCCACATCCCCTATTCCAGGGACCTTGAAGTCTTTGGGGGAAACACCAACGTGACTCCCAAGTCAGCAGTGGCAGGACTAGGATAAGGAAGGTCTCTGCTCGTTGTGGCAGAAATCACGTGGCTTCAACAGAAATTAGTCTGTCCCTCCTACTGCTTCTTTCTCACCCTCTGCAGATGTCAGTGTTGCCCAGAGAGGCCTGGTGCCTTTGCTACCCTTTCCCATATGCCTCCAGAGTACCGATCGCAAAAGGAACTTAGGGATAGAATAAACATCCATTAGAGGCTCAAGCCAAAGCCATGCTTGAAAAGAGCAAGTGGTGGGACACCTGGGTGGCTCAGTTGGTTACCTGTCTGCCTTCAGCTCAGGTCATGACCCTGGTATCCTGGGATTGAGCCCTGTGTCAGGCTCCCTGCTCAGAGGGGATCCTGCTTCTCCCCCTGCCTGCCGCTCCTCCTGTTGTGCTTTCTCTCTCCCTCTCTCAAATAAAATATTAAAAAAAAAAATGAAAAGAGGAAGTGGGGTTCGGGAGGTAATGCATTTAAGTAGCTGGTTCTGGTAAAGCTGGCAAGCAGGTTTGGACGCTAATAGGCTGAGTCCAAATGTTCACCTTACAGATGGGGAGCTTGAGTTCTGCCCGGCCCGATCGGGAATTTCTGAAGGCAGGGCCCAAGGACCCCTAGGGGATACTCAGGCGGGCACACCCCCGAGCTCTTGGTGTCTATACACGGACAAGCACACACATGCGTGTACGCATACACACACACGCATGCGCGTACCAGCACGGTTAATTCACAGGTGGCTGACTCCTCTATGGCCTCGAGATTGTGAGGGTGCCCAGAAGCGTGTGAATGGCATGTCCCTTATGCTCACACCTCACGAGGTTCAGTGAAATCTCTGGGCAGGCTGTGCGCAGAGCTGGCTGCAGCAGGCCACCTCCTGACCTGGGGTTTTCCCTCTGAAGCAGTCTGTAGCCTTAAGCCCTTTGACTGAATGTTGGGAAGACCAGGGGTGGGGAATGGGTAAAATGAGAGATTTGGGGAGTAAGTCCAAAAAAAGGGACTCTCCAAACCCCAGCCGGGTGCCTGATCAGCACTGGTAGGCCAGGCACAGGGACAGGGAAGCCGGAGGCCCTGTCCCACGCTGCAGAGCCCAGGCAGTCAGACACAGAGAGAGAGAGCTGGCAGCCAGGGAAAGGTCTTGGACCAATTTTTTTCCACTGGTGAATCAGAGGAGAGTGGTAATGGGGGCCAGGCTGGCCTGACCCTGGTCACCCGTGTGAGTCAGAGCTGAGGTCCCTGTGCTAATCTTAGCCCCTCCGAGAGGACTTGTTGGGACTTGTTGCCGAGTCCTGACCACCAAGCTACTCTGGGAGCTGACGTCATCACCCTGGGAAGGCCTGGCCCATCAGGGCAGGCTCCGAGCATGGAGCCAGGGTAGAGAGGGGCTGGTCTGGCATGAGACCCACTCCCAGCTCACCTGGTCACAGCAAGCCATCCAGCAAGATGAGCTTCCACTTCCTCCCAGCTCAGACATTCTGCCAGACCAGGGCTGAGCCGGGGCTGGCAGGGAACGGCGGCCAGGACCAGGCAAGCAGGAGACCTTTGGGCCAGACCGGGCCCTGCCTCTGTCGCAGCTATTGCTCACTAAGGACCTGACTATGAAGGATGAACAACAGAGGATATAGCCTGGGTCCTGGGGCCAAGGGCACTCTGAATTTGTTCTGTGCTTTTTAACAGATGGCTCCCCAAATCCCTTTTCTACCCCGGAGGCAATATAGTTAATGATTTAAGGCATTGGAGTTTGAAGTCACACTAACTTGGGTTGGAATCTCTGTTCTAACACTTTGATCATTTTGTTCTAACACTTGAATAGGTCATTTGACTGTACCAAGTCTCAGTCTTCTCGTCTGTAAAATGGAGAGAGTAACAGTACTTTTCTCAGGAGTTTTTTGGGAGGATCAAATGAGGGAATGCTTATGAAACGCTGAGCCCAAGGTCTCTCTGTCACAGAGAAAACATTCAGTAAATCCCCGTGGCTGTCATTAGCCATTATGACCTCTGGGCTTCACTTACACCCCATAAAGAGTGAGGACAACAGTGAGGATGATGTCTGAACCCTTCTCCCCAATCAGCAACTACAGCCTGGGACTTGCAGGGAATGAAAAGTGACAAGTTGTGGGAAGATCTCCAGGGCTGCAGAGACGGGGTCTGAGACGCTACAGAGGAACTGCGGTGAAACAGGGGTGGGCTCCGGAACACTGGGTGTGGGAGCCGAAGCCTCGCCCAGTTCGGAATCTGGGGGTCGGCGAGTCCGGGGGGAGCCCCTGGTGTTGGAGAGGAAGTCTTCTCCTTGTGTTCAGGCTGATAATCAGTTTCCCACTGAATTCCAGCAGAAGGATCTTTCTTTTCACACTGTTTCCCCAGGCGGTCTTTTCATCTTGATCTTAACCACGAGGGGTGTCAAACGTGTGTTGAAAATGCTACTTTTAGAAAAGGTTGGGTTCATACTCCCCCCACCTTTTCTCCTAGTATGCTGGTGTGTGTATGTGTGTGTCAGAGAAAGAGAGACAGACAGACGGACAGACAGGCATTCTGAGATGCAGAAACAGAGAGAGAGAGAGAGTCAGAGAGAAGGGAGAGGGAGAGAGAAAGAAGAAGAGAGGTTGCATCTATGATCTGAACTCACAGATACGGGCTCCCTCGCTGTCTACCAAGGAAGCTGGGGCAGCCATGGGACTATGACCTGATGCTAAGGCTGGACCCACATCTCAAGACTCCTACACAGGCCAGAAAGGGGCCCTGTCCCCTTCCTACCCAACACGGGGACCTGCCCTCCAGCAATCCTGGGGGCCAAGAAAGAACAAGCTCTCTTCTCTCTGGGGGAATGGTTGCCAGGTTGAGAGGGAGCCCAGGAGTGGCCAGGGCCAGGGAAGAAGGAACAGAGGTGACCCCTCTGGGGAAGATGAGGCCATGTGGAGACCCCAAAAGGATGGCAGTGCCTGGGAGGGGCAAGGCACTGCGTCTGGAGCACCTCATGTGTGCAGGGCTTTCCGGACTCCCTTCCCTCAGTCAGGAGGATTCGGAGCATTTGGAGGACCTGAACACCTGGTGGTGGAGACCAGCCCTGCGAATCTGGGAGTCACGGTGCAGGGACACGAGAAAGGCATGATAAGGGTCCTTTGTCTTGTTGCAGACTGTTGGCGTCTCCGGAGGCTGCTAAGGAGCTGCGGCCCAGAGAGAAAACTGCAGTTAGAAAAGCAGCCCTGGGACCCTCTCAGTTCCTGCCCCGGTCAGATGGTAGGGGGGTGGGGGGCAGGGCTAATATGGAAGGAGTGGAGAGGGCCAGGGGCAATCCCTTGACCTAGAGCGCTTTGCCTCAGGGATCAAGGGAACAGCTGTGAAAGCCACGGGCACATCTGGCTGGGGCTGGGCTGGAGGAGGGTGAGCCTGTGGCCGGCAGGGAGCCAGGGACGTGGTGGAGACAGATAGGGCCGTGTTTACTGCAGGGCTGAGGTGTTGCAACAGGAAGAGGGCTGGGGGAGGACGAGGCAGCTCAGGCGGAAACAATTTATCTGGAGCACGAGGAACAGCTGGGGAGGGAGGCCAGCTCTACTGCTTTCCAAGGCCAAACGGGACGTGAGGAAGGGATGCTGGGTGCCAAAGCAGCTAGTGGTCCCTGTCTCCTGCCCGCCACCCCCCTCCACCTTCCCTGCAACCTTGGAATCCAGCCCTCCTGTCCTCACCCAGAACAGAGCCCATTGTCAGCCATCCTCACTCCTAGTCCCCAGGTCGGGGCTGCCCTCCCCAGTGAGACACCACACCAGACCACAGGTTTTCCCTACTGCTGAATGTGTAGGGGCTTGTGGGATGGCTTCTCCTCCTTAGCCTAGCCTCAGGACCCCTCACCTCCACTCAACTCAGCATACCCCCAAGAGACTGGCAGGCCCCACAGACACCCCTCTCCCACCATGGACAGGTCAGGAAGCCCTGGCTGTCACCTGCCTCTCCTAAGTCTTGCACCCACAGTTGGACACACAGAAACAGCAATAGCTTCCAAGCGATTTATAGAGCACATGTGGAAGGGAACCTATCGCTGGCGGACTTCTCTGGACCTCTCTCTCATCCCTTGGGGTGGATTTCCAGAATGACCTCGACAGCTGCAATAGCCATGTTTCACTGGCTTCCCTCCTAAAGGACACCTGGAGAGATGGGGGCAGGAACAAATGAGCAAAGCGGGCACTGCTTAGAAAGACCCATTTATGAGATGGGGAAAAAGAGGCTTGGGGAGCCCTGCCAAAGCAGGAACAGCAGACCTCACCTCATCTCCGCTTTTAAAAAACCCACCAGCTGAAAAACGGGAATGAAGTCTCCAGCCCTACATTCAGTCGATTCTCAGGGAATGTCATTTCTCACGCAGAAAGATGTCACACAACCTGTCTCACATTGTGCCCTGAATGAGACTGGGACCTCCTTCAGTTCAGGTCTTTGCCTCCTACTACTTTGTGTATCGTTCGTGGCAGAAGAAGTAAAATGAACAAGATGTGTGTGTGTTCCATAAGGAGCCATGCACTGTCATATTCCATCCTTACAACAACCTTACAAAGCAAGTGTCACTGCCCCCATTTTCCAGATGAAGAAACTGAGGCCCAAAGAGGAAGGGACTGGCCCAAGGTCATAGAGGCAGCAGGTAGCTGTAACTCAAATGGATGGGTATTGAGTGCGTACCACGGAGTGGTAACTGTAAGTGTGGTTGTGCTGCCATGCCCAAGAGCCCCTAAATCTTAATATGACAAAGGCTTGTTTTCTACTCCCTCAAAGCCTGCGGTTAGATTCTTCAGCACAACCATCTTCCGCTCTTGTTTCCAACTGCTTGGCTCTGTGGGACTCTGTCATCTTTTTTGGGAAAACTTCTTACTCCCAGGGCAGGTAATGAAACAGTTGGCTATGCAACAGTCTGAGTCATCCACATGGTCCTGCTCCCCCACAAGGTGATAGGGGCCAGTTACAGGGAGGTGGGATGTTGGGGGGCACTTCTGTCTCTCCACATCCAGGCAAGACGCTAGACCGGGCCCAGGAACCCTTGTCCCTAGGGCAACGTGTTCACCCTGAATGCCCCCCAGGACCCCTGGGTTTTGCAATGGACCTTTCAGGCTAAGCACCCTCAGCGGGTGTGAGAGTAAGGCTCAGACTCAGGCAAGCTCAGATGAACTCTGTGATATTCTCCAGGTCCATTTTGAGGTCGTTCTGCCTCGGAGGCTACTTCTCTAGGTCATGTTCTGTGGCCCTATGCCCTGGGATCGCTTCTTAAGCTCTCTGCCTTCACTCTGTCCTCCAGTCCCTTCCCTGCAACACCATGGACAGTGGGTTCCCCATCACGTGCCACACAGATAGGGACCTAAGTTACAGGACAAATCCAACCCATTGCCTTAACATAGCCTGTCCCCTGACAGATACACCAGTACTGTCCTGGGGCAGTCTGCTTTCTCCCTCTGCTCAACATCCTGACTATTTCTCTGATCCCCGGATTCCCGGGGAGTCACCCTTCTTTGCATCTGTGCTCCAGGTCTCCTCCTATGTCTAGGGCTGAGCTGTGTCCCTAAGCGCCTCCCCCAGACTCTGAGGCTCCCCTTTATCTGCCTCCAGAATTCCACGAAATCAGGCTCTGTTCTCCCCTACAGACACGGGCACAAGAGAGGCTGTTTCTACTCCTCTCTTCCGCGAAGATGTGGGAGAGGCCCCACAGGAGTGCTGGAAGCCTCAAAGACCTTTTCCATACGCTCCATACAGGAACAAAACCGAACCATGTGGCTTCAAAGAGCCTCTGGTTGCCTGGGATGCAAGTTCCTCTAGGGTATTAGGAAGCTTAATGAGTAATTATGTAAAGTGCCTAGCACAGCATTAATAAAATATTAGAAAAACATACGTTGCAACATTACCTTTAAAATCTCTGACATGGAATATTCTCCTAACCTGTGTGTGTGACTGCTTGCCATCCCCACCTGAGGGCCACCCCCACTTGAGGGCCGTTTCTACAGGGAGCCTAGCTCAAACCTCCCCAACAGCCGCTCTTCCCTCTGCCCTTTCTCTCTGTCAGAGCCCACCTCCCACACAGGGGCCGAAAGCCCACATAGCTGTTTCCTCAGCCTCCCTTGTTTTTGAGGACAAGGACCTGTGACATTTTGATCAAAGGATCCAAGGGCTTGGGGGAAAGTTTTCCTCTCCACTAAAATAGGCTCATAAACAGAAACTCTGCTCTTTGCTGGCTAGAAATTAGCCTGTAGAGGTAGTGCCTAGAGCTCCAGGAGCCGCTTTGTGACCATAAGTCTAACCCAGTGCGCTGAGGTTGGTGGAATAAAAGTACCGATGACTCTTGCATCGTGGACTAGATGATTGAACCAGCAAACTGACCCTGGGACTGCTGAAGTCATTACTCCTTTAGTCAGGAATTCTGTTACCTATAGCTGAAACCGTTCGAGCAAACACACATCTCATGATCAACAAACCCACAGACAGACTCATCAACCCCTTCCTCCAAAGTTTCTCACATCCGCCAATGACAGTTTCCTTTGCTAGAAATTCCAGTCATCTGTTTCTTTCTCCCTCATCTCTTTCATCCAGACTGTCACCAAACACCTTGCCTCTTTTTCTGAAGTCTCTTAGGTTGCTTGCCACTGCCAGGATGGTGTTCATTAACTTTCATTAACTTGCTTCCAAAAGAGAGCTACTTGAACTTGCTGTTGTGTTCTACCCATAGCTCTGGTTTTAGCAGTCAGCAGATTCTAATGACCTCATTGCCCATATATCTCCCCTACAAAACTGCAGGCAGCTTGAGGTGACAGGCAGTGTCTTAGTGACCTCTGAACTGCCAGGACCCAACAAGGCGAGGCAGCAGCGACCTAGAAATTCTTAACCCAGTGAATGAAAAACTGTGTAGAAGAAATTGACTTCCTCTTGAACGTGCGGACCTGTCCTGGCTATCTATGGCCGTGACACAAAACGTGGCTTAAAACAAAAGCGGCATTTATTTTGTTTACAAATCGGAAATTTTGGCAAGACTCAGGGGAAACAGGTCTATCTGGCATTGGTCAGGCTGGGTCAAAGGCTGGAAGCTCGAATCTTCCCAAGGTCCATTTGCTCATGTGTCTGACAGTTGGTGCTGGCTATTGGCTAAGACCTTAGCTGAGGCTGTCAGCTATGAACTTGTATGTTTCAAGTCTCGGATGGGCTGGGCTTCCCCACAATATGGCAGCTAGGTTCTCCGGGTGAGCCAGATAGAAAGTGTACTGACTCTTCCGGGTCAACCTCAGGAGTTACACAACACTGCTGTCGGCACATTCCTTCTGGCGAGGCAGTCGCAGAGGCCTGCCCGTGTTCAAGGGTGGGGAAATGGGCTCTGCTTCCTGATGGGGGAGGGGTAAAGTTCAGGAAGAGCCTGTGGGAGCAGAAATATTGCTGTGGCTATTTTTTTAAGAAAATGAAATCTGTTTCAGGACCCCCTTTAAATATTCGAAGGCAACTCTCCTGTCTACCATTCTCCCCAGACTGTCTTCAGTCTTTCTTGTGAGAGCTGGCATGCAGACTTCCTTGGTGTTCTCCTCTGGATGTGCTATTCTGAAAGTAATGGGATGTGCTTCTCCGAACATGGTTTAGTGAGCAAATTACAAGCTGTTGGAAAGCTGGGTTTGTAACCCACCTCTGCCACAGTCTGATTCTGTGACCTTGGATAAGTCATTTGAATTCCATAGGCTTCACTTTTTTCCTTAGTCAACGAGTTGCTGAGGATACCTGCCCCTCAGCCTCATAGGTCCCACAGAGTGGGAAACTACGTTTCTTTGCAAGTCCCCAGATGGGAGAAGCAGGGATTAGGACCCCCTAGCAGTGTGGTGTAGGGATTATTTGGTAGTAGGCACCATGTAGGCCAGCCCGATTGGTGCTACTGAAGGCTGGAACATTGCCAGCCCTGATCTTGCCCAAAAGCAAGAGCTGAAATAGTGGGAAGATGGCCCTTGTCACAATTTTGCCTTCCAAATTCCATGGCCTATTGGCCAAACCTAATTGCATCCAGAATCATAGCTTTTGGAGAATCTAGGAAATGTCATTCTTAACTATCCAGGTTCTACAACACAGGAAGGCATTATCAAAGGATGGCCTCTGAGACCCAGTGTGTACCCACCAGAGTAAACACACACTGGAGTCCTAAGGGCACTTCAGCTCCAAGCCAGGTGACAAGAACATACAGCCTGATAATGGGGACAAACAAGGCAGGATGAAGGGAATGAGGGCATAAAATCACATGTGATAGGCTTGGGAGGGCAAGTGGAAGAGATGGAGTCCATACTGTCTTTTTTTTTTTTCAGTGTTCTAAGATTCATTGTTTATGTACACCCAGTGCTCCATGCAATCCGTGCCCTCTTTAATACCCACCATCAGGATCACCCATTCCTCCCACCCCTCCTCCCCTCCAAAACCCTCAGTTTGTTTCTCAGAGTCCATAGTCTCTCATGGTTCATCTCCCCCTCCGATTTCCCCCCACTTCCTTTTCCTTATGTCCTCCGTGCTATTTCTTATGTTCCAGAAGTAAGTGAAACCATGTGATAATCGACTCTCTGCTTGACTTATTTCACTCAGCATAATCTCCTCCAGTCCCGTCCATGTTGATGCAAAAGTTGGGTATTCATCCTTTCTGATGGCTGAGTAGTATTCCATTGTGTATATGGACCACATCTTTATCCATTCATCTGTCAAAGGGCATCCTGTCTCTTTCCACAGTTTGGAAATTGTGGCCATTGCTGCTATGACTTTCTCCCTCAAATGAAGACCACTCTGGTATCAGGATATAGCACGTATGTGAGTCCTGAAAATATTTCAAAGACCCCAAGCCCAGCTCACTGAATATATATTTGCTTTATAAGGATTGCCTTATAAATCATGACATGCTATGCAAAATACCGCATAACACAGGGTAGCATGAGCCCGTGAGCTCTGGACATACAGGGAATGTGTCTCCTTCGTCCATGTGCACTTTGGCCCCAGCGCCGTGATGGACAATCAGTAGGCATTTGATACATGCTTGATGAAGGAGTGAATTAGTCAGTGTTCCACCGAGAAACTGACTTAGAGGACTTGACTCGAAGTTCCCGGTGTGGTCTGATTAATCAGCCTGGTGGGAGCGCCCCCTCCCCTGGTCTTAATATTAGACTTCTCTTAACGTGGCCCAAGATTCTATTAGTCTCCTTGGCAGCCACACCACACAGATGATTCACATTGAGCTTGAGGTCAACTATAGTCTCTGGGTCTGTTTCACATGAGCGACTATTAAGTAAGGCAGGGCTTCCCCATCCTGTCCATATGCAGTTGATTTTTGGAGTGGAACGCCTTATGTAACATTTCATCCCACAGAGTTGTAACCCATCCTTCTAGCTTCTCAAGACCTATTCAAGTCTTAAGTCTTTTAACTTGGGGCATTATTCATCCCTCTTGGAGTTGCTTCATCGGTGATTGTGACAAAATACAAAAAGACAAAATAGGACCAGAGACGGTTCTGGGCTGAGACAATGGAGTATAGAAAATCCCACAGCACCCCCACCCTGGCCCGCCCCAGTCTCTGGTACCGAAGCCGAATGGGAGAATGGACAGTCTGTTGTTACTCACTCTTCACAAAGTGACCCTGGCTCCTTGACATCTTTGCTTTTTCCTATAGGCTGTTAAAATATGTATTTTACTGGTTTGTATCCAGGTGTTCAAATCTATAAGGGCACCTGGGTGGCTCAGTCAGTTAAGCGTCTACCTTCGACTCAGGTCATGATCCCCGGGTTTTGGGATTGAGCCCCGCATTGGGCTCCCTGCTCAGTGGAGAGTCTGCTTCTCCCTGTCCCTCTGCCTACTTTCTCTCTCTCTCTCTCTCTGTCAAATAAATAAATAAATAAATAAATAAATAAATAAATAAATAAAAGATGTTCAAATCTATAGACCTGATAACCTCACCAGGATACTAGCTGATGTGATCTGAAGGTCTAGATGCAGGGAAATGGCAAAGTTGATGTGGTACAAACTCTCCATAGAACACAATAGGCACTAATAAAACAGTAATTATTTAAAAAAACAAAAACAGGGGGTAGTTGGGACTTAGATAAAATGTGAAGTCAAAAAACCAAGCTATAAAATAATGAGCACTCCTTAAGGGTAAATATATTAAATCACGTGTGTGCATGAGAGGCACCCAAATATTGTAAAAGTTGGGTGAAGGAGACAGGACTAGGATGATTTATTCTAGTTTCCAAACTTTCAGTAACCCCGTCAAAAGCATCTTCTGAGACAAAGGTCAAGTAAAGGCATTTTACTGAGGACTGTATCCAGAGAGCAGGACGAAGGGAAAGTGAAGTGGGGAGAGGGAGAGAGTTGGCCTTTAGTACAGAGGGCCCCTGGGCTCCACAGGCCCGTCCACCGAGCCTCGCAAAGTGCACCCCAGGGCTGTTGGTCTGTGAGGGCAAGTGGGGAGCACTCATCAACTCCAGCTTCATGCCCTGGGATCTAACTCCCCCACACCCACTGTTTGTACATGAAGGTACCTAGAAGGTTCCCGGGGAGTTCCTACTGGGCCGTGGGTCACGTAGCGGTGCCCACGGTGAGTTGGCCGATGGCACAGATCTAGAGCATGAAGGGCAAGGTTGTGGGGGCAGGGAAACAGGACTCACAGAATCTGGTGCACCACACGGGGTGGGTTATGCCTGCTTCTGGTTACGCCTGCAGAGCCTGCTCCGTGCCCTCTAATGCTGGACACTGGCTTTGCTGTCTCTGGCAAATTCCATCTTGATGACCAGGAGAGCCTTCATCCACTTCTGGTTTTCATCTTGCCTCCTTTCATCCAGGGCTGACACTGTCAATTTCTTTCAAAACCTAGCCCCCCAGACCTGTCAGCCACGTGCACCCTCCCGCACCTGGCATCTCCTCACACTTGTGCGGGCATCAGGGTGCTGCTCTGACGTGTGCACAGGGCCCAGAGAGGCTCACCTCCCCAGGACAGTGAGAGTGTTTTCAAGAGGGGACGGTTCAGCCATCTCTCTCATCAATGTCCCTTTTGAGCTCTGACATATTCTGTAGTGACCCTGACAAGCTTTGCATCATCTGATCTGAGGAAATCTTTTGCGGGGGGTGGGGGGTGTGGGGGGTGGTAAATCGTTTTCCCACCATCTTATTCCTCGGTTGTTGTGGGTGATAGTTTTTGTTTTTCTTCCTGGTTTTGAGTTTTTCATGGGGCCACATTGATCTTTTGAGTCATCTTTTCCAGGCCACTGTATTTCCTCTATTTGAAAACTATCTAGCGGTCCACCCTTCACAACGGCTTTGGCCCACCGCTCCCTTCCTGTGACACTGGGAATGCCAGGATGATAAAGTCCTTTCCTTCCTAGGTCCCCATCCTCTTGTTTTGCCGCCGCATGCCTCTTGGTTGATCAGAATTTGCTGTATCCTGCCAGTTCCATATGTTGCTTTTTCAGAGATTAAATTATCAGACCAGCAAGAATGTAGCAGGCATCCTGGCTTCGACAGATGTCCTTGTAACTGGAGTCCCATCACCCAAGACCTGGCTTCTGCTGACTTTAGGACTCTGATCTTGGATGTGGAGAAATACTCTTCACTCTCCACAGAGGGACAGGAATCCTCTGAGCCCCCAAGGAGAGGCCTGGGAGATGGTTGTTGGTAAACATTGCAGGGTTCTCGGAGCAAGTCTTGCGATCCGCTGGAAGCAGAGGAGAGGGGAATGCCAGGCTTCAAGCCTCAACTCCATCACTCATTGGCTGTGTGACTTTGGGGAAGTTACTAAACCTCCCCAAAGGGGAGGTTTACTAAACCTCTCTGGGCATCAGTTTCCAAATCTCTAGATGCTGGAACTCTCTTGATCTTTCCAGAGAGTGTCGGAAGAAGGTCTTCCATGTGTAGCCACGATGACGGTTACCTGACAGGGATCACACGATGCCATTGACTATATTCTGATTTCAGACTATATTCTGATTTCTGATTTCAGAGACGCTTGGTATAAAAAAAAAAAATTATGAGTCTTGGAACCTGTGAAATAGGGTGTTGCTGAGAATTACATAATTTAAAAGATGCAAAGCAGCGAGAGCGATGGCACTGTGTGTGGGTGTGGGCGCCTGTTGTGTGTTTGTGTGTGTTAGTGTGTGTTAGGTCTAGACAATGAGGAGACTAAGGATGAACGCCTCTGAGGAGTAGACAACGAGAAGCCTTACTCTCCATTGTCCTTTCCAGTAGAACAGAGATTTTTGTTTTTCTGAGAATCAACTGCCCAGTGAGGTACTGTCCCTGGTCCCCCCTTTCTTCCAGGTGTCCTCTGTGCTATGTGACTAATTCTCACCAATGGTGAATGGAAATGGTCACTTTCCTGTTACGGGGTTTCAAAGAGGAACATGTCTTTTCCATACAGGACCGATCACTGGACATAAAGGAAGGCCTCGAGGCCCCGTGGGTTGTTGGAATCACAAGATGGAAGAAGCTGGTGATTTCTGAATCACCACCTGGAGAAAAGTCACAGGCTAACCAGGAACACCCACATGGACTCTGCCACACAAAGGAGCAACAAGGCACCGTTAATGCCACCATGGACATTTGGGGGTTAACTGATGATGGAGCCTAGCCTGACCTTGGCTAAACAGACGGTCAGTAGCACCCGTGGAGAGAACTTAGAAAAATGGGAGAATGCTTCAGAGAATTGCGAGAGACTACAGAATCAGGATCTCCCTCATCATATGCTTGTGCCTCAGAGAACAGTTGACAGCATCCAGCCTTCCCCTGCCTCCCCCACACAGTGCCGACTTTATACTGAAGTTTTCATCAACGGACCATTCATTCAACAGGCAGTGTGTCTCTCCCACACATTAGCACGGTCCCTGCGTGACGGGGCTCTGCTGGGTGTGGTCTCGGCCCGGCCCCCCATCCTGTGGTCAGGCCCACTCCCGCAGCCCATTCATCATCCTGACGTCCAGAAGAGACCCCATCCATCACAACACCTCATTTACTAATGTGACTTCCCCCAGCGGCGCTCCGCCAGGGAGGGAAAGCCAGCCGGCCTGCGGTGGGTGGGGAAAGTCGGGGACAGCAGTCTGCACCCCCGCAGACCCGCAGCAGGGCTTCCAGACCTCAGTTCCAGGTCCTGGGGTTAAGACCCCAAGGACGCCTGTCTGTGGTGGGGTCACCGCGGCTGAGCCCAGCAAGATTTCCTCCAGGAAGCTTGCAGGGGGGCGCTGAGGGGATGAGGGTTGGTGAGCAGGGACCACTCCAGCTCCGCCTGGAAGACTACACAAATCCCAGCGCCACTACCTGAAGTCGGCTCTGAGTTTTATTTCTTTTTTGTTTGGAAAGGTAAATAAAAAAATCCAAATGCGAACGGTTTGTCTGCATTTTCGTTCAGTGTGTTAGTATCAAGATTAAATAGTCTGTGGCTGCTCCCCAGTTCACCTCTCAGATCATAAAACCTCTGTAGTGACTGAAAGCAGGAGTCCATCAAGTGGCTTTCTGTTCTCCTCTGCGCCCCCAGGGCCAGTTACCAGGAATCCAGGTTACAAAGTGCAGGCACCTCCTGGCCAGGCCCCAGGTGGCCTCCAAAGTCACCCTGCCTGGGATGAGTTTCTCGTAACCCCAGGCCCACAGTGGGGTGTGACAGGTTGACCCACAGGTTTTCCAAGGTTCCTCTCCCAGACTCCTGGGCAGGGCTCTCCCTGCCCCCTCCACAGCCCTGGCTCTTGCCTGGTCCAGTGGGTGGACTCCGGCCTAGCAGGCAGGGCAGCGGGAAGAAGGAGCATCCAGAAGAAAGTGACCCAGCCTGGCAGGTGAGACGAGCCTCCTGCCTGCGAGTTCCGTCTCCCTCACCCCTTCCAGTACTGCTTTACTATAACCCTTTCACAGGAAAGTCAACCCTATAAAGTATTTGCAACCCACGAGCTCTACTCCTCAAACATTGCAACCTGGGAAAAACGAAGTTGCTCCAAAACACAAAAGAGCAAAATTGGAAATAATAAAATTTTAATGAATACATTCAAACATCATTAATTGTTCAGTTTGATACTCATGAAAATTTCCTTCCATTCGAAAACAATTTGTACCTTTTATTTTCTCGCCTTGTACAGATTCCTGCGTACATGCGAGGATGGCTGGGAAGTTGGAGCCCACTGTAAACTAAATGAGTAAACTTCAGCCAAATAATTTCAAAAGCAAAATTATAAAAATTCTTTCCAAGTATTTTATAGCAAAATAATTCTATTTAATGTGGGATGTGGGTACATTTTAATTCTTTTATATACTCTGGGGTGAAACCTACAAAAATAAGACGGTCTGGGACCCCGGGAGTCCTGCCCCCTCCTCGGCCCCTCCTCCTCTCACCCTCCTTCTCTCCTCCTTGTCTCTCTTTTCCAAAGCCTCCTTCTCTGGAGTTTCAAGGAAGCACCAACAGAGTCTCCTACAAAAAATATTAATTTTTATGGAGACACCACTTCTTAACATTCGGAGGCCTCTTCTTGGGAGTGGTAAATGTTGCACGAAAGGATTGTTATTTCTGTTTCTCTCTCGATCCGGCCCCTTAGCTACGCCTAAGGACAACACGCTCTGCTGGAAGGGACACTTCCTCCCAGCAGAGAAACTGAAGACACACGGCCTCTGGCTCCTCCGTGGATAGTCAGTCCCTTCTTTCTAGCTGGCTGGGCCATGGGTTGCCATCATGGCGCTGGGATTCAGGAAGGAGCCCGGAGGTTTAGCCCGCAGCAAACAGATGCTGCCAGCTGTGGTTTAGCTCAAAGGGCCCTTTTCCACGAGACAGGCGGGCCACCCAGTAGCCCGGCACCTTCCTGCCCAAATGCTCCGACCCTCAGGACTCACTGGTAGCCTTCCTGTCTCCTGGGAAAACAGCCTTTGGCACCTGAGTGACCCATGGAGTCAGGGTGTGATCCCTAGGTCCCCCAGCAGGAGCGGCCATTCGTGGACCCCAGCAGGCTGCTGACGGAGCTCCTCGGTCAGCAGAGAGGCTCCAGTGACACCCTCTAAAAGCCCCCAGGGACCCTGAGGTGGGCCACTTGTCTCAGCCTGGGGAATCCTATTCCAGAAGGCCCTCCGAGGCCCTCACAGAGGCTAGCCCCACTTAGTTCCGCAGCTTCCCTCCTTCCTCTTCCCTCAGGCCCTGCTCTCCAGATGGCAACCCCCAAGCGGCACCAGTCCTGCCTCCTCAGTGCGGCATCCGTCCATGCGTGGCCCATGGCCTTGGGCCCGCACCCGACTAGCTCCGCATCTCCTTCAAGACAGAGCTAAGGTACCCCTTCTCCCAGGAAGCTTCCCTGGACTACTCCACCTGCCTAGATGCTCTGCTCTGTTCACCGCGTCAGATAGACAGATGATAGCTTATAGATAATAGAGAGAGGACATGTTTCACTGTTGTTCCATCAGACTGAGACACGCCCCCCCATTACAGTACCGCCCCCACCCCTAGCACAGAGCTGGGCACACACAGTTATGCTGAACGCGTGCATGGACGGTCGGGCAAGGGCCAGGCTTGGAAAAGTGGGACGTCGAGACAGCTTTCCAGGACGTGTCTAGAATGAGCTGCCAGCAGCTGCTGTCCCCCATGCTCCAGGAGCAGCATGGGGTCCTGTGAGTCCCGGAGACCAGGGTGCTGCCCTTCCTCCTTCTGCAGCCACAGGACAGGGCCCACCATGGCAGGTGAGCCCCAGCTTCGGGGGGGGGGCAGGCCACCTGAGCTCCCTCCCCACCTCTGCTGCCTGCTCCCTATGAACCGCGATACAGAATCTTCCGTGCACTGGGTCTTGCCAAGCTGTTGGGTGCATTTAAATGCCCAAGTCCCCCCACCCCCAGCCTCCCTCACCAGCCTGCCCACAGGTCCAGGTCAGTCTGGATTCAGGGGTGGGGTACAGTTGCGGTTCCACTGCACGTGGTTGGGGGACTCCTGAACACACTTACCACAGCCCCCATGAATCAGGGGAAGGAGGAGCTGCAGGAAGCCTGCTGCCATCCTGCCCCAGGGATGCAGGGAAAGGAGAGTTTTGCTCTCAGGGGCTGGCCTCCTGCATGCGGTCGCATCACAGAAGAGCTTCCACCCAGCACTGCGCGGCCACGAACACTACACCTTGTGGAGGGGAGGCCGGGCCCTGGCCCCCAGCATGTGGGAAACACTATGCCTATTGTCACCCTGCCCACCTCGGCTCAGAAGCCAAGGACAGCAGGGCACCACCCCCAAGCCCTGTGCCCGGTGCCTGCCTGCCAGGAGGAAGCCTTCCCAGGGTGAATGGGAAGCAAGAAAGACACCTTCTATTCTGGAAATGTCTACTTGCCTTCCTGCCCCTTTGGCTCTGCACTGAGCAGCGGCTTCCCCCAGAGACCCCGACAGCCCTGTTTCAGACCTTGTCCCACTCACTCACCTCCAGGGCCCAAAACACGAGACTGGGGCCTAGTCAGAAACATAGCCGCCTCTGAGTTCATCTTTCCACCCAAGACTGTCTGGAAATTGGGTAGATGCAGAAAGGCCCATGGAAGACAAAGACATGGTCACACAATGAGGGGTGGCTTTTCTAAGGTTTGCTTTATAGAAATCTCGGGGGGGGGGGTTCCATCCAGAGTCCAACCTGGCTATAGGTTCAAGGCTCAGTTTACCGCCTCTTCCAGAGAACCTTCCCTGACTGTCCCAGTCCTAGTCCCTCCCTTTTCTCAGTTTTTCTGCAGCTATTCTAAACTGCTACATAAAAGTGTGTTTGAGGAGGCCGGTGGCCAGCCTGAGGGGAGCCTGGGGCCTGGGAGCACCAAGGCTGCCCCTTGATGGCTCCCATGTCTGTGTCGGGCCTCCCCACGATCTCTCATCTTGCCCACAGCATGCTTCAGGGAAGAACAAAAGGCAGCTCCCTGCCTAGCCCTGCTAGGGTCACACATCTAGAACCACTTACTTGTCAGCGTTGGAGGTTTCCAAACGCAGGACTCAGGGCTGGGGGTAGGTGCTTGGGAACCCAGGCTGTTCTGCAAGACACCGGGTCTGTGGCTGGTCTTTGCTCTGGTCCCTAACTCCCATGCTTTGGGGAGAAGCAGGGCTCAGGGGAGCTCCCTCCTCTTTTCCCTGCCGCCTGACAGCCAAACTCCAATCTGTACAGGACTAATGAGAGCTGCCCCGTCTCTTCTAGAAGACTGGACAAGCTCTTCCACCTGTATCTGCTGAACATCCAGACAAGGTTCTCCTTTATCTGACTCATGTCCTCAGGTCCCATTCTCCAGAGAGGCGGGGAACCACGGCTCCCTCCTCACGAGGCTGTCCCTGAGTCATCCCCTTTTATTCACTTTCCCCTCCTGAGCCCTCCTGTCGCTGGCCACCTCCCCACTTGTCTGTAGCCAGTCCTGTTTGGCCAGGGCCACCAAAGGATACCACTGGCACTTGCAAGCCTTTCCCTCCTCCTAGGGGAGACATGAAGGACAGCCACACCCCCTCCTCACTGGACTTCCAGCGACCTCACAGGACATCCCTGTTCCTTCTGCAGACCCTGCAGGGACCTTGAAGTTTCCGAGGGGCCATGCCTACCTTTATCCCTTTCTCTCTTTGCTCTCTATCCCCTACCAGTGATACCAAGAAATCAAGGTTTCATCAAACTGTCAGTTTCATACAAACTGTCAGATGTATGTGGTTCATGAGGTGAGGAGTGAGATACACTGGGGCCCCCTCACAGGCCCTAAAACCTAAATGGGCACCACCATTACCCAAGGGACTGTTGTCAAAGCATATTCCCTGCTACCCTTGCCCAGTGATTCTGTTTCGTAGATCTAGAGTGGGGCCTGCGACTTTGAATTTCTAATGAGACCCCAGGCCATGTGCCCCTTGTCTCTGACCCCTGCACTAGCTACACTGTGAGGGAATGGAGGAGCATAGGGTTGGTAGCCCCAGGAAGCTCCTCGCCCACTGCCCTGGTGCCCCGTGGAGGAGGGAACGGAGAAGGAGGAAATAGAGAAGAATGGGCTCCAAGAAAGGTGGGAACTGAAGGTTTCAAGTATCTGGCTGAGTCCTTAATTCTGAGTCCTAATGTCATTTCTGTCTTTCAGCCCCTAGTCAGGGCAAGGGTACAGATGAAACTGGACCCGGGATGGGGAGCACAGGCGGGTGAGGGTCTGGACCCAGGCAGGATGTTCCAAGGCCCCATGTCACCCTAGCTATGGCCCTGTACCCAAGCCTCAGCCTCTCCTAGCCAGGACGGCTGGCCTCTGACCATGAAAGCATCTTGAAAGCTCCATGTCCTGGTTTGAGGCCAGCTGCTGCCCACCTCCCTCCAAAATATGGCAGCTGGCTCGGGGACTGGCCTTGACCTCCTCATGAATGACCCCACACTGGCTCCCCACCTCATTTCATGCTCACTGTGCTTATGCGTGTGGGCCGTGTTCAAGAATCTCCTCTCCCTGGCAAGATGAGGGAGTATTGAAAGCCAGTGCCAGCAAGGAGTAAATCATGAAGGAGACTCGAGGAATGACCCCCAAGACCCCCAGGAGAGGGAGCTCTGGTCTGGGAGACCGCATGCCTAGATTCTGGTTCGGGTTCTGTCGGGTGGTCTTGGGTTGACCATTCACTTTTCTGGGCCTCAGATCTCCTGCCCCAGAAAAACGAAGGGCTTGCAAGAGCTTATCCTGCTCCCAGGTGCTATATCGGGAGGAAGACCTACAAGGAGAATATTAAAGAGATGTTAAACCAAGACCAGGCCTGTGAGGTTGGCAGCGTCTGGGAGAAACCATTTGGATGACCCAATGGAGGAAGTTTTGTCTCTGAGATGGAGGCCGCAGCCCAGACGGTCGTGAAAAGAGGAGGCACCAACGGTGTTCACCACAACCTGCTAGCAGGCACTGTGAAGCGAGTTTTGATGGAAAATGAGCCTTGTTTGGACATGTAAGGGTACCTTCATCTCAGCTGTGAGGAGACCAGCTCCAAATGCCCACATACCCCAGGTCAAACGGCTCCTCCAGGGAGGCACCTTGCACTGGTCCAGGCAGAACGTGGTCACCAGTCAGGACGTTGGGAGGCCACTGGGAGAGCTGCTTTGTGCGAGACGCCTTGCTCTGCTTGGGGGAGGAAGCTGCCCCCAAGCCCCGCCCCCCTGCCGCCCCCCCCAACCCCCCCACCCCCGGCTCCAGGAGCGCCCCCACTAGAGCTGCCTCTGGGCCTAACCTGTGCCCACCCCGGCTCCCACAGAGCCAGTCTCTTCATATTTTTGGCCATGAAGCAGGCCCTGTGGATGTGGAAGGGGAGCTGGACCTCCCAGAACAGAGGCTCCATGAACATCCCAGGCCAACCCAGTCAGTCACTGGCTAAAGCACAGCTGGGGTGTTTCAGATTAAACTGGCTTCTTCTCTGAGAAAAGGAAATGACAGAAGACAGAGGCCCAGGAGGGCTAAACATGGTTCAGCTTCTCTACTGATAGCTGAGCTCCGGCAGAAGGACTGCTGGGGACAGGAGTGACACTTTGCATCTTTTTTGAAACAGCTTTTAAATGAAAATAGAATTTCAAATATTCGTTAATATTTTGGGATACTTTGTGCCAGTAACTGTTTTAAATGCTTCAAATGAACTAGCCCAGTGAATCCTCAAAGTAGGTATTGTTGTTATTAGCTCACCTTACCAATGTGGAAACTGAGGCACAGGGAGGGAAGTGACTTGTCCAGGGTCACAAAGTAGATAGGTGACAGGGCAAGGAGTTAAGTAGAGCACAGCTACTTTCCTGACCCAGATCGCACAGGCCAGGTACAGGCCTGACAGTCCTCCCCACCAGCCCTCAGGGCTCCATCCTCCGTAGGTTTCTGCAAAGGTGTGGGGATCAGTCTCCGTGGCCTCTCACTGGGGAGAAGGGGCACCTGGGATGTCCCACAGCAATCAACGGTCAGCCCTCACTTCAGGGACTACCCTTGTTCTGAATGGTCCCCAGTCTTCAACAGGCAGCACTCGGCTTACAACACAGAATGGCTGGAGCACCTGGGTAGCTGAGTCATTAAGCCTCTGCCTTCAGCTCTGGTCATGATCTTGAGGTCCTGGGATTGAGCCCAGCATCAGGCTCCCAATTCAGTGGGGAGTCTCCTTCTCCCTCTCTCTGCTGCTCCCCCTGCTTGTGCTCTCTCTCTCTCAACTGAATAAATAAAATCTTCAAAAAACAACAACTGGAAAAAGAAAATAAAACAGAGAAGGGCTGGCTCATTGCCTGTTCCCTGCAAAGCCTTCTCTAATGCTTGAGCCCTTCCCTTCAGCGTCTCCTGTCTGCCTGCTGCTTTATTCCCAAAGAACATGTGTGTCTTTGTATTTTTCCATTACAAATTGCCTGTTTATGTTTGTTGCTCATTTTTTTCTTTCAAGGATCTCATCTTTTTTTTTACGGATGAGCAATAGCACTGTCGTATCTGCACACTCTCCTTCCCTGTCGTGGCCTCTTTGTGCAAGGTTTCCATGTACTTGAGGGATTACACTGCCCTGTGGGTAAGGGAGTCGGCTCCACAGCGACCCTGCATGGGTTCAGATCCCACCCACTCTTCATTAGCTGTAGAATCTTGCATGAGTTATTTAAGCTCTCCACACCTCAGTGTTCCTGTACATAAAATGAGGATAATAGTAGTACTTCCTTCCAAGGGTCATTGAGAGGATGAAGTGACACACTCAATGTGAAACGTTTAGCACTATGTCTGGCACAACATACATATTCAAGTGAGAAGTTCTCTCTAATGTGAATGTGTAGGAAAGACATGCTCAGTAACTGGCTTGAGAACAGCAGTGGCATTCAGGAAGGGCTCGGGTTATAGTGAATTTAATGATGTGCCAAGTGTTTATTGTTGCATCTACAGTTTAAGCATACTCACACTAGATTTTAGGTGCTAGGTGAAACATCATATGTACAGATGTCTAAAATCTAAAAAGAGAAAATATAAGGTACAATAGGTTTTCTCCTCATTTCCTTATTTTCTGTCTCTGCCTTTCCATATCCTGCAGGTCTCAATGAATAATCTTAAAATAAAGAAATGAATAAAGGTTCGAGGGGGAGCTATTACATTAGTAGGAAGGATATTGACCCTCCGGCTGCCATTTGTCAGACGCGTAACTGAAACCGACTACGCCCTGAGATTGGAGGATCCTGTAAGGTTGGCAGGCTCTTCATTCTACGGAGCTCCTGGAAGGACAGGGGTATGATCGCTCCTGAGATAAGATAGAGTGAGAAGAGCTGAAGTGCTCTGCATGACAGAGGAGGGAGAATTTGGAGCTGGAGTAATTCTGAGACGTAGGGAGGAAAGGGGAGATGGGAGTAGGAGAAGAGGGGTGTGGGTGTAGGCAAAGTGTGGGTGGGTTCTAGCATATGGTTCCCGACCTTCCGAGAAGCCCAGTGAGGTAATGTTTGGTTTGAATGGGGTCCCTTTGGTCTGAATCTGCATCCCAGTTGACATGAAATAACTGTCTTGGGCCAAGAAGTCAGTTACCCCCTTGCTCCCCGACCTGGCAAACCCACACCACTGAGAGGGCTGGGAGCACTGAGAATGATATTCCGATTGCACACGTCTTTTTAAACCGAGTTTATCATTTGGCTCTGTGTTGGAATGGACACCGTGATGAGCCAACCAGGTCTCTTTTAAGACTGTGGGGCTTGATCTCCCCCTTGCAGGGAAATGTTGAGCAGAGAGCCGCCATGCCCAGGATCACAGGTCTAACAGTCTGATGCTCGGAAATAGATCACTCCAAATCATGAGAGCTCAAAACAACATTTATGATCTTGCAGTTTCTGTGACTAAGGAATTTGGGAGCTGCTGAGTGCGGGTGTCTGATGAGGTTGTAGTTCAAATGTCGACCAGGGCTGCTATTATTGGAAGACTTGACCAGGGGACTGGCTGATAGAGGTGGCTCACTAGAATGGCTGTGAGCGGGAGGCCTTGGGTTTTCACCATGGGGCCCTCTCAATGGGCCTGCTTGAGTCTCCTCACAACATGGCAGCTTTCCTTCCTTCCAAGAGGGAAGCCCAAAGAGAAGATGTGATGGTCATCATAACCTAATCTTGCCATCACTCCCGCCATGAACTGTTTGTTAGAAATGACCAAATCCAGGCTTCATCCAGAAGAACGAGAAGAAGGCTCCACCTTTTGGAAGGATGAATGTTAAACAATGCATGGACATTTTTTTAAGCCACTAAAATGCTCCACTCCTGGAGGAGCTCGTATCCAAGGATGCAAAGCCTCCCCTGCCCCCTCAATGTGGGACAGTTCTGAAAGACCATCTCAGCTTCAGAGTTCCCTGTGGGGTAGCCTTCACTGAGATGCAACAGGGCTCATCTTCTCCCTGCCCAACCCTGTCAGCACATGTGGTATTCCCAAGAACACCACTAACAAACCTCCCACGCTCTTCACCTCAGAGCTGGCTTCCCAGGGAACCCACCTGTGAACATGGTGTGTTCTGTTACTAAGCTCAAGTTTTCCTATCTCTTCTGCCAATCTATTTCTTTCTTTGTGCATTCTGCTCTTGTGAGCCTTCTTACAAAGACCTTCTAATCCTCAGATGAGCTAAATGCCTAGACCTTATTCTGTTATCTATGATTTCAAACTTTACTCTTAATTAAGTAAAATAATTGGAATTTATTTCATTTATTTATTTATTTATTTGAAAGGGAGAGAGCGTGTGGGGGTGGAGGGAGAGGGAGAGACCGAATCTTAAGCACACTCCACACCCAGTGTGAGCTGGACCCGGGGCTTGATCTCATGACCCTGAGATCATGACCTGAGCTGAAATCAAAAGTCACATGCTGGGGCGCCTGGGTGGCTCAGTGGGTTAAGCCACTGCCTTTGGCTCAGGTCATGATCTCAGGGTCCTGGGATCGAGCCCCACATCGGGCTCTCTGCTCGGCGGGGAGCCTGCTTTACTTCCTCTCTCTCTCTGCCTGCCTCTCTGCCTACTTGGGATCTCTCTCTGTCAAATAAATAAATAAAATCTTAAAAAAAAAAAAAGTCAGATGCTTACCCAACTGAGTCACCTAAGCGCCCCTAATTGGAGCTTATTTTACCCTATCTTGTGAGATATGGACTTTTCTCTGATGTTTCATCAATTGTCCTAATACCAGTTTTTTTTTAAATCATTTTTCTATTGATTTGAAATAAATCTTTTACATAGGTACTAAATTCTAACATTTAATTAGGTCGGTTTCTGAGCTTTCTATTCTATTCTGAATCCTAGCCACATCATTTTATCATATTTCTGAAGTATGTTCTAACAGTACAGGCCACTCTCCCATTTTCTCCTTTTTTTGATATAGTCATGAATTTATTCATTAGGGCTACTTCTAGAGTAAATCTGACAGCTGTCCTACTTCCCAAAATCATCCTGAGATTTTGGTTGGGATGTGCTAGGTGTTTTGATGTTAGTTCTCCCAAAATATCTTTACAATATTAAACTTCCCATTTAAGAATATAATACGTCAGGGAACCTGGGTGACTCAGTTGGTTAAGCATCTGCCTTTGGCTCATGTCATGATCCCAAGTTCCTGGAATTGAGCCCCACGTTGGGCTCCCTGCTCAGTGCGGAGCTTGCTTCTCCCTCTCTCCGAACTTATGCTAACAGTCTCTCTCTTTTTCTCAATTAAATAAATTTTAAAAATCTTTTTTAAAAGAATATAATATGTCTATCTTTTTAGTAAAATCTCATTTAAAGTTCTCTCTGGGTATGGCTATATGCGGGGGCTATATATGTGGGGAAATGTGTATGTATGTGTGAGTATGGGTGTGTGTGTGTGTGTGTGTGTGTGTTTCCATGTAGCTTCCACTGGGCTTAGAAAACCTATTCCTAAATATGTAATAGATTTTGTTGCTGTTGGTGATATTTTTTATTATGTTTTCTTGGCAGTTATTTATGAAAGCCAATGAAATTTGTATACCTATTTTTTTATTTTTTATAAACATATATTTTTATCCCCAGGGGTACAGCTCTGTGAATCACCAGGTTTACACACTTCACAGCACTCACCAAAGCACATACCCTCCCCAATGTCCATAATCCCACCCCCTTCTCCCAAACCCCCTCCCCCCAGCAACCCTCAGTTTGTTTTGTGAGATTAAGAGTCACTTATGGTTTGTCTCCCTCCCAATCCATCGGCAGCACATATACTAAATTTGTATACCTATTTTTTAATAAGTCACCATTTGCTCTTACTATTTCTAGTACTTTTCTAACTGATTTGCTTTGGTTTTCTTAGGCAAGCAATTATATCTTCAAACAATAATTTTCTTTTCCCCTCCAATCTTGACCCTCAAGATTCAGAGGAAGAGCACATTCCTGTGTTGTACTAGCTTTCTTTTCAATACATGAGTAATATATGAGCACAGTACAAGTGTTAGAAAAAAATTTTTTTAAATCACACATCTGAAATAACACAATGGTTTGCTACTTGTCCATGTATTTTCTTTTTAGATTGTTTTCTGTGGAAATATATATGGGTGTGTGCACATATATGTACATATATATAAAACCATATATAAATTTATAAATATTATAAAAAGGAACACTATTTGTATTGTGAATCTTAAACTTCCTATAGCATGGAAGTATTTTCAGGAGAATAAACGGGTGTCCTAATTTTATATCACTTTTTGATGTTTTGTCATAATCTACTCACTCAAGCTTCTAATTTATGACATTTAAGTTGTCTCCAGTTTTTAATATTCTCAATTGTCTTGCAATAAATCCTTTTTAGAATAGTCTGATTTCTGCCCCAGCTGCACTTGGCATAAATTCCTGAAAATGGAACTGGTGAGTCAAATGATACATGTTCTTAAAACATCTTTGATTTATGCAGTATTGTCCTACCAATGGTTACAGGGGGATTTTAATCCTGTTCATTTCATTGGGTCATGTCTGTCTCCATTCTCTCTAATGCTGATTTTATCATTCCTTTCCTTCTTTACCACTCTGAAAAGAAAAAGAAAAAAAGATGTGTTGCATTAGAGTATAAGTTTCTTTGATTAGTAAGGAGGTTGGTTCTTTCAAGATTGCCTACCTAGATAGTTTACCTAGATTTGGATTTTGAGAGGGGTGATTTTGTAATTTTGTTATGGAATGTCAAGTATCCATATAGAAAAACAATATTAACCCCCTTTGTCATATATTTTTTGCAAACATTTTTCACAGTTTCACATTGTGAACTGTAATATCCATACATGTTTTCACATGAAGTATCGATTTGACAATCTGCCTTTGATTTTTTAAAAGAAATAAAACATTTCATTATAACTGATATACTTTGTGTTTCTCCCCATAATTGCATTCTACTTCCTCTCTCACTAAATCTGATCATTATCCCACTTCTGGAGGGATATTATTCCCATGCATGCTTTAAGAGCAATGCTATGTGTGTGTCCATAAGTGATGTACATGTTTCTATTTTACACATTAGATTTTGAAAATTTGCATGAATTGAATCATACTGTAGATATTCTCTAATTGGCTTCTGCTCAATGTTTTGTTCAGAAATATATTCATACTGAAATATAGACCTAGAATACATTCATTTTAATGGAGGCATACTATTCTATTTTATAAATACGTGGCAATTTATCCATTTTCCTGTTGTTGGGCACTTAGGATTTTTATTTTTCTAAACTTTCATTATGAGAACATTTAAATGGCTATTACTATACATGACTCTTTCTGGGCTTGTACAAGAATCTCCCCAGGCACACGACGAAGTGGGGGGTTGTTGAGGTCACTGGTGTGCACAATTTCAGATTCTTTAGATGGTACCAACAGCTCTCATAATCAAGTACCATTTTACTCTCTATTGGATATTGTTTCTCTATGCCAACTCATTGTGGTATAAAACTTATAATTTTTGTCAGTGTTATGGGTAAAAAACTCACTGTTTTACTTTTATGTTTTCCTGGAACAGATCAGTTTGGTTGTCTTTTCACACATTTATTGGCCACTGGGGTACCCTCTTCCATAAATCTTTACATATTTTGCCCATTCTTCTATTTATTTTTCTTAAGTAATTTTATAGTTATACATGTTACAGATTGCTTCATAGCTTATGATTCATTGAGGAATTTGTGTGGCATTTTTGTTGAGAAATATCTTAAACTTTAATGGAGGCTCACTTACCAATCTTTTCTTTTTTTTTTTTTTTTTTTTTTTTAATTTATTTTTTATTAACATATAATGCACTATTAGCCCCAGGGGTACATGTCTGTGAATTTCCAGGTTTACACACTTCATAGACCTCATCAAACCGTAAGAGATTCTTAATCTCACAATCTTTTCTTTTTGATTCCCCCAGGTTTGGGCTGTGCATGTGTGTGCATGTGCGTGCATGCGTGCGTGCGTGTGTGTGTGTGTGTGTTTTGAATCTGTCTTTCTTATACAAAAATCAGAAAGATGGTCTCCTATATTTTCTTCTAAAAGTCAAAACTTTTGCTTTTTATATGAAGTTCTTTAATCAACCTGGAGTTTATTTTGTATATGGAGTGAGGTGAAGATCTAAATTCTTTCCCATATGGATAACTTGCTATTCCAGGACTGTTCATTAAACAGTTCATCCTTTCGCTGCTGGTCTGTTATTGCCTTTTCTGTCACACCAACTTTCATATACGAGTGAGTGAGTTTCTGTGTTCTCTGTTCTGTTTCACTGGTGTCGTTGTTAGTCCCTTTACGAACAACACATTATAATAATTATATCTTTGAAATGTTGTGATACATGCCCAAAAAAGTCCCTGTACCAGGTTTTTTTCAAAAGTTGTTTTTTAATGTAGTTAAATATATCATTATCCCCTTCTTATTTCGTTTTATGTTATAGAGGTGTACCTACCCAACATTATATGACAGAGTGAGAATATGTAAATATTTGATAGCTTCCCCACCCTCACCATGCCAAACAACGTTTGTATCTATTTGCTTAGATCCCTGATTTTCTGTTATATTTTAAAACACTTGGTACAGAAAACTGTAGAACAAGAAATATTTAAAAGGGGGGGTACATATATATTTTACATATACAAAATGCATAGCCACAGGAGAGGAGTGGGGAAGTTGAACCATACATTCTCATTTTCTGAATGAATTTTGCTTGGGAATTTAAGAGTGGAATAAATACCAAATTTTGTAGCCATCCGCTGTTGTACATGTGGAAAATATGGAGAATGACAGAGATGGGGAGAGAATTTTTTTAATGTTTTGTGGTTCATTAAAAATGTACTTCTCTCTCTCTCTCTCTCTCTCTCTCACACACACACACACACACACACAGTCACTAGGACCCATTGGCGTTTATTCAAGAGAGTAAAGATTTAAACTCCTTTCATTTCTGTTTTTCTGTGTGTTTTCTGTTTAATGGAAATTCCATGGTAAGAGTAGATGATGTACCTATTTAAATTTTATTTCAATAAATGAATAATAATTTGGTTTTTTGCTAGTACTTTCATAACTCAGCAATTTATTTTAGTAACAAACACACATAGTAGAAAGTAGATGTCTTTTCCCTACCTGTTCTCCAGTCTCTCAATTGTCTTTTCAGAGGCAAATTGTGTGACCAATTTCTTAGGAATTTAGAGATACTCAGGGATTATCCCCCTACAAAGGAGCATACTACCTAAAGGGAGCTATTCTTTACCTCTATCCCTACTGAACACATTATCTGGAGATCATTCCTTATCTGTGCATAAAAACCTCCCTGGTTATTTTTTTTTAAGATTTTATTATTCATCTGACAGACATAGATCACAAGTAGGCAGAGAGGCAGGCAGAGAGAGGGGAAGGGAAGCAGGCTCCCTGCTGAGCAAAGAGCCTGATGCGGGGCTCAATCCCAGGACCCTGGGATCGTGACCTGAGCTGAAGGCAGAGGCATTAACCCACTGAGCCACACAGGTGCCCTGGGTTATTATAACACCAGCATAATATTTACTATACAAACACATCAGTGTGCTTATCTAGTCCTTTTTTTTTTTATGTTTTCCCAGTGTTTTACTGCTATAATCGGTATGTTGAAAAAGCACACGTAATGACAAAATCGAAATAAAGCTTATTTTTCCATTATCATTTAAAAGTATTTCTTTAAGATAATACTTATTGGCTTTGTGTGAAAACACTAGCAGTTCTCATGGATTTTCATTTTCATTTAAAAACACAGCCTCAATTCAGAAATTATAATCTTTGTTCCCAGTGATAGACCAAACCCCTGAACTTGACTTAGTGTCTTATCTTCTTGCCCCAGCTCTAGCCAGCTACCAGTAGGAAGACTGTTGTGGGAAAATGGGGTCTGTCTGACTCTTTTTCTTACCTGCTGCTAGTTGTGATTTCACTTCCCATGAGAGCCAGGATGGGAGAAGGGGTAAATGAGCAAGGAAAGATAAAGGGATGAAGTGGTGGTCATCATTGGTTGGGTGATTTTGAGTTCTCTGTCCCTGGCTGATGGCTCCTGATGCCTCTTTCTCTTATGGAGCTTTGTGTGGTTGTGGGAGGTTCTCTAGAAAGTTGCTCTTCCCTGCAGTTCTCCTGACCTATTCCTGATTGTTGTTTAGGACTCCTTTTGTGGCATGACCAGCCTTGTTTTACCAAGATCTCCTTGGCCCTTGGGGCAACCCTACTGAACCAGACCCAAGGACACCCTATGCTGGTTCTTGGCACATATCTGACTTCAGAAACACTCATAAACCCCTTGTCCTAAAAAATCCCTGATCCCAACACAGGTGCAATTGCAGGGTTCTGACACCAAAGCCACAAGGCAGGCTCTCTCTGACTTCTGGATTTCTGAGGACAGCCAGTCCTGACCCCAGGCCAGTTTAGCACTCCCATCTCTGGGGCAGGCACTGGCCTTCCTTTTCTCCCATTGCTGGAAAAGTTTCTTGAAGCTCCCCAAGAGACTCCTTGAAATTCTCCTTCCTAGTCTTAATAGCTGTCTTCTCTACTGGCCTCCCAAATTTGGGATGAAGACCCAGGAAGGCAACAGCCCTCTAAAGAATCCCCTCCCCAAAGTCCCACTCTTATTTTCTTCCGTGACGTGGCTGAGCAGTTCAAGAACCATCAGACTGATTCTTGGCCAAATCCCTCAGTCAAGTTGCAGAAAGGAAGGAGTCTATGGCACATTCGCTTTGGTGTCCTGAGCCAAGAAGAGTTCTGTTCTAATGTTTTTTACACTATCATAAACAATACTGCCATTAATATTCTTGTCCAAGGATATTTATTTGTGCACTTGGACCAGTGAATCTACATAAATTGCCCAGTGAATTAACAGAAAAAGAATTGTGGGGCCAAAGTATATGGACATCTCTTTATTATTAAAATATTGATGTAAGATTTTTTTAAAAAAAGATTTTATTTATTTATTTGACAGGCAGAAATCACAAGTAAGCAGATAGGCAGGCAGAGAGAGGGGAGAAAGCAAGCTCCCTGCTGAGCAGAGAGCCCGAGGCGGGGCTCAATACCAGGACCCTAGGATCATGACCTGAGCTGGAAGCAGAGGCTTTAACCCACTGAGCCACCTAGGCACCTCCTTGATGTAAGATATTGCCAAATTGTCCTCCAAAGGGTTATACAAATTACTGTGCACTAAAAATATATGAGTGTCTGTTTGCCACCTTTTGAATAAGCTTCATAGTTTACATTTAAGCTTTTAACCTACCTGGATTTATTCTGACACAAATTGTGTTTTAACTCCTCATACATCCCCTGCCCCCAACTGTATTAGATAGTAAATGCAAATGTACTTATTGAAGAAATTCACCTATTCCCCACTGACTTAAAATGCCACTCTTATTCTGCAATACATTCTTGAATATTTTTGGACTTGTTCTGGGCTTTGTCTTTTTGCTCCACTGATCTGTTTTGTCTATTCCTGTTCTAGTTCCATACGATTGTGATTATCGTAACTTTATTATAAATTTTAATATCTGGTAGGGGTACTCCCATTTCATTAGTCTCCTTTTTTCAAAATTCCCTAGGTCTTATCAAACTTTATTCTTTCAATGATTTTTAGAAACATTCTGCCTAGTTTTAAAAAATCCCATATGGATTTTGATGAGGATTACAAATTATGGTTAAGTATGTGGGAAATGGATGACTTTCTAGTATTTAATATTCCTGAATGAGAACACAATATTCTTACTAGTTATTTAAAGAATTCAAGTGAGCTTTGTAATTTTCTTCATACAAATTTTTTCTATATATTTCCATAAACCTAATTACATATATATGTGGCATTGCATATATTTGTTGCTATTATAATAAAGCTCTTTTTTCCCATTATACTTTCTAATTACAGTTGATCCCTGAACAACATAGGTTTCAACTGCACTAGTCTGGAATTTTTGGATACAGTACTGTAAGTGTATTTTCTCTTTCGTGTGATTTTCTTAATAACATTTTCTTTTCTCTATCTTATTTTGTTTTAAGAATACAGTATATAAGCATACATACAAAATATGTGTTAATTGATTGATTATGTTACCATTAAGACTTCTGGACAATAGAAGGCTATTACTAGGTAAGTTTTGGGGAAGTCAAAAGTTATATGTAGATTTTCTACCGCATGGGAGTTGGTGCCCCTAAACCTCATGTTATTCAAGAATCAGTTAATATTGATGTATAAAATTAGTTAATATTATGTTAGTTAATATTATTAATATTGCTGTATAAAAATTTTCATTTTGAAAACTATTACTATTTTAGGTCATTTTAGTTTATCTTCTTGGGTCTTCTAAATAGGTAGTCATATTATCTGTAAACAATCATAAAATTACTAGCTCCATTCCAAGATTTATACTACTTACTTTTGTTTGTCCAATTACCAAGGCTTCACCATCCACTACAAAGTATAAGTTATGAACCCATACCTACAAGCATCACCAGGTATAGACAAAAGTTGCAAAGACATATGACAAAATATTAACAGTGGTTATTTCCTTTGTCATAACTGCTGTACTTTGGTAATATTTTCAATAAACATGAGGAAAATCAACAAAGCTAATTTCTGCAATTTATTTAAGTCTGTGTTATGGTAATTATCCAAGTCAAGAAGTAAAAGAGTACTTACCCTTCTAATTCCAGTTATAATGGATTAATGGGGATGGGCTTACTTTTCCAATTTAAACAACTAGAAATTAGATAAATACATGAAATAACTATTTCCAGATACTGGAATATCTGGAATAGGTAGCTCAGGAAATATAAACAAACAGACAAATGAAGGATCGCTTTGGCTTTCTGCCTGGAGGCATCTTCTGGACACAGAACAGAGAGAGAATCCCAAGCTCTGTATGGCAATCTCACCGAGCTGAAGAAACAGAGATTGGAGTTCAGGGATTCTGAGACAGTTAATGTATTGACGGGAAGAATTCCCAGGTGGAGCAAACTATTTAGAAAAAGAACTTGAGAAATATGCATAGGAATCCTTTTAGGAATCTTTGATTAATACCAAAATGGCTGTGTGTAGAACAAAGCTCCATGAGAGTGGAAAAGAATAATCAGTGAGTTAGAGGTGAATAACTCTAAGATCTCAAACGGGGCTGGAAGAGTCCTTATTGACCATGTAGTACATTCAGTAGAGATCCAAAGAAGAATCATACATTAACTAACAGTAGGACTAAATCACTGATTCAAAGCCCACCAGAGAAATGCTTTTAAAAAGGCCTTGAAAGGATCAAACTAAATCACTGGTACCTTTGCTGCCTACCACAACAAAGCCCAATGCTCTTGGAAAAAAGATAACAAAATCTTGAATTTCAAGAATGTATTACTTACAACTTCCAATCTCTAATCTAAAATTACTAGAGATGACTAGAAACAGAAATATGTGACCCATAATCAGGACAAAAAAATTCAACAGAAAGAGATATAGACGGTATAGGTGAAGGAAATATCACCTTAATACTTAAATATTTACTACTTAAATAGCTATTATGAATATGTTCAATAATTTAAAGAAAAATTAAGACATAAATACATACATGTACGTATGTATATGTATCATACATAATCCATAAAGCAGTACAAGGCCATTTGAAGATAGACTGAGACTATTTAAAGATACATATAAGAAACACTAGAACAATCTTTAAAAATAAAACAAAGGAGCTAATAAAACAATAGTGGAGGCAAAACAGAATAAAAAATAGTTCAAAGGAGAAAAAAATGAATAAATGGGACAAATAGAAAATAAGTAGAAAGATGATATGTGAAAAGGTGCTCAGTGGCACTAATCATAAGGGAAATGCAAATCAAAACCCCAATAAGATGTCACCTCATATGGGTTGGCATGTCTGTTACAAAAAAGACAATAGATAACAAATATTAATGAACATGTGAAGAAAAGGGAATCATGATACACTGTTGGTAAGAATGTAAATACGTACAGCCATAGTGGAAAATGGTATGATGTTTCCTCAAAAAATTAAAAATAGAACTACCGTAGAATCCAGCAACCCCATTTCTGGGTATTTTCTGAAAGAATTGGTACTGTTGTCTCAAAAAGATATTTGCATACCCATATTCATTGCAGCATTATTCACAATAGCTAAGCTATGGAAACAATCAAAGTGTCCTTTAACAGATGAATGGATAATGAAAATGTTATAAATATAACATGTATATAACATATATAGTGTATGTGATTCTACATAATGTGTGTGTGTGTGTGTACACACATATATATGTATGTATATATCTCACATGATGGAATATTGTTCGGCCACTAAAAAAACAAAAGAGAAATCCTGCTTTTTGTGACAAGATGCATGAACCTAAAGCCATTATGTGAAGTAAAGTCAGACAGAAAAAGACACCTACTGTATGGTATCACTTATATTAGATGTAAAAAAAAAAGACAATTTTATAGGAATAGAAGAGAATAGTAGTTTCTAGGGGCTGGGGGAGGGGAAAATAGGATGATGTTGGTCAAATGGTATGACTTTTCAGTTATAAGAAGGGAGGTTCTGAGGATTTAATGTGAAGCATGGTGACTATAATTAATAATATGATATTGCATACTTGAAAGTTGCTGAGAGTAGATCTTACGCATTCTTACCACATATATAAATAGTTAAGTCTGAGTTGATGGCTGTGTAAATTATCTTGATCTGGGTTAATCATTTCACAATGAATATGTATATCAAATCATCACATTATACATTTTAAGTACATACAATTATACTCCCCAATTATACCCAATTATTCAATTAAAAAAACAGAATAAGTAGACAGAAAATCAGTAAGCATATAGAAAAGTCAACACTATCAAGCAACATGACCTAATTGAAATTTATCCTAAGAACATAACATCAACAGCAGAACATTTATTCTTTTCAAGAGCATATGGAATAGTTACCAGATAGATCATATGGTGAGTCATTTTTTTCAAATCTCAAAAAATTAGAAAAACATTGAAATCTTACAGAGTATGTTATCTGAAAATAGTTAAACTGAAAATCAATAAAAGAAAGATATTTGGGTAGTTCCCAAGTGTTCTGAAATTAAACAAGACATTTCTAAATAACAAATAGATCAAAGAAGAAATAACACATAAAATTTGAAAGTATGTTGAGGAAAATGAAAAAGGTTTATCAATGGTTTATCAAAGCTGTGGGATATAATTATAGCAGTACTTAAAGGTAAATTCATATCACTATTTATTATGTTAGAGAAGAAGAAAGGCCCCAAATTAATAACATAACTAACCAATCTAAGAGTTTACAGAAAGAAGAGAAAAATAAGCCCAAAGTCAGTAGAAAAAAAAAAAGAAAAAAGAAAAAAAGGCAAGGCAAGAGCAGTAAAAAATGACATAGGAAATAAACCCATGAGAGAAAATTAACAAAAACAGCAGTTTGTTCTTTAATTTTTATTTATTTTTAAAATTTCTTTTCAATGTTCCAGAACTCATTGTTTATGCACCACATCCAGTGCTCCATGCAATATGTGCCCTCCACAACACCTACCACTAGGCTAACCCAACCTCCCACCCCCTTTCCCTCCAAAACCCTCAGATTGCTTCTCAGAGTCCACAATCTCTCATGGTTTGTCTCCCCCTCCAAATTCCCCCAACTCCCTTCAAAAAGAATGATGTTTAATTAGAAATCTTAGCTAAATTTATGAAGAAAAAAAGGAAGATGAAAATGACCAATACTAGGAATAAAAGACAGGGAGTCAATTTAGATTCTATTTATGCCAAAAGGTAATAAAATAATATTAAGAATTAGTTTATGATAGCAAGTTTGATAAATTACAGAAAATGCCTAAATTTATTTACACAATGAATAAAATTTCAAAATTTGAATTTGTAATTAAAAATAGTACCACAAATAAAACTGCAGACTCAGATGACTTCACTCATAAATTCTATTTCTATTTCTATTATTTCTTTTTCTACTTAAAAAGAAATAATACTAGTCTGATATAAACTCTTCCATAAAATAGAGGAGGAAGTCAATTTTATCATAATATTAAACTATATAAAAACATTGTAAGAAGAGAAAACAGCAGACCAATATCCTTCATGAATATTAAAAAATCCTTAACAAAATACTAACAAATTGAAACCAGTAATACATATATAAATCATTACCAAGTGAAGCATTTCCTAAGGATGCAGGATTGGTTTAACACTCAAAAATCCAATCAATACATCTCACCATGTTAAAAACAAAGGTGATCTGTTTGCCTGTTTTGTGGGTGTTGAGTTTGAGGAGTTCATTATAGATCCTGGATATCAACCTTTTGTCTGTACTGTCATTTGCAAATATCTTCTCCCATTCCGTGGGTTGCCTCTTTGTTTTTTTGACTGTTTCCTTTGCTGTGCAGAAACTTTTGATTTTGATGAAGTCCCAAAAGTTTATTTTCGCTTTTGTTTCCTTTGCCTTTGGAGACATATCTTGAAAGAAGATATGTGGCTGTGGCTGTGCTGTGGCTGATATCGAAGAGATTACTCCCTATGTTCTCCTCTAGGATTCTAATGGATTCCTGTCTCATGTTGAGGTCTTTTATCCATTTTGAGTTTATCTTTGTGTACGGTATAAGAGAATGGTCCAGTTTCATTCTTCTACATAAAGCTGTCCAGTTTCCCCAGCACCATTTATTGAAGAGACTGTCTTTTTTCCACTGTATATTTTTTCCTGTTTTGTCGAAGATTAATTGACCATAGAGTTGAGGGTCCATATCTGGGCTCTCTACTCTGTTCCACTGGTCTATGTGTCTGTTTTTATGCCAGTACCATGCTGTCTTGGTGATCACAGCTTTGTAATAAAGCTTGAAATCAGGTAACGGGATGCCCCCAACTTTATTTTTGTTTTTCAACATTTCCTTAATGATTCGGGGTCTCTTCTGATTCCATACAAATTTTAGGATTATTTGCTCCAGCTCTTTGAAGAATACTGGTGGAATTCTGATTGGAATGGCATTAAAAGTATATATTGCTCTAGCCAGTATAGACATTTTAACAATGTTTATTCTTCCGATCCAAGAGCATGGAATGGTCTTCCATCTTTTTGTGTTTTCTTCAATTTCTTTCATGAGTGTTCTGTAGTTCCTCAAGTACAGATCCTTTACCTCTTTGGTTAGGTTTATTCCCAGGTATCTTATGGTTCTTGGTGCTATAGTAAATGGAATCAATTCTCTAATTTCCCTTTCTGTGTTTTCATTGTTAGTGTATAAGAAAGCCACTGATTCCTGTACATTGACTTTGTATCCTGCCACATTGCTGAATTGCTGTATGAGTTCTGGTAGTTTGGGGGTGGAGTCTTTTGGGTTTTCCATATAAAGAATCATGTCATCTGCGAAGAGAGAGAGTTTGACTTCTTCATTACCAATTTGGATACCTTTTATTTCTCTTTGTTGTCTGATTGCTGTTGCTAGGACTTCTAATACTATGTTGAACAAGAGTGGTGAAAGTGGGCATCCTTGTCTTCTTCCTGATCTCAATGGGAAGGCTGCAAGCTTTTTCCCATTGAGGATGATATTTGCTATGTGACTTTCATAGATAGATTTGATGAGGTTCAGGAATGTTCCCTCTATCCCTATACTTTGAAGATATGAACAGACACTTCTCTGATCAAGACATACAAATGGCTACCAGACACATGAAAAAATGTTCATCATCATTAGCCCTCAGGGAGATTCAAATTAAAACCACATTGAGATATCACCTTACACCAGTTAGAATGGCCAAAATTAACAAAACAGGAAACAACATGTGTTGGAGAGGATGTGGAGAAAGGGGAACCCTCTTACACTGTTGGTGGGAATGCAAGTTGGTGCAGCCTCTTTGGAGAACAGTGTGGAGATTCTTCAAGAAATTAAAAATAGAAATTCCCTATGACCCTGCCATTGCACTCCTGGGTATTTACCCCAAAGATACATATGTTGTGAAAAGAAGGGCCATCTGTACCCCAATGTTTCTAGCAGCAATGGCCACAGTCGCCAAACTATGGAAAGAACCAAGATGCCCTTCAACAGACGAATGGATAAGGAAGATGTGGTCCATATACACTATGGATTATTATGCCTCCATCAGAAAGGATGAATACCCGACTTTTGTAGCAACATGGATGGGACTCGAAGAGATTATGCTGAGTGAAATAAGCCAAGCAGAGAGAGTCAATTATCATATGGTTTCACATTTGTGGAGCATAACAAATATCATGGAGGACAGGGGGTGTTAGAGAGGAGAAGGGAGTTGGGGGAAATTGGAAGGGGAGGTGAATCATGAGAGACTATGGACTCTGAAAAACAATCTGAGGGGTTTGAAGTGGTGGGGGGGTGGGAGGTTGGGGTACCAGGTGGTGGGTATTATAGAGGGCATGGATAGCATGGAGCACTGGGTGTGGTGCAAAAATAATGAATACTGTTTTTCTGAAAATAAATAAATTAATTTAAAAAAAATGAACAAAGGTGATCACTTCTCAGTCTTTTGGCAGGGACCAAGTGCAGTATCTGTTCTTATCAGTTTAATATCTGATAAATTCTCTATTGATTTTAAGGCTTATTATACTACACTGGAGAAAAGAAGCCAGATACAAAAGAATACATAGAGAGTTGTATTATGTCAAGTGTTTTCCCTCATGTATCAAATGTTTTCTTTATTATTTTTTCACCTTTACTTTTATTTTTATTTATTTATTTACTTTTTTAATAAGGTGTGGGGGGTGCATCATTCCTAGAGGTACTGCAATACCAGGTTGGGGGTGGAGTCTTGCTGAACTCATACAGCAATTCAGCAATGTGGCAGGATACAAAGTCAATGTACAGGAATCAGTGGCTTTCTTATACACTAACAATGAAAACACAGAAAGGGAAATTAGAGAATTGATTCCATTTACTATAGCACCAAGAACCATAAGATACCTGGGAATAAACCTAGCCAAAGAGGTAAAGGATCTGTACTTGAGGAACTACAGAACAGGTTGATGGTAGGTAGGGACAGAGTAAGCTCCTATTCCATCTCCCTGCTCCAAAAACCCATTTATCCAAAAGAGTACATATTACATGACTCTGTTTATGTTAAACTCTAGAAAAACTAATCTAGAGAAATAGAAAACAAATTAAAGGTTTTCTGGGGTCAGGGGCAGGGGTGGAGGACAGAGATTAACCGAGTAGGGGCAAGAGTGAAACTTCTAAAGCAATTAAAAGGTTCTGTTTCTTGACTGTAGTGGTGGTTATGAGGTTGTATATATTTGTC
Organism: Mustela nivalis; assembly: GCF_964662115.1. Taxonomy (NCBI): domain Eukaryota; kingdom Metazoa; phylum Chordata; class Mammalia; order Carnivora; family Mustelidae; genus Mustela; species Mustela nivalis. Next base: position 51,321,959 of record NC_139027.1, on the reverse strand, counting down.
AAAACTCATTGGCCCATATACTTAAAATATGTGCATTTTATTGTAAATGATACCTCAATAAAATGTGTCTTTTAAAAGAATATTAATAGGACATCCCTGTGAATGATACAGCACCAGTATATGTTTACATCATACTTCTCCTAAATTCCTCCTCTAAATGTTTTCCATAATTATTTGGCATTTTTACTCTAGTTTTATCATTATTACTATTATATTTTTAAATGTTTCTAAGAAAGTAATCAGCTTCACAACAATAATTGCAATAATTTAGATTTAGTTCTGTGTCCATATTACTTTACTGTTACCAGCTTCTTTCATAACATGACTCTCCCATTTGTGAACTTTCTTATTTTATCTACTTGTTAATTGGATTGTATTCTTAAGGTTTTGGTTTTTTTTTTCCACAGAAGATCAGTATGTGGTATTTTTCCTGATGAGGTATCTAAATAAAAATGTTTTCTATTGTCTTAATAGACAATGGAAACTTACCTTACAAAGAGAACTCTTGAATCTTTTTTTTTTTTCTTCAATATTCTGGATAAATTTCTAGTTTCTTCAGTTACCTAATGTGACAAAGAAATATGGGCCCAGCTTGATTACTTTCAATCTTGAAAAATCTCTTTTCCTGTGGTTCCAGACTCTCACAAACTCCTAGTTTTCCACATTTCTCAGGATTCTCCTTCTCAACACTCTTATGTAATATTTCTTCCTCCTCTGTTCTTGAATATTGGTGCTCCCAGAGGCTCTACCTAAGGCCTTCTTTCTCATCCTATACCAAGGGTTACAAATCCAGTCAAGTCTAAACTTTAAGGAACTCAATAGAATAAATAATTTTCTTGGAAAATACCAATAACCATAAGGAATTCAAGAAACAGAATGCCTTCAAAGACCAATAATTAGGGAAGAAATTGAAGAGGTTGATACAGAACTACTTCAGAAAATGGTGCAATGACTGTTTTATCACTTAAATGTTCATGAAATTGAGGATTTCCATGATACATAAACATTTACAGAGAATAGAAAGATATAAAGGATCCAGTTGATTTTATAAACCTAGATTGATCATGACACTAAAACATGAGAAATATAGTAAGGAAACAAAACGGCTTATCAATGCTAGAAAATCAAAATAGCTCTACAATAAAAGAATAATACAACATGATGCAATGGGAATTATCAAAAAAAATATAAACACATTTTAATAGAAAACCATTAAAATAATTCACTACATCTTTAGATCAAAGGAGAAAAACCTATGATCTTCTAGACAGGGGTGAAAAGGCAAGAATATTCTACTTTCTCTTAGGATGTAGTAAGTCACAAGGCAACATTGCTTCCCCACATAACCATGTTTTGTTTTGTTTTGTTTTGTTTTTTTAAAGCCAGATGATCTATAAAGTTATGAGTTTCTTAAACCTATCAGAGAGCTGTTGTCACAAAGGTACCAGATGAACTAGATTTCAGAGTGAATAGCCCATTTAAGGAGAGGTGGATTACACAAACTATTTCACTTTAGCAGAGCACAGAAGAAAGAATAGTTAGTAGTGGGTGGATAGTAGTAGCCCACTGCTGGAGGAATTTGCAAGACATGTGAAAATAGCTATGACAACAACAATACTCAAACCCATTTTAAACATCAACAAGAGCAACTCAACAACCACGCCCACACACCCACACAGATGAATGGTCTCACAGAAAAAGAATCATGCCCATCTCCAGGCAAAAGTACTATTTACCTCAGTCTCTGCTATTTTTCTAATAACATGTTCAACATTCAACAAAAAATTACAAGAAAAAAGCAAAAAAAAAAAAAAAAAAATCAAGAGATAAGGCAATGAATAGAACTAGACCCAGAAATGAACCAGATATTGAAATGCTCAAATAAGAACCTTGAAATATTTGCAACTGATATTTTAGAGGATCTAATGGGAAAAGTGGACAACAGGCTTACACAGGTGGGGAACCTCAACATTGAAGTTAAAACTATTGGAAAGTCAAATAGAAATACAGGTGGGGGATGTGATATCAGAGATAGAGAAAAATTCTTTTGGCAGGTTTATCCATAGATTAGATGCAGAAGAGAAAAGAATCACTGTATTTAAAGGTAGCTTAATAGACATTTTTTAAACTAAAGCACAAAGAGAAAAAAGATTAAAAATACAGAAGACCCAAAAGCTGTAGGACAATATAAAATTGGAGTCCCAGAAGAAGAGAGAAAAAACTTGGAAGATGAAATATTTGAAGAGATAAAAGCTGATAAGTTTTCCAAAATTACTGAAGGATAACAAACCACAGATCCAAGAAACTCAGAGAAGAAACAAATATAAAAAGAAACAAGTAGAATCTAAACATTAGTCAAACTGCCAAAACCTTAAAATATTCCCTGTATTAGTTTATGCTTTCAATGAAAGCCCAATAAGCCCAGTGAGATTTTTTAAAAGATTTTTAAAATTTATATATTATCTATTTATTTAGCAGAGAGAAAGAGAGCACAAGTAAGCAGAGTGGCAGGCATAGGGAGAGAGAAGCAGGCTCTCTGCTGAGCATAGAACCTGATGTGGGGCTCGATCCCAGGACCCTGGAATCATGACCTGAGTAGAAGGTGGCTGCTTAACCAACTAAGCCACCCAGGTGCCCCCCGCCCCAGTGATAATTTTGATAGAAATTTACCAACCACCCCTAAGCTGTATATGAAAAAGCAAAGGAACCGGAATAGTCAAAATAATTTTGGAAAAGAAAGTTGAAAGATTGATACTATCTGATTTCAAGGCAATATAAAACTATAATAATCAAGATGGTGGTATTGGTAAAAAGATAAATAGATTAATAGAACAGAATAAAGTCCGAAAATAGACCCTCATGTATATTGTTAATTGATTTTTGACAAAGGACCAAAAAGAAATTCATTAGAAAAAGAATAATCTTGCAACAAAAACTTAAACATCTACATTTAAAAAAACACACACACTAACTTCATCTCTCCCTCCATGTAACATTTAACTCAAATGTATCATAGATCTAAATGTAAATCCTAGAACTATAAAACTTCTAGAAAAAAATTCTGGGGAAAATCTTTGTGACTCTGAATTGGACAAAATTGTGAAACTCTGAGTCAAAAAAATACAATCTACAAGGGAAGAAATAATAAATATTGGACTTCATCAAATTAAAAAATTCTGCTCTTCAAAAGACATTTAAAAAAATTAAAAGGCAAGACAAGACACAGGTTGAGAGAAAATATTTACAAAACATATATATGATAAAGAATTTTTGTCCAGAAAAATTGTAAAGAGTTCTTACAACTTAACAAAAGGAAAACAATTAACCCAACTTTACAATGTATTTTTAAATTGTTTAGACACTTAGCCAAAGAAAATATATGGGTGGCAAATAAACCCATGAGAAGAAGCTCAATATCATTAGGCATTAGGAAAATGTAAATTAAAACCACATGTGATACCACTACACTCTTGTTGAATGGCTAAAATTTTTAAAACGGACATTACCAGGGTACCTGTGTGGGTTAGTCACATCCAACTCTTGGTTGCAGCTCAGGCTGTGATTTCACAGTTTTGAGATCAAGATCTGTGTCAGGCTTCACACTCAGCACAGAGTGTGTTTCAGATTCTATCTCCCTCTCCCTCCTCCTCTGCCCCTCCCCTCATGCATTCTCTCTCTCTCTCTCTCTCAAATCAATCAATCAACCAATCTTTTAAAAAACAGACATTACTAAGTACTATCAAAGAATGTTATTGATGAGAACTCTCAAATATTGTTTGTGGAGATACAAAAATAGTTCAGCTTCTTAGGAAAATAGTGTGGCAGTTTCCTATAAAGTTAAACATACAGTTACTATCTAAACATAACTCGGTGATTCTACTCCTAGGAATTTACCCCAGAATAATGAAAACATATGTCCACCAATGACTGGCCTGTGAACTCTTAAGAGCTTTAATCATAACAGGCAAATTGGAAATAATCCAGAGGTTTGTCAACTAGTAAGTGGGTAAGAAAATTATTATATCCATATAATGGAATACTGCACAGCAATAAAAAAGATTGCAGGAGCGACAAATGCAATGATAAAATAAGTCTCAAAGCATTTTGCCAAGTGAAAGAAGCCAGACACAAGACACTACACCCTATATTCCATTTATTTGACATTGTGGAAAAGGCAAAACTCTCAGACTAGAAACCACCTGTATCCTTGTAAATTCATAAACTTAAATATTCTCCAGGTTAATTCTCTCCCATGCAAAATAAGTTATACTTAAGTGAAAACAACTGACTCCAGCTTAAACCCCCTTAGAATGCAGGAAAATGTCCATCACAGTGTTATTTGTAACATACCCTTAAAGGAAGCGTGGGATGAACTGCCGACGACAAGAATGTGCCCTTCAATGGGGTGATGAAGAACATTAGTAACATAGGAAGCCGGTGGCATAGATACAAAAGAAAGACAGGACACTAAATGGAAACACTACTAGCTAACAACGGCTGAGTGGCTGCTATGCATTGGACATTCCTCTAAGTGCTTTATGAATATTATTCCATTCAGTCCTGCCAAATACCATATTGTTATTATTATTGTTGTGGTGTTGTTGTTGTCAGTTGTGGATTCTGAAGTCTGGGAAACTTGATGTAATATACAGTAAATGATGGAGATGGAATTGGACCCCAGGTAGTCTATTCTAGACTCAGAATTCTGACTAATAACTTTACTCTCTCTATTTTGCGTGGCCATAAGCCTGTATGTTGTAAAAAGCGCACAGAAGCCTGGAAGGGACTGATCCAAAATGTTAATAAGTCACCCCCCGGGTAGGGGATACAGGTAGTTTTTATTTTGTTATTTTGCTTCTCTGTGCTTTTACAATGTGTTCTCTGGAAAGAGCATGATGTCTATAATAAAGTAAAATAATATTTAAATAGATTTAAATAGCTGAAGACTTAGTCTTGTCTGAAAAGTTGCCTTCTCATGAGACGTGACATTCTAAGACCGCGGTCTAGTCCCCGCCAGTCTGAGTGTGACACCCTGCACTCTCTCTGGCTCACCCCTCCTCCATGTCACCCCACTTCAGAAGTCTAGGATGAGCAGCGAAGCACTGACTCCAGAGAAAAACCTTCCAGCTGCTTCTGCCAGGCATCCTGGACAGCCGCCGGAGGGGGGCTGGGTGAGTCCAGCTCCCCCTGAGTCTGACGCCAGCGGGGCTGGCCCAGAGTCCTCAGCGGAGCTCAGGCAGTGAAGACCCAGTTCTCCCCCGCTGGGGGTGGGATTGGGTGAGACGGGAGAGAAGACAGGGAGCCTTGAGGCAGTGGTGGCAAACATTAACAGAAGAAAAGACCTGTTTGATTAAGCCACGTCTCTCCTCCCCAGAACCCCCCTTCCCTCCCTCAGCTATATTCAAACCCCATTGCATTTGGAGGGAAATCCAACCCATGTGTTTCTGATTCATTTACACTTAACTCATCAAAATCCTGTTTTGAAAGAGGCCATTGGATGGTCTACAAAGTCTGAGCAAAGATCCCCGCTGCTGCGGGCTGGTTGTGGACTCACCAAATACCCCTTCTAATCCACCAGGCCTGTGGGCAGGCTCTGCACCACGGTACAGGCTGTCTGAATGTCTGCTCCCCAGGCTTGGCCCCCCTTGGAGCCCTTCCCCATGCCTTCTGCCTCTTTACGAGTTCTCAGCCTGCCTGCAAGGGCCTGGGAAACTCACCCTGACACAAGGAGAGCCACAGAACGTGCCGGCCTTCCCGGGCAAGGCTGGGTTTGAGATGAACCCCTAGAGGAGAACACAAAGGAAGGAAACTAATAGGCCTCAGGCCCAGGGAGCGTATTTCAGGTCAAAGGGGTCTGCACGGAGCCCTCCATCACAGTGGGTGCAGCGCTCATCTCAGAGTTGGTGACTAAGCAGCCCACCATGTTGCCAGGCCTGCCTCTCCCACTGGAGTTTGAACCTGCAGCCTCAGACCTTGGATTGGACTGCAACGAAGAGCTGATCTTCCACCAAGAGCCGGCCATTGAGCCCCTTGTCAGCGCCCCGCAGGTGTTCTTGGGTCAGCGTGGGGTGGTGCTCCGGCGTCAACCGCGGGTGCAAAAGTGAGCTCTCTCAAACAGACATTTGGAAGTCATTAAATCAAAAAATGGTTGACTCAGATGCAAAGCACGCCCAAGCTAGAAAAGACCTTAGAGAACTTTGTGGGCCAACCCCCACGTTTACAGATCGATCCTCACGAGATCCCCTCCAGAAGGCTTTGGAGTAAGCCAAGCTCCTCCAGCTTGCTGCTTTGGAAGAATATGGGGTGTGGTCAGAAGAGACAAGGAAGGCTGGGCCCCCTCCAAGCAAGGCTTAAACGAAACACATGGGAAGCAAGAACAGAACCAAGAGAGTGGGGACGTGGGTCCTTTTGTGTCACCATCACAATGGGTTTTAACCTTGAGATAACCTTACCCTACCCTGTGTGCATGTTGCTCCCTTTTCCCTAGCAGGGATTAGTAGCAGGGAAAATTCTCCAGAACTTGCCATGAAGATATGGACAGTTGGGAACCAGAAGGCAAGCAGTGTCTTGTTGGGCACCAGGAGGAGTACAGCAGGAGCCGACTGAGACAAGGGGTCGGAAGATGAATAATGAGAGTAGTGACCATTTACTGGTGGAATTCCTCAATCATGAAGCTCAGAGAGGTTCAGTAATTTGGTCCATGTCACACAGCTACTAAGTGTTGGCATCAGAGTTCAAATCCACATCTGCCTGGCTCTAAAATCCATGTAACCAAAGAAATAGGGAATGGGTGGACAGAAGGGAAAAGCTAGATTTGGCTCTGGGCATGCATACTTGATAATCAAGGAAGCTCCCAGAAGGAGGTGCTGTTGCGCAGAGTCTGGAAGGACAGGAGGAGCAGAGTTTTCTGGGGTGGGGCGGGGGGTGGGGGTGCTTGGAGAATGGTCCAAACAGAGAAATCAAGGTGAGTGCCAGTTGGGGCTCTCAGTGGCTTGGGGCACTAACCTGCATATGGTGGTTGCACCTGGAACTTACCAGCAGGTGGCAGTATTTCAGAACAAGAAGGTGACCAAAGTAGGTTAGACCCATAGGTTAGGAGTTACTGAACTCTTACTATGTGCCAGGCATTGTCATAAATGTTTTATGCGGAGCATCTCATTGAACCTTCACAACAACTCTATGAGGCACGTGTTACTATCAGCCTTGTTTTACACACAGGAATGCTTTAGCAACTTGTTCAAGGCCACAGATCCAGGAGGTACTGGACCCAAGACTCTTATAGGAGCCTAACTCCAAAATCAGAGCACAGCATTAGCGGTCAGATCTCAGTCCACCAGCTCTGCTGAATCTTCCATCATGGGCGCCCCCTGTGCTGGGCTCTCCAGACCCAAGAATGGTCTAGACATCACCTCTGTTCCGGCTGTTCCACTGATGCTTCCAGTGCCCTGGGGTGATGGAGGGAGGTCCTCACAGGCAGCCGGTAAGAGGCTATCCACTGACCAGGTCCTCAGACCTAACTCAGATCTGGCTGCCCCGCTCACAGTTGGGTGGACTTGGTTATATTGACAGATGTCTCAGGGCCCCGGTTTTGTTCAACTGTTGATAATTGGGTATAAGGTGAACCTCGCAAGGATCAAAGAGAACAAGAATCAGGCAAGGTGTAGGTAGTATGCTTTACGAAATGACCACAAATACCAAACACCAAAGGCACCGGGAGCCCAGAAGAGGGCCATCTAAGTGAGTTTCTGGGACTGAACAGCAGGCTGTTAAGAGGGTGAGCCTGAGAAAGCATAAGAACTTGGGTTGCGGGGAGCTCAGTGAGCTCAGTGAACCAGACCATGGGGAATGGTAGAAGATGGGGAAATGTGATCTTCAGAGGGCTTCAAAGTGAGCTAGATCTGAACAGGGAGGTAACGGATTCAGAGCTCCCTGGTCAGCACGCTGCCATCCATCAGGCATCTATCTCACAGACTTGCCAATGGCCAAGCACCTGTCCTGAATTGACTCAGCCTGGGCCTTCCTTCCTGCACTGTGTCTGCATCCTGGCACTGTCTTGCCAATGACTGAACTAAGCCCCACCTAGAGCCACTTCCTAGCTGCCCAGCTGGTCTGTATGCAACCTGGTGCCAGACATCCCCTATGTGCTCTGCATAACCCACTCTACCTGTGATCCTACCAGTCACACCCTCAGGGCAGAGTACCCACATCAGGGCAGGAGATGGCAATACAGTCTCCATGCCGGGAGTGGTTAAGTTGTTCCGAGAGGGTGCATGCCCCAGAATACGGTGATAGACAGGCAATTGGGGGCAGACATGTAGAGTTGGGCCCCATGGACGGGCAAACACAGTGCCCCTTGAGGTTGCTCAGGCAGCAGGGCCCATCTCTCCTCTCTGCTTGCCTTTCTGACTTTCAAGTCTTCAGAAGCAGCAGTGAGGACAACCTCTCGCTCTGCTCCAACACCACCATGCCTTCCCCCACCACCGCTACCATGCTTCTAGCCTTCCTCTTCAAGATATTGCAGGAACAAAAGCTACAGGCTCTTCAGGGTGGGCGGGGGGTGATGGGAGCACACGTCTGGCTCTGGTCTTATCTGCACAGAGGCGCATTCCTTCCCTGGATCACCCCCCACCCAGAAACCTCATCATTCATTCCATCACACACACAGCTGGGGCTGGGGGAGGCCCTGACTGGTGGGCCAGCCCCGGAGGTAGGGATGGGGCGCTGCGGCCTTTCCCCCACCCCCCAAACAAGACAGATATGTCCCCTCTGAACATGCTGGGGGAGATTATTTTAACAAGCACTTTTGTACCAGGAAATCAGTGTGTTTAACCTAACAAGCAAAGAACAGCCCAGTGGGGCCCATAAATCTCGTTCCCACCTATTAATTTTACAGCCTACATAAAGCAGTGTTGAAGTCCAAAGTAGATGTGACCTAAAAAGGCATTGCTCATTCTGACACATATACGACGTGGCCAGGACTCGAACCCTGACCCTGACCCTCACTCCAGGAAGCCAGCTCCCAAGCCTCATAGGGTGCAGGGGCTCACACTGCAGAAACCCACCTAGCCTCCTCTCAGAACAACAGGACAGCTGGAGGAGATGGCCAGGGAGGAGGCTGGAGGATGTAGCTCTTCCTGAGGCTGGGTTAGTAGGAAGCCCCTGCCCCGAGCCCCCCGAACACCCCCAGGGCTGCTATGTGGAGCTGTGCAGGTTGGTCACTGCCCAAAGACACCCAGACAAGAGGACAAGCGAGGGCTGAAATCCAGCCTGCACTCCCTTCCCCATGGCTCTCCCTGGGGCATGGATGCATCTTCCAGAGCAGGGCATTTTTTGAAAACACACTGGATTAGCAGCAGGGCTCATAGCCACCTTGGATAAACCCTGATCTCCATCCTGACTATTTCAAATATTGATCCCCAGCTCCAATGACTCACTGTTCTCCCAAAGCAAGTACATAGTGCTCTTACCAAGAAATCCTGGTAGGAATTGACTGTTAGTTGTTGACTCCCAACTTCAGTTACATGCCAACCCCTCCCAACCCTCAGCAGGCTTCGGTTGTATCTCTCACCACATAATGACTGACCCTGGGTCACTCTGGCCACCCCACAGTGACTGCGTAGTGTCCCCCACAAACTCACCAGGACAGGGTCCACCCCAATGCAACTTAAGCCTAAGCCAAGCCACCTCAATCCCTCATGGGTCCCACAATAGGAGAGGAGCCTGAGGACCCCCAAACCCAGTGCACGCTTACTGCACCCCAGTCATATGCTAAACTCCCAAACTTAAGTGCACAGCTGTGATCAGTACCTTCTGTTTGTTTCCCCACCCCACCCTAGCTTCATGCTCCATCCTCTCTGTGCCTGGAAAGCTCACCCCTAGGGACTTGCCTTCCGGTTTCCAGCCCAGTTCACACATTAGAGCCCCTATGACTGAGGTAAGGGAGGGGAATCCTGTGGGCCAGAGACATGCGCTCTTCTTCACAGGCTTTGCTTCATCTTGAAAAGTCATGTGGAATTTCATGCTCTCATAATATATCTTTGTTGGCTTTATTATAAAAATGTTTCTCTTAGGTCAGTTTCCCCAGAAGTAAACCCGAGACAAGGATCTGAAGGCGAGTCATTTGTTTGGGCCATGATCCCAGGAAGCACCATAGGGGAGAGAGGATTTGAGCTGGGGAAGAGAAGGAAGCCCGCACAGGGTGTATTAATGAACAAGGGACGACTGCAGGGAAGGGACTCAGTCCTGCTGAGAACCCGCAGCCAGGGTATTTATCCACCTGTTCTGATAGTGTTGGACTATCGCTGAGCGGGTGGGGGGCAGTAACTCCAGGCCCTTCTGGGGTGCCCAGTGAAGATGGAACCTGCACCCACAGTCAGGCAACATCTCCAGGCAGAGTTGCAGGTGCCGTAGCAAAAATCTATGGGCATTTAAGGAATATCAGCTACTGAGGGGATGTGGGCAGGGCAACATTAATATTTGCTACAGAGTTTTGCTCAAATATTCAAGTCAATTTGACCCTGAAGTCTCCCCTGGACTCCGCATTTTCTAAGAAGCTCAGTTTGAGAAGCCTGCATCCAGAACTCTTCACCCTGAAGAGGGCACTGACTCCCCATACATGCTCTTTCCACCAACTCCTATAACCCTTTCTTACCCCCATGGCCACACGCTGGCCTGCTGACCTCTAAACCCCACCACACGTGGAACCCAGGGCCCATGCCTCCAGCGGATCCCAATTCAACCTTGGAGTCTTTGCATATGGGGCTCCCTTCCTCTGGGCAGAAACCATTGCTCACCCCCATCCCTTAATGCCATCTATGCTCTACCACCTCCATCTGAAGGTCCATATGTCCACCTGATCCCTAAACACACTTTGACCCTCAAAAACCCGGCTGCACCTTGACCCTCCAGTCCAATGACACAACCGACAAAGACCCACACACTAAACCGTATCTTGAATCCTCAACCACAGGTGACCCCAACTCACACTGACCCTCCCCTGGCCATGCCAACCACACACTGATACCTCAGCTCCATCTCGGGCCACACAGTGACCCATGCTGACCCACAACCACACTGGAATACACAGTCTGGCCACATACTTATCCCGGAAATCAGTCACACGTGGTGATACCCAGCTTTTAATACACACCGGCTCCGCAGTTCCAAACAGCACAGCTGCTAACTGTCTAAATGCAATGAAATGCCAATCAATTGAAGCACAAAGAAGGCGGGCCACCATCCAATCCCATCCCCAATCCCAACTACTGTCTGTCCCTCCTATCTCAGGTCCTACATGAATGCTCACCACCCAATTTAGAACCACTGGCATAGACCCCTCAGCCTGAATGGCCATTGACCGTGTGAACTTCAGCCAAACAGTGACCTTGGCCCCAACCATGGACCTCAACCAAATAATGGCCTTAATCCCAGCTACCCCATGACCAGGCACTCTGACCCCCCAAACAGGGCCAGATCTTCATCCCAGATCTTTCCCTCACAATCAGTCCCAATGAAACTTAACCTCAGAGTGATCCTGTCTTGAGCGTGAACTGACCCTCACCCTGAAGCCCCATCCATGCTTCTACACTTAGCCCAAAGTCATATTGATCCCCAAAGACGCAAGCTGTATACCCTCTGCCAAACTCCCCCACACCTCCCCCCAGAGAGAGGGTACTCTGATGGCAGCCCCAGTCCAGCCACTGTTCATTGAGTCCCCTTAGCCGCATTGAATCCCGGTTACACTGAGCCTTCACATCCTGTACACACACCAACTCACCACAAAACATTCCCAACCCAACCTCACTCTGACCTTCCAGCCTCCCTACACCCCACAGAGATCACACAAGTTCAACTGCATCTTTGTTCTCTAACACAACCTCACCCTCCAGACCCTGAGACCCACACAGCGAGCACCCACAGGGATGGTATTCACAGAGGGATCATCTCCAGACTTTAGCAGGCAGCAGCCCCTAGACCTGGCTACTGGACCCTGACCCAAGGAAGGCTCAGGAAGCACTTGCTGAGCAGCATTGGGACGACCAGCTACATTCCTTCCTCCTATTATTTGTATATCCAACTTGACGAAGCCTCAAATTCCTCTCCAACTTTAAGCATACTGACCTCTTCCATGGGGCACAATTCCCTGGTGCCAAGTTCAGGTTTCCAGGGAACCATCCTGGACCTCGGTCAGCTACACTGAGTTGGGTCACACAAGTGTATGCAGCCCACTGGGCAGAGGGGTCAGGGGCATGGGGGATGGGCCTTCTCACTCACCCATAGGGTGTGTGACCTCAGCTTATCTCTTCACCTCTCCGGGACTCATTTGATCCCATATATCAGGGGTCTGCAAATTAGCACCGACAGATCATATCTGGCCATGACCGATCTCATTTTTGTGTTGTGTGTGGCAGCCTTCTCAAAACAATGGCAGACACGAGTAGTTGTGACAGAAACTGTGTGGAGCTCAAAGGCGACAATATTTACCACCTGGCCCTTACAGGAAAAGTTTGCCAACTCTGCTGTGCATCCCCTACCTTCCTCCCAGAGGGTTTAATCACACTGGAAAATTCTGCGGGTGAAGGTGTGAACACAAGATACCTCCCTTTCTTCTCTTCCCAGTGGGCTTCTCCAGGGAGATGCTCCTTAACAATGTGGGGATTGTCCACTACAAAGATACTAGAACCTGGGATCGCCTGCCCCCCAATCAGTGGAAGAGGGGCCAAAGAAGGATCACAGGGTCAGAGAACAAGTTGTAGGGCTTGGGGAACAGAATTGGGATGTCCCAGTCTCTCTGTTTATTGTGGAGGTTCTTCCAACATTATTGCATTTGTTTATTGAAACCAACCCCCATGGCGTTCACCATCCTTGGCAGGAGGCCCAGACCTGCCCAGGCCCCAGCCTGCCAGTCCTGGCCTAGAGGGCTGGGGGTGGAGGGAGCACTGGCCAGGCCCCATTCCAGGAGCTCTGCTTGCTTACAGCCTGAGGCACTAACCCCCACCCCCTTCTTAACGTCTTGCTTACAAGACAGCATTTGGAGACAATTTCTCATCAGACCTTCTTGTAAACATCCTCCTGGACGAAGCAAGCCTGAAGGAGCCCTTATTAGAAACACCTGCGCCAGACAACGGGCCTGGTGAACGACAGCTTGCAGAACCGCCACTGGCCCCCCTGCCAATCCTGGGGGTGGCGAAGTGGGAGGGGTGAGAAATGGGAGTGAGGGTTTGGGAGGGGGACAGTTTCTTCCCTCCCTCTCCCCTCCTCCCTAACCTCCCACCAGAGGACCAGTGTTTGCTGAGACAGTGCCCTTCCCACTGCGGTGTGAAGGCTCGGTGAGCAGGAACCTCTCAGCAGTGCGTTCCTGTGGTACCCCCAAAAGCCGTCCTCCCCTTACTCACTCCTTGGATCTGAGTCATTGCCCTCTTCAGGTTCTCTAAGCAAGATGGCAGCCACACTTCTTTGTCCCACACACAGCCCCCAGAAGTGTTAAGACACTGAGTTGTGTACCACTTGAAATGAATGAGACTATTCAAGACTTTCGGCACTGTCCAAGTTGGAGCAGAGGGAGAGGACAGGCAGATAGAAGTTGCCCTATGTGGAATTCCTAGGCGGGAAGTAACCTTGGCATGCCAGCAAAACAAAACAAAACAAAACAAACAAACAAAAACAAAAACAAAAAAACAAACGGGAAAAGCAAAAATCAGAATCCAAAGGCCATGTCTTTGACTGTAAGGTAGTTTCAAGCCATCTCCCTCACTGACATCAAACATTTTGGCGGTTGGTGACCCAAATCCCCATTTTTCTCAGCGAAAGCAGCAAGAGCGGGAAGGAGGAGGAGGAATAGGGACTATATAAATTGGGCCCTGAACTCCAAAGAAATCAGAAATTCTAGTACCATGAGCATCAATCTGTGATGGCATCTTCCAGAACTCCCGGCGCCCCTCCCCCTCCCGTCACACCTGGGACTCCCAGCCAAACCCCTCTGCACCTCTTCCTGCCGCCCTGTTCACCCATTCTCTCTGCCACTTGTCTACGGACATATCCCTGCTCTCGTGGGGCCTGGGAAAAGAATCTTCTAGTTCTGGGGCTGTAAAGACTATACTTTCAGGCATCATTTCTACAGTTTGTTATGACTTCTGGGGCTGGACCCCCTGTGGAGGCGCCCTTGCTAAGGTGAAGCAGGTAGTTCTAGAGGGAGCAGAGGCATGAGCATCTGTCTGTCTCTGCCTGAGAGCGGCGTTCCCGCCACCCTTTACCCCGACCTCCCTGCTGGCAGGCCGCAGAGCTCCAAGTGGGACCGAGGCAAGGGAGACTCACCAAGGACCGGTCTTTAATGAGTTGGGCAGAAAGAGGAAGCACGGGGCTCCATGAAATAAATTAGTGAAATCTCAATTCCGATAAATCCAGTTTCTTTAAAAAAAAAAAAAAAGCCAGCAACTGGTAAGAAAAGAGAATGTAATTTATGCCTATTGAAAGGAGGCCAGGTTTAAATTGATGAAGTCTCCTGTTTATGTAATAAATCCATTTCCATTCATGTCACCAATATATTTATCCACACATCCTGGTCCAAGTCAAATCTTCATTATTTTATTATTCAACGGAGGGCAGAGGGGAGGGCAGGAGAACAGAGTTCTGTGTCGAATTAATAAAGTCTCACTCTCTCCCCCAGATCCCTCCTTGCACAGGGACAATTTATTCCTAAGAAGAAGGCAGAAGAACTGGATGCAATTTATGTGCTTTGAAAGAGACCCAAACGTAATTAGGCAAAGTCTCAAGTTCACCGAGAAATAAATCCCAGAGAAAGTAGCCGGGGGTAAAATTTACGTTCCCTGAAAGTCTGAAAGCCTCTCTCCCACCGGTCTCCCGCCCCTCCCCCAGGCCACCGTGCTTGGTTCCCAGTTCCCAAAGCCCGCCAGGCCCCAGAGGTTCTCTCCAGCACCCCACTTCCTGCAGGGCCCAACATGTCCACAAGTGCCCCCCCTCATCCTGCAGGTCCCCAGGGATGCTCACTCTGCCTGTCCGTCCCCCCGCCTTTGACACATACACACCCGTCAGACCACTGTCAGGACAGTTATAGAACTGAGGGACTTCTTAGCTTGTCAGGCATTTGCCCCAGAGAAATGAAGACTGTATGGAGGTGCCTGTGCCCCCACTCTGAGTCAGAGGCTCTTCCTGGAGCGGGGTGGTTTCCCTGACACACACTGCACAGGGAGCCCCTCACCAGGTCCAGGGGCTCTCACTTCACTCCTGAGACCCCAGCTTCCTTCTTTCAGGAGGGAGGCACAGGGGATGGTATGCCCTTTCCCCAGAGGGTTGGGTATTTGGTATTTGGGCAAGGGTGGTTCAGGTTTTTAAAGTCATCAATTTGGAGAATCCAGAGTGGCTGGGGGGGCGGGAAAGAGAGTGATCTGGTGAGAGGTGTTTTCCTGAGGGAGAAGACTGCCATTGGGGTGGGCAGAGCAGAGCACTATGTTCCATGGGGAAACACAGGGGTTGCCTGGAGCTCTGTGTGGGGAGGGCACCTCCATAGGAGGTTTACAGTTGGGAAACCTCCGTTCCTCTCCTCTACCCACCAGCTGAGTCCCTGGGAATGTAGCTTTGTGCCACCACAAGAATCAAGATGGCCCTGGGACTGATTTTGCCTGGCTGAGAAGCTTCTGGGCACACACAGCCAATGAGTGAAGGTTCCTGTTGCTCCAGAAAGACTATGGGAACTTCACGTAGGTCCAGCCCTACTTAAGGTCCCCCCAGTGAGGAGCTAGGCTCATGGCGCATTCCTAGCCCTGCCTCTTCCCTTAAGAAATGGGCCATCTTGCTCCTGGTGATCAGCCAAAAGCACTTGGGAAGGTGCTAGAAGGTGAGGTTGAGGGTTGTGCAGAGCCCAGACCCTGGCCACAGAGAGAGGGAGGACAAACATAGCAAATAATGGGTAGAAAAAATCAATAGGATGTCATGTAGGACCACAGAATTTCTGATAGGAGCACCTGGGTGACCAACTTCCCCACCAGAGGAGGGGTGGGGAGAAGGAGCCAGGTGGGTATAAAAAGATGATGAGTTCACCTGGAGAAGAGTGGGTTTTGGGGGGAAAGCAGGGATTAGATGGGTTCAGTTTGGAGCAAGTGAGTTGGCCAAGACTTTGCCATCCCCAGAGAGATGTCTGGTGGAGACACAATCAAGCGTTCAGGAGACAGCATGAAAGCCTCTGGCACACAGGTAGCTCCTGACTTATCTGGGGACCGGGGAAGGCATGGCTAAAGGGAGAAGACAGAGAAGGTAATGTTAAAAAGGGGGACACCCCAACAGCCAAGAGAGGACAATGCACTAAAGACTGAGAAGCCTCCATCACTGGTAGCAGAGAATACTGAAGACCTCGGTGAGAGCCCTTTGGGTAGAGCGAGGAGATAGAGCAGAGGCCAGACCTCAGGTGGAGGAGGCAGGGAGCCCCTCCCCATGTGTTGCTCTGAGATGGGATTAACCTTACAGGCTGACTGACAGGGCACCCACCACAAAACCGAATCTTGGGAGAGGGTGTCCAAGAAGGCATTAGGAGGCAGGTTCTCAGAGCAGAAGACCACTGCACCCCTGGAGACCATGCGAGGCACTTTTCCCTCCAAGATGGAAGGGAAGGTAACTTGACATGAGATGGAGGGCTGTGCCCAGCTCGGGGAAGGGCAGGGAAGGGCCCAGTTAGAAGGGGAGGTGGGCCCTTCATTTGGAGCCCTGGACCCAACCCCTTCCTTCCAAGTCAATGTTCCTTCTAAGAGCCCTTTGTTCTACGAGCCATTGGCTGACAAGGGGTCCAGCAAGAGGCTGCCACCTTACCCCTGGAGAACATCAGGTACCTGACTGAACCTGACAGGACCTGACTGAACCTGACAGGACAAGTTCCAGAGCCTACTTCCTTTGTTTCTGCTAAGGGGTTGCTCCTCGGGTGTAGGGTCCCAGCTGGAGAACCTTTTGAGCTTCCTTACCCAGCACATCCCTGATTGCTGTGCTAATTGTAAGTGATCTCAATGCTGGGAATGCTGATGCCTTTCTCAAAAAGGCCCAGGCTGGGCTGCCTTCAAAGACTGCTTCCCCTCGGGCCACACCTCTGGGAAAGTCATCAGACCGAAGGGGGCTGTCTCGTCTGACTGACACACTATTGCTCAACAGCAGCCCCTGGCATACATTGACGGGAAATGGGCTTGCAGTTCAGCCAAAGGGCTAGTGTCTTGGATGATGCAACAATGGCTGTATCTGTGAAATGGGCATTCTAGAAGGTTCAGAAAGGGTACCCTTGCACCCTCAAACTCCCTCTGCCCATAGGCAGCTTCAGGTCAACTCTGGGAAACCTGAGCAGGTCTGGCAGGTGGTTTTGAAGACACCAGAGGGGGTTAGGACCATCCCATAGCCCAAAGGGTGGCCAGATCATCACTGCTGTGCCCCTCCAAGGGTGCTTTCCTTGCAGTGACACACCACTGATGGGGACCGCTTGATCATGGTCTAACTTCCCTGATTAGGGCAGAAGAGACTCTGCTTATAAAATTCTTATTTTACAAGGTCCTCTGGGAAGCCAAAACTCCCCTGGCAAGCCTACCAGGCAGCCCCGGAGGAACGCGGCAAAGGAAGCCCTATTGCCAAGATGCACTGCATCTCAGTCACTCCAGGAACTTCTTATGTCTCAAAATCCCAAACATCCAGTCACTTGCCATGGATCACGCGGTTGTCTCTGGCTCCATCAGGAAGGGCAGACTCAAAACAAAGACCCTGGAGTCCTACTGTCCTTGACCCAAGTGCAGTGAAAGGAATAGGGAGTGGGGGAGGTGTCAGCGCTAGCCCAGGACTCCCCCTTTATGGTGCCTCGGCCCCGGAAAGCCCCCTTAGCAGACCTGCCATCTCCAAAAAGCAGACCCTGAGAAGGGGATTCAAGCCCAAGCGATTCATCAATGAAGGGCTCCCAGGAGAAACCAGTCAGGGGAATGGGGGAAGTGGGACAGGGATGGGGAGAATCCAAGTCACGCTGTGATTTCAGGTGAAGTTCCAGTGTCTGTCTGATCCTGCAGGAAGCTCTGGGGCATAAATTACACCCAGAGCTTATCCCCCTGGAGGTAAGGACACTGGGCCAGATTCCTTCATCAATCAGGGGAGTCTGCCCTCGGGGGATAGAAGCTCAGCATTTCCAGAGCTCCAGGAGTCTGGATCACGTGGCTGCAGTGACCCGAAGTAGCCTGGAAAGGTGCAAATTCAGGAGCAAAGCTCACGAGAGCCCCTGGACGGGCACCTACAACCGGCCAAGGAGGAGCACCCGGGAGGAGCCCAGGAGCATCGTTCCTCTTTGTTAATCTTCAACTTGGGGATGACAGCTATTGCCTGTGCTGATCCCTGTCAAACCATTCCACCCAACAAAGGCAGCAACTGAAAACCATCCACCCTCTTCCCAGCATGGGTTCCACTGTCCTGGTGTCTGACTCCCGCCAGGAACCATGGTGGGGCCAGCTGTGTGGTTTTATATGGCTCAGGTGTGTCCTAAAATCTGCAGTGATCCCGCTACCACTTTGGGAACTGTAGGAGTAACTATCTGACAGAGTCTCTTTTTGCAATGAGGTAAAGGAGGTTTCAAGAACCCTCCTTACTCTCTGGAACAGGAAGCACTTGGTTCAGTCACACAGCTTTTGTCACAACCACTAGAAAGACAGGGCTAAGGGACAAGACAAGTATTCACTCCTCTGGGGGCTGGAAGGTTTAGACTCAGGAGCCACCAAAGCTGTCTTCTTGGATCGTGACCAGGACATGTCAGAACTGAAGTCTGTAAACTTCTACAAAGAAGCAATATCGGAACTCCACATGGTCATTGTCCATTTTTCTCTTGGCTATAAGGAAGCTCTCAAAATTTTGTGATTAGAAATGAACCACAGCTTGCATTTTTTGTGCATTTTTTAAAAAGTATTTTCTCTTATTTACCTATACTTCTTTCTCTACATGCCTCTGGATTGGGGTCACTATCTATCTAGACACTGCTCCTGATAAAGACACCTCAATTTTCATGAAAAGATAGCAGTTTTCTTGCCTCTGGCAATTTTCTTTGCCATTAGCAAAGCTCACAGTCATGTCTGAAATCAACGGCAGAAGATATTTTCACTCTGGTTGTTCGTCTGAAATTATCACCTGAACTCTCTGTTACTGAGCTGTATTTAAAAGCTTCATTTGGAGAAATGGTCATCATGGGGTGGGGTGGGGGATGGGTAGGGAGGGCTCCGTGTGATATTAAAAATCTGATTCTAGAGTCAAGTCACCCGAGAGCTAATTCTTGGACTACACAGCTTTGAACTCTCCTGTAATTGCTGTTACTAAATTTCCTCCTTCTCCTCAACTTGCATTTCATCCCTAGAATCAAAAGTAAGTTTCAGGTAACAGTATATACGTTTTGAAATTCAGTAAGTTGCATGCAATTTACTATTAAGGGGATTTTGCCTAAGATTGTATCTTTTTTTTTTTTAAGATTCTATTTGTTTATTTGACAGACAGAGATCACAAGTAGGCAGAGAGAGAGAGGAGGAAGCAGGTTCCCCACTGAGAAGAGAGCCCGATGCGGGGCTCGATCCCAGGACACTGGGATCATGACCTGAGCCAAAGGCAGAGGCTTTAACCCACTGAGCCACCCAGGTGCCCCTAAGATTGTATCTATTAAAGTACACATTGCTATCAGGAGAAATCCACAGTACAAAATTTTCTCTGACCTCATGGCCAGAGAGCCAGAGGCACAGATTTACTTTTTTATTATATGGGTATTGAGAATTTTGTATTAGATGGGCATTAATCATCTGCTCCTCTTGGCTTGGCTGCTAGGAAGCTCAGAGCCAAATTAACACGTCGTCTATATCCGTTATACATATATGTGAGACTTCCTATAGAATAGCCGGGTGGAGGGAATGCTCATCTTCGACTTAACTAGCTATTATCAAATTATTGTCTGAGGAGGTTGTTAAGTGACCCAGGGTTCCTGTTTCTCTCCCTCCTCAGCAACACTGGATATGATCACAAGGTTTAACTTCTGCCAAACTAAGGAGTTTGAAGTGGTCGTCTCTTTCCATTGCATTTCCCTAGTTCCTCAGGAGCATCTTTTCATGTATTTATTAGCCTCGAGCTTAATTTACTTGCAAGCTACCTACTGAGAGCCTTTATCTCTTTTTTTCCCATTAAAATATTATTCTTTATCTTACTGACTTCTGTAAGATTTGCAAGAACTGCAGACTTCTTTTACCCCTGACTTCATACTATGTCCCTAATCTCTTTGCCCCCATCTTGATTTCCTTAGCTACCTCTATCTATATTCTTAAGATATATATATAGAGAGAGATAGATATATCTATATATATAGGATAGGAGATATATAATATATATATAATATATGTTTTATATAGATATGGATATAGATATAGATATAGATAGTAGGAGATTTTGTGTATTTGGTAGGGGAAGTGGTTCTCAGGGCTAGGCGTGGAGTGCCCTCTGTCACTTCTGCACATACCCCATTGGCCAGAACTCAGTTCCTACAAAGGAGGTGGGAAATGCCAGGCCCAGGAGGCAGAGAAAGTGAGTTTTGGAGATTATAACCACCACCTCTGTCATTCTATGGACATGAACTCATACTGACTTTGTCTTTCACTTCGTGTTGATGGCTCACTAAGGTTATGCCTGCTTCCAGGCCATCTAGACTGGTTTATTTGACAACAACAAAGCATAAGTATGTGCAGACAGGGAGTACGAAGGTCCATGTGAAAGAGCTCAGACTGGTGTTGGAGGGACCTTTCTCAGAACTTTCCTGAATTGGAATCGCCTTAAAGTATTATCTGTACTAAACTTTGCTATGAAGAATAGAGAAAGGGAGTGGCCAGAGCACAGATAAAACTTGAGAAAATAATAACCCATGCAAAAGGTAAAAATCATTTCTAGAAAAAAAGAGTGGCCCATATAATTAGGCAGACAGAGGAGAAAGCCAGCAAAATAAAGACTAACAATCGGGGTAAGGGGTGGCCACCTCGGAGATGAAGAAGCAGGTCTTAAGGACGGGGGTGCTGAGGAGGCCTTGAGAAAGTGGAGCATTGAGATGGGAAGCCTCTCCTTCAGGAAGAAGGAGCCAGGGAGGACATGGCCGGAAGGCAGGTGTTTGGGAACTGCCGAGAGTTGTCCCAGCAGCTGTCCCCTCCTGAGCCAGGAAGAAGCAAACAGGTGAAGTGAGAGTGCACAGCCCCTGCCCTCAGGGGCTCACCGTCTGGAAGGACAGACATCTCATCAACTAATTACAGCCAGATCGTGATAAATCACACAATAAAGCTGTTGCCAAGCTTCTAGCTGGATAGAAATCAGAAAAAATGGATTCTGCCAAGAGGCATGAGAAGGCATTCACACCAGGCTTTGAAAGATGAATGGGATGTGTAACAGGTGGACAAGGGGACATGGCGAGAACTCCACCGATAACAATCCTTAGAACTAAGGCACCCACTTCCGAATGCACGTAGCATCTGTTTTCTCATTTAATGGCTCATAACCACACTCTGTTGTCATCAGCCCCCACTTTGCTGATGAGAAGACTGAGGTGTGAAGACATGTGAGGAGACTGGCCTGGACACGGGGGCCATTTCAGGCATGGGGGAGTGGGGCAGTGGCAAGGGGGACTCTGGAGTCAGACAGGTGACCGGGAGTCTTCCCAGCACGTGGCCTCCAGCTGTTGCTTGTTCAGCTCTGGGTCTCCTCATTTAGGAGATGAGGCTGATAAGACGAACATTACAAGGCTGTGAGGGTTATGGAAGGAAACTAGATGCTGTGTTTCACACAGTCCCCTGGTCTTTGCAGGAAGCAGGAGAGGAGGGTTGAGAAATCTTAATTATCTAGGGTATTTCTGGGCAGAAGGTTCTCCCCAGAGCCCCTCTCACTGCCCCTAGACAGCATTGTGGCCTGTAGAGGGATTTCCGGCTCTGGCCTTTGCCTACCCTCCTCCCCTCAGCCTGTGGGGGCAGAGCCACTGCTCTCCCAGGCCTCCCACATAACGACCTTGCCAAATCACCAGTGCATCTCACCTGAGTGGCTGCAGGTCAACCCATGGGACTGCCATCATGGCCCACCCTTACTCACAGCCTGCAGTGGCTCTCTCTTACCCATCACCAGACTGAGCTCCTCTTCCTGGACCACAAGCCTTCATACCCTGTCCCTCCAGCACATCTCCACACTGCCCCTTCTCCCCAGCAAGGACCTGGGTGCTTACCTTCCCACTGCCACACTAATGCCCATGGAGTTCCTCTGCCTGGAATGTTCTCTCCCACCTCAGCTGACAGTGGTTCCCTGGATGCCCCTTCCATCTGAGGCCCTTCCCCACTCAGAGCCAGGCCCAAACATCTGAGACCGGAAAGGATGGACTAAACCACCTGGGCCACCAGGCAGGAGGAGGCTGGGTCTGGCAGAAGCACCATCTTATTCTTACATTGCTCTAGGCTGAGGCGCTTCTCAGCCAAGAACCAGGGGAATCTGACGTAGGAGGCACCTACCTTGAGGTTCATTTGACCCACTTGCTTATTCTGTTGAAGCAACTGTGGCCCAGGAAAGACCAGCCACTGGTGAGTCCCCCAGAGCCAGCGGCTCTCTGCCAGGCTCTGGGCCTCTGCCGACTGCTGCCAAGGGAGCCCACATGATAGCGTTGGTCTGGGCTCTTTGTCCCTAACTCTACTCCAAAGCTGAATGGAAATGAGCTGCTTGGGAGGAGGCAAGAGAGGGGGTGCGGCAGTCATGGCCTAGCCTGAACCAAATAAAATTTTATGTTCCTTAAATACATGAAGTCACCCTGAACAGCCATCAGCAAAGCGAGGTCCAGGAAAGTTACTGGCTGCTTCAGAGCTGAGGTCAGAGTTCACTCGTGATGGGAAGGCTAACTGCTCCCACGCAAGTGGGCATTGCCAAAGGGGCCAGCACTCACTCTGCCATCTGGAGTGCCCCTTGCGGGCTGGGAGCTCCTGGTATTACTATCTTGTTCCCACTAGGAGTTCACTTGGCGCGCGTTCCCAGCAGCAGGGTCTGATTCCTCTCCAGCCTTGCAAAAGCATCACAAATTTCTACATTAGAGGTGACTGAGCTGACAAGGGCCTCTCTCCACTCTTCTCCCATTTCTTCCATTGTGTGTTCCTTGTCTGCGTCCCCAGCCCCCAGTTAGGTCTGTGATTCCCTGGAGACTGGGGGCGGCGTGGGGGGCGTGTGTTCTGTTTCATCCATTCAGCCAGGTTTGACCACCTGTCTCGGGTTGTGCCAGGTGCTTTGGGGAATACAAAACAGGGGAAAGCACCATCCCCACCTTCAACGAAGACAAGATGACCCTGTTGTGACTGCACTGCCTGGCTTTGTGAAGCCATCAGGATCTTCAGATACTAGCTCCCTTGGCTTATGCACAAAGCTCAGTAAGGGGGACAGAGCTAGCATTGTTCCCATTTGTCAGACATGTAAACTGAGGCCCCCAGAGGCTACCTGATTCCCTCGGAGCCACTGTCTGTGGGTGACAGAGCTTGGGCTAGGACTCCCAGTTCTCTGTTCCTGCTAGTGGGCAGCTAGGCCTGTGCGCTCACACGTAGTCTGCTCATCTGAGGGGGCTTGCATTGTGCCCCCCTTCTTCTGGCCCCACCCAGTCTAGCACCAAACGCCCCACTCCCACCCAGTCTGCACAGTTGAAGCCCACATAGCTTTATAAGTCATTGGAGACGAAAACCAGAAAATGATAAAAGGCAATGAAAAAACTGCCATGAAAAGATTTGATGTTCGGCCAAGTGCTCATAAGACAGGAGGGGGCCTCACTGGGAGGAAGGAACTCTGCACCCCACTCGGTCGCTCCCACAGGCGCTGCCAAGGGCCCTGTGTAGCAGGAACTCCTTGAAGGAGGATCTGTTCAGTGATGATTCTTGCCTGGAGTTTTAGAGAAAACGGGGGCCCCTAGTTAAATAGAACATTGTCCTTGGAGCTCCCTAGGGCCAGAAAAGCCGTGCCCTCCCTGGGGTCGGCCAGCAGACAACTGATTCTGTCTGCAGGCCACACCAGCCTTTCGTCTCTCACCTCAGGGAGTCAATGGCAAGGCCACTGGCTTGGTGTCGCTTCTCTCCACTGCTAGGGACAGGGTTCTGGGGTGGAAAGGGGAGCCCAGTGGACTGAAGGGGCATCACCCTGCCCTTTTTTCAAGCCACCCCGTTCATTCTGTTGCCCAGAATGTTCTCCATGGATGACACAGGTCCCTCTGAGGACACCGCACGAATGTGGCAGACCAACCCGGGCATGGCGGGGTGGGGGGGGGGCAGGCAGCAGATGGGGCCACCTGGCCTTCACTCCCACAGCCCCCCGGGGGTGATGGGAGCAGCAATAAGCTTGAAGAGCTAGAGTCCAGATGGATGAAAGGACTTGTCGGGGGAGGCAGGGTTTGGCCCTGGAGGGGCCGCTGGGGCTTCCTCTCAGGGAGAGCCGCTGAAGAGAAACGTCTCCCTTTTCTGGGGAAGTTTGGTGCCAGGACAGCCGAGGCTCCACAACTTGAGTGTGCATCTGAGTCCCCTGGGCTGGGGGGTGGGAGAGGGGGGAGGACATGCTCACAAAAACGTGGATTCTGACGGCCCAACCTCAGAGCTTCTGATTCAGTAGGTCTGGGGTGGGGCCTAGGAATGTGCATTACTTTTTTTTCTTTTCTTTCATTTTTTTTAAAAAAAATATTTATTTATTTGACAGACAGGATCACAAGTAGGCAGAGAGGCATGCAGAGGGGGAGGGAGAAGCAGGTTCCCTGCTGAGCAGAGAGCCCGATTCGGGGCTCCATCCCAGGACCCTGGGATCATGACCTGAACTGAAGGCAGAGCCTTTAACCCACTGAGCCACCCAGGTGCCCCTTTTCTTCCTTTTTTTTTTTAAGAGGGAGAGAGAGGGCGAGCAGATAAGGTGGGTGGGCAGAGGGTGAGGGAGAGAGAGAACTCTAAGCAGACTCCCCACTAAGCGTGGAGCCAGACGCCAGGCTCCATCTCATGACCCTGAGATCATGACCTAAGGTGAAACCAAGAGTCAGACGCTCAATCGACGGAGCCCCCCCACCCCCCAGTGCCCTAAGGGTGTGCGCTTCTATCAAGTTCCCAGCTGATACTGATGCAGCGCATCTGGGGTCCAGGCCTTGAGAGCCAGGGCATTTTCTTGAGACCCAGACGAGCTAACTGGCTCTGTGAGGAAGATCAGAACAGAGGGTCAGCCCTGGCTGTCTTAGAAGGCTCTTATCTGGAGGCAGTCGGGATGGTGAGGCAGGGAAGTGGACAAGTGACCGCTCAGTCTTCTTTCCGCCTCCTCAGGGAAGAGGGAGATATGAAGGCTGCGGGGGGAGATCAGGAGCAGGCGGGCGAGGCCTCCAGGAAGTGTGCCTACTTGAGCACACACGTGTGTGCACGTGTGCTTGAGTGTGTTGGGTAGGTAGAGTTGGCCCTTCTCTGCCCCACGAGTTCATCGGAGCTGCTAACTCTGCCTCCGGCTCCCACAGTTTGACCTCAAGTAAGTGCCCACAGCTTTCTAGGACTCTCTTTCCACCACGCTCCCCGGCTGTGTGGGCCCTTCCCGCTGCCCCAGCTCTCCTCACGTCGCGAAAGCAGGACCACGTGGGCTCCTCCCGTTTCTCCCACGGTGGCCTTCACGTGGCTGGGCCACAGCAGGTGCTCGGTAAACAATATGGAGCTGGATTGGATTTGGAGCAGAGCTGAGACAACCAGGAGTGGGAGGCAAGGAATGGCAAGGCCATGGGCTCCCAACTGCTGAGCTAAAAGTGGAAAGTACAGTCACAGCCGCGGAGGCTTGGCCTTCTTCCTTCCCTCACCATCTGCTCTGCAAGGAAGGGAGCAGGGAGAGGCCACAGCACATGTTACTCACTTGCTGGAGTCACGGGTTGAGGCAGTCAGGGATGGAGGTTAGGGAAGGAAGCTGACATTCCTGTCCCGGCGAGCGGCCCCTCCAGCTCCCCTGCTTATCCAGACCCTGGACTTAGGACTCTCCCTGCCCCTCACCCCCGTACCCCATCCTGCAGGAAATCAGGGCAGGTCTCTTTCCGACATGTATTCAAATCCATCTGCTTCTCTCCAGCTAACTGACGCCTCCCATGTCCTTCTTCGCTCACCTGGACCCCCAAAGAGTCTCCTCGGTGCTGCTGTGTCCTACTTTTGCTCCCTCAAATTCACTCCTGTCAGCAATGCTGCAGAAATGGCAATTAATCTCAGCATTTCCCTGCTTTTAAGCCTTTCGAAAGCATCCCTAAATAAAATCCTAACCCTTGGCCATGGTCTTCCAGAACCTCCCCAAGGTGATTCCTGCTCCAACCTCATTCCTCTCAAATCTCCTGCTGCCTTCACTCCTTGCCCCTCACTGCGGTACCCCTCAGCCCCCCGTGCTGAACTTGCCATGCCGTCTCACAGCCTCTGGGGCACTTCTGCTTCTGACCTCTCTGCGCTGGACCTTCCTATCAGGACACCCGGTTTGGGCCTCTCACTTAGCACATGTTTACCTACAATTCAGGCTCCTTCCTGCTGCAAGGTGCTGGCCAGCCTTGGCTGGGTGAGTAAGTGACCAGTTGTTGGAGGCAATGCTACCCTAGTGAGACAACTCTAACCCCAGGAGGGATTAGCGAGGGGGGATCTTGAGCCCCATGACAACCCAAGAGGCCAGAACTCAAAGTGGGTGCCCAGTTCCACCCTCCTCCAACTCCTAGTAGGAGACACAGACACCTCTGAGGCCCGAAAAAGCAGGGATTCCTCACTGTACCCCCGAGGAGGCCAGAAATCCCATCTCCTGCTTGGGTGGACCTCGGAAAATCTCCAGGGGCCAGCCAGGGTTGTCATTCACATCCTGGTCCCTGTGAAAAGTACTCCCAGAACTTTTCAGCACATGGCCTGCAGGGCCCTATGTCACCCTCCTAAGAAGTGATTGCTAGAATCTGTTTCTCAGGGGAGCCGGGAGAAAGACCAGTGAGTGATGCCGTTTTGAGGAGAGGAGAGGTCAGTGAGAAAAGGGAATCCATGACCCCCTGCACGTTTTTACACCACGGTCTCTGCTGGGAGGATGATGGGCACTGCTTGGATTTCAGTAGCTCCAGTGGGTCCTCTCCAATCCCCTGCAGGTCCACTTTAGGTCCTGCTTTTATGGTTACAGGATCTCTGGGTAAGATATGAAATCCTGAGTGGTCAGTAGAAGCAAAATGTCAATATCCGACCCCCATGTCCCCAGTCTCACCTCCAGCAGTCCTCCAGCCCCTCCTAGGGGAGACGGAGCCTCCCTGCTGAGGTGTTGGGACAATTGTATAAGCAAGCAGACCTAAAGCGCCAGGCACTGTGCTTGTCACAGGTGGGTCACGGGTTTTCTCTGTGGAGCCGGGGGCAGGGACATGGATGGGGATGGGGAGAGAGACGTGGAAAAAGGGCGTCCTTCCTGGCACCCACAAAATCATACTGCAGAGAGAAAGAATTAGAAGAAAGAACGGAGAAGGGGGATGACAGGACTGCTTCTCGATATGCTTCTAATTTGGAGATTCTGGCAAACGGCTGGGAGACGGCGTGGCAGGCTCAGTGGAACATGGACCAGCAGCCAGGAGCCTGGGGTCTAGAAGCTGCTCTGTCGCAGCCCCAGGGCCTGCCACCGCCCCCCTCTGTCTCCATGTCCCCGTGCCCAGGAAGGGGCCAAGGGGAGAGCACTCCGGGCCGGCTCCCGCCCAGCACTGCAAGTCTGGGATTCTATTTAAGAGCACGTAGCCCATCTGGTTCCCATTGAGAAGGCTGCGTTTTCTCAAGTGCCGCCAGCCCCCCCTGCAATCCAGATCCCCACCATGTGACCCCATCTTCTCCCAATGGTGTTCCGTTTTATGGCTTGTTGTTCTGTGTGCGTGATTTGAGTTTGGGGACTTTTTTTTAATCCCCCACACACAGATTTCCCTCCCTCTTCCAGAAAACGTGGAGCCTGAACTTTTGACTGCCTGCAACCCTCAGGGGATGGTGATGAGGACAGAGGGCACGAGGAGGTGGATGTCTCTGCCTGTCTCCTCCTGCCGATTTCTCGGCTTCTTCGTTTGTTTCTTCTCCTCCTCCGTTTGGAGCACGGCTCCTCACGGCCCCTCACATGAATCAGCCTGAGCGCTGAGGCCAGAGAGGAGGCTGGAGAGAGAGGAGCTGGTTCGGTTCAACAGTTCAAGCCCGTTGACGGAGCTGCCCGGGCCTGTGTGTGCCGGAGCTGCAGAGGGGAGAGGCTGGGCTCGGGGCTGGAGGAAGCTGTGGGCTCGCGGACGTCGGGAGCGCACAGGCCCCCAGACCACCTGATTGGGGGCTGAGGGTGCCCACCTGGCTGCTCACAGGGCCCCCGCCAGAGAACACGTGTGGGTGGGGGGAGATGGAGCTCAGCAGGGCAGGGAAGGGGCACCATGAAGGCCCCCTGGAAGCTTCCAGGTCCAGTCCTTGGCTCATTCCATCATTGTGCATTGCTTATCAGGCCTCCTTGCAGGTGGCAGGCCCCGCACTGTGTGCACTGTCACTAGAGTGGCAGATACAACAAACGTGGTCCCTGTGCTCAGAGAAGGAGCTTCCAGTCTCTAGGAAGAGAAAGTCATCAAACAGATAACAGCAAGCACACACACACACACACACACACACACACACACACGTATATGTACGTATATATAAAGTGTGAAAATGCTGACAGCAATTATAAAGCGGGGCTCAGTGAAAAGCGCTGATCTTTAAGGAAGTGACAAGGTTGAAAGAAAGAGTAGGAGTTGGTAAAGAAAGAGTGTTCCTGGCGGGGCAAGTGGGTGCCTGACCGGGAACCAAGAGCCAGGAGCCGGAGGTGCTGACACCAGAAAGATCTTTACTCCTTCAAGCAACTGAAAGACAAGCAACGTGGTGGGAACATGGGGGTGGGTTGTGGGGAGCAAAAGATGATCCGGGGAGGGAGGAAGGGGCCAGGTCATGCAGGCCCTGGGGAGGCCAGGACTCCGCCGGAGGTCAGGGCCTGGGGTCATTCTGAGGTCAAGTTTAGGGGCCCATTTGAAGGAGGGCTGAGTGCTCAGGCACTAGCAGAAGAGGCTGCGCTCAGGCTGTGGCCAGGATGAGACCTCTGATGCCAGAATTGGGGATTGATCTGTGGCCAGGTCGAGTCAGGCTGCATCCAGGGCCAGAGTCATTCTGAGGTCAAGTTTAGGGGTCAATCTGAGGACAGTATTAGGATCAGTCATTCATTAAATATTCACCGAACAACTCTCTGGTTGACTCCCTAAGAGTATAGTGACAGCCGGACTGTATTCCTTGCCTTCCTGGAACTTAGTGTTGAATGGGAAAGAACGTCATTAATGAAGGAATTTCCTGGATAGTTAGTTCATTAATTACCATTGCAATGAGTTCTATGGAGGAGAATGTTTAGGTGCCTGTGGTCTCAGGGTATCTGTTCTGGTTACTACGGCCACGGAGCAAGCAATCCCACGACATCACCGTCTGAAACAGCCATTTGCTATGCCCACAGAATCTGTGGGTCAGGAATCGGAAAAGGGCATGGTAGGGACGGCTTATCTCTGCCATCTGAGCTTCAGCTGGGAGGACCTGAGGGCTGGGAGTGGCTTGACAGCTGGGGACTGTAGTCATCTGAAGGCTTCTCATTCACACATTTGGCACTTGGACCAAGATGGATGGCCAGAAGAGCTACATGTGTCCTGTCCATGTGGCTGGGCTTCCTGACAACATGGCACCCTCAAGGTATCTGGGCTTCTTACATAAGCACAACTGTTATAGGGGGAAGGCAGAAACTGCCTCACCTTCTAGGACCAGGCTCAAAAGTCATACTCCATCGTTTCCACTGCGCTCCATTGTTCAAGGAATCAGTGCCACCGAGAAACAAGGAAGGAGAAGTAGACTGTACCCGGCAATGGGAGAGCAGAACGCACGACTGCAGATATTTAGAAATCTCTGGAAAATACCATCTGCCACAGACACCAGCAGAGGGCAGGTCAGTTTGCACTGTGGTAAGGAGTCCATCTCTGAACAGCCTCAGAAGGAGGGGGAAAGGGTGTGCTTCTGGAAGGCACCCGGGCTTCTGACAGAGTGGGAGCTCATCACTTAGCTCAGCAGCCCAGAGCCTGGGAGTAGCTGGGAGGCTTCAAGGTTGAAGACGCCCTGCAACAGACCGGGTTCCAGACACATCCTCCCCGGCACCGAAGAGAGGGCAGACAATTTCCAAGTCTTGGCTCTCATTCCTTACTGCGGCATCAATTTTTCCTTTATAAAATGGGGTTAAATTCTCCTGGCCCAGGCAGATTGGAGGCTGGCATAGTCCAAACTGATTTTGGGTTCCCTGACGCTTGAGGAACCAACCGGCGAGCCCAACTTTGATTGTATGCCATATTTTAAAAACCTTTGGTGCCTTACAGATGGTAACTGTTAATAACATTTTGTTGAAATTAGAAGTTTTGTGAATCAAATTCCATATGAAATACACCAGGGAACGCCTTGTCTTAGTGGAATCCTATGGTAAAATTTTCTCTAAAATGAAGAATAGTTAGTAAAGTGAAGAATTTCTCCCACTCCGGTTTTTTTTTTTTTTTAATTTTTATTTTTTTAAAAAACCACAGATTCGTGTTGACCTGGTTGGAGGAAGCAGAGGCTCCTTTCCCAGGCTCCAGAACTCAAATAAAACCTTTCCTTTGTTCACACTGGTCTCTCTTTGCCATCTGGAGCTTTGTCATCTGTCCTGGGGGGTGAGAGGAAAAGAGACAGGTTCCAATAGCAGCAAAGATTTAAATCAGAAGTGGACAGAGCCTGAGTTATGTGGGTCTCTAGGAAAATAAAAACAGCTGGAGCATGCACCAACCTGGAGACTGTGAGGCTGAATGGGGACAGCGCTGCTTCTGGGACGGGTTCAGGAGGGAGGCCAGAGGGCCTTATGCAGGAGCCCAAGCACTGTTCAAGTTCAGGTTCAGCGGCTAACTCTGTGAGCAGATGGGGCCTTGCGCTCTGGGCCTCAGTTTCCCGCATCACCCCTGAGGTTCCTTCTGCAGCTCTTGGGCGCTGACCCTAATAGGACCCCATCCTACCCACCTCCGTCCCCTTCACAATGGCTGTGCCCCTGCAGCAGTCGGGGCATGACCCACTTTCTCACTGGCCTTGGGAAACTCCCTGAACTTGGTCCTGTGGCTGGGGTCAGGCGGGAAGTATGGCCCAGATGACCTCATGCTGGGTTCTTGCCCCGAAGTTCATCCCTTGCAGGCAGCTCAGTGACTCACCTCAGGATGGGTGAGCCAGAGCCATTTGAAAACTGAAAGCCCTTGTGGGGCCCTTCCCTTCCAAGGGCTCTGAGAACAGGCCTCTGGCAGCTCCTAAGCTCTTCCCTTCCCAGGGACCCAGCATGAAAGGCTAGATGTGTCCCAGCCAGGACTGTTGTTCCCTGAGCAGAGCTTGAGCATCCTGCCTTCCCCAGTCTCCTTGTCTGAGCCAGGACCTCAGGATGCTAGGCCCAGCCTGTCTGGGTGGTGGTAATTATACTCTTCGACCTCTCTGGGCCTGTCTTGGTATCTTGAAGCTATGATCTCCTTGCTCTATCTAGACCTTCTGAATCTGTGTCCCCAAGCCCCATTCATCTCAGCCCCAGGAAGGCTTAAGGAGAGCTCTGTGGCAAAGCTATTTCTTGCTCTCTAGGTACTCATGGGGCCCCCACACTTTCCAGCTGCCTTGCAGTTAGGTGGGGCCTGCTGACCAGCTCTGACCAGTGATGCCCAGAAAAGCAAGCGAGTTTCTCCACATGCTCTCTTTGGCCGGTCCTGGGACAGGGATGTGGAGACCTCATGTTATCCACCTGCGTAGCGAGTAAAAGTCATTACAGTTCAATGAAATTCAACATGCTGCTTCTCAGTCACTCTAGTCACAGAGGTCGCATCCGACAACACACGTGAGACATTCCATCACTGCCAAATGTTCTACGGGACAGCACTGTTCCACATGGTGAAGCTACAAGATGTCAGGTCGCCATCGGCCTAGCTCCTCAAGCGAGAAAGGAGCAGGTCCTCCCACCAACCCATAGTGGACAAGTAGCATGAGCAAGAAATCAACTCGCACCATGCGAAGGGACTGAGTTTTCAGAGTAGAGCAATCGCTTCCACAGAGCTTGGCCTCCCCTGACTGGCACAGCCCACCTGCGAGAAATGAACAGGAAGCCATAAAAATCATACAGGAGAGAACCAAGTTCTAGCTCGCTAGGCCAATGCCATATGCAATCCAGACCATCTGAAGGATGGAGTCAATGCTTCACTGGCATTCCAGGGAGAGCTGGCTGAGGTGTAGTCATGAGAGAGCTTCTGGAAGAGGTGAGACTGGGGATGGCCCTTAGAGAGTGGGCAGGCTTCACACAGGCCTGTAGTCTTCAACCTACAAGAACTCTTGGCTGTGCTCCTGGGAAGGCAGAGATAAGCACAAAGAAGGGCAGGCACTCTAGTGGGCGCGCTAGGAGGGGCAAGACACAGGAGCGAAAATGTTGTTGAGAATACAGAAGTCGTGGGCCGCACAATTTTTCCTTGGGTTTGCCAGGGAGCCTTTGGGGAGCTCAGGAGACAAGCCAGATGGGAATTGTGAGGTGAGTCTCTTGGTGTTTCCACCCAGAGTTGGCCAAGAGTAGGGAGTAGAGTGTGTGGAGAATGGATGAACTCATGTTATCATTATTGATAGTCAAGGGTGGGGTTGACCTCAGGAATGACAGGCTGGAATTCCATAACAGGGGTTGCAGAGTTTGACTGGAAAGTATGGGAATTCACAGAGGCGGCATTTTGTTTATGGAATAATTGGTTAATTGGTGATTAATTCACACCAGAAGCTAGTTAATTCCAGAGCTCCTCCTTCCCTCTGAGTTCCAGACTCAACTCTCCAATGCTCCGCTGGGCTTCCCCAGCTAAGAGTCCGCTCAGCACCTCAACCTCAGCCTGGCCAGAGAGACCGGCCCACACCCGCACCCCCCAGCACCAAGAGCCATGATAATCCAAGAACATGGCCATGGTCTTGGAATTCTCTGGATTCTCACCACCACCACCAATCCCACAGCCACCCACACATACACACATGCATACACACGCATGTGTGTGCACATACACCGCTCATCTCTCAACAAGTTCTGCTGGGGCCTCTGCCAGCAATGCCCCAGTCTTTCCTCATGCCCCAACTTTTCTGACTCTCCCATAGTCACATTAGACTATTCTAGACCCCAGCCACCTCGGGACGGTAGGTGCCACCTCCGGCCTCTCTGCTCCCTCCAACCCACCCTGCATTCCGGCACCAAACAAGATTTCCAATATTTCCCTGGGTCATGCCTCTGCTCAAAAGCCTTCAGGGATCTCCAAAGAAATCAAACCTCCTCCGCCTGCCCTTCAAAGTCTTCCGTTTATTGATCTCAACGCCCATTCAGTGTGATTCTTAATGTTCCTTTGGCACAACCCCCCACTGAGTGACACGATCCTTTATGGCTGCCTCTGTCCTTTGCTCTGGGAGATCCCTCCAGGCCCGTGAAGACTTGCCCTGTCCCTAGCTGTTCCCGGGAAGGCATTTCTGGGTAGAGGGAGGTCAAGTGTGATGAGATGAGGTGGCATGGACTTGTGTTTCCACTTCCTGACTACAAGTGCCCCTAATGTTGCTGACAGGGGCCTCATACCCAAACCTGGGCCACGACAGCCAGCAGCTTCCTGTCGACCCTACAGTCTGAACTCTGTGCTCTCACTAGCAAGGCTATATGTGATCTGACCCCTGGCAGCCTCCCTAGCCTCGGACTCCTCCACATCCCTCCCTCCCTCTCAGTTCTGCACCCTAGAGGTCTCCAGCGTCTCCAAGGGCCCTTCTACAAGAGGTTCCCTTGAATCCTATACCATCTTAGGCTGCAGGTCCCAGTTCAAACATGGCTTCCCCAGAACCCTAACCACCACGCTCCCCTGTTCTTCAGATTCATAGTCCTTTTCTCTCCATAGCACCTTCACAGTGTGTAACTAGGCATGGCTTATTTAAGCTGGAATATAAGCTCTCTAGGGCCAGGACCAGGCCTACTGAACTCACCTTGGAATCCCCAACAATCAACCTGGCATATAGTAGGTGCTCAATAAAGGCGTGGGGACTTAATGAATGAATGAATGACTGGAGGAGAACCATGCAGAAGGCCCTTAGCACCATGGGGGCACCGCCCTCCAGGCCCAGCTCTCCATTATCACCTCTACACTCCTGCTTTTGCCCCAATCATTCTCACTGGACAGGGGAGAGGGCTGCGCCACACAACTTCAGCTGGCTTGGACCTCACACAGCCTGGCTGGGCCTGCACTTGTGGAGAAAAAACAGTTCTAATCCAGAAGGGCCTTTCTTTTCTCAGGAACTGGGCTTAAGACACATAGAATTCTGTGAATCTGATTTCCCCAGATCCCAGGCCCCTCCAAGAGCAGCAGCCTCTGCTCCCCTAGCGGGCCTCTGGATAGAAGCCAGGATGCTGCACCCTCTAGGTCTCCTGCCTCCCACAGCTCTTGGGGCCCCCCCAGATCATAATCTCTCCTCCAAGATGTAAAAATATGTTTCAAGGCACTAACTGGGGAGGTCATTACTTCAAAGACCCTCTTGGCAAATTCCTTTATTGGCCTCAATTTAAAAAGCCAGAGTCTTCTATTATAAGAAGGGGGCTCCTTAGAGCAGGACCCACCTGTGAAAATACTGCCCTCTTCAGGGATTGAGCCGAGCAGGGAAGGGCAGGCGCCAGGCTGCTCGGCTGCTCCCAGAGGAAGGGTGGGGAGGAGGTTCAGAAGAGCTTAAGAAATGGTCTTTTCCTGAAGAGAGGGAAACTCCTCCTGGCCAAAGACTCCAGATGGGAATTAACGCTTTCAGGGCCTAGTGGAGGGACCTGCGGTGTTCTGGCCTCAGGCGGCCCTCTCGTTTGTCCCAAAAGGACTGACCTTGTGGAGGACGAAACAAAACCATTCTGCCTCCATTCCCAGCCCTCTGAGCAGGTGGCCTCACTGCCCACCTCTCAGTGATGGGAGTCCCTGAATCACCAGTCCTCAGCCATAAAGGGCTCCCTGTACCCAGACTGTTCTGATCTCGGTCCCCTCCCCTCAGTTAACACAGGGAAGCTGTCGGCTCCAAGCCTCCCCCGCCCTGAGCTGCATCTGCAGTGAGAGTCACCCAGGCCTCTCCTCCTGCCTTTTCAGGACACCCTCCTGCAGTGAGTACCCCCTGCCCTCTATGATTTGGTCTCTCCCTCCCTACTTGCCCCTCCCGCCAGCATTTATGATGCCCAAGAGTCCACCATGTTTACATGGCAGGGCTCCCGCTGCAGCCCCAGCTCCTCCTGCCATTTATGGCCAACCGTGTTGGAGGTGCCCACACTTGCTATCTTTCCTTCCTCACCCACGGTAGTGTGGCTTTGGTCCTCATCACTTTCCTGAAACTGCTCTCTGTGAGTACCCCGAAGGCGTCCTTCTTGCTAAGCAGCCTGTCTCTCCATCTTGAAGTACTCCTTTGCCTTGTCTTTCTCAGCACGGTGTACCTGTGTTGGCTCCTGCCCTCTGGCTGCAGCTTCATCGTCTGCATTGTGGCCTCTTCAGAATTCTGTCTGATGTTCCTTGTTTTATCTCCTCTCCACACTGCCCAGGTGATCTGATCTACTTCTATGGCGTCAGTGACCCTAGAATCTCTCTCAGGAGAGAGCTTTGGACCGATATAGTAATTAATTCATTCATTCATTCATTTGTTCACTCACTCAACAGACGGAGCACCTGCCATCTGCCAGGCACTGTTCTCAGTAACAGAACAGAAGAAGCCCCTGCTCTCGCTTGCCAGCGTAGTGGAGACGAACACCAGACAAGGAGAGGAGGTCACTCCATGTGGGATAAATGCTAGCAGAGAAACAGGCCAGTGTGGTGGAGGGGAGGCACGGGGATGGCATCATTCAGGGTTAGGTCAGGAAGCAGAGACGCAGTGAGGATGAAGAAACAGGGGACATATTATAGGAATAAGACATGCAATGCTCTGGGGAAAACTAGGGGAAGCAGAAGCCCTAAAGGGGGAGTTGGAAGAGCCAAAGAAAGTCATGAACCAGTGCCCTGAACCAGGTGTGCCCAATCCGAGTGGGCCCTGATCAAAGTCAGTGGAAGACTGTTTCCTCTATAGCTGGAGGTGGGCAGGGCCGGAAGCAGGTGAGACCCATTCTGAGAGCCATCCGGTTGCAACTGGATTGTGGCCAGTTCTCCCAGTTGGGCTCCCTGATGCTCTTCTCTCCTTCCAATGTGTCCTTCACAGCACAACCGAAGCAACCTTCCCGACATGCTGTCCTAACCCGCCCCTCCCTTTCTTCAAATGCCTCCTGCTCCCCATTACCTTCCAGATCCCTTTCAGACTCTTTGGCAAGCTGATCCTGCCGACCATGCCCTCCCGTACCCCTTACCCGCATGCTTCTCTGCTCTGAGAGCCTGCCCCGCTCCGGGCTCATTCCCACTCTCCAAACCCTCGCCAGATAAAACTTCCTGCATGTTCTCATGCCCTCACTCTCTTCCAGACTTCAGAACACTCTTTTCTCTTCCCTCACATTCTTTTCCTGCCAACTCTTACCCACCCCCACAGGACTCAGCTTACACACCTCCTCCTCCAGGAAGCTTCCATGATACCCACCCCATAATAGATAGCTAGGCCCCTCCCATGGGATCCTCCAGATCCCGTATTGCTCTCTGTCCTTGTCTCATGCTCAGGTACTGAAAAGCTTTTTTTTGTCCTTGTGCTTCACTCCACCATGAAAACCAAGAGGAAAGAGGCCCCATTCTGACCAGCCCAGGCCTGGGCACTGCAGGTGTGTGATAAGGTGTCCATTGAATTAACAGAGGTTTACAAAACATAAATATGATTTATTGTGTAATGTTCTTGTAAAAAACAGAACACAAAATTTTGTGTATGTTAAGATTATAATTGTCAAATAAGTAGAAGGAAAATGTACGCACATTTAAAGGGCGGTGGAAGGAGTGAGATACGATTGTTGATAAAGGCTTACGTCTGGCTGGCGGAACTGTGGATAACTTTTCTACATTTCAGTTTCAAACTGTTCTGTAAAGTAAAAAAAAAAAATTACCAAAACATTTTTTTAAAAGCAATAAATTGCTCTCTTACCACCTCCTTCTATTTTTATATTCAGATTCCTCCTAACCACATTTGTTCTCTACTTCTAAGAATGAAGATTTCTGTCTTGGGCAGAGAAAGCCAAATTTTCCCTTTCAGTAGGAGTTGACTGACCTGTCTTGTCCGTGTCATCTGTTCCCAGATACCATCTGCCAGAAAACATGTTCCCATCTCTTTCTTACTCTTCTTGCTTTGTGAGACAAAAAGTAATTATGAGGATTTTGATTTCTATCAGAACACCATACGGATGGATATTTTTAGATGCATAAATGGCCCAGGTGTCAGGTCCCAAATCTGACTTTCAAGAACAAGCTTTCCCCTAGATTCCCCAAAGGGAATATAAGCTCAGAAGACAAAATATAAGGCCAAGGAGCCCTTGTTCCTGGTGGAGGCTTTGCCCCAAACCCCACTGCAGAGCCGAGGCAGATCTCCCTTGGCTTTGTTGGGTGACCTTCTCCTCTCCAGGTAAGCCCAGCCTCAAATCCTAGAGCTGCTGCCCTGTGAAGAAGGGCGATCCTGAACACTCCTACCCAGGGGAGTGGAAGAGAGCACATGAGCACATTGGCCCCAGAACCCAGAGCCCCAGTGATCTGGGAAGCCCACCTAGCAGTGGGACTACCCCTAGCCCAGTACAAGTAAGTAACTACTAAATGCAGGAGAGAAAGAAGATCACACCCTTAGCACTGTGGACCTATCTTTGACTCTAAGCAACCCCATTACAGAAGGGAAAGGGGAGGAGAAAATCAGATAGGAGGAGCCTGGTCCAACTTGAGATCAATACGTAAGTTGCCATTTGCATTCTGAAATTTAGTTTTCTTTAGATGTACCATTCACTCTACCTTTGCACATGTCTTGCATCTGTGTTCACAAGAGAATCCCCTTGGGAGCTTTATAAGCAACCATTTGGAGTAATTTCCCCTAAGGAGACATTTTAATCAATTTTGTCATTTTGGGCCATGTTAAAATGTTTGGATTCAGTGTGGTAGGAAAAGGGTGAGCCTTAAAAATTGCCAAGGAGTGGGGGGAGGAGTCAAGATGGCGGAGAAGTAGCAGGCTGAGACTACTTCAGCTAGCCGGAGATCAGCTAGATAGCTTATCTAAAGATTGCAAACACCTGAAAATCCATCGGCAGATCGAAGAGAAGAAGAACAGCAATTCTGGAAACAGAAAAACAACCACTTTCTGAAAGGTAGGACCGGCGGAGAAGTGAATCCAAAGCGACGGGAAGATAGACCCCAGGGGGAGGGGCCGGCTCCCGGCTAGCGGCGGAGCAACGGCGCACAAAATCAGGACTTTTAAAAGTCTGTTCCACTGAGGGACATCGCTCCAGAGGCTACCCGGGGCAAAGCCCACACAGGGTCAGCGTGGCCTCAGGTCCCGCAGGGTCACAGAAGGATCGGGGGTGTCTGAGTGTCGCAGAGCTTGCGGGTATTGGAACGGGAAAGCCGGCTACAGAGACAGAGCCGACAGTAAGCTCCCAGCTCAGGGTGACCTTGAACCGGTCGCAGGCTCGGTGAGCTCAGAGCGCGGCCGAGGTCAGGCAGAGGGGAGTAACTGGGCGCTGTTCTCTGAGGGCGCACTGAGGAGTGGGGCCCCGGGCTCTCGGCTCCTCCGGGCCAGAGACCACGAGGCCGCCATTTGTATTCCCGTGCTCCGGAACTCTACAGAAAGCGCTCAGGGAACAAAAGCTCCTGAAAGCAAACCCGAGCGGATTACTCACACCGGGCCCCGGGTAAGGGCAATGTAAGGGGCAGAAACTTGAGAATCACTACAACAGGCCCCTCCCCCAGAAGATCAACAAGAAATCCAGCTGAGACCAAGTTCACCTACCAAGGAGTGCGGTTTCAATACCAAGGAGAGCAGCAGAATTCCAGAGGAGGAGAAAGCCAAGCACGGAACTCATGGCTTTTTCCCTGTGATTTTTTTTAGTCTTGCAGTTAATTTAATTTTTTTCTTTTTCATTTTTTGTTTTTTTATCTCGCCTTCGGGTAAAATTTTTTTTTTAACTGTTACCTTTTTCTTTTTTAATGATTTTTTACTAGTTTATCTAATATATATATTTTTTCTTTTTTATATTTTTCTTAGGTGTTTTCTTTTCTTAAAATTCTTTTCTTTCTTCCTTTTTGAACCTCTTTTTATCCCCTTTCTCCCCCCTCATGATTTGGGATCTCTTCTAATTTGGTTAAAGCATATTTTCCTGGGGCTGTTGCCACCTTTTTAGTATTTTACTTGCCCCTTCATATACTCTTATCTGGACAAAATGACAAGACAGAAAAATTCAACACAAAAAAAAGAACAAGAGGCAGTACCGAAGGCTAAGGACCTAATCAATACAGACATTGGTAATATGTCAGATCTAGAGTTCAGAATGACAATTCTCAAGGTTCTAGCCGGGCTCGAAAAATGCATGAAAGATATTAGAGAAACCCTCTCGAGAGATATAAAAGCCCTTTCTGGAAAAATAAAAGAACTAAAATCTAACCAAGTTGAAATCAAAAAAGCTATTAATGAGGTGCAATCAAAAATGGAGGCTCTCACTGCTAGGATAAATGAGGCAGAAGAAAGAATTAGTGATATAGAAGACCAAATGACAGAGAATAAAGAAGCTGAGCAAAAGAGGGACAAACAGCTACTGGACCACGAGGGGAGAATTCGAGAGATAAGTGACACCATAAGACGAAACAACATTAGAATAATTGGGATTCCAGAAGAAGAAGAAAGAGAGAGGGGAGCAGAAGGTATACTGGAGAGAATTATTGGGGAG
This sequence comes from Mustela nivalis, assembly GCF_964662115.1. Taxonomy (NCBI): domain Eukaryota; kingdom Metazoa; phylum Chordata; class Mammalia; order Carnivora; family Mustelidae; genus Mustela; species Mustela nivalis. The sequence goes on along the minus strand of NC_139027.1, from coordinate 51,282,029 downwards.
AATTTCCCCAATATGGCAAAGGGAACGAGCATCAAAATTCAGGATCAGAGAACGCCCCTCAAAATCAATAAGAATAGGCCCACACCCCGTCACCTAATAGTAAAATTTACAAGTCTCAGTGACAAAGAGAAAATCCTGAAAGCAGCCCGGGAAAAGAAGTCTGTAACATACAATGGTAAAAATATTAGATTGGCAGCTGACTTATCCACAGAGACCTGGCAGGCCAGAAAGAGCTGGCATGATATTTTCAGAGCACTAAACGAGAAAAACATGCAGCCAAGAATACTATATCCAGCTAGGCTATCATTGAAAATAGAAGGAGAGATTAAAAGCTTCCAGGACAAACAAAAACTGAAAGAATTTACAAACACCAAACCAGCTCTACAGGAAATCTTGAAAGGGGTCCTCTAAGCAAAGAGAGAGCCTACAAGTGGTAGATCAGAAAGGAACAGAGACCATATACAGTAACAGTCACCTTACAGGCAATACAATGGCCCTAAATTCATATCTCTCAATAGTTACCCTGAATGTTAATGGGCTAAATGCCCCTGCCAAAAGACACAGGGTATCAGAATGGATAAAAAAACAAAACCCATCTATATGTTGCCTCCAAGAAACTCATTTTAAGCCCGAAGACACCTCCAGATTTAAAGTGAGGGGGTGGAAAAGAATTTACCATGCTAATGGACATCAGAAGAAAGCAGGAGTGGCAATCCTTATATCAGATCAATTAGATTTTAAGCCAAAGACTATAATAAGAGATGAGGAAGGACATTATATCATACTCAAAGGGTCTGTCCAACAAGAAGATTTAACAATTTTTTTTTAAAGATTTTTATTTATTTGTCAGAGAAAGCGAGTGAGAGCGAGCACAGGCAGACAGAGTGGAAGGCAGAGTCAGACGGAGAAGCAGGCTCCCTGTGGAGCAAGGAGCCCGATATGGGACTCGATCCCAGGACGCTGGGATCATGACCTGAGCCGAAGGCAGCTGCTCAACCAACTGAGCCACCCAGGCGTCCCAAGATTTAACAATTTTAAATATCTATGCCCCCAACGTGAGAGCAACCAACTATATACAGCAATTAATAACAAAATCAAAGAAACACATAAACAATAATACAATAATAGTAGGGGACTTTAACACTCCCCTCACTGAAATGGACAGATCATCCAAGCAAAAGATCAGCAAGGAAATAAAGGCCTTAAACGACACACTGGACCAGATGGACATCACAGATATATTCAGAACATTTCATCCCAAAGCAACAGAATACACATTCTTCTCTAGTGCACATGGAACATTCTCCAGAATAGATCACATCCTCGGTCCTAAATCAGGACTCAACTGGTATCAAAAGATTGGGATCATTCCCTGCATATTTTCAGACCACAATGCTCTAAAGCTAGAACTCAACCACAAAAAGAAGTTTGAAAAGAACCCAAATACATGGAGACTAAACAGCATCCTTCTAAAGAATGAATGGGTCAACCGGGAAATTAAAGAAGAATTGAAAAAAATCATGGAAACAAATGATAATGAAAATACAACGGTTCAAAAACTGTGGGACACAACAAAGGCAGTCCTGAGAGGAAAATATATAGCGGTACAAGCCTTTCTCAAGAAACAAGAAAGGTCTCAGGTACACAACCTAACCCTACACCTAAAGGAGCTGAAGAAAGAACAAGAAAGAAACCCTAAGCCCAGCAGGAGAAGAGAAATCATAAAGATCAGAGCAGAAATCAATGAAATAGAAACCAAAAAAACAATAGAACAAATCAACGAAAGTAGGAGCTGGTTTTTTGAAAGAATTAATAAAATTGATAAACCCCTGGCCCGACTTATCAAAAAGAAAAGAGAAAGGACCCAAATAAATAACATCATGAATGAAAGAGGAGAGATCACAACTAACACCAAAGAAATACAAACTATTATAAGAACATACTATGAGCAACTCTACGGCAATAAATTTGACAATCTGGAAGAAATGGATGCATTCCTAGAAACATATAAACTACCACAACTGAACCAGGAAGAAATAGAAAGCCTGAACAGACCCATAACCAGTAAGGAGATTGAAACAGTCATTAAAAATCTCCAAACAAACAAAAGCCCAGGGCCAGATGGCTTCCCGGGGGAATTCTACCAAACATTTAAAGAAGAACTAATTCCTATTCTCCTGAAACTGTTCCAAAAAATAGAAATGGAAGGAAAACTTCCAAACTCATTTTATTAGGCCAGCATCACCTTGATCCCAAAACCAGACAAGGATCCCACCAAAATGAGAGCTATAGACCAATATCCTTGATGAACACAGATGCGAAAATACTCAACAAAATACTAGCCAACAGGATTCAACAGTACATTAAAAAGATTATTCACCACGACCAAGTGGGATTTATTCCAGGGCTGCAAGGTTGGTTCAACATCCGCAAATCAGTCAATGTGATACAACACATCAATAAAAGAAAGAACAAGAACCATATGATACTCTCAATAGATGCTGAAAAAGCATTTGACAAAGTACAGCATCCCTTCCTGATCAAAACTCTTCAAAGTGTAGGGATAGAGGGCACATACCTCAATATCATCAAAGCCATCTATGAAAAACCCACCGCAAATATCATTCTCAATGGAGAAAAACTGAAAGCTTTTCCGCTAAGGTCAGGAACACGGCAGGATGTCCATTATCACCACTGCTATTCAACATAGTACTAGAGGTCCTAGCCTCAGCAATCAGACAACAAAAGGAAATTAAAGGCATCCAAATCGGCAAAGAAGAAGTCAAATTATCACTCTTCGCAGATGATATGATACTATATGTGAAAAACCCAAAAGACTCCACTCCAAAACTGCTAGAACTTATACAGGAAGTCAGTAAAGTGTCAGGATATAAAATCAATGCACAGAAATCAGTTGCATTTCTCTACACCAACAGCAAGACAGAAGAAAGAGAAATTAAGGAGTCAATCCCATTTATAATTGCACCCAAAACCATAAGATACCTAGGAATAAACCTAACCAAAGAGACACAGAATCTATACTCAGAAAACTATAAAGTACTCATGAAAGAAATTGAGGAAGACACAAAGAAATGGAAAAATGTTCCATGCTCCTGGATTGGAAGAATAAATATTGTGAAAATGTCTATGCTACCTAAAGCAATCTACACATTTAATGCAATTCCTATCAAAATACCATCCATCTTTTTCAAAGAAATGGAACAAATAATTCTAAAATTTATATGGAACCAGAAAAGACCTCGAATAGCCAAAGGGATATTGAAAAAGAAAGCCAATGTTGGGGGAGAGGGTTTGGGAGAAGGGGGTGGGATTATGGACATTGGGGAGGGTATGTGCTTTGGTGAGTGCTGTGAAGTGTGTAAACCTGGTGATTCACAGACCTGTACCCCTGGGGATAAAAATATATGTTTATAAAAAATAAAAAATTTTATTAAAAGCCTTAAAAAAATAAATAAAAGTACACTTAACATCCAAAAAAAAAAATTGCCAAGGAGTGGATGGGCTTGGTGGGTTTAGTGCCCTGAAAAGAGCTCTCTAACATCCATGTCGGGAATGGGTAGGTTGTACTCGTTCGGTAAGAGTTAATAAAAGCCTTAACTATGGCAGTCTGAGGAGGTGAGTCTGAGGGAGGAGGAGAAGGTTTGAGAGCCATTCCAGGGAAGAGCTGATGGGATTAGAAGAGGAATGAAGGTCATGTCCAAGGTTATAGCTTGGGAAACAAAGTGGGTAGTGACAGCTGTAATCCAGACATGTAATACAGATGGAGAAGTAGGCCTTTGAGGAAGGGATAATGAGTTTGAGATGCCTGAGAGATATCTAGGCAGAAATTTTCAGTATATATTTGAAGATATGGGCCTGGAGCTTGTGATAGAGATCGGGGGTCTTATTATGGTATAGAAAATAGTTATAGATGTGCAGATACAGATATATGGTAGATATGTGTGAGAGACCCAGGCAGAGATTGAGGTAGATCTAGATAGATCTTGACACATGGCAATTAGAGTCCAAATGTGGATGACTCCAAGAATTTTTTCAAGGAAGAAATAGTGGTAGTTGGTAGTAGGTAACCATTTAAATGTATGTGATAAAACCATTGTAAGCAGTGAAAAGTGACTCCAGACATCTGAGTCTGGGTGTCTGGAAGGACAGGGGTCCCATGGGCAGAGAAAACAAGGACAGGTTGTAGGAGGAGAGGATGACCAGTGTCAGAGTCACTGTGTTGGAGATAATGGCAGGACATACAGCTGGAAGGGCCAACTAGGCAGCTGTAGGAGCAGAGCTCTGGTGGGGTCAGCCTGAAGGTGCAGAATTCAGAATCATAAAATCCCAAGATGTTAGTGCTGGAAGGGACTTTCGACTCCATCTCACCTGATGCCTTCCTTTTATACCTGAGGAAACTGAGATAAATTAAAAGCTCAACTCAAGCTTACACAGCTTTTGCTAGCAGAACCAGAAGCAGAAACCTAGTCTCTCCATTCCTAGTTCAGAACTTTTGAGAATGTGAAAATGGAGAAGACAGCTTTCTGAGAGAGAACGGCAAAGGGCTGTTGCAGTGTTAAGTAAGTCACGGTGACTCTGAGTACGTTAGTATGTTACGTTAGAACACGTGCATGGTTGGAAGGGACAGAAATTCATTGCCAAGTCACAGTGAGGCTAGGAATGGCCTTCAAGGATAGCTGGATCAAGGGGCCAAATGCCATCTGGACTGTTTCTTTTAAGCATCTCTCTTCTCTGTATGAGCCTGATGCTCTCATATTGGGCTTCACTCATAATAGCAGACATGGCCACTGGTGTACTCCAGACTCTTCTCCTTCTAGCGTTTGGTCAGAGAGGGAAAAAGGCTTGCCTTTTTTATTTTGATTGGTTTTTGATTGACCAGTTTACATCATGCCAATATCTGACCAAAATGCTACGATCCACAAGACATCACATGACTACAACTGGGAAATTGTTTCTAATTGAAAGAAAGGAGGTAGGGGAAGAATGCTGGGAAGAAGGAGTCAGCAGGTCTAGTGTACTTGACAAAAACTTGGAGCATAGACAGGAAAACCTGAGCATCAAGGGATCAGCTACATGAGAGAGATGAAAGAGGGAAGGCTCAGGGCAAAAACCAAGTGATCTAAAGGTTGAGGATCGGGGAACCAGAAGAGGTCTCTGTCTGTAAGTGATGAGGTACAAGGGAGGGAAAATAGGAAAGGATTAGGTGAGTGGAGCAGGATAGAGAAGTAGAGAAAGTAGGCAGTTAAGGTGTCAAGCACCACTTGGATTTGAGGTCACAGCAAATCCAGGAGCTGTGCCTAGCAAAGAGCCAAAAAGGGCTCTTTCCTCAAGGACAGGAGGGGACACAGAGGGAAACATGGCCCATTACATAGGCAGTCAGAAAGGGTAGATGAGCCAATGAGAGGAGCCAGAACACAGATTCCTTAGATTATGTCTTCTAGGAAATAAGACTTAATTATGATGACCCATAAAAACATGGACCAGTTTTTGATAGGGTTACTAGACCAGTAGATTAGAAGCATGAAGAAAACATAGAGGCTCAAAAAGAAAAAGAAGCTGTAATCACAATTCCCAGAAGTAACACTATTGAATTTCACATGTTACTTTATATAAATGCTTTTCCTTTTTACAAAAGTTGAATCTTACTGCGCATATTCTTTTAAAACTTGCCTTTTCACTTAACAATATAATGCAAACATCTTTTTGTGTCAACACATATATGTCTACAATATTTTTATTGGCTGCATATAATTCTAATGTTTACATATATCATCATTTATTTAAATCCCTACTGGGGCCACATAGGCAATATTCAATTTCCTTTTTTTTTTTAAGCTTTATTTATTTAAATCAACTCTAAACCCAATGTGGGGCTCAAACTCATGACCCCAAGATCAAGATCAAATGCTCTTTTGACCAAGCCAGCCAGGTACCCCAGCAATATCCAGTTCCTTATAATTTTCTCTTTTTAAAATTTTTTTAAATTTCTTTCAGCATAACAGTATTCATCATTTTTGCACCACACCCAGTGCTCCATGCAATCCATGCCCTCTATAATACCCACCACCTGGTACCCCGACCTCCCCCCCCGCCGCCCCTTCAAAACCCTCAGATTGTTTTTCAGAGTCCATGGTCTCTCATGGTTCACCTGCCCTTATAATTTTCCATAGCTAAACCTTTATATACATGACCTTCAACTTAGAACAAATTCCTGGAAATATAATTTCTTCAAAGAGAGTGTGCATACTATAAAAAACAAAATTACCCTTCAGAAGGATTGTACCACTTTCTCTCCTTCTCAATGATGGTAAAGAAAAAACTATTTTTTCCCTTTTTGATGGTAGTTTTCTTTTCCAACTATTACTGGTAAGAACAATACACATGTCTAGTATTGGGAATATATTATAAGAGTCCCTGTTCAAATATTGGGGAACCAGATGAGAGACAAAGGGAAAAGATGGTATTTTGTAGGTTTTTTTTATTTGGTTGTTTTTCTTCTAATCAACAGATTCTAAGTGTTCTTTATATTGTCAACATGAAAGTACTCTGTCAGATAGTGTATTGCAAATATTTTTCCAAGTATGTGGCTTCTCTTCTTATTTTCTTAAATGGAATTTTTTAAATAGCAGAAGTTTTTCATTTTGATGAAATTTAATTTTTTAAAATGTTTCTCTATGGTTCATGCTTTTTGTGTCCATACTAAGAAATATTCACTCACCCCAAAGTCATAAAGATTACCTATGATTTCTCCTAAAAGGTTTACAGTTTTAGCTTTTACATTTAGGTACCTGATCCATTTTAAGTAATGTTTAGTATGAGGTGAGGTAAGGGCTAGGGTTCTTGTTTTCCACATGAATCTGCTTTTGATTGAGCATCATTTGTTGAAAAACACTATCCTTTTCCTCATTGAATCAGTTTGCCCCCTTTGTTGGAAATCAATTGGTCATATTTGTTTGGGCCTATTGCTGAACTTATTGTGTTTGATCGATCTACCCTGGTGCTAATTTGACACAGGCTTACTTACTGTGACTTCATAGTCAGATTTGAAATTACTATTAATTTTTTAACTTCTTGATTTAATAACTTTTTAAATATTTATTTTTAATCTTAACTTGTTTAATGGTGAAAACATTTAAGAGTACAAATTTGCCTCTGAATAACACTTTGAGTAATCTTTGCTATATGGAATGACCTTGGACAACCACACATTAAGATATATTTTAAAGCTAAGATAGGAGTGCATGGGTGGCTCAGATGGTTGGGCATCTGCCTTCAGCTCGGGTCATGATCTCCAGGTCCTGGGATTGAGCCCCACATCGGGCTCCCAGCTCAGTAGGGAGTCTGCTTCTCCTTCTCCCTCTGCCTGTCATTCCCCCTGCATGTGCTTACTCTCTCTCTTAAAAAAAAGATAATTAAAACTTATGTTAATGGCACATACACAAAAAAGATATTAAGTACAAAAAAGAATTTAGGAAGTGACTGCTTTAAGAAAAGTAGTAAAAAATAATAAATTTAGTATAAAAGTCCCAGACCTTTAGTTTAAAGGCACCAACCTTCCTCTTAAGCATTCCTAAGAGACAGCCCGGCCCCACCACAACACTACCAGATATGTTCCCATGAATCTCTTCAGGCTGCTGGTCACTTCTGGTCTTGCTTGCTCTAAAAGACACAGCTACAGTGGCCTCCACCACTGTGCACTACCCCTCACACTCCGCCGCCATTGACACCGGTGGTTCCGGAGGGTTCTCCTCTCTTTTCTCCAGTCTTCCCTTCCCCCAAAGACTTTTCCATGAGGATTCACACTGGCAACTTATGTCACCACTCTTCTAGGGTGAGAGGAATCCCGGGGCTCCTGGGATAGTGGACTGGGTAGGTAGGTGGCTGAGGTCCTCATCAGAATCCCTTGGGCTCCTGAAAAACTACATGGTTTTGTGAAAATGGCTTACTTCTTAGCCAGCTTAAGCCTTTCACAATTTTGTTGTTCTTTTAAAACTACACAGTGTTATAAAAGTAACACATACTCAATGTAGAACATCTGGAACATAGAGAAAAGTAGAGAGAGACAAAAATCATCTGTAATTCACCACTGGTGTGAACACTGTTACTATCCTTCTATGTATATTTTTAACCTCATTAAGACTCAAACTGTTTCTACAGTTTTATATCCTGCCATGGTAAGTTAATATTATTTGGGGATTATTGTCTTGTTTAACTTTTTTTTTGAAAACCCTATTTTAATGTCTGTATATTTTTCCATGATATATCATAATGTAACCATCAACCATTGTTGATTATGTAGACTATTCCCATTTTGCTCTTATAAATAACATGTGCTATGCATCCTTAAACACATCTGCATTATTTATTATTTCTTTATAATAAATTCCTAGAAGTAGAATTACTGGTTGAAAGAGCATAAATCTTTATAAGGCTCTTGATACATAGAGGACAAATTTCTTTCTAGAAAATTTTTATCAGTTCATACTCCCACCAGCTGTGAATAACAGTGTTATATCACACTCTGGCAAGCACTATTTTTTTTTCGATCTTTGTTAATTTGATAGGCTAAAAAAAGACATCTTGTTGCCTTAATTTGCATATTTTGATAACCAGCAATGTTAAAATTTTTATGTGTTTATTAACCTTTCATAATTTTGTTTCAAAGCTCTTTACATTTTAAGACCATTATCTTTCTGCCATATTTGCTGGAGATATTTGAGGTATTGTTCAATGTTCTTAATTGTCAGTGGTCATTTGAAATAGTAAAAATTCTTTTTAGCTATTTTTACATTACTGCTTCAACTATTTAGATGGATAGTGGTTGGTTAAAAATGTCTCAAGAAATCTTGCTTTTATAAATCTCTTTCTACCATTCTAATAGGTTTTGCTTTGTGCCTTTTGATGCTATAATATTGGAGTATTAAGCATCAACCAGGTTCTGAAAGGAAACAGATGGCCCACTGTAAGTGGGTAATTTGAGGAGAGCCTAATAAAGAAACTAAAGGCAAAGGTGTGGTTCTGGTACAGTGAAACCACCATGGTAGTATAGTACCCTAGGGCTAGAATAGCAGGGATCCATCCTCTCCCTTAGGTTGGAAGGAGCAAAGGTGAGAGCAGATCTGGAAACCTGAAAACAAGGAGGGCCATGTGGAAAGGGCTCTCTCCAGTGAGAACTATGACCTCAGGGAAGGGACAGAGTCAACCTGTGATACTGTTGCAGGTAGGCTACTGGGGAACTAAGCATCCCAACTCTACCTTTCATCCTCCCTTTAATCTGCTGCTGGTGTTCTCCATTGGCCAAACCCAAGTAGAAGAAGAGAGCAAGGGAGCTGTTCATGTCCCTACAGGTTCCCCTATTGGGGTTCAAAGGACCCAAGGGGATAAAGGAAGAGCAGATCTGGCAGGCTACGTGAAAAGTGCCCAGCACAAAGACTTCTTACTGTTAAAAAATCCCTACCACTTTTAACTCTTATCCATAAAAACTGACCTTTTATGATACTTTTTGTCTTAATTCTGCTTTTTCTGATATCCTATTGACTTGTTTTTCTAATGTGATTTAGCCTGTGCACTTTCTACTGGTTCAAGATTAATTTGACTTGATTTATGTTCTACATAGCTTGCACTGGGCTAAGAGAAAGGGGAAAATGCACAGACACTGGGCAGAGGCTGCAGGCTGTCCTCTAATACCCGTTTCCCTCTCCTTGGTAGTACCAACACTCTCAGTTGTCATCTGGCCACATGGCTGCTCAGAACAAAGCCTGCATTTCCCAGCCTTCCTCATGGCTCAGGTGACATGGGACTAAGACCTGGCCAATGGGATGTGCAGAGAATCTATGTAGGCAATACTGGTCATTTCCCTGAAGGATGGAGAATGAGCCTCCCCCCTTCCCCTCCACACTGCTCCTTGAAGCATAGATATGGCAGAGAGTCACTGGGATGATAAGGAATGCTGGAGCAGTGGGGTCCTTGGACTGCCTGATTGTTTTTCTACAGACCTAGATGAGAAAGACATAAACTTCTTGTTTAAGTTACTGTTGCTTTGTGTATGACACTAAAGCCAAGCCTAATTCCTAACTGCCACAGATCCCAAGGAGCAGAATTTCAGCCATCTATTCAAAGGGGGAAAGAGAATGGAGATAACACTTTCTGAGCACCCGCTGAGTGCTTTCACCTATATTACTGCACTTAATACTCCCAGTAATCCTACTATTATCACCATTTTCACTCATGAGGAGACTGAGGCTCGGTTTGCTTAGGAAACTTGCCCATAGTCACACAGTTAATACCCTGAATAGGTAGGAGTTCCAACAAAGGTGTGGCTACCTGACTCCAAAGCCCTAGTTCCCTTCACATCAATCTCCTATAGACGAGCGAACAAAAAAGAGATTCCCAACTGGGCCAAGAGCAAGCTCATGTATAGGCTTTAATTGCCTCATATCCTCTTGTGTGCTTCTGGGAACCAAATAGATAAACCATAACACCTTGTCATCATAGCAACCATTGTTTACAACTGGAATTCATTCTTCAGCTCTGAGGAATGGCGAGGAGCCCTCAGCTCCGGGGATTTATGAGTAATAAGAAATGCTAGAACTCCAGCCTTCTATTGTAAAACAGAGAGGCCTTGGAAGATGAAGGTACATACTACACAACGTCAAGCATTCGTGACTCACATGCCATCACCAGCATCATCCTAAAAACACTCTTGGTTCAAAGAAAATCAGTTTCCCCAGCAAGATTCCCATTTCTCTCATTTACATACCAAAGGTGGGCAACAGGAGGAGAATTATGGAAGCTTGGATCATTTTTATACTTCTCAAGGGTAGTAAGAAAAGGAATTGGGTTAGGGAATGTGCCTGGTGCCCAGGTCTTATCGAGCTGTTACCATAACTTAATGAAGTCTCCACATTTGTACTTTCCTGGGCTCTCTTTCAGAGAGCTGCTTTGGGCCAGAACTTTGGGGGGCATGCCGTGAAGTTAGTTCATCTCTAAAAATAGTCAAGTTCTCTCTGTTGTGTTGTAGCAAGAGCTCCCCTTATTCATACCCAGGTGTGTATTCCATGTGCTACTAAAGCTTCCAGTCCTTGAGGTGACAAAACTGGCCTGGGTCCAATGTGAGAAGGAAGAGAATGACCCCTTCTCTGTCTCTTGACCATTTGACCCCAAACAAACACTCTGGAAGCTGGACTTCTTTCTCTCTTCTAAGCCACAGACTGAGATTCATCTTTCTTGCATATGAATGTTACAAGACCATTTGTTGAAAAGACTATCCTTTCTTCACTGAATGGCTTTTGCATCTTGGTAAAAAATCAACTTACCAACCTCACACCATATACAAAATTAACTTAAAATGGACGAAAAACCTAAATATAAATATGCAAGAACCGAAATTATAAAATTCTTAGAAGATGGGTATGAACCTCCATGATCTTTGTTTTATAGATATGACAACAAAAACATGAACAATGGGATGAAAAAAATAGATAAATTGGCCTGCAACAAAATTTAAAACTTCTGTGCATCGAAGGACATTGCCCAAAAGTGATAAGACAATCCAAAGAATGGGAGAAAATATTTGCAAATCGTCTGCTAAAAGTCTAATATCCAAAATATTTTACAACCTTTACCACTTAACAACAAGAAGACCACAACTTAATTAAAAAGCAGGAAAAGACGTGACATTTCTCCAAAAATTTACTAACAACCAACCGACTGCTCATGAAAAGGTATTCAACATCACAGTCATTAGGGAAAGGCAGAAAGCCACAGTGAGCTCTCACCTCACACTCACTAGGATGGTCACAATAAACCAAAACAAAACCAAGGAAGTACGAAGTGTGGTGAGGATGTGAAGAAATGGAAATCCTCATACGTTGCTGGTGGGAAAGTGAAATGGCACAGCAGGTGTAGGAAACAGTTTGGTTGTTCCTAAGTAAGTGAAACAAAGAATTATCATATTACCCAGCAATTCCCTTTCTAGGCATATGCCCCAAAGACTTGAAAACAGGTGTTCAAAGAGAAATCTGTACACAAAGATTCATAGCGACACTACTCACTATAGTCAAAAGGTAGAAGCAACCAAAATACCCATTAGCTGATGAGAAGATAAACAAAATGTGGTATATCCATACAATGCTATATTATTCAGGCATAAAAAGGAATGAGGATTGAAACGTGCTATAACACGGATAAATCTTGAAAACATTATGCTAAGTAAATGAAACCAGACACAAAAAGCCATGTACGGTATGATTTAATTTATATGAAATACCCAGAATAGACAAATCCTTTGAGGCAGAAATCAGATTAGTGGTTGCCCAGAGCTGAGGACAGAGGGGAAAGTGGTGTGATTGCTTGATGGGGACAGTGTTTCTTTCTGGGGTGAATTTTGTTTTGTTTGTTTGTATGTAGAGTCTACATATAAGTGAAATCATATGGCATTTGTTGTTCTCTGTATGACTTATTTTACTCAGCATAGTACTACCCTCGAGGTATTATTCATTCATGTTGTCACAGAAGACAAGATTCCTTCTTTTCTCTCTTTCTATCTTTGTTTCTTCCTTCCTTCCTTCCTCCTTTTCTTCCTTTCTTTCCTTCTTTCTTTCTTTATGCTGAGTAGTAATCCCTTGTGTGTATATACCATATCTTCTTTATCTATTCATCCTTCGATGGACACTGGGTCACTTTCATAGCTTGACTCTTGTAAATAACGCTGCAATGAACATAGGTGTGCATATATCTTTTTAAATTAGTGTTTTTATTTTCTTCAGATAAATGCCCATAAGTGGAATAGCTGGGTCATAGGGTAGCTCTATTTCTAATTTTTTGAGGAGCCTCCAAAATGTTTTCCACAGTGGCTGCACCAGTTTACATTCCCACCAACAGTGCATGAGGGTTCCCTTTCTCCACATCCTCTTTAACACTTGCTTCTTGTCTTTTTGAAAACAGTCATTCTAACAGTTGTGAAGGGCTATCTCATCATGGTTTTGATTTGCATTTCCCTGATCATTAGTGACATTGAGCATCTTTTAATGTGTCTGTTGGCCATCCATAGGTCTTCTTTGGAAAAATGTCTATTTAGATCCCCTGCTCATTTTTTTTTTTTAATCAGATATTTTTTTTGCTGTTGAATTGTTTGAGTAGCTCTGCCTCTCTACCTGGTCATGATGTGGCACTTCTCTCCATCGCTGTTGAGTAGCTGTTCCATTAGCTTGTCAGGCTTTTTTTCAGAGGGCACTGATCCTTGTAGCTGTAGATTCGGTTTGTCTGTGGAAAGAGGTGAGCTCAGGATCTTCTCATATCACCATCCTGCACTACGTATATTTTAAACACTGAATCTGTAATTGGAAACCTTTCCACAAAAAGAGTTCTGGCCCAGAAGTTTACAATAAACATTTAAGGAAGAAATAATGCCAGTGTTATACAAACTGTTCCAAAGAATGTAAAAAGAGTAAGCACTTCCCAATTTATTTTATGAAGATAGATGGAAAAAAATAAACAAATTGTGAGCAAAGCAAATCTAGTGATATGTTTAAAAAACCAAGTTGGATTTATTCCAAGAATGCATAGTGAAAGGTTAGTTTAACATTCAAAAACTCAAGCAATATAACTCACTATATTAATTATAATTGAGAAGAAAAATCAAATAATTATCTCAGTAGATGTAGAAAAATGTATAAAGTTCTTAGGAGATTGGGTGAGCCTGGTGGTGGGTATTGTGGAGGACACATATTGCGTGGAGCACTGGGTGTGGTGCATAAATAATAAATTCTGGGACACTGAAAGGAAATTTTCAAAATAAAAAATTTTTAAAAGACACTATTAGATTAAAAAATGTATGAAGTTTTCTCTCTCTTTAGAGAGAATATATTATATGTATATATATATGTATATGTTCATGATTAAATAAATAAAAACTGTTAGCAACTAGGAATAAAAGGAAACTTGCTGAAGCTGGTAAATTATATATACAAAAAACTTAGAGCAAACATTGTACTTAATAACGAAGTATTGAAACCTTTCCCTCTGAGTTCAGGAATACGACAAATGTATCTACTATTACTTCTCTTCAATGTTTAACAAAGATTTCAGTCAATGTGTTAAGGAAAGAGAATAAAATTTAATAAGATACAGACATTAGGAAAAGAAATAAAGGTCATTATTCACAGGTGATATAATATTGCTCATGGAAAACTTGGAACAATTTCAGATAAATTATTACAACTAATAATGGATTTAACAAAGTCACTGGGAATAAAATTAATATAGGATAATCAATTGTACCTCTACATACTAGCAGCATACAATTAAAGAGCCGAGTACTGCTCTTTAGGATACTACTTATAGGATACTACTTATGATCTATCAAGAAAACCAAATACCTAGGGCTTAATCTAATAAACTGTGTATAAGAACTCTACAAGAAATATACAAATATCGTTAGGAGAACTTTGAAATATTTAAATAAACAGAAGTATATATCATGTCAAGAATTAGAAAGCTCAATATTACAAAGCTATCTGGAGTCCCCAGACTATGTCCACACAGAGAGACTCACACATACACATCGATTGAGACAAAGGTGACACTACAGTGCAATGGGGAAAGGATGGCCTTTTCAGTAGATAATGCTGTGTAAGCTGTAATCCCACATGTAAGTAAAAAGTCTTGACTTTTACCTAACATCACAGGCAAAAATTAAATCCCAGGTGTATTGTGGATCTAAATGTGAAAGGTAAAACTACAAACTTCTAGAGAAGTGGTTGGCAAATATTTTTTGTAAAGGGCCAGATAGTAAGCCCTTAATGCTTTGTGTGCTATACTACTCAACTCTGTGACTATAGCACACAAAAGCAGCCATAAACAATATACTAACAAACAAGCATGGCTGTGTCCCAATAAAACTTTTTTTTACAAAAATAGGTGGTAGACTTTAATTTGTCAATGCAGTTGTGTGAATTCTCAAAGGAACCAGTATCTCCCCAGGGAGTGAAAATTCATTCTTGGAGGGAGGGGAGCAGACATGTTATTATTATTATTTTTATGCAGATAAATACAGGTTTAATGATCCATTGCTCTTCACACAGGTGGCTACAGAGTCTTTATAATCCCAGAATACACAACCATACAACAAAGACAAATCAGCCAATACTAAAATAAACTTGGTTTCTTAAAACTATCCTGTAAACACTGCAGCCCTTCTTCCATCCAAAATGACCCTCATCTCACATGGAAAGTTCTTATAGGGGAACCAGGAACCTAGTTTTATGGCCAACAGTAAAAACCAAAGAAAAAATAGTAATTTGGTGGTTAGTTGGTGAAGGAAGACATCTGGTGCCCTTCCCTGTGCTCTTTTGCTCTTCTTACTTTTGCTCTCTTTGTCTCTTCTTCAGCCCACCCATGTTAGTTCTCAGTAGGATTGAGTAAGCCATCTGAAACTCATTCACCTCTTTGGAGTTCGCCACAGTGCTGATCTTCTTTTTCCCATCAGTAGCGTTTAACAGACACTTGTTGTCTGAGGGCTAAAACCCTCTGCAGAGCCTTTCCTTGGAATGGGTTTAGTTCAACCATCACACATTTTCAGGGTGATGAACATGCTGCCTGACAACCTTCTGAAAGAGTCTGATCAGCTCCATCAGGAACTGCTCACTCTCCAGCAGCACCATCCCGATGCCTCTATCTCCCCTGGGTCAGCATAAGGCCTATTATATTTATGTAGAAAACATAGATATATGTACAGCACATAAATGGATAGTATATGTGTAGTATTAAAGCTTTACAGTGGAGACAGCAGTGATTAGGAAAAAAATATTAAAGAAGTCTCCTTTGGGAGTAGGATTTTTAGTTATACATTGCTGCAGAACAATATTACTACAAACTTAGTGACATAAAGCAACTCATCTCCTATGTCACAGCTTCCATGCTCCACGAATCTGGCCACAACTTAGTTGAGTCCCCAAGAAGACTATTATCAAAGCATCAGTTAGGGCTAGGTCATTTGAAACTTTTCCCAAGGAAGGATCCACTTCTAAGCTCACATGGTTATTGGCAGCACTCTGTTACTTGCAGGCTTTGGGCCCAAGGACTACAGTTTCTTCCTGCTGTCATCCAGAGGTCACCCTCAGATCCTTGCTACATGGCTGTCCTCATCAGGAAGCTCACCATATGGAATCTTTCTTCTTCAAAACTAGCAAAGGAGAGTGTCGCCAAGCAAGTCAGCTGTTATAATTTCAGTTAACATTATGGTGGAAGAGACAACCCATCACCTTTACTGTGTTCTATTAGCAAGAAGTAAATTGCAGGTCTCTCCTGCACTCAAGGGTGGGGGGTTTTGTAGATGATGGGACCCACCTGTTAAACACAGGTGATAATAAGAAAGGTTAAGAAACCTTGTTCAAGAACTAGATAATGTCTTCATAATCTGAAGGTAAGCAAGGATTTCCTAAGCAGTACACAAAAAGCACTAAGCACAATGGGACAAAATGATAAAGTAGACTACGTTAACACAAATAACTTCTATTCCTCAAAAAACACCATTAGGAAAAAGAAAAGACAAGCAACAAAGTGGGAGGAAACATTTAAAATACACATGTCTGACAAAGATGAAAAAAACTTGTATCCAGCATGTAGCCAGAACTCTTTTAAGTCATGAAAGACAGATGCACCACTAGAGAAATGGGCAAAAGACTTGAATAGGTATGTCTCAAGAGAGGATATGTAAATGCTCAATAAACAGATGAAAAAGTGTGCTGTCATTAATCATCAGGGAAATGCAAATTAAAAACACACCCAAAAGGCTAAAAACTAAAAGACAAAAATACCCATAAGGATATAGAGCAACTAGAACTCCCATCACTGCTAGATTAATGTAAATTGGTAAAAATAATTTTTGACAGTGGTCTTTGATAGTAGATCTTTGCCAGTATTTAGTGAAAATGAACACACAGATACCCTGTGGTCTGCCAATTCCACTGCTAGACATGTACTCAACAGAAGTGACATGTACCAAAATGCTCTTGGCAGCACTGTTCGTTAGTAGTCAAAACTCGAAACAACCAAAATGCCCAGTAATGACTGAATAGATAGATGGTGCTGTACTTACCTAATGTCAATCTAGATAGCAAAGAGAGGAAAAAGGCTTACTGCTTTATGCAACAACATGGATGACTCTCACAAAATAATACTGGGCAAGGGGACAGAAAGTGTGACTTGCTCATATAAATTTCAAAAATGGGAAAAGCTAATCAACGATGAATGGAAGTCAGAATAGAGATTTCCCCTGTGGGAAGAGGAGCCAGTGACTAGTAGGGATCACGGAGAAAATTCTGGGGAGTTGATAATATTCTCTCTCTCCATCTGGAAGCTGGTTATAATGATTTGTTCACTGGGCTGCACACTTATAATTTATGCACTTGACTGTGTGCACGTAAAGCTTCTAGAAAAAGTTTACTTTAAAATTATATTCACTGAATTACTAACACCCAAATATAAAATCTAAATCACTAGTAGAGAGAAATACAGATTAAAGTAATAATGAAATGTCGCTTCATCCAAAAACATCTATTCCTAGAGGACATGTGGAGGGAAAGGAACTCTAACATATCGTTGATGCCGATATGAACTGTTTTAGCGGTTTTGAAAAGCAACCTGTAAACACCCATAAAATTAAACTATATAGATATATGTATCCACCTAGCCATAATATTAAAAGAACTAGGATATATAAGGACATATATTCAAGGACATTTATTGCTGCCTTGTTATTGTGGGGGAAAAAACTGGAAGCAAAATTAATGCCTATAAATAGGGGAATAGCTGAAAAATATGTTTTGGCCATACCATGGAATATTAGACAGCTGTTTTATAAAAATAGGAAATATACTTTTTTGCCCTAGAGGGATTTACGTGAGGTTTGATGAAGCAAGTTGTAGAGAAGGGTAAATAATATCTGGTCTTTATATTTTGATAAAAAATGACAAAGAAACGAAGACTCTTATGTATATGAGGGTGTGTATGTGTGTGTGTGCCTGCATATGAAATGACCACATTAGCATTGAGAAAAATATAGAAGGTTCCATACTAGTTCACTAACATGGGTTGGCATGCAGTTTTATAGAGGAATGAGCGACGAGAAGGGGGAAAGACATTCCAAAAGAAAAAAAGGGGAAAGCAAAGCAAAGCATTTATGTGAATTACCTGCATGTGTGTCAAGAAACTCAGTAACTTAAACAAAGACGGAATAACAATTCTGTAGTCATTTTACGAAAGAGAAAATAAACGAGTTCTTTTGCCTCTTCCATCTTTCAAGTCATTTCAGTCATACAAAAAACCTAATCCACAGTTCATGAACCCCATTATTTGCTTCTAAAATATAACTGAGCTGTTTTCCTTCATTTTATATTTTTATTTTATAATTAAAACATTTTTACTTAAGATCTTCGTCTTAAAAATGCTCAGTGCGATAATTATGGCTTGCCCTACCTTTCCTTGCTTTTTCTTTCTTTTTTTTTTTTTTAAATAACACACAGTGCCTACTGACAGCACACCATCTGTTCATTTACCTTCTGTCCTCCACACGGGAATGAGCATGCACTGAGGCAGGGCCTGGCCCCAGGGTTTGCCACCGTGTCACGAGTGTCTGGAGGGGTATCTGTCAAACAATAGGTGCCCAAACAATGCTTGACTGGATTTCTGAATGAATACCTTTTCTATTTTGACTCCCCTCCACGTGAGTCTGTTTCACTTACTCTTGGATTTCTTTAGCACATGTTTAAATCACACTTACCATACACGACATAGAAGCAAACAAAGGAAGACGACATGACCCATTCCTTCCCAAACAGCATGCAGTCCAGTGGGAGAAAAGGCCAGAAAGTCACTAACTGTATGGGACACAATGACAGAGATAAGCTTGATGTGCTAATGGAGTGCCAAGAAGTGGGACTTTACTCCTAACTCAGCCTCTGTGCAAGGGTAGGGATGCTTCCAGAAACCAGTCATCTCATGAGGGAAGGTACCAAGGCTGGGGAGGAAACCACTCTGAGGGCAGGGAACAGGCCATACTGCAGGAGCCAGAGTGTCCAAGAGAATACCCAGGAAGCTTGGTTGGAAGGGGAAGGAGGGGCCAGGCAAGGAAGGGCTGGGAAGGGCGTCTGGATAGTATGAAGGTCGGTATCAAGTCTTCCTGGTCCAGGCATGACTGTCTACTGAGGGATCCAAATAGAATCGCAGTATAAATCTTGTCACCTTTGCCAGAGTTGAGCTTCAGGGGAATGGATCAAGGCAGGTTGGTACTAAATTCTCAGTGCTCTTTTCTGGTGGAATTTGCTGGGTTAAAACGCTCCTTAGGCTCAACTCTGGGCCTCTGTCAGTGGTTTTCTGCCACTGTGACTCTGCTTAGGGAAGGTGAGGTTCAAGGCTTTGAGATGCTGCTGTAGGACCAAGTTCTCCAGTTCAGTTGGTTTGCAGAGGCAGCCTGAGGGCTTCCTGGGACCCCCTTGGTTCACAGGATTCCCAGATCAGGATTATTGTGTCCTCCCTGACTCAGTGATGAGCTAAGACTTCCTCTTCTCTATGCAGCCGTTCTATCTACGCACTTGGTGTGAATTCCCTTGGCAATTAGTTGTACTGATTTTTGCTCAGTACACTCATTCCCTTTTCCCGGCACCCCTAGGGTTAGCGATGATAACATCAGAAGTTGCTATGAATTGGATTACTAACATGGCCCATTTAATCTTCACAAGAATCCTATGAGGCCATCATTATCATTATCCCCATTGCCCAGATGGAGAAACAGACTTGCAAGGATAAGTCACTTGCACAGAGCCTAGCAGCCACAAGGCAACACAATTGCACACCCTCCTAAGTCTTTACCAACTTAGGAAGCCATGCATCCCCATAACCCCTGATTCACAGAAGACTGAGCTTCTGTTCCTTCCCAGCTCTGTCTGGGCTTCCTGGGGAATGTAGGCATGTTCACCAAATGCCTCCTAGGTTCTTCCCACCTTGGGGCATCATCTGGCTCTGAAACATGGCTTACTCTTCTGAATGTTGCCTTTGTAAGTTCAGGATCAGTTTCCCCTGATGTGTTCCTCCTCTCCTCGAGCCAACTCTTCCCCAAATGTGGGAATAGCCCCCTCCTGCCTTTCCTCTGCTGATTGGAACTTAACACAAGCTGGCCAAAGGGTTGGCTCTGAAGACGGGATTACCACACAAAGGGTTACATTGGGTGTTATTGATGGTTGCCCTGGGTCCACAGACTCACAGGGACCCGTTACTGCCCTCCTCTTTCCCTTGATGTTGCTCACCTCACTGGGGGATAGGCTGGCCTTCCTGACTTACTTCAATCTCCTTGTCTCTAGGTCTACTCCAAAAGAAGCCTCCTTGAACATAACTGCCCAATCTAAAATCCAGCTGAATCATATCCCAACGCCCACAGACAGGAGCCAGTTTTCTCTACTTAATTTTAGGCCCACCTTCCAAGTACTTATTTTCCAGTCCCATGATTAAGCTCTTACAAGTGTGAATGACAATGAGAAATCAACTTCCTTCAAGAAAACCCCAACCCTACCCACAGGAACACAGTCTTTCCCTTTGGTCTTTAAAATATATACAAACCCAAATTTACAAATCAAGACATTTCCCAAACTCTAGCTTTGTCTTGAAAAATACCATGTGTGAGCTATCAACAGTCCAAGCATGCCAAAACCATTCCTTTTTCCTCTTTCTTCCAGCAACAGTGTTGACCAGACTGGCCCGGGCTTTCTGTTACCCTCAGGATCTCCTCCAGAAACTTGTGACCAAATGTCTTAAGAGTAACATAAAAATACCTCCCAAGAACAAGCATTATTATACCAAGAAAGACAGCCTAATCCAGTAGTTGTGAAAGAATATAGGAAGTATTTCTGAGGAGGTGCAACTCGGTCCACCCCTCCCCACCTCCAACACTATCATTCAAGGTGACCTGTTAGCATTGTTATGCATAGACACTTTGTTCTTTGGAAATCCACTGCATTTGTTTTGCTTAATCAGATGCGGACATTGCCCAAGAATGAACCCAAGAACCCACCCACCCCCAGCAACAAAGAAAATAACTTGAAATTTTGAAATCACAGTCTGTTTCAGCTTTGACCATCCTTGTCAAGACTACATAAACCCCAGGACCAATTTTTGGCTTGAGGACCTAACTTAGAATGTCTTGGCTTTATCTTCTCTCAACAGCCTCTACACAGAGGAAGTTTCCAAAGCAGATTGTCTAAGAGTAATAGTTGCTGATACCCCTCTGTGCTGTGTGTCCTGTACCACCACATTGAGCACCCTTTCTCATTTTCCAGCAAGGGCAGTGAAATCCAGAAGGGATAAATGGTAGGCCCAAGGTCCCATAACTAATAACTGGGAGAGGCATCATTTGAACCCAATCAGTGTGGCTCCAGCCCTCTGAACTGTGACTTTCAGGTGGGGTATGAGATCCCCAGCTAGAGAGGAGAGCCACTAAAGATACTTCCCCTTCCATAGCAGAACGTGGGTATCATGACATTCTCTTAGTGCACACGGAGAAGTCAATGCCCCTCCATGGTACATACCTCCAGCTCTGTTGCAACTTCTGCTTTTCCACTATCAAGAACACTGAGTATGGTCCCTTTGGTTCTCTTCTCAACATTGTTATTTGTTTTAGGGCTGGCTCATACTCCAGGGTCAACACTTGCTGCAGATGCTCACTGGTCCCTGTGGGTCACTGTGGGTCCTTATGAACAAGCTCTCTCTGCTGGCACGCTGCAGGGATCAGTTGGGGGAAGGGATTGCTCAGGGGGAAGAGGAGACTGGAACTCAATCTAACTCAGGAGAAGTCACCAGCTTAATTCATTCCTCTCTGTTTTTCTTTCTCCGCAGAGTCCTTCTCATGCCCTGTGGGATCTCCAAGGGTTCTCTGCCACCTTAGTTCACCAAACATCTCAGCTATTTGTTTTGAATGCAGAGGTGGAGCCTGACAACTCTTCATGGTGTTTCTTAATCAGTCCCCATGTTTAATAGACACTCCTTTGCCTCTGTGGTATTTGGTTGTGTAAGTACATTGGCTCCTTTATTTAAATTCTTCTACCAAAGGGTGACTTATAAGTGAAGTTCATGTCTTACATGAATGAAGCCTCACAGCACCAAATATTGCAAATGTGATTACTGAACCATTGTTGATAATATTTGAGAGCTTGTAGAGAACTAGAGAGAGGCCACGAAACAGGAGACAGACAAGCGCTGAATATTTTTCATGTCAACAAGAATGGAAGGCATGTGGGAATTGTAGACTGATGAGTGTGACACCTCATACCAGCAAAACACTAGAGTGGACTAATAATCAGATGGTTTCTGTACACTAAATCACCAGGCACAAACACGGGTTTTCAACAAATAGCTTACACCAAATAACCTACTCTCTTCCTACTTGGTTATTTGCCTAATGGATCAGGACCACTGTGGGTCAGTCACTGTGAACCATTTCACAAGGTCTCTCTGGGAATCTTAATAGATAAGATGAAGAAATGTGACAAATGAGCTGAAGAACTATATCCAAAGGATGTTGATAAAATATTTTTAATCAACTCAGACAAGAATATTTATGCCATGCTTATCAGATTTGCAAACAATAGGAGAGGTAACTAATAATTGAACAATAAAATTTGGATTCCAAAGTCCCTTGATAGACCATTACCTGGACTAAAGCTAGCAATAACAAAATGAATGGGGGTAGTGTAAAGTGTTTCGCTTAGGAAGAAAAAAAACACAATAACACAAGCCCCAGAAAGAGTAGATATGAGTTAGCAGTAATTCCTGTATTAGAGGTGGATGCTTTGGGCTGCAAGTAACAAAAATACCTGATTCAAGATGGATACAGCAGTTCGTCATCTCCTATAACAAAGAAACTGAGGAAAAGTAGCTTCAGATGTGAAAGCTTTACTCCTCTGAGACACTCTAGGCTAGTGGTTCTAAACCATGGTGGAAGGACAAGGAACAGATTTGCTCCTGGGGGGGTGCTTGGCAATGTCCAAGACAGTTTTGGTTATCACAGCTGAGGAGAAGGGAGTATTTCTGGCAACCAGTGAATAGAGAAAGGCCAGGGGTACTGCTAAGCTTCCTATGAAGAATAGCAAGCCCTCCACAACAAAGAACTAGCTGGCTTATAATGTCAATAGTGCTAAGAAGCCCTAATTTGGAGTAAAATCTACCCCCGAGGGTAGGGATGTGAATGGATTGCCTTCCTCAGGATCTCATGGGAGAAGGGAGGATAGCTGAACAAAACTGGGGTTTGCTAGGAGGGAACAAGGGAAGAAGTGCATTGGAGAGTCCACCATAAAGACAAGGCACCCACATTAAAAATATTGCTTTTAATGACCATGAACCGGGGTCATTTTTAGCACGTGGAAGGTCTTTGTATGAATTTTAAAAGGCATCTCCTTCCTCAGACATTTTATTGCCATCTACTGGAAAATTATCATAAGAAAGATATAAATCTACAATATGTTGTAAATAAAGCCCCCTAGAGTTGTGCAGTACATAAACTCACAATAGTTAATAGCACCTCTTCTGTGAGTCTAATACGATCCAGCTATGGGCAATGACAGTCAAAGAGGTAGCTTAGGAATTTATAAACAGAACTGTACATCCCATGTAAAGAAAGCAAAATAAATTTAAAAATCTGACTATATTCTACATTCGTCAGACCATGGCTAGAATTCTTAATCAAATTTTTGGTTCCATGGTTCAAAAAGTGACCAAAGGAAATTGGGCCAGAAGAGGAAGAGCCAAGAAGTCGTAATATATAAGAAGTGATTAAAAAAATAAAAAAGGAAGTGGAGCTGTAAGCTGTAGAGAACACCAGTAGGGTCCTCTACAATTATCCGAAGGGTGTCAGGGGAGGACGTTTCATAGAGTTGGATTTGCTTTAATAAGAAAGGTTCTGCAACCAGAATTTCCACTCAAGATCTTCCAAAAAAAGATGGACCGATATTTGTCAGCAATTGGGTTTTTCAGCTATAAAATGAAAGCATTAAATCTAGATCTCCAGGTTCTTTTCTGGTGTCCAAGTGGAGCATGGCCTTGGGGCTACAAAATTAGAAGTGTGATGTGCGAACATAGAGCTAGCTATGTGGCTGCCAAGCTTTTCCTCCCAGTTCCTCACCCTCCCTGTACACACTTGCACAGCTGGGTGCTTGGATTTAGTTTAATTAATTTAATCAGTCCCCAACTGATAAACCTTCAGGTTGTTTCCAATTTGTCATGATTATAAACCTTACTGCAATAAACAACCTTATATATACCTTTTGGGCACTGATGTAAATATTTTTATAGGTTAAGTTCCCAGGAATGGAATTGCTGAATAAAAGGGACAGACACTACAAAGTTAATCCTCCTTAATGATTTCCTTCAATTTATACTCACACCCACACTAAAACTGGACAATTGTACTGAAACTTATCTGTCAAACTGAAAAATTTGAATTTGAATTTCTTTGACTTTTAGTAAGGTGGAGCATCTTTTCTTATGTTCCTTGATTTCTATGAATTATGTTTCATAACCTTTGCCTATTTTTCTGAGTTATAGACATTATATAGAATGTTTATGTATTGTGGATATTATGTCCAGTTTTGCCTTTGTCTTTTTAAGTCTATTTAGGTCTTCCACTTGGCAGAAATCATTAACAAATCAGATTTAATGCAATCTGACATTGTTTTATATCTTTCAGGTTTTAAGTTATGATTAGAAAGGTGTTTCATATGGAAAAATTACGTAGGTATTTGCCAATATTTTACGGCAAGATGCTTTACACTTAATTACTTAATTAGTCTGAAATTTATTTCTGCACGTGGTTTAAAGGAGCTAAAAACATCATGTTTTCTTCAGATGGATATCCAGATGTTCTGACTCCATTTATTTTAAAAAATCCTTCCCACATTAATATGATTGTAACCTTTTATATACTTTACATAGTTTGTTACACATGTGTATGTTTGTCCATTACTACACCCCATTCTCTTCCAGTAACCAAATTTCCTTTTTTGTATCTCTCTCACATGATTTCCATCACTGTACCTTTATGGTCTTTTTTTTTTTCCTGTATAGTTGGAATACAATGTTGTTAGTTTCAGGTGCATGAAAGAGGGATTTGACAATTCTATGCATTGTGCAATAGTTACATCTGTCACCACACAACATTATAGTATTATCAGCTATATTCCCTATGTGATACTTTTCATCATTGTGATGTAGTCCTTTTTTTATAGTTCATAAAACAAATTCCCTTTTCTTATTTTGTGAAATTATACTTGATTTTCTATGTTCAAATGTTAAAATCCCATCGGGCTTTTTAAAGGAATTACGTTCAATTAACAGCCATTTGGGAAAAATTGATATTTTTACACAAGTACATCTACCCACCCAAGAACTTTTTGTGTCTCTCCATTTATTAATTCAAACATTGCTCTATATTTTACAAATACATTTTTTCACATACATCTTATGCATTACTTGTTAAATTTGCTCCGGTTATATTGTAGTTAAGCATCCTCACTGAATTACTTTTTTTTTTTTTTTTTACATTTTATTTTCTAACAGGTTGGTGGTGGTCTTTAGGAAGCCTATAGATATTTAGCTTTTTTTTTTTAATATAGATTTATGGGGCGCCTGGGTGGCTCAGTGGGTTAAAGCCTCTGCCTTCGGCTCAGGTCATGGTCCCAGGGTCCTGGGATCGAGCCCCGCATCGGGCTCTCTGCTTGGCAGGGAGCCTGCTTTCCCCCTCTCTCTCTGTCTGCCTCTCTGCCTACTTGTGATCTCTGTCTGTCAAATAAATAAATAAAATCTTAAAAAAAAAAAAAAAAGAAATGTATTAGATTTAATCTGGCTGCCTCACAGAACTTACTTACTGTCTGCATACTTGATGGTTGATATCTTGGGTATTTCAGTTACTCATATCACCCATAATAATGAGTAATAAAAAGTGTTCCCTTTCTATTTACTGTATGTAATTATTTATTTGGTTTTCTTATCTCACTGCTTGGGTTAGAACTTTCAACATAATGATAAATAATAGCAGTGATGGTTCACATCTTTGTCTTGTTCTTGGCTTTAATGGTGTTAAGTATTTCACCATTAGGGATAATGGTAGCAGTAGTTTTTTAATGACTAATTTTTATCAAGTTAATAAACTTGCCTTATTTTTCTGGCTTACTATTTTTTCCTTGTTTGTTTTTTGGTTTTTGTTTTTATCAAGGACAGAATTTAAATGTTATCAAATGACATTCTGGCATCTATTGAGATAATCATAATTTTTTGTTTAATCTATTAATAGAAACTAATGAGCTGTCTGATACCTAACTAGGTTTGAATTTCTGGAATGCTTAATCATAATATTTTTATATTTTAATACATTGCTTACATGGAAATTTCTAATGATTTACATAGGGCTTATTTTGTTGCTATCTTTGTTAGATTTTAGTATCAGCCCTAAATGAGTCTCCTAAAATTATTTCAGAAGGACTTTATTGCTAAGTATATATAAGAAACCTATGTCTTTTGGAAATCCAGTAGAACTCACTTGTAAAACCATCTACCCTAAGATCTTTAGGGTGTTAAGTATTTTATTACATTTATACTTTCTTCTTATTGATCTTTTTAGAGATCTGCCATCTCTTGAGCCAATTTTACTATTTATATTTGTCATGAAAAGAGCTCATTTCATTTAGAATTTCAAATTTATAGACACAAATCTGTACATGATTTTGAATTTTTAAAACATTCCTCCAAATATATGATTATGTCTACTTTCCTATTTATAAAATTATACATTTATATTCTTTTACACACTTTTCTTTTTTCTTTTCCAGTCTTGAAAGAGGTTTGTCTCTTTTTAAAAATCTTTTCAAAGGAACCCACAAGAACACTAATCATATCTGCAGTGCTCATCTGAGGATTCCCACTGGTTATGTGTAGTACATGGCCCACACCTGGCACACATTAACTATTTACTGACAGGATAGTTGATAGGGACTTGTTTTTTACTTCCTGCATCAATTCTTTTTTTTTTTTTTTTCCCTAATGCATCAGTTTCTTCCACCTACTTTCTGTTGGTGTTTTATTGTTTCTCTTCTAGTTTCTGGAACTCACCTTGCAGTCAGTCCCTTTCAATCTTTTATTTTTAAGAAAATAATTAAAGCAATGAATTTTACTCTGAGTGCAGCTTTGGCTTCCCCATGTAAGTTTTGGTATATTCTGTTTCCTTTGCTGTTCATTTTTTGCTAGAAAAGAATTTTTAAAAATTATTTCTAGTGATTCCATTTTTAGAAAATTTTTTTGTTTTATTATTGATACCTTTATTGAACTATGGCCAGTTTTGGAAATTTATTGAGAATCTGTTTAGGTATTTGTACATGGTCAATTTTTGTAAATGACTCACCGGATTTGAAAAGAAGGTATTTTTCTATGTGTTGGGTATAAAGTTCTATTGTGACCATTAAATCAAACTTAATAATTGTGTTGTCTTAATCCTTTAGAGTGCCTGTCCAGTTCCAACAAAAATGTAGTAGAACCTCCCACTATGATTGTTGTTTCATTAAGTTCTTGCATTTCTAGCAGTTTATACCTTTCTATTACTAGCCTTCAATGAATAAAGCTTTATGAATATGCATAAAACTTCATGAAATGCATATTTTCATTGATTATAATTTTAATAAATATAAATTATCCTATTTTTCAAATCTAATCTTTGCCTTGAATTCTAGTTATTCTGATATCAATATTGCCATCCCTGATTCTATTTTCCTAATTCTCATTCATCCTCTTCTTCCTGTCTCTTTCCCTCTCTCTCACATGCATTTCCCAATATATCTTTGTTCATATCATTATTTTACACCTTTTGTGTCAGTTTGGTTTATGCATTTCCATTTAGACAGCACAATACTGGATCTGGCTTTTATAGCCAATCTGAGGTGTGTTGTGTTTTTTTTTTTTAATAGACTTAGTCACACTTATTGTTGTTATTTTTATGTTTGATCTGATCCTTGACATTTTATCTTCTGGGTTCTATTTATTAATAGGAGACTTAGAACTTTTCTAAGTTTTACTGGCGAAGTTTCTTGTTCCTTTTATTCTTTAATAGTTTTGAAGTCCCACATCCTACTTCTAGCCTACGATTGGTTATCTCTAAATTTTATCAAATGAATCTGAATAAAATATGCACATGAATAAATAACCAGTATCTTAAAAAAACAAAATGAAAATTTGAATATGCTTTTTTAATTGTCTTCTTCCCATCTCCCTATTCCCTAGATTTTTACAATTATGTTTTTCTTTTTATAATCCTTCAATGAAAACTTGCATTTAGTTTCCAAATCCTAATATTAACACATTTATTTGGGTTAAACTGTTTCTTATATCCTGGATCTTCCTGTTGCCTGAGTTTATTTTTCTCTGATTCATTTTCATTTTGTTTCTCTCTAAACCTTCCACCCTCCCCTTCTAGAAAGGGCATACAGGTATTTTAACTTTTGGGTTCAAGGAATGCCTTTCTCTGTCTCTCACATAAAAACATCAGTTGGGCTTGTATAGATTTCCAGGTACCCATCATTTTCCCTAGAAAATGTAGGTTTGCACTAGCTTCTAGGCACCAGGCGTGGGGGTTGCCTAGGGTGGGAATTGAACCACCAAACTAATGGCAGCTTCTTTTCAGAGTATGTGGGCTAGGAGTAGAGCAGCACGCCAGAGTTCTCAGTAAAAGACCCATGGCTATAAGGGCTCCCATCTCATACTCAAGTGCTATGCATTCTGCTTCTAGTGGGAGTTTGGTGGCTTGGAGAGCATTGGCCAACAGCTGGGGTGAGAAGCTTTGGACAAACCCTAGAGACCATCAGGTTGCTCCCTGCTGATGGCTTCTTGGCCTCTAGCAAAGCCATTGATGTCAACAGTTCAGTGTCAACAGGAAGAAGGAAAGGAGTTGCCTCTGTGGGTGCTAAGGCCTTAGGGGATTTCACCATCCTTCAGATTCCTTTCAATTCTCCATATTTGTGGTACTGCTCAGAGTTAACTGGGGCCCTGCTACACCCTCTTCATTCTTCAGGCCACATTGAGACTTGGTAAGGAACACACACAACATGAACTTGCCACTCTTGCTTGGGTAGAGGGGGTATAGCGGGAGGGATGACCCAGTTTCCAGTTCATGTCTACTCAACGTGCCAAGTGAGACTGTCCCACCACATACCCATTAGCTGTCCTTATGGCTGCAAACTTTGGGTCCTTTGATGTTCTATAGGGAAGACCCTTGCCCTTACTTCCAGGGAGTATCCTCTTTACCTGTAACACCTGCTCACCTGTATATAATCATTTGTCCCTTCAATATGACCCTGTCTATTTAATTTCCTCCAGAAATGCCTATAAAAGCCTTCCTGGTCTGGACTTTTTCTAACTCTTATTCTCACTAGTGTTTTTAGTATATCTTTGGGAGATGGTAGACTCAACTTGCCAACCTAGAGCTGTATCATGAAGGTCCAGAAGGAGTGGTCAGAGGGAGCTAGGGAGTGGGCACCAGGCTGGGAGAACAGGAGGTACAAATGTAAGTGGTGTGAAGGGGCATGGCCTGACAGGGGGTGGATAGGAATAGCTGGGCCACTGACATCACTTGCAGGCTGGAGGGGTGTGGCCAGGGTCAAGGTTGGGAGATGCCTGTGGTGGGCAGGGAACACATCATGAAGAGCCAGCATGCAATGCCGGAGTTTGAACTGTGCTCTGCAGATCTGGCACTTGTAGAAATGGGAGTGGAGCAATTGATTTTTGTGTTTTAGAAACCTCACTGTGGTCACAGGGTGGAGAGAGATGGATGGTGCTAGGAAACAAGAGGTGGGGAGAAGGAGACAACTGCACCAGAGGGGGCAGGAACTGTGAGCACCGGAACTAGGGCAGTGGCCTGGAGCACCAAGGAGCAGATGGATAGCAGAGATAATAGGGAACTCTAGTCACTCAGACCTAGCGACCTATTGGATAGGGGGGTAAGGCAGAGGCAGAGGCAGAGTCAGGGATGACTCAGAGGTTTCTGGTTTGGGCAACTCAGAGGATTATGTTGCTATTCATCAAGATAGAGAATACAGGAGGAGAAGCAGGTTTGGGGGGAAGATAACGAGTACAGTCTTAAACTTATCCTTTTAAGGTGCCTGCAAAAGGACAGTGTCGATGTCAATAGATTAGGCTAGCAATTGGGTCTGGGGCTCAGGAAAGAAGATGCGTGTGAGAGTCATTGGTGTGTGGGGTAGTCAATGGACACATGTGTGAGATTGTCCCAAGAACATAGAATGGGCAAGGCCAACTTTGTGGGTGTGTGACCATGTGGAGCCCTGAGCTCAGAAGGGAGCTCTACTATCGCTGTCTTGAATCTCTCAATTTTCACATTTTCATTTGCACTGGGCCCCACAAATTGTGTAGCAATTTTTGAGGGTAAGAAGGACAAAAAGCTGATGCTTTAAAGTGCCAAGCTGCCCAGGGTGGGTGATGCAAGAGAAGGCTGGTCAGGCTGCGACAGAGCCCTAAGCCAAGTGAAAGGAGATACAGGAGAGGTAGGTTGTGGCGGTGAAAGGGGTGAGGGTCCAAGGAGCGCCATGCCATGCAGAGGGGAATGGACAAGATGTGAGGGAATGGGGGCCACAGCCAGATTGCACTGTTGGAAGAAGAAAAAGTCGGGACTTGGACAAGAAGAGTCAACAAAACAGACATCTATGTCGGTGAGAGGATATGGAGAAAGTTTCAGAATTGGACCATTTCTTACCTCTTGGGCTGCCACTATCACAGTATAAAGTCCCACCAGCTTTCACCCGGACCGCTGCAATACCCTCCTCACTCATCTTCCTGCTTCATTGTTCTTGCCTCCAATGGTCACGGCAATCGTGCCAAAGCTTAAATCAAGTCATGTCATGTCTGTGCCCAGACCCACCAAGGCTTCTCATCTCAGCAGAACATCACGTCTTTATTGTGGCGGGTGAAGCTCTGCAGGATAGAGTCCTAGCCCCGGGTGGGCTACCACTCTACTCCACATTCAGTGAGCCCTCCACAGGCCCCTGCCTCCTGAGCTCCTCCGACATTCTCAGCTTTGCACTCTAGCCAGCCCCTCTGCCTGCCATCCTCTTTCACTGCAGATGTCTGGATATGTCCCCGTCTTCTTGGGCTCCTCTCAAATATCCGCTTTCAGTGAGATCGCCCCTGGCCAGGCTGTCTGTGCCCTCTTCCCCCTACCCTGCTTTATCTTCATCACAGCCCTTAATGTCTCCAAGTTTTAGTTAGTTACTTGCTTTTGCCTCCCCCCTACCTCAGAGAGTGGAGACTTGGCTTTGTTCAGTACAGGCTGCTCCTATAGAGGAATGATGGCCCTGGGGACAGTGAGAGCTAGACAGACCCGATTTTCCATGCCAAAAATTGTCGTTGT
This sequence comes from Mustela nivalis, assembly GCF_964662115.1. Classification (NCBI taxonomy): domain Eukaryota; kingdom Metazoa; phylum Chordata; class Mammalia; order Carnivora; family Mustelidae; genus Mustela; species Mustela nivalis. The sequence continues at coordinate 51,250,564 of NC_139027.1, read as the reverse complement.
GTTGTCTAGTAGTGAGAAAGAATATGCATTTATTTGTTTGTCTGTTTGTATATATACCTCTTTGTTGCACTCAAGGATTTAAGGCAGCTTACAAAGATGTATCGAATTCAGCAAGATGACATAAATTAGAAGCAGGTGAGAGAGAAAAAAATGGAAAAGCATGGGTAAAGCCATAAAATGGAGCGAAGGATGGGACTAATACAAAATAAACATACCATAAACTTTGATCCACTTGCTGGGGGTGGGCCACAAATTTGGCTCTGAAACTTCTAACAGTCAGTGCCAAGATGAAACCCGATCAGCTGCATGGCTCCCAGGACCCTCAAGATTAAAGTAAACCACTTGCCTACGAGAAGCACCAGCATTCCTGATGTCCCAGAGAAAGCAAAGCAATGTCTCCTTTAGCCCTCCTAAAGAGGACAGGGGATAAGATCGTGAGCCCTGGGCTCAGACGTTTTGTGTCTTTGCAGCTGGCCTTGGGCTCTGTCCTGCCTGATGGGAAGTGCATTTAATGGAGGGTGGAGCACGTGAGGTTTGGTGCAGCTTGGGGAGTCCTGGGGGGCCTAACGTGGTCCCACGGTAGATGTTAGAATGCGTGGTGGAGGGTGTTGCCCACCGATCTCTGAAGTCATGCTATAGGAGAGCACCTCAAGGCCAGGTTCAGGCAAACACTGGGCGGCTGCAGATTCTCATGACCGGCACCTTACATGAAGCCCTTTCTAAGTGATGAAGTTTCTCATGAGACCCAGTGACCTACCAAATGTCAAGCTGGCGAGAGGCTGGACATGTCCTTGTGAAAAATCAAAGGGGCCTGTTGAGGGCCAGGAGTCTTCCCCCAAAACAACGATGGGCGCAAGTGAGATCTATGGGGAGCCACTCAAGCCTGGGAACATTTCATAGCAGAGGCAGCCAAACATCAACCCACTTTTATTTAAGTGTCAATAAAGTCTCCAGGGGTGCCCGGCTCTGCGCAGTCTCCTTCCTGCTATCCCTTCCAAGATAAACCGTTTGTGAAATGCACCCCAAGGTCGTTGTGAGAAGGCCTGTGTGGGAGGAATCACTACCACCAAAACTAATGACAGCCACCTCAAATAACGACTCCGCCGATGGAGTATTTGATCTGAAGTCTTTCTTTCTGGCAATAATTAGACTGCAGGCCCGCTGTCTCCTGGGTCCGAATGCGAAAATCCAGCCGCCCCAAGAACCCCGGCCGGTGGCCGAGCGGAGACAGAAGCGCCCCTCCCGAGCCCCGCGCCCTGCCCCTGATAAGGATCCCAGTTGCCTCCCCGCCTCCCTCGGTGTTGAAAGGCTCAGAGATAAGGAAGCGCCCGCCCCTCGTCAGAGTTCCTGGGAAGGAAGGTGCTAGGCAAATAAAAACCAAGGCCTGGGCACCGAGCACCAGGAAGACCTGAAGCGCAAGGCAGGCTCCAGGCTCGCCAGGCCCTCCACACCCCTCAGAGAACCAGGTTCTCAGCGCTATGCCCGGGTCAAAGAAATGGATTGGTGGTTCTTCCGGGGATCGTCCCTGAACTTTTCTTGACAGGAAGTAAAACACCCTGTCAAATCCACAAATCTGGACCGTACTGCCCGACTCAAGTCCGGGGTATCCAGAGGCCTAGGAAGTCCCCGCCTCATTCAGGGGCGGCTTCTAGCTTCCTGGCTGTGTGACAGCAGCCTCCGGAAACCCCATCCACTACCCCCACCAACCCCTTGTACGGTCTCGCTTCTCTCAGGGCCCCGTGGCAGAATTGGTCCCGTCAAGGCTCATCCCTGCCACCCTCAGCGACGCAGCCCCCAGCCTCCTCTGTCCTCTGAACTTTCACCTGCTGGACTCTGTCGTTCTGCTCACTGCTTCGCTGACTCTTTGGGGTTGGTCCTAGGGACCCATCATGTTAGCAGGGCAGGAGATTGCCCCTCAACCTGCCCCATAACCACATGAAGGGGGGTGGTTGGAGGTTAATTGTTATTTCAATTTCACAAAAAAAGAAGCTCAGAATTGATGTAGTTTTTTGGAGTAGTGCTGTTGGGGTCCAGAGCCCAGAAAGAATTCTTCTTCTCCTTCTCCTTCTTCTTCTTCTTCTTCTTCTTCTTCTTCTTCTTCTTCTTCTTCTTCTTCTTCTTCTTCTTCTTCTTCTTCTTCTTCTTTTTTCTTTTTTATTATGTCCTGTTAGCCAACATACAGGACATCGTTAAGGTTTTGTTGTAGCATTCCACAGTTCATGAGTTGCACAGAACACCCAGTGCCTTGCCGAGAAAGCTGAAAACATCCTCGGTGCAAAAAGGTGGCTTCATGAAAGCACTGGGGCAGGACCCGTGGGCAGGAAGAGCTGCTGTCCTGGGACTGTGAGGCCAGCTGATAACAGACTTTGGGGCTGGAGGAAGTAAAGACAAAGGGAAGTTCCAGAAGGATTTTTCAGATGCTGAAGAAGACTCACTGGATGCTGGAGGCCTGGCTCTTGTCAAGCTAAGGCAGTTTTTCCCTCTAGCAAGGCATTAACGTTAAGACAGTTGGGAGTTTCCTGGAGGAATTATTACTCCGCTTGCCTCAAGGGTTTGTCAGTGGGTCGAAGACTTTATTTTATTTAAGATTTTATTTAAGATTTTATTTATTTATTTGACAGACAGAGATTACAAGTAGGCAGAGAGATAGGCAGAGAGAGGAGGAAGCAGGCTGCCTGCTGAGCAGAGAGCCCGATGTGGGGCTCAATCCCAGGACCCTGGGGTCATGACCTGAGCCAAAGGCAGAGGCTTTAACCCACTGAGCCACCCAGGCGCCCCGCAGGCCAAAGGTTTTAAGGACATTTGATTTTATCTACATTTCCTTCTGCCTCTGTTTCCCACATCAGACTCATTCCCTGGTTTTCCCACAGACAGGTCACTACATCTACTACTGTAGATACTTGTGAGTATCTACAAAGGGAGCTGAACTCAAAACTCCAGGCTCCCAGCCTGGAAGTCACCACACAAAGCCAGGTGAGGGGAGGGAGGTGTGAAGCAAGGGGGTGGGGAGCTCCACGTCTCTCGCTTCATTTCACGGTACCCGGGAATGACCCAGGTGCAGGGAACCCAAGAGTTCACAGATGGGGAAACTGAGGCTCAAAGAGAGGGATGGGGATACAAGCTCGAAGCTTCTACAAAGCATGCCCACTCTGTGATCAGAGCTGGGCAAACTGCAGGGCTCAGTCAGGAGCCGGAGGGGTGGGGGTGGGGGGAGACTGAGCACCCCCTGCTGAGGGCTGGGGTGCCAGATTCTCAGTAACCCTCTCACGACCACCCAAATACCTCCCCTCCACCTTGCTCACGTCTAAGCTGCCCTGGATACGTTCTGGCCACTAGATCTTCTGGAAAGAATAAGGTGGGCATCAGCAGTTCCAATTGGTAGCTGCGCCTCTGGGTGGCCTTGGTCTTGGTCTCAGAGCTGCTGAATACACAGCTCATGAAGAGAGGCTCGGAATCTAGGAAGGCTTCCAGTCAGGAAATCAGAAGGGTCCTGCCCCAGATATCAATATTTTGTGTTCAATACTAGACTCACCCTTCTGCTAATCTTTCGATTCCTTCCACTCCCCTTTCACGTGTCCAGGTTTTTGTGCTACACGGTGGTAGCCTCACGGTCTGTTGAGGGCAGGGGCTTTAAAATGATCTTGCATGTTAGTGTTATGGGGCCCTTGAGTGTTGCTGGAATGTCTGGGGGAAAGGGCCCACCCCCTCCCCAGACCCGGGGCCCTGAACCCCCAAAGCCCCGGGGAAAGCCATGTCCTCAGTTGCGTCTGTGGGGCAAGGAGTGGAGACTGTGGGAGCCAAGAGGAGGAGGGAAGAGAAAGAGCCTGAGAGAGCTGTAAAAGTGAGGAGGTAATCACGGGAGAAGTTCCTCTCCATCATTAAAGAGGCTCTTAATTAAGGTCCCCGAAATAGATACTGAAAACAAGCAGCAGCTGTGGGAACCAGATCTGGCAGGGATAGCCAGGCCGCCCAGAGGTGCTGGGTGTTAGCCGGCCGGCTCCTCACCTGTCATTAGGGAGTGGGAAATCGCCCCACATCAAAGCCAGCCAGGAAGGAATGTGACAAATGCCATTCACCTTTAAATGGTGACGAAAATAAGTGCCGAAGTCTGCCAACCATTGTGTGCGAAAACTCCTCAGGCAGAAGGACAATCCCCAGAGAGAGAGAGAGAGGGAGGCAAGGTGTGTCCAGCCAGGAAGCAAAGACAGGATGCCTGGATCTGGGAAAAGAGTCCTCCTCCCTCTGCTGTGGGTCTTGTCCTGGACATGCCTCTCCTGACCTTTGACCTTTGGATAACTTGGGCTGAGACCCTGGGTGACCCTAGGGGAAGAAAAAGCAGTTGAATTGCTCCTTTCTGCCTGTGGTCCCACTACCCTGCCCAATCGCCTGCCCACGAGTGTTCCTTCACTTCCTGCCTTGTCTGCCAAGTCAGAGTCTTGGTGGGAGAAGCCGTCATGGGACACCCCTGACTGAGACTGACGCTGGGTCACGGCCACTCTGTCTTGGAGTCCCGGATTTCCATCTCAGGGGAGGCAATTATTTTCTGTCTTTGTTGTGATTGTAGATAATCCCAGACCAAAAACATAATAATAATAATAAAGAGAAAATAACCTTTGGACTAAGGGTGCTTCATTTCGGCATAATCCAGAACGTGAGGGAATGGCGACAGGTTAGCATCTCCAGGTCAGTTGATGGCTGACGCTGACAGGAATTTGCCAGTGTCAGCCTGGGAAATGAATCCCTGGGAGTTAGCCGGCCAGTCTTTTGTCCTGACAAGGCGCTGATACAGTCTTAGATGTGGGTCTGGCCACGGGGGGTGGAAGAATGTTCTTTGTGCCAAGGCTGGGTCTACACAATCACCCAGTTGTGGGAGAATTGTCAATCCCAACATCGTTTGAGGCTGCCTTGAGTAGAAAGCAAGGCAATAGCGGCACAGAGACCGGGAGATAGAAGCAAGGACAAAGAAAGATTCAAAGAGAACGAGGAAGGCAGGGCGGGACACAACGGCAGAGCAGTCTTAACTGAAACCCTGGTTTTCCCAAAGAGCTTTCTCTTGGCACTTGACTTCCAAATCCAATCCTGAGAGAAGTCAGCCTGTCCTCTCCTGTCCCAGCCTTTCACTTTGAATCCTTTAAGCATCCCATGGCAAGATCAAAGCAAGGTCCGATGACTCTTCCTTTCCCTCCAGCGGCAGGTGTGGCCAGGGTTCCCTCACAGTCTTGTGCAGGGGAGAACACTTGAGCTCCCCAAGGGCAGGAACACAGGTCTGCTTCTTGGCTTCTGAAGAGACAGAAACATACAGGAAAGCCAGAGGTGTGCGTTTTCCACCAGGTGCAGAGAGAAGGCCCGGCGGTTCAATAAGGCCAGAGAGAGCAAAGGAGGGGGGGCCTGGTCAGACCCAGGTGCTAGGAAGATGCTAGATCTAGGGCAGGCAGCTCCAAACCCCAGTAGAGCAGGGGTGGAGATGAACACTGCTGTCTTCCAAAACAGGTGGCCTTGAAGGTGGCTTCCCCCTCTGCAGGAGAATTCATGGGGCTCGGACTGGCACACACCGGCCCATGCTCTTGGGATCTCACCATCTGGGATGGACATAAAAGAAAGCAGACATGTAGCAGACTAAGAGCCTTAAATCACGCTTCCTCAGGATGACATCCCCAAGGCCTGTCACCGGCACTCTGGCTGCGAGCCCACCCCTCCTGGTAGAACCCCAAAGAGAGGTCCCGAGCCCAGCAAAGAGATGGGTCAGAATTGTGCTGTCTCTTGCATCCTCACGACCCAACTGTCAACTCTTCCAGTGTGAACAGAAGAGGAAAGGGACTCAGCCATGCATTTGCAGTCACTCATGCAGCAAACCAATTTTAACTCCAGCACACACCACAAGTGTGTGTGAGAGACTGAGGGGAGAGGGGGAAACTGGGCCAGTATAATGGAACAGGCTTCCTGGCAGAGGCCTCGAGAACCTACTTGACAAGTGGAATTTCCACTCCCATCCAGGGAGAATGGCACACACACGGGCATGATTAGCTCACCTTGTTTTAACGATCCCGAAGTTTCCCCAGCTCAGAAATAACAGCTGGGCAAATCCCCAGCTGGGTGAGTGCGGGCGAGAGGGTGTTTGTGGTGGGTGGAGGCCCTGTCCTTTCTCCGGTGGAGAAAGCCATTTATGACCTCACAGGATGAAAGGAACCAACCCAGGCCCGCTGAGCTGTTATTATAACAATTATCAAGACCTATCGCCTCCCTTTGGGAAATGTTCCCTTTCAAGTTGCAGTGCCCTCGTGTACCCTGGCTCACAGCCGCTCACGATCATTACCGGGTGCCCAGGGCAACTTATTAATAATGCTTTCTTTCCGACATGGATGGACGTGATCTGTTTAAAGGGCCATAACTTCGCAAGGGCTCATTAAAGCCACTGCAAGGTGGTGGGGAGGAAGCGTGAGCCTGCCTTCCTTGTGACATTCATGACAGCCTCCCCCAAGCTCGCCCAGGTGACTAAACATGCTGATGTCTTGTCCCGGGACATATGCACGCTTTGATCCTGCTCAGCCTCCCTGCCTTGCTCAGGAGCACGAGATGGGGGAAAGGAGGAGGACGAGGGGAATGCTTTCCCAATTTCGTCCCCCCAAACCCCACTCTGGGTAACTCACTGCTACCCTTCCGGCACCTGAGCTGAAGAAGCCTCCAAATATTTGGGTTTGGGACTTTGGGGCCTGCACTGACCCTATTTCCTTCTGGAAGTTGAGTCAGGACCACAAGCTGACTCCCATCTGGGTCTTTTTCCTGGATTCAGGCTCTTCTCCCCATTCCCGTTACCCTGTGTGACGGTCCCCCATTGCCACGGGCTAACAACAAAAAACAGGGATGTTGGATTCTTGAGGAAATAATGTCAAACCTGTAGGAACTTCAGAAATATCTATTACGGGCTCCTCGTCTTACAGATCGGCATGCAGCAGGCAAGCGACAGAGACAAAGCGGGATCCAGCGTTTCCATTCTGGGAGGCCAAAGGACCGTTGGACCCCGTGTCATTGCTTAGCATGCTGTTCACGCTTCACTTACAAATATTTTGAAATGGGGCCCTATTTAGAAATGTGCTTTCTTTAAAGCCAAAATGTATCAAGCCCTTTGAGAGTTAGTCCGTAAGCCTCACAAACACTATGGGATTGGTATGAAAATTATTACCATTTTAAAGATGAGAAAACAAAGCCTCAATGAGTCACATGTTCAGGGTCACACAGCTGGAAAGGATGGGGCTGGAACCTGGTGGGTCCCTGGCCTGCCCCTTCCGGGCCTGCCCCCCACACCTTGGCACTAGGGCTCCCAATTCCTCATGTTCTAGAGGCAAAAAAACCCTTTCAAGAAGGCTTCTCACCTTTCAACCCCTCTTCTCCCTTCTCTCCAGCTCCCCCCCCCCACCCGCGGGAACAGAATTATTCTTCCTCAGTGCCAGGAGCACACTTCATAGCCCTCAGGCATCTGGTCTACTGACAGGAGGTCTAAAGGACCGGCAGGGATGGCTCTAGCTCCTTGACTAAACATGCTGATGTCTTGTCTCAGAGCCTGTCAACGCCTTTTATCCCTCGTAATGCTCACAGACCAGAATGGACAAGGCACACAAAAACCCGCTCTCCATTTCTTTCCACACCAAACTTCCTGTCCAACATTGTCCTTTCTAACTCATCTTGCTCACCTTCTGGGTCATAATAGCTTTGAATTTTGTCCTTGTTGTTGTTGTTGTTGGAGGTCACTTCTGTCCTTAAGGAGGAGCAGGAGATTCACCTTAGGAACACATGCCAAAGAAAGTACCACAGGTCCCCTGGGCTTCTGAGTGACATTTGTGTCCTCTACTGGCCACCCCTGTACTCCTCTGAATGGCTGAGACCAGCAGCTGCTGCCTACTCAGTCCAGATCCTCAGCCTCCTCCCATGTGCTGTCTAGAAGCTTCTGTCTCCTGCAGGTGTAGGGGATGCTCCTGCCTCAGGGACAGAGATGCATTGGTGAATGGTCCAGGGCAGGGGGTCTGGGACAGTTAAGGGTCAGAGGAGGGTACAGGACAAGGGTGGGAAGTATTTGCAATCAGAAAGACGGTCTATGGGAGCAAGCACACAGGAAGCGGGGGAGAGAGACAGAGCAAAAAGCAGAGAGGCGAGGGAAAGAACATGGATGGGGAGGGCCATGGGGTCCCAGGAAGGCACAGAGCTATGCAAGAGGCTGGGGTGGGACTGGTTTCCTGTACCCTGGGGCTGCCAAGGCTGTCCTTGGGAATAGCACCTGCAACTGGTCTGCCCCTGAGTGAGGCCTGGAAAAAGCAAGTCCCAGAGTGGGTGAAGAGAGGCAGAGGAGGGCAGAGAGGCCACACAGGAAGCCCGGGCACAGGAGGAGAAGGAAGCGGTGGGGGGAGGGAGGAGAAGAGAGAAGAAGGGACAAGGAGGCCATGCCACACCATGTCCCCGCTGGCTTCTGTGGCTCCTGTGGCCCCTTTGTTCCATCTTTGCAAGTGGGCCTTTCCTTCTTCCAGGCTCAAGCTCCACCTAACCCCCTTGGCCAGCCCAGGAGACCCTGGCAGACACATCCCCTCTTTCCATCACAGTCCAAGAGGAAGAGAGGGTGTGCTGAGAAATCCGAGCACAATGCCCTCTTTGGCAGCACCTCCCTCTGGCCCCATAAGGTGCAATTCCCCATTAAGGATTCTTCCAACCATTCTATAGACAGGGAGACTGAGGCTCCAAGTGGTGCATCTCACTGCCTATCATTGACAAAGTGCTTAGGACAGGGCCTAGGCAAACAGCCAATGTTCAATCAATGCCAACTACAGCTGTTATCACAAAGCCCGGACACCTCTGTCTTGTTTGGAGCCATCCCAGAGATGCCATCTCCACACTTTCCTGGTCCAACACCCAGCTCTTACTTTAAGGGAATCGAAAACCCACTGGGGCACCAGCCAGAAGGGTTGGAGGGCAGATGGAGGGCTCCTGCTACCCCAAGCATAGCCAACCTGTGGGGTCTCAGTTCAGGCTTCAGGGGAGTCTAGATATATAGGCTGCAAGACAGAAGGAAGATGGGATGCTCTTCTGCCCAGGCCCCAAAATGCACATATCACAATACTCTTGAGGACTCAGGTGTCTCCTGGGGTACAAGGGAAAATCACAGGGTGGTCGAAGAAGTCCCGTGACCTGAAAACCTACCCTCATCGGGGTATAACGCATTCCGGTCCTGTTCCTGAGGGACCTGGGCAAAGCCAGCATGCAGACCCCAGGGAGCAGGGAGAAGGGATCACCTGGCTTAGGACCCTGTTTACCTGTCTCTTGGGAAGGAAGGCATGGCGTGTTGGAAGCAGCACAGGCTTGGGCTGCAAACCCAGTGCTGACCCTCTTCCTGACCAGGTGAACTTAGGGAAGTGACTTATCTGCCCCGAGTCTCAGTTTCATCATCTGTAAAATGGAGATGTTGAGATTCAGGAGGGAACCACAGGGCCAGCGCCTTGCAGCCATGGGTGTTCCACAAATACTTGTTCCTTCCCCTTCCCTGAAAGGGGACCTTGGGAGCCTCCCTTTGCCCAGTTAATGGTGGGTGTGTCCATCTTGGAGAAGCTGTGTGGAGGGCTGTAGCATGTGCAAGACACTCGGAAGTCAGGCTGCAATTCTGGCCTGGGTCCTGCCACAGACGGCCAGTAGGGCTGCTCAGGCACCCCCATGGGGGCCCACCCAGAGAGCAGAGGCAGCAAAGCCAGGGCTGCAGGCAAAGGCGTGCCAGGCTTGTCTTCCCCATGGTCCCCTGGTACCTAGCACAGTGCCCAGCCTGAGGAGAGGAAACCCCATGGCCTGGAAGTGGATGAGGCTGGGGCTGAGCACAGGCATCCCTTGAAATGCAAGTTGTGAAATGTCAACATAATTATGAAAATGCAAACACAGGAACATTTGCGTATGGGAACTAATGGTTTTTAATGAAGGTAATCAGCTGACTTAAATCAAATTATTAGCTTTGACAATAGATGTGTAAACAGGAACCTAATGAATTTGTTGATCGCTCTTGCCTGCCAAGAAGACATTACAGTAGTCTCCAGTCTAGCCTGGATACATGTACCTGGGCTTCCCCTCCCCCGTGTGGGCAATGCCCCCTCACTCCCCCCACTGCGGCCTTCCCCCCACACATACCAGGAGCTCCCCAGGGAGAGAATGCATCTCTCTCATCAGCTCAGAAGTCCACAAAGAGTGGGGCTCTTCTTCTTTATTAAAAATCCTGTGTTTTTGTTTCTCTTCCGTATCCTCTGGACACAGCTGCTGCTCAGGAGACAGTCCCTGGAGAATACAGGATTGAGGGGACAGAGTCCAGAAGAGAAAGAATGTTAAGACACCAGGCACCTGCATCCCAGCACTTGCTCGCACGTGATCTCCTTTAGCCCCCGAGGGACTCTTCCTACTCTTATTCCCATTTCACAGCTTTGAAAACTGAGGTGCCATGGGAAGGGTGGCTGGCGTGGTGGTTCACACAGCTTCTGGGGGAGTTCGAGCCAGGCTGGGCAATTACTTCCTCATCTTCTCTGATCTCAGGAGGGACTGGGGGCCAGGAAGAGGAGAGAGCAGAGAAGAAATCTCCCATGGGTGTGGAGGACAATGTTTCGAGGCCATTTGGAATGGGAGCCAGATGTCAAGGCTCAATGCTGGGATTCTTTGTGAACTAAGAAATGGAAATGGGGCCGCCTGTCTCTGGAGACACCCCGGCAGCCAAGATGTCCCCATGGCTTCTACTTAGGAACTCGTGCCTGGAGAAATGCTGGGGTCTAGTTCAAAGGAGGTATAGAGAAGACCCTCCCTGAAACACACGCATACACACACACAGAGCCAGTATCGGCCAGACAGGTGTCTCCTACCGCTGGGGGCAGGGCTCCTGGTCCTAGGGTTCCATGAATACGGTAATGAGCTGGGGCAGGGACTGAGGTGAGGGCCAGGTGGAGGCTGAGGCAAACAGCAGACAGACGCTCCCGAAAGACAGCTCACCAACCACCCTCCGAGATACCATCAGGCAGTTATACCGCAAAATGCTCGTTGGAGCAGCCGCAGGAGACGCTGCCCCAGCTGTCTCTCACCTGGGCCTTGCAGATGGGAGCATTAGTCAGACAGAGAGAGGGAGAATGTGCTGAAACCACCGCAGGGCCCTGGCTGGGGTTCTCCCCATAAATGGGCCAGCCTGCAAGGCTCCGTGAGCTCATTGCTGCTCTGGAGCTGAGGAGAGAGGAAGGGCGAGGCCCCAGCCCCTGCCTGCCCCAGGCTGCTGGAACAGACACAACCCTTGCCATCTGAGCCCTACAGGGTGAAGGCAGCAGCCACCACGTCACAGTTTGGGGGAATCTTGTCAGGGGAAGCACATTTCAAGAAATGCACTCTGACCCTTGGAGCCTGCAATTAGTTAGAGGCAAAGTGGTCATTCCCCACGGGGACCCCCAAGATGGAGAGCCATTACTGAGAGACCTAAACCAAGAGCCAAAGGGCAGGTAGAGGTGGAGGGTAGCAGAGTGGAAGGGTACAAGAGGGACTTCTGGACCACTGTCCACTGCCGTCAACAAGAAGGAGTGGAGATAGCTCCAAACTGGATTGAACAATATGATATCCATGGTCTTGCTACTCCAGTGGTTGGAAATGGATTGGACACTATGTCCGTATCTCCCTGAGAGAGTCTTTATTGAAGAAGAGAGCCTATCTCCAGAGAATGTGGCAATGACCTCAGGGTGCCTGGTCCAGTGTGATAGACTAATTTGGTAACTTCAGAATTCCTTCCCAGAAGGAACAAGTCTCTTCTCAAGTTGAACCCAGTGATTTAGAATCAGGAACCTGAAAAAATAGCCTGCCGCTAGACCCAGCTTTAAGATAGGGGTTGCCCTGGTGGCAAGGGCAGAAGGGTGAACCCAAGGAGAGAAGGAAGAGGCCTCCTTTCCAACCCCCGGCCCCAGCCATAAATTGTCCCACCCTCTCCAGAACTCTCTTTACATACTGTACATTCTCTGCTAGCACAGTGTGTTGTAATTAAATACATACCTCCTTCACTAAACAACAAGGTCCTTGAGGGTAGAGATGGTGTGTCTGACTCAGAGCATGGATTCCCAGTATGTGCTACAGTGATGTATGAATGAATAGTTGGGTAAGCAGATGGAGGGATGGCAGATGGATGGATGGGTAGATGGATGGGTGGCATGTGGAAGCATGAATGGATGGATGGATGGTGGGCATATGGATGAAGAGATGAATACTAAACCCACATCTGCCAGCACCCCTAGTGGCCATGGTATGCTTCGTCTTACTCTTGGGTTGGAGTCCTATCAGTCCTTCTCCATTCTAGCTCCATGATCCCAATGTCCACACAGATGTCCTCACATGCAAAATTTCCTTTCACTTAAACACCAAGGTCTATTTCTTCCCACTCTTCTAAAACCCCACTCAGGAGTATCAAAGAACTTCCACAGTCTTATTGGCATAAGGGCAAAGAACTGGTTGAGGAATGGAAAGGCTTCCAAGGGAAAAAGTAAGACAGAGCCCCACATGTCCCCATTCAATACTGACCTGGTCTGTATTGCTCCAGAGATGGAGCAAGGGAAAGGCATCCCAAAGGAGGGGAAATACTGGTACTCCCCCTTCCCAGACACCCCCTTAACCATGAGGTAGGATGTCCAGTAATGGGTGGAATCATGAACCAGAGTCACCCTTACCCCGAAACTAACCCAGCTCCCACCCCAATAACATTAAATAACAAACAGTTACCTAGCAACTACCATATACCAGGCACCAGTCCAAGAGTTTTACATTTATTAACTCATTTAAACCCCATAACAACCCTGTGAGGCAAGGGTTCTTGTTCTCATTTTGCAAATGAGGTTACATAACCTGTTTAAGGTCAATAGCTAGTAAATGGTAGAGCCACAATTCGAACCCAGAAATCCTGGGTTTGAGTCTTTGCTCTTAACCACTAGACCATCCTGCAGCTCTGAATTCAGACCTGCACCCAATGCAACCCTAACATCACCCTCCCCAATATTACCCTAATCCCACCCCCAATGCTCACTGCCCCATTCACTCTTTATACCCTAACCTCACCAGATAGAATCTTCTAGAAATAAATTCCACTGCCAGGAAATGTAGGGAATAAAGGAACAAAGTAAGTAATTCCAGAAGGAGGCAAACAGACAAAATACAGAACGTGGGACATTTCACAGAGTAATTGACCCAGTATCTGCAACAAGTCAATGGCATGAATTAAAAGGGGAGGGAGAAATGCTCTAGATTCAGAAGCTTACGAATCATAACAACCCATTTCATATTGGGTTCATTACAAATCATAACAACCATTTCATATGTGACTCTTGTTTGTATCCTGCCCAGTTTGAATAAATCAACCATAAAAAGACATTTTTGAGACAGTTGAAATAATTTGATACCAAGGAATCTGTGTTAATTTTGTTAGGCGTGATAACGATGTTGTGGTGTTGTAAGGAAATAGTCATCATTCTGACGTACGTTGATTTTAACTTCTTGGAAGTTACGTTTAATATAAAGTCACCACAACACTGAGTTATCCAGTACTGACCCATCGCTCCCAGGGGAAATACAGGATAGGTCCCTGTGAATTTCGGGTCATGTTTTCATCAACTGATCAATACAAGAGCCTTGTTTTATGTCTGTGTCTATTTAAAGATACCTCATCTTATTCGTAGTATGGTTTCTTTAGCCTTGAATTTGGCCAATAGCACTATAATTTATGAAAGTGAATAATTCATACAAGCCTGAATGAAGTTTCTCTAACACATGTATTTTTTGTTTTTTAGATTTTATTTATTTATTTGACAGAGACCCAGCGAGAGAGGGAACACAAGTAGGGGCAGTGGGAGAGGGAGAAGCAGGCTTCCTGCTGAGCAGGGAGCCTGATGTGGGGCTCGATCCCATGACCCTGGGATCATGACCTGAGCTGAAGGAAGACACTTCACAACTGAGCCACCCAGGCACCCTAACACACGTATTCTTTTTTCCAGAAGTTCACTTCGTAGCTTTCTTGAACCCAGGAGCCCTACACAGCACTGTAGCCCCACAGTTGGGGCCCATTGTAAACAGAAAAACCACCAAAGAAAAGCATAAAAAGGTAAAAAAAAAAAAAAACCTGTGGCACTAGATAGATGGCGTGAAGGACGCTTATTATGGTATGAAAGCTGAAACAAAAAGGCAGAACGAAGTTCTTATGAGAGTAGATCTTAAATGTTCTCCCCACAAAAAAGAGGTAGTAATTATGTGACGTGATAAAGGTGTTAGCTCACGCCACGGGGGTAATCATTTTGCAATATATAAGTGTATCAAATCAACACCTCATACACCTTACACTTACACAATATTATATGTCAATTATATCTCAATAAAGCTGAGGAAAGAAATTAAAAAAAAAAAAAGGCAGAACACTGGCTTGTTTCACCTCTGCTGAGAAGAGCTGGAGACACAAATTTTTCATCACTCTGCATGTCCGCGAGTGACTGCAGAAACACGGCCAGGGGTGATCTGGGAGTTCTAAATTGTAGCAGTAGATGAACTCACAAATACAGAATCCGTGAATAACGAGTAACAACTGTTTTTAGACTGAAATGGCCTGGTGTCCGGGATTTGCTTTAAATCACTCCAGGAGGAGGGATGAGAAAGGATGGGGCAGAGCTAGAGGACACAAAAGTGACAGAATATTGATAACAGCTGATTGCAGATGCTGGGTCTGTGAGCCCAGGAGGGATCAGGAAGGACCAGGGGGGAATTTAGTGTCTGAGAGGCAGACACCAAGATGATAGTAAAGGTTTTATCTTATTAGAGGAAACGCCTGCAAGAAAGAAAGAAAGAGAAAGAACCAGAGAGGTTGGGAAAGCCATCATCCCAGATGCGAGTCTGACTGTGCGGGATGAGGGAAGGAGGAGAAGGTTGGGCTGGGACACCCCGAGACTGCAGCGCCATCGTGGGGTCTAAGGACACTTGGGCGAAGCTGTGGGGGAGTCCTCGAGAGGAAGTCACCGGCAGAGGAGCCCACGTCTCCCAGGACAAAGCTGCCTTTGTCTCCCTGCCACACTGGTGGGTCCACGCCTAGGGTGGGTGTGGGCTCTGCCCACGTCAGTTAGGGCCCCTATAGCGGGCCGTCCTCTGAGCATGCGCTCTTGGCTACCACATGACTTGTTCATTAAACTATTCTCTCTCCTTTTGAATATGTTTGAAACTTTTCTCAATGCATACTCCAAAAAGACCAAAGAATGGAGAAAGCAGGAAATCCTAGGCAAGAGGAAGCATAAGCAAGTGAGCACAGGCTATAGACTGATTGATGGCTGGGAGTCCTTGCGAGCAATCCTTCCCATTTTAGTTCCTTGGGTTTGTGCCGCAGACAACACGGTTTCCAAATCATCACCACTCCTTTGCCTTGAACCCTCACATCTACCTCAAGAGACGACGAGGGAGGGAGGGCATGGAGTATTGTTATACCCATTGGACAGATGAGTAAATCTCTCCGAGCACCCAAAACTCACTTTGGTCAAGAGAGTTGCCCGCAGTCATCTTGCTGAGTGGAGGCCAAGAAGGAAGGCTGGTTTTGATTCCCAGTCCAGTGGCCTTCCACGGACTTTTCGTGGTCCGCCCTCCAAGCTTTAAGACTCAGGCTGTGAGCACACACGGAGCTGCCCCCACTGCTGTGCCCAATCTCTCTTGGAATGAAGAATGCTTGCTTTGTAATATGGATGGGGTTCAGAGATGAGCCTGGGGAAGAAGCTACAAGCTGGGTCTGAGGCCAGGGTTGAGGGTTCGTCTGAGGCTAGAATAGGGTCACTTTGAGGGCAGGGTTAAGGGATAGGTCTGTGAGTGGGGAGTGACACTCCTCAGCCCAGGGCTGACTGCTGTGGGTGGGGATCACCCCTGCCTGGCCTGGCCCTCAGCCTTCTAACCGTGTTCTCCTCAGCCCCCCTGGCCCTGTGGACAGGAGGGGGTGACCACACCTATGGTGGATGTGCCCGATGTTTGTCCCTCAGGCTCATTAGCATATGTCGCACCTTGGACTCACCCAGGATGATTTCTCAGGAGCATTTCGTAAGCCACCTGCCTGCGTTTAAGCCCATTGACAGCAAGAACAGCTTTGGGACAAGATCTGTCCGATCCCCCGCCCATTGCTACAGACTTAATTACAGAGCCAGGGCCACAGTAAGTGGCCACCTTCCGCCCCCACACGGGGCAGGGGAGGGGACAGGTTTGGGCTCCACTAGGCCATATCAGAGAGAGAAATCAAGGAGCCTTTCCCAATAGTGTGATCAGCCTGGGCAGAATCTGTGAGCACGGTGGTGACATCTTCTCAGATTGCTTCTCATTCCCCAGGCCTGGGTTCCCTCCCCCATTTCAGAAATATTCTCCCCAACGTGGTGGGGGAGCCTCTGACTTCTTTAGCCCTAAGAGGGAAAGCCTGGATGCCCTGCCACCTTGGAAAACGAATCTGAAGAGGCAGAGCTTAGGACCAAAAGAGAACCACCTGCTGGTGGGACCGCTGCTCCTGATGACCCGCCAATGTCAAGGCCCTTTCTGGCCCCGGCATCTTCCTGGCTCCTGGTGGCAGTAAGGCCCTGACAGACTGTGGTAGAAGCAATGTCCTTTACTTCTTTAATGTCTAGACCCCTAGCCAAGGGTTCCCAATGTGCTCCCCGCAAAAGCATCTGCTAAAGGAGGGGGCTAGGGGTACCACTGGCTTCAGAGAGGACACAGTGCTTCCCTGTGCCAGGTTGTGACTCCCCCTGACACTGTCTGCGGGACCCTCTCCCTCTCCTCAAGCCTCATCACCAGCAACCCCCCCCCAGCCCACCTCACAAGAGCCTAACACACCTGCCCTGCCTCCCCACGCACACTGCCCTCACCCTGAAGTGGGCCGCCTCATCTCCCCCAGGACCTCTCCCAGGACCACAGGGCTAAAGCAGGGCTGGCGGGCAACATTCAGCCACAAGCCAAATCCCACTCACCTTTTGTGTCCCTAAGGCCCCACAGAAGGAGAGTGGTCCTTACAGGTGAACCCTTGCCATCAGGGAGATGATAGCAACCGCTAACGTTAAGCTCCAATTCAGCAAAAGTTATAGCCCTCAAAAAATTTCCATTTTTTACATGAGAGACCTGTATTCTTTTTTTAATTGTACTCATTACATTTTAAGTTTCATCGATTAAAAAACTGGTGCAAATTTGTTTTTTTTCTTTTGTGATTTTAAGTGCCTATGATTTCCTCAATTTGTCCTCTTGGCCTGCGAAGTCTAAAATATTTCCTATCGGATCCCCACGGGAAAAGTTTGCTAACCACTGGTCTAAATCCTTCCTTTGGACGTTGGAGTTCCTTAACCATAAGCACCTCTGCTTCCTCCCAACCCAACCAAACTTCTTGAGTTCAAATCCTAGCCCTTCTGTGTTCCATCTTGGGTAGGTTATTTATAGTCGTTGGGCCTCAGTTTCCACATCTATAAAATAGGGATAATAACAGTATGATAATAATTTAGTAAGTTATTATGGGGATTGAATCAGTTAATATTTATGAAGCTTGAAAACAATGCCCAGCACATAATGAGCCTAGGTACATATTTGATAAATAAATAAAGCCTCTCCCAGCTCAGTGTAACCTTGAGCACTCCAAGTTTCATCTCCTTCACGCAGCTCCCTTCTCCTTTCACTGAATCCCTATCTGCATATCTTATCTCTGGCACACAATGAGAGCCGTGATAACATAGGCACTGTACTCCTTCTGTTCTTCCCTGCAAGCTCCTTGAGGGCAGGAATATTGTCTTCTCTTCCTTGTTTCCTACATGATTACAGAGCAGAATTATAAAATGAAGACACACACACACACACACACACACACACGTGATATTCAACCTCTAGAGCAGGCAAGCACATCTTAAAAGTGAATGGAGCAGTTGTGAAGGAAAAAAAATTTTTAATTTAAAATTATTTAGAATTAGTCAGAATGCAAGTTTTCTATATGTCAAAAAATTATTAAACAGAATGTAAAGTCGAGTAGGAAATGTAGAAACAGTATTTGAAACAATTTGGCCAGTAGAGAGAGTTAGTGTCCTTGCTATATAAAGAGTATTTAGAAATCAATACAAAAAAAAGGCTAAGAACAAAATAGATAAATGATAAAAAGGACTTAAATAGAAAAAAGTGAAAATATGAATAGCTAACAAACATGTAAAAATGTTTATAATCATTATTTATCCACAAATGTAAACCAAAAGAATGACAAAAAGTAATTTTGCACATTGAATTCATAAATAGTTTTTAAAATAAGAGTATCTAGGCTTGGGGTGCCTGGGTGGCTCAGTGGGTTAAAGCCTCTGCCTTTGGCTCAGGTCATGATCCCAGGGTCCTGAGATGGAGCCCCACGCCAGGCTCTCTGCTCAGCAGGGAGCCTGCTTCCCTGCCTGCTTCTCTGCCTGCTTCTGATTTCTGTCTGTCAAATAAATAAATAAAATCTTTAAAAAAAAAAAAAAAGAGTATCTAGGCTTGGTAAAGAAACTGCCAGTGGGCATGTAAATCGATTATTTCAATAAATCTGGCAATACGAATCAAAGACTTTTTAAAAATCTTACCTTTTTACATGTTAATTATATCTCAAAATGGGAACAGAGAAGGAGGGGAGATTTACCCTTTGACAGCATCGTGACTCCTGGGAACTCAGCCCAAGGAAATCATCTGGTAGGTGGATAAAGATTTATTAACAATCTTGTGAAAAACTGAAAATAGCTTACATGTTCAATAATAGGGGGTTGGTTGAAGAGATTATGGTCTGCCCACATGATGGTAGCTTATGTAATGATTCAAAATAATGTTTACAAAAAGCATTTCATGACATGAGATACAAAATTATACAAACAATTCAACTCCAAGTATGGTTTATAGTGCATAGAAGAGATTGGAAGGAAATCTGCATGACTGTCCACCTTCCTGGATAGTCACGAAGCTTCTTGGGGAACTGAGCCTGCCGGTGGAGACTGTTCAGTCTACCTGGCATGGAAGGCTCTGGGCCTTGGTGCATGGGAACCTAGTCATACCTGCCATCATGTGAAAGAATGTCTTCATTTGTGGAGATGAGTGGGAAAGCCTTTGCCAGGGTAAGCTCTGGATTTGTACGCATGTCTTCTGCTTCATGGTAAGCAAATTATTTAGCAAATGATATGGACATTTCTCACCCTACATGCCTGAGCATAAGGGGACAGTAGCCACTGTCGCCATAAAAAAGCATCAGAAGCGCTCAGTCCCCAAGCTAGCCCTAGCCAAGGGTACATTCACACCCAAGCTAGAGGTAGGAGACCTCAGGGAACCATGACTGGAGCTGGTCCATGGCAGCCAGGTCTGATCTGAGGTGATCTTGAAGACACCTGAAAGCCTAGGAGGCTGCCGTTGCTCGCCAAGGCTCTGGAAGGCCAAGTTCTACACAGCCTGGAACTAACCTTCAGTTCACCTTCACCTGGTCTAAGCATTGTCCGTGTGAGGGTTCTGCAGGGAGGAGGTCCGCCACCTCCAGGCTGAGATGGGTCTAAGTGCCCTCCACAGACCCAGATACTTGGTGGCAGCCCTCTGGCCCAGTGTCTGCCAGGCCCTTTCTGTTTCTATTCCCAGGAAGGGGCAACATGCTGAGGTGATTTTCCACTGAGAGGTTCCTACGTGATTATCATCTCCCCAGAGCCAGGCCAGCTCCGCCCATTGGCCTGGTTGGCGATAAGTGAGCCCCACCTGCTGCCCCGGCCCCAGGAGCAGGTAGGAACAGACTGCTGGGGCTGTGCCGGGATCGTATCTGGAGCACCCAGCCCAGATCGCGGGGTGTGAAACTCCCCCAGAGTCCCCAACATCTTCCCCTTGGCCTTGGCCTGCCACCTAGCCCTGAATCAAACCCTGACCTCAGGCACCTGGCCCTCAGAAGGGCCCACCCGCCTCCAAGGAGGTCACCTGTCCATCCCTCTGCCTCTAAGCCTGGCTGACGCCCAACTCGGCACACGTCTGCTAGCACCTTCTCGTTCTTGGGGAGCTCCCTCGGAGTCAGGGCCAGTCACGCCGAGTCTGAGTCACTGGCCCTCGCCTGCAAAACCAGTCAGCGATGACTTAGCCAGCCAGGGCGGAAATAGCCTCTGAAGCCCAGCTGAGGGTGCACAGACTCCGGAGAGGCCGGGAGGGACAAGGATCATGGGCACAGAGAACTTGCTTATCCCGTCACCCTCACAGAGGGGCAGGCGCACCAGAGGAGCTAGGCACTGACGGATACCACTTGCCTTCTCAGAACTTATGGTCTAGATGGGAAGATCAAAGACAAGTAGAACTGCAACAGCATGAGGGGCTTTAGACCAAAGTTTCATGGTGCTGGGAGAGCCCAAACAAGCATGGTATACGGCTCATGGGGGCGGGGGGCCTGCCTCCGCCGTGTGCCCAAGGCCTATGGACGCGGTGCTCCCAGCTCTGTGTGACTTCCTAAAATGAGGACCCATGAGCCCCAAGCCAGAGCTCTCCCAGGGCTGCAAGGTCCTCCCAGGTGGCAGGACAGCACCCCGTGGTTGGCATCAAAGGACCTCCACCTATCCCCAGGGTGAGAGGGAAAATGCGCGCTATAATAACCCATCACTGACTGGGGCAGGCAGCGTGGACGGGCAGTGCCGAGGAGAGCAGGGCAGGTGACCGGACCAAGTCGCCCCACCCCCCACCCCCCAGGAGAAGGAACATCCAGGGGTCAAGCTGGGTGGACCAACATGAGGCATGAACCAGGAAGTGAGAGGTGGCAAATGTGGGTAAGGAGGGGCCAGTGGGAGATGAATTTGGGGGCAGCCATCTGGGCTCTGGGGGTCAAGGTCTGCCTCCTGTTCCCATCCTAAGCACACTCGGAAGCCCCTGAAGGATTTTAAGCAGAGTGGAATGAGGACCTTTGCATCCTGCTGTCCCCTTGGCGGTCATATGGAAAAACAGTGAGCGGGCAGCTGACAGGAGCAGGAAGCCAGTCCGGAGGCTCTGGAAGCGGGCCAGCTGGAGGCCCTGGCTCAGAGTGGGCACGGAGGCAGGCAGACATGGGCAGAGCGGGGAGCCATGCGCAGCAGCTGAGGGGAGCCTGTGGGGAGGTGAGACACAGCTGCAGACCAGATGACCCTGAGGTCGGCAGTGGGTGGGGTATAGTCATCCCCAGAGTCTTCACCCTCCAGCCATTTGCATTGTGGGCTTGGGTTGAAGCACAGCTTCCAAGGCCAAGATCCTTATCCTGGGGTCCCTGGACCCCTTGGGAGTCTGTGGATAGGATGCAAGCTTTGAGAATTGGATGAAAAAAAAAAAATAATAACCTTTCTTTTCACTAATCCCTAACTGAATTCTCTTTCAACTGTGCGTGTAGACCACAGACCACAGCAGGACACCGAGTGCCTGTGACTGTCAGCCACAGAAACCGGTATTTTCATATCACATCGCAGTTAGGAAGACTCCTTGAAATAGCACAGATGCTCATCACTGCGCTGGAATTGCAATAATTATTGGACTTTCTGCTAGATCTTGTTGTTTAAAGCACTTAGAGGAAGCACACGTATTATTATATGGCAACCTGGGACCTGGGTCGTTCCCAGCTGATGGCTTTCCCACAGGCAGCCTCTATGCCGCCAGCCATCCTCTCCAGCTGAGAAAAAAAGCACCCGCCAACCCAAGAAAGCTAATAACTAGTGTCCCAACAACCCATTAAAACTGTTTGGTGTTCAGTTTTTATTTAGTGGAAATGGAGAAACAGATTTTCAATTAATATAAATTATATACTTTTTTATGTCTGAAATAAATCAACTGCTTGCAGTAAATGTGATACGTTTTCATTAACTTGGAGTTGTCTTTATTTCAAAATCTTCCCCTTATTTATAACTGGCCATGACTAGCCGCACCCTCTAACTCACACACATGCCATTATCGAGCCTTATTCACCAAGTATTTAAACATGACTTGTATTCAGGTTCACGGTCATCCTCTGGCCACATGCCTCAAGTTCTCAGTTCTCCTTTTTCGAAGCTGGACCTGTTCGGAGTGCCATGTCAAAGCCTTTGAACTTTATATAATAAAACAAATCACTCCTTCCCAATAAAAGTACTCCGTGGCTCATGCATTATTTGGTGGCAGGATTTCGGGTCATCATGTTTGCAATGGGTCCCAGGTGAGAAGCTTGTCATGTAACTTCATCGTGCAACCTGTACTTGCTTATTGCAGACATACAGACAAGATAGGGTGGCATGAAATTGCCTTAATGTTACTCAGGGGCATTGCCTACTCCAGTGGGAGAGGAGCTAACTGGCATAGATGGGGTCACAGTTATAGATGGAGTCACAGGCAGAAGCCTCAATTAGGTGGCACCATTCTCCTGCTTAAATCTTTTGTGCCCTCTACAGACTGGTTCCTGTGGGGTTCCCAGGTTTGCTTTCCCTGAATTAGGTTCTGTCTGCTAAGGGGAACTGGGCTCCGGGGCACCCCCTTACGGTCCCCCCAAGTCAGCCCCTATACCCCCTATTCAAAGAGGCCTGAAACCCACAAAAGTCTCACTGAAAGAGGGCGAGTGTTGACCTAGCTATTGGGGTGCTGGAGAACATGGGGATGGGTTACTGGGAAGCTTCCAAATGGACCTCATCCTCCCATGGCACAGGTGTGAAGTGGCCCAAGGTGCCTCTAGTACCTGGCCAGCCCATGGGGTTCTCAGCCCATGCTCTCCTTTTCTCTGCCTCCCCATGAGCCCCCTTCACCCACCCGGGGAGGAAAGTATTAGGTTATGGCATCCATGGTGCTGGGAACAGTGATACTTCTCCCCAGGAAATCAGCCTGTAATAAGGCGAGGTGCCTTAGTCCAAAAGGGTGAGTCTCCACTGCTCAAATTCTGGGCAGCGTAACATTTGGCTAGAGCTATCCAGAGGGAGGCTTCTGGACTTACCTCTAGTAAAACACAGTGTACCTGTCTGTGAGGTCGGCCCTCCCTCTGAACTTGATCCTTCTTGGGAAAGTCTCTGGCTTCCTGCCATCTCACAGGTTCTATGGGATGTAGTGTAGACATCCTGTGAGCTGCCCCATGACCTGCTCCCCGGGAAAGAGGGCACGACCCAGGAAGTCTCATGCTTCTCTTCTGAAGTACAGTCTATACTGGGGAAGGAAGGAGAGCCGGCTGGGGCTGAGGAACCAGCGGAATTAGCACAGGAAGCCTTCCTGGGGGAAGAGGCACCTCAGCCCCTCACTAGTGCTGCCCAGAACATTCCACAGGCATTCACAAACTTCTGCAATCTGACCCTCCCCTCACTCCTCCCCCACCCACCACACACACCTTCTGATCTGGTCCTTGAATACAAATTCATTCCATTCCTCTGGCTACTTCCTTGCCGGGAGTGCCTTCTACCCCAGCTTGCATCTTCTCTGTTGGTTTTCCTTCCTGGCACTGCAGCTAAGCCCCCCACCCACCAAGACCCACCGCCCACAGCCACTGTCCAACGCCTGCTGCAAAGCCATCCCTGAGGCTGTTACTCCCTTGGCCTCTGTCTCCTTCTTCTCCCATTGCCTAAAGTATCAGTTGAATCAAATCATTTCCCCAAGGTCACGTCTTGCGTCCCTAGGGCAGAGAATCAGGGCCAAGAGTTAGGAAATGGCAGCCAGGCTTAGGGCCAGTTAGTGAGAATAAATGGAAGAGCTCCTGGGGTCAGACAGGTTGTCCCTTATTGACTAGCTAGCTGGGCACTCTCGAGCCTTAGTCTTCTCATCTGTAAAACGGGGCTATTTGAAGGCTGTTTGTGACCTGCACAATGCTGAGCACCTGAACAGAGACGGTTACTCAGGAACGGCTGGCCGAATCGGTGACAAATGAGCAAATTCCAGCCTGGGGCAGGGATCTGGGGCAGGAGTGGGTGGCTGACCGCCTCACCTAGACACAAGACCAACCCTGGGCCCGAGTTCCCATGCCTCCCCCCTGGATCCAGGGATTTGCCAAACAGGCAGCTCTCCCCTGGAAAGAAAGTGACTCAGGCCGCCAGGAGAGCTGGAATGAATCAGGGAGGCAGGGACCGAGTGTGGGGCCCCCACCCAGGGGCCTGGGCCTCTCCCAGCAGGAAGAGCGTGAGCCAGTCCCCAGAGCTCACTGGGTGAGAGGGCGATCCTGCCGAAATGCGCCCCTGGCCAGCCAATGGGGCATAATAATAATCACTGCCACACTCACTCCCACATTCCAGACCTGTCGGGGCGCTTCCACCAGTGCTATCTTGTCAGGCACAAATCTCCGAGCCTCGCGTCAGGGAGGCCTGGGTTCTAGCTCTGCCGCTTGTCCTCGCCAGCCCAGGCAAGTCTCACAGGCCTCAGTGTCCTCTCTGTTAGAGGGCATGGTGGACCCAGCCAGCCCTAGCCCCTTCCTGCCCTGGCTATTGCCAGGAGGCTGTGGATGCAGGACCCAGGAGCCCCTGTCCTGGGGAATAGCACAGGTGTGCATCTCAGACCTGCCGCCCACCTGCCACCTGGCCAGACCTATTTCCTCGGCAATGACCATGCTCCTGTTCTGTCCTAACAGAGGGACCATCGGAGCCAAGTCCTCCGCCTGGACACCTCCCTGTACCCCAGACTGTGCAGGCCCCTCAGCTCTGCCCAGGATGCGCCATCACCCGCCCGAGACTATACTCTGATCATCCCCCAAACCACAGAAGAACCTTCTATGCCCTGTCATCCCCTAAGTGGGAGCTCATCCTCCCCGTTGTTCAGGCCACAGACTTCAGCTCCTCTAGTTCTCGGCCGCCCCACATCCAGTCCAGTGACAAATCTTTTGGCGGGCCCCAGAATCCTGCTGTTCCTCAACACACCTCTCCTCCCACCCTCGCCCCCTTTAAGTCTTGGCCGAGATGAGGTCTTCCCTGGCCATCCCACTGAAATTGCAGCCCCCTCCCCCAGCGTCCACAGTACACTTTACTCTTATCTTTCCCCATAATTCTTATTACCTTCTAACATGCTCTATAATTTACGTGTCTACTGTGTGTCCTGTTTATTGTCTTTCTCCTCCTTCTTGAATGTCAGCTCCGGGTGGGCTGGGCTTCTTGTCTGCCTCACTAACTCATGGCTCTGACACAAGGTACATACTCTATAAAAACTTCTGGAATGGACGGACGGGTGGATGGATGGAGGGGTGGGTGGGTGGGTAGAAGAATGGATGGATGGGTGAATTAATGAATGAGTTTGTAGATTGTAATGTTTAAGAAAACTTGGGTAATCCACCATTTCCTGTGTGACACAACCTCTTTGTGCCTCAGTTTCCAAATTTATAAAAATTAAGCTAATAAAAAAGATACCTGACTTATGGGGCTATTGTGTGGATCAAATAAACTGTTCCCCTCAGCTAGGGGTACATGCCTTGGGCTCAGTAAATGTTGGTGTGTCCATGATGTCGTCTGCACAGCGTTGTTGGAAGCCAGGTGAGTCAAAGGTGCACAAAGCCCATTTCCAGACCAAGAGATGCTCCTAGAAGCTCCTCTCAGCCCAGTCAGTAGTTTCCCCTTGCTCAGAGCCTAGGGAGGGTGCCCCAGTGAGTAGCAAACTCCTGCTCCAAGGGAATCAGGCAGCTCTGAGGCAAGCACTGGGTCACCCTGAGATTCTGGAACTGTGACATGCAGGGACCATGACCAATGGAAGAAGCAGTGGCCAGAGGCTGAGGGTACCAGGCCTCAGGTGGTGAGTGGGTCTCTCTGCGTCCAAGGAGAAGATATTCCTATAACACATGGATTTTCCTTTTAGGCGCTGGGTACAGGGGACCTTTTGGGTCCAGGAGTCTAAGCAAACCCTCCTAGTTTCCCTTGAGCAACAGGAGAAATATGCAAACCAGCCCTGATCAGGGAAATCATTAAAATCCACCCCCAGGCTCAGGGGAGAATTTGGGGAGCCCAGTGAAAGCCAAGGTCAGGCCCCTTGTCATCTGCATCCTCCCCCTCACCATATCCAGAGACCCACAAGGCAAGAGGGTCTTCCCAGGTCCCACTACCAGAGAAATGTGGAGCTAGGGTCAAAAGTCAGGCTCACATCCCTAAACCCAGACCACTTTCCCTCCACAGAGAGACACAATTTGGGCCCAGGCCCTGCTACTCCTGCCCCCAACCAGAAGCTACAGCGACAATTTGTTTCCCGGTCTTCAGACTCTGGAAAATTCCCTTTTTCTACAACCTGTAACTTGAGATGATCTCCAACCAAAGGGCAAGATAGAGGTGTTCCCACAAGTCCCCCCTAATGGTCTGCAAGTGTCTGTGGATCCATCTATTTGAGTTTTCTTTTATAATCTGCTTACTTCCAGAGAAGACATGAGGCAGCTTACCATGACTTACATGCACATAATACTGCTCCCAACAAAGAAATAATAATAACAGATACAAGTTCAAGAGGAGAAAGACACAAATGTCACACAGTCATACCCCAACAGCCAAGGTCAAAGGAGTTCCCAGGAGTCGTGGAAATATTTTTTTAATCCTTCCCCCAAAACCTGGCATCTAAGATGTCCTTGAAAATTGCTTGTGGCTGATTAAAAAGTGGGTGCCCCAATCTCTGGGGCAGCCTCAGTTCCCACCTTACTTTGGCCAAGTGACTCCAGGGAGCACCTTGACCTTGTTTTCTTTTCTTTTCTTTTTTTTTTTTTAAAGATTTTATTTATTTATTTGACAGACAGAGATCACAAGTAGGCAGAGAGGCAGGCAGAGGGAGAGGGGGAAGCAGGCTCCCTGCTGAGCAGAGAGCCCGATGTGGGGCTTGATCCCAGGACCCTGGGATCATGACCTGAGCCGAAAGCAGAGGCTTTAACCCACTGAGCCACCCAGGTGCCCCTTGACCTTGTTTTCTTGATCTCTCCCCTAGAGGTCATGCATGGGGATACCTTACTTACTCTTCTCTCTCTCCTGAGAAATGGTCGATGGGCAGGACCCCCCAGCTCACCTATAGGAAGTGTGCCCCTGGCACATGGGGTCATTGCTGACCTTGTTGTCTTAATGAATCAGGCCTCACTAAGGAGAAAGCCCCGAGGGGCCAACTGGAGTCATTCAAAATGACTTAATTGATTTATTTAATTGAAAAGAGAGAAAAAGAAGCCAAACCCTTCTGAGGGCAGTTTGGGTATCTGTTTGGGTCACGAGGGCCATGGAAAGGTCCCCAGCACAGTGACTTTGACTCAGGGGACTCACTCCACCACCCTCACCCCAGCTCTGCCTTAGAATCCTTGGTAGGAGGGGCAGTTTGGAGCCTGGATCCTCACTGTCTCCAGAGAACCAGGCAGCTGAAGATGATTGGCAAGACCATCTACAGCAAAGGTTCAGCCCTGGCTTTTGTGACCTAGCCTTAAAGAGCCGGGCCCTGACAGATGTCAACACAAGAGACTGCCTGGAGGGGGTGGACTGGGTCCGGCAACTCACAAAGAATGGTGGATGTAGGGAAGTGAGGCCAGGAAAGAGGGGCCTTCTCATGGGGAAGAGCAGAGAGGAACTATGGAGAGGCTAGACCAGGCCCTGCAGGCTCAGAGCCCCTGAGGAGCCATAAGAAGCAAGAGTGACAGGGGAGGCCAATTTAGGCACTGCCATCTGATCTCCATCCAATGAGAGAAACCTGGTATGCATGTGTTGGGGGAGGGGGGCTCTCAGCCTTACCACTTCTCCCTGCCCCTTGCAGAAGGCTGGCATGGCGGAGCTACGGTTGCCGTGATGGCTGATGTCCACAGTGTGGTCCCCAGTACCGGTACTACACCTGGGGCTCCCTGCAGCCCCTCTCATTGAATCCTCACGGCCCTGCCAGCCAAGTGACATCACTGCCCCACCTCACAGGACACAGAGCTACAGCAGGATGGAGCCAAGATGTGAACGCAATTTGACAGCTCTAGGACCCCAGCAATTCATTCCTGTTGCCTCCTTGGAGACCTTTCTCAGATGGCTGGGACACAACTCAGACTGTCAGGGAGACCCTAATCTGATGGAAGAAGCACAGTTCTATCCTTAATAAACCCGCTCCAAGTGGGGAGCCCCGTTGCTGCTCTTAGGGAGCCTCTGGGCTAACGGGGGGGTGTTGGTCACTTCTGTCTGGGAGCTGCAGTCAGAGGGGGTGGGAGGAAGGACGCTCCTCAGTGGGCATCACTGATAAGTAGGCTAAAGAGACAAAGCTAGACTCTTCTCCTCCCAGGCTGAGGTCCCCTCTCCACGTGACCACTCCCAGCAAGGGGGAGGAGGCAGGCATTGGCCTTCAGAAGCCCAGGGATCGGAAGGAAGGACAAGTGGTGCAGAGAGAGGAACTTCATCCCAGAAGCCCCTGGGTGCCTTCCTGTCTGGGAGATGGGTCAGGCTACAACCAGGGCCAGAGCTCAGCCAGAGACCAGAACAGGGCCTGTCTGAGTCCAGAATTCCATCAAACGTCAGGACCACACATCAGTCAGAAGGCAGCCTGGGGCCCCGGCCAGAGGTAGGGTCGATGATGCATCAGAGGCTGGGGATTTTCCTGTAAGCCACTGGCAGCCTGACAGAAAAGAGGAACCAAAGGGTCCCATGCATTAGATCTGGATCAAGAGGTCACAGTGAGGAGCTGGGGTGACCCCTGGAGTCCTGCTGCTTTTTGGTCACCTGCTAGGGAGCAGGTACAAGACAGGGCTGGGAGGGCCCCAGGGGCAGGCAGGGACCCACACCCAGCCCTATAGTCTCCGCGCCCCTCATTCCTCCCGTCTGAGGTCATTTCACAGGCCCAGCCACCCCAGGCCTGGGAGGGGAAGCAGAGGTTCCGAGGCGGCTCCCCCAGAGTACTGTGAGTCATGATTCCTGGGACTACGGCTCCTGGGACAAGCAAAGGATGGGGGTACCCCATCGCACTGCCTCTAGCCCCTGAACTTCATGCGTCAGCTACCAAGAGTCAACTAGTGGCCAGACCATGCTGTGCCAGCTACAATTATAAAGCTTTATATAATTTGTTTCTTTTAATCCAAGGCTGTGTAATCACCTCACTTACAAATGAGGAAACTGAGGCAGAGTGTTTGAACATGTGGCTCTGGCATTTCAATCCAGGCACTGTTCTAGACCCAGGCAGTCAGTCCCATTCTAGCTGGTGTTCATAGCCTTAATCCATCTGGGGTTAAAATACAGGGAGGACAAGGGCTTGTGAGGGCAGGAAGAGGAATCAGTAAAGATAGCAAAGGTATGCGGGGCCCCGGGGCACAGCAGTGCCCTTCATCCTTCTGGGGGGCATTCACAGCTCCCCGAGTTCCTCTCACAGGGGACGCGGTGACCACAGCTGAGATAACCAACCTATTTCACAGATGAGCACACAGAGGCCTCCCTTGGGTTAAGGGCTGCAGATACAGCGTTGCCTTTCCAGATGACTCCCCGCTCTGCCTCCTTCTCTGTTGCTGGGAACCCCCAATTCTGTCCTGAAATTCATCATCCCAGCTGCTCAAGGAAGATGCCTGCTCTCCGCCCCAGGGATGAACTCTCTCAGCCTAAGCCAGCGGCTCACAACCCTTTCCAATCCTATATCCTCTTTCGACAGGAAACCTTTTAATCTATTCTCTTTTCTATTCTGAAGTGAAATCCATAGATGGTACGGTGTCAAAGAAAAAAAAAATTATACAATGCCACGCCTAGCATAGAGGAGGAACACAAGGAAAGCAATTTCTAAGAGGATAATAAAGATCATAAAAAGCAGGGGCTTTGCCCCTACGACTGGCGGGCATGACATTCAAAGGCCATGGAAAATGCCAGCCACCCCACATGCGGGAGGACACCTCCAGCTGCCCACCCCCGGACATCACAGCACACCGTGACCATGACAATCACAGCACGCCCACGGTTTTCCTCTGAGAGCCAGTCATGCAAGTGGATGACAGGGTTTCACCCTTCTGGCCGGAACGTGCCCCCCCACACACCCCAACCTCGGTCAAGGGACCTGAGGGCCATAAGAAAAATCTTCCTAACTAATGAGAGAAGAGGGGGTCTCCCTGTGTTCTCACCAGATGCCATTTTAGCCTTCACCACCCTGAGGGCGACGCTGCCAACTGCTGCATGAGGCGGGGGAGGCTGAGCGTTCCCCGGGCCCTCGAGGGTTGAGGGGATTCTTGGCCGGCCAGGTCATTGAGCCCTGGATCACTCCTACGTCAGACTCCCTGCTGTGTGGGAAGACAAACCAGCCTCTCGTTTAAGCTGCTTTGAGGTGGGCCTTTGGGTACCTGTTGCTTGTTTGCTTGTTCAGCTACAAGAAAGGATTTTTTTCAGACCTCACAGCCATTCTGGAAATCGGAGTCCTGATCTTCTGAACCTCCACTGGCTCCTCCCTCTCTCTCGTCCTGAGGGACAGAAACAACCGGGACCGGGGCACAGTTCAGGGGTTGCTTCCTGGAAAGGGAGTCTCCTGGGGCCCAGCCCGTGGGTGCAGACCCTGAAGGGGCAGATCTCCCCGAGATGGGAAGGAGACGGTCCAGGAGCTTCTTGGGGCTGTTCCCTCCCCAGTTCCTCCTCTGACTCAAGAGACACTGGGATTAGCAGCTACATTCCTCCCTGGTGTCATCCTTTATGCTTCCAAGTGCTTTACAGGAGACAATTAGCAGCAAAGCGCCCCACCCGAAGGTGCCTCCTAAGGAACCGTGAATGTGACACAGGACAGACCATCCCTCATCTGAGCAGTGGGGAGGCCCACAAGTGGGGAAGAGCAAGTAGGCTGAGAGAAAGCACCTGAGGAGATGGTCGAAGCCGGCTCTAGGAGATGAGGGAGGATGCGGGCTCTGGGCCATGCAGAGTGTGGCTTTAAGCTTATCCTAGCAACAGGGGAGGCCACGAAAAGGTTTGAGCGCAAGTGCTGTAGTCATTACAAGCCCTTTCCCTGACCTGCCAGGGTATATCTGTCCCACGACAGACAGATGCTATGGGCTGGAGTATGGTCCTCAGTGGAGACACAGTTGCCTTCGTGGACTGGGACCATGTCCCTGGTCCAAGCCCTTTGGTGCTTGGCATCACCGGCAGAAACAGTATGCGCTGCGGACTGGGGTTGCTTCCTGATACGTAGTTTGAGCCCCGATGTCCCCGTGTTCAAGGAGCTACTTCCACTCCCTCCTGCCCAACAGGTCAAGTCCAGGGCCACTCTCTGGGCTCAAGCGGCCCCTCAGCCTTCTCCCATTTGTCCACAAGCATCATCATCGAAAGCCCAGCAATCTCCCCTCCCAGGACCCTGGCTCTGAGCAGTTCCTACATCTGTACCACTGTGCCTGTGGCCCCAGGCTGGGCGTACTGCCCCCAGCCTTCCGCAAGCATGCCCCTTGCCCACAAATCCCACCCAGCTCTCAGCAGCTGCTTCTCCCCATCCAGACTCCATATGGATTTGCAAGCCCTCTCAGCCCACCAGAACGCCTGAGTCCTCAAAACAGGAGGGGCGATGCAGCTGCACATTCCACAAGAGCTCCCGTTATGGCCTGGAATGGTTGCTGTCACCTGACATTGTCACCCCTCCTTTCAGCATTTGTGTTCTCCCTGCACACATTCCCCTCCCCCCTCCCCCACCCCATCATAAACTCCTGGATGATGCCCAGCATGGCACGGCCACCTGCTAGGGAGCTCAGAGAGTGTCCCGTGGTTTTGAATGGCCTCCGCTCCAAGAAGGGACTCGCCAATGAGGTTTCCTAAACAGGGACGGTTGGGTGGCGGGAGGTTGAAGGGGAGCATCCCCTCCCCCCAAATTATTCTCACCACCAACAGGTATTTGTTGTAAGGCTCTATTGCCAAGTAATTGGGGGATGAGACCTGCCTTTCCAATCTATGACTGATGGAGAAAGAAGCCTGCAAGTAGGATTCGCAGACAGAAAAGGGGAGAAGCAATGAGACAGATGGAGACCAGGCAGGCAAACAGAGATAGAGCATGGGAGCAGGACAGCGACAGGGACAGGGACACGCAGAAACAAGGGTCAGGACAAGAGGAGGAGAGGCTCGAGCAAGGACAGGAAGAGACAGGGGCTGGGTGGGAGGACCCAGAGAGAGCAAACCCAGAGAGAGCAAACGAGGAAGACAGAGAGGGAGAGAGAGGCAGAAGGGCAGCGGGAGCTCAGCCCCTCCCTCCCTGGCTGCCTCAGTGCCAGGCTGGCCTCTGCATCCCCAAAGCCTCTCCTGAAACCCTGGCATGTTGGAGCATGAAGGCCCGGAGGAAGGTAGCCAAACTGGGAGGCAGCTGAGGGCCAGCTGCTGGGGAGGCGTGCCCCCGGGAGGGTGGCGGTGGGACAAGGAGACACCGTGGCTCCCCATCCTCACACCTCCGCCCCACCCACCGAGCCTAGGGACAGCTCCCACACCCCGCAGGCTGTGTGTGGGCCGGATGGGGAGTCCTTCTCCAAAGTCCTGACTCAGGTGTCTGCTGGGGACAGTGAAAGGGAGTGGCTGAGACCATGGCAGTTACGGGGGTCAGGAATAAAAGAAAAGCCAGGATTAAAGTTTCAGTAACCTGTCTTGAAAGCAACCAGACATTGTGTGGGCCAGGATTCCTGGGCACTGAGTAAGGAAGGCTGTCATCCCAACACCAGCCGCTGGTTGGAGACAGCTGGGCAAGGGGATGGAGAGCCCCTCTCCCCGCCACCGCGCAGGCCTTTCCTCACAATGCAGGCCAGGCACCCATGGCCTGGGGTTCAGACCCAAGCTAGTGAGAACAGGGCATGGTGGCGGATTGGGACTCAGGGATGGCTGGGCCCAGGAAGGTCTGCAAGAGATGCCTGTATGTGTGTGTGACGGGGAGACAGGAAGCCAAGGGAAGGGACCAAGAAAGGCAGAGGTTGAGGGGCTTTGAGAACAGT
The DNA here is from genome assembly GCF_964662115.1 of Mustela nivalis. Classification (NCBI taxonomy): domain Eukaryota; kingdom Metazoa; phylum Chordata; class Mammalia; order Carnivora; family Mustelidae; genus Mustela; species Mustela nivalis. Next base: position 51,217,761 of record NC_139027.1, on the reverse strand, counting down.
CAAGCCAAATTTGCAGTTATCCGTGCACTTAAGCAACATGGGCTGACACAGGGGAAAACGGGATCCAATCAGAAACCAGCATCTGCCGACAAACCCTAACTCTGATCGCACAGTGAACCCTAAAGTCGGCCTCAGACTGAACTTTACCCCTGGCCACAGTCTCACCGCTAAACCTGTCCTCAGACTTACTCTAATCCCAACTCCTCCAGCTTCACTGAGCCTAACTTTGGCTACTGGCCACCTCCAAACTGGGTGTTTCGATCTCAAAGGTACAGGAAAAGAGCATAGATGTTTCTGGAGAAACCCCACAAAGCACACACCTGCAGGGACTGGCAGGAGTGACATTTAGCAGCATCTTGGGAACAACCACATCATTCCTTCAAAGCCCGTGGTCCTCAGCATATCGCCTTAAGGACCCCAACTGGATCTCTCCTCCTCCCCGTATCCCATCCCCGCCTGCCAGGCAAGAGTGCCCACTCCTCCCCTGACCTTGGCCTTCTGCCGTTCACCGTGGGGGGCCCTTGCTAAGCCCCTGCCCCTGAGGCCACTTGCCAGCCCAGCTTTCATCTCCTTCCCCAGACCAATCCCAACCAGAAGGCTCTCTCTCCTCTGAACTCCTGCAGGACTGTGACCCGAACATTCCATCTGGCCACTAATCACAGACATTTCTGCTATTATCTTCTGTGGCTGTTACTCTCCTGGGCACATTGATTGCACATAAGACCTACGCTCAAACGATCTCCCCAAGCAGACAGTGATTTTTTTCACGATCCTAATTGATGCTGAGATGAACATCCTTACAATACATCTTTATAGACTTGGATACCTGAAAAACATCTCTTGCGCCAGAGGAATAAACTTGAACCTATCTTAAAAATTTTTTTTTTCTTTCATGGTGAACACGAGCAGTGCCTGTTTCACTCCTGCCCTCCCCTGAGATATTTGTGGTGTCTTTCACCATTTCTCTGGTCTTGAACTGCATACGTCTGAATTGTTTGTTTATATTCTGCTTTCTTAATTAACCAGGTTGGAACTGTTAGTAGATTAAAGATGTGGTGACTTTCTGCTGCGGAAAGGGAGCACACTTCCAGTCACACACAAATACTGCCCCCAGCTTCTGTGTGCTACTGACAAACTGATGAACCCTGGGTCGGAGCCCTGTGGTTATACTATGATGACATTGCATCCTTCCTGGAGTTCCAGGCCAGGGTGTCCTGTTGCAAAGGAAAGCACTTGATTTGCTTATGTTTCATTGCTGTTTTATTCAGGAGCTTACTATTCAGTACCTTTCTGTTTGGTGCTATTCTATAAAGCTTTTGCATTAGGGTAGAATGGATTTCATTAAATAAATTGAAAACTTTTCCTTCTTTAGCTAGTCACCACAGCCATGCAAATTGCACAGGAGTTCTCGTAGGTTTGAAATAAATCACTGGCAAATAGATCTACCTTCACTCCCTACGGTACCACTCTTAAGGGATGGAGAAATGGCGCAAGGTCCCTGACAAGCTTCTTGATTTAGTCCATGTTTTGTTTTGCTTTGTTTTGTTGTTTTGCTCTTGTCAGACTTTCTTTCTCTTCCTGACTCTGTTTTAGTTGTATATTCCCTAAAACTCCACCAGTTCCTTTAGATTTTCAAATTTTCCTTAGCATAAGCTTTGCTGAAGCGGAATTTATATTTAAAAAAAATTCAGGGACGCCTGGGTGGCTCAGTTGGTTAAGCAGCTGCCTTCGGCTCAGGTCATGATTCCAGCATCCTGGGATCGAGTCCCACATCGGGCTCCTTGCTCCACGGGGAGTCGGCTTCTCCCTCTGACTCTGCCTTCCACTCTGTCTGCCTGTGCTCGCTCTCGCTCTCCCTCTGAAAAATAAATAAATAAAATCTTTAAAAAAAAAAAATTCACCCATCTTAAGTGTTCCGCTCAATGGGTTTTAACAAATGAATGCGTTCTTGTAACCTCTACCAAAAATATAGAGCATTTCTGTGGTGCCAGAAAGTTCCCTCATGCCCCCTTGTAGTCAACACCACCCTGGCCCCAACTCTGCCCCAGGCAAGCACTGATCCGCTTTCTCTCAGCCATAGCTGTGCCTTTCCTAGAATTTTGTGCTAATAGAATCATAAAGAATTTGTGTTTTCTGACTTCTTCTGCACAATATGTTTTTGAGACTCATGCATATATCAGGAATCCGTCCCTTTTTATTACTGATCAGTATTCTACTGTATGGATATATTAAAATTTGTGTATCCATTGATCAATTGATGACAATTTGGAGTATTTTCCAGTTGGAGGCTATGGTGAGCTGAAAAAATGACCCCCCAAGAGGTATTTATATATTGATCACTGGAATCTGCAAATGTTGCTTTTGATGGAAGGAGCATCTTTGCAGATGTGATTAAGAATCTTGAGGGGCACCTGCGTGGCTCAGTGGGTTAAAGCCTCTGCTTTCGGCTCAGATCATATCTCAGGGTCCTGGGATAGAGCCCCGCATTGGGCTCTCTGCTCAGCGGGGAGCCTGCTTCTTCCTCTCTCTCTCTCTCTCTGCCTGCCTCTCTGCCTACTTACCATCTTTCTCTGTCAAATAAATAAATAAAATCTTAAAAAATAAAAAAGAATCTTGAAATGGGCTCATTATCCTGGAATATCAGGGCGGGCGCTAAATGCCATCATGTGTATTCTCGGAAGGAGGAGGCAGAGGAAGCGTTGACACACACAGCGGAGAAGGTGGGTGGAGACTTAGCAAGGAGAAATTTGAAGGTGTTAGTTACAGTGATGAGGCCACAGGCAAAGGCAGGCAGCAGCCCCTAGAAGCTGTTCTCCCCTAGAGCTTCCAGAAGAAGCAGGCCCATGCCCACACTTTCATCTCATCCCAGCGAAACTTTTGAAGATCTGGACTCTAGAACCCTGAGAGCCTGAGAGAGTCAAGTTGCGTTGCTTTAAGCCACCAAGTTTGTAGTGATTTGTTAGAGCAGTTTCCGGGAGCTAACACGGGTCTATTACAAATAACGCCGTGACACAAACCTCTGTGAGAACGCGTCATTCATCTCTCTCGGATAAATGAGACGAAGATTGCCTGAATATATGTTTAAATTTATAAGAAGTTGACTGTTTCCCGAAGTGGCTGCACCAGTTGCGTTCCCATCAGCAGTCTACCGGAGTAGTTTCCCTGTTCCACATCCTTGCCGACACTTGATATCGTCAGTCTTTTAAAATTTTAATACGTGAATCATGATATCTCATTGCGGTTTTAATTACTGGACCCCTGTCGTCTCGCGGTGCTCAGCATCTGCTCATGGCCTCTTTGCTACTTGTGTATCTTCTTTGGTGACGTATATATTCAAATTCTTTATCCACCTTTTACCCAATGATTTCCCTTCTCATTATTAGCGTATAAGAATTCTCTATATGACAAATATAGTTACACATATTTTCTCCCAATCTTACAGCCACATATTTTCAATTTCTTAAGGGTCTCTCAGGCAATAAGAGTTTTTTTTTATTTTGATGAAGTCCAATTTAATAATTTTTTCTTTTATACTTGGCAGGTTTTTTGTGTCCTAGGAAATTAGCCTAACAGAACATCACAAGGATTTTCTTCAGTTTTCTTTTAGAAGCTTTCTAGTTTAAACTCTAACATTTAGGTCTATGATCTATTTCATGTTAATTTATTTTATGGTGTATGGAGGTAAGGATTAAGGTCACTTCTTTACATATGGATAGCTAACTGTTCTATTTTCATGTGTTTTTTTTTAATCCGTTTTTAATACTTTGGCACCTTTGTAGAAAAACCAACCTGTGTATGTCCCATTGATCTGTATCTCTGTCCTCACGCCTCTATCATACTTGATGACTGTAGCTTTTTAAAATTTTTTTTTAAACTGAATCTATTTTTTTAAGGTTTTATTTATTTATTTGACAGACAGAGATCACAAGTAGGCAGAGAGGCAGGCAGAGAGAGAGAGAGAGGAGGAAGCAGGCTCCCTGCCAAGCAGAGAGCCCCATGCGGGGCTCCATCCCAGGATCCTGGGATCATGACCTGAGCTGAAGGCAGAGGCTTAACCCACTGAGCCACCCAGGCGCCCCTGACTGTAGCTTTATAGTCATGAAATCAAAGTTTAATTAAGTCCTCCAACTAGGTCCTTTTTAACAAAATTGTTTTGGTTTTTCCAGATCTTTCGCTTTTCTTTTTTATAATTTTTTAAAATTTTATTTTGTTTACATTGACATTCAATTAATTAACATATGCTGTATTATTAGTTTCAGAGGTAGAATTCAGTGATTCATCAGTTGCATAGAATACCCGAGGCTCATTCCATCATGTGCCTTCCTTCCCATCACCCAGTTACCCCATCCTCCCCACCGCCCCTCCAACAACCCTCAGTTTGTTTCCTATAGTTTAGAGTCTGTCGTGGTTTGTCTCACTTTCTGATTTTGTCTTATTTTATTTTTCCCTCTCTTCCCCTATGTTTTATTCCTAAATTCCACGAGTGAAATTATATAATTGTCTTTCTCTGATTGACTTATTTCACTTAATAATAGTTCCATCCACGTCATTGCAAATGTACGATTTCACTTTTTGATGGCTGAGTAATATTTCAGTGTGTGTGTGTGTGTGTGTGTGTGTGTGTATGTATCACATCTTCTTTTGCATTTCCTTATACACTTCAGAATCGGTTTAGCTATTTCTACCCTCTATCTTCTCTCTCCCCAACACACACACACAAGGCCTGTTGGGGTTTTAATTTGCTTTACATTCATAGACAATTTAGGGAACAATTGAAATTTTAATAATATTAAGTCCTCCAGTTCACAAACACAGTATATCTCTCTTTTAATTTCAGCTCTATTCAATTTCTCAGCAAGGATTTCCAATTTTCAGTGTATATGTCATGCACATAATTTGTTATATTTATCCTTGATTACTTTAAGGCTTTGATGCTCTTACAACTGGCATTTTGATTTTTTTAATTTAAATTCAATTAATTAACATATAATGTATTATTAGTTTCAGAAATAGAGTTCAGTGATTCATCAGTCTTATATAACATACAGTGCTCATTTAATTTGAATCTCCAATTGTTTATTGCTATCGTTTTTTTAGAAATCACTTTTTCAAGGGTTTTATGCTGTTCCTCACTCATAACATTTTGTGTGTTCTTTTTTTCTTTGATTGGCACTGTTGAAGATTGTCTTATTTTATTACTTTCCACAAATGAACACTTGGGTTTGTTTAATAAGTATATTGAGTCTTTATTTCCTGATTTATTGTTTTGCTTTTGTCTGTATGAATTTTTTCCTTTTACTTTCATTAGGTTTGCATACTACTGTTGTCTAAATTATTCAGTTAACTGTGGAATGCTTTTGCTTTCTGTCTCTGATTTAATTCTTGTGATGGGTTTCCACTGAGACCACTTGGCTAAGCTGGAAGCCCTCCATTTCACAGAATTCCTTCCCTTATGTGGCTGTGAGTTGAGCAGGCCCCCAGAGAAATTTACATGGGATTTGGAAGACAGAAGTGGGGGAGCAGCCATTTTTTTTACACCAAAGGTCAATGCTGGGCCAAGGACTATTGTTGCTACCCAGTGCTGCATGTGAGCTGAGTGATCTTGGTGTGGACATTGGCCCTCAGCAACACTGGATCACTGCTGCTTCTGAGAATGCTGGTCCTGTTGCATGTTTTGTTGGTAGCAACTGCTTGGATGGTGAGAGACAAACACGGTTCTTGTGTGTCCTGGTGGGTTCCGGTTTGCTTTTACTCTCTCCTACTTCACCTGCAGCACCCTTCCTGCCTTCACCAAATCTGAGGATTTTCTTTGGAATAACCAGAGGTTTTTGGGTGTAGATCATTCCTACAAACTTCCTTTCACTTTGGTTAGCTCTCTAAAGAGTTTTGTTCTCATTTTATTAAATTTCTAACTCTATTACCAGCCATAACTTCTACATTAACATAAGTTTTACAGTTTTATTGCTTGCCACCATTTCTTTTATGGAATAGCTTCCATATTGAAGTTCTTATTTTGATTCATTGCTCAGTTATATTTCTTCAAGCAATTTTTCAGAAGGAGTAATGGGTGGTTTACTTTCTGAATCCTAGCGTATCTGAAAATGCCTCTGTGTTGCCTTCCACATGGATAATTATTAGGTTGGGTAAGTGAACAGTTGTGTTTGCTGGCCCAGTACCCAACTCTTCCTCTTAGGAACCAACTCACCCTCATTCTCCATTCATGTAGGCTGGGTGGAGTTGACACCATCTCCAGAGTGCAGGGGTGAACAGACATATGGCAATGAAAACATGGCAATCCCTTGGCCATATGATCAATAGAGCAATGGCAATGACCAAGGCCTGGTCAACGAGACTGACCCCAGGGCTGCCAATGGCCAATTGAACCACCCTGTAGACATCCCACCTAAGAAAGAAGCCAACCCAAAGGAACTGCAGAGCTAAGGGATGACAAGAGACAGAGTTTTAAGCACCTGGATCTTGCCAGAAAAGAAAATGTATTGATTAACAACTAAAAAACCCAAAGATAGATTTAATTACTGCTATATCCTGATTTCAGATTCCTCTTTCATCTCATTGGTAATATGAATGTAGAGTATTTCTGTCTTTAAAAAAAAAAAAAAAAAGGATTGATTTATTTATTTGAGAGAGTGAGAGCAAACAGGGGAAGGGATGGAGGAAGAAGGAGAGAATCCCAAGCAGACTCCCCACTGAGCATAGAGCCCAAAGTGGAGCTCAATCGCACAACCCTGAGATCACAACCCCATATTCTGAGATCTTGAACTGAAGTGAAATCAAGAATCGGATGCTTAACCTGCTGAGCTCCTCAGGCATCCTGAGTGTTTCTTTTTTAACTTGAGTTTTAATTAAGTTAATTAATTAATTAAGAATTAATTTGTTTTATGTTTTCTTATGTATTTTCCCGTTTCTCTGAGTGATCCCTTGTTTAGGGCTGCTGAATTTATTTGCGTGTCTGGTGATTTTGTTTGCCTAATCAGACTGTATATGTATTTCTCCAAGATTAGGATCTATAAAATAGTCTGTCAAAAATAGTTTATATATTGACTCTTATTTAAATTGTTTAGTCCTGGATAGAATATAACTTTTCTGTGCTTTAATTTGCTAGATTTGGGTTGGAGGTGGCCTTCAGGTGCCCAGGAGGATGGACTAGGAGAGGACCAGGTGATCTATACAGAGAGATTTCTGTTCCTATGATTTTTGTGGCATCCTAAGGTTAGCCAGGTCATTGGCTCCCTTGTCTACTTGAAACAGTGACGTCAAAATGTTCCCACTGGGGAACCTGTCTGGCTCAGTCGGTTAACTGTCTGACTTCTGGTTTCCGCTCAGGTCATGATCTTGCAGTAGTGGGATCAAGCTCCGCATTGGGCTCTAAGCTCAGCATGGAGTCTGCTTCAGATTCTCTCTCCCTCTCTCAAATAAATGAATAAATAAAATTAAAAAAAAAAAAAGATGTCTCCACCAAATGCAGGTTGTAGCCTCAGGCCTTGGCCAAATTCTTGCCTCACTGGTTCCTGCCACATCTTCCAAAACATTCATGAGGTTAAAATTCCTGCCCCTTCTCCACCTCCTGCCACCATACTCCACAGTCACTTCAATTGTTCTATAATTAGTCTTCAATTCTGCTCCAGTCTGCCCAAATCTTGGGCTTTCCATAGGTTTTCTGGGTAGCCTGTACACTTACTTCTCATGCAAGATGTAAACTGGCTACACTTCTCTCAATCCCAATGGTTCTCAAATCCCGAGAAGCATACTTCCTATGGGGACCCAGCAAAACACAGGTAGGGAGGGGGTGCTGCGGTGAGTGCCACATGCAGTGGGAAAAAGAAGAGTCTGTATTCTTAAATTCATACGAAACTCATAGCAAACTTCAAATCTTCTTTTTTTAAATTTTATTTATTTATTTATTTGACAGAGAGATCACAAGTAGGCAGAGAGGCAGGCAGAGAGAGAGGGGGAAGCAGGCTCCCCGCTGAGCAGAGAGCCTGATGTGGGGCTCTATCCCAAGACCCTGGGATGGTAACCTGAGTTGAAGGCAGGGGCTTTAACCCACTGAGCCACCCAGGTGCCCCGCAAACTTCAAATCTTCTTAATTGGAGACACACAGGCTGGGGCAAGAATAGTGTGTAGGAGCAGAGACATTGAAAAACACAGCATCCAATTTTACCAGGAAGTTCCTAACTGACTAATGGCTTCTTTCCTTTGTTTTAAGAGCTAATGTCAGATATATAAAGGTGGGTGGCTGGTTAGGTGGATCAATGGATAGAAATCCCACAAAGAAAACAAATGTTATTTCAAAAATTCAACTATGGTTTACAATCCCTTGCCTATCAGAGGGCAGCATTCCATTTAGGAAGACAATTTCCATTTTTTCCATAATTTCCATTGTTTTATGAAGATATGAAAATACTTTGGTTGTTGTAGCAGAAACAATTAGCTACCACCGAAATAGCATCTCCCTTTTGTCTACAGTGATGGTTCCATCTGGGAAGCAGCTATGCAGGCTGACACCACACTTCCTAGTGTTCTTTGCCTCCCAAGGCAAGGCCACCTGACCAGTCCCACAAGAGAATGTGAGCAGCTAAAATATGTACCACTGCCAGGCCTGACCTATCATAGTCCCTGCTCACTCTCTTCTCCACATTATTCCAGGTGACTAAGACAGCAAGGACTAGAACATACCGGGAAGCCATGCTCAAGTTGGCAGAGCTGCCATCAGTCTAGTTCCTTGAATGACTGGAGGGAGCATAGACTTCCACATGCTCCCCTTAAATGAGAGAAATAAGTTGTTTTCAACGATACGACTGTAGAGTGTCTTCTTTCCAGATGTTTACCATTTTCCCTTAATACAATGAGATTCTTTGAGTCAAAATCAATCCCTTGCCACCCCCATCTTCCTGCCATTTCCATGGTATGAAAAGAATAGGGAAGAAATATCTCAATCATTCCATAGAAAATTGTGAGAGAAATTTTGAGTTTTCATGGGCAGCTTGAGAAAAAGAGAATGAGGTCACCCAAAATGTGGAGAGACTAGAAAGTAGAAAGAAGACCAGAGTGGGAGTATCGTGGGAGCCAAAGAAAAAGAAGTAGTCAGTGATAAAATCCCAGTGGTGGGAATAACTGAGTATTAAAACATCTAGTACTCAGTGTTGAGTTATGCTGTATGATGTAGCCCTCCCTCCATTACTTCCCTGGAACCTTCAATAAATCCTATTGTACAAAATTGTCTGGCAATAAATGATCACGAGAGAAATGACAAAAGGGTGGGTTAAGCAAGTGTGGCATAGCAGAAACAGCACAGGATTTAGAACCAGATCCAGGTGAAGTCCCTTCACTACTTCTGTGTCCTTGCACAGCTCTCATCCTCTGTGATTTTGAGTTTCCTCACTATGAAGTGAGGGACTTCCAATTAAACATGGAAGACTGAAGCCCTCTCTCAGAAGTCCCACTAAAACAAACATGAAATAAATTTTTAATGTACAAACCCACAAGGACAGATGGAATAGAAGAGGAATAAACAGTCACGAAGTATTGGAAGGCAGAGAATGGATGACCAAATTGTAACTGACAATACACAAGGGAAAGCTGAGACCCCCAAAATTGTTGGGGAATACCAAAGATAAGTTAAATAGGCTTCAGTGCTCCCTGAAATCTGACATTTAGAAGTACCAGTTACCCCTGAGAGGGTGCAGGTGAGGCTGAAAATAGGAGGTTTCTTTGAAAGTTTTTGGAAGGGTAATTAGACCCCCCAGTGCACTCTTCCATCCTGACACAAAACTAGAGTTTTCCCTCTCTAGGGAGATTGACACAAGAGAAGCTCTGAATGCAGAAGCACTAGGAGCAGCCACAGATGGCTCTCAATAGGGAACTAGGTGATGGGAGCATTCAGTCCATTCCGCCAGCCCCACTGACTCCCAGGTACCTGCAACGGGTTTATGGAACACTCCCACCCTTGGGCAGGAGATTGCGGATCCCTCTTTGATTAAACCAACCAGTCCTGGAGAAAAAGCCTGTAGATACTGACAGTCAGTGGTATCCCCAACAAATCAACCCAGAAAGATTCCTGTAGACTATCACAAACACTCAAAAAGCCTCACCCATGCAGTTTCCAAGTAGGTTTTTAGTGTCCCACTCTTAAATATGAGCAGAGCGCCAAGGACTGCCAACATTTGATGAAGGATATTGACAAGAATAAAATGGAGTTGACCGACTATCAGTATTGATTACAATATGTCTGAACATATTGAGAGGATTTTTCACTTCCTTTGGAGAGTTACAGGATTAATAAAGTGATAGGTATGATATCTAAGCAGCCGAAAATGGAGATTTATTAACGTCAGGGAAAACAAAAAGTTACACAAGGAAATGTGATCATAGTACACTTCGTGGTTCAACAGTGAGGAGTGGATTATGTGGTTCTAATGTCAAGACTAAATAATAGTCCAATCAAAAAGCGATCTAAAAATAAGATATAGTTCTATGGCAAGGCTGGAAAGAGAGCAAGTGTGTCTGTATGTTGGGGAAGGAGTGGTGGCTAAAATCTCACTTTTATAGTAGAAACCAACAGATAATATCAAAAACTCCCTAAAAAAAACAATATAAGCATAATGGTTTTAAAAATGGAGAAAGTCAGAGAAAGACAATTATATGATCTCTCTGATATGAGATATTTGAGAGTCAGGGCGGGGAGTTGTGAGGGGTAGGGAAGGAAAAATGAAACAAGGTGGGATCTGAGGGAGACAAACCATAAGACACACTAGATTTAGAGTCTCATGAAACAAACTGAGGGTTGTTGGTGGGGCGGGGAGTTAGGGAGAGGGTGGTTAGGTTATGAACATTAGGGAGGGAATGTGCTATGGTGAGTGCTATGAAATGTATAAGCATGATGATTCACAGACCTGTACCCCTGGGGCAAATAATACATTATATGTAAATAAATAAATAAATAAATAAATAAATAAATAAATAAATAATAAAAATGGAGACAGAGTTAAAACTGGCTATCTCTAGGATGTGGGACTCAGAACTGGGGAGGGGCAGTACTTCTAGACTTTTTAGCTATGTATATAGATAACTTTGTCAAAATAAAATGCATGTTTGAGTGAGGTGCTGAAGTTCACAAAGGCATTTGTAAATTGACATGTGCTACAAGTCATAAATTATTTTCTCTTTATATGCTTTAATTAATGGTGTTTGTCTCTGCAATTATTAGTGTTCTTGAAGATTTTCTTTTTCCTCTTCTTTCCCTCTCCTCCTAGTTGGAGCCAAATGATTAAGGACAATATTGACAGTAATGACAGCTACTTACCTTCATTATCTTATTAAGTCCTTGCCACAGCATGCTCAGATAGGGGCTACTTCCTGTTCTGTCTTCCAGAAAAGGAACCGGAAGTTCGGGGCCATGCAACAACTCTGTCCAGGTTGCCTAATAGCAAGTGCTGGGTCAGGGTTTTGAATGTAGGCATGCTGATCCTAGGGCCTGTGCACTGACCCCTCCTGATGTGAGATGCATCAGTCTGACTTTCAGAAGTGTGCCAGCCTTGAACATCAGCAGCCAAGAGCCCAGGAGTGAGAGTTGTCATTTTTGAAACAGCAAACGTCCTGCCCATTCTAACCAGGTGGTGGTTTCATCACCTGCTTGGGGCCCCAGATCACCACTCCCTAAAACAAGTCCTCTGAGCTGCGATATCACAGTCCCATACTTGGACCTGGTGTTTGGAAGGCAGCTCCTGGATGGCATGTGTCATCGGCACAATGGTTGACTTAGGTGACCCCATTCCAGGGGGTGGGGGCCTCTCCTATTGTTTGTGTTAAACATCTGCTAGGGATAGCCTCTGCCTGCAACAAGGGGCCAAGACTTCCCTCTCCTCCCTCCCCAGGAGAGTGCGCCCCTGGCTAGGAAAGCCAAGACCATCGGGGGCCCAGAAGAGTTACAAAGGGTCAATATTATCTGTAAAAACATGAGAGAGGCCTCAGGACTTTGTGAAATGCTGTGGTAGATAAAAGGGGGCTTGAAGGTCTTTGTTAGTCCCCACCACTGAGAGTGGGAGCTAATTCCCATAACCCGGAATGTGGGGCCAGGGCTGTCACCCAGAATGCCTGCCCGTGAGGTACTACTGGAGGGGTTGCCAGCTGATCTCAGCCCAGCAGTTTCTCTCCTGACCTCCTGGACTGTTCATATCTGGGAGCACCAGAGGGATGAGGAAAAATCCTACACCTCCAGACCAGCTCTCTCAGTAGCTATGGACTGTTGAGTGATTTGACTTAACATGATGATGAGCAGAAGCTTTGCCCGGCTGAGTCTTGTCCACATTCCTGACCCACCACATTGTGAGCTGTAATAAAAATGTTGTAAACATCTCAAGCCTGGGGGATGGTTGTTACACAGCAGTGGAGAGCTGCGGCGGCCCACTCGGGGCTGGGATAAGCATGAAAAGACTTTGGTGGGTTGGACAAATCGAGATATGGCTTGTGTTGACATTAGGGGAGCCCAGAGAATTTGCATGGGAGGGGACACAGTCAATGTCTCTGATGTTGAAGAGAAAAATGGGGAAAAATGGGGAAAAAGAGGCACTGAATTGAAAGATGAGGAGCCACAAGGTTGGTGAAAAGAGATGAGAGCTCACGGTTGGTGGAGAAGTCTGAAGGACAGGGGGGCCGAGAGAGCTCCCCTGAATGAAGGGGTTAGAGGGGAGGAGGCTCAGGGAAGACAGCTCCCTGGGAAGGAGATGGAAGGGGGCACTAGCCCCCCCGAGCCCTTGTGGGGTTCTGGGCACGCAGCCTGCTGTACCCCTCTGCCCAAGTCAGCTGGGGAGGGAGGTGCCACTTCTGTCTACCACAGAAGCCTTCCCAGAGCCAAGAGCCATTGGCAGTGGGGCCCACAGCTACCTGCCCTCGCAAGGATAGGTTCCTCTTCCAGGAAAACCAAGACCCAGAGAGAACAAGAAACTGCCCAGGGCCACACAATTAGTCCAAGGGTGAGGCTGGCTGCCTGGCCCTTGGATTTCCAGTGGTTCTTTCCCCCAGATTGTACCTAGCAATCACCTCAGAGGAGGTGAGGGGAGGAGAGGTGAGCTGAGGTGAGGCCATTCACATCCCAACCCAAAGCTGGTTTCCAGAAAGCACCCTGGTTATTCACTATTCAGGGAGGGAATTCAAGGCTCTAGCGAGCACGTGCACTCGCACACACAATACACACACGCACACACATGTATCAGACTGCAAGGAGCTGTGAGTCACACAGCATGTTCTGCTCCAGGGTAATGCAGGCTGTGAAGGGTGGAAGGAATGAGACACGGGCAGCCAGACTCCAAACGCAGCTCTCTGCCCACCCTTCATAAGCAATGCTAATGCCCTGGGGCCCGGGGAAGGAAGTAGTGCCTGGAGGGGTTTCAGGCAGGGATGGTCCACTCCCAGCATCTGCCCTCATGCTGGGACCCCTTGTGGAGCAGGGCAGTTGTGAGTCCCTCTAGGATGGGGTGAGGGTAAGCCGGGGCCCAAGGAGAAGTTCCCCGCCCCACACTGCGGCCCCCGAGCCCACGAGCCACAGGTACGTGAGTGCTCACACACCAGCCCGTGAGCTCTCTGTGTCTCTGAGGTTTGTGGCACTTCTTACTCTCCTGCAAACCCGAGTGACTCAGAGTTCTCGGGTTTCCAAACCCCCCTCCCTGGAGCTCAAATGGCATAGCTTAGTAACTAGAGGGGTTGCAAGGGTCAGAGGCACTGGTTTCCCAATCCTCAGGCCATTCTGGAGGGCCTCAAAGAGCCCCGTCACAAGGGTCATCTTTGTTCAGAGCCCCAGGCCTGACCAAGCCATCACTCCCAGCTTGGACCCCCATGCAAGTGCCTCGGGCCCACCTCTTGCCCCTTCTTGGTCTCCATCTTGGCAGGCTGGTCTGCCCCCACCCATTAGAATTCTGGGAAAGGCAGAGAGAAATGGAACAATGGCCTAAAATTAGAACCCACAACAGAAGCTGGAACTCTGAGTCATGCATTGTTCTTTTTCGGCTGCTCTGAGTGCCGCTGGTAACCACTGGGTTTTGGCCCTCACGGATGCTGACAACACGATTACGGCAAGCCAGGCCTCAGGGAAGAGGGGCTGAGGAGTGTGGGGTTGGCCCCACGGAGCTCTGGCTACTGGATGTCCGAGGCCGGTGGAGGATAGAAGGTCAGTGTTGCTCTCATGTAGGCCCCAACGGACATGGAGACGGATGCCAGGCTACCCTCTACCTGCCTGGGCCCGGGGCTGTTGGCCTCGCCTCCCCTCAGCACCTCCGTGCAGCGTGTGACTTGGAGGGACAATCTCAGCTGTGCACACGAAACAATGGTTGGCTTAGAAGCTGTGTGGGCCGTGCTGGTGATACCCTGGGAATCACTGTGCAGCTGGTTCTTCTTCCCCACCAACCCCCGCCCCCCACCTTTGCTCCCCAGGCCACACATTTGTCACCTCAGAAAACATTGATTCATTGGTGTGTTCTCACTCCCAGGATAGGAAAGGTGTCCTTCCCCCATTAGGTCAGGAACATGGTCAGTCTGGGGAACCGCAACATGGAGCCTTGCCCCAAAGACTTCTTGTCTATCTTCCTGCCTCGTTTTAATGAAGGAAACCGGTGTTTTGAGGTTCCCTCTTATGTGCAGCCCCTTTGCAGTTGCTGGTGACGTGAGCGTGCCCAGCTGCAAGCAGGCCACCCTGTGGTGGGTCAGGCCTCACACTGAACATGGATTCTTAGAGCTCCATCTGTGTCAGGGATGAAGAGAGTACCCCACCATTTTCAGTCACCCCCCGAAAGTCCCATAGGGCTCCTCAAAAGTCAGCAAAAGCCAAAACCACCACCAAGGCAGCTGGCTAAAGAATCAGGTCCCCATTCCTCAAGGGTCTGAGTCTAAGGGACCTGGGAGGCCATCACCCTGCCTTCCTACCCAGGCCCCCCAGAGAGTCCAGTGCCGGTGGTGGGAGAAACAGTTGGAGAAACGTGAGCTGAGGCCTGGGTACCAATGGCCCGATTCCAGGGCAGACAAGGCCCGGCCCACTGCCCCTTGAGGTTACGAGGGGAACCCGATAGTCAGAGGAGGGTGTGTGCTGAGCTTGGGAGGTGGCGGCCTAGGGGAAAGCAGGAAGTAGAAGTTAAAATTAGGAAGATGGTGAAGAGCCTTGAATACCTGCTGGGAGCTTTTTGATTTCCACCCCTTGAAATGCGACAGTGTCGGAACACGCACACAGAGCTGGATGGGGAGGGGGCTGTCAGGGTTTGGAGGTAGCCTGGCGAGGAGGCAGGGAGAAGGGAGCACAACTTTTCCGGGTGCTTCTGGGCATCTGATAGCAGCGGCCGATAGATGCTTGTGGGACCAGTGAATCCCTGCTGAGGAGGACAGGAAGTGCCCTGTGGCCCATGTCACTGAGGTATGAGGCCGGCCTTGAGGTCTTGGAGCTCAGAGGAGGGGAGGGGCTGGAGCTGGGCCCAGGTGACCCTGTGCTGCCACAGGCAGGGAATGGAGTGGGGGCAGAGAATAGGGGAGCCCAGACCAAACAGGGAGGTCAGGATCCCAAGTCAAGTCCTGAAGAACATAGTAACATGGCTCTTCCAGGATGACCTCTGCCCCCGACATGATGTGGCCAAGGGAGGGCGGGGTGTGGGAACCATCAGCCTCACTGTCAAGCTTCCCACTTGTGCTGGGTCTGGAGAGAGGGAACGTGCCTCTTAACCTCAGTTCCCCTGAGGGGCACGGGCCACATCGGCTCCCCCTGTGGCCGTTGGCGCTGTGAGGGAAGCCACCGGCCGCTGGAAGAATTTCCCACAGCTGGAGAGTCCCCGGCACGTGGCTGGGCTGCGGTAGAGGGAGGTGCAGGCAGTCCCGTATATCCAGGCCTGGAGGAAAGTCAGGTCTGGGGCCTGGGGAGTTTCTGTTTAGATAGAAAATGGTCAGCAAACCCAGAGCTTTGGTTCCAGTTCAGACCGGCTCATTGGTTTGTTCTCTACTGAAGACGCTGGCTTTGTTTATAAAGAGCGTTTGTATTTGTTTCCATTTGGGATTCGGTGGAGGAGGGCCGCGAATTCCAGGGTCTGCTTCACGGATCAGCTCCCCTTGAACACACGCACATTCCTCGCTCAGACTGTGCCGTCTCCTGTCTGTCTGCTGCCAGTGGCCCCAGGACGGAGGGTGCGCTGGGCGGGCGGGAACCGGAGGCTGTGGAGGCAGAAGGCAGGATGCAGAGGTCCCACAGGCCTGGAAGGACCCCTCATCCGACTGCAGTCCCCTCTCGATAACTGTTCATGAGGTCTCTGCCCTGAAGTTCCAGCAAACAGACTTCTGGGGGGGCTGTCCAGCCACAGTCCCCCAAACCTCCCTCCTACCCAAAGTGGGCCTCCAAGAGGAGGGCTAGTCTTAGGGGCGGCAGCCATCTTCATAAACAAGGCACACCCCTGTTCTTGAAATGCCAAGTTCAGAACAAGGATTAAAAAAAGGGATGACAAGAAGCAGCCAGGCCAAGTACAGGGAAGCAAGGCTGCTGGGCAAATCTCTAAGCTGTGTGGGAGCCCACCAGCTCCTCACCAATCTGGGAAGGCTGCCTGAAGGAAGCCACCTTCTGAGTGCTGCTGGGCATCCCGGAGAGCTCTGGGCTGCAGTCCCAGAGGCCTCTAGCTCCCAAAAGCACCAGGGACTGGCTGGCTCCCTCGAGCTCCTCAGCCCACGCTGAGGGGACAAGAGGAAGAAGAGAGGGAGAAGGTGCTTAGCTAGGGAGGAGGCGAGAACGCAGAGCACCCGAGGACCTGTACCATCTCCAAACCTTCAGTTCTGTGGTCCCCTCCCTGCCCACAGCCTCACCCCTACCCAGCTCCTCACCCAGAAGCTGACTCTGCCTAATGCAAAGAGAATCAGGACATAGGACCAGGCCACACACACACATTTCCTGCCTCGCCTCGCTGGGAGGGCAGCGTGCATAGCCCCCAGGGCTTCACCATGCTCAGGGATTCATCTTGTACCTCTTCTTCTCCCTCAGTGCTCCCAGACAGCAGGGCACTGAGGCTGAGTACACCCCCCCCCCCCACCAACCTCCTCTCTCCTACTCAGGGCCTGAGCTTTTCCTAGACCACAGCAGCGGCTCCCCCACCAGCCAGGATGCCTCTGGCCACCAGATCCAGGATGGCCAACCAATAGATAGAGACTTAATCAGGTAATATGTGGAATACTGGCTCTTATTTACCTGTTGTGTGGACTTGGGCATTTTCTGTGCCCAAGTCACTTGGATTCTCTGTGCGTCCATTTCCTCCTCTGTAAGACAATAATCTACAGGGGTTATGTGTACAGTAATAATACACATACGAGTTCTTTAATTTCCTGGCTAGGTTCTTGGGAGAAATTAAAGACTCCACACTTGTGACATTCTTGGGATAGCTCTCCATAAAGGGTTAGCCAGCACTGCTCCACGATGGGCAACCAGGAGGCAAGCAGCCCCAGCACCAGCTAATTCAGCCACCCAGTGATGTCAGAGCTCAGGGTCAGCCTGCCTTGATCCCTGGGACTCTCCCCCGGAGTGTTGAAGAAGACGGCCATGGATGCCTGGCAGCACATTCTTACAAGGTAAAGTCTAAAGGCCAATAAGATCCTTACCTCAATTTTCTCTTTTTCTCAGGAAGTTTTCTTCCTGGAAACCCCTTCCCCAGGGGGATTCCCTTGAGTTCCATCGTCTAATTAGGGTCACATGGCCATATCTAGTCGCAGAGGAGGCTGGGAAGGCAGGTGTCCAATATTTTCAGCCCTTTACCCAGAGGATGGTTTCTGCCAGGAGAAGGAAGGCTACCATTCTGGTTACCGGCCCTTGATTCTCTGGACACAAGCTGCTCTGCAAAACTTCTTCGGCCTCCTTGTTCGCTTGTGAGGCCACATACCCACCACAGTGCCAGACCAGAGGCGTTCAGTCAGTGCTTGCTAAGGAGAGGAGGGAAGAAAGGAGGAAGGATGGGAGGGCAAGATTGACGCCCCGGGTACCACTGACCTCTTACCCCTCCCATGAGTACCCACAACTAGAGTAGCCCTATGAAGCCTTCTGAGGCATGACGTCTTGTCCCAGGCCATCAGCGAAAGTTGAATTAGAAATCACACTCTCTTATTATAAGACTTGAATATTTTGGCTTTTCCCTGTGGGGCAACTCCCTCACCCTGTGAACTATTTTCCTGTCGTCAATGAGATATGCCAAGTATTTTTTAAGAGCTGTAGTGCCGCAATCTGGTTGGGGGGAGCATTTTCCGTTTGTCTTTTGAGTGTCATGTATTGAATTTGGCTCATCTCTCCAGCCTGATGCTAGGTCTCTTTGACCTTTGACCCTGACACCATTCCTTATCCCCCTCTGTCCTGGTTACACCCTCGTGTGATAAGCCTGTCAACTATGGCTTCATCTTCTTTGCTACTAAATCATTAAACAGGACAGGACATTCTACTGAAACCTCCCTCCCTCTGACCTCAATCTTTTCCAAAATCAACACCCTTTGGGCGTGGCCGTTCACCCCTACAGAGGCCAAGTAGGGACATAGCCTGGCTCAAGGTAACCTAGGGAAGACGGGAAAGTGAGAAAAACCCGCCTCAGTCAAGTCTGAGGGAGGGAGAAGGGGACCAGCCGGATACCCAGGAGGCTCAACATGGCTGCAGAGTTGTGTCTTCCCCATCTCTGGGGCAAGCATCCCTCCTGCCCCTTCTCTGCCAGCTAGTCACTGTCCAATATGCCACACTCCTGTGGGCAAAATCTTACTCCCTGGGTAGCTCACGGGTGGCTCATCTCCCCTGCATCCACGCAATACATGGCCTCTGTGGACTCCAGTCTCGATTCCTGGGCCAACCCTCTGTTGGCCAGAGAGGAGCACCGTCCCAGACCATAACACCTGGCACTGCAAGGAGCAGCCTGAGGCCACTTTCCCTAGAAGAGGGGAATTCAGATGGAAGGTTTCTGGAGCTCCAGTGACCAGCCCATCCTGTGAGAACAGGGGCTCCAGGCTTCTAGGCTGTGGGAGTACTGGGATCTAGAAACGGGACATGACCCCAGAGCAGCCATGACGGAGAAACTGGCCATCATCAAGGGCAGGAAGAACAGCTGGGCCGGGAGGACAGAAGAGACAGGCAACAGAGACTGCTCGGCCAGGCCAGCCTGACAGGCCCAGGGCAGTGGCCCGAGAGCACTTCCGTTTGTCTTTTGAGTGTCATGTATTGAATTTGGCAGGCGGGACTGATGGCAGGGGCCTCCCTGGGAAATGGGACAGAGCTGGCTGGTAAGGACAAGACAAAGACCCAGGACTTGGATGGTATGGAGTTCCTACAAGGACTCGGGGGAAAAGAGAGAATGCATGTGAGATTGGGTTTAAGGCAGGCCGTAGTCTCTAGATCTGGGGCTTGAGGTCATGGCAAGCCCCCAGATAAGAGAGAATGGTGCTGCCTTATCCACTTCCAGACCTACCAGACTCCTTCCATTTCCCAAAACCCCAGCTGGGATTTACTCCTGGGTCAACCTTCCAGGTAGCTAGACATCCACCTGGTCTTAATTGTAAGAAGAAGGAAGAAGCAGGGTCAGAGAAGGGCAAGGTCACCCCAGCCCCCAGGTCTCTAGCAGGCACCACTCAGATGGCATGAAACAGACACATCCCCCATCCCCCCTCCAAACCCCCTCTGCCAATACCTCCTACTTAACCAATCAAAAAGGAACATGAAGGTAGGTGCCCAGGTGGCTCAGTGGGCTCAGCAACCAATTCTTAGTTTCAGCTCAGGTCACGATCTCAGGGTTCTGAAATTCAGCCCCTCATCAGGCTCACACTGGGTGTGGAGCCTGCCTAAGATTCTCTCTCTCCCTCTCCATCAGTCCCTCCCCACCCTCTCCTCCAAAAAAAAAAAAAAAGAAGGAATGTCAGGAGTCTTTCTATAGTGAAGTCAGGGCACTTTTTTCCCAGCAGGGACCACTCGCCTTCCTCCAGATTTGCAAACTGCGTCATTACCCATCCAAGCAAGAAGCCTCCTTGGGCATGATATCTTCTGCCATAATCCATCTTCTCTCCAGTTTTTTAAATTCAGAGGAGTGACATTTGCCCCAGTTTCCTGATCCTCTCCCAGCTTCCAAACGCTGACCCAGAATTGTGCAACGCACAGTTGTCTCCAGGCAGGCGGGTCCTAACCCCAATGTACCAACAGGCTATCAGCACGGCATTGATTACCCTGGGGCCATTGTCGGTATTGTCTGAGTAATCAAGTTCAAAAGGGCAGTGATGGCATTAAACATCTGTGTTGGTTCTGGATCATTCACCAGAGGGAAGGAAGATTCAGCCAGGGGCAACAGGAGGAGGCCCGCTTACACTAGGGGGTGGTTAGCACGGAAGCCAATTTCTCACTCATTTTGTAAGATCAAGTCCAAACTCCTCACCCTCACAAAAGGAAATGACTCCACTGTAGGCCAAGGATTTCCAATGTATTGCCATTGCACATTTTGAAACATGAATATAAGAACAGTGATAAGATTCCCAAAAATGTTCTCACGTGAAGGATGAGAGGAAGGCCCTGGGCTCGGAAAAAGCTACTGGCTTCAGCTGCAAGAGCTTACTCATCGTTCTGCCTTACGCATCGTTTCCTCCAAATGTGCAGGGGAAAGCAGAGGGCTCCCTGGGCTTGAAGCAGGGGGCTCCCAGGTCCCGGGAAGACTGTCAACTTGGACCAAGGCATCTCATTCTCTCCTGGACCCTCAGCTTCTCCCCTGCGCTAACTCTCCCTCAGCATGAAAGTTTTGACTGTCTTAATAAACAAAGCAAAATAACTTCACCAACAGAGAAATAGTGAAATAAATTATAAGATGATTTAATATTTATGAATTTTATATGCACATAATCCATCTATCAACTCTGGGACACCTGAATGGCTCAATCAGTAAAGCGTCGGACTTTGGCTCAGGTCATGATCCCAGGGTCCTGGGTTTGGTCCCGCATCACGTGGGGCTCCCTGCTCAGTGGGGAGCCTGCTTCTCCCTCTCCCTCTGCCCCTCCCTCTCCTTCCATTCCCCGCTTGTGCTCTCTGGATCTATCTCTCTGTCAAATAAACAAAATCTGTTAAGAAAAAAATTAAGGCTGGAGTTTTAAGTAACATTTACTGCTTTTACAGAAGAAAACACCAGATTACTAAACAAAAGCTAAAATCATCGGTTTAAGAGCACTGCCTTTTTACAAGTCTACATTAACACTCAATTTCTCTTCCTTCAGTAAAGTCCTGCATTCATGGAATTGTCTAACTCAATTATTTGGTTTTTAAATGTCACAGAAGTAGCTTTCACATTTGCCTGAACTCTCTGTCTGTCCCATCTTTCCTCCCGCCTGCCACCATCTGGTCCTTCTCCCCAGAGGGTCTGACTCGCTGCTTACCTCACCCGGCCTCCCCGATCTCCCGCATTGGTAATCAGACCTCGGAGCCATCAGTGCAGGAAATGTTCCCAGGGTCACAGCAGCTTCCAGGTTCTTCCAGACCTACCTTACTCGACTTCCCCGTACTGTCCAGTCTGATGCCGGGCAGCTCCCTGCTTCCCTCACTGAGGTGCACACCCCCCTCCCCACCAGGTCTCCTTTTAGCCCTCCATCATCTCATCCTAGCCTGTCCTTGGATGTGGGCATTCTCCAACTTTCTCTCCTGAGTGCCCTTTCTTCTCCCTTTTGGTGCAGCCCCCTCCACTGATACAATTCCATTGATTAGGTGATGATGGCCGAAGGTGCAGATTGAAACCCCACCTACCATCTCCTGCCCATGTCCCTCCCCACGCCCCCACCCCAGCCCCCACCCCTGAGCTTCATCTCTTTTGGTGGTTCCACCATTCAGTCAGTAGTCTGGGTTAGAAATGTGAAAAATATTCCCTTCCTTTCCCTTGCCTTTCTTATTCAACCCATCCCCAAATCTTCTGAGCACCTTCTTCTGAGGAGCTCTCAAACCCATGTCTTCCTCTCCACCTTCTTCTTAATCCCAGGGGTCATCTGGACTCACCCAGGGCCCAGCTGTAGTCTCCTAACTGAACGTTCTACTGGCCGTCCCACCCCTGCCAGCCCATCTCCACATTTATTCCAAACCATCCTCTACACACAAAATGCAAATCTGATGATATCAGTCCTCTTTTGGATCAAAGGACCCTCATTACTTGTGGGAGCAGATGGCCATCCCTGGCCCGGCCTGTAGCCCTTGTGTCTGTGACACTAGCTGCCCACCTCTCCAGCTCCTGTCCTGCCTAGTCCATCCTCCCCAACTTGGGCAGGAAATGGTACCCAAGCCTCCAGGTCTTATTCCAAAATCCTACAACTCCAGCCAAGGCCTCACTGACCTCTGGGAACAAAGGAGGTCACCCTTTTGATAATAACCCTGAATTTCTGGTCCGTGTTATACAAGAATTTGGCCTCTAACCATCTGCACTCCAAACGTTTCTGGGAGTCCCCAGGAGTGTGTCACCAATGTTTCCATGCAAGTCCAGTTGCCACCTAGTGGTCTGCCCGGCCCATGTGGAGGGTGGTGCACTGCCTTCTCAGCCTGCGTTTCACCCTTCCTGCATGTGTACTAGCTAGGCAGTTGGCATGCCTCATCTCAGCTGCTGGGGGTGGGGATCCCAACTGGTTCAAGCCAGGATTTCTCAACTTCAGCACTGTGGAACATTTTGGGCTGGCCAGTCCTTGGTGGGGAGTGGGGAATGGGGCTGCTCTGTGCCTTGTAGGATATTTAGCAGCATCTCTGGCCTTTATCCACTAGATGCCAGTCACGCACACTCACCTATTGGGACAGCGTGTCTTCAGGCATCGCCAAACGACTTCTAGCAGGCATAATGGCCCCTGGTTGAGAACTGCTGTCTGAGCTAATTACATAAGGCCATTCCCTTCCACAGTTACTGGTTTGGATATATGACCTAAATTCAATGGGAATGAAGTTCAAGAACTGGGTTCAGCATTCAGTGCTTCTATTTTCTCACCCTCTTGATGTAGCCTCAGAGTTGAGGCAGCGATCTTGCAAAGCAGGGGAGCCAACTGTAGGATGAAGCCGATCTCACGTATAGAAAACAGAGGTGAAAAGAAATCAAGTCTTGAGTGACCTCCTTGGACCTCTAGATTAAATTGCCTGAAGCTCACCGCATTGCTGGACATTTCCAGGTACTAAGCCTAGAAATTCCCTTGATTGTTTATATTGTTGACAATCCTGTTACTTGCAACTAAAACCACCATTGCTACATTGTCTGCTCAGGCCAGATATCCATAGCCTAATGCAGGACCCTGCACCATCATTTGCTGTTTCTACTCATGCCAGTTCCTACCGGGCTCTGTCTGATCTCTCCCCTGAACACGGCCCCTGTGGGCTGTACTTCCCAGTGGGCTCCAAACCCTCAAGATGCAAAGCCATCCATAAGTCCAGGGCAAAGAGAGATGGTGTTATATTCTGGGAGAGGATCTCAGAGCTCATTGTTCTATCCACAAAATTGTTAAGTCTTAATGAAATGGATATTTTGCTTTTATTAGCATTGGCGCTCTCTCCCAAGAGCAAGATATGAGTTCATGGGACATGGCCAAGGACATGTTCAAGTAGTAGATAGCACCCCGTATTAGACCTTCTTAGCTTCTCCAAGGCCAACAAGGAGCTTTCTAATCTTAGCACACATTCCTTCCCAGAAGGTCTCTGAGACTCTCACTGAAGGACACTTAAATTTATTAGACCAGTATTGGTATATCAATTAACCTCTGCCAGCTCAACCTGCAGTAACCAGCAACCCCCAAACATCAGTGGCTTGCAGCAACAGGAATTTGCACATTTTCAATATTATATTTGAAAAATAAACATAATGGTTCTATACGTAAATTCGTTCAAGATTCATAACCCACCCTTTCGTATATACTGGTTTCTCCATTCCACAGTTCTTTATTTAAATTCATCTCTAGATCAGTTGGATTCCATGACCAGGTAATACTCAGGGATGCCAGAGTCTCGGCGTATTTCCATCTTTGTGAATGACTATTGCCTTCCGACTTTGCCTGAACGAGAACCTGTCGTGTTACACGTCCCTCAGAACTTGTAGACAATACTCCACTAACTCACTGCTGAATGTTACTGGGGATAAGCCTCAGGCCAATTGACAACAGTTTTCTCCCTTGTGAGTGACCTGCTTTTTCTGCCTGTATGCCTATATGATTTTTTTCTTTGGCTTTAATACTTAATTTCTTCACTGGGATGAGTTATTTATAGAACATGATGTGCCCTTTCAAACTGTATACACAGATGTCCCTTTATGGGACAGTTTTCTTTTCTTTCTCATTTTTTTTCTACTCCATTTATTCTGTCTGCTTCCACTGAAACAGTAATGGCATGCACACTGAAGACCTTTGGTTTATCTTAAACACTCCCTATTTTTTTCTCTCACTGTTCTCCAAGTCATTTTATGAGATTCTTCTCATACTTTTCTACTATGCATCTTACTCTGGTTTTAAAAAACCTGCTATGTTTTTCTGATTGCTAATAAGGTTTTTGTCTCTCTTACACATTTATTGCTATCCTACATTTCTGGCTTTTGAACTTTATCAGCTCCCTTTCAAGCTCTCTCCTGTCTTAATGTTGCTTTTTCAATCCTTATGCCCTGAGCTCTTCCATTTCCCCTTGAAGAGTTCATGTTCTCATTAATTTCTTTGTGATGATGAACAGAATATTTTTCCAAAGTGTTCCTCTGTTTCCTGAAGTAATTCTTTTTCTGGGATACATTCTTCACCAGCTCCTTACTTGTTTTATGTCTTCTCCTTTCTCTGTTGTAATGGAGTTCTTTTTCTTTTAAGATTTTATTTATTCATTTGAGACAGAGAGATACAGAGAAAGAGAGTACAAGCAGGGGAAGAGGCAGAGAGAGAGAGAGAAGCAGACTCCCCGCTGAGATGGGAGCCCAATGTGGGACTTGATCCTGGGGCCCCAAGATCATGACCTGAGCCAAAGGCAGATGTTTAACAGACTGAGCCACCCAGGCGTCCCTGTAATAGAGTTCTTGATGAGTCCTTTCTGTTTATTACTCACCTTTGGGGGAAGTGTTATCTAGGCCAACATTTTTCTTAAGAATTATGTTGGGGAGGTATGGATGAGGGCATCAGGACAGCCGGCCTCCTGGATTTAGGCATGACTTCCTCACCAAGAGCAAGAGTTCTCTCTCCAGGGTCACAACATCCCTATTTCCTGTGATCCTCAGATTCTCTCATCCCACCTTGAGATGCACAGGAAATCTTTTGGCATTTCCCTCTTCTTTGAACATCCCTCCTCCTGTGTTCCTGTTTTCTAAAATAATTCTCAAAATCAGCTGTACTTAAGTAATACATGCTCAGAGTAGAAAATTTAAAAATTCATACAGGCTGAAAAGAAAAAAAAAAAATCTGTGGTCTCACTGCCCAGAATTTAATGCACTACCCAGAGGTCTCCAAGGCTCTATTTCAGACAGTCCCCCTCAAAAACAGTTCTCAACAGTTCTCTTTGCCGACCTGATAGGTGAACCTTACCATTTTTCCTATTTTGGATTTATTTGGTTGGTATTAAAGTTTTCATATGTTCATTGGTCATTATATTTCTACTTTGTGAATCTTCTTGTCTTTCCCTGACTGTCTCTTAATATGTTCATATTTTCTTAATAACATGTGCAGGCTCTTTGTATTTTAAGGATTTTGTTTGCAAGATACAAATATTTATCTAGTTTATCTGGTTTGTCACTTGTTTTGTCTTCATCTACTAAATCATGTCATGCACTTACTATGCACCAGACACCTTGTTAGATATAGAAAAATTATCAGTGAACAAGGTAAGATTAAAAAAACGTGTCCTCATGAGCTTATACTCTTAAGCAGGAGCCCATAAACCTTCTCCAGAGAAGAAACAGAATAAATCATTTCAGCTAGCTGGCAAATTCCACATAGATACTCACGTAAAAGAGAGAAAGTTCTCACCCCTCTCGCCCCAACTGCTGGGGCAGTGGGCACAATTTGTGCTGCTGGTTGTCCACTGCACACATTCTTGGGAGGAGGACTAACTCTCCCAAGGGTTGGCGGGGGAGAGTAGCCACAATGGTCACTTTTGCTCTCTGCCCTGGTGACAATTCTGACCAAACCCAACTTTGCTCTTCCAGGGCATCCTGGCCATCTCCGCTAGAGTGGCTGGTCAGCGATGAGGCTGCTTGCTGAGTTGCTGTCTCCTGGATTGAGATCCCACCACTAGAGGTTGGACAGTTGCTAAAAACACGTAGGTGACTGCCACAGAGTCCTGGGAAACTGGGGGTGGGGCAGAGGAGGTAGACACTGGAAGCTGAGGGGTAAACAGAGATGCCAGAGAGTGCTCCTACTGGATCTCCATAGCTTATAGTACTAACCAGTACAGACAGGCTGTGGGCCACATTTAACCCACATGCTGTAGTTTGCAACCTCTGCTCTAGAAGAACGAGACATACAATACAATACATACATATATATGTACATATGTCAGATTATAGAGATACTACAGGAAAATATATCTGTAAAGCAGGAAAGAGGGACAAAGAGTGTGGGTAGGGAGATAGGGATTGTAAATCTAAACAAGGAAAGCCTCACTGAGAAACAACCATCTGAGGAAGACTTGAAGGAAGTGAAGGAGCCAAGCCATTCAGGTGTCTTAGGAAAGAGGTTCTGGGCAGGAGGGAACAGTATGTGCAAAGGCCCTGAGGCAAGAGCACACAAGGTGTGCTTGAGAGCAGCAAAAAGGCTTGCTCTGTTGGAATGGAGTAAGCAAGGAAGGAGAAGCTTGTAGGACATGAGGACAGAGAGGTAACAGAGCAGAGTAGATCATGTAGGCCAGGAGTTATCCATCTGTCCACACTTTAGGACCCCGAGGAGCCTACCTACACTCCCAGAGATTGACATTTAATTGGCCCAGTTCCAGGCATCTCCACTTCTTTTAAAGCTTCCAAATGATTCTGACATGAAGCCCAAGTGAAGAACCAATGTTGTTGAGCTGTGAAAGCTGTTGTGAGGACATGGGCTTCTTTTCTAAGATGTGTGAGAGCAGGGAATGGGGTTGGGGTGATTCTGATGGACCAATGGTGTGAACTGAGTAAGCTGGGGAGGGAGAGAGACATTTGGGAGTCACAGTGGCTATGTAAGTGAAGATCTTTGGGCAGCTGAACATACTAGTCTGGGGTCCAGAAGAGAAGCCCAGGCTGAGGATGTATCTTTGCTACTCATCAGAACACACAGTCTTCAAAGCCATACGATTGAATAAGATAACCAAGGGAAGAACTGTGGGCAAAGAAGAGAAGAAATCTGAGAAATGAGTCCTGAGGCCTCCCAGCATTTTTTTTATAATGAATTCCTAGAGATGGTCCAAAATTTGTTCATGGTTAAATCTGTGGGTTTTGACTTTGATGTCATATTTTAAAGTTTTTTCTCACCCAAAGATTATATAGCTGTTCATCTATGGTTCTTCCATGATTTAACTTTTTTACATTTAAAGATGCCCAAATCTTTATTCCCCCATACCATCTCCCAATCAAAGGAGCCAGAATTCCTTAGAGAAATCGCTGATTCCATGTCTGGGGAGGAGAAAGTACAAAATGATCCTGGGACATGTTGTTGTGCCAGAATGCAAAGAAAGGCTCAAAAACTGATTGGAACAAGCCAAAGGGCATGGGACCCACTGGCTAAATCAGAAACAATTTGAGCATCAAAATGAATAATGACAGTAATGGGTGATGGCCCAGGGAGTAATAGAGTCCATGAGCCCACACTGATAGGAAAGGAGAGAGAGGGAAGAGGGCAGAGAGAAGAGAGAGGGAGAAAGCTCTTGCTTACAAAAAAAATGCTGACTAACAAACAAAGAAAGGTAGAGTTAGAAAATCACCATCTTACAGCAGCCTTACTAACAATTAACTTAGGTAAAAAGTGTCACAGATATTTACAGAGCCCCAAAGTATCCAACCTTCTATAGATTTGGTATTAACCACACACACAAACACACACAAATAGAGTAACTTCACAGTAGAGAAATCTATTGAACACTACCTAACCAAGCGATGCAAAGTTGACACCATCAACAATAGAAGAAACCTACATTGTATATTTCCCAAAGAGATACACTGAGAGGCCCACAGTGCATCCCACAAAATGCAGAACCGGACTCCAATCATGAAGAAGTACTAGATATACAGAGACGGAGGAAGTTTCTTTGAAACTACTGGCCTGTATATTAAAAATATATATATATACCAGTAACATGAAAAGCAAAGAAACACTGAGGAATTATGCCAGGCTAAAGGGAACTAAAAACATGAAAAGTAAATGCAGTGAATGAACTTAGCTTGGATACTGCATGGATCAGGGGGAATGCCTGTAAAGGTTATTACCGGCAGACCTGGCACAATTTGAATATGGACTAAGTATTAGGTTAAGAATATTGTATCCATGTTAAATCTTTTTTTTAATGATTGATTTATTTATTTATGGAGAGAGAGATTGAGAAGGGCTAGGGGCTGGAGAGGGGGAGGGAGAGAATCCTCAAGCAGGCTCCCTGCTGAGCATAGAGCCCCACACGGGGTTCCATCTAAGGACCTTGAGATCACAACCTGAGCCAAAATCAAGAGTTGGATGCTTAACCAATTGAGCCACCCTGGTGCCCCTCAATCTTAAATATTTTTAATTTGATTCTTGCGTTGTGGTTACAGAAAAAAATGGTCTTGTTCTTTGGAGAATCTCACTGAAGTATTTAAGGATAAAGGATACATGTTCCTTGAATCTTACTCTCAATGATTATAGGAGAAACAAAACAAAACAATAGTTTCCAGCATTAGGAAACAAAAAGCCGGGGTTTGAATGCATATGCTATACAGATATGGAGAATAAAGCCATTGTACAGTATTAACTGTTGTGAATCATTATGACAGATATGATGGAATTTATTAAACTACTTGTACACCTTCTCTGAAAGTTTGATATCTTTTCATGACAAAAAGTCAAAAACAGAAATATTCAAATTAGGAGCTGAGATTTGTTTTCCTGTACATTCTGAGACAAGAATCTAAATTAGCCATTATTTATTGACTGGTCTTTGAAATACCTCCATAATCAATAATAAATTCTAACATACACTGGGATCTGTTGCTACCTTCCTAGTCCATCTCATGAATCCACCTGTTTTTAGGTACCAGGGAATGTATTTTAATTGTCAGAGTCTTTACTTATATTTAGTATCTGGTGGGGCAGTTCCATCCACCTTGCTGTTTTCCTCAAAATTTTCCTTTCCACACTTCTACTAGTCTTCCAGAGAAATGTGCGATCATTTCTTCAAGATTTCCTTAAGAAAACAAATCTCATTGAAATTTGGTTTGGAATGTGTTCATTTGTAGATGATTTGGAACAACAGAAAACTTGAATTTTGATTCTTCTTAGAAGAGTGTTTGTCTCTCTCCTTTTGTTGGTCTCACTTTGAGTTTTTCCATAAAGACTTTCTGTTTTCTATATATAAATCTTTCCCATCTCTTGTTAAGTTCACTCCCATGAATTTTGTTGCTGTTGTCAATGTAATATATTTCCATGATGTGTACTAACGGCTTGCTCATTATTATAGGAAAAGTATTGGTTTTTACATCTATATTTCTAGAGTTTGTAAGTGCCTCCCTACTGAACTCATTTGCTAGCTCTACGACTTTTTCCATAGATTTTTTTTTGAGATGTCCAAATTACCAAAAAAAAAAAAATATCCCCCTAAACGATGATGATATTTCCTCCTTGGGAATATTTATGACCCTTATTTTATCTTCTTGTTTAATTCCATTGCTAGAACTTCTGCAACATTATAAGTAATAGTGGATAGATCCTGAATTTAATTGGGATGTCACTAATGTTTTCACAGTTAATTATGATGTTGCTTTGGTTTAAGAGAGATTATCTTCGTAATATGAAAGGAGTGTTCCTCAGTTCTTGCTTTATATACAAAAACATCACCTGGAAGGAATGGCAACGTCTTGGAATTTTTCTAAAACTCTCATTTACTCATTTCTTGATTACATGCCAAGCTCTGTGCCAAGAGTCTTGTCCTTATGTAATCCACACATGACCCTGACTTTAGACATCATTTTCCAAACTTGAAGATAGGGGATATGTCCAAAAGTCCATAGTTAAGAAGTGAAAGGATAGATTTGTACTCGGGCTTTCTGTCTTTAAAAACCTAAACTCTTCACAGTGATAATGTGGTTTTTCACGTCACTCTATTAACATAATTAATCGCATTAAGCCATTTCCTCCTATTGAACAACATTTGCATTGCTGGCATTGGCCTGTTTGTAAATAGCGAACCCTTATTTTGCCCCTACGGCTGCATTCAATTTTCTAGTATTTTGTGTCTGTATTTGTGAAATTGGGCTGCCGTTCCTCTCGGCCATCTGTCTGGTTGGCTTTTGTGTCGTGGGGGCGACACTCGCTCAGGAAAGGGACTTGGGATGCTGCCCTTCTAGTTGCCATTACTAACCCTGACTAAACACCACTGAGGTGATCCGCTACCGGCAGATCTGAAAGAATTTGGCTCCGCAACTCGGAACCGGTCTGGACTTAATACTTTTGTCAACAGTTATGTTCAGCGTCTTCTGGGGTGATTCATCTAATTCAGGTTTTCTACCGCTTCTTTGGTCAAATTTGGCAATGTGTCTCTTCATGGAAAACTCTCCACTTCATTGAGATTTGCAAGTTTATTAGCATAAAGTTATAAAACCCATTTCTTTCTGTTTTTCGTTTACTCCCTATCATTTCTCATGTCGGCATCTCCTATTTTCTTCTTCTTGATTGAGCTTGCCGATGGTTTCTTGAAGTCATTGGTCTTTGTAAGGAGCCAGACTCTGAATGTGTTTATCACTTTACATTTCCTATTTTCTAACCCATTAATTTCTGGGGGGGTTTTATGATTCACTCCTCCTTGTTTCCTTGGGTTGTGTTGGTGGTGATGGTGGTGGTTTGCTTTTCTCTTTTTCTGGGGTCTGGAGAGAAATGCCTGGCTCATTTATTTTCCTGTATTGTTATCATTAGCATTCTGTTCTATACTTCCTGTTATGAATGTTTGTATTCCCTCTCAGACCCAAGAGTGACTTAGAGAAGTGATTTTTAATTTCCCAAGTGGTTCAGTGTTTTGTTCTTTGCTTCTCCTTTGGTTTTTAATTTCCAGTTTTCTTGAATTCCAGTCAGAGAATGTGACCTGCACAATTTGTACACTTTAGAGGCTATTGATAATGTCTTTATGACCTGGCATAAGAATACGCTTTTAAAATATTTTCAACAGCGATTGAAGGGAATTTCTATCCTCTGTAGAATTCTCTGAGATGACCCCTCAGAAAGCTGGAAGGATGGAATGCCATATGACTTTAAACTGTCCCCACGGGCCAGTCAAACCCAGTTTTCTCAACACCAGAGAGAAAGAAAAGAGGATCAGTGTGGGGTCCTGGGGATGGCAAAGGCACAGAATGGAAAAGCGAGACCACCCCACCCTGTCATACTGTCCATCCTGTCATCCTGCCTCAAGTCAGGACCTAAGGGTGGCCTGGAAGCTCTCCCTTGGGACACTTGCGGCAGGCAGTGTGAGGGGGCATGGGGACCACTCTAGGGGCACTGCTTGGCTGCTTGGGATCCCAATTTTATCTGCTTTTTATTTTTTCTTAAGATTTTATTTATTTATTTGAGAGAGAGAGAGAGAGCAAGAGAGGGGGAGTGTTGGAGGGAGAAGCAGACCCCCCACCAAGCAAGGAGCCCAATGTGGGACTTGATCCCGGGACTCCAGCATCATGACCTGAGCCAAAGGCATTTGCTTAATCAACTGAGCCACCCAGATGTCCTTTTATCTGCTTTTTAAACAGGAAAAGGCAAAGGGATCCAGTAACACCTCAAGGTGTCATCTGAACCAGCCAGACTTGCCAAGAACAGGCCTACTTCCCACTGGCCCTTCTCTCTCACCGGTGACATTAGAGCTGGGAGAGGAGAGAGTCCTGACACAAACTCAGAGAGAAGAGAACCGAATTATTATTGGCTCTGTTCATGTTGAAAAAGACAAAATGCCGTAACACGTTTCCAGAAATCAAAAGGTGCGTGAGTGTGGCCAGCACAGAACCCTCGTTCATCTTAGAGGAGCACATCCCAGCCTGTTCCAAACCACGGCCCTCACGCCGTCCCCTGGCTCCTCACCTGCCTCCGGGCCTCTCTGGGACCAACCACCTGCCCTTCCCTTGCACTCCGAATCCCTCTCCCCACCTCTCTCTTTTTCTGCCCCTCATCCCTGGCCCCTCCTCTGTCTTCTCCATACTAGATTACCCAGAAAGGTCTAGTTCCTTTGGTGACGCCCCCTTTCCAGACTGCGCCCTGGGCCTGCCTTCTGCGGCTGGTTCACAGGATAGCCTCAGAGGCTCCTTTACCTCTGTCCCTCACTGTTGTCCCTTCACACTTCATTCAGTGAGAGACCTCATTCTCTGCCCCCACCTTTAGGTTGAAAATTGGAACAATGATGCTTTTTTCTCTTTCTCACTTTTGGATCCTAACAATTGCTTGACGCCCCAAAACTGACTCAGCTCGGTAACTGAAAGTGTTCAAGCCTGTGAGGTAATAAAATCATCAGACCTGAATTTGGTTTTCTCTCCCACCTCAGCAAGGGCAGCCTGCACCCTTGTGGGGGTGTCTATAGAGAAGGGTCGGAGGGGCATTGGGCCCCTGCAGGGCTGAGGGGAGAGTGAGAAGAGATGAAAGAGAAGGAAGCAGGGAGGCGAGTTCTCTCCTGACAGGCACTGCTAGTGCTGTTTTTTAAAGATGATTTTCTTAGGGGGCATTTTCATGGAACCTTCAGAGGCCACACAGGGAACACCTGACTGCACTTGCTGTGAAGGGGACGATGTGTTCTCTCCCATGGCCCCTTTGTATTTTCCCTGTCCCTGGAGGGGTCCCCTTGAGCACGATTTTTTTTAACAGCTTTGGGCCAGGTGATGAATTCTCTGTCTCTGGCCCATAAGAAACAGGTGCTCCCTGGCCAGGCCTGCGTGGCAGGGAGAACGCCAGGCCCCCTCTACCCTGCCATCTCACCTGAGAACCACAGCCTCTCTGGCAGGGGGTGGACCCCAGGCCACTGAGTCCCCCAGTGCAGGCCTTGCAGACCAAGCTCTCCCAGGGGCCCGCTCAGTGGCCGTGAGGTGAAGGGAGACCAAGGCTCACTCACACTCACACTCTCCAAGGGGACCCTCCCTCTTGAATCCTCTCTACCCTCACAGCCTGGCCCTCCCACACTGGTTTATGCCCCTGATCTGAGAAAAGGGCCCAAGAATCCCAGCACCAAATTTTTTTTTTTTTTTTTTTTTTTAACTAAGTCCTTTGTAACTTCCACTTAAGCCCTCAAACCACTGTTCACAACTTGGGTGCACATTGAAATCACTTGGGGTGTTTTATTTTATTTTATTTTATTTTTAAGGTTTTATTTATTTATTTGACAAGAGAGAGAGTAAGAGAGGGAACACAAGCAGGGGGAGTGGGAGAGGGAGAAGCAGGCTTCCTGCTAGGCAGGGAGCCCAATATGGGGCTCGATCCCAAGACCCTCATGACCTGAGCTGAAGGCAGATACTTAATGACTGAGCCATCCAGGCGCCCCACTTGAGGTGTTTTAGAAAGAGGAATCCCTGGGGCCGCAGCCCTCAGATTCTCACGTCATTGGCCTGTGCTGCGGCCTGGGTGTCGAATTTTTAAAAACTCTGCAGACAATTCCAGGCAGCAGCCAAGAATGAGAACCCATGTGTCAGCCCAGGGCTCCTCAAACTTAAATGTGCTTGTTAAGCAACCACGGTGTCCTAAGACAGCAGACTCCCGTTCAGTGGTCCTGGCACGGGGTGGAGAGCCTGCATTTCTAACAAGCTCCCAGGTAATGCTGATACAGCAGAGCCGAGGACCACTGAGCATCAAAGAGCTAGAACTTCTATGTGGCTTAGTGAAACTCGGCTTTCTTTCTTTCTTTCTTTCTTTCTTTCTTTCTTTCTTTCTTTCTTTCTTTCTTCTCTTTAAGTATTTTATTTATTTATTTGACAGATAGAGAGCACAAGCCAGTCCAGCTGCCTGCAGAGGGAGAGGCAGGCCCCCCGCTGAGCAGAGACACCCCCCCACCCCCCCGCTGATGTGAGGCTCCATCCTAGGATCCCCTGATTGTGACCTGAGCCGAAGGTGGACACTTAACCGAATGAGCCACCCAGGTGCCACTATTTTTTTTAAAAATAGACTATTTCTTAGAGAATTTTGGGTTCACAGCAAGACTGAGCAGAAGGTAGAGTGTCCCCCTTTATCCCCTGCCCCCACACATGCCCGTGCTCCCTCGCTATCAACATCCCCTACCGTCTGTGCAAGTGTCCCTTGGGTTCACTCTTGGTCTTGTTCGCCACATGGGTTCTGACAAATCTGTCATGTAAATGCGTCTGTGTGTCCCCTACTCTAGTATCCTATAGATTAGTTCCACTTCCCTGTAAATCTGTGTTCAAACTACTCTTCCCTCCCTCCCTGAGGGTTTACCTCCAACCACTGAAAACTGCCTTCTAACATCTTCTCCCATATGGATGATTTTTACAACCCTAGGAAGTCCTCTTCCCAAACTAAGAAGGTTGTACTGACTCTAGGGCAGAGTTTCCCAAACTCGGCGGTATTATTTGGGAGCAGATGGTCTCTGTGCTGGGAGCTGCCCGTTCAGGGTGTGGGACGCTTACCAGCACCTTGGTTTTTACTCACTGGTTGCTGGGACCAATCCCCCCACCAAGTTGCGACAACCAAAAATATCTCTCGACAGTACCAAACATTCCCAGGGGGCCAAAATCACCCCCCCACTCCGAGTCTAGAACCACTGATTTATAGAAACACAAAGAACTTGGTGGCTTTAAAAAATTTTTGTGTTTAAAAGTTCATTCAGACATGCCTTATATTCTTGAGCCAATACTATTGTGTGCCAAATGGCGTTTCAGTGGTGAGGACACGAAGGTGAACAAGCCAAATGCTTATATTATCATAGGACATCAAGTGGTGAGGATGGTGTACAGAGAAATAAATGAAATATAAATAATACTGATGGCCCGGAGCGGGGGCCAGCCAGCAGGGAAAATCCCATCATAAGGAGGCAAGGAAAGCCTCCTTGAGGAGGTGACTTTTGAGCTTTTAGGAAAATGAAGTAAAGATGAGTCAGAGAAATATGGGTGAGAACAGAGGCCAGGTTGTTCCAACCTAAGAGAAAAGCTGATGCAAAGGCCCGGAGGTGAGAGTGTGATTTAATCCCACAAAAAATTTTAGGCTGGACTGAGGGTGAAATGTTTGTGCTCCTTTCTTCCCCAGCAGGCTGTGAGAGGAGCAGGGTGGTAGAAGGTGGTTCTGCCCTGTTCCAGTGAAACCTCAGGAGTTGCCACTTTCCCCCTTTACTGTTAAACCTCTGTTATTCAATTTCCCCGTAGCTTTTCTTAGCGGCCTTGATCTGTCAAATACAAGGATTTATGTGCTTAAAATCCTCCCTAATACCGTGGATGTGTGCATTTCTTCTTTTGTTTATAATATTTTTGTTTTCTGTTTTTTAATGAGCTGTTATTTGGTTTATAAAATTTTATGATGGGGCACCCGGGTGGCTCAGTTGTTAAATGTCTGCCTTCGGCTCAGGTCATGATCCCAGGGTCCTAAGATCGAGACCTGCATCAGACTCCCTGCTCAACAGGAAACCCGCTTCTCCCTCTCCCACTCCCCTCTGCTTGTGTTCCCTCTCTTACTGTATCTCTGTCAAATAAATAAATAAAAATCTTTTTTTAAAAAAGTTTATGATGTATCTTTATTGTGAAGTGACATTTTGATCAATATAAAATAGCACTCTTATTTGTATTTTCCCTTAAATTCTGCTTCATATACTTCTAATATTGTTACTTCTGCTTCTTTTTTGTTTGCATTTCTTGTGTATAATAATTTCCCCTTCATTTGTTTTTCACCCTTGTCTAACACTGTATGTTTCTGGTAAACAGAATGTACCTTGGTTTTTGTTTTTACACAATGCAAAAGTTTTCATCTATTAACAGTAGAATATCATACATTCATATTTGAATGAAACTTGCATGTTTGACATTATTTTTGTAATATTCTTTTGTGGTTTTTTTTTTTCTTCTCTTGCTGTCTTTTTCTTCTGAATTTTGTTTAGGTGATCAATTTTTCTTGGCTCCCTTTTCTATAATAATTTGAAAATTATGTACCATAGAATAAAACAAAATATTTAAAGCAAAAAAATGTCTACCAATATCAGAGAATTTAAAAATACATATATAATGACACTGAAGTTACATGAGACATTTAGGGCCCTTTCATTTCCTTCTTGGCCTTCCCCTCATCTTAAATTTTTGTTGGAATAATTTTATATTTGGGATTTACACTACTTTTCCTTAAAGAATTAACCATGTTCCAAAACATAACCACGGAACATAAACATGTTCCAAACAATGATTTAGACATTATCCTTTACTGGCTTCATTACTCATGGTTGTTTCTTTTGTGCCGATCCTTTCATTTTGGGGTTCTTTATTTTGACTCATTTCTCCATTGACTGGTGAACCTTTGGGGGCATTGTTTTTCAGACAGATTACGTGAGTCCTTACATGTCTGAGAATATCTTTCTTTTGACCAGTACATGAATGACGTCTTAGCTATGTACAGAATTCTTCACAACTATTGCTTCTGAAAATTCTACAGAAACTGTTTTGTTCTCTTCTAGAATTTAGAATTACAGAAACGTAAGTAAAGTATGGGACGCGTCCATTTTTTTCTGCCTTTGTGTTTCTACCCTACTTATACACTGAAAGTGTTATTCTTTTGTCCTTGGAACTAGAGATTTTATGAAGCTGTACATATACAGCTTCATATAAAGTATGCATAGGTCCCTTTATTTTAATTTTGCCCCTTAAATCTGATGGCTCACATTTCCTTTCGCATCAGAGAAATTTTCTTCTATTATTTCTTTTATTATAGAAATAGCAGATTACAGAAAATCATTAACAAAATCTTTAACTGGAACCTTTCCTTTTGGAATTTTTTGTTCAGTTTGATTGAAATACAACTGACATGCTACACTGTGTAAGGTTAGAGTGTATGGCATAAGGACTTGGTTTGCACATAATGTGAGATGGTTACCAGTATCTTCAGTTAATATCCATCACCTCGTACAGTTACAAGAAAATAGAGAGAGAGAGAAAATGGGTTTTTCTTATGATGAGAACTTCTGAGATGTACTCTCTTTGCAACTTTTAAATATACCACACAGCAGGGCAAGCTATAATTGTCGTTTTGTACATTACGCCCCCAGTACTTACATATACCTGGATGTTTGCTTTTTTGGACCACTTTCCTCCAATTCCCCTCTCCCCACCTCTGGTGAGCACAAATCTGATCTTTTTTTCCTATGAGTTTGTTTTTAAGATTCCACATATAAGTGAGATCATACAGCATTTATCTTTCTCCGTCTTCATTAGAAACTTTAAATGAGTACACAAAATCTCCATTACCGGTTGGCTCATAATAGGATCAATAAATATATGTTAAATGAATAATAAATGAATTGATAAATGCATCTTTTTTCTCCTTCTTTGTTGCCTTCCTCATATACAAAGCTTGGGTCACCTGAATTCTCTGTTTCTTATGTTTTCCCTCTTCTTTTTAGTCCTTTTCTAGTAGGTACTTGGTAGAAATTTGCAAGCTGGTTTTCTAATATTGTTTGGTTTCATGCTTTTCATGGTTTATACACTTTAAATTTTCTAGTAGTGATTTTTCATGAAAAGGCATTTTTGTAATTGAGATTATTCTTTTCCTATAGGTACAATTAAGCTTGCAGAAACTATAAAGAAAGATATAATATTTCCTTGCATTTCATTTTGTTTTCTCTTGTTTCGTGCAGTAACTGTGCCACAGAGGAACATCTGTTCAGTTTCCTTGGTGTAGCTGTCCCCGGGTAGCTAGCCTCCAAAATGTGCCCCCCACAAAAGCCCCACCTCCTACTATCCCTGCCCTTGTGGGTTCTCCAACAGTGAGCCAGGGACAACCTGTGAGACCAATAGAGTCTTGCAACAATGCAGATGTGATGGTGTATGACTTTCAAGGCTAGACCGTAAAAGGCACCTTGGCTTTCTCCTTGTGCTCTGGGATCTCTCACTCTTTGGGAAGCCCACCATTGTCATGAGGATGCTCAAGAAGCCCAGCGGAAGGGCCCACCTGGGAGAGAAATAAGGGGTCCTTCCAACAGCCAGTGCCAACTTTCCACCTGTGTGAGGGAACCATCTTATAACCAGGTTGTCCTAACCTGTCAAGCTTTCAGTTGACAGCAGCCCAATCGACATATTGGAGGACTACCCTCATGAGAGACCCCAGGACAGAGCCATCCCACCATCCCTCTCCCAAGTTCCTGATGGACACAGATCGTGAGAGATCGTAAGTGTTGGTTTTTGTGTTAGGTCACTAGGTTTTGAGGTAATTTGTTAGGCAACAAGAGATAACCGGTAGAGTCCCCTTCTTTTGAACTACTTGCTCATTTCAATAATGTCACTTTCCCTCCCTTTACCTAGTATGGAGATTTGAGATCCATTCTGCTGGAGAGCATGTGGGTCTCTATTCAACTCTTCCACTCCTTGGGGAGGGAGAAGAGAATGTCTGAGCTGTGCTATAGATTTACATTTCCTGTGCAGAGGTCTAGCTGTTCATGATGAGCACAGAGGTTTCTGCCCTTTGGTAAGTCCAATGGAAGGGTTTTTTGTATGGGTATATTTGAAAGCTGGTGGTAGCAGGGGCAGGGTAGCAGTCCTCTCTCCATCTCTGCCACCGTGAAGCCACAGTGTTGGTCTTCTTGCTCACTTGCCTAGGTCTCCCTGACCCCTACATCGAGTCTCCCAGGGACAGTTCCAGGTCCCCATGAGTTCACACTGCAGGACATTCAAGAACCAAATGCCCCCTTTCCCTCCATGAAATCCATCTGCCCCCATCAAGTTAGCTCTGCAGACCACAGAGTTTAAACTACATTCTCAGTAGAAGCATGAGGGCCAGAACAGGAATGAGGAGCTACACAGGAAGAACAAACTTTGGGAGATAGTCAGGCATCATCTTGTAATGTTGAACACTCACACTCACGTATCTTACAACCGACCTCTAAAGAAGCTCTGGAATTTGTTCA
Organism: Mustela nivalis; assembly: GCF_964662115.1. Lineage (NCBI taxonomy): Eukaryota > Metazoa > Chordata > Mammalia > Carnivora > Mustelidae > Mustela > Mustela nivalis. The sequence goes on along the minus strand of NC_139027.1, from coordinate 51,178,550 downwards.
TCGGGACCCAAAAACATTCATAGCAGTCCTGCTTCTGGCGGGGGGGGGGGACTTGGAAACAATCCAATGTTCACTTACAGTAGAATGGATAGATAAATCAAGATATGTTTACCATGTATAATGAGATATTATATCGTCATGAAAGAATGAACTGCAACTCCACACATCAACATCATCTTGCCAAATCTCGAAATTCATAATGTGGAGTGGAAGAAGCAAGTGGATGAGGAATGACGCCATTTACAAGATGGCGGGCGACACGAAATACTGTTCTGCTTAGGGCTACATTTCAAGGCCGGAAATAGAATAATAAACTCAAAATTGAGAAGGATGGGATGAAAGGAAGGCGCAGTTGAGGCGAGTGTCCCTGGGTGGGGGACAGGCCTGGCAGACTTCATTGGCTCATCCTCAGGGCTGGTTGCAGGGCACTTGCTTTACTGTTATTCTTTAAACCTCTACACATATTTACTTGCTCTTCACTATGTAAGAAATACTTCACAAGGTGACAAATCGAAAAGAAAAGATTCTAGTTCTAAGAGCTCCATGACTCAGGTTTTTCCAGGGGCTGTCCTTCTGGCCTGGACATTCGCTCCCCTCTTCCACCCTCCATTAGAGTCCCAAAAGCAGCTGCGCCTCCCTCTGCAGAAAACCTCACCTCTTCCTCAGGGTCCTCAGTCTCTAAAAGCCCCTCAGTTGGCCAGATTGGCACTGGGTCAGCATCTCTTGGGCCTGTGCTCATCTTGTCCCTGGACTGTCTTAAATACGAGGCAATAAATTCCTTCATGTGTGTGAGCTAGTATGAGTGGGATTTCTGTCACTTGCAACTAAAAGCATCCTGAATAATACATACAGTTTGTTCATTAAGCCTTTCTCAGCAGGTACAGGGTCTGTTCTGACATATATAGGAAAAAGTTCTGAGAATTTTTTTCTAGATCCTTCGAGGGACTGGTTTCTGAGTAGGGGACTCATTCACTGATTCAGTTGTCAGGGCAGCAGAGGCCACTGGGCAGCTAAGCTGGCCTGAGAGCCAACACAGCCAGGTCTGTCCAATAGCTGGGGCCTGAACCAGCTGGCTGGTTACGCGCCCCTCAGCTTTCCTTCTGGGGCCTCAGATGCTTCACCTGTTAAGTGGGAAGTTTGGACCAAATGAAGCTCACATTTCTTTTTAACTTCACAGTCCCAAGATTTCTACTTGTAAACATTTACAGAGTGTGAGGCTCCCTGTTGAGTGACAAGGTACTTCGGTGCCGAGGGTAATCTCCTTGAAGAAACAGGGCCACACAACACACAGTCAGAGAGCAGCGCCAGGGAGGCTGAGTCACACACCCAGGTCCCCGGCACCGAGGGCACCATACACAGACACAGAAGAAGTCACCTGTGGAGGGGGTGGGAGCCGGGGATGTCCCCTGGAGCCAAATGTTTTGTGGATTCAGAGAAGGCTAGAAGGTTCTCCCTGCCTGTTTCTGGAACAGGCCTGAAGTCTCACCTAGAACCAAGGGTGGGCTTGGGAGAGGCAAGCCTCAGGGGTCCAGATCTGGAGGAACATGGGCAGGTTGAACGCCACCTCCAGCAGGGATGGGAAGCTGTGTGGAGCTGCGGAGGAGGAGAGTCAGTGAAGCAAGCACACTCTGCGGGTGCCTGGCACCCCCTCCTCGAGCATGAGGCGCTCTTGCTGGATGCAGGGGTGAGGGTCCCCCTCAGACTTTCTCCAGTGCCAAATGTTCGGTCTGTAGAAAGCTTAGGGTTATTCTCACAACAGGCCTCCAGCAGCTGTGCTGAGTGTGACCCTGCTGGGCGCTGACAACCCAGGGCAGGCCCTGCTAGTGGTCCTGTGCCCGCTGCCCCGTGCCACCTTGCACCTGGTATTTAGAAGATTTAGGAGCTGGTGGTTTGTGGCTGGGCCAAGGGAGAGAGGTGGGAAATAAGAATGAACTTGTTCTTAACAGATTCTCCTCTGCTTGGCATCCCAAAGAGGGAGCTGACTTCCAGCAGAGTCCCCTCAAACTAGCCCCACAGCCTTTGGTCCTTCTCCCACATGCCATGGCTGGCCTGGCCAGATCCATGAGAGCTGCCCCAAGATAAATGGGCTACAAGGACCCAAATGTCCCTGCCGGCCCCATATTCAGCTGCCCCGGAGAGCCCAGCAAGCGGGTACAACCTGGTCCGTGTCTTCTTTTTCTGGACTCCAGAGGAAAAGAAGTTTCCCTGTGGGACATTGCCACCTCAGATTGGCTTGAAATCCCATTACTGAGACAGGGGTTCTGCCGCAGTCTCCCACCTGAGTCCCCGAGGGCCATTAGCCTCGCCACAGTCCTACAGGTCAGAGCTGCAAAGGCCCACGAGCACACCTGCCCCATGTCACCCCCACAGCTCCGCACCCCCTGCTCCAGCAGCCAGAGAACCCCCAGCCCTGGGATCAGAGGCCCAGATGCAGGCTGGCATGGGTTGCCTCAGAGCACAGCTGCCGGCCTCCACCGGGAGCCAAAGTCCCCTCCTCAGGAACGCAGATTTCTCCAGAGCTGGTCCATAGCGTGTCCACTCAGAGGCTTACTCTTTAGCTTGAAAGTGTGTGTTGTGTCTCATTCAGACAAAATGTGAACTCCAAGCTCGTGATGGGACTGTTTTTGAACCAAGCACAAAAATTAGTGCAGCCCTCCCAATCTTGGGGCGTTGAGAAAGCCGGGGTCCGGCAGGGGCTGGGGAGGGCTCGAGTGTCATTTTGAGCCAGCGGTGAGGATGGCTGTCCTGAGCACAGGCAGGGTTTGCGTCAGGCTCCAGAGCTGAAGGAAGCCCACGTCAGAGCCTGCAGGCAGGCTGCGGCCTCAGGCACAGGGAGCAGCCTGTCCGAGACAGACGCCCCGGTGCCCCTTGCTAGGGGAGGAGCGGCCGGGGAGACAGAGGTCCGTGTGCTTCCCCCGGCCCTCACCCCCTCAGCGTGTTGTGACAGGGAGGGGCAGAGACTGGGGAAACCAGTCAGCCATTCTTCGTGAGTCAGGTCTTTGGCAGGCGGCCCCCAACCCCAGGGCATCTCTGACTCAGCCTGCTGACTGACAGACAGAGGACTGACAGACAGGAGGCAGTGAAAGTGCCGGGAAAGGGCGGGACTGAGAGCAGACTCTGCTCCCAGCTTCCTCAGAAAGCCTGTATGAGGTGCCCCCCTCCAAGGCCCAGCCCTGTGGGGCCCTCCATGTCTAGCTTCCCTTTGCTCCTACTCCTCATATCCCCCCCCTCACCAAACCTGAGAGGTTAACCAGAGGCATGAATCCTGAGGGAGAGACCAAGGCACCCCCTTCACGGTGGTCACCTAACTCCAAGGAAGACATCAGTCTGCCCTTCAAAGGACAGGACACTCCAGTGAGGGTGGGGTTGATGCTGAGGGCTGAGGAAGATCACTTCCTGGCCCTCAACCCTTCCACACCCTGCCACGAGCCCCACCCCACAACCAGTTCTCTAGGTGCTGCTCACCACCGCTGTGGGGCCAGCCCTGACCCCGAGGTCGTTTTCTTAGGCATGCGTGCCTCATCGGCTTCCCCCACCCTGTATTCATGCCGCTGGTTTGGCCCCTCAGGACACACCTTATGCTCACTCCTCCACTGTGAGCCCACACATGCCCCAACTCTTCTTTACACTCAACTGTCACTCCACCCAGCCTCCCAGGTGTGCATCCCAGCCAGCCACTGCCGAGGAGCCCCCCAGGCTCACCCTGAGCCCCGGGGCCACCTAAAAGCCAGAGGAGGAACTGCTGCAGGGAGCTGTTCTTCCTCAGGCTACATCAGAGCCTGAGGAAGGGACTGTTAGTCCTTTAGTTCCGCTCTTTCCCTGCCACCTCTCAGGAGGAAATAGAGGAGGCCAAGCCTGGCCTGACAGCTTCTACACCAGCATCCCTGGCTCACAAGGCAGCCATCCCTTCCGAGCCGGGAGAGGCCCAGGCCTCCTGCAAGCTGCACACGGGGGCCCTTCCTGTGCCTCCTCTCACCAGGAGAAAACCCCAAGAGACAGCAGCTGTTTGAGTATTCCAGCTGTCTAGCTGTGGGAACCTGGACAAGTTACTTAGCACTCTGGACGTCAGTCTCCTCATCTGTGAAAAGGGAGAAACAGGGCCCAAGATAGACATGAAGATGAATAAAGACTATCTCTTCTTGTTTGACTATTATTGACCCAATGCAGAGCCCTGATTCGCAAGCACCCTACACATCCCTGGGTCCCTTTGGAAAGTTCTGGATGCTACAAACTCTCACCCCCCATGAAGGCACATCACACAAACTTTATAAATACAGCATTAGGGGCATCAAGACCCCCACAGCCTGCCATGGAACTCAGGTTAGAAACTTGGTCCACTCACGCAGTCTGGGGCCGAGCTCAGGGCTCAGGGCTCAATCTGAGGCTTGCGATCATGGTCACTCGGCCTGCAACACAGGGCTTTTTCTGTACCTTTGAACGTCTATTCTGGGAGCAGCAGCCTCTGTCTGTGCAAGCCAGAAAGGAGATCCCAGGTGGCTTTGGTCCCTAATCTAGCTTGAGCCTGGAGACAGCCGAGCCAGAGGCGGTCAGTGGGTGTGCATCTCCCCCTCCTGCACATCCTGCCCCCAGCAAGCATCCTGGCACAGGCAGCTCCAGGCGGTGTGGATGTCCTCAGACGGACATGGTCCCATGCGAGGCTCCTCACCTCTTTGTCTCTCTTGCTGAAGCCAAATCTCCTGTCTGTTTTTACAACAGAAGTTCTGTATACCTAAAATGCAACAGGCTTATTGAAATAGTGCATACGAAGATACCAACGTCTAGTACAGAAAACATTTTATAAGCAGACACTATTGTAACTGCCTGTATCACCGGGGTCAAGAAAGAATATTCTTGCTTCGTGGCTGTCCAGGCAGAGCTCTCAGGTGACTCGAAGCTTCCTGCCCCGGGTGGACCACACACGTGTGTGAGTAGGACGGTGACCACCTATTTCATTCTGGCCATTAGGCTGTATTACATAGCAAAGGTGAAAGGGGCTGGCAAATGCGATTAAAGCTCCAGATCCACTAAATTTACATTAATCTGAAGATGACCCTGATGTAATCAGAGGTTGGAGGTCAGGGACAGGAGAAAGGGCTGAGACGCCATTCTGAGGCCTCATACAAGCCAGCCGCTGTGTGGTCAGGGGGCCACACAGCAGGAGTAGCAGGTGGCCTCCAGGAACTGAGGGCCTCCGTTCCAGAGCTCCGAGGATCAGAATTCTGCTAACAACCCTTGGGTTCTCGCCCAAGCTCCAGGTGAAAATGCAGCCTCCTGAGACCCTGGATGCAGAATCAGCTGCACGGGACCTGGACTCCTGACCCATGGAAACTGTCAGACTCTGACATCTGTCTCCAAGACCCACATGCAGAGCGACTCCAGGTAATCCCCGGATGAAGTGGCCAGTCGGCTCGAGGAGCTTCTAACAACCCATTTTCCGGAGTGCTTCACCATCTCCCGTTGCCCTCACCATGTGCGGGAATTCCCATTGTTACACTTTCTCACCAGCCCCCTTGCCCCTCTCGTGCATTCCTTCACCAGGCACCAGAGGTCCCCCCAGGGGGGAAAGGCAAGCACTCTGCCAGCCCCGAGACTTCTCCAGCTGGAGTTAGCCCCTCTCCAAGGAGGCTCTGCTTTGTGTCTCCTTTAAGCCTGCTCAGTCTCATGCAATGCCTGCTGTTTTGTGGATGAAAAATGAAGGCGGAGATACACTAAGTTCTTTGCTTAGTAGAATTGGGCTTAAGGTCACTTCAGACACCAAAGTTATTTGTGAGACAAGAGAATTCGGGGTCTTCTGAGTAGACATCAGGCCCTGACCTATTACTTGAGAATGGCAAGGATTGGGGTGACTTGAAGAAGAAGCCAGGGCTGGTGCTCTTCCAGACAGGCCATCTACATAGGACCATGTGGGGGGGAAAAAAAAGGAACTTCTTCCTGCAGGAAGCCTTCCCTGATTTACTCTATCTGAGAAACTAAACATCAGACTTGAAGACCCACTGCCAAGGAGCCCCTGGGGCTGTCACCCTAGAGAGAGGGCAATTCCACAATGCTCCCCTCCCCCCACTGCTGATATCTCCAGGACAATCTTGCTTTGCTCTTCCAATGGCTTGAGGTTCAGGTCTTCCTCGGAGTCCGTGACACAAACTGGCCTCCTCCCTATGAATTCCCCTTTGTGCCAAAGCTACTTCTGTTTAGTCTCTTGACACAGTAGAAAGAATCTGAACTGAGCTAACGGTGGTGCAGGGAGGAAGCCTAGAATCCAGCACTTTGTTTTCGGGTTGGGAGAACAGAAGCCCAAAGAGGGAAGGCTGGTGGTCGTGCATCTCTCACAGGTGGAGGGTGATCGAACTTGGGCCAGACCTCAGCCCCAGGCTTCCCGTACACAGTTCGACACACACAGTGTCGACTCTGAGAATTGCAGCGGGGCTCCCCACCCCTGCCCCCGCCCCCAGCAGCAGGCGGCTTGAGCTGGGAGACAGGTCAGGCAGAGGAGAAGAACGAGGTGTCGGGGGAGATCTGGGAAGGAGGCGGGTGAGAGTCAACTGCAGCAGGGAATACAGATTTGTACTTGGAAGTCAGCATTGCTTTTTCAAACTAACTCCTGCCCGAACTGGCATATGGAGTTATTCACAAGTTAGGGAACTTCATCGAGACTTGAACGATGAACTTAAAAAAGAAGAGGCGTCTGGCTTATGACGAACACAGGTGTGTAGGTTGGGCCTCGGGTCTGCACAGCACATTCAGCCTCTGTGGGTGTGAACACCTTGGCAGGTGTCACTAGGTGACAGCCTCACAAAAAGGGTTGATCCATCTTCCCACCACCAAGCAGGGGGGACACAGCAGAAGGGCAGGTTAGAACTTGAGGATGATTTCTATTTTGCTAACTCCGAAAGATATCCCAGTTTTTTGTTTTTTGGATTTGTGGGGGGTTTTGTTGTTGTTGTTGTTGTAACTGGAACGTGGCTTCATGGACTTTGCTTGGGTAGGGCCTTGTGGTCTTGAAGTTTGGTTGGAATGGGCGGTGGTGATGGATGAGGTTGGGTGCCTCCTCTCTACCCGTGCTCCAAGGCCACTCATCAGAGGTCCTTCCCCAAGAATGAACCCGGGACACAGGTCCGGCCAGAATCCTAACGGAGCGTTGCCATGTGAGTACCGCAGTACCAGGTCAGGGCAAAACCTTCTTGCCGCACACCCTCAGGGGGTTCCAGTCACAGTGTGTTCTGTGGCACACTCGGCTCAGAGGGGATCCAAGCCTGCATCCCAGAGGAGGAAGCTGTGGGAAGGAAGGGCTTACCAAAACATCAAGCCTGCACCAAGGAGGGCCCAAAGGGCTGGAATAAGTGTCTTCTGGGTCGCCAGGGTCCCCGGGGTGGGAGTGGGGGTGGGCAGAGCAATCTCTTCTGGAACAAGAGAGGTCACGTGAGAGTTGAGGCGCTGAACCCACGTTCCTGACCGCTGTTTGGTCCCCCGGGCTCCTATGCTGTGCTCAGCCCTCCAGAGCCTTGACCAGGATGGCCGGGCCCAAAGACTCTGAGGCAAGCCTGGTTTGTTTTTCCTTTAGCCCCCAGCACAGACACACAGTCATTCTCCCACTCTCTCACTTCCCCTCTAAGGCACGTCAAAGCCGCGTGGGCTGGCTCTGACCCAGTGCTGTCTCCGGCCTCACCTGCTTACCTCACACTGCTGGCCCCGAGGCCACGCTTTCCCCCGCCCCATTCCCGGCTCCTGGGCCCCGGCCACCCCGGTCAGCCAGGCCCAGCCAAGACCAGGCTGTTTTGGAAAAGTGCTGGGAGGCGGCAGAATGTGCGGTCTGTGAGTTCCCTCCAAACCGGCGCCCCGATCCCTGGACAAACAGCGGTCATGCTGGCCTGTCCACAACAGCCTGCCTTCTCCTTCCAGCCCAGGAGATCCCAGGGGGGCAGGAGGCTGTGTGGGGGACCTCAGTGACCCGCTGGGCCCACGGGGGAGAGGCACCAACTGACCGGGCGATGACAGGCTAGCCACCCGCCTGGCGGGGCCCTCCCACCCGGTGCCTGGGGGGTCAGACCAAGGGCAGCCCGAGGCCCACGCTTCCTTCACCTCCGCTGCCACACAGGGCCCTCCCCCGGGAGACGTGGAATGGCCACTTTGAAAAACCACGACCTTCTGCTGGTGTGGCTCCTAGTGGAAGCTGGGGATGTTCGCTGAGGGAGCCCTGCGAGGCTACAGGCCAGGTGATTCCCGGCCGGGGACTACCCTGCCCTCTGCTTCTGTGTGGCCATGGGAGAGTCGCTGCCACTCGAAAACTCTGCTTTAGCTCATGGAAAACAGGAGACTCTCCCTTGCTCTCTCCCTCCCCAGGTGGAGGTTAGGACTGGGGAGGGCAGACCTCAGCCCTGTAGGGAAAGGTGAGGGAAGCAGCAGGACGGACTGACGAGCGTCAGGGACAGGGCTTGCTGGGAGCCCTGTCTTGGCGGTGTGGTTCAGGAGATTTTGGTGACCCTCTCCGGGGGTGGCCAGGCTCTGTGCCCAGGTGGCCAGGTGGGGAGGGGCCCTGCACCCCGGTCTGGGCCTGAGGACTCTGAACTGAAGCTGAGTCTGACTAACTAATAGGAACCCAAAAAAACCCCAAACAAACAAATAAACAACACCCAGAGCCACACAACACACACAAAAAAGCCTTTCTCAGGCTACCTGGGAGGCAGTGAGTCCCTCCCCAGACAGTGGGGAGGGGACTGGGCACTGCCAAGGACAGGACCAGCCTGGGCACTGTGAGGCCCTCTCTCCCCACCCCTGGCGCCTTGGTCCTGGAGACCACCCCAGATGTTCCTTGTCCCTTCCCTGGACGTTCTGCCCTTCCCTGGCCTCACCTCTGGCCTCTGTGAACCAGGTTGCAGATCACCTTTTCACAGAGTGTGATAAACAGGAATGAGGACATGATTTCAGTCATCAAATGGGATTGGGGACCCCCACGACCTGTGTCAACGCCATGAAGCTCCTGAGTGCACCCATCCTTGGGCTCAAGGTCCTGGCAAGTCCTGCAGTGAAGGAAGCTACCCACCTCTACTTAACCCTTTCCCTAAACTTATTTGATCAGGGAACCCATTTGCTCCTATAACACCCATGTAATAGGCTTTGAGAAGTGCCTCGTGGGGCATGGGGCCAGAAGTCAAGAGAACTGAACTCTGATCCCCTATTTGTCCCCTGGCCATGGACCACAGTGTCCTCGCTCAGAGTCTATCGCAGGATAGACTCTGAGGACAGGCCCTCAGCACTGGGTTGCCTCATCCAGCACTAAGCTGCCTGGCCTGGCTGGTTATGGCCACACTTGGCCAGTGGTGCCGGTTCCCAGCTGCCCCAACACCCAACGGCCCTCGGGGACCAGTGGTCAGACAGTTACACCCCCCACCCCAACCCAGGGGAACCTACTACTCGCTGGGCATTGCCGTGGACTTCTCGTACGCCTACGCACAAGGAATGGTGGGCGTGTCTCCCAGACCTTGTGAGGAAAAATTTCCCGGCCTGACAGGTGGGCATCTTGGAAGGGAATGTGTGGGTGGCCTGGAGATGATAATGATATGGAGAAGACAGAGACCAGACAGCCAAACAAGGGTGAGTCCCCACGGTTTATTATGGAAGCCTATAAAAGAGCCAGGTTGAGTATTTCCAAAATCACAAAATGCACAACATTCATTTTTTTAATACACAACATGGAATATTATATACAGATTAAAACCACATGACAGCAAAAACACTCACACGGCACCAGTTTCATATCAAAACAAAACACACAAGTGCTTCTTCAATATTAAAACAACTGTGATAAAAACATATTAATATTTTGAGCAATGTTTACAATAGAGAAAAAATTCATATTTTACTAAATAACAAATATTTAACAGCAAAAACTTTATACTAAATATCTATTTTGAATTATAACAAAAATAGTACTTATAATAGTTTATAAAGACAGACACAAAATTATAACATTAATGAAAAAAAAGTTTTGTGTATAAAATAATATTATAGTGACCTAGGCAGGGTCAGGATGGTGCCCAGGTCACAAACACCAGCGCCCAACATCGAAAGTGCTTCAATCTGCAAGCCCGTGGCAGGAAGAGTGTTGTGGGGTTTTGTCTTTTTAAGGTCAAGTTACAAGAGTTAGGAATGGTACGTGAGGAAACGTCACCCATCTAGCACTACCTGTACAGACCTGCACACAGACACACAGGCACGGGTGGACAGAGACGGCCACATTTCAACACTGGAACCCTCCTGTCAGCCAGTCAAGAGTCAAGAGCGTCTTTCAGTTCTCTTCTTGTTGCCTTTGAGACCCAGCGGGGCAAATAATCCTTCCTTCCTCCTCACAGGGACCCCCTCAGCCTTTCCCTCAGACTGGTCACCCCAACGTAAGGTGCCTTCCAGAATCCGCCATCTCCCACCCCATCCCAAACCCCTCACCAGGGCCAGGCCTGGTGGGCTTCCTGTCTCTAGTAGCACTTACTGCCTTCTTAGAAAGTCAGTCAAAAAAAAAAAAAAAAAAAACGACTGATTCAGCTGGGGGCAGCTTGGAGCGTGAACCTTCCAGACACTGGGCTTTTCTTCTGGGTAACCAATTCCAGGGCACCGTGCAGCAGCTCTTTTGCAAGCTTTGATGAGTCTTTACAAGTGTTTGCCTGTTTTTTCAGAAAGTGTATGTGTGTGTGTGTGTGTGTGTTGTGTTGGGGTGGACTGAGGGATTTTGCTGATTTTTAAAAAAAAATGTCTTTTTGCCAGTGATGTATGTTCTGCACGGATTCTTCAGTGGTAGAACAGTAGGGACCAAACGAAACCCTTGAGAACAGGGATTACAGAGCCGTTGCCGGTCAGGAGCCCATTCCCCTAACGCCGACCACCAGGGTGTGTGAGTAGGGGTGGGAGGGGCCTGCAGTCCTCCCACTGAGCACCATGGAGGGGGCCACACAGCTGCCCACGGCAGTCACTGCTATGGAGAAGGACTGGAGAGACTGGTCTCCTGCACTCTTTGTATGTTTTTGATTTTCTTACAAAGAGGATTCGTTGCTTTTATAACATCAAAAGCCAAAAGAGAAACACAGAAAGCAAAGAAAAATCCGAAAACAGACAAAATCACTTAGAGACTCACCAAAGACCCCAGATCATCCCAGGAGGCATCCTAGATTGCTAACACTCAAAATGCCAGTGGCAGGAGCTACTCCTCTTTCCCCCAGTCATCCCCTGACCAGCCAGTTTTCCACCAAATCACTTCTGACAAATCGCACATTCCCTCCTCCTCGGCTCTGCAGCACGACTGGCGCGGCTGCCTCAAGACCACAGCAGAGGACCCGAGTCAGCACGTCCAAAGGGCTGCCTCCTATGCTCACCTCCCTTTGCTCTCATCTTGTCCCCACACCCCTGAGCTGGGCTAAGCAGACAGTGGCACAGAGGTGAGAACGACTTCAAGGACATCTTTCCAAGGGCAAAGGGCCAAGGGTGAAGGTCAAGGGAGGGACAACAGAAGCCCTTGCTCCCTGTCAGAAGAAAGAACCCGTATACGTCCCCATGCTCACTAGCAGGAGTGGGGGGCACCGGGGTGAACCGTGGCCAAGCAGAAGCTTATGGCAGTCACCAAAACCTCGTATGTTCAGGGCTTTTGACCAAGCAGGGAGGGAGGCAGTGGGCCATTTCCCCATCTCCACCAGGGTGAAAGGCAGAGGCACTGGACTTCACCCAGGGAGTGAGGCTCTGAGGTTGAACCCACAGAAGGTCTGGAGCCTAGGGGCAGGGAGACAGCATCATTCGCAGAAGTCCTGCCCTGGACAGCTGGGATGGAGGCTAGGGGACAGACAAGAGGCTTGTTCCAGTCCCCGGGAACGCCAAGATTCGGTTATGTCAGTGAATAAATATGGGGGGAAGGGGGTGGGGGGGCGAGGGTGCGGTCCATGAGTCAAAGGCCTTGGGTGTGTGTGTAATAGGGGAGCAGGATGGGCTCAAGGTTGCCTGGCAGGAAGGTGGGGACATCAGTGCGCATGCCCAGGGCCACCAGGGAACATGCTGGGAGGACAGGGCCTGGAGCTCCTTTGCCCCAAGGTCAGAAGAGAGAAAAAGTAGCAGCAATAGGTAATTTCAAATGTCCAAACTGGCAAAGGGGTGGGGCCCCTCCAGGCTGCTTGCAGTCCACCCCCCCAAGCAAGGGTGACTTGTGTTCTATTACCCAGGATGCTGTTCTTCGGCGGCCACACCAAGAGGGACATTCCACCAGTCTGGGTCAAAGCTGGAAGGGGGGTGGTGCTGAAGAGAGAGCCAAAGGGAGCCCCTCCTTGCGTCCCTCCCCCACATCAACCACCTGCTCTCAGAATAAAAGGGTCCAAAAGAAATGGAGAGCTGGGACCAGTTGGGAACATCACAAGCAAATGCTGCAGCTGAGCCACTGACATTTAACACTGTAACGGGCATGCGGAGTGCCCGGCCCTGTCACTTCCTCTGGGGGGCTAAGCCCGTGGGAACTGGAGGGACTGGGTAGAAATAGGAGCCAGGGGAAGGGCCCTTCCCCCGGAAGGATGGGGCCCTTCTGGCTTTGGGTAGGGTTTGTCAGGGTCGGGGATGGGGGGGGGACAGGGGAGGGCAAGTTATGGGGGCGCCGCTCCCCCTTCCCCAGGTTCTCGCCCCCTCCCCCACACAGGTTTCGACCCTTCTGGTGCCTCCCGCCACCCCCGCCACCCCCCAGGCCTGGCTGGGCTGAGATGGGGGTACGGGCTAGGCGACGTTAGACTGTGGCACTCAGCATGGCCTCCGTCTCTGGCAGGATCTTGTTCTGGTTAGAGTCCAGGCCAAAGAACTTGACGCTGAGGCCATCCACAGGGTGCAGGACAGGGACCAAGGTGATGCGGGGAAAGGTCCGGGTAGCCAGCTCAAAACGGCTCGTGCTGGCCAGCTCCACCGCCAGCACCTTCAGGAACAGCTTGGCCAGGTGTTTGCCCAGGCAGGTGCGGACTCCACCGCCGAACGGGAGGTAATGGAAGCGGCCATCCTTGTCTTCACTCCGGGCCTGACCGAAGCGATCCGGGTCGAACACGTTCACGTCTTTGAACACGGGCGCCGTGTCATGGGTGTCCCGGATGCTATACATGACGCTCCAGCCTTTGGGGATCTGGAAACCCTGGAGGCAAGAAGGGGGGACAGGAGTAGAGGAAGGTGGTGAGAGCCAGAGGAGGTCTAAGAGGGCCAAGGACTTCCTACCCGCTGGCCCCCCAGCCCCCTGTCCCCAGCTGTGGTCCCTCAGTCCTGGCCAGCATCCCCTCTCCTGCCACAGCTTGTGAGTCCTCCCTCCTGTTCACAGATGTCCATATGCAACTTCCCATATGACAGCCCCGTTGGTTTCATCTGACCCAGCATCTGGGGCTGGCTCTCCTCCATCCCCACTGTAGCACCCCAACAGGAAGGCCGGTTTTTCCCACAGGCCAGCATCCACCCTCCCCAGGCAGTGTTCCCACCAGAGGCCCAGCCCTGCAGGGCCCAGCCTCACATCGAGCTCGAAGGTCTGCAGCACGGTCCGGTAGCCACCGGAAATGGGTGTGAACAGGCGCATGACCTCCTTGATGACGCAGTCCAGGTAGTGGAGCCCACTGAGAGTGTCGAGGCGCAGCGTGCCCTCGCAAGGGCAGCCGCCGCTGTGCAGGATGCCCTGGGCCCGCAGCTCCTCGCGCAGCTTCTCCAGCACGGCGGGGTGCTTCAGCAGCTGCATGATGAGGGACGTGCTGGCGCTGGCCGTGGTGGCGTAGGCTGCGAAGATCAGCTCCAGGGTCCCGTCCTGCAGCGGCAAGCGGGGATCCAGGTTCAGCCCCCCTCTGCCAGTACAGGGCCCCTTGTCATGCCCCAAAGTCATCTAGCTAGGCCCTGCCTCCCAGCCTCACGTTGCTGTGGCTTCAGGCTACAATGGATACAGGTCACAGGGCCAGTCCCCCTGCTGGGCAGACAACATAGCTGCCACAGCCCAGGGCAGAAGCACTAGCCTGGAAGTCCCTTGGGATAGATAGGGCCGCTTCTCACTCACTGCTGGATTCCAGAGCCTGCCTGAGCAGGACTCATCAGGGCAGTGAGCTCCCAGAGGAAAAGAAAAAATCGTGGGGAGCCAGGCCCTGTGTGGGCAAGGAAGGTGGGTCTGCCCCTGGGCTTTCTACCTGGCAGTCCTAGCCCCTTCCTCCGTCCCCAGGACATTTGGTGGGAGGGCAGGAGCATGGATGGGGTTGGAGGACAACCTGGGACCATAGCCATGGGGACCTGTGCTGGGACAGCAGTGAGAAGGCTGAAAGGAGGGGGTCCCCAGAAGACTCAGACCCCACCAGGTTTCTCAGGAGAGCAAGACATCTGGGCATTGGGAGCCCGAGGGCAAGGTCCCAGCAGGTCATCTCGTTCTGAAGCCTGTATTTTACAAATGAAGGCCCAGAGAAGAGAGAGACGGGACCTGAGTCCCTGACTTGCCATGGCACCACCTAGAAGCCATAATACTTCTTGTGAAATGGAAAGGTCATTGGAGCTCCTCCTGGCTCAGCAGGGGGAAGGCCCCAGAGTCAGACCAGGGGTAAGCACAGACAGGGAATGGAGAAGTCTGTGGTCAGACCCCCGCGGGAACGACAGAGTCTAGACAAGGATGAGTTAACAAATCCGCCTCAGGTGGCGCACCCAACCCACAAAGGGGTGGGCAGGAAGTCCTTCTTGGAGTCCAGTGTGGGTCATCCTGGTGCTGGCAGCCCAGTTCGGCTTAACCAGTGACCCGCAGGCTGAGACAGTGTCAAGTGTTACCAGCAAAAAGAGGCTGGCGGGAGGGGAGGAGATCAGAGTTAGGTCAGAACTTCCCTGCGCTTCCCCAAGGGCTTAGGCTGCCTTTCTGAGGACCATGAAATGCGCTGAACTGGTGACTATTGAGGTGGAGGGGGGTGAGGGGGTCCACAAAGCAACTGACACAGAGTCTGTCCTGAGGTTCCTAGAGGCCGGTTTTCAGCATCTTCACCGTGGGGACCCACTCACTCCCAGGACTGGGTGCACAGAAGCTGTGGTGGGGGCAGGCCCACCCATCATGGCTGTTTCTCAGCCCCCCCATCAGACCACCCACACGAAGCAGGCTGGGACACAGCCTCTTTACTGGCTGCATCCCCGCAGCCCCAGGTGGGGTTGGCCACCACCACCACACAGAGACAGCCACTGTGGGAGTGGAGCAGGATGGGAAGAAACAGAACCCGGGGCACTCGTGCCGCCCAATGGGGAGGCCGCCCCCACCTTCAGCTCCTGCATGGTCATCTCCTTGCCGTGCTCCTTGCTGCTCTCGATGAGGATGTCCAGGGCATCCGAGTAGTCCTTGCCCTGGGTGCACTGAAGCTTCTCCCGGATTGCCTTTTCCAGGCCCTTCTGCAGGATCTGCCGCGCCTGAATGCCCTGGTGGTGGGGAGGGGAGAAGGGGGCGATCTGGTTACCAAACTCAAAGGGTAGGGTCACCAGAGGCCCCCTCCCAAGGCCAGGAAGGGCAGGGAAGGGACTCCTCTGAGATCTTCCCATCTAAACTGCTGAGACCAGAGGGTGAAGGCTCCCCTCCCCTGCCCATCGCCCTTCTGCTGACGCCTCCTCTCTGTCTGTGTGACCGGTGAGTGACTGAGTGGCCAGCCACCCTTTCCCATAGATTCCCACCTCCTCTCCTCCCAGGCCCTGGGGGCTCACCCGCCGGTAACCGCTGAAGGGCAAGTCGACGGGCAGGGAGAAGACGTTCTCCACAAATTGCTGGTAGACTTCGAAGAGATGGCCCAGGTCCTCTTCTGGGATGCTGAAACCCAGCAGCACCCGTATGGCCATACGGAAGGTGAGCTTCTGCGTCTCCTGGTACACGTTGATGGCCTCCGGGTGGCTGCTCCAGGCACGAAGCGTGTCCTGGATCACCAGCCGGATCTTGGGCAGGTAGCTCTGCAGGGCCTCATGACTGAAGATCTTGGAGAAGACCTGGAGGGCAAGGGGGGAGTTGGGAGGAGCTCACGCCGCCCATAGAGCCCCCACGGGGCCCCACTGAAGCACGCGCCCAGGACGGCGGCCACAGAGACACCGGGTCCTCACCCCAATCGGGCTCCACTTTCCACCTCTGGTCACAAACCCCCGTTGGTGCTCCAGCTCTGAACCCCCTCCTACTGCCTGCACCTTTGGGCAGAGGCAGGGGAAGGACAGGAGTAAAGCACAGTGTACAGGCACTGCTAAGTCAGGACCTTCCATGTTGCTCACAGAGAGATCGGAGCTGCCCTCTCCTTTCCTGCCCCTCAGAAAAGCATGAGCTGCACACAGTGGCAAAGCCCTGGGGATGAAGCAGCCCAGCTGCCAGTAGGTCTACCGAGGAGCTGGTCCCTCCACTGCAGGGCCCCCTTCCCAAATTCCCAGGCAGAAGTGCCCAGGAGGAGTGGAACACAGGTGCATAGACTGGACAAGGAGGTGCAAAGCAGTAGGTGGCTCGTCTCCTCTAATGGAAGAACAAGAGAGTCTGAAGCTAGACTGCAAGCAGGACTTCCCAAGAGCCCCCTGCCCCCATCACCAAACTGCTCTCAGTCCCTGGGAAACACCTGATGGGTGGAGACCCTAGACAGTCTATTAAATAGATGTGCCATCAAAAGGTCTTCAGTGTGGCAGAGTCTGGAGGCAGGGGGACGGGGGCAAGATTTTCCACCCTGAAAGATCACGATGCCAAACAGAAGCCCTTTTAATTCCTTGCATCTCCCTGGTCCATTTTAAGTAAATGGCGAGTCCCCATTTCCACCTTCTTTGCTTTCCATCCTCCTGCTTCCTCAGTAACCCCCTCCTGCCCCCTCCTTACCCAAATGCACCAGCACACAGTTTCATGCTGCTGCCCAGGGCAGGCAGGAGAGGGGAGAACATGAGTTTATTTACTGATACCTCTGCGTGTCACTCATAACCAACATCCTCTATCCACGCCCCCCCCCCAACCAGAGGGGCCACCAAAGCGAAGAGGGCCACCCCCACCAACACCAAGGGGAAGGTCGCTGGGGAAGGCAGAGTTGGGAGGGACAGCACAGAGGAAGGAGATGCATATTCCCCCCTGCTCCCCTGCCCTGCCCCACGCAAACCACACACACGCGCCTGCCCTCCCCTCCCGTCCCCCCAAACACAACCACCGCACAAACTGTAAATGTGAGAATTTCCCCTGCAGTCAGCTCGAGGAGGAAAAGGTAACATTTTCCTGGCCTCAGCCCTGCATGGCTAATGGGAGGGCTGGTTTGCAGAAATAACAGAGCTGGCCCTTCAGTGGCCCAGCCAGGCGTTCACAATAGCACTTTCATTCCCAAATTCCCGGTGGGCAGATGGAGGGAGGGAAGGAGGCCGGTGAGGGGCAGAGAAGCCAGTGCTGTTTGGGGCTGCTCCCGCTATTAAGGGACAGCTGAAATGTAGAAGGATGGGGAGTGGCCAAGGGCAGCCCAGGTCTGGATGGGTCACTCACACCCTGCTCAGCAGCGGGGTCCCAGGAACTTCCAAGGGAGACTTCAGCCACCACCTCCCTTCAGAGGAGGCTGTATGGATATATGGATATAGGTGGGGCTCTCTGCTTCAGCACCCCCTCCCTGGTGTCCTTAGGATGCCAAGTTCAGCTCCTGATCGGAGTCTAATGGGGTGGGAATGGGGCCTCATCCCCAGAGCCCAATGCTGGCTAACCAAGGGCCCTTACAAAATAGTAAAATGTTCATGGGGGAGGAAGAAAGATATTCTGTGGCTCCCAGGCCTCGATGGGGAGACTGGGAGTAAAGGCCGGCAAAGATAGGGAGGTCACACCTGGCCTAGAGGAGGACTACCAGGGAGGGGATGGGGCAAGGACTGGCCAGGGCCCCCAGCGAACAGGAAACCCAAGCTCAGAGGTGGGCGTGTGGAGGGGGCAATGGGGCGGAGGCCACGCAGACCGAGATTGGTCAAAGTCAAAGCCAGCTAGGCTCTACAGGGTAGTGGGGTGGTGGGACAAGGCAGGCTGGGGACCCAGAGACCTAGGTTTTAGCCCCGGATCATACACCAGTTTACTGCAACACTATGGCCAAGTCATGCCCCCCTGCCTCAGCTTCCTCACGTATGAAATGGTGAGGAGGTGATCTCTGTGGCTCCTTTCAAGGTACAGAGCCCATAAACTAGGTGTCCCAAAGTAGATGCTGTCCCCTCAAGTCACCTAATGCCTACTAGCCCCCCAAATATACACCCCACGCAGGCTACAGTGACCCAGGAAGGGTTCCCAGGGTCACCAAAGGAGGCTCCCTGAGGACACCCCAGCACTCTCAGAAGGGGCCAGACATGACCCACCCACAGGCCCTGCCCAGCCCTGCCCTGCCCCAAAGGTTACATTCCCTGCGCCCTCTAGTGATGACCAGCTGAATCGCTCCTTCTCAAGCTTGGGGTCCAAGGAGGGCCAGACGGAGGGAGACTTGGGACTAAGTAGATGGACTTCAAAGGTGGGGGATCCACATGTTACCTCCAGGTAGTCAGGGGTCCTGACCAGGAGCTGGAATGACCCCAGGAAGCCCTCTGTCATCCTGCACCTGAAGGCCTCTGGTCTGGGGCATCTGGAAAGGTCCAAGGCTCTTATCTTGATCCAGCCCCTGACTCACCAGGGGCAGCCAGCAGGTCACTGCCCTCTCTGGGACTCAGCTTCCCCACTGGTTTCATGAAGGGTCTAACTGGACTTTCTTGGGTCCCTTTCCATCTAGCTGTCCTGCCCATGATTCCTCTCAGAGCCCCCTGAGGCAGAGAAAATGACCACAGAAGAAGCAAACAAAACAGCAGGCACTCTGAGTCAAGGGACTCCGCCCAGAGGTCACCCCATCCGTGCCCCTGCTTCCAGCCCTGCTATTCCCCAGGCATCGGGGCCTCCCAGGCACCAGGAAAACTCCAGGTCCTCATTCCTGGGTTGGTGCCCAGGATTAACAACGAGGGCACTTCCCACAGCCGAGGCAGCCCAGAAACCACCACCTACCACAAAGGCCAGGAGGAGGCGAAGGTGCTGGCCCAGAGCAGAGGGAGGCCTGGGCCACGTCGGGCGGGGTCAGGAGTCGGGCACATGGGCAAGTGCCCAGCTGAGACACTCAGTGTGAAGAGAGGAAGGGTTCCCAGCCCCCAGAGCCGTCTGCCCTGACCACAGCTGTAACAGGAGCCAAAGCTGCTTTGTTTCCCTCTGGGGCTTCCCTAGGAATTCCCAAAAGTGAGCCAAGAATGTTGGACAAAGGTCATTGGGAACCAGCTTGGGCCCAGGCAAAGCCCTGCAGAGGGAGCAGCATGTATGGACTTCCCTAGGTGCCCAGGGAGAGAAGACAGAGCGTTCCAGGAGGACCAGGACCTCCCAGGCACAGGCTGGGCTCCCGGCTTGAAGGCTGTGCTTGGTAACCCTCCGCTACCCCCCATCAGCTTCTCCAGCAAAGCGATTGGCCCAAGGGCCCACTTCCCTGGTTCTCTCTCAACCCTGAGTGGGAGGCAGTGGGACACCGGGGGCTTGTCAGGCTCCGATTCTCCAGAACTGTCTCTACAGACACTTGCCCCTCCTGCTCTTACCACCGTGGCCCTGGGAAGAGAGTGGCTCACAGGAGCCCCAGGACCCTGGACTCTGACTGCTCAGCCAGGTGCCCTCCCCCTTCTCAGCTGGTGCCTGTGGATGGACAGATGGACAGACAGCCTCTGGACAGGCAGTCTCGGAGTCGGAAGAGCCAGGGCAGGAACCTACTCCTTGGGCCAGTGAGTCAGACTGGGAGGAATGGAAGCAGGTGCCCGGGAGGGCGGGGGCCCGGGCAGGCTACCCGCCGAGCCACGCTGCCGGAGGAGAGCTGCAGCTTCGGAATGGGAAGAGCAACAGAGGGCGGGCAGTGCTGCGGCAGCTGTCTGCAGGGCACACAGGGGACGCCGAGGTGTGTACTTTATACTCAAGTAAGGGGGAGGACAAGAGATAGCGTCATCTTCCCAGGGGCTTGGCATTTCCACTGGGTCTCAACTTCACCCTGACTGCCTCCCGAGCCAATCCCACTCAGCCACTCTGGCAGGGAGGGGCCGGCCCAGACCCCCCAGCCTGTGCAGAAAGTGGAGGCCCAATGGGGAAGGGCCCTCCCAGGGTCAGTCCTGGCCGTGACTGGCCACACCCACCAGTGGCCCTGAACCCCATCTCCCACCACTCCCCAAGCCCCACTGAACCACCATGTACCTGTCCTGGGGCTCTGAATTTATCTGAGAGCCCCAAGGGGACACTTCTTTATGGCCAAACTTCTCAGGAGAAGGCCAGCTGTGTGGCTCCTCTGTCCATGTTTCGGCATTTCCCACCCCTGGAGGGACACCCCCAGCTCTGGCCCTTCAGCCTGGGCAGCCTGAATGGATACATTGGTCGACACAGGGGGCTCAGGGCCAGAGTAGACCCCAGCCAAACCTGCCCACTCTCTGTCAAGGCCAGAATTGTCTCCCAAGGCTGGAAGAGTGAGCAGACATGTCAGCATCACAGCCTTGGACCCCTCCCTGCCCTGGGAGGACAGAGAAAGGAGGGAAAAGGGAGAAGACAGACCCTAGGCCTGGCCAGAACCCCCACCACTACCCCCGCCCACTGCCTGGCACCAGGCACATGGAGGGAGGCACCCACTCTCAGGCGCTCTGGTGGCTGCCTGGCTATGGGCTCCCTCCCACATTGACCTTCAGAGAGATCCGCTCCTGCCACCCTCCCCCTCAGCAGTCCCTGCACCCACTGGCTGGTGCTACAGTAACTTTTGAGTGAAGGACTTCTTGGGCTGGCAGAACAAAGGCTCTGTGCCTATGCCAGGGGGGCTGGGCAGAGCTCTCAGGGGCAGGGCTGCCTGGCTGGGCCACTCACCTTCCTAATGCAGGTGGGAGCGGCTGCCTTGGGCTGAACCAGAGGCTGTGCACGGGCCCCAAGGCCATCAAGAGCCAGGCTGGGCTGGGCTCCCTAAAGACCCCCCAGACCTCCTGGCTCTGCCCTCCTGCTGATGTACTTCTCGGACTCTGCACCCCAACACACTGCAGGATGGACAGGGTTTCTGAGAGAAGTGCAGTGATCCTGAGCCTGCCTTCCACCTCCGCCCCAGGCCCTTGAGGGCTGGGATGTGTGCAGACAAGGCTTCTTCATCCTACCTCCAAAGCCTGGGGTGCTGTTCCCCCACCTTCGTCTTGGGTTCAGAAGTCCCTGTAGCCAGGAGTCTGGGTTGGAGGGGCAAGAGTGCCATGCCTGGAGTCTCTAGGACACCAGGAATCCAAGACTAAGTGCATTGTCTGGGATGTTCCCCAGGTTTGGGGAGGGCTACTGTCTGAGGCCCCCTGAAGCTATTGGCCTCCCCATTTCCAAAGGAAAAGAGGAAATGCCTTATTCTGGGGTGTGGGGCTGTGCAATGGGGATTCTAGAACCATCTCCCCTCCCACTCCTCCTCTGTGTCTCTGACAACCTCCTCCTACCCTTCCCTACCACCCTCCTTCCAGGGCAATTCCCTAGCCTCCACCCACACAAAGAAGGATGACATCCCTCTCCCATTCATCAGAGACATCCCAGGCCCCTGGGGGAAGGAAGGTTATAAAAACGAGGGGACAGAGTCTGGGGTGGTGGCTATAGGGACACAGGCCTGGCTCCTTAAGAAGATTTTGTTAGACTAGGCAAGACTTTCTGGATTTTCTCCCTGGCAACCCCAGCCATCTTGGCCCTAGACCACCAGGACAGGCGGGGCAAACACCTGGAGTGCAGCTATGGCTGTAAGGAGCCCCTTCCCAGCACATCTGGTCAGACCTCCCAGAGAAGAGGCGGGCCACCAGCCCCAGTGGAAACAGTGACGCTCCTCGTTCTCCCGCCAGCCAGGCCCCAGCACACCTGGGCCTTACTTCCTGTGAGTACATCCCAACCAGGCCTGGGCCTAGCCCAGCAGCCTGCTCACCCACAAGGTCTCTGACTGCAGTGCGGACTGGATCAGGCCGTGTGCACGGCATACCCCGGACCCTGGCCAGGCTGGGTCCGCTGGGCACTGGGGTCCAGCAGCCTGGCCATTTTTTCCAGGACATAAACAAGCCCCTGAATGTTCTCTTCTCATCCCTCCAGCTAGACTCTACTTCTTGAGGCAAGGGCCAAGTGTCCCACTTCTGGGTCTACCTCACCCCAAACCTTCAATTCCCAAGCCTCTGTCAGGATGAACTGCTTTCTGTCTGCTTCCTACCCCCAAAAGCTAGAGGATAGGGTGTCCCAAAGAGGGAGATCATGGAGGACTCTTCTGTGGCTCTCAGTTTTGGCCCCCTGCCCCTGCCCTATCCCCAGCTCTCCCTGGCATTCCTCTGGCAGTGTGCTCTGGGGCATCTCCTTCCCTCCTTCCAAATGAACCATGTGGGCCCAAACCATGGGGCTTTCCAGGTGGGCCCTCCCCACCTGGAGACCCACAGCCAAGGCAGGAACAGGGTGGGTAGAACCACAAGGCAGCCCTGCCCCAAAGCCCTCTGCACCCCCAGGGTCTCACAGTCTGGTCCTGATCCAACCCTCCTCTTCCTCCCAGCACCTCCTCCCTACTCCCACCACCAGCTCTGGCAATCCTAGGTCCGCAGGACTAAGTAAGGCTCCTCTTCAGCTTCATGGGCTAGAAACAACTCTTCCCCATGGATGCCTGTGTTGCACGCCCTGTCCTGCCCTTTCTTTGCTTCCTGACCTGATTCAAGTCTCTCAAACTCCCAAGCCTCAGTGTCCCCTTCTGTGAGAAGGGGACAATGACTGTTTTCTTGTCAGTCTCTATAAAGATAAAATGAGGAAGCAGATAGTCCTTGGAGCTGGGCTTCTGAGTCTCAGGCTGTCTCCTCACCCTTTGGAAAGGGGATTTTGGGTGGAGCCCTAAAGACTAAGAAAAAATAGTGTGGAACACATTTTATAAGGCCCCTCCCCCGCCCCCGTGCTGAGCCCATAGCTCCCTTCCAGGCACTTCCCATCTCTCCTCTGGACCTGTTAGCTGCTTCCTGCTCTAGTGAGGTACATGGGGGAAAACTACCCTAGAAGCCCCTTTCCAGTCCCTGAAATCCGTGCTTTACGGGAGAGGGGTAGGGGGTGGGGTGTGCCTCCTCCATCGGATTTAGCCCCCTTTTGTCTGCTATGGAAAACTACTCTTCGCGGGCCGTTCAAAGACATCAGATACAAGATGAATACCTACGTTCACAAAGACCTCTTCACGTAGACTTCTGGAGGTGGGAGCCGCTCACCGCTGCGCCCCCCACCCCCACTCTACCACTGTTCTGGGCATATCTGAGGCTGCCTCTCTCTTTCCTTAAGGTTTCAAACCTGGATGAGTCCTCTGACCCAGTGGAAAATGGGGTGGGAGGGGAGGTCGTACAGCGCCCCCTCACTGGCCGCCTGAAGCTGGCGGCCCGCCGCCCCGCCCGCTGGCGGCCCAGCTTTGGGGTTACTGCAGTTCAAACAGCACGTGCCGCCCGCGCTTAGAGCCGCGGCGGCGGCTGCTCGGCCCTGGGAGGGGGCGGGGAGGCTCGGCTAGCTCCGTACGCTCTGGCTCGCCTCCCCCGCGCCTCTTCCAGGCGCTCGGGAAATCCACAGGATAAACACCCACTTTCTCTTCCTCTGTACGGGAGGGGGTAGGTGCGCTCTGATCCCCCGCAGCGCCTCCGCTGCTCTCCCACCCTTCGCCCTTCCTCCGCCGTCCAGAGCTGGGCCGCAGTGCCCCAAACTTCATCTCCCCGCCGCCTCCACCTCCTCCTCTGCCCCGCCAAGGCAAGGCCCTGCTACCGTTGTGCACGGGATGCTCCGCTCCCTGAGCCTACCCGCGTCGCCCTTAAGGAACCAGTGGCAGAAAGGCTAGGTTTGGTTTTCCAAAGATCGGTTTTCTGTCCTCAGAATTCCCAAGGGAAACAGGGAGAAAAGGAGAGGGGGGACCACCATTTGCCTTTATCTTTTCTCGGTTTTGTGGAGTACGCGAGGACAGGAGTTGGATGCCCTACTCCCTGCATGTTTGAGCTCTGTCCAAACCACCCCCGCCCCCGCAACAGCCACCGATGGGCCTGGCGTCGTAATGGGAATGGCACAGCGGACCGATAGTGGGGCAGACCCGGAGGAGGCCTGCGGGCTCTGGATCCCGGACCGCAGTCGTCTAGGCACGGGAGTGTGGGATCCTCTAGCATGGTGTGCAAATGGGGGGCGCAGATTCGGGTGGAACTGTCCCCCGGGGCTCCACAAACTCCTTACAGCCGAGACGGGTGCACGGAAGAAGAGAGTCAGAGCAGGGCTGCGGGGCTCTTAGCCAAGAGAGAGAGCTCTTACCTTGCGCTTATTGCGGTGGATGTCCCCGATGGAGTTAGCCACCGTGTTGGGGCCCAGCAGCATGCGCGTGCTGCGTGGCCACTCAGTGCTCACCAGGTGGTGCTCGCCCATGAGGATCTTGCGCACGTTTTCTGCGCCTGTCACGCGGATCAGCGGCCGCCCCAGCAAGTGCGTTTTGAACACGTTGCCATACTTTTCCCTCCGCGACGACTGGAAGCCGGAACCCTGCGGGAACCAGGGAAGAGACCTCTCTCAGGGCGTACATCTCCGGATGGGATGTCCCAGAGGCCCAGCCTGGAGGGCCCGCGGCGTGCGGGGGAGGGGGGCAGAAGATTCAGCCCAGGCCACCAGTCCCCTGTCACCCCACCACCACCAACAACACACACACACACACACACACACGAAGGTTTTATTTTTCATAGCATGCACGAGAACTGGGAAGTAGGGCCTAGAGGATAATAAATAATGCAAGAAGGCGGGAGGCCCGGGGCACCCCTCGGGAGGGTGTTTTTTGGTAATGACTTGCGGGAGGGAAAAGGTATCCCGGATGGCGGGACCCGAAGCTACAGCCTCCACACCCCCCCCCCTCGCTCCCCGCCTCAAGCTCCGGAGACTCTCGGAATAAATATTTCCAGGCTCCCGGCCACGGGCTGGCGAGACCCCGCGGGGTGGCCGCAGGCCAAAGATTATTTATAGCGGCGAGCGGTCCGTGCCCGGAGGCAGTCACTACAGAAGGGGGTTGGGGTTTCCTCCGTTCTCAGGGGTGGGCCGCGAAGGGACCCGGCGGCCCTCTAAGGGATCTGCAAGGTAGGGTCACGGGGCCGCGAGCCGCGATTTTCCTAATGCAATCTGCACTGGGAATAACTGAGAAGGAGTTTCGTCGCCGCCCTGGAGTTTGGAACGCGAGCTCGGAGGAAGGCTCTTCCCGCGGGGCGGGGCAGGGCGGGGCAGGGCGGCCGTCACAGGTAACCGGATCCCCGGCGGCAGCAGCAACGGCGCGAACCCGGGACGGCTAGGCCCCGGCCCCGGCCCGGCGCACGGGGTAGCTGGCAGAGCCGGCCCCCGAGCGGGTACCGGAAACCGAGGGGACCTCCGAGGGGCGGGGGCAGGGGCGTCCGGCTCACCTTTGACGTAGGCGCTCGCCACCCCACCCCGCGTTAACCCTTCTCCCGCCGGGGCAGCGCCCGGTGCCAAGGGGAAAGGCGCCACCTGTCCCGCACTCTTGCTTGGCGGGCAACGACCTGCGGGTGCGTACTCCAGATCTACGGAGTCCTGTACCCACGAAGGGACACCTCGGCATCCCCTTTTCCCGGGTTGATCCCTCTGCTCACTTCCCTTTCTTCTACGGAAAAGTATTCTCCAGCTAAATGTGAACACACCCAGCACCGCCGAAAAGTGACTCTGCAGAACCCGGAGTCCTAATCACTTTTCCACATGCGCCTCCGGCCCCGGCGCGCGACAGGGAGCGAGCCCAGAGAGGCCGCGCCTCCTAGAGGGGGGCTGGGCCGCGGGGGACGCCACCCCACTCCCAGGTTGGCGGGTGGGAGAGAGCTCCTCCACCCCACCGCAGTTCTAGACGGCGTCTTCCCCTTTAAGAGAAATCTAGGCGAGGGTTGAGGTGCGACCAAGGGGGGTTGAGGAGCGGGATTCCCTCCCTCCGTCTGCTCTACCCGTCTCCCTAGCTCCGTCTGACTCTCCGTCGCTCCTCTCCTTCTTTTCCTCTGTTTTTCTTTTCTTTCGACACAAAAGTTGGGTTGTGAATTTTCCGAGGTCGCTGCCGCCTCTCTCCCGCCGCCCCCCTCCCGTCTCTGATCTCCCTAACTATAATTAAAGTGCGTTTTTTTGTGGCATTAATAAAGAGTTATTTGTCCGCCGTTTCCACGGTCTTCACAAAGAGGACTTTCATAGGGGCGGCCGCTCGGGCCGCGAGTCCAATTTATACAAAAATGTTGTATTTTTAGCCCTAGGCTCTGTTTAGATGGCGCACGGTGGAAACGGAGAGCCCTTGGAGGTCTCCCCGTAAAATCTGATAAATGACTCCAAAAAAATAAAGCTGGGATTCAGAGGGCTCCCATTAACCCCTTCAGCGCTCTTCTACAGGCATCCCCCCCCATTTCCCTCCCACGGGGGAGTCTAGGGCCCCGCGGGCTAATGGAAGGGGAGGCGTAGGCCTGGTTCCCTTTCCCCAACTTCAGTGCGGGTTGGGCACGGAGCCCCAGGCGCCCTTGCGGGATTGGGGAAAAGGTCAGGGGGATGTTCGGGGTAGCAGAGAAAGGTCAAGAAAGGGCGGGGACGATAGACCACGGATTCCGCAGATTGGCTCTAAGGAGACGAGAGCTGATGCCCGCGTGAGTTATTTTATTTCCTAAATTCTCCGCCAAAAGCCTAGACCACCTCCGCAGTTAACTCTTCTAAGTGTGGTGGTGGCACGGGAGAGGCTCTGGGGACTTCTTTACGGAGGGTAGCCCTATTGGTTAAAGCGAATCACACCCCACTGCATGAGCATCCCCAAAAGAGATGGGCCGATTCCGGAACTTGGGAAGACCGCAACCTAGAGGAACCGCGCGCCCCCCACCCCGTCCCCCGCTCCGCTGTCACTCCGCGCGGGGCGGGGCCGGGCAGGGTGTCCGTGTGTGCGCTCGCGAATTGCACGCGTCTGTTAATTTCAAGCCATGCTCTTGCACTTCTAAACCCACAGGTCTCTGCCGTCGCCTCCCGCTCACCTCACCCTTGCCGGGGTTGTCTTCAGGACATTCATCCTTCTCTTAACTCCCACCAGCATCCTCCGGACAAACACGGGTGTTCACCGGAACACAACACACCTCCCGCGGTTAACCAGAGGCGTCCCCCACCCCACAAAAAACCTGGTGTATATCAAATTGCAAAAGCGTTTGTCTAGCACTTGACGAGGTTAATTCCAGGTTAATCTCCCCATTACTTACCTGAGTCTGGTCCCCGACGCACCCACCCCCATTATCACCAGCAGTATGCGGTTGTGTGGCGTCTAGCAACACACACACACGCACACACATACACACGCACTCTTTGGATCTCATACACCAATCCCAAGTTTCTCTCCCCTGCTCAAGTGTCCCCACCCAATAAGTAAATAGACCCTTTTCCTTAAAAGCCAAGAACCCTCTGGTCTCGGGCTTCTCATCTTCCTTGGGATACCTCCTTCCTTCCCCACCACTAAATACACACACTTTCTTGGACTGTAGACCAGGGCGGTTGTACCTAGCGCAGCCGACGACGCGGCGGGAACACAGCCGGGGGGCTTAAGGGGGCAATTCTGGCTGCCATTGACTCCTTCCTCTCCCCGACTCAATTTTCGGGTCCCAATATACCTCCCAAGCCCCGGCAGCCGACAGCGACAGGGGTCTGGAGCGAGAAGGTGAGGCGAAAGCTGCTCACCACACGACTCCCCCTCCGGCTGGCAACGCAAGGGGAAACCCCCCCACGGTCCACGCACCCCTGCTGGGTCGCCCGCGACTGGGGAAAGTCAATCTTGGGAGCCCTCCGAGTCAATCTTGGGAGTCCAGGGACCTCTCCTACCAGCCCCCAGAATTTGCGCACTCGGCGCCAATGGGCCCCCCAACCACGCCGCGGGCAGGCAAAGGAAGCCCCGGCTGCACCCGCAAAGAGGAGGGAAGGGGCGGGGCGGGGACCTGTGAGTTCAGGCTCCCGGCGCCCCCTGGTCGGCCCGCCGCTCCAACGGCCCCGCGCTCGCCGCTAGCGGACCCCGGAGAGCAACGGAGCGAGCGCGCCCTTACCTGTAGCAACCAGTGGCCGGTCTCTCCGATGAGCGGGAAGCCCATGGAGCCTTTGGGTATGGGCAGTTTGCAGCTCTTGTCGCGGGTGGCAGCCCAGCGCAGCTGCCACAGCTGCTGCGACACGGCCAGCAGCAGCGTCACCGACACCAGGCACGCGGCTAGGGTGGCCAGCGCCGACACCAGCTCCAAGCCCTCAAAGAGCATGTTGGCGGCCGCTCGGGGGATTGGCTGTGCCGGCCGCGGCGGGGGAGGGGAGGGCCGGATGAGAAGGGACGCGAGCGGCGGGGGAGGGGAGGCTGCGGCCGGGGGTCCTGGCACCTCCAGCCGAAACAGAGAAGGAGGAAGGGGCCGAGGGAAGGGGAGTGGAGGCTGCGCGGGGAGCGGAGAGAGGGAGGAAAAAAATTGCCTACAAGAAGAGAGGAGACACGAGGCGACTCGGAGTGTAACTTTGTTTGTTTGTTTGTTTGTTTGTTCCCTTATAGCGGGCTTAGGGGCTGCTCGAGAGGTGGTGAGATGAAGCCGTGAATCAAGCTGGTGGATTAGCTCTCCCCGAAACCATCACACTCGGAAAACTTTGGAAAACTTTGTCCAGCGGGAGCCTCTCTCGTAAGAGCTATCGGAGAGAAAATGCGATCGATTTGTCAAAAGTTCTCCCCTCAAATTCCTAGGTGGAAAAAAAAAAAAAAAAGGAAAAAAAATTTCTGAATCCAAAAATTCCAAAGAACCCAGAAACTTTAGGGGTGAGGGGGAAGGCTCCCCAGCCGAGGCGAGTGGAGAGGCCCGAGCCCAGCGTCCCTGGGCTGCCCCGGGCGGCGCGCCGAAGCCGCAGAGCCGCCGCTGCAACCCCAAGGCGGGAGCAGCGGGCGAGGCGGCGCGGCGAGCGCTGCGCGGGTGCGGAGCCGGCGGACCGCAGCCGGGACGGGACGCGGCCGGCGACAGAGCCCCGGGCGGGCGCAGGGGCGGCGGCGGCGGCGGCGGCGGCGGCCGGCGGGCGGGCGGGGTGAGGCGGGGTGGGGTTGGGGGAGGAGGTGAAAACCCGAGCTGGGCTATTGTATCAATTAAGAAAAGGCAATCCGTCCCGGGACCCGGTCTCTCGGTTCTGGAGTTGCTGCTGGGGGAAGAAAGGGGGAAAAAAGAAAGGAAGGCAAAAGGAATGAAAGAGGGGGAAAAGCAGGAGGCAGGATTTCAGGGCTGGTGGTTTTAAAAGCTTCTCTCAATGTGAATTTGAGTCCAAAGCGAGGCGATGCGTGTGTTTATATAGAGGCGGGAGGCTGCGCTGTGGGCGCTCCGCCAGCCCGCCCCCCCACCCCACCCCCACCCCACCCCACCCCACCCCCAGCCCCCCCCCCCGCATCCCGCCACCCCCCCCCCCCCGCGCGCTCACAAAGCCGGAGGCGTGGTGAGAGGCCGGCGGCCGGAGCGTGTGAGCGCCCGCCGGCCTCCCGCCCCGCCCCGGCCGCCCGCAGCCCGCCGCCCGCCCGGGACCCACTTGTAGCCGCCGCAGGATCAAACTCAGTTCACCTCTCGCCTCCTCTTCCTTCTCGCCGGCGTCTCGCTGAGCCCGGCACCTACAGACGGACGAGAGGAGACACACACACACACACACACACACACACACACACACACACCGTGCGCGCTCGCACAGTGCCCGCTTGGCTGCTAGGCTACTTCCCTCCCTCTTTTCCTCCCTCCTGGTCCCCGGCCCCCTCCTCCCGCCCCGGGCAGTCCCGTGTGGACCGTAGCCCCAGAGGCTGAGGTCTTCGCCAGACTGCCCCTCCATTGAGGACCACCGAAAGTCCCTGGACCTGTGCTTGGGGTCCCAGGCTCCAATCCCGCGGAACCCCGCGGGCTCTTATCTCCCGGGACCCCATCAACCCTCCCAATTTGCCCCCTCCCAATTACTCGTAGCCGGGGTCCCCTATCCCGGATCCGGGCATCCCCAAACCTTGGATGCCAAGGTCTTTCCGCCACCGCTGCCCTCCCCCCTCCGCGCAGATGTCTCTCATCCTCCAAGACTCCTATATACTCCTCTCCCCCATCCGCATCCAGAGAGGCTCACGCTACAGCCCTTCCTCTCGGACCCCCTAACTTTGTAGTCCCCTTCGCCCCCCGCAGCGTCGGAGGAACCCCAGTGCCGGTCCCGGTGAGTGTCCCGCACCAGGGACAAATGCTGCAGCCGGCAGCCCCGGCACCCGGAGGCGGGAGGAGTCGGGCACAAACGTTCATTGATACAAATGAGTAAATAAACACGCTGGAAGAGCGCGGCCACCTTCTCTGAACGGCCGCAGAGGCCCCGGCGCGCGTGCCTGTGCGAGGTGTGCGTGTGGCCCGGGGCCGCACCTGTGTGTGCGCGCGCGTGTCCTCGGGTCGCCCCGACATCTGTGGAGCTGGGTGGTGTGTCTGCGGGTCTGTGTGTTCTTTCTGGAGCTATACGTGTGTCTGTGCATCCGTGCATCCGTCTGTCATCTGGCCTCTCCTCCTGCGTGTCTGTGATACATGGAGCTCCGCGTGCCAAGCCCGGCATCATCTAACTAGTGCCTGGCTCGCCCTCTCCCGTAGGTCCTCTTTTCCCCCAGCCCCCTGGTGTCTGTCGTTCACTCTCCCGCACTCCCAGAGCAGAAGATTGGATATCCCACCTTCAGTTTAGGGTGGTGTGTGTGTGTAAACGAAACTCGACTCCCCTTTTAACACCTCCCCTGCACCCAGTACGTGTTCTATTTTAGAGTTCACTAGAAGAGAATGTGTGTGAGCGTCTAAGGTGCGAGCATATGTGCTGTCCCTCCCTGTATGAGCGCTTGGGAGGTTGAAGTGACGGCGGAGATTTGAAAGCTGGTCGCTCGCTGCTAGAGCTCTGTCATCGCGACTCTCACTCTCTGCCTTGGAACCCCACCTGGTGGACAGTTGGAGTACTACAGATTCACGGGGAAGCAATTCCTGGGCCTCCCGCCCTCAATGTCCCTTCCAAGTGGGAGATCAGCCCTAAAAGGGCCGGTCTGCCAGCTCCCAGAGGGCTCCTCTCCATCCCACCCCACCCCCACCCAGTGCCCTCAGATTTCCATTCCAGGCCCAGGTATTCACAAAGTTCCTGTCAGCACTACTGTGGCCCCAGAAATACAAAGCTGGGGCACACCATCACAACGGGGAGGTCTCACAGGACAATCCACCGGGGCACCGGGGAATGGCGAGACCAGCGCTACCTCCCTCTCCGTGTTGGGTTGAAGCTGGGTGAGAATGGGGCGGGGGTGCAATTGTTGAGGCCCCACTATTTTGAAGAGCCCTAAGACTCTAGCCCAACCCCCAGACACAGCACTGGTCCCAAGGTGGGGAAATGGCCAAGATGACCTTGGGAAACCCACCCATGGAGACCTCCATCTCTGAAAGGAGAGATACACACACACACACTCATCTGTGAAATGATGGACACGCGGCCTTACTGAGCTACAGACAGATCCACAAATAGCACACACACATATGTAGGAATGCATGTGCACTCAGAGAATCATCATTAACAAATTCACACAACACCCACCTCCCAGCCACCGGCCTCAAAAGTCCACAAGGGCGTCTGCTCTGTGGGGATCACAGCCCCGAAAGGCATTGCTTTCCCCTTCCTTGCCCATACTCCAGGAGGTGACTTTTGTGCACTTTCCTCTTCTCCTCCTGTTCTGCCACAGAGTGGGAGCTGGGAGGGGGCATGGGGAAGTCATTCTGAGTCCTTTTTGCTCAGCCACCAAGTGGGGTCCTGGAGAATGTCCACAGGGACAGCCCGGCCCCACAACAATAGTTGCTGAATTTCCTAATTGGAACCATCTCTTTGCTCAAATTCCCAAAAGCACTTAGGACAAAAGAGAAGAAAAGTCGTGGTGGTATAATTTTCTAAGACGTGCCAGAGATGCTGGGAAAAGTAGGAACGCTGGGTCTGTAGGGCAGGCTGGCCAGGCAGGGCCAGGACAGAGAAGGGTCAGCAACCATCTTTACCAGTCGGATTCCATCCTGAGACATTCCTTCATCCACCTCACATGGACTTCTGACCCTGGCCCTGGACCTCAGTCTGACCCGTCACCCCGACCTAAAACAAACCCCCGCGCCTAATTTCCAGATCGACCCTTAATCCTGGTCACAGATCGACCCTGCTCCTGGCCCCAGACTGAACCCCAGTCCTTTCGAACATCACCCAACCCCTCCTTTGACCAAAGGAATGTGGCTGGCCCCTGGCAGACTGCCCCAAAGGTGGGTCACAGCTCAACCAGTGAGGCTCAGGGAGCGGGAATGGACTGTGGGACAGAATATTTTTCTCATTCTGGCCTAAGAATGATCTACCCCCTCCCACTCCCATCAGCATCCATCTCCCTACAGACTGGCAGCAGCTAGTATCTCAAGGAATCCTGTGGACTCTCCCCTGACACCCGCCCCCCCACCATCACAAGCCCTTCTACAATCTTTCCCCCTGGGGCTCAGGCCACACCCAGCCTCCAGCTACTGCTTGTAGTGCTCTGAGGCTTTGGCTCACAACTCGTGTTTCATACCCCTGTGGGCCTTCAGGCACCTCGAAATCAGTCAGAACAGACAGGGGATCTGTCCTGAGGATGCTGGTTCAAATGGAGTTCTGGATGGATGCACTTGGCAATGCTTGGCAGAAGGGGCGGGGAGAATATGGAGGTCAGGCTGCAGACACTCAGAATATGCACACGAAGGGCAGGGCACAGCCTCTGGACTCTCTCTCTGGGCTCAGAAAACACCCATCCACAGCAAATTGGCCTTCATGGCTGTTCCTTATCAAGGCACAGAGCTCCCAGGAGTGTCCCAGAATTTCTATGCCCAAAGGAAAGGAGGCATTGCATCTTTCAAATCCCTTCTATGCTCATGGTCTGTAGAGCCCACAGTTCTCTTTGGCTGCACTGTTTGGGTTTCATCTCCATACAGCCCCATGAGATAATACTCTTTTTAGGTATTAGTTATACATATTACTTTTTGTACTAATGAGAAAACTGAGGCCCAGAGGACCCTCCCCCCATGTCTACTGTACTGTCCTACTCTCTCTTCCCCCAAGCGAGCACGCAGCCCCATGAGACCTGAGATCCTATCCCACAAGGCAGTTGACCCTTTGTTTAACGTCCATTCTGACTGTGAAAACTGACAACAGAGTCGTCAATTTTATATTCGAGTTTGCATAGTTTGGGCCTGGATTTTTTTAAACTTACACTTATTTACTTTCTTTTCCTAAAACTGCCACTGCTTCTTCCAACCAGAGCCAAAGGGGAACAGTGACCAGAGAACAGAGACCGGGAGGCATTGGGCAGGACACAGAGCTGGTTTTTAGGGGTCTATACTGTATGTAAGGTTTTCCAGTTCTCTCCCCTGGACCTGAGTAGTCTAGCTGGAGGCATAGAGCTCAGAATTTGACCTCAGGAAGTCCTGTCTGCTCTTTGCCCCATTCTCTCTTGCTGGCAGGCAGAAGTTCTGAGAAATCAGCTCTCCACTCCCTCTCGACCCTCCCCAGGCCTCAGGCTGGTCCTCATTTCATTCTAAGACCTCTCAGTGGCAAGGCCCCTTTCCTGAAAATCCCCAAGTCCAGCGGGGAAGCAACCTTCTGTTTCCTTCCTAGGAGCTGTGTAGGAGATATCCCAACCCGGGAGTCCCCCTCCTGCACAGATTCGTCCCTCCACCGCTTCTCTGCAATCGTAGGAGAAACTGCTACTCCCATGTGTGCCCCTTTGGCCCTGGATCCAAACTGACAACCCCAGATATTCATCCCAAAGGCCTGCTTGTCTACCTTTTCCCACTCTACGCCCTCCTTCCAGAACAGGCATGCCAAGGCCGGCAGTGCCCCTCTGGAGGAGCCCCATCCTCAAGGGCAGTTTAGAGGACGCTCCCTGACTGTGCCCTGGATATTCTGGGGGTAGGGGGAACCTTCCTTGTCCCTGGCTGCTTAGGGCTGGGGAGTCATGCCGGCTCTGCTTGAAAATCACCACGGTGATAGGATTGCTGCCTTTCTAGAACCCCAGGAGCTAGATCTTCCTCCATCCCCCTTCCTTGCCTTTTCAGATGCCCCGAGGCTATTGTTCAGAACATTTACAGACGCTTTGAAACTGTCACCCGCCAGACTCCCACCCAGCCCACCCATCTCTTGGAGGGCGCTGTCCTGCCATTTGTGATGCTGTGGACCTGAGCTGATTTCCCGATTCCGGTTATTTATTTCTCTTCTTCTTTGTCCCTTAGTGTGACTGCTCCTGCCCCACCCCCCAGGTATCCTGTCATCATTGGCTGTCTAGATTTTTTAGTTTTTACTTTAGTTCTGGTCTATAGACAAAGACCCTTCTCCAAATGTCAGAAGCGGGCACAGCCCGGCTCCTTACTCCCGACCTCCCCGAGACCCCCAGCGAGGAGAGAGCCCCTCACCCACTCTTGCTGCCCTGGGAAGGTGGTGGGGGCCAGGGGGAGGCCCTTGGGAAAGAAGTTTGCTGCTCTCTCCTTTGCCCAGATAAGGAATGAACCTCACCCCAAACCTCATCTCGGAAACCTCAGCTTCAGAGACTTGCCCCGGAAGGAATCTTACAAAGAAATAGACATCCCCCCATCCTCCCCTGTCGAAGCCCCCGTACCCCGTCCTTCCCCTTCCACCCCACACCCAACCCAGACGAAAGCAACCCAAAAAGGGACTTGCCGATGGTCTAGGTGGGAGGAACGCAGCTGACAGCTGTGTCCAAATCTGGAAGAGTAGCCTGCCTCGTGGCGATGGGGCACCGGCAGTGCCCCAAGCTGGCTGTGGCTGCCAGGGACACTGCCGCAGCGATGGCGTTCCCTCTGGCCCGGGCAGCCAAGAGCCCTTTATAGCCTGAAACCTGCCCTGGCACCGCCCACTGGGCGGCTGCAACCAGGCCTGCAACTGGGGGAGTCGCTGGGAGCTGGGAGGGCATCCGCCCCGGGGACCCCAGGCCCAGGCCCCCACGCGTCAGACTCTGGGATTCCACCTCCTCCCATCCCGGGCAACTCTATGTCCTGGTATGTGCATGAGACTCTGTGTGTGTGTTTGTGTGTGTGTGTGTGTGTGTGTGTGTGTGTGTGTGTGTGTGTGTGTGCGTGCGCGTGCGCTCGTGCTTAAATGTCCATTCAAAGACCTCAGATCTCTTTCCCTCAGCCTCTTTCTCTGGCGGTAACAGTTTTTGAAAGGATGGGGAGAGAGCAGTGTGTTTCTGCTCAGTTTATCAAATTACACTCAGTGACAAAGGACTGAAGTGCATTTTCTTGAAGGCTTGACAATTGGGACCCAGGAAGAGAAAAGAAAGCATGACAGAGAACCCAGAGCTTTTGTGGAAGGTAGAACACCGCTATGAAAGGCAGGGGATGTGGTTCGGTGGCTCTGAGTGAATTTGCCTTCATGTGGTTTGGGGTGAAAAACTGCTGCCCCCACCCTCAACCCAAGCGGCAAAAATCCCACGGATCCCAGAAATTGCAAGATGGTTGATTTTTAAAAGGAACACTGTTCATTTGCACATGGACTGAGTTAGACAAGCTGGAGCACGGCTTCCTCCCTCCTGGGCTCTCCTCCCAGCCCTCGGGCCAAGGAAACCCTCTCCTGGGGTGGGGGGGGGGCACTCACAGAGGTACAGTGCCCTCTGAGACTCCTGCTCACACCCCCTGACTCAGCCTGTGCAGCCGGCTTCTCTTTAGGGGTCTGATGAGGAGAGAGATGGATGGACAGGGAGGCTTTTCCTTGCAAACTGTTGTCTTGCCCCTGAGCTCTGAGGACTGCTAGACAGGGAGGCACTGTGAGGCTGTCTGGGGCCTGAGGCAGAGCACGCAGGGGCCTCGGACTGCTCGGTTCCCATTCTTGGGAGGCAGAGGGAAGGGTAGCAACTCAAGTCACCAGCCACAGGGCCGGAAGAACTGAGAGGGAAATATGCCCTCATCCAGAGATTGGAGCCGCAGTCTGAAACCAGCCCACCCCCTACACTGCCTTCCCACTCCCAGATGGCTTTTGTTCAGAGGTCAGCCTGCAGGCAGGCCGGCAGACTGACCAGCAGCCTTTTCTGCAGAACTCAGAGAGAGAGCTATCCTGAGCAGCCTGTTGACGGAGCTCCCCGCTGCCCCCGGAGCACACCCCCCAGCATGAGCCATGGCTCCTGCTGATGCTCTCCCAGGAGGAGGAGGAGAGGCAGAGCGGGACGCTATGTGGTTGACCTCCAAAACACCCCCTACCTCTCTTCTCACACTTAAACCAGCTCTACTCTAACATGGGCGGGGGAGGTCCTGGATGCTGCCGCTTCTCTTAGTTTCCTCCCCAGCTACTGATATGGTGAGCAAAAATAAGAGATGCCCCTTGTCTGACTGTTCTGATGGCCGAGGCTATCTAGCCCACACTTGTGGTCCCTCCAGGGTCTCATCTGGTTCCCATGCTTGGGCCTGATCCCTCTGGGGGTACCAGGAGGTTCTTGGGAGGACTTCGGCCCTCTAACCCACTCTGTCCCCACTAAAACTCGAGGCTTCCTCTTCCAATCAAGCTTCGGTACCAGGCCCCATTCTCACCTCCTGCAGCTAGATGGCCATCCAGAAATGCCTAATGCAGGGAAACTCTGGACTGCCTCTGCCTTTCTTAGTTTTCCCTCCACTGGTTTCATTGCTTCCTCATTGTCCTGCTTTCCAAATCCACACATTCTTGGTACTGGCAAATAGGCGGAGGGGCTTGGTAGCTATGAACAAGGGTTCTGGAGCATTAGACCTCAGCCCCAAATCTGTCCTGCCTCTTAGTAGCCCGTCACCATACTTTACCTATGCGAGCCTTAGGGCTCCTCCAGGGTGGTGGGTGAGTTAGATGGGAAGAGAGCTGGGACAGGGAGACCTATCAGGAGACTGGGGACAACTCAGGTGGTAGTAACTGTTATAACAGTAGTGATAACCATAACACACCAATCATAGCCAACAGCCTTTCCTACCTGCCCAGCCCTTCTTTAAGTGGGTCACAGGTATTATTTCATTTAATCCCCACAGTGACTCCAGAAAGTGGAGACTATTACCCCTATTTACAGAGGAAGGATCTGAGTTACCAAGTAGTTCAAAAACTTGCCCAAGGGAACCCTGCTGTATTTGAGGGGTTAGGCATAATTGCCTCTGAACTTCAAACCCAGGAAATCTGGATTAGTCTGTGCTGTTAGCCAGGATACTAAGGACTAAGCCAACTGGTAGTAGGAAAGATAGAGAAATGTGGAATGATTTTAGAAATATTTAGAGGTCCAATCACAAAGGGGACAGGATGAGGAAGCGGGGGTAGGATTTCAGGTGCACAGTGGTCTTATCTACTAAGCCAAGGAACTCAGAAGAATGGTGAGGCATGAAGGACAAGATGAGTTTGATTTTGCCCCAAGATGTTCCAGGTGATTAAGGGATATTCAAATGGAGCCGTCTGGTGGGCTGTCAGCTCTGGAAGTCTGGAGCAAAAAAGAGAGATCTGGACTAGAAAGAGATGTGTACATGCTAGTGGACGATGTGGAAATAGAGAAGCCTGCAGAGAGAAGCAGGGCTAGGAGAGAGTCCCAAGAAGCTTCAGGTCCAAGAAGAGGGAAAGGAGTCAGGAGAGAGGAGCCTCTTTCCTTTGCTCATCACACACGTCCTACTTAATTTCACTTGACACTGATGACTCTGTTTGCTTCCCTTCGGTACTTAAAATCTCAGGGTTTTCAAGATCTCTGCTTAGCCATTTCAGCCCACTCAACATGGGGGCACACACACACACACACACACACACACGCACATGCACAAATGCTCACAGGCCTGTGCATGCACATAGAGTTTCCAGACCTACTGACTCCCATCGGTGGGATTCTTTCTCCAGCTGCCTTTTTAGGAGTTTGTTTTGGTATCTTGAAATTGTGTATAAAACCATCTACTTCACTGAGGTACTTCACCCCATTACATAGTGACCTGAACATTTTAGGGGTCCCTCCTAAGCGGGTAGGGTCTCATCTGTCTCCAGGTGGGGAGACTCTGTCCAGCTCCCCCATCTTGCACCAGGGAGAGGTGCCCATGGCACTATGTTCTCCCCCAGTCCCTGGCCTCCTGGAGAACACAAGCGG
Organism: Mustela nivalis; assembly: GCF_964662115.1. NCBI lineage: Eukaryota > Metazoa > Chordata > Mammalia > Carnivora > Mustelidae > Mustela > Mustela nivalis. Next base: position 51,140,439 of record NC_139027.1, on the reverse strand, counting down.
ACTCTACACCTTCTGCCATGTGCTGGGGAAGGAGACAGGAAGGGGACCTCTGAAGGATCAGGGATGAGGAGGACCCAGTGAGCTCAGAAGAAGGATGTCACCTACAGGTCCTGTTCACACAAAAGCCCCCTGTGGGAGTGGGGGATGGGAAAGTATGGGAAGAGAAGCAGACACAGGGTGTGCAGTCACTCCCCATGCTCTCTTCCCACCTCTTGCAGGGCAGCCCATGTGCCAGAGGAGAAAGCAGGGGTGCGCACTTGGGGAAGGCCGGGGGAAGGCAGGAGAGAAAGGCGGAAGGCCGGTGAGGGAAGAGGAAGAGGGCAGGGAGCTAGTTATTAAAGCACCAGCTCAGGCAGCGCTGGGCAAGGCCTGCCTTCCAAGAGGGGACAAGGCATTGTGGGGGGCAAGTGGTGACCGTGGGGAGGAGACCAGATAACATGGCTGTCACACGTGGCTCACACCGGCACAGCATGGTGCCTGACGCTTCCTCTCCTGGGTGGGCGCGCACATTCTGTTCCCACAGAGGCGCCTACTGCGCTAGTGCTGCTCAAGGACAGTCATGCGCTGTTCCCTCACACGACACACGCCCACCCTGCTCCCCATTCTCCACAAGCTGGGTGCGATGCTGAACTCCACGACCTTGCTGCCTTGGCCTGGTAGGAGGGAAACCGGGCCCGCCATCCTTTGTACCTTAGTACCCGGCTGAGCCATGAGGGCCACACTCCCATGAAAAGGATCCCTCATGGCCTTCTGCCTAGGCCCTGGATATAGGCTTCTGGCTTGGCTCAGCAGATGAGCTCCCTTCCCCCGGGACCCAGCTTGGCTGGGGCCATGGTCGGTTTTGGGGGGGAAGCAAGATTCACTGCTGTAGGGATTCACTGCTGTAGGGGTTCACAAGATTCACTGCTGAGCTCACAGTCCCCATGGCTGATCCTTCAGGGCCCACTGTTACAAGAATGTCCTAGTCCTGGGACCCATTGGTTCTTCTCAGGCTCCCCAAGGCAGGTGCAGCCTGGGGGACGGAGCAACAGTGGAGAGAGGGGACACCCTGTCCACAGTGAGAGAGCAGTCTGGAAAGGAGACATTTGAGCTAGGGACCCCTCTCCGCCCACCACGTGACCAGCCAGCTCGACTCAGGCCAAGCGGGGGTAGAATGAGCACAAGCGGGGCTCAGTCCTGCCATCCACAGTTGTAGGGTCTTGGCCCAAGTCACTTTTCTCTGAGGCTCAATTTTCTCTTAAAAATGAGGAGAGTAAGTTCTTGCCTTTTCGTGCAGTTGGCAGTTGCGAGGCTTAAAAAAAAAAAAAAAAAAAGGTGCTCTGTGTAAACTGTTTATGTCGCAGCTGACTCACAGCGAGGGCAGATTCGAGGAGAAGCTGAGGAAACTGAAGCTCTGGGATCTCTCCCTTGTCCAGGCTTCTTCTGAAAACCCGGGAGTGGCCCTAGCAATTCATATTTTTGCATAATTTTCTCACAGATCATACAGACCTCAGTTTTCCTAAGCCCTGGGACCTGAATGGCAGTTTTGTCCCTTCTTATTCCCTCTCATTCTCCAGGTATATTCCAGGTGCAGAAGGAGAACTGCCCAGGCTGGCCACCAGAGCTGACAAGAGCCCTGGGCCGGGTCTCATGAAGATGGAAGGTCTAGGTGAAACCACCGCTCCCGAGCAGCTTTCCTCAGGACCCGGCCCCTTGCTGAGTGGGGCTCGGGCCTGCTCCACTCCCAACAGCCGGCCAACCCAGGGAGCCGGTTAAATGGATTCCCTCCGTTCTCAGAAGTCATGGCTGACTCTGGGCATCGTATCCCAGTCTGGCTGGAGCTTTGCTCCAAAAATTATGAACTCCTGGAGAAGCTAGATGTAGGGCCGTGTGTGCTAGGCAACCCAGGGGCTTGGGAATGGGCCTTCAGGAGAACAAAAGCAAGTTGGCTGGCTTCTCCATTAGCACCCGTTTCCCTAAGGAGCCTTGGAGGGAGTGGGGACACAGGGCTTCTTCCTCAGTGTCTGGGAGATGGATGGGGCTGATTTTTTTTCCACGATTCCTCCCCATAAATCTGATTTGGCCCCTCATCCGTCTAGGCCAGTCTCCATGGAGGTGTGTGGTGATGATGAATGGGCTGCTTGACTAATGTGACTGGAGTGGCAGGGACTTGGGGGGGGCCCTGCTCTGATGGATGGTCCTCATGAGGACATATTACATTAGACACCCATAATGCAATCAGCAGGGACATTAGATCCCAATTTGTTGCTCCTCCTCACCAGGGTGGGGCAGTGGAGCCGGAAGATTGAGGAGGATGTCAGGACTTGGGAGACACCTGGGGGGATGTCAGGAGGGGGCAAGATTTCCCTGTGGGGGGCTATGGCTAGGGGAATAATATGAAGCCCAAGAAAGTACCTGCTGGAAAGGGAAGAGAGAGGGAGGGAGGCCCAGAGAGAAGGTGTGACCTGTTCAAGGTCATTTCTGGAGCCAGAGAAAAGAGCTGGAATCAGCACTTGAGTCCTCTGTTTTCCGTGCCAGGATGAGCAGGATAGAGGAGGGGGTGGGACTAGGAGAGAGAGATGCACCACTGGCCTCGATGTGTCTGGAAGCATACCCATTCCTCTGAAGGGGTCCCCAAATGAGCGACACCCAGGATGCCTCCGTTAAGAAATGGGGTGGTCCACTGCAGGCTCCCACATGGGCCCTAGACGGTCCCCACTCCAGACCACCATCTGCCCACATTACTTGTGATCCGTGTCTTTCTCTGTGATTATAAGTAGTTGCCCAAACCCTACACTGTCTCTGGTCTTGCCATGTCCTCCAGGTCACCAGAAGAAAACATTTAAAACAAACGTTCCTCCTGGCTTGTCAGCTGTCAGCAGCTCCTAGTCCCCCTCAGGATGATACCCAGGCTAGCTCTCTGACCCCAGCCTTTCTCCCAGCCTCAGACCTAGGGCTCCCCTCCACTCCGCCAGCCTCTTCTGTGCTGAGAGCAGACCCCCAACTTTCCTGCTCCTGGATCCTTTTTTGGGTCTCTGAGACAGAAAACAGGGCCATGTGCCCTTTAGTTCTGGGGATGTTGGGTGAGTCCTGGCTTCATTCCTACTGCCTGTGTCCCAGCCCTCCCCTGGGTCCCCCTCTTCACCCCCAGACTCATACTCCACTGCGTTGCTCCCCACCCTTGGTGAAGTACGCGTGTATCTTGGAAAACCATGCTATCATATGTATGCAGGTATTCTTAGCTATGAATGATCTTGTACTACAGATCTCATTTTGGATTTCTAAAGAGTTTAACGCTATATTTGAGATCCATTTATGTGGCTTTATGTGTGTCTATTTTGTTACTTCTGACTGTGACAAAGTACGTATAAAACTCAGTAAACACGCATTTTACCCTAGTGACAGACACCTAGATTGCTTCCAGCTCCTTATTCCTACAAACGCTGCTCACTGGATGCCATTTTCTCCGGGTGGCTGACCAAGAATGAGATTATGAGGTCCTCAAAGATGTGGATACTTGGTCGGAGCTCTGCTGCGGGGCTGGGACTCCGGAGAGGCTGCACGAGGCCACACTCACAGAGGCCCCCAGCTGCCCTCGTTCATGGGCAGCACTTCCCTCCTCCACTCTGCAGTCCTGTCAGTCAGAGAGATGTGAGGCCACCTGAGCCTTAACATATTCCAGTAGCCACTACTCTGAAGAGGCTGGCTTCCGTTTTTATATTCCCTTTAATGGCGTCCTGCTTTAAATATTCTTTCATTGACCGGTAACTACTTATCTTTTAAAACCCATTCCAATGCCATATTCTTCGTGGTGTCTAGTTTCTCCCCCTCTCGTCAGAGCTCCAGAGCATTCTGTACATTCCATCTTAGCATCGATTGTATCCTTGTGATTTTTTCCTCTCTTTCTTTTTAAGGCAGATGCTGTCCCCGCCTCTCGGAGCTGAGGGGGAGGAGGAGGAAGGAGGAGCGAGGGAATGTGGTGGGTGGTATTAGCATGAACTGGAAAAGCGGGAGTTTTATCTTAGGTACCTTTCTCTTGATGGATCGAGATGACATGGAATCCAGAAGCTGCGTTTTCTTCCTCTTCAGAGCCACTGTGTCTATGTTCTCAGTCAGTAGTTTTCTGGATGAATCCTCTTCACATATTCCAGGACCTAGCTCAGTTCCATCTCAAGCAACTTTATTCTGGCCATTTCGAAATGTTTCTTCCCTTCTGCTCAGAACCAAGCCAATATCTCTCTTAGCCTGAAAAGACTTTCCCTCAATGCCAATGATCTCTAGGCTGACAGCTCCTAAAGGATGTGATTAAAGGGCATGACTGTTAGGATCAAAAGAACTCAAGCCTTCCTGGGCCTCTGCTTCCGGATCTGTAGATTGGAGATAGGGTAGTTGTGAGGTTGTCTATACCATTTGATGGCACTCTCTGCCCAATCTCTTTCCTTCATCAAACTTCTAAAAGATCATCTTCTCCAAGTGTCTAAAAACAGAATTCCTCACCTTCTCACAAACCAACACTCCCCTGGTACCTGGCAACCCCATTTCTGGTGACTCTGTCATTTTCCGCAGCAAACCAAGTGAGCGTTAGCTTTCACCTCCCACCTCCAAAGCTGCCTAGTTAACCAAAGGTCAACTGGTTTACCATTTTGATTCTTGAGTCCACCCCTCATCTCTATCCCCATTTCCACTGTCCTCAGAGGAGAGGAATCTTCAGGTTGGGTAAGAGTTTGTTTAGAGACAATCTGTACAGTTAAGTGTGCTGCTATAACCCTATTTGTCCAGGTTACTTCTCACCCTGTTTCTCACTCACCTACACTCACCTGATGGCTTATAGGAGTCACAGACAACAATGACCAGCACTCCAGGTGCCTCCCCCTTCCCCAGACGAAGATAATTTTATAAGTTATGTCAAGGAACAGATAACCCTTAATATATCACTGCAGAGAATAAAGATAAAATTTCTCCAAAAACTACTTTCTGCATACCAAAACAACATAAGAACAGTGTTAGTCCAGACAGGTCTTAGTTAGGAATACTTATAAAAAAATCCTAATCAAATGCTACCAAATAAAATTCAGAAGTTCATCAAAATAATAAGACATCATAATCAAATGGGGTTGAACTCACAAATGAGCCAAAAGATGTTTCAACATTAGTAGTTGCTCTATTAATAGGTGAAGGAAGAAGACTGACCACTTCAGTCTGTGCTGGAAAAAATACATTTAATAGAATTTAAGATGAATTTCTTATAGAAAGCTTGGATTAAAAGCTAGGAATAGTACAAAACTTTAACCTTAGAATTCACAACTTTAAATTAAAACAAGGGACGAACTCTAATCATGACCTCTATTATTCAACAATGTGTGGTTGTCTTAATTTTTTAAAAAAGTCAGAAATGCAATGAAAAATCAAAAGTATGAATATAAACAAAACAGATGAACAAAGAAAGGAAAAAGAGACAAAAGAGCAGACAATACAGAGAATAAACTGGTAGTTGACAGAGGGGATGTGGGAAGGGGGAGGGTGTAGGCAACATAGATAAAGGGGGTTGAGGGTACACTTACAGTGATGAGCACTGATAATGTATAGAATCATTGATTCACTGTATTGCACACCTGGAGCTAATATAACACTGCATGTTAATTATATTTGAATAAAAAAATAAGCCAACACAAAAAAAGTATGAAGATAAATAAAAGAGACAGCTCTTGAACAATTTTCTGATTTCTTTCATGATTATTGAACTTTTGGGGTTTTCTCTCCTTTTCTGGGTCAGTTTTGGCAATATGTATTTTTCTGGAAGCATCCGCCATCCTTAGGTTTTTGGATTTATTTCACAAAACTTACTTATATTTCAGTTCTTTTTGGAAACTAAATGTTTCCTCAAGTCTGTGGTTATTTCTATTTTCTGATTCCCAATTTTGTCTAGGAATTGGGAAAGAATTTGTACTTTTTTACATTGTTTTTCCTTGATGAGGTTTGCTTAGCAATATGTCTGTTTCGTTCCCCCACCAATATATAGCTCTTTGATTGAGAAAGGAATAGAGCATTGTCATTATTACAGCTATTAGGACTATCTACAATACTATCTCCCAGGGAATCAACTAAAAAACCTATTAGGTCTAATAAAAGCGTGTAGTAACTTGTTCAGATACATGAAAAACATATAATCAACAGCTTTCTTATATGTTAGCATGAATAAATTTAAAAATATAATTTAAAATGCATAATGAATAATCTGAATACTCATGTGAATTTATGTGAATAATGTGAATTCATGAATAATGCAAGACTTATGGGAAGAAACCATAAAACTTTATGAAAGAAATAAAAGAAGGCCTAAATAGAGACTTACCACATTGGGATGTCAGTTTCTCCAAAATTGGATAAATTCAATGTAATCACAATCAAAATCCCCATGGGATTTTATAAATGAAATTTCACAAATTAGTTCTAAAGCTCATCTGTGAGAATTGACATACAAGAATAGCCAAGAAATTTCTGAAAATGATCAATGATGGGAGACTTCATACTAGATATCAGAATATATTTTATGGTATCAAAAACTAAAGTGTCCTATTGGCTCTGAAATAGACAGACAAGTAGGATGAATCTAGAAATAGACTCATGTATTGCAAATCAGTGAGAGGATTGACTAATAATAGGCATTTAGGACCTTCAGATAGCCATTTGAGAGAAAAAAAAAGTTTAGAGCTTCAACTTATATAACCCCAAAATAAAATCCAGATAGATTGAATATCAAAATGTAAAGCCAAAATATTTTTGTAATCTGGAGGTTTATGATGGCTGGGAAAGCTTTTCTAACTGAGATACAGAACTTAGATGCTTAAAGGAAAAGACTGACAAACCACATTAAATTTCAAAATCCTGTAGGATCAAAGCTAATACAAACAACTAAAGATAGGTGAATGTGAAGTGAAATGTTAGCAATTCTGAAACTGTGCAGTGAGCTTGGATAGATAAGTAAATGCCTGGTTTGATACATTGTGGGAACCAGGTTCTCATTACTGGAAAGAAGGAAAGGTTAGAATTATCCCTGTGGTACTAGATTGGAGTTTGAAACATCTGTATCAATTCATTTATATATTTACCCCTCTCCCACACACAGATGTACAGATACAGAAACAAATATAGATATGCATGTATACATGCGTTAGTCTATATAATAAAATATCTAGTCCCATCTGTTGAGAGCCCCTAAACAACACCCCAGTAGCAATGAGCACACCAAGCACTCAGATCTTGGTTTCTAAATATCATTATACCATAAAAGGAGCTAAGACTCTGTGGAGATTTGGTTAATTCTATGACTGGAACAGGAGAAGTACAAGATAAGCCTGGAGCATCTTATAGTTCACACATCTAGGCAATGTCAGAAAAAATGAAAGGATGGAGGTTTTTCAAAGTAGACAGGAGCCAACCTGAAAGAGCTTCCCAATGGCCAAGCCTGAGCAAAGAAATAAATAACATGGTGTTGGGTTTCACCCGAAGTATAAAATAAATACACAAGTCCAAAGATAGACATATAGACTCGAGAGTGGAATAAAACCAAGAGCTCAGAAATTGTCACTTGACTTCAACAAGGATGCCAAAACCACTCAATGGGGAAAAAATAATAGTCTTTTCAATGAAAGATTCTGGAAAAATTAGACCTCCACACATAAGAGAATGAGTTAGGACCTCTAACTTATACCACATGCAAAAATCAAATTCAAGATGGATGAAAGACCTAAATGTAAGAACTTAAAGTATAAAACTCTTAGAAGGAAATAAAGGTATAAAGCTTCACACATTTGTATTCAGCAATAGTTTCTTAGATCACAACAAAAGCACAAGCAACAACAACAAAAGGTAAATGGAGACTTAATCAAAATTTAGAAACTTGGGCCATGAAAAGGCCCTGTCAAAAAGTGAAAAGATTCACAGAATGGGAGAAAATATTTGAAAATCTTATAGGGGTCTGGTATCCAGACTATAAAAAATTCTTTCAACTTAGCAATAAAAAAACCCAATTTTTAAAAAGAGCAAAGGATCTGAATAGACATTTCTCCAAATATGATATGCAAAGGGAAGTAAGCACACAGAAAGAGTCTCAACATCTTTAGTCATTATGGATAGGCACATCAAGGGCTCCTGGGTGGCTCAGTCAGTTGAGCGTCCAAGTCTTGGTTTCAGCTCAGGTCACAATCTCAGGGTTGTGAGATCAAGCCCCCTGTCAGGCTCCATGCTCAGTGCCTCATCTTCTTGAGATTCTCTCCCTCTCACTTCTCCTCTGTCCCTCTCCCCACTCATGTGTGCTCTCTCTAAAGTAAATAAATAAAATCTTTTTTAAAAAAGAATGCACATCAAAACTATAATGAGATACCACTTCACAGCCACTAGGATGGTAATTTTAGAAAAACAAGCCAAAAGCCAGAAACTAGCAAGTGTTGGCAAGTCATGGTGAGCGTTCACACACTGTTGGCAGGAATGTCAAATGATGCAGCCACTTTGGAGAATAGTCTGGAAGTTTCTCCAAAAGTTAAACACAGAGTCACCATATGACCCAACAATCCCACTTCTAGGTATATATCTAAGAGAATTGAAAATACATTTTCCAAAAAACTTACCCAAAGTTCATGGCAGCATTATTCATATAATGCTGGACAAAGGTCCATCAAACCTGATTGGATAAACGAAGTGTAGTATAGCCATACAATGGAATATTATTCAGCCCCAAAAGGAATAAAGGACCAATACATGCTGTACACAAGGAGAAACTTTGAAAACATTATGCTAAGTGGATGAAGCCAGATGCTGAAAGTCGCTTATTAGAGATTCCATTTATATGAAATGTCCAGAATAGGCAAGTTAATAGGGACAGAAAGTAGATTTGGGGGACAGGGGAAGAAGAGGATTGGGAGTAACTGCTCATAAGTACAGGATTTCTTTTGGGATGATGGAAATGTTCTGAGATTAAGGATGGTTGCATGATATTGTGAGTATAGAAAAATCCCTTGAATTGCATGCTCCGAATTTTATGTTGTGTGAGTTATGTTGCAATACAAAATTATAGAAAGAATATCCCAAAATCTGTGCAAAAATATGTGCATGAGTCCCTACTGAGATAAACAAATGATTTAAATAAATTTAAATTTAATTTTTTATATAATTTTAAATAAGTTTGCTTAAGTTAGAGCCAAACTTTGGCAGAGCCAAAACTTTCCTATTGAAGAATTCCAAATCATTCTTTAGACACCCTTTCTAAAAGGTGAAGCTTAACCCCCACCCCTCCCTGTCATCTTCTTAGCAGTGCACTGCAGTTAGTGACTTGCTTCTAAGAATTGAAATACGGAAAGGGATAGTCACTTTACAGTGGAGAAGCATGGCAGACATTGTCGTACCCCAGTGTTCAACGTTCACACCACTAGTGACATCAGGTAACTTCCAACATAGAATGAGGGCACTTCACCTCTGTGGTGTTCTTTCAAAAAACCCATAACCCCTGTCTACTCAAGAGAAAAACAACAGATAAAAGCCAACTGAGGACCTTCTACAAAAACACCTAACCAGAATACCTCAAAACTGTTACAGCCATGAAAAAAATAAGGGAAGAAGGAGAAACTGTCACAGACCAAAGGAAACTAAGTAGCTATAGCAACTAAACTCCCTGTGGTATCCTAGATTGAATCCTGGAATTGCAAAGCAAGTGAAATCCCATGGAAGTCTGGGTTTACTTCATACAAATGTACCAATGTTGGTTTTAAAATTGCCACAAACGTCCATGGTAATAGGACGTCCATAGTTAACAGGAGAGGTAGCTAGGTGAGGGGTAGATGAGAACTCTGAATTTCTTTGCAACTTCTCCATAAACTTAAAATTATTTCAAAATAAAAGGCTTATTTAAAAAATAAGTGTTAGACTAGAAGAAAATATTTGTCCATGTATAACAAACAAACACATAGTTCACCTCACTTGGCTCAATGGGTCAAGGATACTGCGACAGACCTGATCTCCTGACGACATTCACTTCCCCCTGGTTCCCAACTGACGGGACTCAGATCGGCTCACACAGTCAAGCAGATCTCTGGATCTCCTGTCCCTCTCCCAGCTCCACTTATCTTTCCATTGATACACGCAGTTAGTTTACTCAGTAAAATGCAATGAGCATATTTTAGGTGGCAGAAACTCTTCTAGACACTGACGATAAAGTTGTGCCCCAAATATTGTTCTCATGGAGCTTACAGGGACTGAACCAGACATAACTTCCTTCCCTTTGGCTGTGATTGGTGTTGGTGGTGGTCATGTGGTTCCATTCCCGCCAGTAAGATGTAAGAGGAGGTAATATAAAGAGATAATTTTTAATAGGAATTTAAATTTAATAATTTTGAGAATACTTTACATAATTTTAAGGAAGCAAATCTGTGAACCTGAAGAAGGATAGAAATCATGGTCTCCTAAAGAAGGATTTGGCCCGCACAGGACTTTTTCTTCCTTCTCCTTTCCTCCTGCCAGGAAGGTGATGTGATGTGATGCCTGGAGGTGAGGCAGCCGTCCCGTGCCTATGAAATGCTAAGTATGCTAAGCGTGACAGAACAGAAAGACAAGAAAATGTCTGGGTCTCTGCTGCTCAGCTGCTCTAGTCCTGTATCGCTTATGCTTAACCCTCCAGAATTCTTACGATCGAGTGCATTACGGAGAATACAAATCTATGTATTTGTAAAAACATTTCAACATTTGGCCGTATTCATTTCAGATTTTTGGAAAAAAAAAAAGTAATTAGACTTACAGATAAAGCAAAAAAAGCCTGTTGTGTACCCTGGGGGACCTAATTTTCCCCCTCATCCTGCAGAGACTGGCTGCTATACTAAGTTCGGGGTTTATCATTCTCCCCCTCATCCTGCAGAGACTGACTGCTATACTAAATTCGGGGTTTATCATTCTCATGCCTGTTTCCAAGCTTAAATTGTATTGCACTGTTATTGTTCTTCAAGTTGCTTTTTTATTCAACAAATTTTAAAAGATTTATTCATGTGGACACATGTCATTCATTCCAACCACTATTCAGTCTCTCTTAGATGAACAGATCACAATTGATCTATTCTCCCACTGGTGGACATTTAGGTGATTTCTAATCTTTTTTTTTTTTTTTTAAGATTTTATTTATTCATTTGACAGAGAGAGATCACAAGTAGGCTGAGAGGCAGGCAGAGAGAGAGGAAGGGAAGCAGGCTTCCGGCTGAGCAGAGAGTCTGATGTGAGGCTCGATCCCAGGACCCTGGGATCATGACCTGAGCCGAGGCAGAGGCTTTAACCCACTGAGCCACCCAGGCACCCCAATTTCTAATCTTTCATAATTACAAACAATACTAGAACGAACGATCTTAAACAAGTCTCCTTGTGGAGATACTTCTCTCAGAAATTGCGGAGTCTAAGCACATTCACATCTTCAACTTCACCGCACACAGGCCCACTATTCCTTAGGCACACTTGTGGGACCAAACGTGTTTCAGAGAAGAGCTGTTCAGACTCGAGAGAGGCAGAAAGGTGTGTGTGTCAAAGGTCATATTCTAGCAGGGTGTGGGGAAAGTGTTCCATAATCAAATATATAACTTTTTCTGTGGTGACAACATTGAGTGGGATAAATAAAAACCATAAATAATCTCATATCATGTCCGGTTTGCCACCAAATGTGTTAGGAAAGAATTTCCAGTTTCCAGGTTGGTTTGTTTGGTTTTGCTTTTTTTTTTTTTTTTTCTTTTTGGATTTTGAACTGCAGATAAGGGATTTGAATCTGCAGCACAAAACTGCTTTTAAAAGTTCTTTCATCCATCTTTCCACCACTGTTTCTCCATAGCCTCCTCAGCATCTGTTAATATGGGCCCATAGGACTTGGCAAATCTGATAGATGTTCACATATTCCATCAGTAAAACAGAACGGAAAATGCAGAACACGGAAGGAGAGATCTCGCTTCCAATAGTAATGAAAATGTTAAAGATCCGTGGTTGTACCAGACAAGAACTGTGAAGAATCCAAATACAGAGCATGTTAAAACTGCTAGAGAAATATGGCTGTGATGAATAAGTGGACAGATAATTTTCATCCATGCAGGTAGACTGTGTCATAAAGATGCTATCTAACCTCAAGTTATTCTGTACTATCAATGGGGTTCCAATCAAAATCACAACAGAACTTTTGAAACTTGAAAAAAATTATAATATTACCATGGAAGAATATCCAAATATTCCGGAACAATCTGAAAGAGAAAAGCACGATGTAGGAAAGGATTAGTAGATAGTAAAACAGGCCCAAAAGATAGGGCAGTTAGAGCAATTCGCTAGTGATTCAGGAACAGGATGATCATGGAGACACAAATAAATCCAGAAGTAGGCCCAAGGATAAATGGGAATTTAATATATGATAAACATGATATTTACAAATTAACCAGTGATGCTGTGGGACGACTGGTCAGCCACTTGGAGAAAAAAGCCATCTGGACCCCTGCCGCATTCTTTACCTCCAAGTAAACTTCAAATTGATAAATGATTAACAGGCTAAACATGAACTATCAGAAGAAAACATGGGTCCATAGTTTTATTATAGTTTTGAAGAGAGGACAGTCTGACATGAAGTCGAAACATCATAAAGGAGAAGACTGATAAACTGATGTTTCAAAAATGAAAAACCTTTTCTATGGCAAAAAAAAAAAAAAAAAAGCCAGGGGGTGAATATTGTGTCTTATCTCTTCAATATTCCTTTCACCAGTTCCCTGGTGTGTAGCTGCCCTGCAGTTTGTTTGGGGGTGAGTAGTAACACCTCTTTATCCCAGAGTCCCAGGGTGAGAACTGATCGTTTAAACCACAGGAGTAATTCTACTGCCCTTGCCACAGTGTTGGTTCAAGTGATCCACGTCTCAGCAGTAAACCCACGACATGGTCCTTGTCAAAAAGAAGGACACGTCATCCTGTTCAGGGCTCTGAATATTGGAGGCTATGGGTCAGCAGGTGCCTTACTCTTCTCAGAGGGCCTTTGGAAGAAGTTTCTGTACAGCGTAGTGTGGAGGTGTGAAAGCTGTTAGAAGGACAGCCATGTAGCTACCAGCAGGGACCTGAACTTTAGGACAGCCTTGCTCCTAGAAAAGGCAGAGCAGACAGAAAGAAAGAAGCGGGACCTTGACATTTATTAGTCATTGAGTCAAATCAGCCCTGAACTACCTTTGGAATTTCAGTCAGCAAATCTCCTCTGAGCTAGGTTGTTTGTTACTCGCAGAATCAGGAGTTCAAAATGATATGGACCGTGAACAAACCCAAAAGACAATGGGGAAAAAAATCTGCAAATGCAGATGACAAATAATTAAAATCCCTAAAATACAAATGGCTACAAGCCAACATGAAAAGGAAAACAACCCATTTTTTTAAAAAATGGCAGAATATATGGATAGCTGCTTTATGTAAGAGGAAATAAAAATGACTAATTTGAATGGATGCTTAAGCCCACTATCAATTCATGTACAGAAAACAAATATTGATATTACATGGGGCTGAGGATAGATAGAGAAACAGACCATCATATCCTGTAGGAGACAGTGTAAATGGGTGATTTTCAGAAGAGTAATATATAATTTCTATTAACATTTATAATGCTTTCGATCTTTAGCCAATCAATTCTACTCCTGAAACTTTATACTACAGAGATACCTACGTGAGAAGGCAGAGGTATACACAAGTGTCTTGTAACACTGCTCACAGCGAAATACCAGGAACATCCCAAATATTGACTAGTTCAGAATTAAATAGACTCCAGGGACACCCATGCCAGAGAAGTATTCATAGGCGTCATGGAGGAAGAAATCCTATGATATTGCCGTGAAAGACATCCAAGATACATTAAGTGAGAGAGACACCTGTAATGTAGTATATTACAATCATATTTTTTGGTGAAAAAAGTATATACACATTCAAAGGAGCAGGAAGAACATCACCCTACTGTTAACAGTGGTTCCATGTGGGATTAGGGCTCTGTGGGGGGAGGCCCGAATTCTTTTAGATACCCACATACGCATACACACGCCCGCGTACACAAGCCTTCACCAGCACCACCACCGGGACTCACACCCTGCCTGTCCGGAATTAAACTGCTATTTTGGCTTCTCACCTGACTCAGTCTGATTTCAACCTGTTCCTTACTCCACGGCATGCCAAGAGGCGGGGCATACATGGGTGTAGAGAAGTTTAAAACCGTAGTAAAACTGACCACAAGTTAGTTTGCTTTTTATCCTCAATACGTCTCCTAAACAGTGCCAGCTGCAGGACATTCCTCTGGGCAGGGGCTGCTGCTCTCCTGGCCCCTTCCCTTGGTAGCGACTGTCCCCACTCCAAGTGGGACTCAATGGGTCCCGAGGCCCCAGATGCCATGCGTGGGGCAGAATTCGGCAAAGGATTCAGACAGGCATAGAAGGTCATTCCTGACTTCGAAGTGTGTCAGACAAGGTCACAGTTACTAGAAATCCTCAGCATCTCCGGCATGACCTGTCTCCCCATAGCAGCATCTCTTCCCCCTTCCCTGAGGGGGTCTACCCTCACTCCTCCCCACCTGATGCCCTCATGCTGCCTGCACCTGAGGGCTTCCTGTTTCTCCCCAGCCAGTGGGAAAAAAAGGAAACTCTCTGATCCTTGGCTCTAACTTCTCCAGAGTCCATCTTTGCCTCTCCTCCTCCTTGTCTCCAGGGTCCAGATCTTCCCTTAAGCCCTCACTTTGCTCCTGAGGGGGACACCCTGAAAACTACTTCCCTAAAGCCTTGGAAACATACCTGGGAAGAAAAAGTGAAATGGTTGCTCAGAACTTGTTATCTGAAAAGCCTTTAGCCCAGCAAAGGCCGCTTTCCCGGGCCCGCGGAAGTGGTGTTTCCCCAGTGGGCTTCTCTGGAGAAGAGGTTCACTGGAGAGGGCAAGGCCTTACTCCATCAGCTTTAAAAATGAGCACTCCGTGGAATAGAAAGAAAGAAAAGCCATCCACCCGGCTTAACCTGAGCCTTGTAACAGAGAGGGGAGTGTGTAGGGAGAACAAGAGGGAGATCCAATTAATTACCCTTAGAAGCAAAGGTAAAAGTTGAAGATTACGAGACCCATTTACAGGAGGAAATAGACCCATCATTGAGCCTAGAGAATGGGAGGATTGTTTAGGGCCAGAAAAGCGTCTCAATGTTCAGATTCCATTCCTTTTCTGGAGCTTTGGAGAGAGGAAGGTCATGGCTTGGGCCTGTTGTCTTGGGCCGGTCCTGGGCCCACATCCTGCCCCCACCCGGAGGGAACAGGAGCTTCAATCCTCTCTGGGAGTTGATTTGGGCTGGCTGGCAAAGGGGAGCCAGCACACCCCTCCCTCCCTGTGAGAGAGGCCCCTCCATTACCATCACAACAGCTGATGTCACAGACCCCACAAAGCAGCTGGGGCCCCAAGTGCATGGTAACCCTAACCCCAGCAGTGACTGAAACAGATAGAGGGGTGGCTCTCCCACACAATGCCCAGGCCCCCACTTCTCTCCTCCTCCTCCTTGCACTTCCTCAAGAGCTTTTGTCTTCTGGTCCCTTGGGCCCTGAGGCTCTCTCATTCCCCAGCAACCACTGCCCATTAAACTCAACGCTGAGGCCTCTGGGGGAAAGGAAAGGGTCTGGCACTTTCTCTCCCTCCCCTTATCTCCCACTAGCTAGTCCCAGTCCTCATCTACCTGGTGAGCAGATACGCCTTGCCCGCCCGTGAGCAAAGGGGCAAGCTGGTGTCGGCCTCACATCCGTCCCAGGTCCCCCCACCCTCTCTGCTCCGGGAACCCCGCCAGGGCTGCTCTTCCCTCTCTGGAGAAGGCCTTGGGTTAGCCCCTGCGCCGGTCAGTGCTCAGAAGCTACAGAGAATGTTCTGGGGTGAGTCAGGTTCAGTTTGGCTTTGTGGGCTCCCATGTCCGCAAAGCCCTCTGGGTTGCAATCTCCCCAACTGGCCGTAAGTCTCTGCAATCTCGGAGATGCAAGGTCCTCATGCCCACCTCAGCACGCTGACCTGGCTGGGTAGAGAAAGCTAGGAATGGTAGCTGTACTGGTTTTTAAATGTGACCTGGGGATCATGTGGGGAGCTCCGGGAAAAGGCTGGTGGCAGAGCCGTAGGTGTTGAAAAGTCTCTGAGTCGTAGGAGGCAGAGAGGGGAGGTAACAGCTCAGAGCTTCTGGCTTTCCCTCAGGAGAGCTGTATTTCCAAAGGGGTTTGGTTACCATTCAGCGTTTTAGTCCTGAATCTTTCCCAGACACTGATGAAAACCATGGACTTTCTATCCAGAAAACTGGGTGAATGCGTGCTGGGGCATCCACTTGACCATGGACACTCCCACACACATGGTCCAAGGGGTCACTCACCCAGGGTTAAGAACTCCTGAATGCTAGTAGAAGTTTTGGCACCAAAGAGACGGCAGAGAATGTTCTAGGTGGTGGTGACGAGGAGATGCCCCCTTGGAGGACTGGCTCTACTCTGAGCCAGGCGGTTGGTTGATTTGAAGGGCTTGTACCCAGTTCACAAACAGGCGCTTGTCCCAAGGGGGCAAGCGCAGTGGGTGCTGTTACCCCATTTCTGGCCTTATGCTCCGTGGTTCCGTGTGTGCCCCCCACCCCCCGGGCTCTGCCCTTATCCTCCAGACACCGGCCAACTTTTCATTCTGGCCAACTTTTCATTCTAGCGTGGTCTGCCCCTGCGACCCTCCCACAGCTTAACACAATCTGAACTGAACTGTTTTTCAAGGCCCAGGTAGTGAACATCCAGCTGCCTCCACACCGTCTTGCCCAACCACACCCTCTCTGGCATTAGGCCCTGAGGCCCGTCCCCTCCCCGCCAGGGGCTCTAAAACAGGCTCGTTCCTCCCCTTCCCCCACTTGGCTTTATTCTGGAGAATGCTACATCCTCCTTCTGTTTGGACTAAGAGCCCTTTCGCAGCAAGGGCTGCTTTTCAAGCCACAGGAGGGCTCAGGCTGCCCAGACCAGCGCTCCCCTCGATGGCGAGGATACCCGTGTTAACTGGATCGGCGGGAAACCCAACCCAGCGGTTTGGGACTTTTCCAAGGGCTCCTTGCCTTGTGCAGCAGGTAGGCTTCCTCCCCCCAGTGGGCCTTTGCCTGCTCTAGTCCTCAGTCCCGTCCAGGGGGTGCGACGGCTGCCCTCCGGTTCGCCACTGCAGCTGCAATGTGCGAGAGGGGCAGAAGAACCAAAAAACCATGAGACAACACCGTGGCTTTTGAAACAGGTACATAGGCTCCCTTGTTTAATAGCAGTTAAGACAGAAAAATGTACAGGAGGGATCAACATGCTCTTTCCACAGGGGAGGCTCCCAAGAACCGCCAGGCCCGTCTGCATTGGTAGCTTTAGGAGTGAGTCTTCAAGAAAAAAAAAAAAAAAGTTCCCTTTAGAGTTAAAAATGGACTCTCCTAAATTTCCTCCATAAATGTGTAACTATTTGTGCAAAATAAAAATGCTATTTCCAACACATTAGTGAAAAGTAATTACGAACGCAAGCAAAGGAAAAGAAAAAGAAAAAAAAAAGAGGCAGTTGAAACAGCCAGGAGCAGAGTCCTGGGAGATGGGAGGCGACGGGCGGGGCACTCCGTAGCAGGCCCCAGGGAGTGTGGAGAGGCTTTATGAGGGAGGTCATGGCCATTGCCGATCTTGGGGATAGGAGAGCCCTGGGTCTGGGGCTTGCTGAGCAGACCCTTGTCAGGTATGCGATGGAGCTAGGCTGGCTTTGAGGCCAAGAGACCAATAGGCCTGGTATGCGATGAAAACAGTGGCAGCACTCCTTGGAAGCTGGACAATCCTTTTGTCCACAGGGATTCCGCTGGTACCAATTTCTACCCCCCAATCGCTTCAATCACAGTCCCAAGAGATTTCCTGTGAACGTCCAAACTATACGAGCTGCCTACACTATTACTGAAACCTATGAGGGTCCCAACCCAGAAGGTCCCTTTAGAAACATGGACCTGGTTTCCCCAAGAACTTGGCTAAGAGTCACGCTAACCCCAGGCTGTAGGCTTGTAGCCACTGCTGCTCTTGCTCTGCTACTGGGGCCTGCTGGGGCACTTCCATATCTCTGGGCACCCGAGGCCGGGTCTTAGGAGTCTGAAGGGCATGGCATGGCCCCATGTGCACAAGTCCTCTCAAGGCCTGGCCCAGCTAGAGGCCTGGAGATCAGACTCAAAAATCCGACTTCGCCAATTCAAACAACTTAGACATTGCCGGTCCCTGTTTTTTGACCTTCCCTTGCCCAACCAGAGTGTGTCTCTAGACACAACTCAGTAGCAGCATGTTGGTTTCGTCAGAGAAGACTGAAGACAGACCAAGAGGAAAGAGAGCCACCAAAGGGTCCTCCCCTAAGAGTCTTGAGCGGGCTAAGTGTTTTCTTTAGAGGAAGGTCGTGAATGAGGTGCAGAGGAAGCCCCATTCTGCTCCCCTGTCTGCTTTTCCTCTACAGCAGTCTTTCCAGGGTATGGGCTTGAGACCAGCCCAGCAATGATGACTCAGAGAAGACAAAATCTCTGACATGCTTAAGGTTCTCTCTGTCCCATGTCCCATGTCCCAAGATCCATCTGAAAGGATCTTGCTGCACATGGGAGACTAGTGAAGGAGTCTGTGTTGGGCCCTTCTTAAGCAACAGGACTTTAGATTAGTGTAATCATTTATTGCTCTTTCAGTCGAACCCAGGGCTTGGGTGATGGCATCTGGGATCTCATTCCCATGGCCCCCCCACTTTCCCTTGCCTTTTGCAATTCTGGGTGGCAGCATTCATATCTGACCCTCCTCCTGAGACCCTGGGCCAAGCACTGAGGCCTCAAGGTAAGCCTTGGAAAGCTTCTCTAGAGCGTCCATGCAGCCTGGCCTCTCCAGCTTTGAGGAAGGCTCATGTCTGTGGTGTGTAATCTCTTCCCCTTCGTTTGCAAGTTGGGATGGGGTTCTGGGGGGATTGGGGTGGGGAATGAAAAAAGGAAGCATTGCTCTCCCCAGAAGCAGCTAAGTAGCTGGCAAAGGTAGTGAAGAATTCTGTTTGATGAGTCTCTCCTCCCACTAATCCAAGCTGGAAATGCCTGTGTGGCTTATTTGTCATTGTTTGGTGATGCACAATTACACGTTTGCCGGTAGCCACAGGAGCACCTTCCCAAAGAGTCTTAGAGTGCAGGTTCCTCGGGCTGACCTCACAGCAAAGCCCTTGCACCAGGTGTCAGGAGCCCATCTGCGACAGCGGACACAGACTCCCAGCTAGCTAGTTTAGGCTCCCTTGGCACACTCCAGAATGTGCAAGATGGGATTATAGACAACCTTTCTTAGATGAGGCCAAAAGATGGCTATGGGGGTCTCAGGAGAGGACAAAAGACTTGGGCTTGAGTAAGAAGAGCTTCACATCAAGGATATGACTTAGTAACAGACCGCTGGGCCAAAGGCGACAAACTACTAGCCACGACTGGCCCCGTCTGCTTCATGGAGACAATGGTTCCATCCCAACAGGCATGCTGTCCAGCTGCGGCTGCCGCCACAGTACAGAGTTGATAATGTTTCTTGTAAAGATGGTGGCCAGAGAGCTGGTTTTCAATCACAAGGGGCACTCCCCAGTAACCTTCAGGTTTTACTGAAGGGTTAAGGAAGGTCCATTTTCAGGCTTCTAGAATCTGACCAAACCCAATGACACTACTGAAGAAGGTCAAGTTTGAGACTCTCTGTGAAGATCTACGGAAGTAACTGCTGATCTCTGCTCTGAATCCAGTGCCTTGACCCTGAAAGAAGACGATGAGATGAACAGGGAAGGGACCGAGGCTCTGATTCCATTCACACTGGCTTTCAAGAGCTAATAAAACACTTCCTGGTGTGGAGCAACCTGCGGTTAGTCATGGGGTCCAATTATCACCACTGTATACTCAGCTCTATCTTGTCCCAGAAAAGTCAGCAATAAAAGCACTGGGTCAGATCTGGGTTGAAGAAATGGCCACTCTCAGGGGACTGGAGTGAAGCTGTCCTCTGGCCACACGCCATGCTTATCCCCCTGCTGATGAACATTGGTGGACTGGGGAGATACAAACTTCCAGAACCATGTGTGCTGGTCCTTCATGTGTGCTGGTCTTTCATACACTAAACAGTAACGTTTTCCAGGTCCTCTCCTTGCATCAGGAAGGACCAACCTCCCCTGCATGGTGAATGGGGTGCTGGGAACAAACAGGATATACTTTGTTATATTTTCGCCTACTCACCTTACCTCCCAGGACCAAGGACCCATTACGTCTGTGTCATTCCTAAGCCTCAGACCAAGGTTCTAGGGCAGCAATGAAATGTGGTTCATCGTCCTGGGACTGGTGACACCACCATCTCTAGGCCGCTACAGAGTACAGTATGACTTCCCCGGAGTCCCAGCCTAGCAACACCTCATGTACTTGCTTTTTCTTGTGCCTCTTTTACTATAGGGAAAGGTTACGCGAATACTGTACACAGGTTATTAAAAAAATACATTTGCTCTCTTTGAAGAAGAATGCACAAGGCAGGGCCAGCCGGGCCTGGGTCCTGGCCCCTGGGGCTGACGTGAGCAGCCTCTGCAGGCCTGAGGTTAACTTTCATGAGTGGTGGCTGCTGATGAGTCCCCGGAGCTGCTTGGCCACAGTGTCAATCAATTTCTGCTTGTCTCGCTCATTTTTCCGGAACTGTGCAAACATGTTGTTCTTGCGGCTGGTGTCCCTCATCCTAAACAGAGGAAGAAAGAAGGAGAACAAAATGTTTGAGAAGACAATGGTGGAAGGAGAACAGGCGGGAGGTGGGATGGCTCCACACATCTCCACCTCCACCCAGACCTGAGAGTCCAGAATATTTCCATTGTCAAGCCCCTACTTAACCTACTGTTCAGGAAGCTGTCCTGTGGCACCCACTGCCCTCCCAACCTCAGTCACCTCTGGAAGAGAGTCCAAAGCCAGCGATGGAGGGGCCAACCTCCTGATCACCCTCCTCCCCCCCACTGCACCTCTTTCCTTCCCTTCTAGCTCCAGGTGTGCAGCTCCCATAGGAATCTTGGGTGTGCTGAAGCCCTGAGGGTCAACAGGCTCTTACAGAATATCTAGATCCAGGATCCACTTATCATCTCCTGAGCTCGTGAAATCCTGTTGCGACCTCAGAGCTGGTATTTGAAAGAGAAAGCAGGAACAAACTCTCAGCTAGTAATTCTAAGAGGAGATGAGTAACTGAAAGTCACTGTGTATTTCTAAACTTCACTGGCCAGTTGTTCTGTCCCATCCCTAACAAAACTAAGGGCCTGACCGATCTCTTTTGTCTCAGAGTGAGGATCCAGAGACGGCAAGGTGGTTGAGCACATCGTGAGAAGTAGAGCAGACAGACCATCCTTTCGCTTGTGGAGTCAGAACTTCAGCCAGGAGAAGCCCCTGTGAACCCGAGGGTTGTCCATACCCTCACACCTTTGACCTTCACAGAGCTTTCTATTACTGGGTCCCGCCAAAGCTCCAGAGATGGCATATTCCTAGAGGGCAAACCATGGGCAGTTCTGGCCAATGCTTGTGGCCAGATGGAAAGACCTAACCAGGAAGCATAGGTAAAGTCATGACCAGGTTATGGTGTCACAGAAAGGCCCAAGTCTGGGTAAGCCATTGTGATAGAACATGGGAATGTGCTAATCCCTGCAGAGTCCACAACCTCTGACATCTGACCGTGACCTCTGGCCTCAGTCTCTGCACACTAGACCTCCAGCCCATTGCTAGTTCCAGTGTCAGAGAATTAAGAACACTGCCCAGACCAATTTCGCCCTGGGGTAGGCATAGGCGATCTTCACCACCATCCCCCAGGATCTGAGCTGGCTTTCTGGCTTCACAGCTCCCTGGGCTGTACATAGACAGGTCCAAAGGAGGGGAAGGAACCTGATAAGCCTGGTAATCTATGGCCAGGCATACTTCCCAGGGGCCTTTGGCCAATCCTGGCCCCCCTTTCTTTTCCCCTGTGTGGTGTTCTTTGTTCAGAGGGGCAGATGTGAGGCCAATGGGTTAAAGCTAGAGATGCCACAAGGGCAGTTATATTTATGAGGCTGGGAGATTCTGATGAGCACCAAAGCTGTGTGGTTGGGGCCAACACTGAGAGCCACCATGAGTTGTGACTTCTTTCACTGCTCTAAGCTTATGGGTCTTCAGACTGGAATTATTCAAGTAAACTCAGAACACTGAGTATAAGGTACAACCACCCACCTGTACAGGACTGAGCTTGGAGGGGAGGAAGAAAAGGTGACAGAGGCTGGTTGAAAAGAGAGCACATGGTCCTCAGGCTCTGATGATTACTGTATTTGGTCCCTTATGCATGGACTGGACAATTATGTCTGTGGAACTGGCCTGGCTTTAGATTATTTATCCCAGAGAAGGGTTCCATTTCCTTTGCTGAATATGCTATGAATCTAAAGAAAAACAATGCAAAACAAGGAAGGAAGAAAGGAAGGAAGCAGAAAAACACTCCCTACATGTATAGGGCGTTCATTTTAATGTCCTTTGTGATCATGAATTTCATGACTCCTTGAAGCTGCCCAGAGATGGGGAGCCAGAGTTGGCTTTCAGCTCTCATAAAAGAAGCTCTCCAATAAGGTAGGAGAAAGGGAAGAAGAAGGTAGTCCCTGAGCCTCAGAGGCTACGAGTTCTCGGCAATTAAGGCCCAGAGTTGGGATTACTCCAAAGATAAACTCAAGTGCCTTGACGGCCGATGACAGCATGCTGGTTTGTGCCCTGGGAAGCACCCAAACCAAAGTGGGGGGCCCTCTTCCCCTCCCCTTCCATTCTGTAAGCCTGGGATCCAGATCTACTTTGGCTAGGGCCACCTCTCAATGACACAGGTGACTCTTCTGTTTCCTGAATGTCCTCGGCATGTTGAAAAGGAGAGATAGTCAAGCTCTGGTGGTAGATCTGGCTGGGGCGAAAGCAGGAAAGGGTCAGGTAAAGGGGCTGATTCCTATGAGGCTGGGAAGTAGGGATTTGGGGGATCCGGGTGGCCTTTGGCCCTCCTGGGTTTGGGAGGAAGCTTTTAAACCCTGCTGATGGCTGGGGATAAGCACACGGCTTTGTTATTGTCAGGCCTCCAGAATCCATGGAGAGGCTGACTGTTCCAGCCCACTGCTGATCCACAGAAAGTGGAAGAGACAATGCCTCTTAGATCTAGAGCTTCTTAGGAACAGACAAGCAAAGGACTGTTGAGAGAAGGAAATGGAAGGGAATCCCACAGCCCATTTGGACACAGAGTGAATACAACATTAAACACCACCTGGAGGGCCCAAATGTCCCTCATTTCAGCTGGGATTAGCCCTTGCCTCTAATAAAAAGGTTTCTCCAGGAGACGTAGGTTCCAGAGCTTAATGCCATGGGCTTCACCACCAGGAGGTGGCGGAGAAGGGGAGACTGCTGAGCAGCTCCCTTCTGTCAGGGCTGAGTTTCAAGCTTTGCACTAGCAAAGAGTGTGGAGCGTGCCAGGAAGCTGAGTGGGAACAAGCTTTTCCCTGGCACCAATGGGGGAAAGAAAATCCCTGCCATCATCTCCAGCCCCATAGGGATTGGTATGCTAAGGGTCACTCTAAGGACCGAGGACAGAGGAAACAGCCAGCCAATTGGCACCAGACTAGTTTAGTAGATTAGTATGTCAGGGGGGAGAAAAGTCAGAAGGTAAGGCTTTAGTGTAGTCGTTAGTGTCAGTGAGGAAACCAGAAGGACTTGCCTCAAAGTGATGGAAAAGACCCAAGTGAATAATATACTTACTCTCTAGATATCCTAGGGAGGAAGGTCATCAGGAGAGAGAATCATGGGAAACAAAGTTAAAATGGAAACATCAGTCTGTCTTGGTCTGGCGAAAGCTGCACCCTGGGCTCTTGGTTTCTTGGCTCCAAACACTTTCCTCTGCGTCCTGTTCTTGCTTACTTTCCACTCCTCCCCTTCCCACTCTTCTAACTGCACAGTAGGGAGGACGTACCTTAGCCTTTCCTCTGCTTATGGCTGCACTCTGACCTCCTAGCTGCTGGTCCATCTACCCAAGTTCATATATGGTCACATATGTACTTGCTGTACTGCTTAGATGCGGGGTACTCTTCTAAGAAGCTTCAAAGAAGCTGGCACTTAACTAGTGTGATGACAATAAAAACCCTCTCTTTTACGTGGATCCTGGTCTCTGGCCTGCCAGCTCTCAACTAGGTTAGGAAAAGCCAGAGCTAGGCTGCATAACAGATTTCAGCATCTGGGTGGTATACTGGTTAACCATAAGATGTTCTGGAGCTGTCTAACCCAATCTCAGTGGGAGCACCTCTGCTGGCCAGTGACTTCCCAGAGCAAGAATGAGACACCGTGTCCAACAGCTTTCTTGGGACAGTCGGCACAACAAGGCTCAATCTAGCAGGGAGTTTGGGGGTGGGGGTGGGGGCTGAATGGGGATGGCGCTGCTGAAGGTTTCAGGCATTCCAGGAACTTCTCTGCTAGAAACCACAGAAGCCATCTTTCACGGGGCTCTTCTGCCCATTGTCACCAGATGATTGGGGCCAGTCTCACTCTGTTCACCAGGTGGCCTGAACCCAACCTTAAGGCATCTTCCTTTCTTCTGTCATCTTCAGCTAAAGAGATGTTGCCCCATTCAGCTCCAAGGGCTTGCCAGAGTCCACCTGACCCATACTTGGCCTCAGCTTCTTGGGGATCAGGAGCTAAGAGGCTATAAGAGGAAGGCCATCTTGCCCAATCCAATAGCGGAGACTACGGGTAGCACTTACGGCAATTCCAAGAACAGGCCTCTCTGCTGTGTTTGGAAGGTATTGGCCAAGAGGAAGTTATCCCTGACACTGATTCCCATGCCCTTTCCCCACCTCCCAACAGAGACCACCAGACTGTGTACTCACTTCTCAAGCAGGGTCAGAGCTGTCACTGGGTTCACTCGCAAGTACTTGCAGTTGGGCTGACCGTAGTCAGCAAGGTAGGTCGACCAGTCCCACTGGATGAAGAGATCCAAAAGCTGTAAAATATTGAAACCCCACCCCAGGGATTAATCAGACAAGACAAACCAGGACTTTAGAAAACCCCTAACATCCTCTACTACCAGCTAACGGTAAATCTGAAAAACAAAAATAAAAATGTAGTAAGAGAAAGAATGGCTGAAGATTGTTCATGCAACTACAGAAATCAGTGAGTCATCAGTAGAAGGCCGAGTCGTCTCGGCCATAAGCGTTGTGATCGTTGTGATGCTGCTAAGACTATAGGCCCAGCATTTAGCTCTCAGAGGCAGGCCTGAGACTGTCATAAAACTGGTCACTTATTCATTTAATAAATACTTGTCAAACGCCTCCCCTGTGCCAGGCACCACTCTAGAAGCTCAGAATTCAATAATGACCAAATGAAGATGGGTACAGTCTGTGGCACATACACACTGTACAAGCTTTGAGGTTAAAAGGTGTGGGTTCAAGAACCAGGGGGTGCCTGGGTGGCTCAATGGGTTAAAAGCCTCTCCTTTCGGCTCAAGTCATGATCCCAGGGTCCTGGGATCGAGCACTGCATCAAGCTCTCTGCTCAGCAGGGAGCCTGCTTCCCTTCCTCTCTCTCTGCCTGCCTCTCTACCTACTTGTGATCTCTCTCTGTCATATAAATAAATAAAATCTTGGGGAAAAAAAAAAGAACCATTTTCCTGACTTGCTGCATTGACTTTGCCCAAGTTGCTCAATGGACACCCTGAGATACACTGAGAAAATATATATCTTGGTCTCTGGCCCTCATTACCAGCAAACAAAATTACAAACCCTCATAATTTCCCAAGTAATAAGAATACTAGGAACATCTCTTGTCCTAATACTGGCCTATGACCCCTGATCTTGAAATCTATCTCCTCAAAAGTGTGTGATTTCCTGGGTGGCAGGAGTGTCTTTTGTTCTAATGAGGTGATCCTGGGTGGGATCCCGGATAAGGGTTGGAAAGATCAAGCCATGATTAGAAGCTTGGAATTTTCAGTCCCACCACCCATTCTCTTGAGAAGGGAGAAAAGCTGAAAATAGGGTTCACAATTCATCGTGCCCATGTGGTGACATTTTCATAAAATCCCTGAAGTACGGGGTTTAGAGAGCTTCCGGTTGACGAACGTATGGAAATTTGGAGAGTGGTGTGCCTGGAGAGAGCACGGGAGCTCCTTCACACCCTTTTCCCCAGACCTTGCCCCACGCATCTCTTCCACCTGGTTCCTGAGTTATGGCCTTTTCCAATAAACCTGTGATCTAGTACGTAAGATGTTTCCTGACTTCTGGGAGCTGTTCCAGCAATTCAGCAAACCTGAGGAGGGGGTCAGGGAACCTCCATCTGCAGCAGGTGGTCAGAAGCCCAGGTGGATAGGCAGGTGGCTGGTGTCTCAACTGGGGGGAGGGTCTTGTGGAACTGAGCCCTTAACCTGTGTGAGCAGACACTGTCTGCATGTAAACAGTGTCAGAATTGAGTCAAATTGTAGGACATCCAGCTGGTGTCGCAGGGAACTGCTTGATGTGGGGAAAAATGTCCACGCATTTGGTGAACAGAAGTGTCAGAAATGAAATGTTTCATGTGGGTAATAAAGGAGACTTGGGGGAGAAACACAGTAGGGAAGAACGGAGTTTTTCCCTACATAGAAAGCAAAGAACTGAGTTTTTCCTCTATACATCGACATATACACATGCCTCTAGTATGTAAACAGGACACGGAAACAACACAGAAACAGAGAACTAAAGAATGAACGGATCGCGTCGCATTACACGAGGCCATCTTTGTTGCATCTGTGTGGACACTGGCTGAGTAGATGAAAACAAGAGCCACCGTAGGTCAGGACTCAAAAATGGGCTTAAGTCCATGCTGGAGGGCACAGAGCCTGGCACTGTCGGGAGTGTCTGAGAAGAATGCCATGGAGTTAGGAGTGCCAAGAACTAGATGGGTCTCAGAAGATAATGAGAGCACTCTGAGGGTAGACTGAGCTCTGAGTCTCTACGTTTCTTAGAGAAACTTAAAAGAATTTTGTCAAAGGTTTTGGTTTCCCAGCTGGATTTAGCCTCAGGTTATCACTCTAACAAAATACTTGAAAACCATACCTGAGTAAAACTAATAAAGAAATCGATGCATTTCGAAGGCAGTTGTGACGAAAGGGAAACTGTTGCTGCCCTCTGTAAGCTTCCAGACGGGGTAAAGTCCCATTCTCACATTGCTGCATAGGGGGAGGGCCCCTAAGCAATCTTTTTGGTAATGAGATACATGTAAAGGCTTTTGGGACTCAAGACATGTCCCTGCTTCTCCCTTTCTAAGCGGTAACTGCTGACGGAGATGAGTGGGTGGCCATCTCTCTGTGCAGAACAAAGACCAGAGAGGCCTAGAGTCAAATCCAATGCCAGAGCCTGGGCTCCAGGCACACCTTCCTCCCCTGTCTGTCTTCACTGTGCAGCTGGGCAAACAGGCACTGTGGGCCTTGCCCCGCTTGGCCAAGCCTCCTCTTCCAACTATTCTTTTAGAATAGTTGTTATAAACCTCCTCAGGCAGGACAGGAATTGGCTGACATCCTGAGCCTAAAACTGAGAAAAGCCCCTATCCCCTCAGCCAAGAAAGGGGCGTTACAGATGAGAGGAGACGGGGAGAGAGCAGACATGTCGGTTGGTCTAGGCTGGCCTGGCCCCAAAGGGCCGTCTCAGGCCTCTTTCAGGTCAGGCCTATTTTAGTTGGCAAGTAAAAGGCCTTCTACCACTTCCTTTCACTGCCCCCAAGGCCTCACAGAGCTCTGCTTGAGGAGAGAATTTTCCCTGACTTCCCATTCTCACCGTGGTGGTTCTGTGCTGTAGTGTCCAAAGACCACGTGAGACAGTTCTCTTTCCCTGTTCCTAAGAGTGCGAGAGACACTCGGGGTGTCCTTGGTTCTGTGCAGTCCTCCCACTACTGTGCTTTACAAACACAATTATGCCTTTCCCTCAAATCCCAGGAAAAAATTATGAAAAAAGATAGCATTCTTTTAATTAAAATTTCTTCTCGGAAAAAGGTGAAAAACCTGGGGGAGCCTGTTACTGTTTGCCCAGCAGGGAGTGAATAAAAAAAAAAAAAAAAGATGAATAACAAGTTGAATTGGAAGATTCGGAAAACCCAATTTCCTAAAAGTTATTCTAGGTATTTTCAGGTGTGCACCCACATGCGCGCATTTGATGAAACTACCTTCTCTATTAACAATTCCTAATTTCTGTGATGGAATTAGGTGGTATGCGTATTTTCTGATTTATCGCAAAGAATGCCATGTCCTTCTGGCTGCTGACAACTGGGTAAATCACCAGTGGGGTGTGGAGGGAGGTTCATGATTTAGCTCCTTGGTTTTCTATTTTTATCTTCCTGCTCAAGTCTCTCAATGCCAGTATCGAGCCTAAAAGCTCTGGGATGATGAACTTAAAAACTTAATCCCATTCTGGGCACGAAAACTACACAGCTCTATTAAGCTCAACAAGTCCAAGCCTGTTGATCACAGTCTTGGTCTGTGTTGCTTTCCATGGTCTCTACAGGGGCTGGTGCCCAGATCTTCTGGCTGCCCTTGAGAGAGATGGACATAGACTACTAGAGTCTGGGGAGCAATCAACCAAGTCAGCAGCATGGAGCATGGTTCCGCTGGATTCCACAGAACAGTGTTAGGAGGCCAGGAGACCCGCAGGCCAGCACTGGTCAACAGCACCGATTCCATACCGACTCGCAATGGTGAGTCCGCCTCTCCAAGCCTGGACCTCCACATACAATGGCCCTGTTATGGCTCAGTGAAGACTCTCGCAGGGATGCAAAACATTTGGTCACCACTAGTGAGCTCATTCTTCTTAATTTCTAAGATTTTTCATTTGGAACTAATTTCAAACTTATCCCAAGGTTGCAAGAATAAGCAGAGAATAAAGAACATCGTATGCCTTCCTCCCACACCCATCATCAACATTTCACACCATATGCTCCAGCCTTCGTGTGCTCTTTCTCTCTTTACACACATGGGCACACAAGAACTTCCTTTTCTGAGTCGCTTGAGAGGAACTTGAGTGTACCATGGCCCTCTATTCCGAAGTACTTCAGCATTCCCAAGTATCAGGGATATTCTCTTGCATAACCATAGTAGTTTCCAACTGCAGAGAATTTAATACTGACATGGTCCATATTCTAATTTTAGAAATTGAGCCAATAATGTCCTGTATATAGATTTTGGCTTGGGTTTTGCTCCAATATATCATATCGCTTAGGATGTGGTATTACATTTGTCTTCTGTTGAGTCTCCTTAAATCTGGACTATTTCCACAGCCTTTCTTATATTGACATTTTTGAAGAACAGAGTCCCTGCCACCTTTTTCTCCACTCAGTTTTGTTTTTTTCTAGTGCTTTCTCATACTTAGATTTAAGACCTGCCCTTCTGGCTGGAATTCTACCTCAGTGCTGCTGTGTACTCCTCAGAGGAACCCTGTCTGGAGGTGTACAACGTTTATTTGTCTCTCCTTGGTGGTATTAATTTTGAGCACTCTGTCAAGATGTCGTCTGATCTCTCCCTGACAAGATTTTGTGTTTTCCTTTGCAACTAGTAAGCAACTGAAGACAGTTTAAGACCATGCGAATATACAGCTCCTGATTAAAATTTCCCCTCAGCTTTAGAGTCCATCGAAGATTCTCGTCGGCTTCAGCTTCACCGTCGTGGTTGCAAACAGATGGCATTCCAACTCCACTCTTCCTTGCACATTTATCACTTGTCACTCAGCATTTCTCCGCCCATTAACTTACGTATTTATTTATGGCATGGACTCATCGGCTCCCATTTTCTCAATGGCTTATAGTCATTACTCTACCTAATTCATTATTTTGGTGCTCAAATTGTCCCTGATTTGACAAGTGGGAACCCCTTTGAGATGGAGCCTGTGTTCTTAAGCCCCATATACTTTCTGAGGTCATGCTTCCTTTCTGACATAATAAGGTGTTTCAGGCTTGTCTTGCATCGACCATGCCCCAGCCATTTCTCTGACAAGCTCTGATTTCTTTTAGTGGTAATGTTATAGAGACCAGAATTTGGGGGCTAGGTGTGGCCATTGCTCCTGGAGCGTCTTTGTTAATTGCTACTGGGGGGCAAACCGTGGGAAGTTAAGCCCTTTCAGTGCACGGTGCTAGGAAACACATGCATGTAAACATACACATACATATGTGAGCACATGCACATACACGTGTTGTACATGGGTGTAAGCATGTACACATTCATGCTTTGGAAAGGATGAGTTTATAGCAACACCTCCAATTCTAATCATTCTCCCAGAGTTCTTTCTTGCCTTCCTCCATTCTGTATTTGCGCGTGCTTTCTTCCACTGCGGATAACCTGGCTCTCAAGAACATCATCTCAGTTACTAATTTGCTCAGGCCTAGAAAATATCTAAATAGGTTCGGAATTATTTGTATAGGCCACTACAGGAAAAAATGCACAATTTTTCCCTCCCAACTTAAGACTGAGTGTACAATCCAACACTATGTTTTTAAGTCACTTGGGCTCATTCTTAATTCTCCCTTCAGTGTAGTTATGGTATTCAGCTAAATAAATGGGTTCATTTGTGTCCACTTGCTTTTAGTTTTAGGCTCCTCCCTCCCATCCTTGTTAATTTTTTAAATATGCAGGACATTAACATGCTTCCAAAAGTCAACTCAGAGAAGCATTGTTCCCTCCCTTGCAGTATCTCTTTTACCCCGATCCCTTCCATGGCTCACAGGTAACCAACTCCCTTGGTTTTGGATTTGTCCTCCTTATGCTTCTATTTGTGAAGAAAGGCAGAGGCACCCATGCTCTCTTATTTCTCTTTCTTTCTTTCATAGCAAGTAGCCCATTATATATGCACTTTAAGAACTCTTACCTCTTGATGTTCAGAAGTAGGTGGTAGATGGAGAAGAAAGGGGGGTCGGGGTGGAAGACTGAAGTTAAGATCACTTCCACAATCTTTATGATATGAACATCACCTTGCAACTTTTACCATATCCTCATGCTTTGTGTTCTTATTTACTTAACAATTCTTTTCTTATCGATTCACATTTGGATCTTAAGAAACATGTAAAAAGAACATCTGACGTCACTATCACAAATGGGAACCCACTCCTATTGCCATAAATGGAGGATATTCCAAATACTAGCACCACCAGGAGGTGTTGCCCCTGCCATAAAGACTAAAAGGGAATGGCTTAGGTCATGCTTTCACCTTTCATGGTACCTCTCGGTGTTATCTAAACCTGCATCGTGACTACCGGAATGCCTTCTGTACCTCCAGTATTCCGTCCACCCTATGTTTTGGGTTTAGGCTGTGACTTTTAGCCAAGAGTTCAGGGAAGCCTGTGTGCCTGGAACAGAGTTAAGTGACCTCTGTGTACCAAGGAGCGCTCAGGACAGAAGTTTATGAGAGACGATCAGTGTATGCACGACTTCTCTGTGCTAGGCTTGGTCAAGAAGGGCCAGAGTCAAGGGTCTGCTTTGGCTGGTAAGGCCTACCTAGCAAGCCTGGCTGGGCTGGGAAACTTGTTAACACAACCACAAGGGTAGTTCATTTTGCTCACAATCAGGTATCCTCATTAACGTTTCTCTGTAGTTGGCTTTTGGGGAGTTTTTACTTCTGCCTTAGAACACTGTTACAATTCCCGATTCTGCATGGGATGTCTTCTGATAGGATTTGCAGAACCACACTTTTGGGCTGCACTATGCTCATTGTATTTATATTTAAGAGGATTTTTCCCCCCTTTAAAAAAAAAATTTTTTTTTTTAAGCAATCTCTATACCCAGCATGAGGCTCAAATTTACAATCCCAAAATCAAGAGTTGTATGCTCTCCTGACTGAGCCATCCAGGTGCCCCTATAGTTCTTAAAAGTATAAAAATTATAACCTACTAACATTTAAAAAGTTCACATGAAGTAACCTCTTCTAACATTTATTCAAAGGATTTGAAACAGTAATAACAAAACACGTTTGCTTGTCTCAGATGTTCTCAATGAAAATGCAAGCCCATGAAATGCGGCAAATATTTTTAAAGCATCCACCATGTGCAAAGAACAGGACTGGGCCTTCCAAGTGTCATTAAAGTAAACGGTTTACCTTCATAGAGGAGAATAAAAGAAAAGCAAGAATAACTGTAATCCAAGCCAAATCAGTGAAATGTTATATTACATGACTTACTATTACTCCTTTTGAACTATCAACTGAACATTTTGCAAAATTTTTACTTATCACAAAATTTAAAATTTAAATTTAGGACAAAATTTAAACAAATTGTGGTGTAAACCACAACTCACTCACTCACTCTCTTTCTCTCTCTCTCTCACTCCATGTGCTTCAAGTTTAATGCCCTAGAGGTGGTGGGAATCATCTCAGTGATATTAAATCCCAGTTAGACTTATATCACGGTCATAGAGTTCAATATGGAAATGTGCTTGCATTTTATTAACATCAGTGTCAGATTTTTAAAAACTTTTTCTTTGGAAATAATTTTAGGCTTATGTAAAAGTTGCAAAAATAGTTTAGATAGATAGTACCTCTGTACCGTTCACCTCTCAAATGTTCACCATTGCTACGGTATAATGATCAGAACCAAGAAATTAACATTGGCACAATACTAGTATCTAAACTACGACTATTCTGCTTTCACTAGATTTTCCACTAATGTCCTTTTTCTGACCCATTCCGGGATCCCACCTTGAACTTATTCGTCATGTCTCCTTTGTCTGTTCCAATCTGTCACAGTTCCTCTTCTAATCTTTCAAGACCTTGATACTTATGAACAGTGTACCTTTGGTCTTTTATTTTATAGACTGTCCCTCAATTTAGGTCTGCCCAATATTTTCTGTGGTTAGACTGAATCAGTAGTTCTTAGCCAAGGGGGAGCTTACTTCCAAAGGGACATCTGGCAATGCTTGGAGACATTTTTGGTTGTAACGAGTCTGGGGGGTAGAGGGGGTGTTGGTGGTGATGCTGCTTCTAGTGGGCAGAAGCCAGGGATACTGTTAAACACCCTACAATGCTCAGGACAGCCCTCATGACAACGAATTACACAATCCAAAATGTCATTAGTGTTGAGGCTATGCATTTTCTTGCAAGAATACTACAGAAGTGATATCATGCCCTGTTCAGTGCGTCAACATCAGATCCACAACAAAGTTACTATTTTCACCTTTGGAATTAATATACTCCTGGAGGGAGCTCTACTTTGAGGCTATGCAAATATCCTGTTTCCCCTCCAACTTTTGTCCACCAACTTTAATATCCATTGCCAGATCCTGCCTGCAACAATATTGACGGTGGTGGTTGACTAGTTCTCTCATTTCTTTGGTAGTTATTAACTGGAATTCTTCTGTGAGGAAAAGTACTGTCCTTTCACCTCCATTTATTTATTGGTCCAATTATTTATATCAGCATTGCCTCATGAATATTTATTTTATTTCCCAGGTTCTAATCTTATTACGATCATTATTCATATTTTGTTTTTCAAATTGTTCCAGTTTGGGTCAGTAGGAATTCCTGCAGATTCATTCCCCAGTGTATTTTCAGCCAGTCCTACCTTTTTCTGGACACTTGCTTACTTTTCTGGCACTAAGACATTGCCAGCTCATCTTGTACCTTCCCTGCCCCTGCTCTGCATTCAGTCACTTTTCCAAAAAGCTCTGGTTTCTTTTACCAAAGAATGGTTTTTAGAAGCCAAGATCTGGGCAATTAGCATGCTCATTGCTACTGGGGTGTCACTGCTTTGAGGGCATCTCAG
Source organism: Mustela nivalis (assembly GCF_964662115.1). Taxonomy (NCBI): domain Eukaryota; kingdom Metazoa; phylum Chordata; class Mammalia; order Carnivora; family Mustelidae; genus Mustela; species Mustela nivalis. Next base: position 51,106,684 of record NC_139027.1, on the reverse strand, counting down.
TGGACAGAGCTAAGAGATCTCTGTGTGTTTACTAACTTGCCTATCGTCTATATTTATTTCTGTAACTATTTATGTATCTGTATTAAAATCACGAGTTCCTATCTGATGTCTCCAATTGCAGTCCCAGCACCACGGGGTTCATGCTAGCCTTTCCCTCTTTCCTCCTTTATTACTTCTTTCTCCGACAGTGAGAAACCTGGCTCTCATTATCTAGAATATATTTTACTTATTTGTTCAATCCTAGCACAAATTTTGGAATTGCTAATCCATGCTCCTGTGAGAAGCAAATTTACTAACTAGAGTGTACTATTTTTTTTTCTTTTTGCCTTTAGGCTTATAATTTCCACTCAAAATACTGGTTTTTAAATTGCTTGGGTTAGTTCTTTTCTTCCTTATTCCTTTCAGTGTGGTTATATTATTCTTTCATAATTCAGTTAGACTTATTTTTCACTGCTTGTGTTCCATTTTGGATTCCTCCCACATTCCGGTTGACTTTTATTATTTATTTATTTGGGGGAATGAGTCAGAGCCATATAAAATTGTATGCAGAAAAATCGCTCCCTCCTCATCCCAACTAACCTGTTCTAGTTTCTCCACTTCTTTATAGATCTTTCCTAGCCACCCATTGCATGTACCCAGTTTCGCTTCTGGTTTATCCTTTTATTACTTTTGTATAAATGAGAATGTACATGGGCATTTTCTTATATCCTTTTCTTTCTCACTTGAAGGATAACATACCATAGATACTCTTCTGTGCTTTGGTTTTTTCACATAATTATGTGTCCTAGAACTCTCTTCCTAAATGCTAATTTCTTATTAATGATCATATTCTTGATGTATTCATATAAATGCTATTTTTGTAAACCCAGGTAAGTCATTTTTTAAGGAACAGGCCAGACATTATGTTTGGGGGCATTTCATTATTAAACTGGTGGCACAGGAGAGTTTTCAGTACTCACCGAGTAGGACAGACTGATAAATAATGTGGCTTCTTCAATCAAAAGCACTCAACCAATCACTAATGATGCTTTGACTGCAAACAGAGTTATCTGTCCATGTTATTTATCAGAAGAGGACAACTCAAGTAGTGTAGTAGTTGATGTGACACTTTATAAGCAACATAGGTTAACAAAAACTGGAAATTTTATTACTGATTATTATACAAAAATATGTCCAAGTGGGAAAGGATAGGACAAGGAAAGACATTTGAATCATGTTATACCAAGCAGCTACTATAATGGACTCTCTCTTTCTCTCTCTTTTTGTCTCCTGTATGACTTCTAATCTATTTAACTTTTATTTATTTATTTTTAAAAAGATTTTATTTGTGTATCTGTCAGAAAGAGCGCGCGCGAGAGAGAGCGAGAGTGAGCACAAAGCAGGGAGAACAGCAGGCAGACGGAGAAGCACACTCTCGGCAAAGTAGGGAGCCTGATGAGGACTTGATCCTGGGACCCTGGAATCATGACCCAAGCTGAAGGCAGACGCCTAACTGTCTGAGTCATCCGGGCGTCCCTCAATATGACTTTTAATTAGAGCTTTGGCAGTTCTGAAGTTGTCTCTACTATATTTCTTAGTTATTTCAGAACACTCCCAAGGTTTCATAGGATTCAAATAAAAATTGTGATTTCTTGGGGGATGTGGTGGGGAGGACCAAGAACTGGAAAGGAGAGGCAAGTTGCTGGAAATCATGGGATAAACATGAGGTAGAGATGGCTTAATAGCTTACACTCCCCAAGATGCCACAACTGTTTATTTTTAAAAATCCTCATTGGTCCAGGGATGCCTGGGTGGCTCAGTCGGTTGAGCGTTCAACTGTGGATTTTGGCTCAGATCATGATTTCAGGGTCGTGAGCTCAGTCTCCATGCTGGGTATGGAGCCTGCTGAAGATTCTCTCTTTTCCCTCCCCCTTTCCCCATGCACGTGTGAGCACACATGCAGGCTCTCTCTCTAAAAAAAAAAAAAAAAGAAGAAGAAGAAGAAAATGTCCTCCCTGATCCAGGCTCTGGGTTGGGTTCTTGGCTGGAGCTAAGTCAAACTTCTAAACAGACTTTCTTTTTTGCAGGGTAACTGAGAAATACTAGAAAAATTCAAATGACTCAAAGTAAAAACTAGTCCAAGGCCACAGGGTGAGTTAACTGGATAGAGCATAGATAGCATCATTATAGCAGAACAAATGCCAACTTCCAGAAAAGGTTTTTGGAATGAGATTTTAGGATAAAGGAGAGACTTGTTGATCTTTGTTAGTGCGTACCAACATACATGCTTCTCTAGCAGAAAGTGTACAAGTATTTCACATGGATGAGTTATGCATGGGTAAAGGAATAGAAGGAAATCTTCAAGTAAGAATTATAGATTAATATTTAAGCAAACAATTCTGAGGGTGTCCCTGTGATCGCGCAGGCAGAAAGGACTGCCTGAAGAACTCAGAAAGTAGAGACAAAGAGACTGGAGAAGAGTGCCCTGCCTGTTCCCGCTACTGGACTAGTGCTTGTCACCCACACCAATTCATATCGTGCCTACTCTTGGGGAAGAGAGCTTACATATTTTTTGCCTTACTTTCTAATTTTGTGATCTGAGCCTCATCCCATGTAGATGGGGAGCTCGCCAAGGATGGGGATCACGTTTTCTCCTTCTGACTGCTCCACGGTGTGGACGAGCATAGGGCTAGATTCCTAGCAGAGACACGTTACATGGAATTCAAATAGGGGAACTAACATTTTGTAGGTATGATATTGGCTAGATGGTGTGACAGGCTTGTAATGTGTGTTTTGCACAGGAAACTTTCCAATGGACCAAACCCAAGGCCCTCTTGACCAGCACTAGAAGGGTGGCTGAATGAGGAAGAAGGAAACATCAAACAGGAGAGATAATTCCTGTCACACGTGAGTGGGAACCTAGCCCTGGATATGTGGTTCCGAGGTTCCAGAGGAGAACCCCCAGGACTACCAATGGGAACTCAGCAGCTGTTTGGCTTCAAAGTGACATGTGGGTTGGCTCCTAGTGGGCAGTGTGGGGCCTACCCCACATTAGGGAGAGCCTCCTCTTTCTAGAATGTCTGCAAAGATTCCACGGGAGTAAAGGATCGTAGGAGCTAAGGTACACACAGACAGACACAGTTACAAAGACACACTGACGATGGAGGCCGCACCTCTTTCCCCTGGGGGTGCTTTTCTTTACATGTTTTCTCTTGAACAGGCACACTGAGTCTTGTAGAGAATTGTGCTCTCAAAGCAGGTGTGTCTGTGAAGTAAACTTGCTGTACAAAACCCTGAATTTGTACTTTATATATATCCCAGAAGAATTTCTCAGGTTAAAGAGGAAAGACAACAAAACAAGTCCATGAGACATTTAACATATAATCTCACTGACAAAATTCTCAATACACTACCTCTTCAGAACATGGCCGCTACATCAGAGTAAACTTACTCAAGAGAATAGGAACATACAGAACACTAAGCCAGGCAGTTTCTTTTGTCTGTTCCCTGCCTTGGACAGGATGAAACCAATTGCAACATTATAAAGTACTTTTCATAATCACTGATTCACAGGTGCCTTTTAGGAGGCAGGTTAACACAGCAAAAAAGAGCCTCAGGCTGGGGGTTCCCTGACTGACGATGTGACCCCAGATAGGCCACTCAATCTGGTTTCTCCTTCTGGTGATGGAATCAGAACAGCTCCTATCAACAGCTGAAGGCAGATCAAGAGAGAGGAGCATGGAATTGATTACTGGTCCCTTCGTGTTCACTGCCCAAGATCTCCCTCAACTCCCTGGCCCTGACTGAAATCTGGGCAAATGGAGGAAAGAGAAAGAGGGAATGATTTTAACAAACATAAACTGAGTACCAACAATGTATCAGGCACTCTTTTGAAAGGGTAATCAGATATCTCCAGGCTGACAAGTAACAGATACAGAATGATGGGAGCCTCTAAGAGATACGCTAACAGAGAGGACAGAAAGTTCAGGAGAAGGGCATCTAAGCCGGAGCCAGGTAGGTGGGGACTGCCTTAGAAGTAAGCAGGACAAATGAGCAAGTGATAAATGGCGTCATATGCTTAGCTAAGGAGACTGAATTTTAGCCTCGAGCCTTCTCTCCTTGTTTTCATCAAAGCTGCTATCTGCTCTCTTCTAGATCATGGGATGGAAAACTACAGTCACCACTTGTTTATGTAAATAAACTTTTATTGGAACACAGCCATGCTCATTGGTTAACATACTATCTAGGACTGTATAGTGCCTTAATAGCTCAGTTAAGTAGTTGTGACAGCCAAAGGCTTGAAAACCCTAAAATATTCTCTATCCAGTCCTTTACAGACAAAGTTCGCCTTCAGATCCAGGCCAGGGAGGGCAGTGTGCTCTGAAATTTTCCCCGATGAGACACGTCTAATATCTCCTAAATTAAAGAAAAGACAGAAAGAAACTGGCTTCATGGAAATCCTTCCGATTGTAATGAGGGGGCAAAAAAACTTTATTATCTTAACATCTGGCATCAGAATTCTTTTAAGGCAGAAAAATGGGTTTGTGTCTCGCTTTGTAAGGAGAGGGAAGGAATTTGTTCTGCTGGCTCTCGAGAGGCAGGGAGCTGGTCTGAAGAGAGGGGACTTCACCAACACGTTTAAGAAGGGCCAAGAGGGAAGTTCCTACTGGTATTATGGCCCCAAATGATTTTGAAGAGCTGGGATGTCTGATTAGTGCCTGTTCTAAAGCTGTTTGCTGTGTAGTATGGGATATAAATCTCTCTTAGTAAGCCATGTCCTCAATCCTAATCTTTGGTCAAATCAACTCTGTTCTCAATTGCTTGGGTGGATGGGTTATATATTTATTTCTTGGGGGAACTCAAAGAGGCTGAGTTTCACACTCCAATCTGCACAAGTGCGCCATGGAAATGGGAGCCCAGGAAAGAAGACTGGAGGTTTCTAGCGATTCACAGAAATCTGAAGAAGGCTGCAGGATTTTCCATAGGCCAGGGAACTGGAATGGGGAGAGGCACCAAGTTTCTCTGGATCTCTACAGGCTAAAGGGACCCGGCTTATACTTGAGGTTTACCACACTGGCCACTCAAGAGGCTTCTTGGGCCTTCCAGAAAGATCTGACCTCCTGCTCTTTTTTTTTTTTTTTTTTTTTGCCCCCTGGTTGAGTGAGGGGAGGAGAAGGGGCCAGTAGTGGCCATGAGGTCCCCTGCTCTTCCACCAGCCCAGCTGCCAGGCACGGGGCGGGGGGCGGGGGAGGCCTCATTAAGCTCTTTATCAGAGACCCACTGCACATCAGCAGCTTCCCCTGAAAGGGAATGTCACTCTGAGAAATATTTATATGCCTCATAAATGTGGGTTTATAGGTTTGCTATCTAAACTCTTCACCTCTGAGACTACCTTGGTGAAGAGAAAAAGAAAGCCAGGGAGGCTTAAGGCTTTCCCATTGTCATCAGCTCATGCCTGGGGGGAGACTCCCAAATAAAAATGCCAACACCAAGCATCCCTTTGTCAGAGACTGTCCTGTAAGGTCATTTCTCATGGATGACAGCATCTGTCCTGCTGCAGGGGCAGAAGGAAAACCTATTATCAGGCTTGATCACAACCATACTGTACATCCATGTTCCAGGAGAGGACGGGAAGCCTTTGCCACGGGCTGACAGACTTGCCCCTGGTCGGGGTGGGGAAGGCAGGAGGGTGTGGGCTTTGGATGGAGCTGTTGCCCCAGATGTCGTGGGAGAAGGAGCCATGAGCGGTGGGCCGGTGCTCTCTCTCCTTCAACGTACTGTGATTTGTTCGAGGTTCTTAGGTAAGTGGATTAGGACCCACACGGTTGAGTTTTTATGTAAACACCCTCCCTCTCTGGCCCAAATGAGTAAGTGGTTTAAAGCCGCACCCCCTGCAAGGGTACTCTGGACTGAAGGTTTAACATTAACAGGGTGAATATAAGCAAACACCAAGGAAATGGCAGGGCTCACCAGTCTCTGTCCTGTGCAAGCTCTTTCTCATCCACATTCTAAAGTAAACACGGTGATGAGCTAATCAGGTTTGATAAAGCAGTCCTCCAAATTTGAAATTATTAAAGAGGCTATTTAACATAGGATCTGCATCCCCTATTGTAAATAATGAACTTGACTCAGCCTAAGTACATATTGTGCCTTGAAATATTAATGACAGGAATGAGTGTGTACACTCATATGGGCTTACGCACAAGCCGACTTCCGAAGGTAATGATGGGGAGGGGCACGGTAGGTGTGGGAATCTCCTTTTGTAGATATTCAGCATCTAATTGTAATAAATTGTTCACAAATTGTTATATACACAAATATAAGGGGTGAGTCCTTAAGACTTTTTGCCAGGAGTGGCAGCCAATCAAAAAAGTTTGGAGACACTGGTTAGGTCACCTGCAGGAAACACTCTCTATCCAACATCCATAATGACAGTGGTCTGGGCTTTCTTCTATAAACGGATAAATTAAGAAATTTTAGTTGTAAAAAATTACTTCTTGCCTTATATGAGTCATTACAAATTACAGCCCGGGAACTTTATGGTAGGAATAAAAAATACATCTAACATTATAGGGCAGTAAAGCTGGGAATGTCCTGATACCCTGGGCAAGTTTAGAATACACTAGAATCTCAATGGTCTGGGAAACATGCTTGGGTCTGGACCAAAGGCTTGGCCTAGAGAGCCAACTTCTGAAGACCCTTAGTGCAATTGGATATGTATTTGGTTAAAACCTATTTTGTCCTGGGTTTGAGGGACAGGAGATGGAATAAAATTGCTACTCAGAGTCCACTGCCAAATTGTAGACCAAGCAAAGAAGCACGAGAAAAGTGATTCTCAACTACCAAGGGGTCCTTTCTGTTTGTTTTCCCTCTAGAAACTCCAAATTTCAGAAGAGTTCTTCTGCCTTTCAAAGACTATGTTAAGTAAACACTAGTTCCTACTAAGGTCACAGTCCTGGTCCTCTTGGGGTTGGTATATTTGTTATTTCCCTTGTCTATAAATTTCTTTCTTCCCATTCAATTCTATTTTCCTAGTTATAGTAATATACCATTTTAATGAGCCACCTGAAGACCATTTTGGAAATAGATGGGATTAAATAAATTTGATAAAAATTTCTAGTGAGGATGGTTCTGGCCCTTGAGAGCCAAATGAAGGGCCCAGAGAGTGAGTACATTATGTGCTCAGAGCAAGGGAAGATGGGCACAGTTTAGACAGAGAAGAGAGAATTTCAAACAAGAGATTAATGGATACCACGGTGCAGAAACGGGAGTAGATGAGACTTGTTTAAAGGCAGAAGAAACTAGACATTTCTTGAATACCTACTATGTGACAGATACTGGGCTGGGCATCTTACCTATTTCATTGAATCCCCAGGAAAATCAACAGCCTGGATGGGTAGGTATCTCATTTTACAGATGAAGAAATGAAGGCCCCCAAAGGTTAAAACAAGGGGTCGAAAGGAACATTATTCAGAAAGTGATAGAGTCAGGACTCGGAGGCAGGGCAGTGTGATTCCCCAGACGGGGCCCTTCTCTTCATTCTCTTTTGGGCCTCTCTGCAGGGCCCACTGGTGTACAACCTGGCTGAACGGAAGTGTCCCATAAAGGAGTAGCAATGGGAAGACTGAAGAAGTAGTAGACTATCGACAGTGTAAGGATTTAAGAAAATTTTTTTCTATTCCAAGGAGAGTGGTAATATTTCATTAGCAATCTATTTGTTGGATCAGTAGCCTCGAGGAGAATGTTTTCAGGCAGGAAGATGTGAGGTGAAGAGGACCTGGGCTAGGACGGCAGCAGCAGGACAGCAGAGAGAAGGTTGGCCTCTGTATCAGATCCGACGGGAGGATGGGAGACTGATGGACTGTTGCAAGGAGGCAGGGAAGACTCAACCATGAGCGAGAGGCAGTTTTCAAAATCCATTTTCCCGGGGGACCAGGCATACAAGCGGACGAATCAGGCAGGTGGCCCCATGACTATTCTTATTTCCAACAAAAGCAGCTGAATCAATATGGCTCCGGGTTCTCGGCACCTATCTTTTGCTTCAACTCTGCAGGAGGTGGAAAGATATGTCTTGCCTTTTGCATTGTGTTGGCTTACCATGAATTTTGTAGACAGAGAGGAAGGGTGGCCGGAGGCCCACAGCAGGTCCAATGTGACCAGAATCAGTTATGGCTCACGGAACAGTAAAACCTTAGAATTACCTAACTCCACCGCAAATATCCTCCCTCTTCTATCAGAATCTCCTTCTAAAATTGTCCTCATGTCAGAAACTGTCACAATATTACTTCTCAGAATTCTCATTCTAGGGAGGAACAATTTTTCCTGGAATTCAGCCTGGCATTTCATAAAAACAGTCTGGACACCCAACTTTTTCAGTTTGTTCTATGTTATCTGTTGGCTGGTAACACACCTTTCTCGATCCTGCTTTCCTTTGCTAGCTTTAAATGTATTCCTTTGCCTTGTGAGGGGTTTTCAGATTCCAAAGTAGAAGATAGAAGGACAGCATTAGAGCCTGGCTGTGTCACCAGCAGTCAGTCCTACTGCCAAGCGCGACTCCTCTCAAGATAACTTTTACCGACTACCAATGGCCATCAGTGTCCCTTCCCGCTCTAAGATTCGCAATCTGGAGAATTCCATATTAGGACGAAAATAGCTATGGGACAGAGAGAGTCGTTCTCATCACTTAACAGGAATGAGGCTGCTAAAGTGGCAGACTGGGAGGAATTGTGGAGAAAAGCACCACTCCTTCACCTCACAGAGGAGGAAATTGAGGTCCAGAAAGATTCATGATAATGTGCAGAAGCCACCATGAATGGGGCTGGGGTTAGAACAGAAGTATGTGACTTGTAGCCTACTCTTCTACTACGAGCAGCAATTTAATCAGCTGGTGGAAAACCAGAATTCCTGAGACCAGAATACAAGTCAGATGCACAGAGAGGTGGAGAAGGAAAGGGAGATTTTTTTTTTATTAAAAAAAAGTAAGAAAAGAATATAAAATCTATTTTACCCCTAGTGAACAGATAGATGTTAATGATTTGTCTACTTTACTTTCAATCCTCTTTTGTTTTAAAGGACTGAAACATTGTAAGCGAAGGTGAAATCCTCCTTCCCTTCCTCTGTCCCTTTTGCCTGTCTGATTTTGTTATGTATCCCCTACAGGATTTTTATGCTTTTGATAGAGAAACAATATTTGGTAAGGTTTTGTGCTTTAGTTTACATACACGATATTGTAGGCAATGTTCACAATTTGCCTTTTTTCACTCAATATTATGTTTTCAAGATCTCTCCATGTTGATCCGTGGAAACCTAGTTTTGGTTCTACCTGCCAAATGGCATCCTCCATGCTGGAAATAGACTTAAATATGCTACGATGTACGTTATCGACTCAGTGATGGGAATTTGTATGATTGTGTGTCCAGCTGACCGGAAAGTCTCCCAAGGGGAGCACTTGCCTGTACCCAGGAAGTGGCAGATGCTAGGCAAGCATGCTGAGATCTTTAAACCACCGGCCGTATCTGCAGTGACATACAAAAGGCCACGTAGTGGGCCCACTTCAGAAATGCCCCAGCATTCGATACCACAGCAAGCAGCACAGAGAGAACTCGTATGACCGGTCTAGGCCAAGACTCTCAATGAAATAATTAAAAGGAAATCTCTCTCTTCTTGGGAAAGAGCATGCAGAAGAATAAAGAAAGAAGAACAGTAAACCTGAGGTCATGAAGCCCACTATGACCAGAATTAAGATAAACACAAAATATTTCCTGTCTCAATAGTGAGCACAGAAAGTTATATCCCCATTTTGGAGTCTCTGGGAATGGGGCACGAAGTCCCTGCAGGATTGTCAAGGGGATCTGAGGTGGACCGGGGGCGGCAGAGAAGGACCAGCTCTGCTTCTACAGCTCCTGTCCTCTAGTTCCCAGAATGGGAAGAGACTCTCCGAAATCTTCCAAAAAGCACCCAAGTGCCCATTAGTTAGTGTGCAAATTGGGTGGAAGGAGACATGAGGAGAAGAAAGAAGCCTTCTTGGGGGGAGTTAGGTATCATTCCTGGGGGTCCCGGGATGGAGAGCTTACTTCTTCCATTCTGCACAGACAAGCTTGGTCTTCCAATTCCTTGTCTGGCCAGAGCAACAAGGCCTTTCGTCTGCGATTGCCTGGGAGCCTTTAGCCAACGCGAGGTCCTTATTTGCATCTCCCCTGGGTCAGAGTCAGGCTTGTCCCGGCGCTCTTGAATCAGTATAGGTTTCTGACTCATTTTCTCAATCAGTTACGTGCCTTTGTTAAGAACCTGCTCCAATTTATTACATAAGGGTACGAAGAAAGATAAAGTCAGTGAAAGCACTTGGAAATTTCGCAGTGTTATTCTACTTACTAGCACTATTATCACAGGGAGTATTATCATTCAAAGAGATTTTTTAAAAAGCAACTAAACATTACCCTTCGTGAACTTTAAAGCAATCAAACTTATCGGCCTTTTTGCTTCAATGTTGTCAACTAGAGCCCCTGGCGCTCATCCAAGCTACAACTCCCCTGTCCTGACCCCAGAGCCACCGTATCCATACTCTATGAGAGCCGGGGCAGGGGACAGCCTCCAGTTTAGCATTTGTCCCTGTGGCTCGCTCCTGGGAGCAGAGTTCCTGCGGGGACCTTAAAGGAGGGCCAGATTATAAACTGTGGTTTTTTTAGAGGGGACCACCCACAGTTTACATGCCACGATCAAGCTGGGGGAAAAACAATTTACCCTTTCACCTGAGATCTCTCCCACATCTACCAAAAAAATCCCCCCAAAGGAGATACCATGGGGTCCTGGCAAATCACCACCATCTGGTTATCCAGTCCCATTCCTCGCCTGAGGGCATGCTCTGTGGCAGCTAAAGAGATCCACACTTGCCCCTGTCCCCTCTATGGATGTCAAGGGCAGACACTCTACAATGCTGGGCTTGCGGAAGAGCTGGGGAATCCTCCAGGCACAAAGACAAGTGTGGGGCAGGGCCGAGTCAGCCCCCAGTCAGTCTGCATTCTGCCTGGGAGCTGTGTTCAGCTCAGGGTTTCCGCAGGCCTATCTTCTTCGTGGGCCACCGGGCAAGACACCAACCTCTCTCCAAGGTGGACAGAATAACAGCTTACCCTGGGAAAGTGCTCAGCACAGTGCCTGTCATGTAGTAAGTGCTCAGTAACTGCTAGTGATGAGGAAGAGAACGTCGAGGATGATGGAGATGAAGGAAGATGAGGAGGACTAGGGGGAAGAGAAAAGGACAGGCCCAGCAACCTATTCCGGCCTTCACAACTCCACCTGCGCTGCTCTCTGATTTGGAATATCTGACCCTTTCTCTTTGTTCAATCCAGATCCCTCCCTTTCTAAAGAGATCCTTAAGAAGAAGCCTTTTTTTTTTTTTTTTAAGTGTTCAATGATTCATTAGTTGCATATAACACCTAGTGCTCATCCCTCCCGTGTCCTCCTTAAAAAAAAAAAAAGAAGAAGTATAAGCAGCAGCCTTCTTCAATCGCACCAGGCATGGTCTCTCACTGGGTAGTATCACAGCCTTTCTTAAACTCCTAATCATTCTACTGGTCTTGCCTCCTCGGGGAGATCCTAAGGGCAGGATCTAGCTTTTCTCTGCCTTCACCTGACACAGGTCTTGTCCTATGTTAACTATGAAATGCTCAGGGCTGAGCAGAGTCATGGAAGCTCCTATTTCCTGGGCACAGAGTGGTACCAAGCAAAGCACAAAGGGAATTCCACTGTCTTCCTGGCTGCTCCATATGCCTGGACTGTCTCTACCACCCCACACGGCTAACATGGCCCTGTGTGGGGTGAAGAGGGGAAAAGCCCACCTTCTCTAAATACTCCTCAAATGAGTAAGGGATTCTAGAAGCTGGTTTGAGAGGTCACACTTGCCACAGCTAGTTCCCTAAGAAATCATTCCCGCTCTGGCTGCTGGAGTACTAATTACATCCCACATTTCCGAGAGGGCTGCCGAGGTACAGTGGAGGCATGTTCCCAGAGCATGCCTGCACCGGTCCAGAGGCTCTGGACTGCCAAGAAATTGGGTTATAGCAAATCAGAGTTGCTCGAAATCATCAAGTGGCCACTGCTCTGTAACCTGTGGATGCCCAGGCTGTGGGACCCCCTCCTGTTCATACTAAGTGATTCTGGAAGCTTCTGGAATTCTCTGGCCCAGAAGCATCTCTACAAATGGGATGTCCCACCAAAGCACAGCTGGATAATTGAGGGCAACTTGGGATAGGCTTCTGTCCCCGAACAGTCTTCAGCTTTGTCTGGATACCAGCGAAGTCCCTCTCCTTCACCCCCTTACCTCGTAGGCCAGATCAAAGGGGCTCGCACGTCTCAGCCTGGAAGCACCTTACAGGCTTGTCCAGGTTTACTTTCTCGAGTGTTTAGACTGTGTGGTGGAGCAGAAAACATAAATGTGTGCTGACTGACGGCTGTGAGACAGCGTCTCAGGAGGCCTGGGTCCTGGGGCCCTGAATGCATCAGAGCAAGCACGTTTGCCTGAGGTCTTCCTTCGGGCCTCCCCTGGGGTCCCTGCAGCTCTTGGGGGCACCCAGGCTGCCTCCACAAGGCGCCAGTCTTTGCCTTTCTGGGGGTGTTTCTCCATGTTCTCCAAAAGGCAGAGAATGGGTGGAAAGGCTCAGCCACAGGATATTGGACTGTTTACAGTTGGCCAGGCCAAGATTAGCGTGAGCACAACATATGCCAAGTTCATTGGAAGTTACATTTTCCCTTTGTTTACACATTAAAGGGGAGAAGACCAGAAGAAAAAAAAAAAAAAAAAAAAAAGCAGGTGACCTCCTGTTAACCTCACTCGTCTGCGAGAGGCTGCTGCCCTCACCTCTGAATGAACTTTCAGATTATCTCAGACAAGATTCACCTTGCGCTGAACTTGTACGCCTGCTCTGAAGCCCCCAGTCACGTAGCTGTGATTAAACATTACAGAGTGGCCATAAATTTACAGAAGTATTATTGTGGCTTGCTTTCCTCTTTCTTCTTTGGGAGAGGAAGAGAGCAATGGGTTTAGGGTGGGGGGAGCTCAAAAAGGGGAAACTCGTCGTCAAACAAACAGTTCCTTTTCACAGCTCGGAACAAAAGAGAACACATTGCATAGGTGTCCCAGAAAGAAGGGCAAAGAAATTTGGCCCTGGGAGAGAAATTAAAGCTCCAGAAGACTTCTAAAGCCCCAAACTCAACAAAACGGCCGAGGTGTCCCCAGTCCCATTGCCAGGCAATCTCAACGTCTGCAGGTGAAGCAACAAACGTGTTCTGCCCTCGCTCCTGCCTCTTCTTGAAGGGTATCCCTGCCTGGGAGAGAGAGGCGCCCTCCCCGCGGTTGGCCCCAGAGTGTGGGGCAGGCTGACAGGGCGGCCCATGGGGGAAAGACGGCTGCGGGAAAGCCTGCTTCATTTTGTTCTTTGAGCAGCTATGAGAGATGAGGACGGCTTAACATCTGGGATATTTAAATGGAGACTGGACAAAGACTAGACCGTATTCGAAGGAAACACCCTGTAGCTGTGCCCAGGAGACTGACCAGATGACTTCAGAACATTTCTTTCTATGATTCACTGTTTTATGCTGAAAGTAGGGGGGAAATGGATGTTCCACTGAAGTAACGTTTGCTGAAACCTTCTAAGATCCCAAAGCCAAGATACGCCTGCACAAGGCCTGTGCCGCCCCTTAAACAATGAGACCTCTATAACCAGAAAAGGCCACGGAGTGCTCTATTTGATCCAAAAGAATTGTAAAAAGTGGTCAGGAAGCCCAGACTGAGGTGATAGGCTCTGGCCAGCAGAGTCACCTTTGGAAAGGAATCGTTCGGTCTCTGGTTACCCCATGGCAGGGACAGGGGCGCTAAAGAGGCTCATTGTTTCTCCAGTTGGCAAGGCCTTGTCCAGAAAAGCAGCAAAGCACGGGGTCCCTCCAATGAGGAAAGCAGCCGAGGGCTTAGCTCGGCTTCTGCTCTCACGAATCGGAATCAGCCAGGAGTCAGACAACAGGCTTTGGGACTGCTCAGGCGTTCCCTCTGACATGCAGAACCGAGTTGGGAAGAGAAAAGGCCACGGAGCCAGGATGGTACTGGGGATAGTTAAGTCTGGCAAAGGAGTTCTGAAGGCGGCCTCTGGTCCCAGGGCCCACCTGCATTCAAAGCTCTGCTCAGGACTTAGCGAAGGGAGAGAACAGGTGCTTGCTCTCCATGCTAGTTCCGTGTGTGGTGGCAAGGCCAGGAGCTGGGATAGGGCGGTTAGGGGAAAGCTGAGAGCAAACAGGAGCTGTACTGAAGCCAGCAGTCCGCAGGCAGGCAAACAACCACGTCGTCACCCAGGTAGCACCGAGGGCAATGACACAGAGACTCCACCGGGCAGCTAGGAACCAGGAAGGCAGGCGCAATAGGAAGAAAGGCAAATCTGTGCCAAGAGTTAGAAAATGTGAGATTAGACTATTGGGTGGAAATATAGGGGGGGTGGTAGAGAGAGGAACACAATAAGTTACATCCGTTGAGAGCTGAAAGCCAGCCAGATACAAAAGTCAATGCTTTACTGGCACCCTCTCATTTAATGCTCTTCTAGGAGGACGAGACTACTATGCCCACTTTAAAGATAAGGAAATTGAGGCACAGGAACAGGCGAGCCACTGCTCAAAGTCACACTGCTCATGAGCAAGGAAGTCAGAATTTGAATCCAGGCCTACCTGACTCAGTGATCTTGAAACGTGAGAGCAGAATCGTTAAACCACAAAATTAAGGAAATCTACAAAAGTTCATGTGAGCAAGATTGAATGGAACGTCCTCCTCCTTTTCCCACCATCCTTCAAGGTTTGCGTAAGCCCTCACCCCCTCTAGGAAACCATGAATACTGCTATCAGCCTCTGAGATTTCCCCCTTCCCCTGTCTCCGAACTCTGTTTGTGCTCACTGTTTACGGGGCACAGGAAGCTCTATGTCACATGTTTTTCTATTCTTCCAACTGTTTGTCCCTCACAGCTGAATAGCTGATTATGTCAGTAAGCCAGATGTTGATATAGAGAGAAACCCAAGTGTTTTATGTTTGTACATCCCAGAATAGAAAGTCAATTCTCTGAGATCTGAGATTCGCAATGCTTAATATATTGAACGGCACACAGTGGGACCTCAGTACCTTCATGACCAAGCCCCCCAGAAGCCAACGAAAGCTCTCTATGTACAAAGCAAGGAAACATTTTCTAAGGAGGAAAGCTGTTCCTTAGTGGAATGTGCAGGAGTAAAGGGTGTAAGGAATATGTATGTTAAGTGAGAGTAGATGAACTCGACTTCTTTTGTGCATATTTTTTCCCTCAAAATGATGGAGCTTTATTGTGTATTTTCTGTATAAAAACTAAATACTCTTTTTCAAAAAAAAAAAATCAGGAAAAACTTCCTTAACTCAAAAAAAGCATAATGGGCCAATTATCACCCATAATCTCATCTCCCAGTAATACTAATTGGCAAGGATTTGGAATCGAACCTTCAAGACTTTTTTCTCACCAAAAATAGAGCACATTAGACATACTTTCAAAAACTGATTTTTCTCCACTAACAGCACAGACATCTTCTACATGTAAACATCTATATAGATAAATGTCATCATTTAAAAAGACTCAACAGCATCTATTGCCATATGAAATGAACATACCCCTCACTGGTAGGTATTTTGGTTCCCTCCATCCCCAATACTTCCCCATATCACCCAATGCCTTGATGAAATATTTGAATATGAGTATACATCTCTGTGCATTTCTTCACTGTCTCCTTAGGAAGTAAAACAAGTTACAATATAGTACCATGGTTCAAAGTGTTGACCCTGGATCTGGACATATTAAGTTAAATTCTTAGCTCTTCCACTTACTAACTTTGTGACCCCGGGCAAAGTATCTAACGTCTTTATCATCCAGTTTCATCATCTACTTAATGGGGATGATAACAGTACATAGGGTTGCTGTGTGGACTGAAAGACTTGATTCATGCACAGCCCTTAGAACAGTGCCTTTCACACGGTGAATGTACGACAAATGTTAACCACAAATGTTAACCACAACGATGCTGATGATGACGGAGGAGAAAATCCTGGAGGCAGAATTCCAGGTCACAGCTTTTGCCACTCACTGATAAACCGCACTCCAGAATGGAGTATCAATTTATTCTCCCCTTAGCAGGTATCAGAATGTTTTTGAATGGAAATGCCTAAACACAGCAGAGAGGAGTATTTTCCAGAAACACGAGTGGGGCTATCTCATAGAATAAAAATCTTTACATTTATTATCTTGATGGTTTCTACTCTACCATGAAATTCCATGCTTCTCTGCACTCTTTCTAATCTCATAAACATAATGCAAATCAGGAGAACATGTTGAAAATACCTGGAACCCTTTGGAAGGAGAGTGATAGCTTATGTTTAGATGGTCCTTTGTAATTCACAAAATGTTTTCAGCTATATTCTCATTTTGTGGAACAAATATCACCTAACTTATTGGCTGTGAGTTCTACTTTTCAACTGGAACAATCTAAATGAGGGAAGATTGGTTTACAAAGTAACCAAAGGGATGCCCTTCCCATCTTAATCTTTTTCTAGATCCTAAGACCCCACCCCTGCACCTCAGAATGAAAATGGGCCCAGGGTGCCTGTACCCTTCCCCACCACCCCCAGATGGAAAGCTCTGTACACGTCTCTTATCTTCCACTGTCACTCTCCAAGCATTCAGATGCTTTTCTCTTGGATTTTAACCTTGCAACCATAGCTCTTTCTCTTTCCTCCGTGGTAACTTTTGTATCGAATGAACACTAGGAGTTAAAGATACAATCTTGTTACCTGAAGTAGCTTGAACAATTTTAGTCTGCTCAGTTGCTTCTCCCTTCATCAATGGGGAACAATGACTAGAAATTGACAAGTAAATGCCCCTGAGCTCTTTCTATCCTACTGTTCCCCTCTCCCCACAAAAACTTCATTCTTAATTTTTCAGGCTCCTAAAGAAGCAAAGTTCAGCCTGGTATCTTCAGAACCGCCCTAGATTCTCCATTTCAGCGCCCTGCCCTCCCCAGAAGAAGAGTACTGTACTTTGTTGGAAGTTCTATGTGTTTTAGCCAAAGACCCTCAGCAGAGACATGCTCGTGGCAGAAAAGAACAAGTGACTTGTCTAAAAACTGGGCTCTAGTTCCATGTCTGATCCCTGCAGTGTTGGCTGACATAAAGGCTTATGTCTACATTAGAGAAGGAACGCCATAACTTGTACCTTGAATGTTAAAATCAAGAATCTGCTTAAAAGGGGCACCTGGATGGCTCAGTGGGTTAAAGCCTCTGCCTTTGGCTCAGGTCATGATCCCAGAGTACTGGGATCAAGCTCTGCATTGGCTCCCTGCTTGGCGGGGAGCCTGCTTCTCCCTCTCCTTCTCCCTCTGCTTCTCATTCCCATTGGTTGTGCTCTCTCTCTCACTCTCCCTCTCTCACTCTCTGTCAAATAAATAAATAAAATCTAATAAAAAATAAAGAGAGAAAATACAACTGTGGGCATTAAAATATTCTCTTACATAATTACCCACTACGCCGCTGGTGTAGTGGTATCATGCAAGATTCCCATAATTACCCATGGCCATAATCAGGGCAGTCCCTCTGTCTTAAAATACATGGTGTTTAATTTTGGTCTTCAGTGATGACATTTTTATATTGTTGCTCTTTACATTCAATTGTGATATGACTAATGAAGATGCTAGGCACAGATTACCCAGGCACACATTAAAAAAGAAAAAAAGAAAAAACTACTGCAAATTGTAAGGCTTTCCTTTGCTGGGTATCTGCAGCTGCCATCTCCAGGGTGTGCTGTTCTTTTGGGTCCTAAGTCTTTGCTTGTTATCAGCCTCTTCCTTAATTCTCTTTGGTTGGTCTGCAGATATTATCAACCACCTTTTGCTGAGTATTTTCTCTCATTTGCCATCGTACAAAATGCTATAAGGACTACAAAGAAAAGAGCAGATGCTACCTCTCTCCTCAAGGAGTCTTTAAGTTAGTTGGGGGTCCAGGCCAACATATTTAAGTTAATAAATATGCCATCTTTTTTTTTTTCTTTTGTATGGCATATTACCTTTCCATTAATGCTAATGTAAATAAAGTGAGCATATCAAAGTGCAGTAAGGTATGGGTGACCACAGAAGGTTTAAAAGAAAGAGCGGTAGAGAATGATAATATTTTGTACATACTGTATGCCCATTTCCTAGAACAGCGGCTGACATGTAGAAGACACCCAATAAATATTTATAGAACAAAGTCTCTCCTCTCATGACCTGCCGTCTATTTTAAAGCTAAGGGACCAGGTGTTTTCCAGGACACGTACCTTCCCCAAAGGGCCCCTGAGTCATTACAATTTCCATCAAGTTGTGCAGTTTTCTGGCAGTCATCCCAGAGGGCGCAATGCCTCGTCTCCCAAGTTCATGTGTGCTGCTTCTCTGGGGACAGTGCCCCCGGAGCTTGGTCTGTACTTCTAATGAGACTGGGGGGGTTTGGTGGGTGGTGGGGAGCAGCAAGGTGGTGATACAGGTCTGCAGTGGTGAGGCTGCTTCCTCAGCAAAGCACTCACCCCCACTCCCAGTGGCCACCCCATGGCCCGGAAAAGGCATTCAGCCATGCCATCTTGGATCTTAGGGCTGGGTTTCATGAGAGCCACACTTGTTTACAAAGGCATCTCCACAGTGTGCTCTCACTTAGCACTTCTTTGAGGGTGCTGATGAGGAAAGAGAACCTGAGGCTGAGTCAAATGGTAGAAGGCAAACACACCACCTCGCCCTCTCCAGGCGGTGAAGCTTCCTCCTGGGAGAGCCATCCAGGAAAGGGTTAGCGTTGTTCTGTTCCCCCCTCCACCTGAAATGCCTTCAGTCCTTGCCAGTGGCTGGGCACCTGCAACCTTGAAGACTCAGGCCCCCGTGGGCCAGTTTGCTTGCCCCACTGGCGGAGATTCAGTTACAGATGTGCTGACAGGGGATGCTGGAAAAAGTCCTATTTCTGAACTCCATTTCCCCACCTATAAAATGAAGTTTGGGAGCTAATTGATTTCTCAGGGCCCTTTTCTAGCTCAAAACTTCATCTTTAAATGGGCCATGTTCTCCAGGGAGAGACTGAGGTGGACAAAGGAGCCCGCCCCTTCACCTGGAGCCTGAACAATCAGGGAAAGGCCCGCCTTCAGAGGGGTCTGGTGCAAGGATAGGACTAAGGCTGGCGCCATTCCTTCCATGCAAGTGTTCACGTTCTCAACTCCTCATTAATGAAAATCTACAATGAATGGTTACCATGTGCCCCAAAGAGTGCAAAGCCATAACAGAAACACAAGCTTTGTCCCTGCGAGGAGTGAAACAGCCTACCTCACCCACCATAGGCCAGGTTATGGAGATTTTAAGGAGGCACCATGAATGCTGAGGTTACTAGAAGGTGATAGGCAGACTTATGAATGATTTCTCATCACACAACTCCTCACTTCTCACTGTAAATTGAGTACATAGTCAAGTAGCATAATCTGGGATTACTGCAAAACCAATGTGATTTTGGATAAATGTATGTTTTGTTTTGTTAACCCCAGAGGCTGTGTGAGGAACTGAGAAGATATATATAGGCTGGGTTTTACCCATTCCTTTGATTTGGCTTTCTCCACCACTCAGTGTTACCTCATGCTGCTTTTAGTACTTTAAGTTTTATCCCAGTGATTCTCAATGGTGGACTTTTCCCAAACCACAAAGCCCTTCACTGCCCTAATGAGCCTCTACACTGATAGGAGTGTGTGAAATCCCTTAGGTGTGTTGAGGTGGAAAAAAAAAAAAAAAAAAAAAGAGGCTCTATTGCTTTGGGATATGCTAAGGGCATTTCTCCCTTTGGCTCAAGAATGCTCTGTCAAAAGGAGTGCTGTCTCAAAGGTGACTGTCTGGCCCAGGCTGGTGCCTCTCTTTGTAGAAAGGTGACGTCTTTGCCCTCGGGGGACCTCAAGCATGTCTAGAGGTAAGGAGCAAAGACAGTGTTTCCAAGGGTGTCATGGTGCTTATCAGTCACCAACCCAGCTTTTTGTCTCTGTCTGATTCAGCTCCCAGTCCTCTCAGTAGTTCCAGTTTCTTGGGGGCAGGGCAAGCTGTTTTATGGCTTGCTGTAGAGATTTGCTTTAATTACTAACATATCACAGAGATAAACCCAAGTTTCCAACACACACAGGAATAGAACAGCCCTAGAAAATAATAGCCCTATAAAAGAGGACTTGGAGTGGCTGGAACTGAGAAGGAATAAAAAAAGAGTAATAAAAAAAAATTAAATGTCAGTATCAAGCATATTAGTGGAACTGAAAATCCCTGTGAGAATAATAAAACATCTTCAACTTAATAATAATAAAGATGCATTTGACTTAATAATGGGGGAGATGAACCAAGAATTTGCATCTTGTTTCCTTCCAGGTTTTTCTTCACAAATTCTATTTTACTTAAGAGAAGCGAAGTTCAAGCCTACTGGATAATCAGCCTTTCAGGGATGTATGGAGGGTAGGGACTCCCATAGCCTCTATACCCACTATGAAGTGAGCTAAAAAGCATGAATGATAATTGCAGTTCACAGCGCTCAAGTTAACTATAAAACAGCTCCTACCAGAGCAGAATTTGAGCCCTGGAAGGGTAGTCTGAAGTGGTGTAGTAGATTGTGTTTCAAAAGATGGCTGCGACAATCTCTTCCATCAAGAGGTAGAGTCTGTTTCCCCTCCTTTTAAATCTGGGTTAGCCCCAGGCCTTGTTTTTATCAAAAGAAGATGATGAGTGGTGGTATGCACCTTCTCACGCTGGGCCCTAAGAGATCATAGCTTCTGCTTCACTACCGGGAATACTCATTCTTGGAATGCAGCTGCCATGTAAAGAAGCCCCAAGTCAGCCAAGTCAAGAGGCAGAGATGGGCCCCAGCCTCCTTGCCAACCCTGCTAAAGGACCACACATGTGAGCAAAGCCATCCTGGTCCTCCAACCCCAGCTGTCATCCGAGAGCAGCCTCATGAAACATGCCAGCTGATACCGTGTAAAGCAGATGGACGATGTGTCCGACTGAGCCCTGGCCAATGCCTGACCCCTAGAGTTGTGAACAAATGAAATGGTTCTTGATTAAAGGCATTAAATTTGGGAGTAGCTCGTTAATGCAGCAAAAGATAATCAAAAATGTTGAAAACCTCCATTTTAGGAACAGGTTAGTCACTTATTTTGAGAACTTGGGCAAAGACAATTTGCGAACTCAAACCCACCTTTCTGGTTTTTAACAATCCACTGAACAGGGGGAAAGAGGAGGAATTAATTCCCTTAGAGTCTCCATAGTGAGTCTTATTAGCACTTCCAGATGGGACTTCCTAATAGGAAGCTTTCAAGAGGAAATTGGTGTTTCTCTGTAAGCTCTTGAAATAGAAACTCTTCATTCTCTTTGGGGCTTCACTGATGCTCTTCTGCCCACTACCCGTAGAGCCCCTTCCTGCTGTGGAAAACTAAAGTCATTTCTGTTCATATAATCACTTGATATTATAGGGAATTATTGCTGGTGTCTGGGGTACAAGTATGTTCTAGAGTCTTCTCCCTGGTGAGGGTTACCACACAACACACTTCTCCCTGGTGAGTGTTACCAAAAGGGTAACCCAAGCCCCTTTTCAGTGTCTGATTCTGGCTATGATTCCCCAGCCATTCAACACTGCCTCTACGAAATCATCTCTTCTATTTCCTTCTGGCTAGCCATACTTTATGCTCTTGGGTGATCTGCAGTTAGAATGCATCAGGTATGTGGAGAGGTGGCTGCTTACTGGCTTCTTCCTTTTAGACCACATCATTGCCACTGATGGGAGGTTCCCATCTACCATAAAAGGATTAATTTGATTTAATGAACAGAAGCACAGGCTGAGGGCTTAGGAGAAGCTTTCCCAAAGGTTTAGTTGATGCTATGTTTTTGTATGTGAAAATTTTGCTTTGGGGTTGTGAACTCTTTAAAACAAACAGTTGAGGTCATTGTTAATGGGAGACAGGATGACTCGCATAGCTTCTGTCAAGACTGCTTTTAGGGAGGAAATGCAGCAAACAGGGTTGGGCCTTTTCACAATGATCCATCTTTCAAAAGCATGAGTGAATGCCCCATCTCATTAATCATAAGACTCTGGCTTACACTGCAAATGGGGAGCAAGAGCTACTCATGAGGCCATCATATCTTTCCTCTTGCTGAGTAGTGAGAGAGGGCCAAATAATCTCATCTTCTTCCTACTTGCTATTAAAGAACGCCTCTCTGGGCAGGCTGTGCACAGAAAAAAGGAGTGGACATTCAAATTATTAGGTCCTATTGTTCTATGTCTCTCTTCTGAGGTAAGACATTAGGGAGGAAAAATCTTATTTCATTCCGGGATTGCCCTGGGCTAGGTACAAGTTCTATCACGTCTCTTCAATTTACCATCCGACTGTCACCTGGTAACCAAGAAGGCCAAAGCAGATGCATCTTCTACCTCACATGATCTCACCAACATGTCTCACTCTCCTACCTAACACAATGCTTATTTTACCTAACCTTAATTTTCAAGAAAGAAACCAATACCCTTCACAAAAATGACCAAGGAAATCGAAGCAAAATAAAAACTCTGCAGGAAGGAACAGCTCTTGAATTTACCAGACAGCTGAGGTTGCAAAACCAACTAGCCTGAAACTCAAAGGAAGACAAGTACTTTCAAGCAGACATGAAACATGAGTGCTTGCTTACCTGGGGCGGATGCTGGGTACCAGGCAAGCAGTCAGCTAGAACTGTTAACAAGTTGCTAGTGTGGACTAGCATGAGTGTGGACTAGCGTGAGAGTATAGAATTTTGGGGAGCAATACACAAGAGGAGTCTGCACACAAAAGGAGACTTTCTCACAAACCTCATTGTTCAAGAGATTGGGAGCAGAACAAGAGACAAGAGAAGGCTTCCTTCATGGTGGAGGCCTGGGGAAATGTACAGTTGCCACTTTAGGAAAGGAACAAAACCCTGTCCCAGATGTTTCTACTCGTTCTCCACTACAAAACAAAGCCTTAAGCTGCTTAGGAAAACAAAATGAAACAAAAACAACCCACAACCCTGTATCTACAGGGGAGAAACAGAAAAAGGACTGGGTCCAGATCATTAAAGGTCCCTTACTGCTGAGGGATAGACAGGATCACTGAGAACAGAAAATGTGAATACCTCCACTCCTCATCACCAAGCTAGCAAGCAACAAATAACCAATGTCAGCAGTAAACTGCTGGTGGAGAGATACTCTGAGATGAAGCACAAAGTGAAGACCTAAAACAAGGAAGATCACTCTTACTATGCTCTTCAACATTGTAGTGAAGGTTTCAGGTAATGCGGTAAGGCCAGAAAAAAGGGCTCACAGAATAAAAAGAGAAATAGCACTATTCACATATGATAAAATTGTCTAGATAGAAAGTCCCTCCAAAATCTACAAAAAAAGCCATTAGTACTAATAAGTAAGTTTAGTTTAGTAAGATCACAGGATACAAGACCACTATGTGAAAATTAAAAAAAAAAAAAAACCCACTCTATTCTAATGCTATATACTAGCAATACAAAATTAGAAATTGAAGACGGTTAAAAAAAATCGCCATCTATAACAATACCAAAAACCATACTTAGGTGCCAGATTTGTATGCTGAAAACTACAAAATGATGAAAGAAATCAAAGACAACCTAAATAAATGGAAAGATATACTATGTTCATGGATTGGGGAACTCAAAGTTGGTAAGATGTCAAATTTTCCCAAACTGATCTACAAATTAAACACAATCCCAATTAAAGTACCAGCAGACTATTTTCAGTAGGAATTGACAATCTGATTCTAGAGTTTATATAGAAAAGCAAGGAAACTTGAAAAGCCAAAAAATTTTGAAAAAGAAGAGCAAAGCTGGAGGATTCATACTACTTATTTACAAAACTTACTTCAAAAGTAGTCATGACAAAGTAGTATTAGTAAAATTATAGACCTACAGATCAATGGGCCAGAAAAAGAGTCCAGAAATAGATGTAACACACATGTATGATCATGTTTTTGACAAAGGTGAGAAGGAAATTCAACAAAGAAAAGAGAGCTTTACCAACAAATGGTGCTGGAAGAATTGAATAGCCTTTATATTAGTATCCTGTGACTACTGTAACAAAGTAACACAAACTCCCTGGCTTAAAACGATAGAAACTGATTCCTTCTCAATCCTACAAATGAGAAGTGCAAAATCAAGGTGTTAGCAGGACTGCATTCCCTCTGAAGGCTCTAGGGGAAAAGCTCTTCCTTGCCTCTTCCAGCTTCTCATGGCTGCAAGTATTCACTGGCTGTGGGCACATCATTCCAGTCTCTGCTGTAGTCACATTGTCTCCTCCTCTTCTGCATGTTTCAAAAATCCCTCTGCTTCTCTCTTATAAGCAAACATGGGATTGCACTTAGGGCCCATCTGAATAATACAGGATAAGTGCCTCCTTTCAAGATTCGTAATCATGGGGCACCTGGGTGGCTCAATGGGTTAAGGCCTCTGCCTTTGGCTCGGGTCATGAGTCCATGGTCCTGGGATTGAGCCCCGCATTGGACTCTCTGCTCAGCAGGGAGCCTGCTTCCCTTCTCCTCTCTCTGCCTGCCTCTCTCCCTACCTGTGATCTCTGTCCATCAAATAAATAAATAAAATCTTAAAAAAAAAAAAAGATTTGTAATCATGTTTTTCACCTCATAAGGTAATATGTATAGGTTCTATAGATTCGGGCATGGACATACCTTTTTGGGGGCCACAACTCAGCCCACTACAGCCACATACAAAAAAATATACATTATCTCATATATAAAAGTTAACTCAAAATGTATCATACACCTAAATGTAAAATCTAAAACTTAAAGAAAACTTTTGTGATCTTCTCTTAGGCAAAGATTTTTTAGCTATATCACAAGATGCGCAATACATAAAATTCTAAAAAATTGATAAAATCAGACCTCATTGAAATTAAGAACCTCTGCTCTTTAAAAGAGGATGGCAAAACAGCATGGACTAGGAGGAAATATTTTCAAACCACATACATAATAAAGAACTTGTATCCGGGATATAAAACGAACTTTCAAAATTCAGCAATAAAAAAAGAGCCCCACTTGAAAAAATGGGAAGAAGACATCAGTCATTTGGGAAACACAGATTAAAGCTGCAATAAGATCACTATGCACCTATCGGAATTGTTCAAATTTAAAACAAAGTTATACGCCCAGTTTGGAAAACACTTTGTGGAAATGTGGAAAACACATTTGAAAAATTTGGGAATTTTTCATTAAGGCTCAGCGCACAACTCAGCAAGCCCACTTGTAGGTATTTATAAAGGTTAAATGAAAACTTATGTTCACAGCAAAATCTGTACATGAATGCTTACAGGGGCAGAATTCATAACTGCAAAAAAAACTGGGAACAACCCAGATGTCCTTTAACTGGTGGATAAACAAACAGTGGTCCACCCATACAAGAGAATACTACCCACCAATAAAAAGGCACGAGTTACAGATCATGCTACAATGTGGGTGACTCACAAATGCAAAGAGAAAGAGAGCAAACTGCAAAAGCTCCATATTGATTGGGGAGGGTATGTGATACGGTGAGTGCTGTGAAGTGTATAAACCTGGCAATTCACAGACCTGTACCCCGGGGGCTAATAATACATTATATGTTTATAAAAAAAAGTAAAAAAAAAAAGCTCCATATTGTAGGATTCCATTTATATCACATTCTGGGAAAGGCACTATGTGGGAACAAAACTCAGATGAGTGACTTTCAGAGGCTGAGCATGAAGAGAGAGTTTGATGCAAAAAGGATGAAGGAATTCTTTAGCATGATGGAACTTTCTACATCTTGGTGATGATGATGGTTGCATGACTGCATGTACCTGTTAGAGCTGTACAACACAAAGTAAATACTGATGTAGGTAAATATGGAAATTATATCTCGATAATAAACTACCACCAACAATAAACCAACAATGACAATAAAAGCGGTGCCAATTTATGTCCCAAGTAGCAGTAGACATCAAAGCCAGTTTCTGTACCTGTTCCGGTAATGCACATATATATATATATATCTTTTTAAAAATGTACTACCTTGATAGAAATATTATCTTATTATTGCTTTTATTTTCACATTCTTGGTTATGGAAGAATCCACATATTTATTGTCTTTTTGTGGTATTTTGTGGGTTTCCTGTTCATACCTCTTGTCTACTTTTCTGTGGGCTTTATCTTATTGATTATTGACTAATGGAAGGTCTATCTATATCCTGGATATTAATCTTTGGTCAATTATAGATATTGAACATATTTTCTGTGACTCTGCCACTTGTATTTTAACTCCGTTTAATAAATTCTTACCAAATATCAATAAACTTTCTATTTATTCTTTTACATTTTCCTAGCAGACAATTATTTATAATCACTAACAATTTTTTTCTTTTCTTTATCCCTTATATCTGCTTGTCTTATTCAATAGCCAGAATATACAGTACCATAATACTGATGACAGTGAGCATTCTCTCACTTTTTTAAAGATTTATTTGAGAGAGGAACAGAGCCCGCGCGTGCACACATGGCAGTGGCCAGGAGAGGGGAGGGTGGGCGGAGGGAGAGAGAATCCTCCACTCCTTGCTGAGTGTGGAGCCCAATGTGGGACCCACCTTGGGGCTTGATCCCAGGACCCTGAGATCATAACCTGAGCTGAAATCAAAATTGGGACGCTTAACTGACCGAACTACTCAGGCACACTGGCAGTGAACATTCTTGTTTAATTTTCTTACTTTAGTGATTTTTTTTTCTATTCTCATCTGCTGGTAATGTTAGATAGCCTGGTATTTCGCAGATAAACCTTATTTGGTCAAAACAGATTATTCTTTTAATACGCTGTTGAATTCATTCACCAGTGTTTTGTTTGAGATTTAAAAATCTATGTCCTAATTCAAAATGATGTATAGTTTGGTTTTTTGTACTTTCATAAATGCAACTTCCAGAATTAGGCTAATTTTATAAAGTGAACTAAGAAAATGTTCTGTTTTTTTCTTAAGTTCTGATAGAATGTGAAGAGATTGTACAGGAACAAATTTAAATAGAATTATTCACTACAAACAACCCTCATCAGAGCATTCTTCAGTCCTCAGTCCTCTTCACTTATTTTAAATTAGTCCCTCTCTTTCAGTACATATTTTTGTTCCTAATGACAGTAATATGTTTAGCTGCTTACCTATAAAATACATAAGATGGGTTCAGAGTGTAACACCAATATTATCAGACTATAATGAACCTGTGAGTAAAATTATAACTTTTTTTGCAATTCGTTTGTGTTAAGAAAACTTAGCTGTTTTCAAAAATAACTTGAAATTATTATTTGTTCTTTGTGTTATGTTATCAATTTAGTATATAATTAGGTTAATTTATTTCTGTTTTCATGCAATTATTGTCTGCTTTACTTCTTCCCTTTTGATTTAATTAAAAATTTCAGATTTTGAAATAATCACAAACTTACAGAAAAATTGAAAAGTGTTGTACAAAGAACTTTACAACATTTTTTTCCTAAGCCCTTTGAGAGCAAATTGCCAGTCTGATGTCCTACTATAAGCACAATATAATAATCAAAGTCAGGAAATTAACACTGATATATTACTATCATCTTGTTCTCAAATCCTATCCAAGTTTCTCCAATTGTCTCAGTGTCTTTTAGAACCAAAGGATCCAGGTGAGAATTAAAAATTTCATTTAGTTATCATTTCTTTAGTTGTCTGAAAACTACAACAGCTTCTTGGCTTTCCTTGGCCTTCATGACCTTGAGACTTGAAGATTATAAATCAGTAATTTAAAAGAATGTCTCTCAATTTGGATTATTTATCTCATGTTCTCCTATGATTAAATTCAGATGATTCATTTTTGGTAAGAACATTACACAAATGATGCCTTTTTTTTTTTCCTTCACTGCATCTTATCAAGTGGCACATTAGTTTAAATTGCCCTGTCCCTGATGATGTTCACTTTGATCACTTGAACAAGGTGGTATCTGCCAGGTTTTTCCACTATAAATACATATTTTTCTTTCTCTTATTAAGTATTTTATGGGAAAGTCCTTTGAATGTATGTAAATATCCTTTCCTCATCAAACTTTCAATGTATTCAGTTATTTATTCATATCTGTGTGGACTTGTGATTTTGATACGATTTGTTACTACAATAATTTACTTTGGTGTTCAAATTATCTCTAATGGAGCCAGCAGGAGTGCCTTCACGCCGGCTTCTATATCCTTTTGACAGACTCCCATCATTCTTTCACCACTCAATTTTTGGTACAAAAAGATGTTCCAGGCTCATCTATACTTTCCCTCGAAACAGCAATTTGTCCAAAATATCCCAGTTTGTTTTAGTGGAAAATTCCACTAAAAAGCCAGTATATAGCATCAGACAAGCTTGCTCACTGTCATTGGAGTGTAACTGCTCCGACAACTTTAGGGAATACATTCGCATTACATATGTTGCTATGTATGTATATATAACACATAGATATCACTATATACATATTTACCTCTGTATTTAGTTATTTATTAAAAAAATTTTTTTTTAATTTATTTGACAGAGAGAGTATCACAAGTAGGCAGAGAGGTAGGCAGAGAGAGAAAGGAGGAAGCAGACTCCCTGCTGAGCAGAGAGCCCAATGCGGGGCTCGATCCTAGGACCCTGAGATCATGACCTGAGCCGAAGGCAGAGGCTTAACCCACTGAGCCACCCAGGTGCCCCTACTTCTATATTTATTTCTCCTCTATATTTATTTCTGAATTTATTTCCAATAAAAATTATGAGTTTACACTATAGGGTTCATTTGAGTTCTTCCCCCTTTCCATATGTAAGCCCCTTCTCTTTTTCTTTTCTTTTTTTAAAAGATTTTATTTATTTATTTGTCAGAGAAACAGAGAGAGCACAGGTAGGCAGAGTGGCAGGCAGAGGAACAGGGAGAAGCAGGCTCCCTGAAGAACACGGAGCTTGATGTGGGACTCGATCCTGGGACGCTGGTATCATGACCAGAGCTGAAGGCAGCCACTTATCTGACTGAGCCATCCAGGCGTCCCTGTAAACCCCTTTTCTGACAGAAAGTGGCTTCCATTATCCTTCATATACTCACTGATTCAATCAATCTCCCTTTAGATAATGAGTCTCCTATCTCAGCTGCTACCTTCTCCCCCCTCCCTCCTTACACTACCTCTGAGCTCCGAGTCCCCATGCTGGACTGTCCCCCTGAGTGTGTGTTCTTCTTGGACCTCACTGGCTTTGACACTTGGAGCTAGACTGGCCCCACATGTGCCATCCTGCCTCACCATTTTTGGGACCTGCCTCACTTCTCTGTGGGGATGCGCTCCTCACCAATACGCTCCTCACCAATGTGGCTCCTCTCAGGCCACCCTTCACACACAGACACCTTCATCATGCTCAGACTCTGACAGCCCACGCCCACCATTCCTCTGAAGATATTCCTCACCCTTACTCTTATTGTTTTCAGTATATAAATGTTCAAGGGCTCCTGGAGGAGAAGTAGAATGATGGAAGCTTAGAGTTGACCAATGTCTCAATTTCCAAAAATGGGGAAGAAAGTGGGTTCTGAAGACTAAAGCAGACATCTCATATAAATACCACTAATATTCTTTGACACAGTAATTTTACTGCTGGTACTGAATTTTATTCAGTTTATATTGAACCATCTGACATACTTTTAAAAAAGCATTATATACCGAAATGATCACAACGAATTTATTTGTAATAACTTAAAACTGGTAATATCCAGCAATAGGGGAATGATAGTGTAACTTACAGTACATCCATAACAATTTTAATTATGTTTGCAAAATACAGGAGAAATGCTTTTTTTAAAAAAATTTATTTATTTGACAGAGAGAAATCACAAGCAGATGGAGAGGAAGGCAGAGAGAGAGAGAGAGAGGGAAGCAGGCTCCCTGTTGAGCAGAGAGCCCGATGCGGGACTCGATCCCAGGACCCTGAGATCAAGACCCGAGCCGAAGGCAGTGGCTTAACCCACTGAGCCACCCAGGCGTCCCAGGAGAAACGCTTTTTAAAGAGTTATTTATTTGTTTGAGAGAGAGAGGGAGAGGGAGGGAGGGCGGGAAGGAGTGTGGGGGAGGGCCAGAGAGAGAGGGAGAGAATCTCAAGCAGACTCCCCACTGATCACGGATCCCAACGCCGGGCTTATTCTCACAACCCTGAGACCATGACCTGAGCTGAAATCAACAGCTGGAGGTTTAACCAACTGAGCCACCCAGGCACCTCCAGAAGAAATTTTTAAATAGTATATAAAAAATCATATAAAACTGAATATATAGTATAAGCTCAATTAGACAAAAATATACCAAAATTTACAGTGATTACTCTGGGTTATATGACAATGGGTATTTTTCCCCTTCTGAATTGTATCTTTTATACTTTTCTAAATTTATTTAATAAGCATTATTGGTTTTTAAAATGGGGAAAATAAACTTTAAGGTATTAGCCAGTACATCTCTTCACTATACTCTAAGGTAGACAAAGGAAGGCTACATACTGCTTTTAATGAACTAATGTGGTAGCAGCTATTCATAGCCATGACCAGAGAATGACTCTTCTGGATAGGAAGGTCATCTCCTTACAAGCAAGTATGGAACATTAGAAGCCAAGAGGAAAGGCGCTGTCATCTGACTATACCAGTAGCAGCAGCGACAGCAGCTATCATTTGTTGAGTACTAACCCTATGCCAAGTATTGTCTGCGTCTCTCCTTCTAACCCTTGGGAGTTCCAAGGAATTCTGTTATTATTTTCTTTTCATAGATGGGGAGACCGAGGCACTGAAAGGTTAACTCCCTCATGGTCAGACAGCTAGCATGGGCAGAGCCAGGATTTCATAGACTAGTCCAGGCCAGGCAGGTTGTAGAGGCATAAAGTTTACTAATCAGAGGAGGGAAAGGCACTGCAGCTCAGAGACCTTGCATTGTTCTCATCTAGTACACGATTCCAGACATCAGGGAGAGAGCACTTACTGCCATGAGAGAGCAATGGTTATGGATTCTTGGAGAGGGGAGAGAACACTTCCATCTCACAACAACATGGGAAGTCAGCAGACCCTGAGACAGGCAGCTGGGAGACCAAGTAAGGAAAGCTGTAGTCATCGAGGTAGGAGAAGGTAGCCCCAACCAAGGTGTCTTTCTTCTAGAGGCCAGCTCAGTGGATTAAAGGTTTACACTCTGTGCTTCCCACGGACTCCCACTATTATGCCCTATTTTCCCACTCCAGACCCACCCTGGATAATACAAATATTTGCAGGTCAGGAGAAGGTGAGGATTAAAAACCATTATGCATTTCTGGTACCTGAACTTCACCATCCCTCCCTCTTAACTATTTTCTTCCCCTTTACTCAAATTAGGATAAGGAAAGAACACACAGAGGGGGATCAAGCAGCAGGATTTCCTGAGCTGATACAGTTTGGATACCCAAGCAGTATGGAATGAGGGCGCTGACCACCTCTGCTACGTACGGTCCTTCAGCTCCAAAATGGAGATGTACATTCCAAGCTCTCACTGTGCGTAAGACTCACTCTGCACCCAGCATCTGCCAGCAGAGGAAGCAAAAGTCCCTCCAACAGGGGAGCTCCTGGTACAGCAGTCAAGACACAGTCTTCTAATAGGGACATTCCTTGTTCAAGGTAGGACAGAGGGAACTTGGTTTCAAGGGGCCAGACAGAAGAGTGCAGGTCAGGGGAAAAGACATGAGACAGTCACAGTGTGAATATGGATGCCCGAGGGTCACAATCAGAGCCTACTTCGAGGGACTGGCCCAGCATTTTTAGTTGGAAATTTCCAGGAATTGAAGAGAGGATGAACATCTTGGGAGTCTTCTTGATCATGCTTTATTTTCTTTGTGCCTCCACCGCCTTGAACAGGACTTGGCACACAACAGACATTCTGTAAGAGGTAAATGCTAATCTAGTGACTGAATGTGCCACGTGTGGAGATAATACTTTTCCTATCATTTTAATCACCTCAAAACAACCCTATGAGGCAGGGTTTAGTAATGAGCCCACTTTACAGATGACGAGAACGAGGCTAGAGAGGTTGAGTAATTGGTTTTTAAATCACTCATGGACTCGGGAGAAAAGAGAACGTGTGGTATTAGGAGCCATGAAGAAGTACAATTTTGTGAGTTTGTAGGTCCTTGTGTCAGACGAAAAATATCACCTGCCTTCCGCCAACCAAGAGCATCCCTCATAAATGTGTTATGCATGGATGTGGACAGCAAGGCCTGTGCAGTGGCTATCTATTCACGACACTGGCAAGGCGAATTCTTCAAGCCTGGGTTCTTTGATTCTGCCTTAATTTCTAGGGACTCAAGCTAGAACAAGGAGGCCACCCAGCAAAGGTCTCAGAACATTGTATGTGTGTATAAGTTTGTGTGCATACGCGTATCTACATGTGTGTATTTGTGGATGTGCTCATACCTAGAACAACTACTAATCACGTTAACTCACCAAATTCAGGTGATTAGTAATGATTTATCTGTCCACTGTCCTCCAACGCTGTTTTCATTTGTTCTCAGGACCTTTTCTTTTGCCTTTATCCCTCACTACTTATTCCAGCTTTTATATTTCCTTAAAAATTCCCTTAAAAAAAAAAAAAAAAGGAATGAAGGGGCACCTGGGTGGCTCAGTGGGTTAAGCCTCTGCCTTCGGCTCAGATCATGATCCCAGGGTCCTGGGATCGAGCCCCACATCAGGCTCTCTGCTCTGCAGGGAGCCCGCTTCCTCCTCTATCTCTGCCTGCCTCTCTGCCTACTTGTGATCTCTGTCAAATAAATAAATAAAATTAAAAAAAAAAAAGGAATGAAGAAAAACTCTGGAGAGAATGAGAGAGAGAACCAATGTTTTAGCAACTTGATTGCACCTGCAGTTGCTCGTATCTGGGGGGCTTGCTTTCCACAGGCAACAGGAGGCCTGGGTGTTCCCCGGGGATATGACTGCTGAAGCCAGAGAAAGAAGCGTGAAGGGGATGCCAGTTGCAACCGTCAGGTGGTCCGCCAGCGTGTGGATCCTGACAACCAGCTTACTGGTCTCATTTCCTAAAGCAGGTGGGAGCAGGTGGTGGTGTGGAAGGAAAGAGTACAGGACTACATGACCGTGAAAGGTCATTACCAGAGCTGGGACAGAGACCAATGGTTTGGAACACACAATCCAGGTACGGAAGCATCGTCCGCCCTCATATTTTCAGCTCCTGGGTCCAGGCAGCCATACTGCCGGAGCGCAGACAGTGCTTCCGCTGCCAAGATCAGCAGTTTATAGCATGGCTCTACACAATTTTACCTCTTTCATTTTTCTCCTCCTAGCATTACTCATTCTTTTAATTGTTAGTTTACTACTCTTGTGTTCCTTCTCTTCCCTCCTCTAATCTAAGCTGAGTCAAATGAGGGAGAGGACTTGGTTTTGCTAGAGGGTCAGCCACAGGCTGTCTCTCCTCCTGTTTTCTGCTCGGGCCCCAAACCGGTAGCACTCCCTAAATATTAAATAATGAGGCTGCTGATTCCTTCAGCCTCAATACACTCCCTAGTTGTAACTGGTATTATCACACTTCCGGTGTGCCTCACTGTATTTTCGTAATCATTCTTTGGGATCGGTAGGACAAAGATCACTAGGATCTCATACATCTGTGAAGAAACTCAGGCTCAGAGAGGTTAAGGGATTTATATTGGTGGAGCCACGGCTGAATACTGGTACATGTACTGTGAAGTTACCGGGGACCTGACTCATGCCACAGCCTCAGGTAAAGCCACTTATCCCATTTGTGTCTAATCTCTAATATGGGGATAAAAGTACCAACTTGCTTCCCAGGGAAGCTGCAGGGATTAATTAGCCAATTAAACAATTATCAAGGGATTTGGAGATTCCAAATGTTACATAAATGTTTTAATAAGCTTTTAATGTTAAGGTTACATTAGGGACCCAAGGGTGGAAATGAAGTGAATTTATCTGTGAGTGCTTCTATTTTATAGGGTCTACAAAGTGCATAAACTAAACTGAGCTGGTATAGGGAATATGCCCAGCTCTTTCTAAATGGCTCCTAGGTGTTGGCCCAGCTACTTGCAAGTCCTATCTCTGCTTTCCCTCCTCTACTTGAACCCCAGCAGATGGCGGCTCTCCAGCCAGCCAAGGTAACAAGAAAACACGGAGAAGGGCTGGCTCCCCATGTCCCCTGGGGCAGCTGAGATAATCACAAGCAGACTCCTACAGTCCTTCCAGATGGGCACTCTGACCTCCAAGAAAACATCCCAAATAATTTCCAGGGCATTCCAAGCATGTATGGTGTGGCAATGGCCATTAAGAAATGACCCAGACGTGGCTAGGGTCTTCATGCTCTGGTTTCCCTCTCTTCACTGAAATTCGTTTAACTTGGATTATGACAAGTCGGTACTACTGTGTAGGGAAACCAGCGACAACTTAACTCATAGCAAAGAAAATATCTGAAGTCAATTTTACTTTACGAGGAGAGAAACCGCTAAGACCCAAGGGAGACAGGGTGTGTGATGACACATGAGTCTAGTGCTCATCTAAAAGATGGTGGCCTGCTCCCCATTGCTCAGGTCATGACTCTACCCAAGTTAGCCCCCACCCCCTTCTGTGTCGTAGCTCTGCCAATCTGTAAACAAAGACAATGGCCTCTGTCTGAAAGCTGCCTCAACTGGAAGTCACTTTAAGCTAGAACAGATAATCAACTGGTATATTCAGTTTCTTCATTTGAAAGGGAAGGATAAAAGAAGCTACCCACAAATTTTAAATGATAAATCATGCCCTCCATCCCCTGGAATGTTACTCTTCTCTCAGATATCTGCTTGAATAACTATGTCATTTCCTTCAAGGCACTGTTCAAATCTCATCTCAGTGAGGCCTGCCCTGTCTCATTTAATTCTGTAACTTGTCCCCCAGCCCCCCACACTTTACCCCTTTCCCGTTACCCCTGTTTTACTTTCTTATTCTTTCCACAGTACTTCCCCCCTAACTAGAACTGTATTGCTTATTAAGTATTCTTATTACTTAAGTATCTCCTCTCTCCTCCATCCTCAATCGGAAGCTCCCTTAGGTCAGGAATTTTTGTCCGTTTTGTTCAATGATGTGTCTCTATTGCTTGGTACACAGCAGAGGCTCAGCAAATATTTATTAAATGAATGAATGACCCTCAAAGAATAATTTATTTTTAAATTACTCGAGGGTGAGAGGTTAACTTTTTTTGAATAGTCACCATACACAACTCAGGGCTTGGGCCCAGAAGATATTTAAAAACATATTCTAGTTGATTGACGTATGTATCTGAAAACCATAAATACCTTGTCACTGTCTTTTTTTTTTTTTAAAGATTTTATTTACTTATTTGACAGACAGAGATCACAAGCAGGCAGAGAGGCAGGCAGAGAGAGAGGAAGGGAAGCAGGCTCCCTGTTGAGCAGAGGGCCCAATGCGGGGCTTGATCCCAGGACCCTGGGATCATGACCTGAGCCGAAGGCAGAGGCTTTAACCCACTGAGCCACCCAGGCGCCCCCACTGTCTTCTTTTATCTGTTTTCTCTTTGGTTTTGGGAAACCCTGAGGATTAACCAGCCAGATAAGAGGGCCAAGTAAGGGAGGTGAAGCTGGGTAGAGTCAAGGGATATGAAGGCAGACATCCAGAGTACTCACAGTGCTAAGTCATTAAGAGCTTCACAGAACCTGCGAGATTCACTAATGGTACAGTCGGAGAGAATGGGGGACTTTAAAAAACATTTACAACTTCTGTCCTTTTGCTGGCTGGACCCCACTACCTTCTAGGCACTGAATAGTAATCCTGTAAGATATAGGGAATACCAAGATTGCCACTGAAAAACAGAGAGCCAAGTGACACACCACACAGATAATCACCTACACGTTGTAGTGGGGAAAGGCTCCGTATGAGAAAAGTTCATGAGGCCATGTGTGTGTCCAGAATTTATCATAGAAAACTTTCTATAAGAAAGGCAGACCTGAAAGAATGAAAGGAAATGTTTATGTGTAGACACAAGAACAAGTACGGAAAAATTATATTTTTTACAGGCAGAGGTGAAGGTACTGAACAATTCATTCAAGAAATTTCTTAATCATTTTTTGTGATAAATATAATTCTGTTTCACCATAATCCAATTTAACTTTTATTATTTCCAGAATCATTTTTAAAGACATCTTTACCGTGTATTTGAGTGTCACTAAACCTAGTTATGGAATCTCAAAAACAAACAAACAGTCCTGGGCTAGAAGCTACTAAGCGTGTTGTCAGCTGGGGAGAGCACACAGCCTTTCTTCTTGTGATTAAGTGCTTTGTACTTGGGTCCTTTTGGGGGCACTGGTACGATTCTCAGCAAATATCTAATACTCATCCTGGCCTATCCTGAGACAGGCCATGTGGCTAGCTGGGGCTACATTAGTAATTTTCCTGGAAAATACTATCATCGCACCATGAGCTGGGTATTTCACTTAACATACCCCCAACACTTCAAATACCTCATCACAGGCTATGCCGAGCCCTAACTGGGCAGGGGAAACTTTCATGCTGGGGATCCCCTCATATATTTATTATTCTTCCTTAGTAACTGAACCAATCAGTGAAGGCTGACAGCGAAGACACCAAGAGGAGAGGAGACACTTGCTTTTATGTGAGGACCTAAAGTACATTTTCTCTTCAGAGACTTAAAGCTTTCTATGTGAGTCACCAGCACCGAAAATGTGCGGTGGTGACAGCATCTGTGTTCAGTACGTCTGAGACCATCCACTCTGTCCCGAACCTCCCAAAGAATACCGCTGTGTTTTTCTTGGTCACCAGCCCCCACTTTATCTGGCAAGAAGGTAGAAAGGCAGAAGAAGTTATAAGGGTTCACTGATTTCAACAGCTAATAGCCACTGGGAGACTACTATTCAGAAAATGTGGGGAAACACACACACACACACACACACACACACACACACACTCCAACTTGTTTTAAATCATTGGCCCAAACACATTTCAATTTTGGGAAAGTGAGTAAGGCACCAAGTTATGAGTGCAGTTTATAAAAGATAAAGATCTGAGTCACCCTTTGTGGTTACAGATTATGAAACCACTTTGGGCTCTCCCTAGACCATGTTCCCCGTGAATGTTAGGCTGCAAACAGAGCGAGCAGAAGGGAAGTGGCTCTGACTACGACCCCTGCTGAGGTTTTGTCATAAGCATCCTTGTGTACTTTCTGATTTGATTTTTTGCCTTTGTGATCCTTTCCCCTTGTGTGTATATATCATCTAATGAAAAGGCCTTTTTTGAATTAACATGGTATTTGGAAAAAGAACATGAGCTTCTGGGGCACCTGGGTGGCTCAGTAGGTTAAGCCTCTGCCTTCAGCTCAGGTCATGATCTCAGGGTCCTGGGATTGAGCCCCACATGGGGCTCATGGGGGAGCCTGCTTCCCCCTCTCTCTCTGCCTACTTGTGATCTCTGTCTGTCAAATACATAAATAAAATCTTAAAAAAAAAAAAGGACATGTGTTTCTGTTCTATTATTAAATACATTTATAAAGAGAGAAAATGTTCTCAGACTCTAGTAGATGCCTTTTTTTGTTTGTTTATTTGTTTGTTTGTTTGTTTGTTTTAAAGCAAGAATCCTATAACACTTCAGGAAAATAGAGTCCTTAACATAAACTCTTAAATGGTGTGGGCCATGATAGGTTTTTGGGCAGAGAGTGACTGTGGAGCTTAGGAATTCAGATTTGCCTCATCTGACCACCTTGGAGGTAAACACACTGCTCTGCCTTTTCCCAGCTAGTTGGTGATCTTGGCATCTCTTAAGCAGAACATTCTGGGATACAGACCATTCCAATTACCACAATAGTCTTGTGTTTCAAGACTGCTTGTTTATAAACACAGCCACTTTCTAGTTTAATTTCTTTCCTTTTTCAGTTTGTTGAAGCTTCAAAATCTTTTCAGAGTGCAAAAGCTTAAATAAGGATTTTTTTTTTTTAGATTGCCTGGCCATATGCATTAAAATAACAAAAGACACCTGAAACGTGCGCTGCATAAACTAGCTTCCATTCACTAGTCATCAAGAAAATGGACATTAATGCAATGAGGTGGCCATTTTGCACCTAAGAATCAACAAGTGTATTAACCACATTAACTCTTGATATCTGCAAGGTTTTGGTCAAATCAGTATACTCATGCACTGCAAACAGCATGATAACACAGCCCATGGCACTAGAAGATACATTACCTTCTGTTTTGTGAATGACAACAAGATTTCTATCCTCTGGCACAAAGATTCCACCCTTAGAAATTTACCTGAGGGGAATAATTGACTAAACTAAAAATGTTACATAAAGATGTGTATTACAGAATTCTCAGGGCAAAAAAAGAGAGAGAGAGAGAGAGACACACACACACACACACACACACACACACACAACATATATAAAATTAAAAGCAAGCTGACAAAAGGCTCTCAATAAGGGTACGAGCGCCCTTTTATGGGGGAGGGAAGTATCTCAGAATCTTCCTAGGGAAAAAAGGAAAGAAACAAATATACGTCTAGTTTAAAAGCGTACTGAGAATTACCCATTGCTTTAATTTTCTTTTAGACACAAGGTTGCTTTATTTTATAATTTTAAATAATATTATATTATTCATGTTCATATATATATATGAGCATTCAATATATTAGAATATTTATGTTCATTAAAAAGAGGTATGGGTAAACAAAGTTTGATACATTTCAATAGCCAGTCTAATAAGCAGAAAACTAGAAAAAGCAACTTAACCCTAGTTATCAGTGCAGTTGAGTATTTTATGTGTCAGCTCTTGAGCTAGGTTCTTGCATTATCCTTTCTGTAATTTTTGTATCCCTAGGTCGGAGAGGAGATGCAACATGTGAAAATTCACTATCCAGAACCAGGTAGTAAAGAGAAGAATTCATTGGTTGTCCCAGAGGGCAGGGAGGTGTCTGAAGTTTGGGTTTTTAAGCCCACGTGGGGCCTGGAGACAACAACTCAGATGTGCCTACGGAGTGGGGTTAGACCTGGAAGTTGCCGTGTAAAGATAAGACCCTTCAAGGGCTGAGCTTCAGTGAAACCACAAACCAGAAAACAAATCTATCCTCTGGTGTAGGACGATATAAGGAAATCTATTTATTTATAACAAATGAAATACACTGTTTGAATTTTCCTTTCCTGGAATATTTTCCCAATATTTCCCAATATATTCCAAACAATATATTGGACATTAATTCATAGGAGTCTATAAAATTTCTTCATTAGTATCCTTCAAACAGTTATAAATCACAATTCACTGAATGACTTCTTATGTATGTACAAGTACATAAATCTGTAGGACCGAGTCCTTGGAGGGGAACTATGGATCAAAAGATAGGCACCTTATTTTCCCTCCTTAGCAGGTGTACCCATCTAGATGACTACAGCAATGCATGTGCCGATGTCTTTATATCCTAGCAAACACATTGTGTTGGTAACTTCTAAAAGAATAGAAATAGAACGTAAAACCATCAGACGAAAGGGAAAAAGGGCAAAGGAGATTTTAAAAAATCAATCAAATAGAAGGAAGGCAAAGAGACCAGAGGTATAATGCCCAAATGCAAGGGAGTACCCTGGATGGGTTCCTGAAATAGAAAAAGACTTTGGTAGAAAAACTGGTGAAATCTGACTTAAGTCTACGGTTAGTTAATAATAATGTACTAATTTCTTATTGTGATAAATGTACCATGTAATAAAGGAGATACTAACATTCAGGGCAACTGGATAAGGGCATATAGAAACTCTCTGCATTATCTTTGCAACTTTTCTATAAATTTAAAATTATTTCCCTCCAAATTTTATTTTAAAAAACAACAGGGAAAAGAGGAAGGCCATCCCAGCAGGGGAGGAGGGTATTATAAGCAAAGACATGGAAAGGAGAAATAGCACTAATTATGCAAGGAACTAACTACACAGTTTGGTGTTCTGAAGAGTAAAGTTGTATCTTTGAATGCATGAGTTCATTATCACTTCTTTTCTCCAACATCCCTTTAACAATCTTGATCTATGTACATGTGGGTTTTCATGTTTTAAAGAAAAAGTGTGAATTTAGGTTTTGTATTCACTTTAATTAGATCATAGCACCATCACCAAACCATTGCCATTCTGGTAGTAATGAGGGAGGAACTAGCTTCATTCATGAAGTCAGTAGACTTGGGACATCAATGAATTGGTGTTCGAGTTATGTAAACAGCCAAGTGGTGATGGAAATATTAAATTGGACATCCCCATCAATTAAATAATGGCAAAAGCAGAATAAATGCTTTGAAATTAGGGACAGTATGTTTCCTCCCTCTTAATCAGAAGCAAATAGTCTGTATATTGGTCAGGTAGATAGGAAACAAAGGGATGGTAAATAGTGTAGAGATTACTTCAAAATAAAATCTTTAAAACAAAAAAGAAGCCATAAAACAAATCTCAAGAAACACCATATTCTTTGAATTAGGGCAATAAAATTACAAACA
Source organism: Mustela nivalis (assembly GCF_964662115.1). Taxonomy (NCBI): domain Eukaryota; kingdom Metazoa; phylum Chordata; class Mammalia; order Carnivora; family Mustelidae; genus Mustela; species Mustela nivalis. The sequence continues at coordinate 51,066,100 of NC_139027.1, read as the reverse complement.
CACTCATCTGTCTTTATCATATTCCTCATTTTTCTTTTTAACAAGACAGTCTTTCACCAGGAAGCTTATAATTTTACTCAACTTACAAAAAACCAACTTGGTGGGGCAAAAAAAGCCAAGTGGGTGATACCTTTGTTTCAGCTTTATATAACTAATGTTGTTCACTCATGGTATTCATCAGGCCGAGAAGACCACCGCTGGTGGAGGAATAGTATTTGTAAAGGCAAAAAGATATAAAAGAGCAAGGCCTTCCAGAGGAAAGTATGACTGAGGCATTGGGTGAGAGGGAAAAGCACAAAACAAGCTATTAATGGGGGAAAACTGAGAACTTTTCCCCTGAGGTCAGGAACAAGACAACGATGTCCACTCTCACCATTTTTATTCAACAGAGTGCTGGAAGTCCTACCGTAATGATTAGACAAGAGAAAGAAATAAAAGGCAGCCAAATTGGTAAGGAAGAAGTAAAACTTTCACTGTTTGCAAATGACGTGATACTATATTATATAACATGCTAAAGATTCCACAAAAAAACTACTAGGACCCATAATTCGGTAAAGTCACAGGATAGAGAATCCATGTATAGAAATCTGTTACATTCCTATACACTAATAATGAAGCAGCAGAAAGTGAAATTAAGAAAACAATCCCATTTACAATTGTACCAAAAATCAGAAAATATCTAGGAATAAATTTAACCAAAGAGTTAAAAGACATGTATTCTGAAAACTATAAAACACTGATGAGGGGTCCCTGGGTGGCTGAGATAGTTAAGCATCTGCCTTCAGCTCAGGTCATGATCTCCAGGTCCTGGGATCGAGCCCCATGACAAGCTCCCAGCTCAGCAGGGAGTCTGCTTCTCTCTCTCCCTCACCCTCTGCTTATGCTCGCTCTGTCTCTCTCTCAAATGAATAAAATCTTTTAAAAAATCTGAGGAAAGAAATTGAAGATGGCATGAACAAATGGAAAGATATTCCAATACTCATGGATTAAAAGAGCAAGAAATGTTAAATGCCTGTACTACCAAGCAGCTTACACACATTTAATGCAATCTCTATCAAAATACCAATAGTATTTTTCACAGAACTAGAATAAACAATCCTAAAATATGTAGGAAACACAAAAGACCTTGAATAGCCAAAGCAATCTTGAACAAGAAAAACAAAGCTGGGGTATCACAATCCCTGGATTCAAGTTACATTACAAAGATACAGTAGTCAAAACAGTATGGTACTGGAATAAAAATAGACCCAAGATTGATGGAGTGGAGCAGAAAACCCATAAATAAAGTCACAAATGTATGGTCAATTAATCTTTCACAAAGGAGAAAAAAGGGTACCTGGGTGCCTCAGTTGGTTAAGCGACTGCCTTTGGCTCAGGTCATGAGCCTGGGGTCCTGGGATTGAGTCCCACATCGGACTCCCTACTCAGTGGGGAGTGTGCTTCTCCCTCTGACCTTCCCCATCTCATGCTCTCTCTCATTATCTCTCAAGTAAATAAATAAAATCTTAAAAAAAAAAAGGAGGAAAGAATATTCAATGGGAAAAAAAAAGACAGTCCTCTCAACAAATGGTTTTGGGAAAACTGGACTACTTTCCTACACCATACACAAAAATAAACTCAAAATGGATTAAAGACCTAAATGTGAGACCTGAAACCATAAAAATCCTAGAAGAGAGTGCAGGCAGTAATTTCTCTGACATTGGCCATAACATCATTTTTCTAGGTATGTATCCTGAGGCAAGGGGAACAAAAACAAAACTAAAGTACTGGGACTACACCAAAATAAAAAACTTCTGCACAGCAAAGGAAACAATGAATAAGATTAAAACGCAGCCTACTGAATGTGAGAGGATATATGGAGATGACATATTCGATAAAGGGTTAGTTTCCAAAATACAGAAAGTACTGACAAACTCGATACCCAAAAAACAAATAATCCCAACAAAAATGGGCAGAAGGCACGAACAGACATTTCACCCAAGAAGATACAGAAATGATCAACACACACATGAAAGGATGCTCAACATCACTCAGCATCAGGGAAATGCAAATCAAAACCACAGTGAGATACCACCTCACACCTGTCAGAACCTAAATTCAAAATACTTTAGAATATTACTCAGCCATCAAAAGAAGAAATCTTACCATTTGCAACAACATGGATGGAACTAGAGGATGTTATACTAAGAGAAGTCAGTCACAGAAAGACAAACACCATATGATTTCATTCATATGTGTAATTTAAGAAACAAATGAGCAGAGAGAGAGAGAAACCAAGAAACAGAATTTTAACTATAGAGAACAAACTGATGGTTACCAGAGGGGAGGCGGGGGGAGAATGGGTGAAAGAGGTGATGGGGGGAAGGAGTGCACTTGTGATGAGCACTGGGCGACGTGTGGGAGTGCTGAATCACTTTATTGTACAACTGAAACTAATGTAACAGTGTATGTTAACTATACTGGAATTAAAAGAAAAAACTTAATAAAGGAAAGAAAAAGGAGTCTGCTATGGTAGACTGGAGTCAGCAGTTTACGTTCCATCCAGGAGCAAAATATTTGGACTTTATCATTTAGGCAAAGGGGAGATCACAGGTGTCTAAGCACAAGGTTGATAAATCTGATCATTCTACTCCACTGTGGAGGATGGACTCACTCAAGAAACCAGGGATCACTTGAAGGAGCTTCAACTGGGGTGGAAGCAATGGAGATACAGAGGGACAGACTGGTTTGAGGTTCGATGAGGTTACAGAGTTGACATCACTCGATAATTTACCTGAAGACCAGGGGACTGAGCAAGGGGGAGGAAAAGAGGAATCTAGGATAAACCAAAGATTAGGAAGTTGGAGGGCCTCACTGGGTAGTGATTCAGCTAATGGGGAGAAGGAATGGAGAGGAAAGAAAAGCAGGTAGAAGTGGAGGAAAATACAACACAGGACTCAGGACAGGCTGCACTTAAAGGATAGGTGGGACAGCAGTGGGAGAGGTTAGAGGAAGCAACAGGGAGCCGAGGGGAAACAGGTAGCAATTAGTGACTGAAAAGATTCAAATCAGCAGAAAATCATCAACCAGAATCCACCTGCCATTTGCTATAAAATCACAATCTTTATGACAAGTTTGGTCCTGATCATTTATGGTCTGTAACAATAAATCAGACATCTATTCCAGACCTGGAAGAAAGCACATAATCATCAGAAGGACATTAGGCAAGGAATTCCCCCAATGGATGCCGAAGAAGGAAGGATGCCATGAAAGGAAGGGAGAGACAACTCACTGATTTGAGTATCTGTCCCATTTTCATTCTTCTATAGATACCACTGCATGACAATGTGTGTTATGAAGTCCCTTGATAGCAAATATGAGAAGCCATGTAAATTCCCAACAGTGAGTCAGATCACTAAATTATAGCACATTAACTCAAAATATGTCTTCGAGAAAAGCTGCCTGTGTTCAGAGAAATAGATACCACACGCCACCCAGTAACATTCCTTGAACTGGTAAAGCTTTGGCTGTTTTTGTGGGTCTTGGATGTAATTATATCAAGGTAGGGATTCTCTCCGACAGACAGTCCCTCTCAGAGCATCTTACAAAAGGCAAGATAAACTTCCTGTACACTGTATATTAGACAGAAAACCAAAATCAGAATATAAGAAGCAGGAAAGAAAGGGATGAATGCAGAGGGAAAGGAGTAGAACAGAAATCTCCCAGAGTATGTTCACAGATTCTCTGCAGGGGGCGGTGGGGAAAGAGCTCTGTAGGCAGCAAGTTTGAATCCCTGCAGTAAGTACCATAAATGGGTTCTTGAGAAGTTATGCTGTAAAGAAACCCACAGGAATTCATTTAACTCAGCATATCCAAAATTTATTTATTTTGGAACTCTGTCACTGCTAGATACTTATTAGCATGGCATGGGACTACGGTTCTGTTGAACACACTTTGAGAAATAGCAGCTAAATTAAAAAAAAATTTGTGAACAGAGTAGCTGAAGAATTAGTAGAAAGACAGAAAGATTGAATTTGGGAGGTCTTCCTTCTGAGTGATGTCGTTTTGTGTTATAATTCCTTCTTGGGTCAAATAGGGATCATTACTTTCAGCTGTCTTGCAGAGAGCCTGATACTTGGGTCTCTGTAAAGTGGTAAATATATAACACTGGGTCCTCTGCATTCTCCTATTTTAGCTAATGACCCAATCCACATATTTAAATGAGATTTTAAAAAATTCATAGCGTTGGGTGCTAAGGAAGAGAAGAAACAATCTCTGCAAGAAGCTTATTTTGGTAAAACAAGATTTAGCATGGGGTAAAATGAGTTTCAGTGCTCAATTGGTATGTACAGGTTATTAGTCCTACTAGAATTCAGAGGATCCATCAAGGCTAGCTAGAAGAATCAGTATTTGAAGTCCTGCTGAAAGATGGTGAGAAAGAGGGCATTTTAGGCAAAACAACAACAACAACAAAACAGTGTGAGTGAAAGCAAGAATAAAAGTGACATATTCCTAAGCACGAAAAAACCATTATGTATCAGAGAACAGTGGTTAAAAAAACAAAAAAAGAAAAGAAAAAGGAGTCAATAAAGAAACATTTAAAGTGCTTTTCCCTTCCATGAGAAACAGCTGGCAATAAAGATAAAACAGTTAACATTCATTTGATCAAATCAAATTCACTGAGAATGTTTGATTCCAAAGTTCCCACTGAAAACAGAATCTAGTTCTGGTTGAACATGGTGGAAGATTTTCCCAACTCTCTCAACTTCCCATTTCCCATGAAATGACAACACACACACACACACACACACACACACACTCTCTCTCTCTCTCTCAAAATAGTAAAGGCACTGTAAATTTAAAAGATCTGGTTGCCAAATCTGGGGAAATGGATTAATTGACAACAGTGCTGGGAAAATGAATTACATCAGACAAAAATAAACTAAACCCTCATTTAAAACCTTTGTCCCATATAAATTCTACATGCATTTTTAACCTAATTTTTAAAAATGGACCAATAAAGAAGAAGGTATTAATCTTCTTTCCAACTGTGGAAGGACTTGCAGTAAGAGAAATTACAACACAAAGTTACAGATATGACTACATACAAATGTAAAGCTTCAGTAGATAATAAGACAATAATAAAAGGCAAATAAACCAGGAAAAATATCTTCAGTAAACATGATAAGGGAGTAATAACTCTACCATGAAGAGCTACAATTGATAAGAACGTTATACTCTTAATGAGACATGGGCAGAAGACTGTGAATGCTATTGCAGAGTTCACAGATAAAGAACTATAAATGGCTAATAAACTTCAAAGAATATATAGCCTTAGGAGCTATCAAAGAAGTAAAAATGAAAATAATGAGATACCTTTTGCTTATCAAATGACCAAAGATTTTTAAAAACTGGGAATATTTAATACTGGTCATAGCAAGATTAAAATGGGCCCTCTCATGTAACATACAGGCAAGACTACGCTAGAAAGCAACTTGTTAATATGCATCAGGACCCTTAAATGTTTATAATGTTTAACATAGTAGTTCTACTTCTGAAAATTGATCCTAAGGAAGCAATCAGAAAATCTAGACAAAGATATATGTAGAGGATGTTCATCATAGTGTTACTTACACCAAATGCCTAACCACGGGGAAAAAATTTTAAAATTATATTCCCTAAGGTGGGATATAAAAAAATGACATTTGTATAGTTCTGATCAACATGAGAAGATGCCTTTAAGGTACTATTAAATGAAAACTACAAGACACAAATCTATGCAAATAATATATCACTATTATTTCAAATGTCTAATTTTCTGTATTCTAAAAATGTTCTATAATATGTAGGTATTACAATTTTATAATCAGGGAAACAAACCCACTACATATGGTAACCTTTAAAAAGTGACAATGGAACTAAGAATCTCAAAACATCACCTGACTGTGGAACCATATTTTCTTGATTAAGCAAAAGGAACTAGGACATTCAGGCAGAACTGATAAATATGGCTTCTGAACGGTACTGACTAGAAGCTGATTGAAACAGAATTAATTCCACTTCGCAGGCGTAAAGGGCTTTTGGTTTATAACTGCCTTTACTCTAGCCCTCTTTCCCAGCCATGCTTTATGGCTGTGCTGTGCTCCTTCTGGGGTACAGTTCTGCCTGCCTCCTTGCTGCACGGCGATGGCCCTTGGTCTCTCCAGCCACCTTCCCATACCACTGCAGCCTCTGCTACCACTTCTTGCCACTGCTTACACTTATTTGGCCCCCATCAGACACCACTTTGTATTGTGGCTTACATTTTTGTAGGTGTAGTTTGTCCCCTTGTTAAGGCTAACACAGCCATACAAAAGTGCTTAACAGATGTCACTTGGGACGCCTGGGTGGTTCAGTGGGTCAAGCCTCTGCCTTCGGCTCAGGTCATGATCTTAGGGTCCTGGGATTGAGCCCCACATTGGGCTCTCTGCTCAGCAGGGAGCCTGCTTCCTCCCACCCCCTCACTCTGTCTCCCTCTCTACCTACTTGTGATCTTTGTCTGTCAAATAAATAAATAAAATCTTCAAAAAAAAAAACAAAACCAGAAGTCAGTTGATGACAGAGCTTAAAACATCTAGTAGATGCTGTATTAATCATTCTGACAATGCCTTAGAAGAAAGGATTCCTACCCACATTTTATGGAAACTGACATCTAGAAGAATCAAGTTTCTTCCCTTAGATTCTTGAGCTGAACCAAAATGGACAGAGAACGTTCCTGTCCTAACCAGATCAGGCAGCCTCTTGGCAAATCAAAGGACATAATCCCCTCAGTAACACAGCTAGCTTACAGCATAGCTGGTATTGATTTATGCTTCCAGGCACACGGCCGTTGGAGAACAGAGCTGTAGTATCAGGCCAATGCATATACAAGGGGAGATAAAATGGTTTGAAATATTTAGAATCTTGGTTTTCTTTGAGCTTGGAAAATAACCTTCTGGGTACACACACTATTCTGGGGGCAAAAGGAAGTAAATCACATCCTGGCACTGACTTGTCAAGACTCTCTTGAATTCAGACTTTCAGAATCAGTAAATATTTGGTTACCAAACATAATAAACTTTCCTTTTTTTTTTTTTTTTTTTTTTTTAAGATTTACTTATTTTAAAGAGAGAGACAGAGCGTACAAGCAGGGGGAGGGCTGCAGAGAGGGAGAGAGGGAATCCTCAAGGAGACTCCCTACGATGCGGGGCTTGATCCCAGGACCCCGAGATCATGACTTGAGCAGAAACCGAGAGTTGGCTGCTCAACAAACTGAGCCACCCAGATGCCCCATAATATAACTTTTAACATGCTTTACTGCAACACAACTACCAATAAATTAAAATATTCGTAGGTTCTGCCGAATTCCCTGGAAACTTCATGCCAGCACTGTCCTGGTCTCTGAATTGTTTTGACATGTTTGACCCATAATGACTCAATCAATTAGTGATGCTAATCCACAGGCAAAGTGGCTGGGATTTCTGTGACTCATCAGAAGAGTCTTGAAAGACATGGTTCTCCTGGCAACTTTTGACTTGTCATTTATCCAGATCTAGGGCAAACAGATAAATAGTAGAATTGCAAACAAAGAAGGACATTAAAATCCAGGGGACTATGGGTAGTCTCCGTTTCCCCTACAGAGTTTCAAAGGATTCCACTGGTCTTTGGCCAAGTCAATATCACCTCTGGTCACTATCAACACATTACAAGACCTGTATTCAAACACAGAGAAGTAGTAGTAATGTTTTCCTCTTCTTCTACTTGTTGGATAGAAAGGTGACATGGCTATGAACTTAAAGAGAGTCAATACTTCCAGAGGCTTCAAGACAGAAAGGTAGGTTTGGAGAAGAAAAAGGCATAGTGGCCATGGAGAATCAAAGAATACCTACCAGTGCGAGGTAGAGACTATCCAGATAGTCCATTTGTAGATTCATTCATTCATTCAAAAATACTTATGGAATACATATGAGCGGTCAGGCAGTATGTTAGACAGTGGGAATGTAAACTGCTAAACTCTCCAAGTTTAATAAATTAGGTATTTGGTTAAGCTAGGAAAGTTTTGTGTGCTGTGTGACATGTTATCTGGTAATTGGGATGCTATCTCCTTTACTTCTGATCAATGATTTCCATCATGGGCCAAAAAGTCTTTTCTTTCTTGGAATATAATATCAGGAAGTTGAAAATGTACACATGTAAATTTAAAATCAGATATATGTGATATAAGAAAGGGCAAGCACTACAGAAGAACAAAGCATCAGTAGAGGTGCCTAATAAAACCATGAAAAGAACCCAACACAAAGATTATGAACAAAACACAGCAAATTGGAAAACTGACTATACTGAAGGAAAACCTCTAGCTGACAATATACAGCAAGCTACATGGCAAAGAGAATTTAAACATGTTCCAGAGTCAACTCTGTCCTTCTTCTTACCCTCGCCCTCTGCCTGACCTCTCAATCTCTGTGTAATTGCCAGTTTGTGTGGAACTTCACATACTATGACTTTTTGATTTCTGCTCTGTAGAACATATTTCTACAGAGTTTGACATTGTGGCAGCAGGGACTGTAAACTGAGTGCTCCTTGGAGGCTACTGACTTGAAGTGTGGGTGGAGAAGAGGCAGGAGAGAGCCAAGACCAGAGAAAGAAGGAAACAAAAATTTCTCGCACTTTTGGACTAGGGGGAGCATTTGCTATTTTTTTTCTCTTAACAGTTTAGTTAAGACACAATTCACATACCATATAATTCACCCACTTAGAGTGTACAACTTAATGGTCTTTAGGATGTTCACAGAATTGTGCAATGAGCACCACAATCACTTTTATAACATTTTCGTCACTCTATAAAGAAACCCTGTACCTATTTTCAGCATCCAACTTGAAATACACCCAGAGCATTCTGTTCTTAGCCAGCCTTGCTCTCAACAAAACCTATTTTACAAGAGCCTAACTGGGGTTTTAACAGAGCCTAACTAACCTGGGAAAGGGAAATACTCAGGTCCAGACTTCCATGTAGGGGAAGGAGAATACCAGACTTCAGCCCTCTCTTGCCTTCCTATCTCGTCAAAGTGGGTGGGGGAGCTGAGATGCACTTGTGAAGGTAATATCCCGGGGCAAAGGCTCAGGAAAAGACAGACCAAACAATAAAAATATAGAACACTAGCCCTCTCCCCTCATAACATATCAACAGAGTCCCTGCATGATATGAGGGGAATATAGCCGAAAGAACAGCGTATCTCAGACATTATTTTTCTTTTAACTGTTTAGATAAATCTGAAGATAACAAGGGAGACAAAAACAAAGATGCCAGAGGAAATTTTAGCCTCAGAAACACCTAAAGCAAATGGTAAACACAACATAACTCCTATCAAGATAATCATAAAACCTCACATTAAAGGAATATTTGTCTCAGTTTCTTTTACTGAATATACATCACATCTGGCTTTCAACAAAAATATACAAGACATACTGAAAGGCAAAACACAAAGTCTGAAGTGATAGAACAAGTACCAGAACAAGACTCATATATGACAGGGTTGTTGGACTGATCAGACTAGGAATAAAACTACTATGGCTAGTATGCTGAGGGCTCTAATGGCAAAAGTAGACAACATGTAAGACCAGATGGGTAAATTAAGCAGATATATGAAAACTCAAAGAAAGAATTAAAAAGAAGATGCTAGAAATGAAAAACACACTGTAATAAAAATCACAAATGCCTTTGATGGGCTCACTTTTAGACTGGACATGGCTGAGGAAAGAATCAGTGAACTTGAAGAGATGTCAACAGAAACTTACAAAATAGAAAAAAACTGAAAAAGACAAACAGAGTATCCAAGAACTATGGGCCAATTACAAAAGATGTAACAAATCTGTAATTGGGAATACCAGAAGGAGGATAAAGAAAGGAAATAATAATGGCTGAGAATTTTCCAAAATTAAAGACAGATATCAAATCACAGATTCAGGAAGTGCATAGAACACCAGCTGGATAATTGCTAAAAAATCAACAGCTAAGCATATCATATTCAAACTTCAGGAGATCAAAGACAAGAGAAAATCTTTAAAAAGACAGATGAGAAAACATAATTTACCTATAAAGGAATATGGAGAAGAATTATTTCAGGCTTCTCATTAAGGATGCAAGCAAGAAGAGAGTGGAATGAAATATTAAAGTGCTGAAAGAAAAAAGCCCACCAAGGTAGAATCTTACGCCCAGCTAAATTAACCTTCAAAAGTGAAGAAGAAAAAAGCCTTTTCCAGAAAGATAAAAAATGAGGATATTTATGGCTAAAAGACTTGCTTTGAAAGAAATTTTAAAAGAAGTTTTTTGGAAAGGAAGAAAACATATACATAAAAAATCAGATCTAAATAAAGAATGAGCATTAGAAAAGGAATAAATGAAGGTAATGTGAAATATATTCTTATTCTTAAAATTGAATTAACGAATAAATCTGTTCAAAGCAAAAATGAATTTGGCGATGGATGAAGGCTGCTTAGTCCACATGGAATTCTTAGGGCTAAGAATTCTTCTTATGTAGCTGCTGAGCTTGGCCTTTGAGGCCCTTATCTACCTGCCACGTGGCACCAGCTCAGCAGGGAGCCTGCTTCCTCCTCTCTCTCTCTCTCTGCCTGCCTCTCTGCGTACTTGTGATCTCTGTTAAATAAATAAACAAAATCTTAAAAAAAGAGAAAAAAAAAAAAAAAAAAAATGAATTTGGCAAGTATATACAGCTTATGATAAATGAAATGATTGATAGCTATGTTTTAAAGGATACGAGGAAAGAATTGAGAATAGCATATTATCATACACTTGCGTTACCTATGAAATAATTTATTTCATTTGAATATGGACTCCCAACTCACTATTATGGTTGGGCGACCTCAACACACCGCTATCAGTAATTGACAAATCCAGCAGCCAGAAAATCAGCACAGAAACAGTTGAACTGAACAGCACCACTAAATGAATCTAATTGACATTTGTGAAAATTTATCCAATGACAGGAGGATACACATCTTCTTGAGGTCATACATATAGAACATTCACTAGTATTGATCACTTTCTGAGCCATATAACATATCTTAACAAATTTAAAAGAATAGAAATCATATAATAGTGTTCTAAGACCATATTAGATATGAAAAACTAGCTACTAAAAACAGAAAGATGGCTTAAATACCCCCCAAATACTTGAAAATTAAACACACTTCTAAATAACACATGAGTCATGTAAGTCTCAACAGAGAAAAAGTATTCTGAACTAAAAATAAAACTTCTGAAAATTTATGGGATGTAGCAAAAGAAGTTCTTAGAGGGAAATTTATAGATGGAATAATTGGGGGGGGTATCTAAAATCAATAATCAAAGCAACCAGCAAGGAAAACTGGAAAAGCAAGAGCTAATTAAATCTAAAGCAGGCAGGGGTACCTGGGTGGCTCAGTGGGTTAAAGCCTCTGCCTTCGGCTCAGGTCATGATCCCAGGGTCCTGGGATCGAGCCCTGAATTGGGCTTTTTGCTCAACAGGGAGCCTGCTTCCCTTCCTCTCTCTCTCTGCCTGCCTCTCTGCCTACTTGTGATCTCTGTCTGTCAAATAAATAAATAAAATCTTTAAAAAAAATCTAAAACAAGCAGAAAAAAAATTAAAAATTAGAAAAGAAACCAATAAAATTAAAAACAGGAAATCAATAAAGAAAATCAATGAAAATTTGGTTCTTTATAAAAATGAGTAAAATTGATAAACCTCTAACTAGGCTAGAAATAAAGACTGAAGACACCAGAAAGGAAAGTAGGACTGTCACTCCTGATACCATTGGCACTACAAGGTCAGAAAAATGGAAGAGTAGATGGTCCCTGACTTCATTCACCAATATATAAAGGCCAACTGGCAACCATCCATAGACATCTATTCACAACCTTTGTGAAAATCCCGGAATCTGAGGTAAGGCTGAAGCACCCCCTTGGATACAGAGACCAAGAAAGACTGTATTAGAAGAGAAGAGGAATAGTTTCACTTTGATTCTAGTGCTCCTCCCCCAGGCTGGCACAGTTCCACACTCAGAGGGCTCATCTGGGCCTTTGGTTTCCACTTCTTCAATGGGAAAAAGAGCCCAAGGTGGACATCTACCTTCCCAAACATTGATGGATGATTCTCAGAAGGCCCATCTGCATCCGGCTTCAAAGGAATCACTTGGGGAGTAAGTGGGGGCTGGATAATGGGGGATGAGACACACAGTGGAGAACAGAGTTTAAGCAGCTGGTGGATGGATCTTGGAAAATTGTATTCCTGCTGGCATTGGTAGCACTCAACAGACTCTAGCTAGTGGCACTGCCCATTTGCAGAGCTGTTCTGGTGTGCCCGTGTGGCCGCGGAGATGGTTCAGCAATTCTCCCTGGTTTGGCTCCCTGGTAAATGGATAATACCAGCTGTGAAGTCCTTTTGGCAGCACTGCCGAAACAGGGAAGCAAGTCAATAGCCCTGCCCAACCTCTGAACTTAGCCTTAGCCCTGTCTAACAAGGAAGTCTGGCCAGATACCCCAGAAAGTCACAGAACAAATGCTACAGACCTTCCTATGGGATGAAAGGGCCAAGCCAGCAGCCCTGCCCAACTTCTGAGCAAACCTTCCAGCCCTGCTTGAGTAGGTAGCCTGAATAGTGACCCTGGAAAGTCTTGGAGCCCAGCTTATAGCCAGACCCAATTGCTGAGCAAAGCCTGCAGCCTTACCCAGGCAGAGACTAGCCAGTGATCCTGCCCAACTGTGACTACCCTGTGATAGATACGTCCACCAGATAGCAATACCACCTGATTGTAGAGAACATTGTCCATTCCCACCCAACTGCCATAGTATTGCTGGAGACCCTGCCTGACCAGAAGCCTGCAACCTCATCCAACAGCAGAGCACAGCCAGTGGCGTATCCTATCCAATGGTGGAACCCAGCCTGCGGCACCACCTGATCATGGGTCATAGCCTGAAACACTCTATTGTGAAGCCCTGCCTCTGGTCCTGATTGAATAGAATCTAGCCTGTGGCACCATCTGGATATGGAGCACAGACCAAGGCCCATGACCAGGAGTGATTAAAGAGCCCAGTCTGCAGCCCTATCCAGTCATAGAGTTTAGCTAGTGGTGCCATGCTGCTAGGAGGCACAGTCTGCTTCCCTGTCCAAACACAGGTGATTGCAGACTCTAGCTAGTGGCCCTACCTGACCACAGAGCACAATTTCACATGACCAGAGAGCATGAACAGTGGCTTTAACTGAATGTGGAGCACAGTCAGCATGTCCATTCAGTCAGAGCCCAGCCAGTGACTCCCTGGGTAGCAGCCTCACCCAACTTGACCCCAACATCAATCCTAGCCTTCTTGTGGATGTTATCAGATGACCTGTCCAGAATATCATGCTGAGTTGAGGGGTGAAGGTCTTTCCATGCAAAAGCAAACCCATAAAGCCTGGAAGAAACTGCTTCCTCAAATGTGCAGATATCAACACAGGGTACAAGGATCACCAAGAATTAGGTGCCTGTGACACCATCGAAGAAAAATAATAAAGCTCCAATAATTGACCCTAAAACAAATTATTAACTGTCTAACAAAGAATTCAGATTCTATCTTAGAGAAATTCAGTTAACTATAGGAACATACAGATAGACAAAATTAGAAAAACAATGCAATAACGAAATAGAAAGTTCAACAAAAAAATAGAAACCATAAAAAAGAAAGAAAACAGAAATCCTAGAACTGAAGAATTTAACACAGAGTTTCATTAGAATACTTGAGCAAATATCTTCTCCCATTCCGTGGGTTGCCTCTTTGTTTTGCTGACTGTTTCCTTTGCTCTGCAGAAGCTTTTGATCTTGATGAAGTCCCAAAAGTTCATTTTCGCTTTTGTTTCCTTTGCCTTTGGAGACATCTCTTGAAAGAAGTTGCTGTGGCTGATATCGAAGAGGTTACTGCCTATGTTCTCCTCTAGGATTCTGATGGATTCCTATCTCACGTTAAGGTCTTTTATCCATTTTGGGTTTATCTTTGTGTACGGTGTAAGAGAATGGCCAAGTTTCGTTCTTCTACATAAATCTGTCCAGAGGCAACCCACGGAATGGGAAAAGATATTTGCAAATGACAGTACAGACAAAAAGTTGATATCCAGGATCTATAAAGAACTCCTCAAACTCAACACACACAAAACAGACAATCACATAAAAAAAAAAAAAAAAAAGGGCAGAAGATATGAACAGACACTTCTCCAATGAAGACATACAAATGGCTATCAGTCACATGAAAAAGTGTTCATCATCACTAGCCATCAGGGAGATTCAAATAAAAACCACATTGAGATACCACCTTACACCAGTTAGAATGGCCAAAATTAGCAAGACAGGAAACAACATGCGTTGGAGGGGATGTGGAGAAAGGGGAACCCTCTTTACACTGTTGGTGGGAATGCAGGTTGGTGCAGCCTCTTTGGAGAACAGTGTGGAGATTCCTCAACAAATTAAAAATAGAGCTTCCCTATGACCCTGCAATTGCACCACTGGTTATTTACCCCAAAGATACAGATGTCGTGAAAAGAAGGGCCATCTGTACCCCATTGTTTAGAGCAGCAATGGCCACGGTCGCCAAACTGTGGAAAGAACCAAGATGCCCTTCAACGGACGAATGGTTAAGGGAGATGTGGTCCATATACACTATTCATCAGAAAGGATAAATACCCAACTTTTGCAGCAACAAGGACGGGACTGGAAGAGATTATGCTGAGTGAAATAAGTCAAGCAGAGAGAGTCAATTATCATATAGTTTCACTTATTTGTGGAGCATAATAAATAGCAGGGAGGACAAGGGGAGATGGAGAGGAGAAGGGAGTTGAGGGAAATTGGAAGGGGAGGTGAACAATGAGAGACCATAGACTCTGAAAAACAATCTGAGGGTTTTGAAGGGGCAGGGGGTGGGAGGTTGGGGGAACCAGGTGGTGGGTATTAGAGAGGGCACGGATTGCATGGAGCACTGGGTGTGGTGCAAAAACAATGAATACTGTTACACTGAAAAGAAATAAAAAATTAAAAAAAAAATAAAAAATACATGTGGGCAGAAAAAAAAAATAATACTTGAGCAAGTAAAAAAAAAAAAAAAAATCAGTGAACTTGAAGCCAGATCACTTGAAATGATACAGCTGGAGGAACAAAAAGAAAAAGGAGAAGAAAAAGTGAAGAAGCCCCACTAGACTTATTAACATTAACAGAAACAATACATGCATTATGGGAATCCTAGGAGAAGAAAGAGTGTGTGTGTGTGTGTGTGTGAGAGAGAGAGAGAGAGAAAGTCTCTCCAAAGAAATAATGGCTGTAAATTCCCAAACATAGAAAAAGAAATGGACATCTAGATTCATGAGATCCAAAAGTCACCAAGTAGGTTAAACCAAAAAAGGCTTCAATGAGATACATAATTAAACTGTCAAAACTGAAGACAAAGAACTTTTTTAAGTTGAAATATAGTTGATACACAATGTTACTTTAGTTTCAAGTGTAAATCATAGTGATCCAACAACTTTATCTGTTATGCTATGTTCAAGACAAGATGAAGAGTTTTGAAAGAAGCTAGAGAAGAGTGACTTGTCACATACAAGGGATCCTCCATAAGATTATGAGTGGATTTATCAGTAGAAACCCTGACAGACCAAGAGTGAGTGAGAGGTTACATTCAAAACAATAGGCTATATCCAAAATAAGATAGAAACTATCAAGCAATAGTACTATTCCCAACAAAGTTGTTCTTCAGAAATGAAGGAGAGATAAAAACCTTTCCAAACAACAAAGGCTGGGGGAGTTCATTACCATCAAACCAGCCTAACAAGAAATCCAAAGGGAATTTTTCAAACTGAAATGAAAGAACTCTAATTAAAAATGTCAAAATAGGGGTGCCTGAGTGGCTCAGTGGGTTGAAGCCTCTGCCTTTGGCAGGGAGAGAGAGAGGAGAAGCAGGTTCCCTGGTAAGCAGAGAACCTGATGTGGGGCTTGATCCCAGGACCCTGGGATCATAACTTAAGCCGAAGGCAGAGGCTTAACTGACTGATCCCCCTCCCTCCGCCCCCGCTGTTGCATTGATTCTTAGATTTCCCTACTGTGTAGTTAGGGTGATTTAAAAAAAACAAACAGACAAACAAACAAACCCCAGTTACATCAACGCTTTGCTTGAAACTGATCAATGGCTATTGCCCTTTGGATAACATTTTTAAATATTAAAAATGTACTCTCTCCTATAAAGCCTCCTCCTACAACCTCATCATTTACCCACCTCAGGAAGCTCCAAAGATACTGCATTCTCGGAGTTCCTCGAACACAGCAGTATTTGTCAGCCTTCATCTTCAAGGCTCAGTTTAGGTGTTGCTTTTTCACAAAGGCCATCTCTAACTCCTCAAGTTTAGGTTTGGTCCCTATAAATTAGGCTTCCATAATTTATACTCTCCCTTTCATAACATCTGTCACCTTTGTCATATACTGCTTGTTAACTCTGTGAAGGGAGGGCCATTAGTCTCCGCTGTTGCACCTGCGGCACCTAGCATATGGTGGGTATTCAGAATTAGTTGACTGACTGACTGACATTCCAGAGTAGGTTTATTTAGGAAGCAGTTGTTACCCTATTCCTGGAGACAGAGCTAAACAGATCTGGAATGCTCATTAAGAGGTTTGATGACGTTTCTCTGAGATCATTTTCTGTTGTAAATCTATAAAAGCTGGGAGTTGAAAGAGATGACCTTTGAAGACCCTGTTCTGTTGAGGTTTTTGAGTTTCCACAATGAAGTTCCCTGTGGTGTGGTCCAAATTTAACAACAGTTATCTGCCTACAGAGGAAAGTGGCCCACATGGTACCAAATACACATTTCTAAAAGAGGGTAATAAAACCTGCTACTTAGAAATAAAGGCAAATGTCAAGAAGATATTATGAAGAAGGTGAAGAGAATTTTTCAAAAATTCTATTTATTTATGGGAGAGAGAGAGGGGGCACGCAGGAGCGAGCAGAGCAGGGGGAGGGGCAGAGGGCGAGGGAGAGAGAATCTCAAGCCAACTCCATGCTGAGCGCAGAGCCCGACACAGGGCTCCATCCCAGGACCCTGAGATCATGCCCTGAGCTGAAGTCAAGAGTCGGATGCTTAACTGAATTGAGGCACTCAGACATCCCGGGAATTTTTCTGATCGATGTTCTGTATTTAAAGAAATGCCGGTTCTCTTCTGTGGCATAGTTGCTTGGTCAAATCTTATGCCTGCCTCAGGAATGAAGACACAGAAAGGCAAAGACGTGGACAGACATTAGGAATTCTATGATACCACTATGTGTACAAGACAGGGAATTACAACCCCTCCCTTGAGAAGCCAGAAGTCTCTGAAGGTATATCCATAGGATACTGAAGGTATCCTACTGCTGGGGAAAATTCCAGCAGCGACTACTGCCTGAGAGAAAAAGGACACTTGGGGATGCTGTCATTACCACGCAGATGCTGTTGTTTGCTTAGTGCCTTTTACAAGTTTCAGATCTTCCTCTAGCTCTTCTTTCCAGGGTTTCCCAAGGATAATACACTACACTGACCTGATGGTGTACCTCTGGCCTTTCCAGCTCCAGCCAGATGTCAGAAGTCCTCCCTCGTAGATCTCCTATGAAATTAAGACAGTTTTTGGCAGCCTGAGGTCTGTGACTGTAACTACTCATGTAAACTCCCAGCAACTTCTCTACAGCTGCCTTGGAAGGCAAACATGGGAAATTTGCAGATTTATCAGAACATGATGACTGGCTCATTCTTTTTGTGGGGAGAGTAAAAGGACAGTTGGTAGTTTTTTTTTCAGAGTTGAATACTGTTGTTCGTTTAATGATTTGTTTTGATTCATCTTATGAGGAAGTTTGGAAGGCATATTAAGATGCTCTGAATCTGAACTTGGATCTCCTTCTTGAGAATCCTGGGGAGCTGGAAAACCTGTCATCTATCTTTTTATGGTGTAATGGATGTCTAGAGAGGCGGGGATGGACTAGCTGTCCCTGAAGAGCCTCTCTCTGAGATTCTCTAGTAATATACAACCAAATCTCAGAGTGATTCTGTTGATGGCTGTGTTTGCCAGTAGCCCTCTGGTCCCTCTCTGAAGCATTTCTCCACATTGCCCAATTCCCTCTTCCAGAACCTGAATGACTCAGAGAACGCAAAAACAATGGTAACAACCAAAAATAGCTTAGAGATCTTTTGTTATTCTAATTCCATTTCCCATGGCAGGTATGGGTACCATACTTAGACTGGCAGTCTAGTTTGATAAATCATCATTTTAGCATAAATAGCACTTAGAGACACATAAGAAATAATAGTTATAGGTAGAGTTGTTGAGCTTTAAGTTCTTTGCAGGCAGAGGCATTTCTTAAATTTGGCTAAGCTTTTACCATTTCACCATGTGCCATATGCAGCGTAGGTTCATTCGAAGATTATTACCTGCCCATGTCTCGGGTTCCCAAATGTCCATAGAATTCCACCAAAACATCCAGGTCTAACTGTTCATTTCTTTGAGCACACCAAAAATCCATTTTCACCTGTAATTTCCTTCTATGGACCTTGTCTATCTTGTTCATTGCTATCTCTCTTATGCCCAGCATAGTAAATGTTCAATAAATATTTATAGAACAATGAAACATTGTTATTAAATTACTGATTAAATTATTATTTGTTATTTTTATACCCTACTACCAAAAGTTGTTTATTATTATTTGTTATTTTTATACCCTACTACCAAAAGTTGCCTGTGATATTAAAACATATAAAATAAATAGAAAAAAATTAAAAATAGAAAATAAGAAAAAATAGAAGAAACTAAAACTACATAAGAACAGAAATACTAAAAATATATATTATAAATATATGTTAATATAATAATGTAGTATAATAATAATATAATAATATATTATAATATAATAGAAACATGTAGAAAAATATAATAAAATTTTAAATGGAAAGAAGTAGAAAAAAGTTAGATTAAAACCCCTCCCCCTTGCCCCATCTGGGGTGCCTGGGTGACTCAGTCAGTTAAGTGTCTGACTTTTGATCTCAGGGTTATGAGTTTGAGTCCTGGGTTGAGTTTCACAATGGGCATGGAGCCTACTTAAAAAGAAATAAACAAACAAAACCCCCCAAAAATGGGAGAGAAAGAAAGAAAGATGAACTGAGAATCTGGGCAAATTTATCACTATAATGGAACACTAAAGATTTTTGGCTTCCTGGCCACCAATCAAAAAGAGAAATACACTGAATTTCTAATTTCAATAGAGTTCATTTAAAGAGGCAAACATTTTCCTGGCACAGAATTTTAGAAGAAAAAATATTTTTTTTGCATGATCCTTCTATGATGGATGGTAGACAAAAAGTATAGAGGGCCTTTTCTTTAATTTTATAAAAGATTTGTAAAAATTTCTCCCAAATGGATATTTCTTATATCAATAGCCAAATAGTCAAATGTATATGGTTTATTTTCATTTAAACTGATCACTACCTGATAATTTATTATTTATTTGTATGGTCACTTGTTTACTGTCTGTCTCCATCAGCTTGTAACCACACTGGAGACCTAGCCTATCTTATTCAACATTGTGTCCCTGACTCACAGAAGAATGCAGGGTACAGAAGAAGTGCTCAATAAATGCTTGCTGAATAAATGAATAAATTTAAGCCAATGGCTTAACTAGTTTCTTATAGTTATTTCTGGTTTATAGACATAAAACTCATTAAAAATTTTAAAAAACTAAATGTTTAAATAATATTTAAATAAAGCTATGTCAATGGCACAGAAAAAAAATGTGTATCTTCTTTGATATGGGAGGTAGACCCAATTAATAGTTGGTTGAACTGCATGAAATCACTGTTTTTGTTGAATATTGGGACTTTTATACCTTTCAAACTAATGTAATACATTTATCAAGTTATTTAGGTTAAACATCAAGGGTGAGTAAGACCAACCTTGATTGACATTATTTAGAACTATCCATTAAAATAGTGATTTGGCCTCGCTTACTTATGCTGAATCTTTAATGTCTGGCACACAAGTGTTCAATAATGCTTTGCTGAATTAATGGATGTTTTATTTTCTGATTATTTTAAGAAACTCTTTCATCCAGAAAGTAACATAAAGCTTGAGTGACACAGTTGAGGGAATCATCATCCACTGTCAATCATTTTTATAATTGTGGGGGTGAAAAGAATCTCCAAATTCTTGTATAAGCATGGCAGTCAAGGTCATAATGTGTTGTCCCTCTACAGTCTCTAGTACATGGACCCAAACTGATCAGTACCTTTCTGATCCTGAGAACACTGTGCTGATATTAACATACTCTACAAAAGTATGATGGCGTAATGGTGTAATGGATGTGTAAGCTAGTATGTTTATTTGGTTTAAAATCTATTCATAATTGTGGGACAATTTATGGTTCCTTTTCCTCTCATCACTTATTGAAAACTCAGTTTCAATTTCTTTCCCGTAAATGAATGAGGCACAGGTCTTCTTTCCTTCCTTCACTTGCTTACTTCCTACTTGATATTGGCAGTGTCTCTGTATCTGCCTTCTCCCCTACCACCCCATCTACTTTATTCCTTAGCAATCCTGTTCCCAATCTTATTCTTTGATGAACTTTTCCTATTTGGATCCCAAGACTTTCATTACAAACCAGTCTCTTAGGTTTTCTAAGCACATAAATGGTTTGAAGTGTACATGGGAATTTATATTTAGGTAACATAATTTGTTTATCAGAGATAATATTCTAAAGAATTAATCAATTTAAACAGCTTATTTGGAGGAAATGGGTATAATAAATACATCCTTGCTATCAAATGTCAACTGGATAATTCCTTCAGTGTAGGAATAGATAGGAACCAAACCCAGGCCTGCTGTTATTCACTTGAAACTAAAGGTACGCATTTGCAAGATGGTTAAAAGTGCTAAGAAGTTAGTTAATGAAATACAGGTGTGAGTTTGAGGACAGCGTTTTACTTTTCCCTTTCCTAAGTAGGAAAAATGACACGGATGAGGTTTGAAACCCTCATTTCACTAGCTCTTGAGACGACTGTCTCAGGCAAATATACATTTACTCATACTGTGATACTTCCTACAGAGAAATGCATAAATGCATTGGTCATGGGGTATAATGAGACTTCATTTAGCGTTTCCTCAGTTCTACTTTTTTTAACTTTAGCCACTAACATAATCATGAATAGTGTAGCAATAGCTGAAATAAAAATGCGACCTTTTATTTACACTTAGCAAATGTAAAGCTTAAATAATTTCATACCTGATCAACATTGACATTCGATAACTATTTTTTACACTATCTTATTACCACCAAATCTATTTGCACCTTTGTATCTACACCTGTATCTTCTACTTCTTCCTCTATTACAGTGAATGAACTATCCTTCACTTGTACTCTAATCCTGCTCCTTTTTGTCTCCTCCAGGGCTCTGTCCCTGAAATTATCTCCTCTTTCTCCAGAATCAACTTTTCTCTCTTTATCGATACCATCAACCCATAAAAATGTTATATTATCTCCCAAGCTGATAACTTCTGAGTATTAGAGCACAAGAAAAGGAAGAGGGGCATCAGAGCCATGGAAGGAGCTATAGCCATTTTTGGAAAGTATGCAATTTTATTCAACTGAGTTTATATAAACAAAGGTAAAATGTCTGCCATTATTCCTGTATATAGACATTCTTTCTTCTTGGGGTATGTGTGTGTGTGTGTGTGTGTGTGTGTGTGTGTGTGTTGGTTGGAGGGCTGATAGAATATATATCCTTACTGCCTTCAAATATCATAGGAGAGATATATTGCTCCTTATAAGCTATAGTCTGAAAAAAATATTGGGAGGCAATATGAAAAGTAAAAACATTCAGCTTTGTCATCTGACAGACTTAGATTCAAATCTCGGTTCTGTCATATACTTTGTGATCCTGATGAAGTCAGTGCTCAGGTCTGAGCCTTGGTTCCTCAGCTACACAATGGCAATACTAATACCTGCTCTTTAAGTTGTTGTGAGAATTGAATAATAGACAGAAAGCATGCTGACACAACTGCAAACACTATTAGTAGTTTCAGTAATGAAAATACTTGAAAAATCACAAATTGTATTCTAGAAGGGAGCTTTTGAAATAATGAGCTCTCCTTAACTTTTGTCAAGTGTAGTGGGTTGAATGGTGACCCTTAAAAGGAGGGTCCCATTCCCCCAGTGCCTATGAATATGACCTTATTTGGAGCAACAGTCTTTGTAGATGTTATGAAGTTAAGGATGAGCTTTAACTTAGTTAAGGATCCTAAGACAAGATCATTCCTGGATTAAACAGGTGAGCCTTCAATCCAGCGGCATGGAGAGAAGTAAAGGCCATGTTAATACAGGGGCAAACAATGGAGCTGTGCAAACCATAAGCCAAGAAACCCCTGGAGATTGCAGAAGCTGGAAGAGGGCAGGAAGGATTCTCTCCTTTAGGCTTTGGACGGAGCACAGCCCTGCTGACATTTTGATTTTGTAATTCTGGACCCCCAAACTGTTAGGAAATAAATTTTTTGGTTTAAGTCTCCAAGTTAGTGGTAGTTGTGGTAGTCCTAGGACAATAACACAGCTATCAGAGACCTCATCAAACCATTTTGCAGAGATGGTACCTAAACGTTACAGAACTTCTGTGATTTCTGTTCAAAGAAAAAGTATGACACAGATGGTCTTTGCAAGTGCTGCTACAAGGCAGAATGAAAAGACACTGGACTGAAAATTAGGAGCCTGGAGTTCCAGCTCTGGCTTTAGCTGTGTAACTCTAGGCAAGTCCTCAACTTCCTTGGGCATTAGTTGCCTCACTTGTGAAACTAAGAGTGGGGTACTGGTGAGTATAGCTCAAAACTGGCTAATCAACCGAATCACACGAAAAGCTTACTTAAAACTACAGACTCGCAGCTCTCACTACATCACTCCTGTCCAACCTGCTAACTTGGAATCACTGAGCTCCCAGCTAATTCAGGACCCACCGAGTCTGGGTATCACAGGGCTAGATGATTACTAAGTAAATCCCTTCTCATGCCCGATTTTATATTATATTAAAGGTCTATCCACCTAGTTTTCAGCACTGATGTATCTGCCTAACTTAGACTGTACGTATTTGTGAACACGAAGAGGCTGAACATAAAATCAAGGATCTGGAACCTATTTATTCAAGCTTCCAGGGGCATGGAATTTGGACCTAAAGTCACCCTTAATATTCTTTGTTCTATGTAACCAGTCACTGTCCCTAGGCCGACTCCCTCCTGTCCCATCTCATCATGTCCTGGGAACAAAATGACTGCACAACGTGTTTTCTCTCCACAAAGGGAAAGCACACATGTGATGTGACACAGGCCGACTTAAACAGGTATTGTTCAAAGTGTCTGCATATAAGCCAGTCTTGCCAGCACGGATCTGTCACATCTGAGAATAATATTCACAAAATCTTTTCCATCTTTCCGAAGTCACATGGCTTTAAAGAAATAAAATAAAACACATCTTCTTTCTTAGAAAAGACCCAGTTTGACTAAATATGGTTTTTGTTTGTTTGTTTTCAAACCTAACTTGGGTTATCTTCTTGGCTCTCCAGATTAACTTTCTTTTCCCCCCTCCTGAATTTAATCTCTAACTGAAATATCAGAGTTGAGAAAATCACATTTGTATTACAGTCTAAATTTAATCATTAAAATTGGTTGATCCTGAGTAAACCAAATGTTAGAAGAATGAAAACTATCAATCTTTGGTCATTAAGTCAATACTGAAGGAAATGTATTATTCTGATGTTTACTAGCAGAACACAGGGTGTTAACAAGGCCTGTTAACACACAGAGCCCGAATTACATGTCTGTCATCTGCTAGAAGAGCCTTATGAAGACAGGATTTGTGAATTTTGCAGAATTAGGAAGACCTAAAAAGATCAGTGAAACACTGATGCCTCCTTATCTCCAGGAAGATCAAAGCAGGAGTTATTTCTTCTGTTCCCTCCAAAGCACCCCATATCTCAGGGCTGCGTTAGGCCCCCACAACCTCCATAGTCACGGAACGATAGGAGGTTGATGGGAGGGATCACATGGTCCCAGACAGTACTCGGATGCCTACAACTCCAGGCTCTTTGAAGACTCTTTGATGAGCTGAAGTTAAATGGGCACAGAAATAATCTCAATCAGGCAGCTGGGACTCTTCCCACGGTTCTGCGTTAGGTCCTGGAAAAAGGACACCCTCTGGGAACTTCCTTCCTGAGATTATCAGGAGGCGGCTGGCTCACTCACTAAATTTCACATTTGGAGTCTTTAAGTAGTTTAAAGCGAAGAGCCTATCTGTGGTTAGATTTTCATATATTCTTTAAACCTAAATGGCCTAGCATTCTTTCAGTTGCTTCTTTTTAAATCCTCAGACTCCTAAGACATAGATAGAAAGGAAACAGAGCTATCCGTCATGGAATGTGAAGCGTGAATACCAGGGACATATCTCTGATGTTGCGCGTTAGACTATGAGCTCCTCAAGGGCAGGATTTAGGTTTCTTCCGTCCTGGCATTCCCAGCACCTAGACTAGGGCTTGAGGCAGAATAGCTCTAGAAATGCTTGTTGAATGAATGAAAGAATGAATGGATGAATGAATGATAATAGTATTAGAAGGCCCTGATAGATACAGACTAAGATAATAATTGTTCCACTGAAACTTTTAAGCTCCGCTTCTCTTGTCATTGCAACTGTTACTGCTTCCCGACCAGCCCCCCAACTCTGCCACCAACGTTTTAGGAAAAATTTTAGACACACAGAAAAACTGAAACAATTTCACAGTGAACACCCATATATCCACCCCCTAAGTTTTACTATTTACATTTTACCATGTTTGCCACACATATTCATCAATCATTCTTTTTTTGATGCTTTTCAAAGTGAGTTAGAGACCACTTCGTCCTGTGGATCATTAACTAGCATTTGATATTTGTTTACAGATCACCTTTTCCTTTTGAGGTAAAATTTACTCATGATGAAGTGCACAAATCTTAAGTGTACATTTCAGATGAGCTCTGACAAATGCACAAATGTGTAACCCAAACCCCTCTTGAGAGAAAATATTTCCATCATTCAGTCCCTACCCTTCAGAGGCAAACACTGTTTTGATCTTTTTCTACCTTAGATTAATTTCGCTTGGTCCACGAGTATTATATAGTAGAGAGTAACCTACTCTAAAATTTCACATAAACAACAGCATAAAATTTGTCCTCTTTTGCATAAGATTTCTTTCAGTCAGTATGATGTTTCGGATTGAGCTGCCATCCGTGCTATTTTCTGTGTTAACAGTTTTCATTTTCATTCTACATATATACAACATTTTATCCATTCTCTTATTGATGGACACTATGGATATTTTAGTTATGAATATGGTCATTATGAACATTCTTTTAAAAGTCTTTTTGTGGACATGTTTTCATCTCAGATAAATACTTAGGATTGGAATTGGTGGGTTATAAGGTAAATACTTATGTACTTTCACAAGAAACCACCAAACTGTTTTCCAAAGTGGTTGTACCATTTTATACTCCCATCAACAATGTATGAGAGTTCTGCTTGCTCTACTCAG
Organism: Mustela nivalis; assembly: GCF_964662115.1. Taxonomy (NCBI): domain Eukaryota; kingdom Metazoa; phylum Chordata; class Mammalia; order Carnivora; family Mustelidae; genus Mustela; species Mustela nivalis. Next base: position 51,040,487 of record NC_139027.1, on the reverse strand, counting down.
CCCATTTTTTAAAAAAGATTTTATTTATTTATTTGAGAGAGAATGAGAGAAAGAGAGAACATGAGAGAGGAGAAGGTCAGAGGGAGAAGCAGACTCCCCAAGGAGCTGGAAGCCCGATGCGGGACTTGATCCTGGAAGTCCAGGATCATGACCTGAGCCCAGTGCAGTCGCTCAACCAACAGCCACCCAGGGGCCCAGCTCAGCCCATTTTTGACTGAACAATTCAGCTCCAGCTAGTGTCACCCCCACCCCCAGCATGTCATTCTGGGTTCTTTTGACTTGGAAGAGTGGCAATGGTTGAACTCTCCCTTCAAGTTTATATATAATAAAGTTTATATAAGTAAATAGAGCAGTATTATAGATTACACATTATAGAAATGTAGATATATGAAGGAAATTGCACTCTGTGTACATATCTAAGGGGAATGGTGTGGCCCATGGAGACTGGTGGTCTCGCATCTGTATCACAGGATGAGAGGAGACTGATTCGGACATTAAGAAAGAATGGCAATTTACTTCTGAAAATTCAGGCTTGGGAGCTAGCTTGTAGGATAACAGAAGTCATATCCAGCTCTGAGTACGTGAGGCAACAATTATGAACAGGGAGTCACCAGCACAACTTCTGTGAAGTTGGAAGAGATTAAAAAAAAAAAATATGCTGCCACACAGATCAAGTTCAAAGATTTCCTTTCTATGCCCCATGGCCAGTGATCTAGACAGGATTTCAAACACCCTGAAAGTGTCATAGAAAAAAGTATTATATAAAACACGGGTTCCAGCAGATTTCAGAAAGGGGAATGGGGCAAGTAAAAGAGAAAAAAAACCAACCACCCAAAACCAACCCCCCCACCCACCAGCCATCCAGATAATTTGATAAGAGAACAGAGAAGATCTTGGCAATTTCCTCGTAATAGCTGCAATTCTTGGTAACTTAATCCTTGGGGGGATGGTAAGGTGAAGATAGTCCCACATGCAAGAGCATATTTCAACAGATTTCCAATTAGAGACACCGTCCACCATAATTGGTCTTATTTTCTATCTGGTGATAATCTACAGCATTTCTTTTCCTTAGACCACGGGCTTCGAAGCAGAAAAGTTATTAAGTTTATCCAGTTTAGAGCCTACTATAATTCTGCTTGAGTCTGTACGTGTCTGCATGACATCTGTGACATCCTGAACCACCTCTGTCTGTTCTTCAGAGCGATGGGGAGAAGAATAAGGAGTCTATGTTGACAAGGACTACGCACTAAGCAGCTCCAAATACACTCCCCCAGGCTCCCAGAACACAAAGAAAAAAGTAATCACTCCAAATGACCCCCAACTATTTAGAATTTCATACCATCAAGTCAGATGAACCAAAATTGCTACCACCTGTAAAGATTCAAAGAAATACAAAAATCACTAGGAAGGGGAAAAGTGGCAGATGTGCATGGAGGGGGGCAGAAAACAAGCAGAGGAAGAATATGCTTGCAGCACCCCCTCCAGGGAACTGGGGATCCTATCCGAGACCGAGAAGTTCTGCCAGACTGGAAAGGAATAAAACAACATGCCTTATCTATTCTTCTCATACTTGAGCTTTTAAGAAAGGTTTGTTAAAACTTATAGATCTCTTAGGGTCGTAGAACTGAAGGCTGGGAGGAGTTCGGGTTTGTCTATGCACAAAATCATAGACCTTTAGCTTTGGAAGGGACCTTGGGAATCATTTAGTATAATTTGCTACCCAATATGAAACATCCTTTATAAATGCGAATCTGTTTTCTGCCTGCATGGCTCTAGTTATAGGAAATGTAGTCTGCTCCAATTTTTGAGAGCTTTAGCTGTTGACAAGGTTTTCTCTGATATTGAGGCAATCTGCTTCCCTTTAACTTCTAATCATGGGTCCTAGTTAGCAAAACAGCAATAAGGCTCTATTCATAGTTCTCTACAAGTTAGGTCTTTCTAAGTTTGAAGCTGGATATCATGAATCCCGAGTCTCCTCTTTTCCAGGCTGAGTTCTTTAAACAGCTCTTTAAACAGGGTTTTCAGATCTCCTGATAGCCTGCTTAATTTTTTCTTCTAAATGCACCTTATCAGTGTCTTGCTTAAAACACGGTGCTCCGGGTCAAATACAATGCTTCAGGTATGGGCTTAGTATCATCGCATACAGCCTCCAGTTACAGTTGACAGGGAAGGTGAGATTACTTGCTCACATTTACTCAAGCAGATTATAGCGGAGAGAGAAATAGAAAGTTGATCTCCCGATTCTCAGGTCAGTATTTCTATCTCAGCATCACGCTGAACATAGCCTATTAGATAGAAACAAAAATACATTTCTTCACCATGGATAACAGAGTTTTTGTGATAATAAAAGGAATGAATGGAAAATGATGAGTGTTGGGATTACGAGCTTCCTTCTCCCAGGCCAGGTTAATTTCTTCACTGGGATCTCCACTCCTGTCCACAAAGGAAAATGAGATTCACTCATAGGCAGCCTCTCTGGGTAAAGGTCTTCTAGGATCTAGTAACAGAGGATGGAAGCAGAGAAGTACTCTCTGGTCTTTGTTGAAGAGGTCCAGCAAGGTCCAGACATGTTCCCTGCAGTTCCCTACTAAAATCCCAACACTTCCTTGCCTAGGCAGTAGTATCCCCTGACATTACAGGCAGCTTACAAACAAATCATAAAGAAATCTGATCCTGAGCTGTGATGACCGTGGTAGTGGGATGAGGGGAAGCCCTGGCATATAAGCTGTACTCACCTTTTAGAGTGAAATAGTGGCCTGAACTGTGATGGCCACGGTAGTGGGATGAGGGGAAGCCCTGGCATATAAGCTGTACTCACCTTTTAGTGTGAAATAGTGGCCTGAGCTGTGATGGCCGCGGTAGTGGGATGAGGGGAAGCCCTGGCATAAAAGCTGTACTCACCTTTTAATCAGAATTTTGAACATCAAACTGCAGATAGCAAAGGCATGAAATGAAGTGATGTAGTGCCTCTGGAGCGGAAGTAAAAATTTAGGGGGAGCACTGGGCAAAAGAGGCATTCTGATTTGGCTTTCTTTGCAACTTCAAGTTCCGAATTCAGCCCTCAAAATACATATGGAATTAATTCGATATATACTTACTGCAAATCAACAAGACAAAAGGCACTGAAAAGTGAAATTCACACACGAAAAGAACAAGGCCTGCCCTGAAGTTGCTCGGCAACTAATGTCAAAAAGACAAACACACAGATGATAAACAAGCTATGCTGATATGAGAGAAAATGGAAGCCCACAATATAAACATACCTCAACCCAAGCCTCTCCTCTGAAAGTGAATTCCAGAATTGGGGAATAATTTAGAATGGGGACTCATTTACTCTTGACAATCAGATCGAAAATTCCACGAAATCTGGGCATTTCAGAAATCGCAGAATAAGAATCCCACATGAAAGACCCAGGAGCTCTCCTTCTGCTGATGAAATAACCTTGCCCTCTGAAATTACATGGCCCCTCCAGTGGGCAGTTCTGTATAACGAGGTTGCTGGAGCAGGTTAATGGGAGGATGGCAGCCGGTGCCATACTTGGCCCGCACAGCCCTGTGCAATACTTGGACTCCGATATACCGGAACTTTCCAGGACTGAAGATGGGCTGCTGGGAAGAGGCTGCTCCATGGTTAAAAGTGACCCGCAATCCTTGTTTGCTTGTGAGTGGGGCGCTGCTATATTTGGAGCAGAAAATGCAAAGAACAACTGAGATCAGGCCAGGGTGAGCCACGTTGTCCTTCCCCTCCTGTCACTGGGTAGACTAGTAAGCAAGAAACTATTATGCTGGATGCGAGCCATTCTTAATCCCAAAGCGATGGATTTTACAAGCCAAAGAACAAATAGAAACCAAATCTAGGAATGCTGAATTCACTGAGAAATCCAAAAGAGAAATATCAATTGTCAATGCTTTCCCAAAGGGGTTGGAAGGAAAGGCCGAATAAAGCAATTCTATAAAATGCAATCCAAAAGCCCTCATTGTTTACTGCATGGTAAATCATAATGGCAGGAGTGGTCTTATCCTGTTACGCTGGAAAAGGAGCTAGTAGAAGATAAAGTCACAGCCTTAGCCACTAAATAAAGTAAATAAATACTTTATACATATAGGAGAATGCCCAGACAATGCCCAGTCCCACTATTCTCAGCCACTCCTGCAAAGGGAAATTCTCTCCCTGTACGGGTTCCGCTGCAGGCATCACAATAAAGCATTCCGACTCGCAGTCGCAATGTTAGGAAGATCGCAAAGGCTGTCTGCTTAGGACACCATGGAGCTGGCTGATGTCTGACTTCTGGGCAGAAGATATTTTATTTCCTTTTTCGGAATTAAGAACTGGGTTTATCCATCAATGTAAAAAAGAAGGATAATGTACCAATAAAGAGATGCTGCATGTAATCAACTAAACCACGTTGATCTCTCCTGACTATAGAGCTGAAGACTGCCATTCTGTCTGCTGAACAGGAACAATGGTAGAGACAGCCAGGCGACCCAGCGTCTCTCATTTCTCTATTCTGCACTGGCATTATCCCCACTCTTCTCTCATCGTAAACATACACCTATGGTTTCACTTAGGGTCAGCTCCACAAATAAAAATCTCATGTGCATTAAGGACACAATGAGCCAGTAATTTTACTTCTAGGTAAAAAGTCTCAAGAAATAGGCATATGCATGCACAATGAAACAAGCATAAGAATGTTCCATGAAATGCTACTTGTAACAACACCAACAAAAAGATGGAAACTATTTAAATGTTCTTTAATAGGTGAAAGGATGATAAGATGTGGCATATGAATATAATAGAATACTATACAACAGATAAAGGGAACAAATCAGACCTCCTTATTGGCAGAGAGAAATCTTCAAAGTACTATTGGATGAAAAAGAAATGTTGCAGAATAATACAGAGTGTTATCTACATACATAAATTTAGAAAACATGCAAGGTAATGTTGTGTATTATTCATAGTTACTCAGATACGGCTTAAAAGTATAAAAAAATAGGGGGTGCCTGGGTGGCTCAGTGGGTTGAACCTCTGCCTTCAGCTCAGGTCGTGGTCTCAGGGTCCTGAGATCAAGCCCCGCATGAGGCTCTCTGCTCAGCAGGAAGCCTGCTTTCCCCCACCCTCCGTCTGCCTCTCTGCCTATGTGTGATCTCTCTCTCTCTTTCTGTCAAACAAATAAAATCCTTTTTAAAAAGTATAAAAAAATAAACTGAAAGGATAAATGGCCAAATTCATGTCAAGAATAGGCTTGCCTAGAGCCACTGTGGAAACCACTATAAAGGGTCCTCAAAAAGTTAAAGATAGAACCATCCTCTGATCCAGTAATCACACTACTGGGTATTTACCCCCAAAATACAAAAGCATTAATTCAAAGGGACATATGCACCCCTATGTTTATTACAGCATTACTTATTCAAATTATGGAAGCAGTTCAAGCACCCATGGATAGATGAATGGATATATATACAATGAAATATTATTCACCCACAAAAAAGAATAAAGTCTTGCCATTTGCAGCAATACAGATGGCTAGAGAGAATGATGCTGAGCAAAATAAGCCAGTCAGAGAAAGACAAATATATGATTTAACTCATATGTGGAATTTAAGAAACAAGCAAAGGAAAAGAGAGAGAGAGAGAGAAGCCAAGAAACAGAATCGTAGAGAACAAGCTGATGGTTATCAGAGGGGAGGCGAGTGGGGGATGGATGAAACAGGTGAGCACTTAGCACAATGAGCACTGAGTAATGCAAATTGTGGAATCACTATATTGTACACTTGAAACCAATATAACACTGTGTAACTATACTGGATTTAAAATAAAAAACAATAAAAGATTTTGTTTTTTGTTAAGAGTTAAAAAAAAGGGATGCCTGGGTGGCTCAGTGGGTTAAAGCCTCTGCTTTCGGCTCAGGTCATGATCCCAGGGTCCTAGAATCGAGCCCCACATTGGGCTCTCTGCTCAGCAGGGAGCCTGCTTTCCTTCCTCTCTCTCTGCCTGCCTCTCTGCCTACTTGTGATCTCTGTCCGTGAAATAAATTTTTAGAAAAAAAATGGGCCTACCTAGGCCTGGGATAAAATATACTCCAGTATTTTGCTTCTTTTGTTTCCACGTAATTCTTTTTTCTTTCTTTTTATATTTCTTCTTGCCTATTGTGTAGATTTTAAAATAAAAAATGAAACAAACTCCAAAAATGTTGAATTTTCAGGTCTGGTTAACGGAAATCTAGTATTCGTTGTATTTAAATTTCTCAGAAAACATGAGGTCTCAGAGGGGCCAATCACTTGACGATATTTACTCTGAGGTATGAAAAATTCTATGTATTGGAATGTCAAGGCCTTCTGAAATAAATAAAGACTTAGCACTGCCTCATGTTTCCTCTCAAAGGCGGAGAACTGACAGCTGTCTGAGTGAACGTTTGCTACCTCAGACACGAGCCTGCTGCTCAGCTAGTCCGGTTCCCGACAAGGCCGAGGCAGGAGAGCATGACCACAACTGAGTAGCTCTGGCATCAGACAGATCTGAGTTCGACTCCTGACTCAGCCACTTCGTGGGAGTTTGGCTAAGCTGCTTAACCCCTTTGAGCACCAATTTCCACAGCTATAAAACAGAAATAATTCTTACCCCACAGAATCTTTGGAAAAGTACTTGAGATGAGGTATGGATATGGCTACACTGCTTAGTTTTTGCCCAGCACATAGGAAATACTCAAACGCACAAGGAAAATGAAAGGGAGGAGGAAGGATTGATTGAGGGTTTTTAAAAGTTAACCATTCTTTTGTTGATTCTGGGTACATGATGAAGATGGGACATGGCCCTCATGATATGGGGGGTTTACGAAGAGCTGAATAGTACAGGATGTGAGGTGGTGCCCAGGGACAGGAGGCCATGTGAGATGTGCCCCAAACCACCATGCCTTCCCATCATCACTGAGAATCACTGTTCTAGTTTAGGAGAACCAAGGCCTGGGCATTTTAGGCCCCATAGAATGGCAGAGGTGTAGCTGGTAGGTGTAGCAATTCTGGATCATGGCTCCCTCTGGGAACCTGGCTTCCAGAAATCACAGAAATAGGAGGCTTCCTGTTGGCAGCAGCTGAAACCCCTGGGTCGACAAAATTCTGGGGCACCAGAAGGGGAGGATGGCTGCTACTCAGTGTAAGCAGCCTGCAAGCCATGTCAGTGGTCTCAGGGGGCCCCGTCCTGAATAAGAGGCTCCAGGGGTCCCAAATGAATGCCAGCAGGTGATCCTAAGATACCTGTCTGCTCCAAGTCTCACTTCCTTTGGAAAGAGAGACAACACTACACGTATCTTTCTTCACAATAGCGATAAGGCCGCACAACACAGGGTGGTGAAAGATGAACTCTTCAGACACATTCGGTCACAAATTCTGGAGAAGGAACCCCACGTGGAGTCCATGTGCACACTCCTCCTCCCTTCCCTACCTCCTCCCCCACACTAGCCCGAACACATCCTATGTTGCTGGTGCAAACACAGAACTGCTTTTCTTAGCTATTTACGTTCCTCAAAAACATTTCCTGTCCAAAACAGTATCAGCAGCAGATACCTTCTTTTCCCTACGGTTATTAATCTCCAAAATTCACAACGATCGGAAAATGAGTGAAACTAACTTCCCTTCGTATTGAGCCTCACCCAAATGGCTCCTTCCCTAGACAGACAGGTGGCAGGGCGCTCCTAGGCTCCTTGGAATGTCTCTCACTGAAACTGAAATCTCTGCTCTCTTAATCTTCTTGATGGGCATGGACAGTTTGGAAGGAAGAACTCAGCGACCCGAACAGCGACCCGACCCGTACTCAGTTCCCGAGTACGCAACTGCTCCAGGTGTCCCCCTCAGTCCAAAGACAGTGCCCATCACTTCAGCAGCCGGGTGCTTTGACATGTTTCCTATTACACTCAGAAAATGGCGAAACAGATGGTGGGAGGGATTAAGTGACATGATTGAGGCCAAGAAAAAGGGTTTTAAAACACTCCCCCTTTCATTTATTGGGAGATATTCTCTCTGCACTCTGGTCTGCATTCTCTCAAGAGTTTAAATTAAGTAGGCGAAGATCACGGGGAATGCTCTGTCTACTTGGAAGTAAGAGTTAAAAATCTCAGCCTCTTGGATATCTTGCCTGTCCCCGAATCCTTGAGTAAGTCTGCCTACGTTAATCAGCATCTCTTGAGGGGATGCCTGGAGAGTCAGGGTTAGTCAAATGAGGTTTTTCAGGACAGAGAGGTGTACCGAAGGAGGGGGTGAAGGCGGTAGGCAGGGGGCTGGGGGTGGGAGGGTGGTAGAGAGAGAGAAAGAGGGAGAGGAGAGATTACAGGAGGGAGGGAGGTAAGGAGAGAAGAAGGTATAATAGATAGAGGAAGGGGACAGCAGGGGAGGGGAGTTAAGAACTCCACTCTACCCTTCCATTTGGGGGATGGGGGGACCTCGTGATGTTGGTGCTAATATGAGGTAAAGTGGTCTGTGTACCTATGAGGAAAAGTTTCAATTTTCATCTTGATAAAGAGTTCTGGGTTTGCATATATACCGCGACAGATTATAGTTCAAGATCAAAACGGCACCTGCAGTTCACAATGACCTATTTTTTGCCCCAGTCCCCCAAAGTTGCTCTGTAGCAAAGCCAAGTCAAAACAATGCTCAAAAAAAGGCTGCAAGTTCCTGGCAATTTCCCTTCCACTACACATGCTGCCAAGGTCACCTAGAGGTGAGGCTGAACTCTCCATTTGGCTTTTTTTTTTTCTTTTTCCTCCCCTTTTCCCCTCCCACTACTTACGTACATACTGATATGGTTTATAGCCTGTACCTCAATAGCATTATCACCCTGGATTTTTATCAGACCTGGGGTCAGGGAAGCAGGAAAGGAGATTGGCCATGGGTCTGGGTGTGGCAAAGTCCCGTTGCCTTATCAGGGAGGTGAGAAAGTGAATCCACCTGGTGTGCTTCTGGCTGTGAAGTGCAGAGAGGTGAGCCAAGGTGCCAAGGGGTCATTAGGAGTTCACTTTGGATCAGTGCCCCATGTTTGTAGAACTTAGCTCATCAACTTTTCTAATTTGCAAAGATGTATTTCCTGTTGGGTTTCTTCCTCCCTGTCATCTAGGCAAAAGAATCCAGTATGCAGCTCATTTGGGGTGTACAGGAAATCTCCCTTTCCTGAATTAAGACCAATTATGGTAGTTCATTCAGAAAATCCTTGGGATCACCGGTGCAGGTTAAACTGCCCAGGGTGGAGGAGATGGGTGTTTAGCCAGGGCACTCTGTGTCAAGGATCCCTGGGTGCTTTCCTTACCACTGCACTGACCTGCTCCTGAACCTACCCAACGTCATCTCGCAAACTACGTAACCTTGGCGTGCCTGCTTTTACTCTCCAATAAAATGGCGGTCCTCGCTTACGTATTTCTAAGCTGCTTCTATTACCTGCTTAAAGAGCCCTGGAGAGTAGAACAACTAGGTCTCAGTGACAGAGAAAGAAATACAAGATCAGATTTCGAGAGTTTGTGCTTCAGGACTTTGGGACTGGGGGTTGGTTGACAGGGGGCCCCTGAGGCTGGCCCTGAGTAGAACGTCAGTGGCACTGTTCTTTTATACTAATTTCGGATAGAACTAGCCATTGCTTGGGTTCTACTAGAGGATAATTACAAAACAGATGGGAATACTGACTAATTCCCTCTGATTAAGATCCTGGCTAAAAATATTGCAAAATGCTAAGGAAAAATGTTCATTTTCTGAAACTGATATTGATTTAAAAAGAAGGTAAGAAGATGAGACCAAAGACTCCCCTTTTCTAGTCAGTCAGAAACCTACTTTTGCACCCATCTGACCTACTTTGAAATCCAGGTGTGATCAACAGTAGCAATAACAGCTTCTGCCCAAACCAGAAGACCTTCTCAAGTCAAGTACCCACGGTCAATACACACGGCAGGGGACTGGATCTCTCCTAAAATATGCAGAGAGTGACCACTCAAGTCCCCTTAGCAAGAAGCTTAGTTATGAACACGAAACCAGGAATCTATAGACAGAAAATAATTTATAAGCATCTCTTTCACTGGAAACCATTTGGCTTTCTTTTCATTGCATTAAAAAAAAAAGTTTCTTTGTTCATTCTTTCATTCATTCAACACACATTTTTGAACAGGGGCTGTGTGCCAGGAACTGAGATAAGGATGTAACAATGAGTTAGACAGCAGTCTATCTTAACTAGTTCACAGCTAATAGAGGAGACATTTAGGAAAATAAATACAGTAGGATATGATACACTATAACAGAGTTTTGTGTAAGGTGTCAAGGAGGTGGAGAGGGCTGGCCAGTTCCTGCCTGAGAAAGTCAGACAAAGTTTCCCAGAAGAGGAAACATCTGACCTGAGCCTTAAAAGTTGAGTAAATGTTTGCCAGGGGAGTAAGTGCCTAGCTAAAAGGAAGAAACTTTGTATGCCATGTTCACTGAAGAGCAACAAATTCTGTGTGGGTATACCAAGGGAATGATAGAAGAGGCAGCTGGAAAGCCAGGTAGGGGCTGGCCCGAGAAGGCACTTAAAAACAAGGGCTTTTTAATTTTTTTCTTCTTCTTCTCTGGAGGTGGACAGATCCTGAAGAGTTATATGCAGAAGAACAATCAGATTTTTAGTATGGAAAGTTTGGCAGCAACTGCAGAGGGAAGAAGGGTTTACCACGCAGAAACAGAATGGCTATTGAGACAAGTGTGCGAAATACCCATGATAAAGTTTCTGATAAGAGCTGAAGCTGACGCGGGTACCGGTGTAAGTTTGGTCAAAAACCTGCCACCATTATGAGTGTTATAGGAAATCAATAAAAGAGTTCAAAGACTGCAGTGTAGGTGAGGGAAGCTTCATGGAGAAGGCAAGAGGGAATGAAGAAACTGCTGAAGCTCAGAGCAGCCCTGAATGCAGAAATAGCACAGATAAAAGTGTGACACCTCTATACAGGCTATAAACATGATGTATCTGGGAAATGGACAATACCTCTCAGACTGATGGGGAAACAAGAGAAATAAATTGATGTGAGGCCTTAGGCATTAGGGCAGGTAGATCAAGTTACATAGAAGTCCACCAAAATCTACATGGCATCCCAGAGTGGGACGAAGCAGCTAATCTCTGTGGACACCGAGCCTCCACAATCATGCGCTTAATAGGGTTTTGTCGATTTCTAAGATTGTGCTTTGACTGAGAGGAAGCACGCTGGACAGATACAAAGCATCTTCTTTCAAAAAGACATAGATTCCTCTAGTCTGTTAGCAATGCTGAACTTGAATCACCAGCCAAGTGAAATGACATTAACATGAGATAAACGTGCCTCATGGGTTAGCACCTTGTGAGTTTCCTCTTCATTCAAGAGATGTACAAGAATTACAAGAGTGGACAACTGGCGGCCACTAAGAGAGGAGTGGGGAAGGCCAAGAGTGCTTGGATTCATGTCCTAGCTGAAAACTCTTCTGAGCTAGGAAAACCTCGGTGTGAAGCATACGTTTAACGCATACACTAAGCAGAGATGTGAACAATTAGATCATTCCAATCCTATGAATGGGCTATTTCCACCCAGTAATGAAATGCATTGTGGATTATTATTCTTTGTTTATTAAGCCAACAAGAGCACTCATTCTAGCCAGGCTGTCACAAGCACAAAGTGAACTAAATGGTTTGTTTAGTCTAACGATAGATGCTCTCTGCCAAACAAGGAGGATCCCAGAATAAAACGTGACTTTACCCTGGAATGATGTTACATAATTAGAGGGAAGAGATGCAAAGATGGGGCAACGGCATGACGCACTTCTTTCTTATTCAGCATGACCAGAGATGGGATGGCTTTCTTGCCAGTTTCAAGCACAAGGTGTGACAAGGCATAGCGCTCATGACTGACTCTGCCAAGAAATCAATTGTTGATGGTCTCCCCCTCACCTAGTACACCCTTGATAACTACAGCACTATTTTGCAGCTCTGTTGATGATAAAAGTCAGTGTGTCACACACTGACTTTCAGATAACATTTCCTGGATGACAAAGAGTTAACAAAGTTTATCTCGGACCCATTCACTCTCACAAATGACCCCACTACCCCTCCTAGTTGTTAACAGTGCCAAGTTACCACTGTAGGATTGTGCCTACCTCATTTTGAATAGTTCCAGAAAGTCGTTCAGCCCACATGTGTCAAAAGGCCACTTGGAGTTCCAGCAATACTCCATAGCTCTCAGCTGGTAATTAGAATATTTTCCTAAATATGTAGCTGACACGTGATTTCCAAATTGTAAGACTCTTCCTGGGCCACTCTCAGGTCTGGTAAACTCTCAGCACTTCAGGAATCAATTCACAAAGTGGGCAAGTAGAGTCATTTCCCTCAGCAGTTTTAACAGATTTTATGCTTCACGAAGACATGGATGGTCAAAACCCATTTTTATTTTTCTGATTAGTGCTGCTCAATTAATCCTCAACTCTCTTACAATCGGCACTAAAAGAGACATAATCTTCCTTCTAAAAGTACACTTGGCCCCGGACATATCCTGATTTCACCTGTTCAGGTCTCTGGGTATTCAATAAAGCAAGTTCAGCCACTGTGCCAAGAGGCCACACAGAGTTCAAGGTAACACCTCACAGCCATCAGCAGGTTAATTATAATTTCATTTTCAAACACACCGACTGCATGCTTGTTTCAACTCCAAGTGACCTTAACCTGCTTAATTTTGGGGGGGGTACTGCTTGGAGTAAATTTCTGTCAGCAAAGCTGAAAGGCCACTCAGAGTTCATGGTAACAATTCATATTTTTAACAGGTTGCCCAGACCTAAATCCTCACCTTCCAACATTCCAGAGAGAACACTTAGTAGCTATGAAGAAAGTAGGGCATGGGGGGCGGGGAAGGGAGAAGGGTAAGAAAGGAAAGGAGAGTCGTGGCTCCCAACTTCTGGACTTTGGGGAGGTTCAGTGCCAAAGGCTATCTCTGTAAGCTGACTGGCTTATAGGCTTATGGGGGAAGGCCCTGTGCTTTGGGGTGGAGCCTTCTAGGAGTTTCTATATGCTTACTTGATGACTACATCATTGCAAAAAAACAGTCTTGTGTTACATTCTGAAGTGATGGCAAGAGTGGAAGCTCGATGCTGCACAGAAGGTGGCTGCGACTGATGCTGATTTCCTTCTGCTCTCTCAAGGAGTAGGAACAGAACAGAAGTTCTCCAATCAGTCAAGGCTTTCTGCAGACAAGGGCTCTTTCTCTTATCAGTTAGGCTGAAAGAGCCCAGATAACATCAGTGGGAGAAGTCATTTCAGATGTAGTTTTTCTCATCCCTGCTGTGTAGACTGAATCACATGCCAGAATGACAAGTTTTATGGGAATGTTCTATAGGACCAACTGACTCATTTTCCCACTTAAAAACCAAACCAAAAGAAGTGGCCCCCAAGCTTTTGTTCAGAAACGCTTTCTGTGTAACACATCACTCATCCTGGATGGAAATCTCATTTTCCATTTCGCAGAGCTTAGCTATTTTTTTGTTTGTTTGTTTGTTATCATTCTTTTATCTTTTCCAAACTATGTACATGACTCAACTGCTTATGGTATCATTCATGTGAGCAACTTGAAGGGACCAAAAATAAGTACAGACCCCACTAACACATTTCATTCTTGGCAATTTATTCCCCTTGAGACAATCATTAGTTGCATGGGGCTTTGCCTCCAGTTGCTTAAGAACACTCTTCCCTGGCCCTTGGATCACTACCTGGCTTGGGCTGCATTTCCTTTCTTACAGCCAGGTCTGCCTTGTCCAGACTCTTCGAATGACAAAATGAAAGGACAATTTCTATAATGTTCACTCATTCCGTCTACAGAGGTTCCTTGTCTTGGCAGACAAGTGGGTGGCCTAACAACCATTTCACTCTCAATATGTGACCACAGTCAATCTCAATACTGCTTTTCAAATGAGGGAGGTAATTTCTGGTTGCTGCGGGACCACAAAGCATTTAGTTTAGTGCCCCACCATCAAGCCTGAATGTTTCATTATTGTTGCATAATCCAGTGATTTAAATTTTTTAGTTGCAGAGCTGGTTATCTTCCCCCAAATGAACCTTATGAAGAAACCCAATATAGAAAACATGTAACACCAAAGCCATTAGGCAAATTTAGGATACATCACCTGGGGACCTATCAGCTCAGGCTTCTACTAACTTCTACCATCACAGCATAGCATCTCACCCAAGGAAGCTCAATGGAACCACTAGCTGCCATGCAACACGGCTTAAAAGCTACTAAAATATGGATGTTGGTAGTAACTAGAGCGTAGATATTTGTACGTGGCAAGTCAATTCCCCAAACTTAATTAACTCAGAACTATAGGATCATGTTAGAACCCCTTTTTCCCTCCATTACCTTATCATCTCTTGAAGGCAGAAGCTTTGTCTTGTTTATATACACTCCCCACAACACCCAGCTCCTACTAAAATGTTTGATACATGGTATACTACACTACCTTGCCTCAGACTGGAAAAAAATTACTTTTTGTGTAAAATATGGAATTTTAAGGGTGCCAGGAAGGATATCTTCTTCCTCCCTTACTCTGCATTCACCCAGAAATCTCTAGTCATCAGAGTGATTGCAAGAGACGGGGCATCACATCAGACTCCCTTCATCACAGAAACATTCTATCTGACCCTCAAACAAGGCGACGACCTGTAGGCGTCTCAACTTTCCTTAGTGAGAAATGCAGAATGCCAATCGAAAGTTGAAGCGTTGAAGAAAGCTTCTTGGGTTTCAACTTCCCCACCTATAAATGGCAACAACTGAACTGATCATTTCCCTTGGTTGGAATTCCCAAGGAGGTGGTGACTGTTCAACCGGGACAAGGAAGTCATTTGAAGTCTGCTTTTCATTTTAGGGGGATTGTTCCTTCTCGGTCAACAAGCAACCAAGTATTTATTGATCTCCTTTGGGGTCCAAAAAAGAGACTGAACTTGAAGTTGGAACACTGGAGCCCCAGTTAGGATTGCTCCTTCACAGCCGCATGACATTGCTCAGGAACACCATGAGTATCGTTTGCTTGTTACTGTCAGTGGAATAATAATTGGTACCTCACAAGATGATTTATAAGAGAAAAGATAATATTCATGAAAATATCTAGTGTTCCTGGTGAATATAGGATTCAGGACCCTTTCTGGGATCCCAGGAATGGAGAGAGTTAAAGGAGAGATACTAAAGAAATGTACTGCGACTTTGTACATCAACTGCCATAAGGTTGAAACACCCAGGAAATTCGTATTTTAATGTCCCGACCACTCAGGGATACCAGCTTAGCTTTAGGAATTAAAGTTGTGGGATGGTAAGAGAGGAACCTAGGGCTCTGGGTCTGTTTCTAAGTGAGCTTCAGGATATATCAAATTGACCTAGATTCAGAACCCTACTGAGATTAAAGGCAGAACCGGAGCCACATTCCATCTGTGGAACAATCATACTCATGGTTGCTCCATGACACGGAAAGGATTTTCATTTCAATTGTCGTATCTTTTCCAATACTCTCTTTCCCTTTCCCTCTTTTATGCTGGAATCAGGGCTGAACTGGAGCTAGAATAAGACTGGATATTCTCAGAAGTGTAGAGAACACTACGGTCATAGACCTGTTAACCAGTGTTAAGATCTGTTCCTTCAGGCAATTCTTTCTCTGCCAAACTTTCTGGAGCTACGCAGTTATATTTTAGATTCCCCCTGCGGATAACCTGACCAGTTCTTAAGATTAGAATCAAAATAGCTGGGGTAAAGGATCAGATGACTTAGAAAATTTGGACCTTGGTCCACCCAAAAATTGTATAAAGGGTCCAAATGCTAAAGAATTGTTTTTTGTAGGTGGTCAAATAGGATTTTGAGCTGGAGGCCATTTTCTACTCCTTTCAAAGTTATGATGACCAAGAAACTCCCAATTTACTTCTCCTTTTTGGATCAGCATTGACAAATGAGCAAAGTAAGGACAGACGTTTTTTTCTAAAGCTATCGAGTCATTTAGATACAGACAACTGACATTGTCATCAACAATAACCTGCTTAACTGAACCAAGGAATGCTTCCTAAAAATACATTTTTCATTTGGCTTGCAGCAAGCATGTACTGAGTACTTAATCTGTGTAGAATCGTAGTCATTACCACCTCTGGTCTTCATTAATCTCTTCCTATCACTCTGGTTCTATTTTGCCCTTTTCTCCTTTTTGTACTTTTTTTTTAAAAAAAGATTTTATTTATTTGACAGAGAGAGAGAGAGCACAAGCTGGAAGAGTGGAAAAGAGACAAGGGGAGCCCTGTGGGGGACTCGATCCCAGGACCCTGAGACCATGACCTGAGCTGAAGGCAGACACTTAACCAACTGAGCTACCCAGGCACCCCTTTTCTGTACTTTTTTAAATGGCATTATAACAAAGCATTTTATCTATGAGATCAATTCAAACAACACATTCTGACATTTCTTTCTGTACTTTTATTTCCCTATTTCACCCTTCCCTGTTTCATTCTTTCCAGGGATTCTCTCCATTGCCTGTATCACCTCTGACTCCTTCACAAATTAATTCAGGTATGTTTCAACTACGGTAACTCACTTTTTCCTCCTTCTTTTCACATTCCTTGTGCTTATAAGCTTTTTTTGAGTAAAGTGTTCTGAGAT
Organism: Mustela nivalis; assembly: GCF_964662115.1. Classification (NCBI taxonomy): domain Eukaryota; kingdom Metazoa; phylum Chordata; class Mammalia; order Carnivora; family Mustelidae; genus Mustela; species Mustela nivalis. The sequence continues at coordinate 51,023,848 of NC_139027.1, read as the reverse complement.
AAAACAGATGTTAGAATTAAGCAAAAATAAATGACCATTTCCCATGCACCAAATATGGATATAAAAGTCCATGATATTAACCTGAAAGAACCACTGGAAGTTAAAACTAAACATCTATTCAGACACTTCATCCAGACATGATTGGGAACCCATGAGGCTTCAAGGCATTAAAGGTGGTAATGGCATCAATACGAATTTCTACCGTAAGTCAATAAACAGGTTTTGGGGTATGATGAGTATTTTACAGCAGACCAACACGTCTGCCAAAAACAATTAGAAAAGCCAGAAACAAAATTAAAAAAAAAAAAAAAAAAAAAAGCTGCTTGAAGGTATCAAATTGCGGCGGAGACATTCAGGATCTGAGAAGACAAGATCTGGGAGAAAAGAGTCGTTCTTGGGTATAAGCCCAAAATTCTGCATACCAGATTCCTGGTGTTGGGAGAGAGGCAAGGAAGCCAGGAGAACTTCTGGCAAACTCACAGGGCTGGAGAGAAAAAACTGGAGTTTGGTGTTACCAAGGGAGAAAGAATTTAAGTAATCAAGATTACAACGAGAAGACGGGGACAGAAAAGCAAGCCTATTGGCATGTGCTGATGCGAAACCAGAGCAGGCAGCGGGTTGAGAAGCCAAGCAGAAAATGGTTGAAAAGTAGAGCAGAGTTTTCTGCAGGCTGAATAAACAAAAATTAAGAGTCTACCTTTCAGCTAGGAGGGGCCTTACTAAAATGCCCTGGCCTCTTACTTGGGACACACTGAGGGATACCTAGAATAATGGATATGAACAAAGTGTATATGGAACCTTACATAAACTGCACCCTGATCACAAGGCTCCATAATTCCTGAATGGACAGCACTGATGTCTTCCTCCCTCTAAGTACCTGCTAAGGGACAAGATCAATCTCGGGAGGTGAATATCAATGTCAAAGGCAACTAAAAATTTTCATGCACAATGGCTGGGATTCAATAGTAATACAGATTTTCTAAGAACAGAAGCAAGAAAAACAGATAACAGAAAAAGTCCTATGGATGAACAAAATCAGAAACAAACTTGAAAATAACTGTGACAAACATATGTAATAAAATAGAGGACAAAATGCAGAATTTCACCTTACAATTGAAAAATATAAAAGGGGAAAGTCTAGAACTAAAAAACACAATACCTAAATAATAGTGGGTAGGTTTCAGAACAGACTGCACACTGCTGAAGAGAGTATTAGTAAACTGGAATATTGGTAAGTACAAGATATCTAATTGATTATGACTATATCTAATTGATTAGACTGAAGCAAATACCTAGAGTGAACCAAAAAGATAAAACATACGAGACACAGTCAAAAGAGCCAAAATATTTATGGTTAGAGTTTCAAAAACAAGGAGTAGACAATGAAGAAAATGAAAATTTAAAGATATAGTAGTTGCAAATGTTTTAAACTGATGAATGATATCAAGTCACAGATTCAAAAGGAATTTTAAATTCCATGGAGGAGGGACGCCTGGGTGGCTCAGTTGGTTAAGCAGCTGCTTTCGGCTCAGGTCATGATCCCAGCGTCCTAGGATCGAGTCCCACATCGGGCTCCTTGCTCTGCAGGGAGCCTGCTTCTCCCTCTGACTCTTCCTTCCACTCTGTCTGCCTGTGCTCGCTCTCACTCACTCTCTCTCTGACAAATAAATAAATAAAATCTTTATAAAAAAAAAAAAATTCCATGGAGGAAAAACACAAAGACAACCACACCAATTCCTCTGTAAAAGTGGAAGCAACAAGGTGAAAAGTGGTTTTGTAAAGACTAGTAAAGATGATAAACTCTATCAACAATGATCAGTGGAAAAAAAGGAATAAATTACCGATATTAGGAATGAAAAAGAGCACATAATTATGGATCCTACAGATAATTAATATAATAATATAATGAGATAATATTACGAATGACCTTATGCCAATGGATTAGGAAATGTGCATAAAACAAATTCCTAGAACACAATTTACCAAAACAGACACAAGAATAGAGGATCTGACCAATCACTCACATATTAAAGAAACTGAGTTTATAATAAGTTTCCCAGAAAGAAATTGCCTCATCCATATAATTTCACTAGTGAAGTCTTCAAAACATTGAAGGGAGCAATAATTATTTCACAAATGGTTTTTTAAAATTTAAATTCAATTAGCTAACATAAAGTACATCTTAGTTTCAGATGTAGTGTTCAATAAATTATCAGCTGCGTATAACACCTAGGGATCATCACATCATGTCACAAACGATATTATTTTTTTTAACATATGAAGAGGCTGTTCAAAACCATTAGCATTAGGGAAATAATACTAATTATTATATTATTTTGCATTACAACATATGATTACTACATAAAATAAACTCACAATGAGATACAGGTACACACCCACTGGAATGGTTAAAATTAAAAAGAATACAATGCCATATGTTGTTGAGGATGTGGAGCAAGTTGAATAATCGTCATTCTTGGTATAAATTGATTATAATCACTTTGAAAAACTGGTTGTGTCTACTAAAGCTGATATACACACATCCTCTGACCAGCAATTTCTTTTTTTTTTTTTTTTAAGATTTTTATTTATTTATTTGACAGACAGAGATCACAAGCAGGCAGAGAGGCAGGCAGAGAGAGAGTAAGGGAAGCAGATTCCCTGCTGAGTGGAGAGTCCGACGTGGGGCTCGATCTCAGGACCCTGAGATCATGACCTGAGCTGAAGGCAGAGGCTTAACCCACTGAGACACCCAGGCGCCCCAACCAGCAATTTCAATTGTAGGTATATGTCCCACAGAAACGGGTGCATCGAAAGACATATACAAGACTGTTTAAGATAGCACTATTTGTAAAAACCACAATCAAGAAACCCCAAATGTCCATTAACCATCAGAGATTAATAAATTGTGGTATAACCATATAACAGAAACCTCACAGCAGTAAGAAAGAATAAAACACTGCTTCATGCAATAGTTTGGGCAAATTTCATAAATATAATGTTTAATAAAAGAAGTTAGATGTAGAGAAGTCCATCCTGTATGATCCCACTCATATAAAGTTCAAAGCAGGCCAAACTAATCAATGCCGATAGAAATAAGCATAGTAACTTTACTGGGTGGTAGGCAGGAGAGACTGTGTGCAGGTATAAAGGGGAACCTTTATACCAACCTCAGGGGGTGGTTAGTAATGTTTAAGCCTTTAACCTGGCTTTTATGGGTGCATTCACTTTATGAAAATATTACCTTAAGTGTAAAATTATGAGGTATCATTATTTAGTTCTACAACAGTATGTTTATTTAAAGTATCAGTAAACGGAATACTTACTTTCCCCCTTAAATTTGAACTGCTCGAGATCTTCTAAGTGGGTGTAAACTAAGACATGAGTGGTAGCCAAAGGAATTCAGAAGACTTTGATCATGATCTAGTCAGTTGTTCTTCCACTCAAACGAACACAGCTAGGTACTGTGATGTGAATAAGTGGGGTGTGTGTGTGTGTGTGTGTGTGTGTGTGTATTTTTGCCACTATAAAATTTGAAAATGTTTTCATCTTTATTCTTTCTGATGGTTAATTTTAAGTGTCAATTTAACTGGGCTACAGGGTCCCCAGACATTTTGTCAAGCATTATTTTGAGTGTGTGTGGGGGGGGGAGTATTTCCGGATGGTATGAATATTTGATTCAGTAGACTGGAGGTGAAAGCAGATTGTTTGTCCCAATGTGGGTAGACCTCATCCAATCAGCTAAAGGACTGAGTAGAACAAAAAGGTTGACCTCCTTCTGCCTCCATGCCTTGACCTAGGACATCAGTCTTTTCTGGCCTTTGGACTGGAACTGAAACATCAGCTCTTTTTGTGTCTCAAGCCTGCTAGCGGTCAGACAGAAACTGTACCATTGGCTCTCCTAGGTTTCAGGCTTGCCCACTGTAGATCTTGGGAAACGTGTCAGCCTCCATAATCACATGAGCCAATTCCTTACAACAAATCTCTTAGAGTAAGCAAATAGGTATATAAATATATACATATGCATATACACACATGTCTTATTGGTTCTGTTTCTCTGGAGAACTCACACTCATATACTGCTTCATTTTTTTGCCCATAATCAATTGTTTGCTAAAGGCAGAAAACATTAAGAACACTGAAATAATAAAAATAAAGACCATAAAAATGATAATTTTGCAAATATGTTCAAAGATGATCTTAAATAAACATGTAATTACATTCATTGATCAGACTCTTTATAAAAACATATTTGAGGAAAGGAAATAGTCTGTATTCAACTGGACTTTGTATTCATTAGGATTTAGGAGTATAATCATATTGACACTGATTTTTTGAGAAATACTTGCACTTCTTACCTTTCCTTATTTTATTTAGATATACAACTTGAAAATTATATAAACCAATTAGTCTTTAATTTTCAAAGTTAAAAATGTCAAACAATAGATCTTATAAATAGATTTGGCTCTTTGGAGTCATATTTTAATAACTGGAACTTGTTACATTTGATCTCCAAACAATTCAATAAAATATTACAACTTTCACAGACCTGTACCTCTGGGGCTAAAAATACATTATACGTTAATAAAAAAATTAAAAAATTAATAAAAAAAGATTTAAAAATACTACAACTGGATTATTCCATAAATTCTGCTTTCTCTTACATAATTTGTTTAAAACAAATACTATGCATGATTTTTATACAAGAAAAGGTGGCATATATTTAATATTTCTGGGTATTATTTTGAAATTAATCTTAGAGTCTTTGATAATATGCAAAATCTGAACTTTTTAAAAAAATTTTTACTTATTTATTTGAGAGACAGAGAGTGAATAAGAGAGAGAGAGCACAAGCTGGAGGAGGGGTAGAGGAAGAGGGATAAACAGGTTCCCTGCTCAGCAGAGAGGCTGATGTGGTGCTCAATCCCGGGACCCTGGGATCATGACCTGAGCCAGAGGCAGCCGCCTAACCGACTGAGCCACCCAGGCACCCTGCAAAATCTGAACTTTTAGTTTGTTTCTTTATCACATGCCATGAAAAGTATGACAATATTATTTTTAAATGCCAAAGGGAGGATGATTATGAGATTACGTTTACTCATAAATATTTGAAAAATGCTAATTTACTCTAATGTCTACCTCCAGCTTTTAAAGATAAGGAAAATGAGACCCTGAGCGGTTAAGCAATGTGGCAAGGATGCACTTTCAGTTAGCAGTAGAGTGAGAGTAAACACTCAAGTGTCCTAATTATTGGTCCAGGGTTTTTTGTACCACAGCATAAAAAACTCTCTCCCTTCTAGCACTATGCATCGTATTAGCTCCTCAACTGGTTTTTTATAAACGCAAAAAAGAATCTGGTCAACTCTAGCTATTAAAACGTTGCCATGTCTGACTGAGAAATTCACAAATATAATGGCTCTTTACATTCTCCTCCACCTTCAATAAATTTGGCTTTCACCAACTAATGCCTGAAAACATCTTTGGATAATTTTCAGCAGAGAAACAATAAATCAGGGATGTCAGTGGGCCGAGAGGGGAGAACTTTTCCAATTTTCATAAACAAAAACTTCAGTGACAGCTGCTTTCAGGTTTTGAATGTAATTTTCCTAACTGATGTCTTCACTGTGGTGTGCCTTGGCTGTCTTCCACTCACTAGCCAATGTTGGGGGAAATGTGATTTATGTTGATGCCACATCAATGTGAAAATCTGATCAAGTAAAGTAGAACTCTGCAGCCTCACTGGGGAAAGCTGGAGGCAAGTCATCATTCACACGTGGATAAGGCACAGACAAGGTTCGTCTATGAAAGGACTACTGCCTTGCTCCTGGTTTAAATTGCCAACTGATTAGTAGCTAAGGACACAACCTCAAAAAAACTTCCCATTGAACTAGCTATAAAAACTCTGAAAAAAGTAAAAACTCTTAACAATGCTAAAATCCAAATGAACAGTTAATCTATTGCCAGAATTCAGAAGGATCTAGAATCACAATCCAGAGCTCATACAGAACATACTCCTCCGTCTTGCCCACTCCTTCCCCTGGCTCAAAAACCAGCTCTATAACAAGGTTTCCTAATCTTGGAAAATTTTCTGCAAGTACAGATTCTTTGGCTTCATTTCCAGAGATACTTGTTCAAAGGACCAGGGTGGGGGTGGGGGGTGCTATCCAGAGTGAATTTTTTTTAAAAATAAAGCTTATTAATTTAATCTGATGATCTCCCAGGCTTGAAAACTACTAGTCTCTAACATTCAGAAAAATTGAGTGGTCATTGCTTTGCTGCATAGTTGCTGCTTTTTTTTTAAACGTTGTTTTTTATTTTGTGAAATGGACTCATGAGAAGTTGCAAAAATTGTATGAGTTTCCATAAACCATTCAGCCAGCTTCCCCCAATCAAAGCTTTTATAACCAGAGTTTATAACATTGTCAAAACCAGGAAACTGACATTGGTACAATACTAGGAATTCTGGTGGAAGAGACCTTATTTGGATTTTTACCAGTTTTTACATGGATTCTTGGTTATGTGTGCTTTATATGCACCTGTATGCATACAATGTACAAAATTTTATCATATGTAGATTTTTGTAACCATTTTTACCATGAGAATGCAGAACTGTCCCATCACCATAAAGGAACTCCTTTGTTTTACTTGGCACTAGTTACACCTTTCCTTAACCCCCAACCCTAACCTCCAGCAACCACTGATTTGTTCTTTATCACTATAATTTTGTCAGAGAATGTTATATAAATGGAATCATGCACTATGTAACTGTCCTGAGATTGGCTTTTATCTTTTATTCAGCATAACGGCCCTTGAGAGCCATTCATGTTTTTGCATATATCAATAGCCCAATCCCTTTTATTGTCAAGTAGTTAGGATTCTATTGTATAAATCTATCACAGACTGCATGTATCTTCAGAGCACATAGCCATTCATTCCTCGAAGTACCTTTGGACTGTACATTGCAAGTACATTTCCAATTTCCGGTTATTACAAATAAAGCTGCTATGAACGTTCATGGACAGTGTTTTGTGTAAATGTAAGTTTTCATTTCTCTAGGATTAATACCCAGGAGTGTGACTGCTAGTTTACAGGGTAAGTATATATTTAATTTTATAAGAAACTGCTAAGGCATTTTCCAGTAATAGTAGCATTTTATATTCCTACCAGTAATGCATGCATGAGAAATCCCATTGTTCTGCGTTCTTATCAACAGCTGCTTTCTGAGGTGCACAAAGCTGGACAGCCTTTTCTCTCAGCCTCTACATATTACCTACACTTTTATAACACAGCAGAAGGCAAGAGGGCTTGAGTGATACAAAGCATTATGGAGTCACAATGCAGCACAGGCTAGAAGATTGCAGGAAGAGAAAAGGATGGGGCAACAGAATATCCATTCATCCTACTGGTTAATGTCAGAGGAAGAGGCAACCCGGATACGTGTAAGATAAACAATAAATCAGTAATGTTGCCTTAGATGAGTAATTGCTGAAAGTGGGATGCTTGGGCAGGAATTGTGCATATCAACAGGCTCTCCAGCTGCAGGTCTGAGGACAGGGTTAACAGGTATCTGGTTTTTACAACTGAAAATCTGGTATTTAAGCTTTTGGCCTAGAAATAAATACATACTGTGATGTGGCTTATGAGCCAACATTCTTGCTCTAGGCTTATAAAACGTGCTACTGTGCTGACTCCTAACATGGATACGAGAGCATGAACTTTTTTTTTTTTATGTTTCTGGGATGCTATACGGCAAACCCAAGTAAACAGGACCTCAGTGAACCACAGATCCTGTCTGTTGAAACACATAATGCACCTAAATATTCTTTCTAGATTAAGTATGGAGGGGGAAAACTTATGGAAAAACACTAGGATCATTGCAAGGGACTACCATTCTTAAGGCTCAAGAGGAAAGCACATTTTTGGAAAAGATTTAATATAGAAACAAGAAGGAAATTAAAAATGAAAAACTGATTTGCACTCCCAATATGATCCAAGGAAGCAGAAATACACAGCAAAAGAACAGTTGATAAAGGAGACAGCGTAGACAATGCAAAAAACCCATAATGCAATAGTAGAATTTTAATAAATGTTAAAGGTAGTAATGACCATGACTTCAGCAACCTAAATATAAATTAAAGGACAAGTCAGACTTCGATAAGAGTGCAGAAGTGAAAACAGAACAGAGATAAATAGAAAAAGATGACTTGCAGTGGGGAGATAAGCCCTAAGAATTCAATCAACATGATTCTTCATTCTCCTAAGTTAACATTTATTACAGTCATTCTATCTTCCTTTATTATATTTATTATATAGTATATCTATTTATTATAGTCATTCTACCTTCCTTTCCCCAGTTCGGCTCTTCATAACAGAAGCAAACCATTGATGATCTGATACGACTGCTCAGCTCTAGAATTCTGGCCACGTGGCTCTAACTGCACATGTAGAAGGGAGGCAAACATTACCTCCCTCTTTCTTTCCTCAGAAACTTGGGCTTATTCAGCTGCTCGTCTCCAGACTGTCTTCTTCTTTCACACACAAATGCACGAATTTAAAGCCTAGGACCTCCAGGCTAAGACAGTAACTACAGCGCGCGTGGGTTTTCTGTAAGGATGGGCCCGAGTGAGCCTACTTCATCGTTCACTCAGTAACGAGGCATTCAGTGAAGTTAAATGCCGTCGCACTTGAACTTCTTCAACTAAAATTCAACATATCAATGTTCCTACTACAGCCTCTACTTCACCTTAAATTATATGTGTTTGCATTTTTGTCTTTTATTTGTCTTTTAACATCTCAGAGTCACTTTTTGATGTCTGGATTTTTTTTTTTTTTTTAAAAGCCAATCTAAGCCTTTAGTAGGAACACAATCTATTTACATTCATTACCATAATGAACCTGGCCTTGGGTTATCTGATTTCATGTCTTCTGCTTTGTGTTCTTCTTTGTTGTTTCTTTCACTGCACAGAGATTCTCTCCTATTTTGTTTTTTTTTCTAATGATTTACAAAGTATACAATCTTGATTCAATTTTTAAGATATGGACTTCTAATAATTATCAGTGTCAAGAAAAAAAGAGCATCTATGTACTGAACACTTTTTCTCGTCCCCCAATGTGATTGACATTATTAGGGATTTCAGACCCAGCTCGTCATTTTTAAGTATTTTTAAGTATTTATGTATCTTACTATATTACCTTAATAAAATAGTTTAAATATTTAGAAATGTCTCTCAAAAACTATTCAGATTCCAAAATGTTTTCAAAATCACCAACTAGGTCTTTCCATATAATCACATCCTTTTATTTAAAACAAAACAAAACACGATTCTATTAACGAAAAATACACACATCTTGATTTCATTAAGGAGACTTTTTATTCTTCCAAGTTTGTAAATGTTTTCACTTTCTTTCATTTAATACTCCAGAGAAGGGGGTGGCACACTTAGGACAGGTAGTAAATGTTTTTGATTTTGTGGGCCGTCTATTTCTTCTCTGTATTAAATACTCAAGTTGTCCCCTGCAATGCCAAAGCAGCCACAGACAATAGGCAAGTGAGTAGGCGTGGTTATGTCCCAATCAAACTTTATTCATAAAAATATGCAGTAGGCCTTAGTGTGCTGGCTTTTGCTGTGGAGAAAAGGCCTGGGTCAGTCGTATTGAGTTAAATCCTTCTCTGCTCTTAGATGATACCATATGAAATAAGAGGCACAGCTCTAAACTCTCTGTTCCCTTTGACGAGACTGGGACATAAATCTGATAGATATTCAGTCATTATTTATTATGCCTTTTCAAAAAAAAAAAAAGTAAAACTAGAGCTTTAATGAGTATTTTAAAACCAGAATGACCTAAATATGTTCTCATTAAAGAGCATAATCGTGGGGCACCTGGGTGGCTCAGTGGGTTAAAGCCTCTGCCTTTGGCTCAGGTCATGATCTCAGGGTCCTGGGATGGAGCCCTGCATCGGGCTCTCTGCTCTGCAGGGAGCCTGCTTCTCCTCTGTCTCAGCCTGCTGCTCTGCCTACTTGTGATCTCTCTCTCTGTGTCAAATAAATAAATAAAATCTTAAAAAAAAAGCATAATTGCTGAGAGCTTGCTTAATTTCTTTTCACATGCTCATTCTATCAAGTAAAAAATGGACTTTTCTGTCATACAAAAGCAAGCTCCAGGGATACCTGGGTGGCTCAGTCAGTTGAGCATCTGACTCTTGGTTTCAGCATGGGTCATGATCTCAGGGTCATGGGATCAAGCCCTGCATCGTGCTCCACACTCAGCATGAAGTCCGCTCACGATTCTCTCTCCCTCTCTCTCTTCATCCCCCTCTCCCCACTGCCCCACTTGCTTGTGCTCTCTAAAATAAATAAATAAAATTTTTAGGAAAAAAAGTAAGTTTTGCATCACATGCAGCTCTGATAAATGCAGCAACAACAAAACTTTAGGGTAAATCCTAAAGGTTCTGTGCCTCTTTGTAAGTATGACAAATCCAGACTAAAGAGTAATAACAGAATGAAGAGTAATAACATCAATAATAAAATAAAATAAAGTAAAACAACAGAAAAAAAGGAAAAATAAAAAATAAAAAAAATCTGCTTCTTGAACTTGGTTGGAGAAGGAATAGTGAAAGATGTGTAATGTAAGTACTTTATAGTATCATGAGATGGGTGGCACCCTCAATGATTCTAATGGGCAGGGCTCTCATTTTCACCATATTGGAATTGTAAGAGCAGTAAAGGCAGATGTGTGTATTCCAGGTGGTAGGAGGAGAAAGGGGGAGAGATAGTCAATTACCAGGAAAGCAGAGCTATGGGACTCCTGATAAATCCAGACAGAGACGCAGTGTAATCTAGTGGGGCCAGTGTTCACTGCAACTATAGGCACAGCTGAAACAAATCCATAAACCTCTGAGCTTCAATTATCGCTTAAAATAGGAATAAGAAAATCTTCTTGATTTTCAGAGCAGATATCCTTCGTTTGGCTCTTTTCGAAATTTACTGCGGATTTCCCAGAATAAACATCCTTGTTAGGTATTATGGTCTCTTTCTTTCTATTTTAATCACAAGAATGTAAAAAAAAAAAAAAAAATATATATATATATATATATATATATATATATATATATATATATTTGCTAGAAATGGGTAGTTAGGTATCTTGGGGGAATAAATACTCTCAAATATATTTATAAATTATTTTTTCTCCCCTATATATATATTTCTGTCATCATATCTTTATATATTTGAGGGGATCTTAAACATAAAAATATAATCCTATAATCCCTACTTTATTTGTCAAAAAAAAAGAAAGAAAGAAAGAAAGAAAGAAAGACTGGAGTGAGGAACGGGATGAAAGACTTATAAGCAAATACCCAAAGTCACGGCTATGTATATTCTCATATTCACTCGACAGTGAAGCTCTCAGAACTATGGAGATAGAAAAAAGTCCATTAAAATTGCAAAGAATGCCTTAAGCCACAAGGGTTAAAAGATGGAACACAGTTTCTAGAAGAGTCTAATGAAACTGGGGAGAGCTGAACTTTGAGAAGGATGAGAAGGAGAGTCCCTTAAAGTATGTACCTGTTTGCATACATTCAGTGTAACACATGTCCATCTCCTACTATGATCCAAAATTAACGTAGTAATGGTTTTGAATAAGCTTAACCAAGGCCAGGATTATTTTATTTTATTTTTTATTTTTTCCTTTTTTTCTGTGTTTTATTTTATTTTATTGTTATATTAGTCATCATAGTTTTTTAGTCATCATTTAGTCATCATTAGTTTTTTATCTGGTGTTCCATGATTCATTGTTTGCATATAATACCCAGGGCTCCATGCAGTTTGTGTCCTCCTTAATACCCATCACCAGGCTCCAGGCCAGGATGATTCTAAACAACAGGTTTTAAGGGTTGAAAACACTGGAATGAGGTTCCCAGGAGATGGCAAAGACCATTTGCCCACCTAACAAACTATGCCCTGATTTCCTAAGCTGGGTAAGCTTCAGTATGTATGACCTAGAGACAAAGAGATTCCCATACTTTGTTAGTTCAAGAAGCCCCTTTCCCTACTGTAACCCTCTGCAGCCTTGTTTCAGAAGTACATCTTCCACTGGTCATAGGGTTCTGATGGTCACTGCCTGGTCCATCATTATGGGCCACAACTTCCGCAGGACAGAAATAAGCCTAGCTTTACATGTGTGTTCAAGTTTACAGTGAAAATGTTTCATCATCAGTACAAGCCAGAACATCTGAGACACATGTGCCTCAAGCTAGCTTTTGTTTCAATCTTTGAGGCAACCCGAGAAAAGAGGAAGATGTGGAAAATACTTGGTTTCAAGATTCTGCCCATTGATTTGCTGAATCAAGGCCTTCGTTTGAATCCCAGTCCTAGTGTATATTCTGTTGACTACAAACTGGTGCATATCTTATGTCTCTACAGCTACCTGTGGGAGAAATTTTTCATATTCATAAGAAACATCTAGTCTTTGCTCTCATGTATCTGGACACATCAGCAGGAAGAGTATGAGCATTTCCTCAAACCCAGACTAGAAGGAAAGAACAGGATATGGCAAAAGTTATGGGATGTCACTTTTGGGACTGATGAAATCCCCAAAGATGGTGACTTCCATCTTTCTGTCATACTCTCTGTTTCCCCCTCTGTTGCTCTGATGAGGCCAGGTATCATGTTGTGAGATGCTCTATGGAGAGGCATGTGTGGCAAGGAATGGAAGGTCTGTCTGTGGCCAGCAGCTCTTGCACAACTGAGGCCCGGGGGGAAAAACCTGTGAGGAACCGGATCCCGGATTGGTGGGGGCACCAATCACTGAGTAAGTAAGGAAATGGATCCTTCTGAAAGAGCTTAGAAGTGACCGCAGCTTTGTTAGAGACCCTGGGCCAGAACACCCTCCTAAGCCAAACTCATTCTTGATTCACAGAAACTTTAAGATCATAAATATGTGTCATTTTATGCCAAGTTTTGGGTAATTCGTTATGCAACAGTAGATAACTAACATAAATGATTAAGAGGTAAATTAAAACTGGCCAATAAGTCTAGGGAGCGGTTCATATGAGTAGATACTATTCTCTGTGGTCAAGAAATGTCAGTTAGTGCTTAATAATAAAACACTAAGAGCTGGAACATTATTTCCTGAACATCAGGGGTCCCATACTGAATGAGTGAAAAGGAAGATGTGAAGTTTGTATTTTCTTAGATTTTTCAAGAAGAGAAAAGATGACTCCCTCTTAAGTTCTTGAAGCATCTGCTTGCCTAAGGCTGATAATTAGACCAGATGACATTTTGAAGTCTCTCCTAATATAATTTAATATATAATATATAACATATAATATATAATTTAATTATTTAATAGATAATTGTATATAGAATAAATTAAGACAAGAAAAAGCAAACGTTTGTATTTGTTTTTTTCAGACTACAGTGAAAGAGAATGTACAAAAGAGGAGGGAGAAGTTAAATAATAAATAAGGAGCCTGTCCAATAAGAATCATACTTTGTAATTGTCTGTAAATTACATATGAAGAAATCCCCTTCAAGAGGAAGAACTGAAGGCCAAGAGTGGTTATGGATTTGTCTGGCGGTACACACAGAAAGAGAATCTGAACAGAATCCTGAACACCTATGTCTCAATTTTACATGATATTAAATGATAGTATCTTAAAAACAATAGATTTGCTTCCAAATAAATTAGTATGCAACCCTGAAGTGCTGAATATAAGCTGATATTCCTTCCGGCAGTTTCTAATAGAAAACAGGAAGTGTCCAGTGTAATACAGTTTGAGCTAGCTGAAATGATACTTTGACATGCTAGGGAGAGAAGAAAACACGAATCTTCCAGACTCTTCTAGTGGAAAAGTTTTCTGAGTTGCCAGAACTCAGGGGGCCAAATTTCCATGGCTCTTCTAGTGATAATGCCACTGTTCTTTTCATACGGAAGAAGGGGAGTTCTAAAGAAGCCCCTCAATATTTAGATGAAGATAGTTCATGCAGAATTTCCTGAGGGCCTCTTATATGTCCAGCATGCATTTCAATGGTATAGATAAGAGTAGCAGATAGATAAAGATATCATGATTTATTAGGACTATTTACTCTCTATTTTGCCTGCTCCCAATAAGTGTTTTGGAGGTTTCACGATAAAGGATATATGTAGAACAATGTTTTTAAAATGGAAATAGAAAAGACGCGATACAATCCTATGACTATTCTCTAGGTATTTAAAGAACTTGACTATCGAGGAGGAGGGAAAAGAAAGCATCTCAAGAGACTTAAACTAACTAGGTGTAATGGGATGAAATTAGGTAGAGGAAAACTCAGGATAAACAGAATGTTTTTCTGATTTTTCCCAAGTTTCTACTTGTGAACTAAATTCCCTGAGGAAGACCCTTTGCAAGTTGTGTGAAAAGACTGTTCTTTTTGTAGTACTCTACAGAGAAACCTGCAGAAAGAAAGATAAGAGATGAACAAAATAGTCTAACAGGGATTTTCCACCTCTAAATTTACCCTCTAAAATTAAATGTAGTTTGAGGGACACCTGGGTGGCTCAGTTGATTAAGCATCTGCCTTTGGCTCTGGTCATGATCCCAGGGTTCTGGGATCGAGTCCCATATCAGGCTCCTTGCTCGGTGGGGAGCCTGCTTCTCCCTCTGCGTCTGCCTGCTTGTGCTGTCTCTCTCTCTCTCTCCAACAAATAAATAAATAAATAAAATCTTCAAAAAAGTAAAATTGAATGTACTTTGAAAAAGTATACAAGTAATACAGAAACACATTCTCAAAAGTTTAAAAGAAGACAGTCAAATAAAAGTTGAAATTCTCCCTTTCCTCCCTTCTGAAAACTCCTTTACTTCTTCAAGATGAAAGGATGATTTCACTGTTAACATGCATGATATAGACAGATATTTGCATACAGATGAGATTTTTACTTTAAGTATTGTCTGGTGACTGAGCTTTTTATACTTAGTACGTCTTGGAGATCTTTTCATACCTGTGTATGTACTGCCTCCACCTTTTGAAGGGATGTATAATATCCCAAGTATGAATGGGCCATAATTTAGCTGTTCTTCTACCAATGGCTATTTAGGTTTGTTCTCATTTCTCCCTGTTACATATAGTACTATCATGAATATTTCATATTCATATTCTTATTCACATGTGAGAGAAACAATTGCTAGAAATAAACGGAAGGTGCAATTTACAATATTGATAGCTACTGCCAAACTGTCCTCAAACACACTACCAATTTGTACCCCAATTTATAGCTTCAAATAGTGCAGTTTCTTCTCTCCTTTTTTCAACAGCAGACAGTATAACTCAAATTTTTTTTTCGTTAATCTGATAGCTGAAAAATGATGTCCCATTATTATTTTAATTTTCCTTACTGAATGTAAGTATCTTTTCATTTTGGGCGGGGGAACACTTTTAGTTCTGATTTTCCCAACCATCTGTTGATATGATAGCCTTTGCTCCTTTTCCCACTGGTTGTTAGCCTTTTTTCTTATTGACTCCTTAGAGTTGTTTTTAATATATTCTGGATATTAATCATTATTCCATTACAGATACTGCCATTATTCTCTCAGACAGTGATTTAACTTTGGTTATGCTGTCTTCTATCACATTAAAGTCTTAAATCTTGTCAATCTTATTTTATGGCTTTAGATTTTGTATTTTAGAAAGTCTTTCCCACTCTGAGAGCATGAAAATATTTTCTGATTTTTCTTTTAATACGTTTAGGTTTTTAATACATTTGGAATTTATTTATGGGCAGGGGATAAAGCAGGAGTCTAATTTAAGTGCTGTCCCAAAGAGATAGCAAATTGTCTCAGCACAGTTTACTTAAACATTTTCTAACGGGTTTGAAATTGCACCTTTATCATAAAGAAACTAAATTCCCATGGGTCTGTTTTTTTTTTCCTATTGTGCTACTTTATTCTTGCACCAAAATAATAATTTTTTGTTTCATATAGCTTTATATGATGTTTTGATATTGAGTAGTGAAAATACCCCTTGGTATACAAGGGGTATACAGTGGTTAAGAACAGGGGCTGGAATCAGACCTTAGTAATATCCCAGCTGTGTTATTTACTATTTACTAGTTAAGTATATTACTGATCAACTAGTTAAGTATTTACTAGTTAAGTATATTACTAAGTATTTACTGGTAGGTAATAATTCACCTACCAACCTTGGGCAGGTTACTCAAATTCTCTGTACTGTTCTAGTAGACATGATCTGAAAAATGATTAACAGTTCCTACATTTTATTATTAGGAGGATTCAATGAGTAAATATACTTGTAATATATACATGTAAATATAATATACATATACATGTAATATATACATGTAAATATACATGTAATATACTTAAACCAATACCGGACACATAATAAGAATTAGAATATGATAGATACTGTCCAATATCTTCTTTATTCTCACACATTTTATCTTCTACAGAAGTTTGAGAATCAGCCTCTTAGGTTTCATAAAAACACTTCCATAGGGTCTTTGATTAGTATCCCACCAAATGCACTGAGGAGTTTCAAGATATTGACAGAATTCCTAGATCTTTGCAATTCAGGAACATGGTGTATCTCTCCATTTATTCTTCTTTTAGTTCCTTCTGAGAAGTTTCACATTTTTTTCCCCTACAGATGCTGTACAGTTCTAATTAGGATTATTCTCCAGTAATGTTACTGATTTTGTTCTTATTTTATTTTTTTTTATTTTTTTTAAAGATTTTATTTATTAATTTGACAGAGAGAAATCACAAGTAGATGGAGAGGCAGCCAGAGAGAGAGAGAGAGGGAAGCAGGCTCTCCGCTGAGCAGAGCGCCCGATGCGGGACTCGATCCCAGGACTCTGAGATCATGACCCGAGCCGAAGGCAGCGGCTTAACCCACTGAGCCACCCAGGCGCCCTTGTTCTTATTTTAAATGAGATTTTTTTTTGCCTCTATTGACACTTGCTGTTATATAGGAAAGCCATTTGCTTTATAGTACATTACTTTTATTCCTGACCATCTTTTATTAGTACATAAGCATATCTTGTTTTACTGCACTTAACAGACACTGTGTTTTGTACAAACTGAAGGTTTTTGTAACCCTAATGTCAAACAAGTCTACAGGTGCCACTTTTCCAACAGTCTTTGCTCACGCCATGTCTTGGTGTCACATTCTGGTAGTTCTCACATGATTTCAAACTTTTTCCTTATTATTATACCTGTTATGGTGATCTGTGATCAGTGATTAAGACCAGTTGAAAGCTCAAGTGATGGTTAGCATTTTTTTCAGCAACAAAGTATTTTTTAATTAAGGTATGTACATTTTTTAGACATAATACAATTACATAGTACAGTAGCATGTAAAAATAACTTTTGTATGTACTGAGAAACCAAATTATTCATTTGACTCATTTTATTAAGTGATCTGGAACAGATCTTGAAGTATCTCCAAGGTATACCTGTATTGTTTCTCAGTCAATTTACTTGAAATATTTAGATTGATGATGGTATAATCTGTTAATAAGGACAGATGTGTTTGTTCCTTTCCAATATTTTTTGAAATTTAGTAAAAAACACTGAGGAAAAAAATTATCCTTTCTCTCTGTCTTTTGGTTGAGTGGCAAGAGTCACAGGGTAATAATTCACTATAAGTTTTGTTCCATTTAATACCCCATGGCTCAAATAAAAACTCAAAAATAACAACAAGAAACATGTATAGTGCTTCCTACATGCTAGGTACTCTTCTAATGAAATATATTAACTCATTTAATCCTCACAAACTCACAAGGGATAAAAGTAATTAATTTCCCCAAATATGACTCTCATTGGAAAGAGATTCTGACAGTAACCCCCCTGCCCCCGCCAAGGCAAGTTGAACTACTTGCCTCTGGGACCAATCAGTGTGAACTCTAAAATATCACTCTTAACTTAATCAATAAACACAAGGCCCATAAGAACTCACTTTGACTTTTCATGGCCACATGGACCAGGAGTGGCTATGAGCAAATCCTTGAAAATCCTTGGCATTAAATGTACCTTTCAGGGTCATACACAACCCAATTCTGACTGTCAGGGAAGTCAGGTGTTAGAAAAATTAGTCTGTATTTCTGGTTCCGTATTCTTAAAAAAACTTAATCAAAAAAAGATGTTTAATATATCCTCCCTGACCTTTCTTTTAGTAACATCATAGATAATGTGTTACTACCTATTTTTCTGTCAATGTGTGCGCAACTAAATGTTAATAAATATATATTTGTATTTTCATCTTTTAACAAGTTCGTTATACGTTGTGGCTGAATATGGCATTTTTAAAAAGCACAGTAATTACTAGGTATTAGGCACTGTTCTGAGTGCTTTATAAATATCAACTCATCTAATCCTCATTACATCTGACGTATGTACCATAGCATACCATATGGCATGTACGTGCCAGGATTTCATCAGATTAAGTACATCAAATTTTGACTTGATTTAATTAAATTTTTAATCAAATTGCTCCAAACTTGTGTCATCACAAACAACAGCGTAACAAGTTCTTGGCATATGCGCCTTTGGGCCTTCGTGCACTTACTTCCTTAGTCCCAGTTAAACAGGTGACTTTTCAACAGCTGTACACTAGCTGATTCAAGCTATGCCAAGAAGCCAATGAAATACAAGAATTATAACCCTAGAGCTCTGAATATCTGCTCTAGTTTAGATAGCACACGATTGGGGCCTCCTTCCTGTCTTGGTCTCCTATTCCGAAAGGGAGAGCAGGCAGTATAGTCTCAAAGTCTTAAAAGTCCTGAATACATTTCCCTTCTTGGGGAGAGCAGGCCCCATTGAAAGAAAGGAGAAATGCTTCTTGAAATCCTGCATTGGCGGAATCAGATTAAGGCATCTCTCAAGATATATTCATATATAGTGCCCATTTAAACTAATACATACATCACGAAAAAGTTTATCTTTAGAATTCAATATCCTCATTTCACAGGTGATAAAACTGAGTCCAAGAGGCATAACTGGCTTCATCTTTAAAAACTCCCCAAACTCTACAAGTGTTTGTAACATCTTCATTGTTACCTTCACCATTACAAAAATACATCTCTATACAGTGGTATCCTTGTGGACATGCTGTTTCTCTGATCTTCTGTTTTTTAACATTACGTTGCTATACTTGTGCTCCTTACGTGTGCTAACCTGGTCCACAAACCTGTGGTTTTTATGACAATATTCCACAATGATTAATGTACAACACTTTAACTCTTCTCAACTGTTAGATGTCTATATTGTTTTTCATTTTTTAAATAAAAAATAGTAATGATGCAGATACAAGTGCCGTCTGTTTTATCCCCTCCCTCTTATCCCCTTTGGTAGTTTTATAAAGATAAAGAGTATTTTTAGGTAAAAAAAAAATATGATCTTGATTGCATACTGCATATGACCTTGATTGCATACTGTGAAACTCTTCTCCAGAAAGACTCTGGCAATTTATTCAGTTGCATCTAAGTCTACATCTTCAAAAATCCTTGTCTGCTGTAATTGGTAGTGACTTTCCATTTGCTCTCAATCTCAACAGTTCTGGGAAAACATGGTAATAGTTCCTAATTACTCATCGTGAATTTCAAAGTAATTCTATTAAAGTTGAATTCTATTTTATTTCAGATATTTGCATCCATGCTTACAAATGAAATTACTGTCATGTCACATGTTAGGTGCTCACTTTAGTGCACATTTTAGGATCAGGACCATGTTTATTTACCTCTTATAATAAGCTAAGGAACCTACAAGCTTTTTTCCCAAGTTTGTAGGTGCCCTCCTTCGATCCTTCCACACTACAATCAGAATAACTTTTTAAAAACTCAAGTCTCATCACATCCCATTCTTAAAATTTTTAATGGCTTTCCATTACTTTTATCATATAGTCTAAAATCCTAACTTGGTCTATATGGTTCTGGAACATCTGGCCATATAGGCCTCACCTTTTCCTCATATATGTCTTCAGTGTACTGAACTTCTACTCTTGAGCTACTCTTTTTTTTTTTTTTTAAGATTTTATTTATTTATTTGACAGACAGAGATCCCAAGTAGGCAGAGAGGCAGGCAGAGAGAGAGGAGGAAGCAGGCTCCCTGCTGAGCAGAAAGCCAGATACAGGGCTGGATCCCAGGACCCTGAGATCATGACCTGAGCTAAAGGCAGAGGCTTTAGCCAACTGAGCCACCCAGACACCCCTCGAGCTACTCTTAAATGTCACTAACATCTGGGTTAAAACTCTCTCATTATCCAGCTCATTTTATTCAAAATTACTCTTTCAATGTCTGGTCTCTCTGGTAAATTGAAGCAGACTCTGTAGGAGCAAAGAACCTTTGGGTTTGGTGGTGGTGGTGGTGATGGTTGTTTTAGGCCAGCAGTAAGTAGGCATTCTGTACCTCAGGAATTTAAGAACTTGACACTATATATACTGTCTTCCTACTAGAGTACAAACCAAGGATACGGATCAGTTCTTCTGTATGTTTTCTGCCCAAAGTTCAGCACAGTGCCTTGGGCTTAATTACAAATTCAACGAATTTATATTAGCATATACTCTAGAGGAGTAACACAAAGTTAACAAAACTTAAATATGGCAAATACTTGTTAATGTTTGAATGTAAACCATCATATAAAGCATAAAAAATGTTTACAAAATAGAATATAAACTAGAGAAGATGATCATCTACCACAAAGACACAGCCATACTGACTTCCACAGTCCATTGCCAAAATTTATCAGAATTGCTGAGCTGAAACAGTTGACTCATTCGAAAGCCTTATACAACCAAATGGGTCAAGTCCTTTAAATACTTTGAAGTGAAGTCTCCATGCAGAGACCGCAAAGAAGGAAAATTCAACAAAGACCACAACACCTAAATATTTTCTGCTTTTACCAGTTACTTCACTAAGTCCAAGTGATCCTGAAGTCTCTAGGAAATGCCCATGTGCCTACTGTATATGTCCAACCAGACCTAGCAACCCTTTCCACAACGGTGGATCATCTCTCAAAAGTTCTCAGTCTGAGAGTCTCATGTCCTATGGCATAACTAATTTTCAAAATCAACCCTCATTTACTGTAAATATACTAAAAGCCTAAACCAAGAGTCTAAACAAAGGGGTAAGAGGGACAGGTATGCAATAAATAAGCAATGGTATGGCTGTGGAATGGGCAAGTGAGAAGGAACACATTCAAGTAAAACAACCCTGTTAACTGATAGAGTCTGTGACTAAGAGGACATCTGTAAAATGGGAATAATAGGAGTATCCACCTCACAGAGCTGTTGTAAAATGGGAATGACAGGAGTCTCTAACTCACAGAGCTGTTGTAAGGATCAAATGAGCCAATGCACATAAAGTTCCAAGCATGTATCACTAGTATTGTTGTTGGTTTTTTTTTCCTATTTCTCATTAGGCAGCTGGAGCTTAAAGCTTTAAGTAAATAAAAATAACTGGCTAAGAAGAAACATTCTAGTTTCTTCATGGCTGATGACAGTCTCCACATATGTACATTTCAAGGGAGGCTCTGATACCCCAATTATTACTCTCCCCCATTATAACAGGCAATTTTTCAAAACACTTAAAACTATTTCAGAAAAATTTTTTATCTACTCCTTTTTGTAATAAGTAGGACAAGAAAGGTGTTCGCTATAATTTAAATGAAGATGATGACTCTAAATGTATAAGGGAATTACTTAAACAAAATGGTTTTT
The DNA here is from genome assembly GCF_964662115.1 of Mustela nivalis. NCBI lineage: Eukaryota > Metazoa > Chordata > Mammalia > Carnivora > Mustelidae > Mustela > Mustela nivalis. The sequence goes on along the minus strand of NC_139027.1, from coordinate 51,002,134 downwards.
ATTATCATAAGAAAAAGTAATTTCTACTAACATAAAAAACATGGTAGAGAGGGCAAGGATTGTATGGAGCACTGGGTGTGGTGCAAAAACAATGAATACTGTTATGCTGAAAATAAATTAAAAAAAAAAAAAAGAAGATGTGGTCCATATATACAATGGAGTATTATGCTTCTATCAGAAAGGATGAATACCCAACTTTTATATCAACATGGATGGGACTGGAAGAGATTATGCTGAGTGAAATAAGTCAAGCAGAGAGTCAATTATGATATGGTTTCACTTACTTGTGGAGCATAAGGAATAACATGGAGGACATTAGGAGAAGGAAAGGAAAAGTGAGTTGGGAGAAATCAGAGTGGGAGATGAACCATGAGAGACTATGGACTCTGAGAAACAAACTGAGGGTTCTGGAGGGGTTTTAGATGAGCCTGGTGGTGGGTATTAAGGAGGGCACATATTGCATGGAGCACTGGGTGTGGTGCATAAACAATGAATCTTGGAACACTGAAAAAATAAAATAAAATAAAAACTCAAAAAAAATGGTAAATCTGACAGAAAGGAGAATGATTAGAAACTTTAAGAAATAAGTCATCTCAGGCAGAATTATAAGAAATCAAAGGATAGCCTTTATGAACCAAGTATCTGTGCCCCTACCCAAATTCACACATTGAAAAAAGTTCAAAAGGTTATTTTCTCAAAGTCATTCAGTAGGATATGAGAGAGACATGAATCAAATTGAGCTTCGTCTAAAAGAAGTGTGTACAGATCATACACCTTCTGTTTTTTTTTTTTTTTTCCATTTAAATTCAAGTTAGTTGACATACAGTGTAGTATTGGTTTCAGGAACAGAATTTAGTAATTCATCACTTACATATAACACCCAGTGCTCGCATCTCAATAAGTGCCCTCCTTGATGTCCATCACCCATCTAGCCCATCCCCCCATTTGCCTCCCCTCCAGCAATCCTCAGTTTGTTCTCTATATTTAAGACTCTTATGGTTTGCCTCTTTCTGTTATCTTATTTTTTCTTCCCTTCCTCTATGTTCATTTGTTTTCTTAAATTCCATGTATGAATGAAAACATATGATAACTGTCTATCTCTATTTTGTTTAGCATAATACACTCTAGTTCCACCCATGCCATTATAAATGGCAAGATTTCATTCTTTTTGATTGCCAAGTAATATTCCTGTGTGTGTGTGTGTGTGTGTGTGTGTGTGTGTGTTCTTTATCCACTCATCAGTCAATGGACATTTGAGATCTTTCCATAATTTGGCTATTGTTGATAATGCTGCTATAAACACTGGGGTGCAGGTGCCCCTTCAAATCAGCATTTTTGTACCCTTTGGATAAATACCTAGTAGTGCAGTTGCTGGTTATACTTTTAACTTCTTGGGGAATGTCCATACTGTTGCGCCAGTTTGCATTTCCACCAACAGTACAGAAAGGGTTCCCCTTTCTCTGCATCTTTACTAACATCCATTGTTTCCTGTTTTATTAATTTTAGCCATTCTGACAGGTGTGAGGTGGTATCTCATTGTGGTTTTGATTCACTTTCCCTGAAGATGAGTGATGGTAAGCATCTTTTCGTGTGTCTGTTGGCCATCTGTATGCTTCCTTGAAAAAATTTTTTTTCTGCCCATTTCTTAACTGGATTATTTGGTTTTTGGGTGTTGAGTTTGATAAGTTCCTTATAGATTTTGGATACTAACCTTTCTCTGAGATGTTATTTGAGAATGTCTTCTCCTATTCTGCTGGCTGCCTCTTAGTTTTGTTCATTGTTTCCTTTGCTGTGCAGAAGCTTATTATCTCAATGAAGTCCCAATTGTTCATTTTTGCTTTCATTTCCCTTGCCTCCAGAGACGTGTCTAGTAAGAAATTGCCATGGCCGAGGTCAAAGAGGTTGCTGCCTCCTCTCTCCTCTAGGATATTGATGGCTTCCTGTCTCACATTTAGGTCTTTCGTCCATTTTGAATTTACCTTTGTGTATGATGTGAGATGGTGGTTCAGTTCCACTTTTCTTCATGTGACTGTCCCATTTTCCCAACATTATTCAGCTAACACTCTTTTCTCCTGCACTACATTACTGAATGCCATATGCAGTTTTTAACTTTGGCAACAGAAGAGGTAATGTATGTTGTATTAGTTTTCCATTGCTTCCATTATAAATGACCACAAATTGTGGCTTAAGCAACACAAATGTATTATCCTACTGTTCTATAAATCCTAAGTCCAACATGGGCATCCCTCCAGCTAAAATCAAGATGTTGGTGGACTGTATCCTTTCTGGAAGTTCTAGGGGAGGATTTGTTTCTGTGTTCATGTAGGTTGTTGACAATTCAATGCCTCGTAGCATAGGACTGAGATCCCCATTTGCTTGCTGGCTGTCATCTGAGGGCCATTCCTAGCCTCTACATGCCACCCAAACTCTTTGGCTCACGGCCTCTTTCCAACATCAAAACCAGCAAGGTAGGTCAAACCTCTCTCACACTTTGTATCTCTCTTTTTCTTCCATCTCTTCTCTCTGACCCATTCTTCTGCATTTTAAGGACTCATAGGGTTAGACTGGACTTGCCTAGGTACTCCAGGGTAATCTCTCCATCTCAGGGTTCTCACCATCAAATTTGTGAAGTCTCTTTAGTCCTAAATGTAGCATAGTCATAGAGGTCTCAGGGATTAAAATGGGGACATCTCTGGGGGAGCAGGGCATTATTCTCTTTCTCTGATATACATTTTCTTTCTAGAATATGGAAAGTATGAAGAACTTTCTAATAAGAGGACTAATAAGGACTAATAAGACTGAGAGAAATTTGAAGTATGATATTAAAAAATGCTTAGAAAAAAAGACATCCCCCCCTCAAAAAGGACCTGAAAAGGAGCAATCAGAGAGGTAGATCTTGAAGCACACACTGATCTTGAAGATTCTTATGTGAAGTTTTGCCTGTACATGACTTACTGATTTCCTCTTTTAACTTGGAAATAATTTTCTCAAAACTCTTTTGCCTAGTCTTTTACATCCTAATCCAGTCATCTTTCATGTGCTGCTACTTGGGCAGTGACCACACAAATGTCAATTTTGCACATAATATCCTGAAATATCTCAGAACACTCAGCCAATGCATTGCTAACTTGGCTGAACATTCAGAGACCTCTTTTCCAGGAACATCTTGCTCTCGGCAATAGAATAATAATAGATCATTGCTAGAACTCCCTAAAGCAAGGTAGCTGTGGAAAGCTGAAATAGCTAGATGGCAGATTTGACTGCTGGTAAGCAAGATGATTACCCAGGTATTCAAAAAAAACAAGCAAGCAGGGAGACTCCTGGTGTCAATATTCTTTTTTTTTCCAACCGAGTCAAGTAAATTCTATAAGATACGAATACATGGACTGGTAAATATTATTTGAACTAAAGGCATCGGGTAGATCCTGTGTTATAAACAGAGGATTATCAGCTCTAAGAAAGCTAAAAATCTTCCAATTAAATAAATGCTATCTTCTAAAATTGAAATAAAGGAATTCTAAACAAGTGTGGATAAGAAATTAGGAAGGAACCATCTTGAAAGAGGGCAAGTCTAAAGCCAGTAAAGATGATTCAGAATCATAGAACATAGGACATCCTAGGGAACATGAAGATTACCTAACCTAATTTTTTCAGTTTACATCAGGGAAATTAAAATACAAAGAAGAGTCTTTCTCAAGATAACCCAGTGTCTGGCATCATCACAGATATCCTGACTGCCCCTTCAATGTTCTATACCCTTTGGTAGTGAAGATGGGATGGCTCTACCATTAGTTGCAATATTGGATTCTAAACTCAGCCACCTTATTCTGGGACCTCAATGAGGAGGACAAAAATGTGGGTGAAATAATGCTAATCTTTGCCAACATAAGCAATTGTAGCCTCAGCTCTACTGGAAATTCTGTTCTATCATCTTGGAGCCTAAAGAACATCTCTTCAAAAGTAGTAAGGGTTGGCTTATGAAAAGCAATGATTTCCAGTCTCTCCCAGGGGTCCACGTACCTAAAAGATGGTAAGACAGTGCACAACTCAAGACTCAATACGTGCCTGAGAGATTTTAGAACTGTGTGTGCATTTAAAATTACCACTGGATTCTGGGGGAAAAAATGGGAAAGACAAAGTAAGAAGAAAGGTTAACGGCTTCACCTCTGCCACAGCCAGCCTTTTGCCAAGACTTTTTTGTTCTATTACCATAAACTCATAAAAAGCAGGAGCCACAATAGAAAAATCTCTGAAACCTATGTTGCTCAGCACATTACAGGATCCAACTAATATAAAACCACAACTATTTTGTTCTGTTACAGACTGGGAAATTAAAAAAAAAAAATTCCACATTTCGAGGAGTCAAGTTGGCCCATCTAGGCCTTCTAACCTTAGCATCTATGCAATTAGCCAATCGCAGATTTAGAGATTCAATCTCACGATCCCTGTCCAGGCCATCTGCTACATAAGGACAGTGAAAGCAGGCTGTGTAGTCCACAGATCAGTCTCCATTCTCTGGGTTTCTGTGCACCTAATGCCCATCAGGACACTGACAACCACCCTGAGAAAGGGGATGAAGGAAAAGGACATAAAGAAAGTAACAGAAGGTGTCTAATTAGCCCGGGATATCTCATTTCAGATTTCTCTGCCATGTCTCAGGATGGGCTACTGAATTTGTAGACTCTAATTTTAGGTTATGCAGTTTTAATATCTATTTTTTCTTTCTTTGGATCTAAGAAACTGTACCTAAATGATCACAGTTGCAGGGAGGACTTCTGCCCCTCTCTCCTTGTTTACTAAACTCATTATCCCAGGTTATCACATTACCATGTTCATCCACTATCCCCTGATTTTCCAAACTTCCCACATATCATCATACTCTACTGTACTCTGCTAGAAAAAAAGAGGTGATTCCATCCCTATAAAACATTAAAAGTCCTCTGTAAAATCACAACACACCTTTCCAATCAGGAGCACATTTTCAGTTTACCAAAACATTCCTCCCCAACTGTTCTTTCAAGTTACTTTGAGTATTTCTTGATCAGCTGGCTTGCCTTAAGTTTCACTGTAACTTGTGATCAGACGTTCCCATCTGGCTCACAGTTTTCTTCTCTATATACTTAATCCCATCAAAAATCTTGCCATCAACATCACCGTCCTGGACCACATGTTATTAGAGAGGGATATTTATCAGCAGGTCTCTATGAATCCATATTGTAAAGCAAAGAAATCTACAGCCAAGAATACTTTTAGGAAACATCCTTTCTCTACTTCATTGAAAGGTATAGAGTTTATATCTAACAAGTAGAACACATTTTTAAGCTACTGATCAAAAACTCTCTGAAATCCCTACTTTTAAAGTACATCAGTTGCTCTGTAGAATTCAAACCTAAAAGGCTGTTAACCTCTTAGTACTTAAAACCAAGGCCACCATATAGAGAAAGGTGGCCTTGGTTTTAAGGAAAGGCCTCTACATGCTAGGAATTATTCTAGACACGAAGAATAAAGCTGTTCACAAAACATGCAAAATCCATATCCTCATGAAATAACTTTCTAGTAGGCGGAAAACAAATTAAGCAAGATACATAAGGCATAAAATATACGAGATGATCAATTCTTTACAGAAAAATAAAGCAGGGAAGAGAATAGAGAACTTTACTCTGGTTTTTGGTTTGGTGGCAGAGATAGTGGGAGAGAAAAGCAATGACCTTAAACAGGAAAGGCCTCAATGACAAGGTGAACTTGAAATGACCTGAATAAAGACCAAGGAAGAAAAAGGAGCAAGCAATATAGGTATCTGGAAAAGAGCCTTCTGAGAAGAGATGATATCAAGTACACAGGCCTTGAGATGGGAATGCACCATGTATGAGAAATGATACAGAGGCTAAGAGAGTGAGGAGAAAAGCAGCAGGGGCACTTAGAGAGTTCAGGGGGTTGTGTGTGTGCAAAGATTCTGTGGGATCTTGCAGGTCATTAAAAGCACTTGGCTTTTACTCAGAATGAAATGGGAAGCCATTGTGAGGTTCGTGACAGACGAGGGACACAATCTGACTTTTGTTTTAACTGTTTCACTTTGGCTCCATGTTAAGAATGGTCTGTAGTGGAGCAAAGGCACAATGGCAGAGACCAATTAAGAAGCTATTCCAAGAATACAGTAAGAAATACTCATTACTGGAATCCAGAAAAGAGAAATGATAGCTATAAATGGTTGGTTTCTGGATATATTTTGAAGAGAGGGAAAACACAACTTGCTAATAGACTGAATAAGAGAATGGAGAAAAAAATGACTCTAAGGTTTCTATTACTAGAAGATCAGAGTTGCTATTAATTGAGATATGGAAGACTGTAAAAGGAACAGGTGTTCATGGAGGGAATAAGGAAATCAGGAACTTCGTTTTAGAAGGCTCAAATTAAGGTATAATTGATGTCCAACATTTATTAGTTTTAGGTGTAGAGCATAATGATGCAATATTCATATATACAGCCAAAATGATCACCACAGTAAGTCTAGTTAACATCATCACCAACACAGAAACAAAATTTCTCTTCTTATTATGTACATTATATCGCCATGACTTATTTGTTTGACGACTGGAATTTTGTTCCTTTTGACTCCCTTCATCCATTTCACCCCCCTCCTCCCAACCCCAATGCCTGGCAATCACCAATCTGCCCTGTTTCTATGAGCTTGGGATTTACTGTTATTGTTTGTTTGTTTTAGATTCCACATATAAGTGAGATCATACAGTATTTGTCTTTGTCTGTTTGATTTATTTTACTTAGCATAATGCTCTCAAGGTCCATCCATGTTGTTACATATAGTAAGATTCCATTCTCTTTAATGGCTGAATAATATTCCACTGTGTGTGTGTATGTGTGGGTGTGTGTATCACATCTTCTTTATCCATTCATCTGTCAGTAGACATTTAGGTTGTTTCTATATCTTGGCTGTTGTAAATAATGATGCAATGAACATGGGGGTGCAGATATCTTTCTGAGTTAGTGCTTTTGTTTTCTTTGGGCAAACACCCAGAAGTAGAGTTGCTGGATCATACGGTAGTTGTTTTTAATATTTTTGAGGAACTTCCAAACTGTTTTCCATAGTGGCTGCACCAATTTACATTCCCAAAGACAGTGCATGAGGGTTTCCTTTTTTCTACATGCTTGACAACGCTTGGTATTTTTTGTCTTTTTGGTAACAGCTATTCTAACAGATACAAGGTGATACCTCACTGTGGTTTTGATTTACATTTCCTTGATTAGTACTGTTGAGCATCTTTTCATGTACTGTTAGCCACCTGTATAACTTCTTTGGAAAAAGGTCTATTCAGATCCTCTGCCCATTTTAAATCAGATTGCTTGGGGATTTTATTGCTATAGAGTTATATAAATTCTTTATAACTTTGGATATTAGCCCCTTACTGGCTATATAATTTGCAAATACTTCCTCCCATTTCGTAGGTTGCCGTTTCATTTTGTTGATGGTTTCCTCTGCTGTGCAGAAAATTTTTAGTTTGACATATTCTTACTTGTTGATTTTTGCTTTTGTTTCCTTGGCTTTTGTTGACAAATTCAAAAAAATCATTGCAAAGACTGATGTCAAAGAGTTTACTCACCTATGTTTTCTTCTAGGAGTTTCATGGTTTCAGGTCTTATATTCAAGTCTTTAATCCATTTTGAATTAATTTTTGTGTATGGCATAAGATAGTGGTCCACTTTTATTCTTATGCATGTGGCTGCCCAGCTTTCCCAACACCATTAATTAAAGATACTTTCCCCCTTGTATACTCTTGGAGTTCCTGTGGTAAATTAATTGGCCATATATTCAGGGGTTTATTTCTGGGCTCTCTATTCTGTTCTAGTAATCTACATGTCTGTTTTTATGCCAATATAATATTTTTTTTATTTAGTACAGCATTGTAATAAAGTTTGAAATTAGAACATTTTAAGCTATAACAATGTAACACATTAAGAGTTTTTTATTATCATACATGATGATGATTTGCATATTTCTGGTGGAGAGAATAAGACCATGTTATGTGTTCAACACATTAATCACTTTCATTCAAAATTCCTCACTCCTCACCAGGAATTATTTGTAAACTACTTTGGAAGTCAATCCTAGAAAGATTTCAGTATCTTCAATTGGTTTCAGAGTTTGAATTGACATTCTGGCCTAATTTTGGAGCTCAGTTAGTAGGCCATGTGTGTCCCAGAGGGATATAACAAGGATGAGATTCTGGATGAACTCCAAGGGTGGATTTTCATTGAGAAAACGGCCCCCATTTGGGAATAGAAATAGAAAGGCAACACCTGACACTTGACACAGGTGCTCACCAGGGTTGGAAGAATACGATCAAGTGTTTCATCTGAGAAGTCATCTGTTGAAGCAGTAAGAATAATTTATCAGGTGAGGAGCTGTTTTCCTTTCCAGCACAAAGCATTTAGCTGCATAGGCAGCCTTTCTTCATGGCTCTGGCTAGAGAAGTCCTCATCTATATGCTAGGTCTGGGAGACAACTGGCTGGGATCCCTTTCCCCATATTTAGTCCTGCCTTCCCCAGGGCTGGACCTCCACACTTCATTTAACAAGATTAAAGTAAAGTGAAAATTAAGAGCACATTCTGGGAGAAAAATTATGAATACTATTTATCTAAGGGAGTTTGAGGGCCAATATTATTCAGAAACTCCATCTAATTCCATTTATTTCTGAAATGCCACAAAACGATATTAGGTCAATGTATTCGGCAAGCAGTTACGAAAGCATAATACCTAACAGGAACTATGCTACCCATTGGGGGGAGGGGGAGTTGAAGGCAAATAAAACAGGGTTCCTGCCCCTGGTGAACGCAGAATCTAATGGAGAAGGCGGATGACTGAACAAGTAATTATAAGAGAAATTAGTAATGAAGGGACACACAAAATGTCAGGGACCCAAAGGGGGAACAATTAAATCTGCCTGAGGAGGTTGGATAGAATTTATAAAGGAGATGACATTTGAGCCATGCTGTGAAGGCAGGTATGGAGTTTGTCACTTTACCAAGAGCACATTCTGTGACAGGCAGAAGGGGCCTGAAGCTTAATGGGTTTTGGGATTGTGGAGGTGTGAAGAGTGGTCTTGGTAGAGGTTACCTCTACCAAGGGGAAGAGTGACAGGAAAAGGAGACCAGAACAATAAGCTAGGACCAAACTTGCTTTGCTAGGAGGTGGTCCTCTGTTCTTTGGACAACAGAGAGCTATCAGGCTTTGTAAGCAGACAAATGACATGATCATGACTGTGCTTTAAAAAAATTGTAGGTGGCAGAATGGAAGAAAATAAATAAAAGATCCTCAATGGCAGGGACATAAAACAGGAAAAGAGAAGGAGTAAGAATAGAGTTTCATACTTAACAGAAAGAACCATGAACATATCCACTCCTATACCATTTCTCCAAACCAACATTACCTCCCACCAATGAAATTCACTGCATCCTTTTATGGTCACTTCATTAAGCAGGTGGTGCTTTTCCACAAAGATAGATAGATACAGGAAGTGGTATCCAGAGAAATCACATGGAAAACCACCTCCTCACTTGAAATGATTTCTATCAGGGGTTTAAGGAAAGGCAAAATTAACAGCATGATATGGAACTCTAACCACATGTGGATTTAGAATAGGAAAAACATGCATGGAAAAATACACACACACACACACACACACACACACACTCCATCACCACCATCACATTACACCACATGCACAAATGCCGTAGAGACCAATGATACTCAGTATATACTCTAAAAAGAATAATTATATATCCCCTTACCTCATAACACATATTTGCTTTTAATGGCATTGTCAGTTTACTACGGTGTGAGATAGTTCTTTTTAGTATAGTCTCAGTGTTACCAGTAGCTTCCAAGAACCACCTTCCCTCACAGTCTCCTCTGGTCTGACATCACTGAACAGTACAGATTGTACAAGTAGTAGCTCATAAGGAGGCCATACCATTGTCATCGAGAACCTGCTGTTTGCCTTGACAAGGCCCAAAGCACAGAGGACTGGGGAGAATTTGGGAGGCCTTTCTACAACTGATGTTTGGCTTAGACAGACATCTAATCTTCAGATGAAGTCTCTAGAGCACATTTTTTAGCACAGTCTGGAAAATAGAGAAGTCAAACCTTCACTCTGCCAGCCAACAGCAGGCTAATTTGTTCTTTACTGCAGTAACACTGACAAAGTAACAGTCTGGACATTGTTTGATCACGAGCATGGGATGAAATTTCCCCAGATGACCACAATTTTCACAGACACCATGAATAGTGAACCATGAATGTTTTGTCATAGAATGCTTTTAGACAAATTAAATAACCTAAGTCAAAGCAAGAAAGAAAATCAGCTCCCACTGACTTGCTATAAAAACAATAGCCAAAATGGCAAAAATCATCACTTCTAGCGGCACAGCCATACCTCCCCTTCAAACGCACACAATGCTAACATGGTATTTAATTTGCTGCTTAAATCATATGCTGCTTCTTACTAATAGTTAGCTTTTTAGAAGTATCAGTCTCACCTTTCTTATTAGATTTTAATAAGCTAAAGTGAAAATATCAGTGCATCATCAAATTGGATTGCAAAATCTTACCCCAGGACATGGTAATGAGAACTGAAAATTGGGACACTCGTGAAGTCATACCCTTATTGATGTTCATGGGCCACTCAATTGTTTTTCACGTGTACAGAAAAAGAAAAAAAATAAGGAACAAAAGAGTGAGGTACCTTCTTATACCTATTAAATTTACCAAAACACTTAAAATTTATATATTATACACTCAGTGTTAGTGAGGTGCTGTATTCAGTGCATGAAAACACCGCTGGTGTTCTTTAAGTTGGTATGACCCTTTGTTGTAGGAACTAGCCATACTTAGAAAAGTCATAAAAATGTTTTTATAACTCTTATACAAGTTACTTTAAGAAATAATTCAGGAGGGAGGAGTCAAGATGGCGGAGAAGTAGCAAGCTGAGACTGCTTCAGCTAGCCGGAGATCAGCTAGATAGCTTATCTAAAGATTGCAAACACCTGAAAATCCATCGGCAGATCGAAGAGAAGAAGAACAGCAATTCTGGAAACAGAAAAACAACCACTTTCTGAAAGGTAGGACCGGCAGAGAAGTGAATCCAAAGCGACAGGAAGATAGACCCCGGGGGGGAGGGGCCGGCTCCCGGCAAGCGGCGGAGCAACCGCGCACAAAATCAGGACTTTTAAAAGTCTGTTCCGCTGAGGGACATCGCTCCAGAGGCTAAACCGGGGCGAAGCCCACGCGGGGTCAGCGCAGGGTCACAGAAGGATCGGGGGTGTCTGAGTGTCGCAGAGCTTGCGGGTATTGGAACGGGAAAGCTGGCTACAGAGACAGAGCCGACAGTAAGCTCGCAGCTCGGTGTTACCTTGAACCGGTCGCAGGCTCGGTGAGCTCGGAGCACGGCTGGAGGTCAGGCAGACGGGAGTAACTGGGCGCTGTTCTCTGAGGGCGCACTGAGGAGTGGGGCCCTGGGCTCTCGGCTCCTCTGGGCCAGAGACCAGGAGGCCGCCATTTGTATTCCCGTCCTCCGGAACTCTACGGAAAGCACTCAGGGAACAAAAGCTCCTGAAAGCAAACCCGAGCGGATTACTCACCCCGGCCCGGGTAAGGGCGGTGTAATTCGCCTGGGGCAAAGACACTTGAGAATCACTACAACAGGCCCCTCCCCCAGAAGATCAACAAGAAATCCAGCCAAGACCAAGTTCACCTACCAAGGAGTGCGGTTTCAATACCAAGGAGAGCAGCAGAATTCCAGAGGAGGAGAAAGCCAAGCACGGACCTCATGGCTTTTTTCCGGTGATTTTTTTTAGTCTTGCAGTTAATTTAATTTTTTCTTTTTCTTTTTTTTTTTTTTTTCTCGCCGTCGGGTAAAATTTCTTTTTTTTAACTGTTACCTTTTTCTTTGTTAACGATTTTTTACTAGTTTATCTAATATATATATATTTTTTTCTTTTTTACATTTTTCTTAGGTGTTTTCTTTTTTAAAAAATTCTTTTCTTTCTTTTTTTTTTTTTCTTTTGGCTTTTTTTTTCTTTCTTCCTTTTTGAACCTCTTTTTATCCCCTTTCTCCCCACTCACGATCTTGGATCTCTTCTAATTTGGTTAAAGCATATTTTCCTCGGGTTGTTGCCACCCTTTTAGTATTTTACTTGCCCCTTCATTTACTCTTATCTGGACAAAATGACAAGACGTAAAAATTCAACACAAAAAAAAGAACAAGAGGCAGTACCGAAGGCTAAGGACCTAATCAATACAGACATCGGTAATATGTCAGATCTAGAGTTCAGAATGACAATTCTCAAGGTTCTAGCCGGGCTCGAAAAAGGCATGGAAGATATTAGAGAAACCCTCTCGAGAGATATAAAAGCACTTTCTGGAGAAATAAAAGAACTAAAATCTAACCAAGTTGAAATCAAAAAAGCTATTAATGAGGTGCAATCAAAAATGGAGGCTCTAACTGCTAGGATAAATGAGGCAGAAGAAAGAATTAGTGATATAGAAGACCAAATGACAGAGAATAAAGAAGCTGAGCAAAAGAGGGACAAACAGCTACTGGACCACGAGGGGAGAATTCGAGAGATAAGTGACACCATAAGACGAAACAACATTAGAATGATTGGGATTCCAGAAGAAGAAGAAAGAGAGAGGGGAGCAGAAGGTATACTGGAGAGAATTATTGGGGAGAATTTCCCCAATATGGCAAAGGGAACAAGCATCAAAATTCAGGAGGTTCAGAGAACGCCCCTCAAAATCAATAAGAATAGGCCCACACCCCGTCACCTAATAGTAAAATTTACAAGTCTCAGTGACAAAGAGAAAATCCTGAAAGCAGCCCGGGAAAAGAAGTCTGTAACATACAATGGCAAAAATATTAGATTGGCAGCTGACATATCCACAGAGACCTGGCAGGCCAGAAAGAGCTGGCATGATATTTTCAGAGCACTAAACGAGAAAAACATGCAGCCAAGAATACTATATCCAGCTAGGCTATCATTGAAAATAGAAGGAGAGATTAAAAGCTTCCAGGACAAACAAAAACTGAAAGAATTTGCAAATACCAAACCAGCTCTACAGGAAATATTGAAAGGGGTCCTCTAAGCAAAGAGAGAGCCTACAAGTGGTAGATCAGAAAGGAACAGAGACCATATACAGTAACAGTCACCTTACAGGCAATACAATGGCACTAAATTCATATCTCTCAATAGTTACCCTGAATGTGAATGGGCTAAATGCCCCTGTCAAAAGACACAGGGTATCAGAATGGATAAAAAAACAAAACCCATCTATATGTTGCCTCCAAGAAACTCATTTTAAGCCCGAAGACACCTCCAGATTTAAAGTGAGGGGGTAGAAAAGAATTTACCATGCTAATGGACATCAGAAGAAAGCAGGAGTGGCAATCCTTATATCAGATCAATTAGATTTTAAGCCAAAGACTATAATAAGAGATGAGGAAGGACACTATATCATACTCAAAGGGTCTTTCCAACAAGAAGATTTAACAATTTTAAATATCTATGCCCCCAACGTGGGAGCAGCCAACTATATAAACCAATTAATAACAAAATCAAAAAAACACATCAACAATAATACAATAATAGTAGGGGACTTTAACACTCCCCTCACTGAAATGGACAGGTCATCCAAGCAAAAGATCAGCAAGGAAATAAAGGCCTTAAACGACACACTGGACCAGATGGACATCACAGATATATTCAGAATATTTCATCCCAAAGCAACAGAATACACATTCTTCTCTAGTGCACATGGAACATTCTCCAGAATAGATCACATCCTCGGTCCTAAATCAGGACTCAACCGGTATCAAAAGATTGGGATCATTCCCTGCATATTTTCAGACCACAATGCTCTAAAGCTAGAACTCAACCACAAAAGGAAGTTTGGAAAGAACCCAAATACATGGAGACTAAACAGTATCCTTCTAAAGAATGAATGGGTCAACCGGGAAATTAAAGAAGAATTGAAAAAAATCATGGAAACAAATGATAATGAAAATACAATGGTTCAAAATCTGTGGGACACAACAAAGGCAGTCCTGAGAGGAAAATATATAGCGGTACAAGCCTTTCTCAAGAAACAAGAAAGGTCTCAGGTACACAACCTAACCCTACACCTAAAGGAGCTGGAGAAAGAACAAGAAAGAAACCCTAAGCCCGGCAGGAGAAGAGAAATCATAAAGATCAGAGCAGAAATCAATAAAATAGAAGCCAAAAAAACAATAGAACAAATCAACAAAACTAGGAGCTGGTTCTTTGAAAGAATTAATAAAATTGATAAACCCCTGGCCCGACTTATCAAAAAGAAAAGAGAAAGGACCCAAATAAATAAAATCATGAATGAAAGAGGAGAGATCACAACTAACACCAAAGAAATACAAACTATTATAAGAACATACTATGAGCAACTCTACGGCAATAAATTTGACAATCTGGAAGAAATGGATGCATTCCTAGAAACATATAAACTACCACAACTCAACCAGGAACAAATAGAAAGCCTGAACAGACCCATAACCAGTAAGGAGATTGAAACAGTCAATCTGGGAGGTCAAATAATTTGCCAAATGTCACAGCTAATAACCCAGGTCTGCCCAATTCCAAGCTTCTTAACCACTATGCCACCCCAACACCTGGTACAGGGGTCCTGGAATTTGTGGATATAGAAGAGACCCGTTTTTCCTAATATTTAAGGGGTTGAAACATACAAGGAAGACACTAGAAGTTTAAGAGACCAACCAAGAGTTTCTTTCTCCACACTTAGAGGATTTGGAAAACTGTTAAGTGCTCAGCATTTAGAAGAGACTCTATGAGCATGGAATGCTCTTCCATCTTTTTGTGTCTTCTTCAATTTCTTTCATGAGGGTTCTGTAGTTCCTCAAGTACAGATCCTTTACCTCTTTGGTTAGGTTTATTCCCAGGTATCTTATGGTCTTGGTGCTATAGTAAATGGAATCGATCTTCTAATTTCCCTTTCTATATTTTCATTGTTAGTATATAAGAAAGCAACTGATTTCTGCACATTGATTTTGTATCCTGCCACGTTACTGAATTGCTGTATGAGTTCTAGTAGTTTGGGGGTGGAGTCTTTTGGGTTTTCCATATAAAGAATCATGTCATCTGCAAAGAGAGAGAGAGTTTGACTTCTTCATTGCCAATTTGAATACCTTTTATTTCTTTTTGTTTTCTGATTGATGTTGCTAGGACTTCTAGTACTTTGTGAACAACAGTGGCAAGAGTGGACATCCTTGTCATGCTTCTGATCTCAAAGGGAAGGCTCTCAGCATCTCCCCACTGAAGATGATATTCACTGTGGGTTTTTCATAGATAGATTTTATGAAGTTCTCTCTATCTATCTATCTATGAAGTTCCTTCTATCCCTATACTTTGAAAAGTTTTAATCAGGGATGGATGCTATGTCTTGTCAAATGCTTTTTCTGCATCAATTGAGAGGACCATATGGTTCTTCTCTCTTCTCTTATTGATTTGTTCT
Organism: Mustela nivalis; assembly: GCF_964662115.1. Classification (NCBI taxonomy): domain Eukaryota; kingdom Metazoa; phylum Chordata; class Mammalia; order Carnivora; family Mustelidae; genus Mustela; species Mustela nivalis. The sequence continues at coordinate 50,986,565 of NC_139027.1, read as the reverse complement.
ATCACTTTGACTGATTTGTGAATGTCGAAACACCACCGCACCCCATGGATAAATCCCACCTGGCCATGGTGGATAAGCATTATAATGTACTGTTGGACCTTACTAGCTAGGATCTTGTTGAGAATCTTGGCATCCATATTCAACAGGATATTGGTCTGAAATTCTCCTTTTTGATGGGGTCTTTGTCTGGTTTGGGGATCAGGGTAATGCTGGCTTCATAGAAAGAGTCTGGAAGTTTTCCTTCTGTTTCTATTTTTTGAAACAGCTTCAGGAGAATAGGTATTATTTCTTCTTTGACTGTGTGGTAGAATTCTCCAGGGAATCCGTCAGGTCCTGGGCTCTTGTTTTTTGGGAGGTTTTTGATCACTGCTTCAATCTCATTACTAGCTATTGGTCTATTCAAGTTGTCAATTTCTTCCTGATTCAGTTTTGGAAGTTTATAGGTTTCCAGGAATGCATCCATTTCATCTAGGTTGCTTAAGTTATATGCTCATTGGCATATAACTGTTGATAATATTTTTGATGATTGTTTCTATTTCCCTGGTATTAGTTGTGATCTCTCCCTTTTCATTCATAATTTTATTAATTTGGTTCCTCTCTTTTTTCTTTTGGATTAGTTTGGCCAGTGGTTTATCAATCTTACTGATGCTTTAAAAAAACCAGCTTCTAGTTTCATTGATGTGTTCTACTGTATCTCTAGTTTCTATCTCATTGATCTCTGCTCTAATCTTGATTATTTTCCTTCTTATGTATGGGGTTGGCTAAATTTGTTATTGATTTTCCAGTTCTTTAAGGTGTAAAGAGAGATGATATATTCTGAATTTTTCAGTTTTTTTGAGTGAGGCTTGGACAGCTAAGTATTTCCCCCTTCGGACTGCCTTTGCTGTATCCCATAGGTTTTGGACCGATGTGCCTTCATTCCCATTGGTTTCCGTGAATTGTTTAAGTTCTTCTTTGATTTCCTGGTTGATCTAAACATTCTTTTTTTTTCCTTTTTTTTTTTTTAGAAAGAGAGGGAGAGAGAGCAAGCACAGACAGACAGAATGGCAGGCAGAGGCAGAGGGAGAAGCAGGCTCCCTGCTGAGCAAGGAGCCCTATGTGGGACTCAATCCCAGGACACCGGGATCATGACCTGAGCCGAAGGCAGCTGCCCAACCAACTGAGCCAACCAGGTATCCCTGATCTAAACATTCTTAAGCAGGGAGGTCTTTAGCTTCCAAGTGTTTGAATTCCTTCCAAAATTTTTCTTGTGGTTGAGTTCCAGTTTCAAAGCATTGTGGTCTGAGAATATGCAGGGAATAATCTCAGTCTTTTGGTATCAGCTGAGTCCTGATTTGTGACCAGTATGTGGCCTATTCTGAAGAAGGTTCCATGTGCGCTTGAGAAGAATGAGTATTCTGTTGTTTCAGGGTGGAATGTTCTGTATATATCTATGAGGTCCATTTGGTCCAATATGCCATTCAATGCTCTTATTTCTTTATTGATTTTCTGCTTAGATGATCTGTCTATTACTGAGAGTGGCATGTTAAGATCCCCTACTATTAACATATTCACAACAATATGATTCTTTATCTTGATTAACAGTTGTGTTATGTAGTTGGGGGCATAATATTTACAATTGTTAGATCTTCTTGGTGGACAGACCCTTTAAGAATGATGTAGTGTCCTTCTTTATCTCTGACTACAGTATTTAGTTTTATCTCTGACTACATTATCTAAATTAGATTTAGATAAATCTAATTTATCTCATATGAGAATTGCTACCCCAGCTTTCTTTTGAGGCCCACTAGCATGAAAGATGCTTCTCCATCCCTTTACTTTCAGGCTGGGTGTATCTTTAGGTTCCAAATGGGTCTCTTGTAGACAGCGTATGGAAGGGTCCTGTCATTTTATCCAATCTGCAACCCTGTGCCATTTTATGGAAGCATTTAGGCCATTCCCATTGAGAGTGATTATTGAAAGATATGTTTTTATTGGTATCACGTTGTCTGTGAAGTACCTGTTGCTATAGATTGTCTCTAAATTTCTATGTCACTCTTGGGTTCTTCTTTTATAGAACCTCCCTTAGTATCTCATGCTCATGGATCAGAAGAATAAACATGGTTAAAATGTCTATACTGCCTAGAGCCATCTATACTTTCAATGCTATCCCGACCAAAATTCTACCAGAATTTTTCAAAGAGCTGGAACAAACAATTCTAAAATTTGTATGGAACAGAAGAGACCCCACATGGCTAAGGAAATATTGAAAAAGAAAAACAAAACTGGGGGCAGCACGTTGCCTGATATCAAGCTTTACTACAAAGCTGTGATCACGAAGACAGCATGGTACTGGCACAAAAACAGACACATAGACCAGTGGAACAGTATAGAGAGCTCAGATATGGACCCACAACTCTATGGTTAAATAATCTTCGACAAAGCAGGAAAAAATATACAATGGAAAAAAGACGGTCTCTTCAATAAATGGTGTTGGGAAGATCGGACAGCTAATGAAACTAAACCATTCTCTTACACCATACACAAAGATAAACTTGAAATGGATAAAAGACCTCAACGTGAGGCAGGAATCTATCAAAATCCTAGAGGAGAACATAGGTAGTAACCTCTTCAATGCAGCAACTTCTTTGTCTCCAAAGGCAAAAAAAAGTAAGAGTAAAAATGAACTTTTGGAACTTTATCAAGATCAAAAGCTTCTGCACAGCATAGGAAACAGCCAATAATACAACCCACGAAATGGGAGAATGGGAGAAGATATTCACAAATGACACTACAGACACAGGGCTGATATCCAAGATCTATAAAGAACTCCTCAATGTCAACACACACAAAACAGACAATCATGTCAAAAAAATGGGCAGAAGACATGAACAGACACTTCTCCAAAGTAGACATACAAATGGTAACAGACACATGAAAAAATGTTCATCATCATTAGCCATCAGGGAGGTTCATATCAAAACCACATTGAGATACCACCTTACTCCATTTAGAATGGCCAAAATCAACAAGACAGTAAATAAGTGTTGGAGAGGATGTGGAGAAAGGGTAACCCTCTTACACTGTTGGTGGGAATGCAAGTTGGTGCAGCCACTTTGTAAAACACGGTGGAGATTCCTTAAGAAATTAAAAATAGGGCTTCCCTATGACCCTGCAATTGCACTACTGGGTATTTACCCCAAAGATATAGATGTAGTGAAAAGAAGGGCCATTTGTACCCCAGTGTTTATAGCAGCAATGGCCACAATTACCAAACTATGGAAGGAGCCAAGATGACCTTCAACAGACAAATGGATAAAGAAGATACGGACCATATATACAATGGAGTATTATGCCTCCATCCGAAAAGATGAATACCCAACTTTTATATCAACATGGACAGGACTGGAGGAGATTATGCTGAGTGAAATAAGTCAAGCAGAGAGAGTCAAGTATCACATGGTTTCACTTACTTGTGGAGCATAAGGAATAACACGGAGGACACTGGGAGATGGAGAGAAGAAGTGAGTTGAGGAAAATCGGAGAGGGAGACAAACCATGAGAGACTATGGACTCTGAGAAACAAACTGAGGGTTTTGGAGGGGCGGGGGAGGGTGTTGGGTGAACCTGGTGGTGGGTATTATTGGAGGGCACATACTGCGTGGAGCATTGGGTGTGGTGCATAAACAATGAATCTTGGAATACTGAAAAGAAATAAAAAGAAAGGGTGAAGAAGAACTTGGGAAAAAAAAAAAGAGAGAGACAGAGAGACAGAGACTCTACCCAGCTTTCTGCTAACCTACTGGGAACAGCTCCTAAGTCTCTGGATTTACTAGGATCTTGCCTGTGTAACTTGTTTTCCAGGGCCAGTTTTTATTTTCCATGGGATAATACTAGAAAATGTTACAGAATAAAAAGTGAAAAGGGAACATCAGAAACTTATCTAGGAAAGTGAACTGTCCTTTCACATCAACAACTATCCAGAAGAGCTTCATGCCCACGTTCAACTTCATTTCATGTTAAGAATCCCTTATTAATATCTTAGAATGTTATACTATTTTTCTCTTTGGCCACAATCTCAATGAGTTATTTTGCTCTTGAAATCAAGAAAGACTAAGAAAGAAATGCTCTAGATTAATCAAGAAGGAGCTACTTTTAAGAGATGAGAAGCTCATAGATCTGAGCGTGTGGTCATGCCTGAAATTGGTCCTTCTGCAGCTCTATGTCTGATGATATGCGCCCTACAAATGGCTCCTTCCTGCACACAGCTAGCTGTCTCAGGGGATCCAACCCTTCCTGACTGTACCTTTGCCTCTGAAACTCGCTCAGTCTAGTTTGTCTCCCGCCAAAGTTCTTTCTTTCCTTTGGTTCCTGTTCCATTTTTGCTTCTCCCTTGATACTTAACACTTTTGACTGTCTTATTGGTTCCCTACCTTTACAGAAGCTGTCTGGTTCCCCTTTTCCAATCAGTCCTATCTCATTTCTTTACGCATTTCTAAGAACTTGCCTAGAAGGAGGGTTTTAATCTTCACATCAGGGTTCTAGATGTTCTTTTGGTCCTTGTTCCCCAGGAGTCTATGCTCACAACTGTGGCTCCCAGGTAGTGAATTCTCTTAAAGCTAAGGGGCTTCTTTCTTGGCAAATTGAAATATGCCCCAATTCCCTCAATCTAGCCCTTTGTTGTCACTCTCTGCTGCCCTCCAGCGGTTGCTGAGAGGATGCAGTGGTTAGTAGTTAGATCCATGGCCTGGCTCTTTTGGCCTTTCCATGACCTATAAGTATTCACTAGTAGCACACTAAAGGCATTGCAGTTTCAGAGATAAGATTTGTGTTCAGAACCTATCAGGCTTTAAATTCCACCAGCACTACTGCAACAGCCTTTGATACTGTTACCCCCAGAGAAATTCATGTGATGACTCGTCCTTTCTCCTGAAGATGTGACTATCTCAGAAATTTACCAATTTACCAATTCCAGATTTGTGGGTATGCAGATTCATGCTGCATGCTGAGGTATGGGAGAAACCTGAGTTTCTGAGGCTCAGTTTGCTGGTAAACGCAGAGAGCAGTACAGAGCTTTGCAAGAGCCCAGGTAGCATGCCTCATGGCTGACCTTGGTCTCTCTTATGATACAGCATTAGAAGATCACCAATGCTGTCCACAAGCAAAGGGAGTAACTGCCAGATGGCTTTTCCTGCACTTATGCTTACTAGCTCGTCCCACAAGAGCCAAAATGGAATGAATCGCTAGCCTCTGAGTGGATGACTTTGCTATGAGGCTATCCAGTGTGATGTTGGCACCAACCCATTTTAAAAGTGGCAGTCATTCTATTGGAGCAAAGGGGTAGAAGGTTGTTTCAGACTAGACACATACTTCGAGAAAAAGTCCTTCTAGCTGGAAGGGCTGTTCGATGTTCTGCTGGAACTCCCAAGTGGCAGAGCTCTGCCTCTGGGTTAAAGCAGGAAGTACTAGACAACTCTGTTGACCAAGCTTTAGATTACACTTCCCACTTAACCCAAGACTGTGCCAATATGGGTTGACAGCAACAATGGATAATGTTAACCGGGGGGAAGGGGGAGGTGGGTGGTGGGGGAGCCATGAATCAAAGGCCAAACCCAATTCATGGGGAAATATATCCCAAATCTGGTGTTTTGTTTCCTGCTATCCAAAAGATTATCCACAACTACCCCTAACTAAAGGTCTTTCGCCCACTCCTTGTCTCCACATAACTGCCATTGTGTGGCTTAAGGATCCTGACAGGGCCCATAGTGCCTGCCATTCATGAGTCAGCAGTTCCAGACACACAAACTCTAAAAGAGAGGTTCCTCAAAGAGGCTCAGAAGCTACCTCTTTAGCAAGCACAAATGTGCAAAGAATCAAATGTTTGCCACCCACACTCCTGCTCAGTGGCTATGCTTTGTCTCTGAGGAAAAAGCAAAGCCCCTAGGAAATACACAGGGGGTATTCATCAGACCTTCCACTGTCCTTCCAAAGACCCCAACTACTCTCCGTTGTGAAAAATCAATGAGGAATCTACCTCTTATAAAGATCATGGTCTCATTGTGGTTGGCATCCGCTACTAATATTTGCTCCTTCTCTGAAACAATTCCATGAGACTTTAAGAAATCAGACTTCCAAATTGCTAAAGCGATTTCCATAGTGAGAGGATAATGAATAGAAAATGGCCTTCCCAACATGCTGTGATGTCATTTAGCCCATTAAAATGTCTGGGTTTTTCCTATGTGATTTTTTATACCAAATACCAAAGACTTGTACTCTGCTTGGATATTATTTCACGACAGCCAGGTCTGGAAAAAAAAAAAATGGATTCTGTGTTTAAAAAAATAAACAAAACCTAGAGACAGAGTTTCCGAGCTCTCCTCCTCTCTAGGTAAGAGCTTGGTATGAGGTAAGACAAAGTTTCGGCAGCTTTAGAATAGACTCTCTTCCAATCAACCAAAGGTGTTCAGTAAATCCCAGGACATGTTACATATTATTGGCAATTCCTTCTATGAATGTGCCTGGATGGCCCAGTTATAACACCCCAGGCAAGGTAAGGAAAGAGACCTTATTTGCAGTGGCTGCAGCAGCATCCCTGTGGCTGAAGACCTCATTTACCTGGGCCCCATCCTGTGTGTGCAGATCCAGCCTTGACTTATATGAGGTCAAAAGTCCAGCCCCTCTTCATGAGAATGTTGCTCATTAGACTTGTTGGGCAGGGCAAAAGAAAAGAGTACGCAATTTAATTCCAAAAGCAAAATTTCTTTGGCTAGGATCAAGTTAGGATGGGGAGTGGAAGAGGCAGCTGTACATGGTTGGTCTCTTGAGCTCTTCTCAGGTCTGCACACCCAACAGTAGCCAAGAGGACTGATTTCGCCCATATACCCCTAACAGGACCAACATCGGAATTCATTCAACATCTCCAAAGAAATATACAATTATTTCTCTCAGGTCCTATAGTTGTTTTTAAGGCAAGTTAAGTGCCTGCAATGGAAATGCACCGTGTTTACTTTAGACTGAAGGTTTAGAAATTGGGGAATAACTGGCCTAGGGGGAATGTCACCAGCTCCATCTAAAAAAAGCCGTAGATATCTTGGGATGGTTTGCTGTTTAAGAGTCGTTGCCAACAAGCTCTATTCAGGAGATCTGATGCAATGTCACAACCTAGTTCATTCAGCTCTATAAACACTTAGGATATCGGAAGTAAATAAGAGTCGGGGCCAAGGAACAGAAAATGTTACTGAAGAAAAGAACCCATTCAACTTTTCCTGTTGGCCAAATATGTAAGGTGAACAGCCAGAGATTAAATGAGTAATGTAAATAATTAATTAATCTGGGGAAGTTAAGATGCCCTCACAATGAATGTGAGTTACAGAAAAGTGAAATGTTCCAGGGTAGCCCACAATAAGCAGGGTTTGATGAGAAGTATAGGACATTAAGAAAAAAAAAAAAAAAAGAAAGAAAGAAAGAAAAAGAAAAAAAAGAGGTCTATGAGGAAAGTAAAGAAGAAGAGAAGTTGAGAAATGGGGGGTTTAAAGAGATTAGTCTAATTCTTTTAAGATTTTATTTATTTATTTGACAGAGAGATCACAAGTAGGCAGAGAGGCAGGCAGAGAGAGAGGGAGAAGCAGTCTCCCTGCTGAGCAGAGAGCCCGATGTGGGGCTCGATCCCAGGATCCTGAGATCATGACCTGAGCTGAAGGCAGAGGCTTAACCCACTGAGCCATCCAGGTGCCCCAAGATTAGTCTAATTCTTAAAAGAAGGAAAGATAGTTGAGATCCTAGTTAAACAGACCCCCATCTGTTTTTAAACAAAACTTAAAACTGGCTATTTTCTATGCTTAAAACACTTTCCTCCCTTACCAATGCCTGCATTTCTTTCAGTTTAACTTTCTACTTTTCAAATGATTTTATATATTTGATGTATATGAAATATATAATTTTATATATTTAAATGATTTTAAATATTTTATAACTACTTAGGCTCACAAAGATCTCTCCACTCTAAGGCCTCTTTCTGCATTTATAGATACATTGTTCATATAAAGGTCTTCTATCCCAACCAGAGGATAAGCTGAAGTCGATTTTCCCACATCTTTGACTCTGGGCTGATCCTGTAACCAGCTCTGGCCAACAGAATGTGGTGGGAATGAGGGCTTGCCAGTTCCAAGGGTAGACCTCAACTCAAGAAATTTCCCCTTATTCTCTTGGAACCTGCCAATATGTCAAGTGATCCAGCCTGGGTTAGGCAGCTGGTTGGTGAGAGATCACAGGGAGCAGAGAAGAGTCCACCTAGCTAAGGCATCCTAGACCAGGCAGCCCCTAGCCAGTCTAGCCTCTAGCCAATCTGACCTCAGTATATGAAGAGTGAGCCCACTGAAGCTATCCTGATTGCCAATCTGTAGAATCTCGAGTTAAATAAATGCTCCTTCTATTAAGACAACACATTTTGGGGCACTCTGCTATGCAGCAAAACATACCGAAATAATTGAAACATACAAAATGCTCCATCCTTCCAATGTAATACTTATGACAGTGTGACTTATATTAAAATTAAGTATTTGCTGGTCACCTCTTTGCTCCTGGGGGACAGAGACTGTATTATATTCATTTGTGGATTCCCACCGTACCTGGGTTGTGCTTTTGTTCACAGGAGGCACTCAGTGTGATAAAAGAAGTTGAAATGAAAATCAACTGAAGTTCAAATTCTATTGTTCATCAGCACTATATGCACTTACTGCTTATCTACAAAAGAAAAACTCCAACCATAGCGTCGTTAAAGAATCAGATCACTACTGAGAATCTAGTATTGGCCTTGTATTGCAATTCCAATTATGAAGCATTATGGGCCGGCTGTTACTAGGACTTGTGGTGCCCACACCACTTCAAAATCGTTATTAAGTGAGCCCTTTACGGCGTCCTTGTCAAGATTTCACACTGACCCAAGTCTGGATTTTGATAGAAATCTGCACATATATTTGACATATGAATGTGAACTCGTACTGCAAACCCACTTTTATGAACTTGGAAGTTTAGAAAGCTTAAAGCAGCAAAGGAGAATTTGATTTGTACTGTCTAATTCACATTATGATTAACAGCAGGTTTTCTACGCCCGGAAGTCTGACAAATGAGAGGAGGACATTCATGTGCGTTAACTACGAGGCACTTGGCACGTGTGAAATATCATGAAAGCTTGTGTATTCAAAGTGTCATTTTACTCTTTACCCTATGAATTAGGAAACTGAGACTAGACGGGACAGGTGGGAAAGGATGAATAGTTTTGCCGTCCATATCTGATTTGCTTCCTAATTGAATTTCTGTAGCTTTTAAATGACACTCTGCTATTATGAGATGATCTCTCCTAGAGATGATCTCATCAAATATTCCATGTTTTGATTATTTTAACAGTTACTGTTCACTTGACGGTGTCTGAGACAGTCTCAAGCAAGAGAACAGGAGAGTACGCTCAGATGGAGGAAGCTCATAAGCCAGTGAGGCAGATACAGATGATGACAGCGAAAGAACATCCTTGCTGTCTTGTGACTGTGTGGTCCTCCATGGGCCTATACGCTGTAATCTGCCCTAACTTCCACTTCTTCTTCTAACTCCTGCCCTGCCTGTTTAATATTGTTAGCACAGACTAATAAAGAAATGGAGATGAATCAGTTAATAAGCTGGAACACTGAATCAGGACCTAAAGAGGTTGGGCCCAGCTGGAATGATACAAATCTATGTTGTCAATAATACGAAAGAAAAACTAAATCAGCTGTATAAGGACTGCATGATGCCTGGGTAAGCATGCTACACAAAGGCCCAGTTACTAACAGAGGACGCTCAGTGAATCAGGAGAGGAAGCCTGTCCCCCAAACTGGGATGGATGAATAAAAACATAAAGAATCAGAGGGTCAGAGTTAAGTGAGATAGATTTCAACCAACTTAAGAAATAGCTTCCTAATAATCAGACTGTCCTAAGGCGGCCTATGCTGCTTTGGGGAGGTGAGTTCTCTTCAAGGGGGATACGCGAGCATAGTCTGGGGTGCTGTACAGGGTTTCAGGTATCAAGCCAAAGGTTATACTGCATGATTTTCGAAATTGGCCCCCAACCCCAAAATTCCATAACCCTATTACAGGATTCCAAAGGGAACATGCAAAAGGACAATATACTCAAAGACACTTAATCGTGCTTCACTCAAAGTCAACCTATCTCTTTTGGAGACACACACCAAGACACACTCTCCTTATGGTCTGAGCATCTCCACAGTTCAGAAGAGGTCTCCCTCTAAAAGGACGTTTGTGTAAAATAAGCTATGGGAATGACTAGAGATTAATATTTGCAGCCTGGGCTGTGGAGGGATCATTTTCTTCACAATGATTCAATCTATTGGGGCCCGCTGCTCCTGAGCCTCAGCCTGAGACCTGGGAAGTTCTTCCAGATGACCTAGGTTAGAAAAGTTGAAGCTGTTTTAACAGAGACGGCCGTAACTAGGAATCAGGTGATAGATTCAATAAGAAGAGTCATACTCTTCTTAGGAGTAAAATTTTGAAGTTCTGGTTTCTCCTGCTAAAATTTCATAAAAGGAACTCTGAGAACAGAAATGCAATGGCAAACAGGAACTTAAGGGTAAACAACAGCGCTCGCTGAGAGCTCACAAGAATCTGAGCATTCTTCCCCGGCTCAGATACATCCTATTTTGGCTGTGCTGTCTAACGCACTCCCTTAGTTAACATTTTCTGCAAACGCTAGTCGCTTTCCATAGGGACCAAAACCACAAACTAGAGAGAGCGACCACGCTTCCCTCTCATGAATAGTGAGAAAGGAAAAATTTTTCCTTGGGTATGTCTCTCCAATGAAATTCAGCGTCTGCTTTCCAAGAAAAGCCAATTGGCTCAGAAGTTTCTGAGAAGAAACAGGGGAGAAAAGTGCAACAGACAACACTCCCCAAACCCTAAAGCAAAAATCCCAATCTTTCAGCCTCACATCTGCCAAGGGCTTAAAACCTGTCTCTGTTAAGTGGCTGAATCCACAGGTGGAAGCTCTTCAGTGTGGAGAGAGATACTTGGCTCCATTTGTGACCATGCTGGGAAAGCCTTTATGTGTAGGAGAACCCCCAACTCGGCCCCCAAATATTAAGTTGACACACGTTTCTGGGACGCGGCCTGAATCCTCAAACTTTGGCGGGTCTATAGAGAGACAATTTTCTGTTTTCTCCTTAACAGGGCTTTCCAGAATTGTCGTCAGATGACAGATTACACCACCCATCCACAAGGATGCAGGGGTAGCTCTGGCTATCCATTATGGGTTAAAAGCTGTTCCGGCATGAATCGAGTCACAGTGGTAAGGAGCCTACCAATACAAGGGGTCCTATAGCTTTAAGAAATACTCTGGGCATCTAAAAGTTTTCAGAATGCAAACTATGTCAGCTCTGAAAACAAGAGGCACTGCATCATTATGGCAGGAGAAACAAAGCCAGCCCCCTTTTTAAAACAGACAAAAAAAAAAAGATTGTTTTAATAGGAGAGAAGCATCAGTCATTGATTCTTACTTCATTCACACTTTCTATCCAACCCCATCCATCTTCAGAGTGAAGAGATGACAGAGCCCAGTTAACTCTCTCCCTCTTTCGGCCCCCGCCCATCCTGTTCCTCTCCACCCAAACCACCAAGGCCTACCAACCTACCCATTTCAATCTGCAAGCCACAGCCCTCCAGAATGACTCTTTCTATCCGCCGGGCTTGGGAAACTCGGGTATGGCCGAGTACCGGCGTTCACCCATGTTACTTTAACAGGGTTGCCCGCCAGGTTAGCACCACCAGGTCGGGGCCTTTGCTAATCTAATCACCTTCTAAAAACACCACTTAGTCACTCATGGCTGACCACATTCTACAAAGGAGGGGCTGGGAAGACATAAGGAAGGCAACAGAAAAGGGTCAACAAGCCAAACCAACAATCCACAACGTAAAATATTTCATTTTTCTTTAAATGCTGCCGCCCTCATTCTCTCTGCAGACAAAAGTGTCCTCCGGGCAGGCAGTCTCTGCATCGGTGCACCTGCTCAGCATTGGTTTGCCGAGTTATCTTTTTGCTGTGTCTGCAGAAGCCAACTAGAGCACAATGGGTCACATCACTTGAGGGTCACTTGAGTCCCTCTAGTCTCTGGGTCCCTCCGCCCACCTCCTGCCTTTCCTTCTACCCACAAAACCTTTAACTCCACCATAGCTAAGGATCCCAGATAGCTAAATAAAAGAGGTGGCCTCAAACACAGGGAAAAACCCTTAGGTCTCCAGTGTGAATCGCCAACGCCAATCCCCCTCCCCTCCCCTTTTCCTTAAGACCTGATGGTCTTCAGTCACACATCTTAAAAGAAAAACAAAAAACAAAAACACAAAGACTTACTTGTCTCAAGTCGATGAAGGCCAACTGCAGCGTGTCCTCCTGGAACCCAGGCACCGGGCCGGATCTGGCAAACTCTGTGGGAAAGAAAAGAGGATAAAAAGCGCCTTTAACTAACCATGGACAGGGAGATTGGCAGACGGATGACAGGGAAGACAAGAGAGGCTGGGGGAGAGGAGGACCAAGCTTCTAAGGAGTCATGTCTCTCTCCCTTCAGCTTCTTTGTTTGCCCTTCAAAATTCGTGTCATCAAAACACCATTAATTCCAGCATCCTGACAGCAAGGAAACTGTACTAATTCGACCTGAAATTTATTCCCATGAGCCGCGCTGGGCTTCAGAATGTTTGTTTTGTGAATGGACAAACAACTTGCAAAGGAGGAGGGAGTGGGGGAGAGAAAAAAGTTTTTCCTCTCAACACAATAAAATCTTCAGCTGTGAAACTCTTTTCAGTTCCGAAAGCTATTTATATTTTAGATCGCTGAAGGAATTTTCTAATTTCACGCCTGTCACCTCATTCCCCAAGCATTTATCAAAAAATATTCCCTGCCACATCATTAATTATTCCCTCACTGATTATTTGTATTATCTCATGACTACATTATTGCCAACACACACACACACACACACACACACACACACACACACCCCGCAGAAGCTGTCCGGATCTACTGCTTAGCTCTTGAGCAAAGGAGTATTTGCAGATATGAAAAGGCCCATCTAAATAAATCTCGCTGCAAAAGCTTAGGGAACATTTGCACATGTCCATCCTACTGGTGTACTCTTTGTCCTTGACTTCTACTTCTTTTCCACTCCCGAAAATTCTTTGTTCTCTTCCTGCTACCACAGTTTAGTCTTTGGTCAAAGAGACCACATGAATGTTATTTGCAATTTACACTAGCGCCTTGGGTACAAGCTCAGTTTATGGCTCTGTCTTGTACATCATTAACAAGAAGACAACTGCACAGGGCTATAGGGACAGACACTAGTTACAGTTAAGAATGTCAAGTTTTATCGTCCCTAAGCCCAGCTTATTATGAAATCAAAAGGTCTCATTTAAGCTCCCTACACATATGCGTGCATGCGCGTGCGCGCACACACACACACACCATACAGAGAGAGAGAGAAAATTCAAGAGTCGGATAGTTACTATGTCTTGAATTCTGTCTGTAAAGCCAAAGTGCGATAGACATTTAATATCAATCTACTATTTACCTCAAAAATAACTCGAGTATTGGCTCAAAGCAAATATGAAAAGGAATGTTTTCCTTTCAATTATGTTCTTTCTCTGGGAATGAATTTAAGAAATTATACAGACTCGGTATCATACTTTTCTTCTGAAATTAAGGAAAACTACTTGCAACATCCAGTAGCTGGATAGATTTAAATGATGATTTGTGAACAATTATAGGAATTCCTTTTTTTTTTTTAATATTTTCCATCTGGGGCTTCTTAGACATAATAGGTTTTCATAACATCCTTGTCCTACTTAAAAAAAATAATGCTAACAAGTTAAGTTGCAGGGATTATGGAAACATCATGTGAAATACAATTTAATACAATTTATTAAGCTAACATATAGCACAGATGTATTCTACCACTGCACACAAAATATTCTTACTTTAGACATTTCAACAAAAATGACTCTCGTAAGTGGAAGGAGAGAAATTGTATTTAGCATGATTAGCAGCACTAGGTTTCTATTTGCATTGAAAAGAAAATTCAAGTACCATTTGTAAGTTAATTCTATGATATTACAACCCAAATGACTCAAGTTTTACAAGAGGAAAATCCTACAACTGTACAAATACTTGATGAGGGCCATGTTAATCGAATGCCTGGCCACCTCTGTCCTTCCTATCTTACAGAAGCCATTCTGTGAGCTAACCTTGTAGATAGTGGCTGTTCAAGTCAGACATACAATTTTCCCATATTCTGCTCTTACAGAAAGCAGTTCTTTGAATTATAGCCACAGTCACTCTCTTTGACAGCCCTGATCGTCAGTGGTCAACTTAAATAAGCTTCCCAGGCCTGCTGGTTTCATCCAAGGTCAGTAGCTCTCCCCTACTGCTCCTGCAAGAGTTGAGGCTTTGTTGAATCATTTGAGGTACTGAAGTCCTCTTTGTCGGTGGAAACCTTTCTTGAGTCAAAGGCAGCCACGATCAAGGTGTTCTGCTTACCTACACATGTCCGACTCAGCAGAACTACCCTGGGATAAGTGGTTCAAATGCCTGAGAGCTGCTACCCATTCTCACATTTGCATCTTGAGCATGATCCCTGGGGCCTTGGGATGGTGCTGCCGAAGCCACGCAGGAATCCAGATGTGACACATGTTAGTTCTCACAGTCTGACTTTATAGGCTGCATTTTTATGACACACTGAATCTTCCAGTTTCCCAGAGGACAGGGTGGCCTTTTGGATTTGATTCTCCTTTTATAAATCAAAAGGAATCCAAGAGTGACAACTGCATCAAGGTATGGCAAAGTAGAGACTGATTTCACATACAGTTTACGGAAATGTCTAATTATCGTATGTTTGACTTCATGTTTGTATTTTTACCTCATTGTTTTATGCATCTAATTCTTGTCTTCTCATTAGATAAGGAAACTCCTTAAGGATAAGGACCAAACTGCTGAACCTAACAAGTATTTAAAATAGTAGATACTCAACAGATACTCATTTATTCATTAAATAAGTTACAAAAACAGCAAGATTTGTTAATCACACATATTCTTCACTACCAACGAAAGTCTGAGGATTGCAACAGGTAATGAATGTGTCCTTAACATGAGTATCAAAAAGCAGGATTTAGGAATTTATGAGTTCCTTAAAACCAGATGCAAAATGATTGAGGGGCTGGGTTTTGAAGTCATACTAGCAGAGTTTGAGCCCAAGATACGGGGTCTATGGGAATGGGCAAATTACTTAATCTCCTTAAAGCTTCAATGGCTTTTTCTCAAAAATGAAGAAAAGAGTACATTCCTTATGGTGCTACTATGAGGATTAAATGAAATAACACATACAAAGCAGTTGGCAAAGTGCCTGGCATATCATAATTGATTATCATTACAATTAGTTTTTTGTGTGAATATACAGTTCTCTGGGAAGAAGTTTCAGAGGCTTTACTGAATTCTCAGAGGGCTGGTGAGCCAACAAAAGTTAAAGAAATGCTGTTCTTGGGGCACCTGGGTGGCTCAGTGGGTTAAGCCTCTGCCTTTGGCTCAGGTCATGATCCCAGGGTCCTGGGATCAAGCCCCGAATGGGGGGGGGGGAGAACGGTCTCTGCTCAGCAGGGAGCCTGCTACATCCTCTCTCTGCCTGCCTTTCTGCCTACTTGTGATCTATCTGTCAAATAAGTTAAAATCTTAAAAAAAAATGTTTTTAAGGATTGTAAAAGTTACAGAAAAGAAGGTATATTGTTAAGTGAAGGCACAAGTGGGGAAAGAAAACCCCACAAAAAAAAGTATTTTGCTTAACAAATAGTCAACATTCCTTCACATTCTTACATACACTTAAGTCTATGAGATCTGGTAATCATTTTTTAAAACAATATTAATATCTCAAAAATATCCAGTAGGTTCACATTCCTAATAATCTTCATATTATAGTGATATAAAATTACCAAAAGAGAAAAAGAATGTATTCCATTAATTTCAAAATGCTTTCTAGACTTCTTGAAAGCTGATCTTAAAATTAAATAACACTGTCACTTAGAGGGGAAAGGAAAAAAAATTAAATAAACTTTAAAGTTATCTGGTACATTCACATTTGGCTGAAGAAAAAAACCATAAACACCATAAAACCTTAATTAGAATAAAATGGTAGAGTCAGATTAGAAGGGGTTTTGAGAAGTCAAAATAACTGTTTTAGTCTATAATCTGTATATCTAGATAGGACATCTGGGAGTTTATCAAGAGCAAGTTGTGAGAAACAAAATAAAAGCAGTTCTTTAGAACTGACCAAAGGAGAACAATCATGTTCTTAAGGGTATACAGAGTCACAAAATGACAGATCTGCTTTATGCAAATTGTCCATGGGGCAAGAACAATTTTCAAAAGAAGAAGAGCAACAAGGTAAAATTTCTTTCTTTTTTTTTTAAAAGATTTTATTTATTTATTTGACAGACAGAGATCACAGTAGGCAGAGAGGCAGGCAGAGAGAGAGAGAGGGAAGCAGGCTCCCTGCTGAGCAGAGAGCCTGATGTGGGGCTTGATCCCAGGACCCTGAGATCATGACCTGAGCCGAAGGCAGAGGCTTTAACCCACTGAGCCACCCAGGCGCTCCGATAAAATTTATTTCTGAAAAGCAAACTAGCACAATATCTGACAAATAGGTAAAACAGCAATTGTTGGAGGAAACCACAGTTGGTTTAAATAAGAGAAAGCTGTGAAGACAGCAGGCAAAACAGTAACCAGAGGGTCCCTGGATACATCATTTACTTTGGCTCCCAGCAACCGTTCAGGTCAGACACACAATGAAGATTGCCATCACCAGCCCCCATGAGAGGGATTCGAGGTTTGGTTCTGGCCAAAATGCCAGGTGAGAAAGAAAACTCCGTACCTAGGAGCCCAAAGTACGCTGGGTACTTGTTTATACCTTAGGATCATGTCAGGTCACATGTGGTTTTTGTGGGATCGAAAAAGTAAGAGCCACTGTTGCTGTATTCACATAATGGTTTCCTGGTATCTGGCTCCCTGAGGCCGCAGGTGAGGGGTGTGCCAGACTTGGAAGCGTGGCTCTGGGGAAGCTAACCCCTTCTTGCATCACTTCTCCGCAGCTCCACTAAGCTAATTACAGAGAGATGCTGAAAGACTCCCCAGGGAATCCACTCAGGGCCCTGCTGGTCAGAGAAAGGTCGGCCAGAACCTAAGGAATTAGAATTATGACCGAAGGAGCTAGATAGCCAGGACACAGGAAAAGGGGTTGTGGGGGGGGGGGCGGGGAACACCTTGTAGATGCCACTGATTCTACGGGTCTAAGTGTGTTTGCATGGACACGTGATCATAAAAACCACACAGCTTTATTTAGTCAGGGGAGGAACTCTGGCTGCACATTATTCCCTGCTTTTACACACCTTAAGTATAAAACTCACCACATCTCCAACCCCAAGAAGGGCAGAGGAGAGCACAGTCTCACTCGAACGGATTCTCCAAGTTCGGGGAGAGAAACCTGATGAAAAGTGATGATGCTAAAATCTGATCCCAAATGCCAAACCGGTACTCCAAACAGACTTACAATTACTATTCGTGTTTATTGTTCTAAATTCAATTCTCCAAGCTCCTTTTGCTCTGAAAGACCACGGAAAGCTAGGATGGAGAGACATGGCTTTTTAATTAAGAAAGAATTAATCTCCCATTAGCGAAGAAACGGCCCCCAGCAAGAAGGAACTTCCTCGCTCCTGCTATGTTAACGGGTCCATCTGTCTCCACCTGGCTGTCCCCCGACAGTACCGCTGAGAGGAAAGGATGGTCCTGGCACTTTCATGACTGGTGTCAGTGACAGCACATTTTCACCTGGAGAGAAAAGCTGTTTTATGCAGAATAAACCTAGAAAAGCAGAGAAGCTGATTTCTACTTCTTACTTAACATATAAGAAGAATCAGTAAACAGTCTAATGAAACTGGTTAGCTGAATCTAGTAAAGCAAAGTAAAAAATAATTCCATGCAAGTTTAAAAAGACAGCGATGGCAGAAGTTCCTACCATGTCATGGAGCCCAGGGGACACTGGGTGCATTTACGGAAATAAAGTGCTGTTCTTCGTCTGAAGAAATAATACTTTAAATGATGGATAAGAATCCGTAGCTGCCGTCACTAAATTAAACAGAGTGACTTTTGCCTTGTGTGGTTCTTTGCAGAGGAAGAAGGGTTGAGGAAAGTGAGGACCGTACCGAGTGGCAGAACAATGTCACACCCATGGCAATGGACTTTACCTTAATATTCCACAGAAAAATAAATAGCCAAAAGCATAGCAGAAGACGACCTAGGACTCAAGTCTACAACCTATAATCCTAAAGCTGAAGGATGCATTTCTAACTACTGAGGATTCCTGCGGATGAGAAAATGAAAGCCCAAAAGGTTAAGTCAGTGACCTAGTTAGAATCTGATCCTTCTGGGTCTGTCCTTCTATTATTTCAATATGCATCCCCCACCTGGAATGTCTAAAAGCAAATGTTCCCTTTATATGCATATTAAATATTCCTCCCCACTTAGTGAGGAATAATAAAATCATAAAAATATGCAGATTGGTACAAAGCCATAATTTTCCTCTAAAGTTCCTGAATGCTTCACAATTTTACAAAACAAGGGCCAACTGCATAATGTATATTTCAAAATTAGGGTGAAAAGAAGCTTCTCCCAATTAGCAATCAGTAGAGCTCCTGTGTATAATCTCTGGAAAGCTGAGGCTCTGCCATGAGAGAGGTGGGCTTCCTGAGAGATGAGAAAGACTCGTGCTCTGAAGTAGTAACTTTATATCCTTGGCATTTTTACTATGCTTTTAAGGACTTAATTTTATCCATGTGTTTGTTCAGCACTGATGATTCTGCTGCATGAACATATACACAAAGCTGTGGCTATCTGAAATTTTACAGAAGAAGTTGGAGAAGGATTCTGCAGGTCATTTAACATAACAGGGAAAAATCAAATTTCTAGAAAAGCACTGTCCAAAAAGAAACACAAGCCCCATATGTAATTGTAGGATTTCTAGTAGACACATTAAAAACAGAAACAAAATAATTAATTTAAAATTAGTAATATATCTTGTTTGCTCCAATATATACATGCATTTCAATTTTAACACAAAACTAATATTTTAGGGGTGCCTGAGTGGCTCAGACGGTTAAGCGCCGGCCTTCAGCTCAGGTCATGATCTCAGGGTCGTGGGATCCGTCCCACATCGGGCTCTCTCCTCAGCAGGGAGTCTGCTTTTCCCTCTTGCTCTCCCTTTGTGTTCTCCCTTTCTCTCTCTCTCAAATAATAAAGTAAAATCTTAAAAAAAAAAAGTGAAACTAATATTTTAAAAATTATTCATGTTTGGGACACTTTGCTGCCTCAGTCAGTGGAGCATGTGACTCGTGATCTCAGAGCTGTGAGTTCAAGTCTCACATTGGGCATGGTGATTCAGTATGTATTTTACATTTACAGCACATCTCCTTTTTTGACTAGCTACATTTCAAATGTTCAAATGGCCACTTAAGGCTGGTAGCTAGAGCATTGGACAACACAACTTTAGATGACATCATACTGTAATGTATGTAAATTAAAATTAATTGTGCCAAGGGGTGCCTGGGTGGCTAAGTTGGTTAACTGTCCAACTTTCAGTTTCGGCTCAGGTCAGGATCTCAAGGTGGTGAGATCCAGTCCTGTGTTGGGCTCTGGCACAGTGGGGAGTGTGCTTGGGGTTCTCTCTCTCTCCCTCTGCCCATCCCCCAGCTCATGTTTTTTCTCTCTCTCTCTCAAAAATTAAAAAAAAAATTTTTTTTTAAATTAATTCTGCCCAAGAACGACTTCAGATTTTGAAATGACAAAGAATGACCCTTCCTAAAATTCACAGCAGGTTGAATTCTATTTTTCACATTGGCTGTGAAATTAGTATTAAAGCAAATGCCCATGATGCTATACAATGGGTTCTACTCAGCTCATATTATAATATTATATATAATTATATATATTATAATTCCTATGCCCTCAGGGAGCTACATACTTTGTATAATACATTCTTCACCTTTCCTGTCAACACATTTTTCTATTACCTCTCTATTAATCCTGATATTTGTATTCTCATCTTTCTTCTCTTCAACCCATTTTTTTCTTTCTTACACATCTGCCCCCCTTATCTGTGGGGGGATATGTATCAACTCACCTAGTGGATGAGTACCGAACCCCATATATACATACTATGTTTTTTCCTGTACATACATACCTATGTTAATTTATAAAATAGGCACAGTAAGAGATCTACAAAAGAACAATTATAATAATATACTGTACTAAAAGTTATGTGAATGTGGTGTCTCTCTCAAAATATCTTATTGTACAATTCTCATCCTTCTTGTGATGACATGAGAAGATAAAATGCTTGTGTGATGAGATAAAGGAGATGAGAGATGTGGGCTTTATGACACAGTGTTAGTCTACTACTGACTTTCTGATGCTACCTTAGGAGGATCAACTGCTTCCAGATCACAGCTGATCTTGGGTAATGGAAACCGCAGGAAGGAAAACTATGGATAATTGGAAACTCTAGTACCTAATTTACTTATTTTTTCAATTTACCCTGTTGAAAGTGATCTCAAATCATTTTTGGAAAAAGCAGTAGGGTGTTCATTTTTTCAAATGATGACAGTTGATGAGTATGGAAGTTTCTGGGCAAAGTTTACTGCCTCAGTTTCCCCAACCAGTGATGACAGTGACAATCCTGATCTATAACTGCAAAACATTTTATAATGTGCAACAGAAAATAAATGCTGATTCCTTAAAAGGAAAAGGATCAAGACTCACTATCAGAACTCCAAACATGGTGGACGAGTATCATATCACACTATGAAAAATGCTGAAAGTCAGAGAAATGACTAAGGTAGGTTCCACATGGGAAGTTTCCAAAGTTAAAAAAGCTAGATTATTTTTTAAATTATATTAATATAATTCTTTCCAAACTGAGAGTAGTTAGTATTTCTTTGATATATATTTCATAGATGTTCCCACAATATGCTAGGAAAACTAAGTCTCATAATGTAAGCTGATGTCCACAAAAGATAGATGTATCATTAGATGAGATTCTAGTCCTTTCTAAAATCTGCTTATGTGACCTTGGGCCAATCATGTAAGGTTTTAGTACCAGATGTCTCTGCTGTAAAATGAAGGTATTTCACTTACTTAAAGCTATAGGACTAAATCAAATATATTCTTGAGTTCTGTGATATGGTAAAGAACATATCTGGTCTTTTCCCCCAGAAATCGAGTTTCAGATATGCTGGAAAGCTCCTGAACAACTGGAGTTGCCATTCACAATGAGCTTCTTTGGACCACACCTATGTTTACACTAACAAGATTGCTCAAGTATGCCCTCAGTTTTAAAGACAAAGCTCAGCCCCAACCCCAGTCTCCAGCAAGGGTAAAGGGGTTAGAGATTGATTTCATTTATGTAGCCAATTACTTACTCAATCATGCCCATGTAATGCAAAAACTCTGGACACTGAAGCTCAGTAAGTCTTCTTGATTAGTGAACACATTGATGTGCTGGAAGGCTGACATGCCCAAACTCTAATGAGGAAAGGTTGTGAAAATTCTGTGCTGTCTTCCTCCTCCCCAGGACCCTGATCTGTACATATCTTCCATTTGGGTGTTCCCAAGTTACAGCCTTTATAATGAACCTATAATCTGTAGTACAGAACTTTAAATGATTTCTGAGAGTTTTCTAGTAAATTATTGAAACCAACGGAGCATGGGGAACCCTGAGTCTGCAGTCACCTCCGAAGAAGTATGAGTGGCTTGGACATCTGAGACTTGTGGTTGATGTCTGAAGAGAGGCAGTCTTATGGGACTCACTCCTTAACTTGTGGGGTCTGTTATAACTCCAGGTTGTTAGTGCTAGAATTGGATTGAAATGTAGAACACGCAACTGGTGTCAGAGATTTGCTGTTGGAACACAAAGTCCCATCCAGATCAAGTGTGACAGAACTTGATATGGGGTCCACTTTAACATCCAGGCTATAGCCACAAACATGCCCCCGCATAATTAATGTGAAAATTACTAGAATTGGATACAATAAAATAATAGGCTTTCCCCCTCTACATGGTCATTTCTTCATTGAATTAAAAATTTAAAGATATTAAATTAAAACAAGGCTTCATTATTAGACACCATTTCTCACATGGCCAAGTAAAAAGTTCTGTGTATCTTGCCCAGAGAAAGTTAACATTTTCTATATTTACTAGATTTGCTTCTTTGCTTCATGAAATTGTTTGACTATCTGCTGTGAAGTTTTCCCCCTACAATGGAAATCTAATGTAAAGTATTAAAACAATGATCTAACATCCATGCTAAATGTTTGCATTAGATCAATATCAACATAAATACTATTCTGGTTACATAGGCTAATGGATTTACCTACAGAGGTCAAGACCTAAATGTGGGACCTCAGGATCCATCTTACTTAGAGAACGTAAACTGTGCCACTGAGAACTCAGTTTAGAGTGTGTTTTCCCTTTTCTCCTTGCCCCCTAAAACAAACAAAGAAATCAACAAAAACAAAAGAAGAGAATCTCTGTTTGCGCAACCTGAGCCCTTGGGCTGATCGTTACTAGGTAAAGGTCAAGAAACGGACTTCCAACACAGCTATGGAGCTCTAGAAGAAGGATTAAGGATTTTAACTCCTAGGTACTGCTGAGAGGGAGATGAGTGTTTAAAGAGAATTTACATTAGCCGCAAGAAAAGGAAATGAAAATAATTGTTTCTGAAGGCACATAAGCAACTTCTTTCTGTGATACACTGGTGCTTTTAAAGGACTATCGTAAGGGCCAGAAGGTGTAAGAGATAAATGAACATTTCAAGTATTAAAAGCACTCTGGTCGTTCAAATGATCCTTGCTGAAAAGCTCTCTAAAATGCTTTTCTAGCCAAGAGTAGAGAACCTCACCCTTTCCCCTGGTTAATTGTCCAGGCAGGGGCTTTGGCTAAACCTGTTTCCATCCGCTGACAGAAGAACAGTTGACAATGAGATTCCAGTGACTCAGAGGGAAAGGGCAGGTCTCAAGCAGGCTGACTGCTGGGATTTGGTGGAAAATGGCTATTTGAATTTCTCCAGAAAGGTACCTCATTCAGAAGAAAGGGAAGAGGATGACAGAAAGAAGAGGAAAATGACTAGGCAAATTTTACTGATGCCCACAAAGAAAATAAAGGAAGAATTATTTTTCTTTTCTTCCCAGTTACATTATATAAAATGTTTGGTGTTATTTGCTATTAAACAGTCCAAATCATTAGGCTGAACTAGGGCAACATAAAGAAAAATAACCACTGAAATTCTCAGAGGCGATGAAATAACCTATTCTTTCTTCACTTTCAAACTCAATTTCTGAAAGAGCTGTTTACAAGCATTGATTCAACTTCTTTATCTTCTATTCATTCCTGACCTCTCTGTAATCTGGTTTCTACTACCCCAACTTCCACCAAAAGTACTGTCTCTAGAATTTACTTTGGCTTCCTTCTTACTAAAGCAACACTTTTCCAGTCCTTATCTTACCTGACATTTGCACGACCATGCAGTATTACATAAAATTATTCACTGATTTTTTTAAAGATTTTATTTATTTATTTGACACAGAGAGAGTGAGAGAGACTGTGCAGGGGCGAGCGTACAAGCATGGGGAGTAGAAAAGAGAGAGGGAGAAGGATCCCCGCTGAGCAGAGAGCCTAATGCAGGGCCCACTCCCTGGACCCTCATATCATGACCTGAGCCAAACACAGCTATGCAACCAACAGGCACCCCAAATCATTCACTGTTTATCTGAAATTCAATTTTCCCCCTGAAATTCACATTTCACTGGGTGTCCTGTTTTTTATCTGGTGACCCTACTAGTTCCTATATTTAGGCTTGTCCCTCTTCTATGCATTTTTCACAATTTTGCCACAGTGGTCTTCCTAAAGCAGAAAATGACCATGTTGCGTTCATGCAATAAAACATGACCAGCTCCCTATGTACCTAGAATGAAGTATATACTTCTCAATCAGTCTTCCACGAGCTAGTAGGGATTATATTTCCATCATTTCCTTTTGGCTATCCTACTTCATTTCATCCTATTTCTTGTCATAATGAACTAGTTTGAGTTCTCTAATACGCCACACCTTTTATTTCCTCCCAGAATTTATATGAACATCTGCCTTAGACAGTACATCCTTCCTAACCTACATCCTCCTTGAAAGGCTAACTCCTACCCATGTATTTCCATTGGATAGCCTAGTCCAAACCATTCATATTTAAGAAATGAGTAAGGAGATTTTAAAAGAAATTAAGTGTATTATTCACAGCTACTTAGTGATCAAACAAAGAGAAAGACAGGTCTCAATTCAACAGTGACCTACCATACCCCTTTCTCCTCCCAGGAAAGGAGTGGAAAATAGAAGTAAAATATAGATCAACCACAATCACAGAATCTTATAGCCAAAACTTACAAAATTCTATACATTGAAACATAGGAAACTTAGCTTTTCTAAATGGAAGTGTTGGCAATGATATTTCCCTCATATTTTCTAAATTCCAATCTTAGAAATATAAAAATTGGAAATGCTAAGGTGATCTTCTGGAGACATTCAGGTCTCCTCAACTTTTCTCTCCCTCCTCTCTCTCATTCTCACACACATATACATATACTGATAAAATAGAGAAAGAGAGAAAAAAAGACAAATTTTTATAATTTGTAATGCTAAAAGTAGACTAGATGGTTTAACTCAAATCAGAATCTGTTAAATGCTGAAATGCCAGAGCAAGTAATGATTGAGAGACATGAATTTTTTTTCCTTTAAAATGTCTTATAAAAACTAGGACTCTCATCAATTTTTTGAGATGTATGAGGTATGTTCCACCTAAAGGTAGCAGATGGATTAGAATGTTATGGGAACTTCTTGAAGACCTGGGTAGAAGTCTGTCAACGGTCAACAATTAAAATAATTTTTAAATAAATGTGCTATTTAATATGGCTTCCTGATTTACACCCTATAAAATGGCCCAATTATAATTAATAGTTTACTGGCCTCAGCGCCAAAGACATCATGACGTGAGGGCCAAAGAAAATACGAAATGTACAAAATGCCCCAGTATAAACACTTGAAGACAAGCGTGAACAGTGAACACATCAGATATTCTTGGGAGACTCTGGATTATTACAAAGCATTAAGATTTGGGCCTAAATGAGTAAAAGGGATGTACAAATGGCTTGATGGAAGGAAGCAGCAATGCTAAAGAAATAAAATAACTTTCAGCTGAGCGGCCATTTGGAGCTAGTTGATACAGCAGAAAGTCATGGCCATATGCTGCTCTGGGGCTAGTGGTGAGTCTCAGGTTTGCGATGATTAAGATGGGTAATGATTTCTACTGGCTCATTTCTCCCTAAAAATGCTTTTGGGTGTTTTAAAGCAAATCATGGGGATTAATGAAACATTTTAAATAACTGGTTTTTTTTAAGTTTCTAATGAAGAAACAATAAAAAGATTTTGTAGAATAATAAATTGCTATGATATACTCCTTCTACTGTAAGAAAACCTCTTTTTCTAAGTTTGGGATGAAGGTCAAGTGACAGGAAAGTAGCAATAACCACCATATAGTTTTAATTTTTTCCTTCCTTGAAAAGGCATTTCTTAATTGTTCTGGTCCCTGAACTTTCAAAGTGTATAAGGTCCCAAAGTTGTGGAAAAATAAGAAATAAAATCAGAAACAGCTAAAATGGGAAATGCAGAGAAAGAGGGAAGGAGCACCAACTGTGGAGTATCACTTAAACAAAAAAATAAACAAATCTGGTATTCTTCTTTCCAAAACCAAGTAGCAGGAAAATAGCCTTTTGGAAACTACTAGTTGTTTAAGGTAAATCTCTTACCTCCCCCAGCCACCCCAAGCACCCCTTGAAATAAAATCAGGAAGAAAAATCTAAACAATTTCAAAGAGGAATCAGTCATTGTCCTTTAAATTTAGAGATGGGACAAGTACCATGTTTTCCAAACAGATAGACAGAATTTAGGGTATTAGGAGAGTTTGTCACAGAAAGGGAAACTTGATTCAAAATTATGTTCCTTCATAAAGCAGGTCCTTTGTATTATGCCCCACAAACAATCCCAGGTAACATTCATTACTAGAAAAAGTACTTTGTGTTGGCCAATCTCTGGAAGCCAACGGCAGGCTTGACACTGATGTATAAGAAGGTTAGAGAAGCATGATCCATCTCCATTTGCTTGACAAGGATGGCATCTTAGGCCATGGTGAGGAAGAGCAGGTTGCCTGCCCTCACTGCTCAGGTTGGCAGCATCTACTATCAAATGACCAGGTGTCTGGCAGTGGGCTCAGAGACACAATGACTTCCTTATCTTCTGGAATTCAAGGAACTTCAGCCCATGAGCCAAAGTAAGTGCTGAGTGGGCAGTACTCACTGACCCATGTCTGAGAAGAGTCCTCTTAGAGGGTACAAGTCTATCATCCATAGTCAAAGAGAAGTGACATTGCCATTTTAATGGCAGGGAAAACTTTTATTTGGGTTCTCCAAAGCAGAGAGACACATCATAATAGCTCAGCACCTAGCATGACAAACCTTACTTACAGTCATGGGAAGACTACAGCAAACAAAGCAGGGCTTTCGTACCACCTATTTTGGATAGAAGGAAGATGTTTGCACTTTGAGCTCTTTGCACATCATTTTAGATCTGAAAATGCAAGCTCGATCCTGCATTTAAAAAGAACTGGTAAGGATCTGGAATGTGGGAGAGGGATGAAGCCCTACAATCAAATCGGTAAGTTTCAAAGAAGATTTTTGCATAATACATTGCTGTGTACCTAAGAGGCTATCGCCTCTGTTTCCATCCTACAAATTCCCACTGTACTTGAGTTTAAAATCTGACTTCTTGTATAGGATATCTACAGTGTTCCAGGTCTTGCAGAAAAAGCAAAGAATGCAGAGAATAAACTTCTGATTTCTGCATATATACATATACATTGCCAACTTCATGATTCTCCCTTGCATCTGTAAGTTTCAGATCTTGAAACAAAATGAGAATTAGAAATAGGAATAAAAAATGAAATGGAGAAAAGGGAAAAACAAATGATAAAATAGATAAACAAAATATGCTCTGTTAAGACTGGCTACCCTTGGGGCGCCTGGGTGGCTCAGTGGGTTAAGCCGCTGCCTTCAGCTCAGGTCATGATCTCAGAGTCCTGGGATCGAGTTCCGCATCGGGCTCTCTGCTCAGCAGAGAGCCTGCTTCCCTCTCTCTCTCTCTCTGCCTGCCTCTCCATCTACTTGTGATTTCTCTCTGTCAAATAAATAAATAAAAATCTTTAAAAAAAAAAAAAAAAAGACTGGCTACCCGAATTCCTGTAGACTTCCAGTAGAGAATGAAAGAAGAGATATAAAATATTTTTCTGATTCCATTAACCAGTCAATCAACCAAAAGACAAAACTCATTAGCCATGGAAGTTGCCTCATGGAACAAGTTATTGTCTCCATCATATTAAAAGTAATAATGACTAATTATCCTTAGATTTGCCCATGCGCAGAGCACTGCAAATTGTAAAAAACAAGTTTATTTTTCTGCACACGAAGTCAAAATCTATCATCAATCTTCTTACCTATTGTTTCTCAGATGGAAGACAGCAGAAAGAGAAAGATTGTTTTAAAATTATAATTAGAAAGATGAAGTTGAAGATAGAAGCTAGGGGATCTGAAATTAATGACACTGAAACACATAAAATGTCCTTCAATACTCTACCCATAGGTCATTTGCATCTTCAAGCCAGACCCTATGAAAAGAGGCATCTGTTATTTTCATATAACCCACAGAGATCAGATTTAAAATTTTACTCAGCTCAAATTTCCTCCTTTTGTCTCTCTTCGAACCTTAGATTCTTCAGATGGCTCCCTTTTAAGACTTGAAGAGGTACCAAATGCTCAAGATATAATCTGAAAAGTGTCCTTTAGATAAAGTATAAAAAATATATTTTAATTGGAAAGGAAGTCAATTCTAAACTTTTCACAAGAATCCCTTAGGAAATGGTGCCATTTGCTACAATGATTTAACATTTCCAAGATTTATTTAATTTCATAGAGATCCAACTTCTCTCCTTTAAATCTATTTCTACCAGTACTCATGTCCCGATAACTGAGTTCCCAAGACATGGATTCATATTCTTTAGCATCCTCTGAAATTCAGAACTACTTAACCAGCACGTTTCATCATGGCAACTCCAAGTTTGCCCACGACCACCCTGACCTCTCCACAGGCTACTGCAGTGCTTCCGATCTTCGCTATACAGCTTGACTTTCTTCCTAAGTCCATTTTATCCAAAAGGCAATAGTATGAAGCAGACTCTGAGACAATCCTGCCTTAAAGAATCATATAGAAAGCATCTTGAGAAAAAAAATTATTGACGTATTCCAACGCTCGTCGAATGTGTAAGAGCCCCACTCAAAGCCTGTTCTCTGCTTCTGCATACTCTGAGTCTAAGTCCCCTGGGGAACATGTCATTGTATATAACTACAATGAAAACTAATAAACACTTAATACTTACTGATACTGACAAATATTTATGTATGTAGGATCTGTAAAGCATTTCACATGCATTATCTTATTTAATTCTTATAACAACTCTCTACCAACATAAAAATATCCACAGGATCTCTCCTCCCACACTAAATAATGCTATCTTTAAACTAGACAGAAATTTAGAAATCATCTAGCCCAACATTCTCACTTTTGAATAAGGAGCCACAGGCCCAAACAGGCTTAAAGAGTTCCCAAGACCATGCAGCTGGTTGGTGGCAACAATGAGGTTGTAGAATACAAGTTATAAATGATAAAATGATAAAATACAAATTAAATAAAATTTATAAATTATAAAATAC
The DNA here is from genome assembly GCF_964662115.1 of Mustela nivalis. NCBI lineage: Eukaryota > Metazoa > Chordata > Mammalia > Carnivora > Mustelidae > Mustela > Mustela nivalis. Next base: position 50,957,603 of record NC_139027.1, on the reverse strand, counting down.
AAGTTTCCTGACTTTCAGCCTACTTACCCTTTCTACCGATAGTGACAGTGACAAGGAGCATGGTAGCTAACAGTTATTGAGAATTTTTTATAAGTGATTACTTAATCACAACAAGTCTATGAGTTACACCAACCATAACTTCATTCTACAAAAAGAAACTGAGGTGTAATGAAGGAGTTAAGTGTGCCCAAACTGCTAAATGAAGATACTGGTTTCAAAGGCCAATCCGTCTATCACCTACAATTTTAATTACTATGCATTACCTGACTTATATATTGTGAATTAACCGTCGGTGGCAAAGATGGCTTTATATTCCACAGAGGCTGGTGGAAGGATATGTGTATACTGAAGCTGCCGATCATTGCCCTGAGAGGTGCACAACCTCCTAAAGAATATTCCTTAGGATTCCAACTATATCGCAGGTTTTCTTGCTATGCATATCACAGGATATCCATCCAAGCTACTTCCTACTTGGACTCCCTCCCATTCTCAGAGCTGACAGAAGAGATCCAGAAATGGAGGCAGTTGCTAATCAAATCATTCTTACTCACTCAATAAGTATTTATTAAGCAAGCACCATATGTCAGGCGCTGTGCTAAGTGCTAATCAGGAACAATCAGGGCAGACATGATCCCTAACCTAACCGATTTACTGTTTATGTTTTTCTTGGAGTCCATGAAATGCATATATTTAAAATAAGCTTTCCTTTATTCTTAAACTGGTTTGAGGAGATTTCTGTTCCTTGAAAATAAACATAGTCTAATTAAGACAGATTGTTAGGGACTGAGCTAGCAAACAAAAAGACTTCGGAGGAAAAGTAGAATGTTTGAAACTGGTTAGCAGGTGATGGCAGGGAAAAGGGCATTAAGACCTCCCATCATTTCCCAGGAAGTCAACAGTCTGAGGAATGTGGCAGCCAAGCTCATAATTAAGGTATTATTTTAAGTCACTGGGGAAATAAGTTTCCACTGAGAGTGAAACTTTGGAGGACTAGACTCTGCTGCCACTGATCAGTGGAAAGAAACTGAAGAACACGAGTTCCGTGAAAGCTTTGAATGACATACCAAACATGAAAATGGGGCAAACTCTGGTCCTCACTAGAAGGTGGACCTCAACAATCCAAGCAAACAAAGGACAGTTGTGAGGCTCTATTGCAAGAATTCCCCTCTCTGCAGCTGGAGAGCTGAGTGGGTTGAAAAAGCAGCCAAGACATTGACCTTTTAAGTTACAAACTAATATATGAGCTGTCTTCATAATCTCACCATATTTCCTTGGTAAATGCAAGAGTACTGCAAGGAATCATGGAACCTTGCTCCCTCGGCTTTCTCCCGAATGGTCTCCACCTGTCCTCCCCGCAGTCTGCTCTGCTACAGCCCCTCCCTCCCTGAATCTCACCCTGTCACTCTGATCTAAACACAACCTGGGCTCAAAGGGTGCTATGCAAAATAAAAGTAAAGAAGAAAGAAATTATATCAGGAAGGAAATGTAAATAAGGGTTTCCTCAGGACTCTCAGCAGAAATAGGGAAAACGGTAGGGATATGCATTTTGCAGTACTTATTCAAGGACGACTAAACATCATCTTGATTGACGAATTAATTACTATAGGGCATCTCCCTGGAGAGGCTTGATTGAATGTACGAGCTAGCAGTTATTTTAACAGTTTGTTTGGTGGGCTGATGCAGACTGAGGTTTAGCACTGGCTTAGATGTTATAAGGGCCAGAACTCCCTTCGCATAATATAAACTTCAAAGGCTGCAAAAGAAGACTGATATAGTGTGGGTGTGTCCCATATGCTTCCCTTATGTTTCTCACTAGGTCCTGAAGACTCTGTTCTCTCTCCCTCCACTCAAGAAGACATAGGTAAAGAAATGCCTAAGGCCCTCTCTAAGACAGACTCCCGTGTGAGTGACCAAAGGTAGGTAATTAACTACATGGAAAAGGAGTCAAGGGTGGGTGGGCTCAAGCAGTGCAGAAAATCAAAAGTGAGTGCATTTATCCCAACTGCCAGTTGTTCGGGCCGGGCATTTAAAGTTCACAGAGAACACTTTATGAAGATTCTTTAGTTTTGAAACCCCAGTGGCAAAATCAAAAGCAAGCCTATTAAGGTTAGCCTAATAACCTTAGCTAGAATACACCCAAGACTGTATCACGAGGAGACTCAAAGCCATTTATTTTAGGGAATATATACAGAGATATTGAAATGTTAAAACTTTTTAGGAACTGTTGGATATTTTGAGCTTTAACTAATTCTTTAGGGATTTAGAAAGCTATCTGATCTTTCAGTGTGAGTGGAGACTTATGGAGGGTAAGTGACAAATGGTGTTCTGCCATTATGTTCTATCCTAGTAGGCTTAGTGAGATCATAGATCTACTTTGAAGCTGTTTGCCAGAATCCTGAGTTTCAGCAGATTCTCCACATTGGTTTCCTGACCTGTAATGTGAGCACTATTATAAGAATGGTGAAATGGAAGATTTTCGAGCCCTTCCCAAAACAGTAAAGCAAGGCCAGATTAACTTGATTATTAAAGAATTGAATTTTAGGCAAGGTGCACTCCCTCTTACTTTCTTGTTCAAGGGCCCAGTTTATTCTGTGAAAAAAGACTGATGGGTCCTGGGAAATGGATTCCTCTAAATTTTAAAAGAAATGCAACCAAATGTGCCCTGGATTTGGCTTAATTATATTATACTTTCAATATACTAATCTTTTGAATAATTTAGGGACCTGAGTAGGTAAAAACTGAAAACATTTAACATTATGAACCATATCATAGTGGAAGTAGGAAAGAAAATAAGAAAAACACATTAAAGGATATGGATAGATTGCTCTAGGCAGTATAGACATTTTAACAATGTTTATTCTTCCGATCCAAGAGCATGGAATGGTCTTCCATCTTTTTGTGTCTTCTTCAATTTCTTTCATGAGTGTTCTGTAATTCCTCAAGTACAGATCCTTTACCTATTTGGTTAGGTTTATTCCCAGGTATCTTATGGTTCTTGGTGCTATAGTAAATGGAATCGATTCTCTAATTTCCCTTTCTGTATTTTCATTGTTAGTGTATAAGAAAGCCACTGATTTCTGCACATCGACTTTGTATCCTGCCACGTTGCTGAATCGCTGTATGAGTTCTAGTAGTTTGGGGGTGGAGTCTTTTGGGTTTTCCATATAAAGAATCATGTCATCTGCGAAGAGAGAGAGTTTGACTTCTTCACTGCCAATTTGGATACCTTTTATTTCTCTTTGTTGTCTGATTGCTGTTGCTAGGACTTCTAATACTATGTTGAACAAGAGTGGTGAAAGTGGGCTTCCTTGTCGTGTTCCTGATCTCAACGGGAAGGCTGCAAGCTTTTTCCCATTGAGGATGATATTTACTGTGGGTCTTTCATAGATAGATTTGATGAGGTTCAGGAATGTTCCCTCTATCCCTATACTTTGAAGCGTTTTAATCAGGAACGGCTGCTGGATTTTGTCAAATGTTTTTTCTGCATCAATTGAGAGGACCATGTGGTTCTTCTCTCTTCTCATACTGATTTGTTGTATCACATTGATTGATTTGCGAATGTTGAAACATCCTTGTCAAAATTCCACCGGTATTCTTCAAAGAGCTGGAGCAAATAATCCAAAAATTTGTATGGAATCAGAAGAGACCCCGAATTGCTAAGGAAATGTTGAAAAACAAAAATAAAGCTGGGGGCACCACGTTACCTGATTTCAAGCTTTATTACAAAGCTGTGATCACCAAGACAGCATGGTACTGGCATAAAAACAGACACAGAGACCAGTGGAACAGAGTAGAGGGCCCAGATATGGACCCTCAACTCTATGGTCAATTAATCTTCGACAAAACAGGAAAAAATATACAGTGGAAAAAAGACAGTCTCTTCAATAAATAATGCTGGGAAAACTGGACAGCTATATGTAGAAGAATGAAACTCGACCATTCTCTTACACCATACACAAAGATCAACTCAAAATGGATAAAAGACCTCAACATGAGACAGGAATCCATCAGACTCCTAGAGGAGAACATAGGCAGTAATCTCTTCAATATCAGCCACAGCAACTTCTTTCAAGATATGTCTCCAAAGGCAAAGGAAACAAAAGCGAAAATAAACTTTTGGGACTTCATCAAAATCAAAAGCTTCTGCACAGCAAAGGAAACAGTCAAAAAAACAAAGAGGCAACCCACGGAATGGGAGAAGATATTTGCAAATGACAGTACAGACAAAAGGTTGATATACAGGATCTACAATGAACTCCTCAAACTCAACACACACCAAACAGGCAAACATATCAAAAAATGGAAGAAGACATGAACAGACACTTCTCCAATGAAGACATACAAATGGCTATCAGACACGTGAAGAAATGTTCATCATCACTAGCCCTCAGGGAGATTCAAATTAAAACTACATTGAGATATCACCTTACACCAGTTAGAATGGCCAAAATTAACAAAACAAGGAAACAACATGTGTTGGAGAGGATGTGGAGAAAGGGGAACCCTCTTACACTGTTGGTGGGAATGCAAGTTGGTGCAGCCTCTTTGGAGAACAGTGTGGATATTCCTCAAGAAATTAAAAATAGAGCTTCCCTATTACCCTGCCCTTGCACTCCTGGGTATTTACCCCAAAGATACAGATGTAGTGAAAAGAAGGGCCATCTGTACCCCAATGTTTATAGCAGCAATGGCCACGGTCACCAAACTATGGAAAGAACCAAGATGCCCTTCAACGGACAAATGGATAAGGAAGATGTGGTCCATATACACTATGGAGTATTATGCCTCCATCAGAAAGGACGAATACCCAACTTTTGTAGCAACATGGACGGGACTGGAAGAGATTATGCTGAGTAAAATAAGTCAAGCAGAGAGAGTCAATTATCATATGGTTTCACTTATTTGTGGAGCATAACAAATATCATGGAGGACAAGGGGTGTTAGAGAGGAGAAGGGAGTTGGGCTAAATTGGAAGGGGAGGTGAATCATGAGAGACTATGGACTCTGAAGAACAATCTGAGGGGTTTGAAGTGGTGGGGGAGTGGGAGGTTGGGGTACCAGGTGATGGGTATTATAGAGGGCACAGATTGTATGGAGCACTGGGTGTGGTGAAAAAATAATGAATACTGTTTTTCTGAAAATAAATAAATAAATTTTTTAAAAAAGGATATGGATAAAGAAATGATTAATGTAATAAAATTCCCATGGCTGTTTGCAAATGATTTTATACACAATATCTCATTTCACTTCCTAACAATACTGTGAGACAGAGCAGAGATTAGTACTTCTAGTTTATTAATGGACTTAGGGAGGTTAAATAAGTTGATTCATTCATTTTCATGAAGCTCCCAACTTATCTCTATTATATATCTCTATACTGTAGCAGCTTTGTTACTGGTCTTGATGGCTCCTGATAAATGCAGAGTCCCTTTTAAAAATACGTATGTAGGGGTGCCTGGATGGCCCCATTGGTTAAGTGTCTTGTCATGATCTCAGGGTCCTGGGATTTGGCCCCACACTGTGCTCCCTGCTTAGCTGGAAGTCTGCTTTTCCATGTTTTCCCCAATTGTGCACTCTCTTGCTACCCATCTCTCTCCCAAATAAATAAATAAAATCTTAAAAAAAAAAGAAAAAAGAATTTGACAAAGTATTCTAAAATTATGAAAGAGAATGGACAGAACAGGAGAGAGTAGAGTCTAACTCTATAAAGGGGGGAGAAAAAAGGAATGGCTAAGACAAAAAAAAAAAAAAAAAAAGCCCAAAACATTCTTGAAAAACAGAACTGTAATGAAAAGGACTTGTATCCTAGATATTTAAATGTTTTAATGAAATTGTGATTACTATATAAGCATAAAGAAGGCACTTCACAAAATGAAGTCTAAAATAAAATCTACCTATACATTTATAAAGACTCAGAATATGATTAAAATAGTAATTCAAGGAATGCCTGAGTGGCTCAGTCAGTTGAGCGTCTGTCTTCTAATCTGGTCATGATACCAGAGTCCTGGGATAGAGTTCCACATTGGGCTCCTTGCTCAGTGGGGAGTCTGCTTCTCCCTCTGCCTCCTGCTCCCCCTGCCTGTGTGTGCTCTCTCTTTCTGAGAACTAAATAAATAAAATTTTAAAAAAATAAATAAACAAATTGAACCAAATCACTCTCCTATTTAAAATCCATTGTTTCCCATTGTATTTCCAGCCTCCAGCATGGTACTCTGCACCGTGTAGGGACCCCACATATATCTGTCAAATAAGCGAACAGATTACCGAACTGATGTTCTAAACAAGTAGTTCAGCTTGACTATGAAGCTAGACCTCTCTATTCAGAACGCACAAAGAGAAAACCCAGGAAATTCCCAATTGAGGCACAGACTGACTAGGAAGTACATGAATGACAAACAGCCCACATTTGGCGAAGGAGGTAAAGTACGAGGCTATCAAGACTTGCTGGTATTTAAAATCCAGTCCCTTTGCCAGGTTCCAAGGCTCCCACATCCAAAAGCAAAACTAAGATGTGCAGACGTACAGAGGTGTAAGATGAAATCTATACAAAGCAGAAATACCTAGAGGTTACTGTCAACTCTGGAAGGGGGAGGAATATTTTCTTCACACCTTCTGAATTCTCAAGAGCCTCCATGTTAAAGGTATTTGGTTTAGCATCTCATCAGGAAAAATTACGTAACAACATTCCTGTTAGATAATGATGCCCTAAGTATTTGTGTTGCCTGTAAACAGCTGAGCCCACTGACTGGTATCTTACAAGGGCATCAAGCTGAGAATCAGAAAATTATTGGTTCTGGACCAGACCTTTCAGGATAACCGCAGCAGTTTCACAGACAGTTACTGGAAACAAAAATGAATTTCTTACACCAAATAAAAGGGCATCTCCAAACCTCCCTGATTTATAAACCGCAGACAAACGTCCAAGTGGCCCACACGAGATCTTGGGGATATTAATCAGAGGCCACGCTGCTCATGCTGCTCCCCTGTTCTCACAAGCAGGGGAAGCCGCTACTTCATGCGTACTTAGTGCTTTATTGGCCACAAAATATACCTTTCCATGCATTCTCTTATTTAATCCTGACCCCGTCCCTGTAGCATTAGTTACTATTATTATTCCTATTTCATAAATGGCACTGGGAGAGGTTAAATAACAGACCCATGGCCACACTAAATTTAAGTGGGGACTTGAATCCGTTTGGTTGAGCTGACCCTGAACTCAGTGTTCTTCAAGACTGCACTGTACTAGCTGAATTTCTCAGGCTCATGGTAATGCCTACAATTTCTCTGTGTACTTGGATCTAAGAAAATGACAGCCCAGGCCTCAGAGTCAAACACTTAAGGTACATTCGTATTCTACCTTGTCCAGAGTTTGATTTCTTTCGGGACATCTATAGTTCTTGCAAGGACTCACAGACAATAGAGAAAATACTGCAGGCACACACCACTGGGTAGAAAGATGTAAGTGTTAATTATCTTGTCATTTGGGGCTGCTTTTATACGCCTCTGTATAGTTACTGGGATCTTATGTATCATTTCTTTAAGATTTTTTATAGACCACTGAGCATCTAAAGAAAAAAAAGAATTAGGGGGATGGTATAGCAAAAGACGTAGAATAGAATTCTTTCTTTTAAAATAACATAAATGTCCATGGAAAGTTTCTTGACAGACAAATTACTGACAATCAGAAGTGAAACATTAAAACTCTACATCGATGAATCTTAGTGGTTCCACAATATATGGAGAAAAAATATTCAGTGGTAATATGGTTACTGGAGGCATTGTCTCGGGACCTACAAATGTTGGCTTTGAGCTGATCCTAAGTCTGAACAAGGCTATTACCAATATCAAATGGCTTTTTAGATACAGTACTGGCTCTCTGGAACCACTTAGGCATGGTTAACAAACTCTAGTAGGATTCCACCCTTTCGTTAAGGGATCTCTCCACCTCTCAGCCTTAACTGAAAGCTAGCTCTGTGCTAAGGATACCAATTCCCCTACCATTCTCTCAAGTAGAAGCTGCTCATTCTCCTACGTAAAATGTCCTTCAGAATCAGGCACCAGCATGGGCATCTCCCTTACTCCCCAGTGCTTCTCCTAGACCATCATTCTTCCTCAAGGCTCATATATTTTAGCCTCATCACCTCCATTCCTCTTTATCTTTTAGCTGTGACTAAATACAGTCATGTAGTGACTCCCAATCATTCATCAGACTTTATTAAGCCAATGACATTGGTTGATTCACCCACTCCAAAGCCCAGTCCTTCCTTTGTTTATATCACAATGAGGTTCTACTCTTTCTTCAAAACTTGGAAAGGGATGACTTTATACCCAATATTAAAAATCACTTTTGTCTGGTCTAGCCAATCATTATGTTTTTATCCCCCTGGTAAATAACTGGTCAAGATAGAGGCATGTAAAACAATTTGGACTAACTAAATGCAAGGAATCAGATGGATGATTTCTAGAAAAAGTTCTGTGGCTGCTAGATATTATCATTTCCAAATACAATCCCTGGAATTGTACTTACTTCTGAATGATAAGAATATGGTAATTTTTATTTTCTCTTTGTGCTCATCTTTTTTTTTTTCCCTAAAATTCTATAAAGAGCAGTTTCTATTTCTGCAAAATATAAAATTTTTAAAAAGCACAAGAGGATGTTTGATTCTGGTACTGGTCATGATGTTGTAATAGGAAGAGGATTCACCTTGCCACTGGATAAAATAAAACAGAAAACAAGAAAAACCCCTCAAGAATGGACAGAGCACCTGAAGGAATGGTTTTAGAAACTACATGACAGTGCAGGACTGTGAGCTCAGAAAGAAGGAAAACCAATCAGGTAAGCATACCTAGAGGCAGTTTCCAGGCTGTGATGCAAAGCGGGCATAGGGAGGGAATCCAAACAAAACATGGCCATCTGAGTTGAAGTCACAGACTATGGTCCAGAATGCCAAGGCAACTAGTATTTTCTGGCCAAATCCCAGAAAGGTGGAAGTTACAAATGAGAGGACTCAGGAAAATTGCAGAAGGGTCCCACTGAATACTTGGCTGAGTACTGGTCTGGGCATGTATGAGAAGACACTACCCAAGACTGGGGAAAGAACCACCAGAAATAAACATGCTGAATAATTTACAGAGCTTTTACAGAGATGGGCATATTTTGTATTCCCACCAGCCAGAACTGAAAGGTCTCCAGATACCTGGGACATCAGGTAGAATCCTTTGAAAGGCATTGCTTTAGATTTGGGGTTGTTAAGACCTATAGAAAAAGTGGCTCTGGACCTGATGTAAACATAAAAGCAAGCTTTGAAAGATTCCAACCAATCCCACGAAATGTAAATACAGGTCACAATACAATCTAACACTTTTTAAAGGAATATAACAAAATATAGCACCAAGAACATCAAATTTAAAATGTTGGGCCATCAGAGCTTCCCCAGGTGGCCTCCCGGCAGAAACCAATTTGGAGCTCCTTACGTCGTCGAGGCCTTAAGGTAGTTGGACTTCTTAGGCAACAGCTAAGGGGATGGTGGCAGCAATGCCTTTTATGACTGAGCCACCTAAGTCACCAAGGCCACTTCTGCCACATTCTGTTGGTTATAATCAAGTCACAAACTTGCCCAGATTCAAGAAAAGGGGAGTTAAATGTCCTATCTTAATAAGGTCATGTGAAGGTTCCAGATAAAGATGTGTCTATTGCTTTAGACCTCTTTGAACAATGTCATCTGCCTCATAGATCTGAGTTAGCCTCTAGTATTGCCCTTCAACTGGAAAAACTACCTTTTAAAGAACTTGTAGTACAAACCTGGGAAGCAAATTATCTTAACTTCTCTTCATTTGAAATGTCTTTATCTTGATTTGTGAAGGGTACATTTTACAAAACAGAGTTTTAGGTTCACAGGCCTTTTCTGTTTTTCTTTCCTTTCCTTTCTTTCCTTTGAAGATACTCTATTGCCTTCTGGTTGCACTGATTCTGATAAGCAGCTGTCATTTTTATCATTGCCTTTCAATATGTCTTTTCTTCTTGGGATGCTTTTAAGACTTTCTTTTATTTATTTATTTTTTATTTTTTTAGCAATCTGACTGTAATGTACTTCAGTGTGGCTCTGTGTTTATCCTGCTTAAGATTCATTGAGCTTTTTGAATCAATGGGTTAATGCTTTTTACGAAAGGTGGGAAAAAATTCAGCTATAGTTTATATTGAATATATCCATAGGCAGATTTTTAAAGGCCCTGTCTTCTGTTTTCAACATTTCTGTTATCAGTGGGTCTATTTCTATTGCCTGTCCTTTCTTGTTATGGGTCACATTTTCCTTTCTCTTTGCATGCCAAATCTTAACTCTTCCTGTAAAATTGTTGAGGTTATGTGGTTAAGAGTCTGAAATTTTGTATATGTTCTTCTTCCTTCAAAGACAGTTGAGTTTGGTTTTGGCAGGCAGTTATTTTATTGGTAGATGACCTTTATCTTGTTAAGTATCATTAGGATTTGTTAGGGTGGATCAAGATTGGCTCTTACTCAAGAGCTTCAGTACTCTTAAGGCCTAACTTTCTGGGGTCTTACTGAATGTACAAGATGATTAGCTGGTCTTCAACTTTGGTTGGTCAGAATTCTAATGTCTGGCTTTCCTACTCAGCTCACAGATCCTCAGTTGGCTAAACTCTGCCGGGCCTCACAGGATTTTACCCTCTGCAAATGGCAACTCAGTTTTTGACCAAAGACTCAAGGGCTCTCCAATGTAGACTCTTCCAGCTAAACAATTCTTTTCTCTCTCGAATCCTGCCCCACAAATCCCAGCTGCCTCACCAGAGCTTGGGCCAATCTCTGTTTTTTTGTTTTTGTTTTTGTTTTTGTTTTTTTGTTCTGTTTTGTTTTTTCTGTGTTAAACTCCAGTTTTGATTTGGGTTCTACTTTCCTGGGCACCTATTTGGATAGTGCCCCCCAGACAGAAAACGAGATTGAATGTCAAGTTTACCTTATGCATTTCCCCTTTCTAAAAAATTACAGCCTTGTGCTATCTACTGCCCAATACATGAAAAGAATTGTTCTAATCAGTTTTATAGTTGTTTATGGCAAAAAGGTGATGTTGATATTCCGGTGACTGAAACTGGAAGTCTACAGTAATTAATTAAAACCAGAACTGCCAATAAACCTTAATTTCTAGCCATCAAAAATCCATTGGGGAGAGTATGTGCTACAGTGAGTGCTGTGAAGTATGTAAACCTGACAATTCACAGACCTGTACCCCTGGGGCTAATAATACATTATATGTATAAAAAAATAAAAAAAAATTTTAAAAATCAATCAAGGGAAACCAACAGGCAGTAAAGATCTTAAAAAATGGTTAGAAGTATTAGCACACTTTTAGAATTTTCCACTGATTTTCTTAGAATTAGAAAAAAAATCTCAAGTTGTCATAGAATTTCTGTTCTTCTTCATTTCTCATTGATATAGCACAATGAACACCAGAACACTCTCTATTTCTTCCTTCTCTTTCCTAACCAGAACTAATTTTGTGTCAAGGGGATGATTCACGATGAATCAACTATCCCAATAGTGATGTTCCTCTGTCACTTTGCCAGATAATCTTGTGGCCTCCCTTAAAGGTGGAGGTGACTACGTAACTGTGCCATTACCAATGAGACAGGAAAGTTTGTTAGGGATCTCCTGAAAAGGTCTTAATTTTCTTAATAAAAGGAATAAGTGACATTGGCCTCTTTTTTCCTGTCTTGAATGTAAGTCTCCTCCTCTTTTTTTTTTTTTTTTCTAACTGAAGTACAGCTGACATACAATATTATATTATAGTTTCAGGTGTACAACATAGTGATTTGACAATTATATGCATTACAAAATGCTGACTACAAGTGAGCCACCACTCAAAGTTATTACAGTATTGATTATACTCCTTAAGTTCTAATTTTCATCTCTGTCATTTTTTTTTTTTAAGTAGAATTTTGTACCTCTTAATCCCCATCACATATTTTACCCATTCCCCACCCTCCCTCTGGCATTCACCAGTTGGTTTTCTGTATTTATGAGTCTATTTCTGGGGGGGGGATGTTTTATTTTTCAGATTCCACATTTAAGTGAACATGTGTTATTGTCTTTTTATTTCTGACTTACTTGACTTAGCACAATACTCTCTAGGTCCATCCATGTTGTTGTGAATGGCAAGACTGTATTCTTTTTATGGCTAAATAATATTCCATTATAGATATATGTCACATCTTCTTTCTCCATTCATTTATCTGTGAACACTTAGGTTGTTTCCATATTTTGGCTACTGTAAGTAATGCTGCAATCAACACAGGAGTGCATGTATCTTTTCAAATTAGTGTTTCTGTTTTCTTTGGGTAAATTCTTAGAAGTGGAATTACTGGGTCAGATGGCATTTCTGTTTTTACTTTTATTTTTTTGAGGGAATGTGAGTCTCTTCTGACTATAATATAATACATGTATGAGAAGGAATAATATGTATGAAGAGGAAAAGTCCACACAACTGTAAGTATGGCATAAGAGAGGGAACAAAAGAGCCTGGGTCCTCTAAATGCCATACAATTTCACTCTTCTGTGGAATCTTAAAAAACAAAACAAGTGAATAAACAAACCAAAAGCAGAATCATACCTATAAATATGGAGAACAAACTTATGGTTGCCAGAGAAGAGTGAGTGGAAGGATGGGTAAAGAGGTGAAGGGGTGTGGAAGATACAGGCTTCCCGTTAAGGAATGAAGTCATGGGAATAAAAGGCACAGCCCAGGAATAGTCAGTAACACTGTAATAGCACTGTATGGTGACAGGTGGTAGCTACACTTGTGGTGAGCATAGCATGAGGTACAGAGAAGCTGAATCACTATTTTGTACACCTGAAACTAATGTAACACTGTGTGTCAACTCTATTATAGAAAAAAACAAAAAGAGCCCAAGTCCTTGATGATATCACTGAGCAACTAAATCAATATAGCAACTCATTGTCTCTAAGAAAAATAAAACCTATTTTTTTAAATCACTCTGTCTAACATTTTGTTTCTACCTACAATAGAAAAGCATCTCCAACTGATAGATGCACACACATTCGCTCTTCAGATGAAGAAGAGTTTGCAGATAAGATGTAAAAGTAGGTTTAAAATTAAAAAAAAAAAAAAGTGGCTGGGCACTGCATTCTTCTGAAGTCTTCGGACAAATCAGGTTTCCTTTGGTGTGTATTAAATGCATGTCTGCCTTGTATCCCCCTCTAGATGGCAAATTTGTTTGTGGCCCGAGATCTCTGTTCTGTGTAGGGGCCTATGCACCTCTGGGTGCTCAAATCAGCTTACTGATGGGCCATTTCTACGTGCCCTTCAAGTTGTCTCCGCCATCCAGGTATTCAACTCCATCAGGAACGAACACCCCACAGACCTTTTTTTTTTCCCCCATAGAAGTGAGTACACACACAGGTGAAACAAACAAGCAAAGGGATGGTTCCCTGTCTTACGTTCACATTCTCTGACATCCAAGTTGAACTGCTGTAGTGCTCCCAGGGTGAGCTGTCTTACTTCAGCTTCCAGCAAGAGCTGCATCAAGGATGTGGCTAAATGCTTGCAAGCTGACATACACGCCGTCTGGGCCACCTTTCCCTGGAATAACAAGAGTGCAAACCATAATGTTAAAGGACTGAATGAAATCCCAACAAAAATTATCAGAATTTATTTTTCCATTAGGGATTCCTTTAAGGTTTTCTCCATCACGATATCTTTGGCATTGAAAAATCTTGGATGAATAGTGCCTGGTGGCAATCATCTTAAATATTACCTTTATCACCATGAGTAATATAGCTATAACATTAAACTAAGATTTATAAAGCCCAGCTATTTATTCAAGAAGCACTTTTTTCCCCCAAATCAACAACAGATAGGCAATATTTAAAATCTTATTTAGATGAAAAAGGAATTTTTCTGTAGAGAATAAATTTCAGAAAGTCCCTTCCAAAATTACTATGATTCTAAAGATTTATTTATTTATTTGAGAGAGAAAGAGAGAGAGAGAACAAGATGGGAGAGGTGCAGAGGGAGAGGGAGAAGCTGACTCCCCGCTGAGCAGGGAGCCAGATGTGGGGCTCGATCCCAGGACTACAGGATCATGATTTGAGCTGAAGGCCCACACTTAACTGACTGAGCCACCTAAGGAATCCTGAAATTACTATAATTCTTAAGAAACAAATGTAAAACATCATCCCCTAAGTTATCTAGAAACCAGAGTGCTTATGGCTTTATCATTTAACACACAAAAAATTAAAAGAACAATTAAAATTTCCAGAAAATAAATAATTAAAAGGATGAATTTTTTTTCTTTAAAAAATGAACACTGAGGGGTGCCTGGCTGGCTCAGTTGGTGGAGCATGTGACTCCTGACCTCAGGGTTGTGAGTTCAAACCCCAAGTTGGGTGTAGAGATTACTTAAAATAATAAATAAATAAAATCTTAACAATAAAAATGTGTTCTTCAACTATATGGTTCTGTTTGTATGTTCTGAAGATCCCCACTCTGGATGATTTAAGACAACAAATGGAAATACTTAAGTTAGGGAGTACTATACAGGACAACTGAAAAATAAGTTACATTATAAACAAAATCCACATTAAATGGTTTGCATTCAGTTAAACCCACTGGAGACTGGGAACCAAGAGCACATGAAGAAGAGCCAGAAATTTCACCAGTTATAGGCTCTGGGCGAACAATCAAGAGAGGGCACATCAAAGATGTGAGAAGCCTTGTCTGTGGCTTTTGAACAGTGAGAACAGGAGTGGAGTAAAGCAATGAGGATAAGACTAAAGCAGATGCGCAGAGACAGCAGTGCAGATCAGAAGCCAGAAAAATGGGTAAGAAACAACCTCTTGGGCATTATCATACGCCCAAGATATGCTACAGTTAAGCAGCTGACATCTTATGCTATTTCATTTCATTCTTAGAATCACCATAAGAAGTTGGTATTCTTTCTTCTTGTAGATGAATACACTAAGGCTTTCTAGGAAGTTTAGAAATTTAGACAAACTCACACAGCTCTTTGGTATTTTGACCCAGTCCTAAATCTGTATCTTGTCCCTACACCATCACCTATAAAGCAGTAGTAATTCTTACACTGTCTTACAATGAACCATGGAGCAAAACCTGGTCCAGATGATAACAGGGTTTATGGGTTATCCAAGGCATAGACTAGGCCCACACAGGTACAAGAGTGGCAGTTCAGGGGCCAACTACTCAAATACTGAGTATTGGCTGTGCCTTTCTTTTTAATGTGTAACCCAACATAATTATCTCGGCCAAAACAGATACTTAAAGAACCTGACAAGCTGAACATAGAGATGCTGTGAAAATCAAAGAGCTAAAAAGCCCAGTGAAACTAGAGGCTGAAAAAGATAGCATTGGAAAGGCTTGTTTCAGTGGCCAAAACAGATTGCCAAGGAGAAGCAAAACTGGACTGGTAAAATGAAAAGATAGCTTAAGAGTCAGAAAGTTCCAATTTTTATTCACCACCATTTACTGGCTGTGCAATTTGGGATAAGTTAGTTGATCCTCCTGAGTCATTATTCATCTCAAAATAGTAAAAGGCTTATTAACCTTAACATATTAACATGAAACACAGACTTGGCTTTCAAGTCCCAATCAATATATATCAATCAATAAGGCCAAATGCACTTACACATGACCACGTGTTATACTACTCTTAATATACTGTTATTTAACTGCCCTCCAATTACGTTTCACCTTACTTCCCTTCAAGCTAATTATTTATTTCCAAACAAAATGATAATTGCAGAAATGAATGTTTTCATTGTTACATATTTTGCTAAATCAAGAAAGCATTTTGGAACTTGGCTAATGCACAGTTTGCTACCCATTCCCCCTTTCACTTCCGGTTTCCATTACCACTGCGGTGTCCATAGGTTTTCTAAGAACGGATAAACACAGACTCAGGCAATAACAACCAACACACTATGCAATAAATATTGGTGATTTCACCCTATTCTTTAAGTAATCTTATTACGAAGTGGATGCTAAGAACATACAGCGAAAATCTCTAGAACAGAGTAAGAATTTAGGACTTAAGAAAACCTAAACTTATGAAAAGTCCCATAAAACTCCCTTTTGGATACCTCTAAGAAGAGTTTCAAATCAGACTCATCACATCTAGGTTGTATCTTATGAAGCTGTAATAGTGCCAATGTACAATGCACAAAAATAAAGATGGAATGCAAGACAAGATGAAAAATGAGCTAAGAATTATCACCATATTTTGAACATACAAGGAACCTGGGATGCAGGGAGATTTTGAGTCACAAGGTCTTATAGGTAGCTCAATCGGCAACATCATGTTGCCTCTCAATGCATCTATACTATTAATATACTCCAAGACAATAAGTAAATAACACCTAAATGAACTGAAAGTCCACTACCAAAGCACTTAAATAGTTCACACTAGCTTTCAATCCAGTTACAATTACTTTTTTTTTTTTTTTTAAAGTTTGGGAAAGGGAGAGGAATCAAGACCCATGAAAATACTTTTTTGATTTTTGCCATGTAGCTCTTTGGTAACCAAATCAACTCATTTACTTCAAAAGCATATCCAGATTCATATTCTCTAATTCAAATTATCTCTTTTAATCTTCTATTCTATTTGCTGTCTTCCTTGTACTGTACTTCACACAGGGTGATATACTGCATTATCATATCACATATGTACATCTGCTCAAAAAGCAGAGGGTTTGCAAGGAAAGAAACTATGGCACCCAAACTGTGCAAAGTAGGTATACACTAATACCTAACTTTGTATCTCATAAGTATCTGATTCTCTTTACAAAAAGGGAGGAGATAGCCACTGTTTCTGACCCAAAGACACAACTAAACTCAATTAAAACAAATGTATAAGAGGGGCACCTGGGTGGCTCAGTAGGTTAAGAGTCTGCCATAGGCTCAGGTCATGATCCCAGCATCCAGCTCCCTGCTCAGTGGGGAGTCTGCCTCTCCCTCTCCCTCTGCTGCTTCCCCCATTTCTGCTTTCTCTCCCTCTCATTCAAATAAACAAAATCTTAAAAAAAAAAAAACCCACAAATATACAGAAATCTTCCAGATTCCATCAAAGTCCTACAGAAAGCTCAGTACTCATCACTTTCAATTATGATGTACTTCAATGACACACTAAGTGCAATTCACTGTACACAAGTGAACAGAGGTGAAAAGCTTAGAGAAAGCATCACCATCATCAACCAAATATCTCTATCACTATCACCAGAGCAGCGGCCTTGATTTATTGAGCACTATGTTCCAAAGTTTTGAAAGTACTCTCATATAATTCTCGTAAGAACCCCATGAGGTATTTAATCCTCAATTTATAGATATGAGGAGAGAAGGGTTAAGCTATTGACTATATCTTGAAACTGGTGGATCTAGGATATGAATCCAACCCTGTCAGACTTCAAAGACTTAACAATCATTTGATCCTGCTTCCCAGGAAAGGGACTTTGGTAGTTGCTACCTGTTTCTCTTGCTCTGTGACAAGGGATAAGGGAATGAAGAAGACAAGAAAATGCAAAGCATACAAAGGCCAGGATACTGAGTGAAAAGTTTTTTCTCCTCCCCATCAAAAGAAACCTGAGTTCACAGTAGGAACTGAGAATGAACTCCAGTCACGGCTCTCTGTCAACCTACTGGGGTCAAACCCTGAGTCCAAGATCACCAAGGATCTTGTCTTACTCACTGCAAATGGCCAAAGCCAAATTCTTCCTTCTCTGGATAATTTTAGCAAGTTTCAAAGTAAGACAAAAGCCGAGTGCCAGGAACTATGCTGTGAAAGAGAGCTGTCCTTTCACACCAACTTTTGCTTCTGCTTCCTGAATAACACTCCCTTGCTCACATTTTGGTTTGTCAAATTTTTCTTTCTCAAGTTATTTAATGAATTATTTCACCGTGAAACAGGGAAAAGTTCAGACACAGAAAGTGATGTCTAGCAAGGAGAGAACGAACTACTCAAAGAGAATGTAAAGCGCCCTATAAATTGTTCTCTCTCTCTATATATATACCTAGGTACCTCTGCTTCCTTAACCTTCAACCCTGACCTCTATGGTAGGCATTTCCTTTAATATGGATCTTTGTCTTACTTCTGCCTGCCTCATGGAACTTGATTTTTAAGTTCTTTTCCTTCCTTGAACAAGGAAGCTACCTTGTTCCTTTTTCCTCAATAGCCCGAAGGGTCTGGATGAGGCCACTTCATTCCTGAGCACTAAGCCTCCTATCTACTTAGGATGGACATTCCATAAGTTACATTTGGAGAAGCTCTGGATATTTCCATATGTTTCTGCCAATTGGAACCCATGCCTGGAACTTTGGTTCCCATGTACCCCAGAAATCCCACAATAAATTTTTACTTCATTATGATACTTAAGCTACCTTAAAAATCACACATTTTCCCCAAGTAGATTTTCCCCACAACTGAATTCATGTCTTACAATCCTGTCCAAAGGATATTCTTAAAATCAATGAGAGAATCTGTATAAATATTCACTCATTAAAATCACACACAAATCCCCATTCTAGAAAAATGAAAGTTCTCTAACAGCTTAAAAAAAATGAGGCCCAAGGATGATGATCAAAATATCCTGGACAACATATGAGGTGTTCTTTGAGCCATCAGTACAGCCTACAATGAGATGGTGAACCCCTAGTAATAAAAAATAAGAAGAGCATGGCAAAAAAATAAAACAATCCTTACCTAACTTGGTCGTCAAAAAATTAAAAAGTCCAGGGGCGCCTGGGTGGCTCAGTGGGTTAAAGCCTCTACGTCTCGCTCAGGTCACAATCCCAGAGTCCTGGGATCGAGCCCTGCATCGGGCTCTTGTTTGGCAGGGAGCCTGTTTTCCCCTCTCTCTCTGCCTGCCTCTCTGACTATTTGTGATCTCTGTCTGTCAAATAAATAAATAAAATCTTTTAAAAAAATTAAGAAGTCCAGAGATAAAAGCCAGTCCAAAGAAAACTGGGAGTTTCTACTCAAGATGAGGATGGAAGGAGAAGTCAGAGGAAGGATTTATTGCATGCTATAAACTCAGTTCAGAGACGTAGCCACTTACTTGACTTATTCTCAATCATGTTTTAAGAAACATAAAAAATCTTTAAGAAACACTTTTTGCAATGCATGCTTTTGTTGAGGTATAATTACAAACAGTACATATGCAAATCTTAGGAATATTGCTTGATGACCTTTTCATATGTAAAAACCTATAAAACTGCCATCCAGCTCAAGATGCAGAACATTTCCATAAACTCAGAAGTTTCTCATGCCCTTTTCAAATGAGTAGATCCACCCAGAGATAACTCTAGATTAGAATTATCTCTAACTCTACTCAGTAGATCCACCAGAGATAACTCTTCTGACTTACAGCCCCATAGATAAGTTCTGCCTGTTCTTGAACTTCATATAAAAAGAATCCTACAGTCCTCTTCTGTGTCTAGTTTTTTGCACTCAGCATGTTTTTGAGATTCATCCATGGTATTGTATGTATCTACAGTTTGCTCCTTTTTATCGTGGAGGACTATGTTCATTCATTTGCTCATTCATTTTGTTCTCCTGATATGTATATTTGGGTTACTTCTATTTGGGGGCTATTGTGAATAAAGTCTTTTAAGGGAAAATATTCATTTTCCTTGGAAAAAATACCTAGGAATAAGTTGCTAGATCACAGAGCACCTGGGTGGCTCAGTGGCTTAAAGCCTCTGCCTTCAGCTCAGGTCACGGTCCCAGGACCTGGGATTGAGCCCCACATTGGGCTCTCTGCTCAGCGGGGAGCCTACTTCCTCCTCTTTCTCTCTCTTTGCCTCTCTGCCTACTTGTGATCTCTATCTGTCAAATAAATAAATTTTTTAAAAAATCTTAAAAAAAAAAAAAAGATTGCTAGATCACATAAACTGCCAGAGTTCTTCAGAGTGATTGTGCCATTTCATACTCCCATGAGCAATGTACGAGATTATTCCCTATCCACTCCAACATTGGTATTATAAGACTTTTTAATTCATGCTATATTGCCAGTGTGTAGTAGTATCTTATTGTAGTCTCAATTTGAATTCCTTCATGAGTCATTCTGTTAAAGCATCTTTTCATATGCCTACTGGCCAAAAGGATAACCTCTTTTAAAAAGTACCTGTTCGAGTTTATTGTCCAGGTAGGTAGTGACTGGAGGTAGAGACAGTCAAACATATTTTTATTTATTTTTTAAAAGCTTTTATGTAAATTCCACGTATATAACATATGGTGTAATATTAGCTTCAATCCAGTGTACACTATAGTATTCAATACTAGTATACAATATAGTGATACGGCATAAGCACCTTTGTTGAAAATCAGACTCCCTATTCTGTTCCACTGATCTTTTTGTCAATCTTTACGTCAATACTTCACTCTCTTACTTACTAAACCTTTACAGTAAATATAGAAAGCAGGTGGCATAAAGTTCTCTAACATTATTCTCCCTTTTCAAAATAGTCTTGGCTATTTTATTTTAAATTTTTTAATTTCCATATTAATCTTTAAATCAGCTTTTAAGCATCTATACTCATTTTTCAAGATTGGTCTAGCTGGTACAATTCAACATACATAAAAGAAAGGTTACATCATTATGTAGCATGGATGCCCTAGGGCATTGGGGTTTAATTCTCACCCACAGCCTGGTGGAGAAGAACTTTACATTAATTTTGGGAGAACTGACATTTTAATAATATTGCATCCGTAAATGCAGTATTCTTTCCTATTTAGTTAGATCTTCTTTAATTTGGGGGGGGGGTAATGTTTTACAATTTTGAGTGCACAAGCTTAGCACATATTATTTTATTACAGAGTATTTTTTTTTTTTTTAGAGTATTTCCTGGTTTTTGATGTTGTAAATGACATTAATTTTTAATTTCAGATTCTAATTCCTCTTTATTAGTACACAGAAACAGATCTGCTTTGGGGCACCTGGGTGGCTCAACTGGTTAAGCATCCGACTCTTGGGTTTCGGCTCAGGTCATGATCTTAGGGTTGTGAGATGAACACAGGGCTCCACTTGAGTCTCTCTTCCTCCCCTTCTGCCCCTTTGCACCCTCCCATCGCCACTTGTACTTGTGCTGATGTGCACTCTCCCTCTAACAGGAATAAATGAATAAAATCTTTTAAAAAAGAAACAGATCAGTTTTTTGCATAGTGACCTTTTACCTTGTGGTCTTACTAAACTTAGTTTCACTATCTTCTTAAAAAAATCCCTTAGAATTCTCTATGTAAACAATTTCTTTTTTAAAGAAAACATTTCTCATTCTCCTCCCCTTTCAATTAGCTCACTTTGTATTTCTTTTACTTGCTATTTTACATTAAGGTAGCTTCCAACAGCTGCTGAGTTAGAATGCTGAGAGCATACATACTTGTCTTGTTCCTGGTCTTAGAGGTCGAACATTCAGTCTTTTACCATTAAATAAAATGTAAGAGTAAAAAGATATTCTTCTATTAGATTAAATAAGACTAGATTTGGGGCGCCTGGGTGGCTCAGTGGGTTAAGCTGCTGCCTTCAGCTCAGGTCATGATCTCAGAGTCCTGGGATCGAGCCCCGCATCGGGCTCTCTGCTCAGCAGGGAGCCTGCTTCCCCCTCTCTCTCTGTCTGCCTCTCTGCCTACTTGTGATCACTGTGTGTCAAATAAATAAATAAGATCTTTAAAAAAAAATAAGACTAGATTTGTCTGTTGCGAAGTTAGTTGTTCTTTTTTTTTTTAAGAGTGTCCATTTCTGCTAAATGCTTTATCTGCATCTCCTGAGACACACACTTCTCTCTCTCTCTCTCTCACACACACACTAAATAAGCTTATTCCTAACAAAGAAACTGAATTTATATTTTATAACCTTCCAATGAAGAAACTCCAGACTCTGATTATTTCACTAGTGAATTCTATCAAGTATTAATGGAAGAAATGATGGGGCACCTGGGTGGCTCAGTGGGTTAAGCTGCTGCCTTCGGCTCAGGTCATGATCTCAGGGTTCTGGGATCGAGTCCTGCATCGGGCTCTCTGCTCAGCAGGGAGCCTGCTTCCTCCTCTCTCTCTGCCTGCCTCTCTGCCTACTTGTGATCTCTCTCTGTCAAATAAATAAATAAAATCTTTGAAAAAAAAAAAGTATTAATGGAAGAAATAAAACCAAGTCTAGACAAAACCTTTCCCAAAATAGAGATGGGGGAGAAAACATTTCTAAAATGCATTTTATGAGATCAACATTACCCTAATGGCAAAATCCAAGGCACAGATGATATAAGAACAGAAAACTATAAAGAAACATCCTACATAAACACACACACACAATATCAAAACAATAGCAAATCAAATCCAGCATTACATAAAAAAGAAGATATGTTATGTCAAAGTGGGGTATATTACATAAATGTGTCTGCTATCGATTCCTAATTTATTTCTGTTGCAGATGGCAAACATGGTAAAAATTTATACTTTTTATATTTATTGAGACTTGTTTTATGGTCTAGAATGTGCTCTAGCTTAGTGAATGTTGCATGTGCACTAGGGAAAAAAAATGGTGCTGTTGGTGGAATGTCAAGTTGTTTGATATTACAGTTCAAGTCTTCTGTAGTCTTATTGGTATTTTATCTATTTGTTTTATCAGTTACTGAAGGAATGCTAAAATAACCAACTATAATTGTGAATCTATCTATTTGTCCTTTCAGTTCTATCAGTTGTTGTTGTTGTTTTTTAATACAGTTGAGGATCTATTGCTGAGTGCAGACACATTAAAGCCTCTGAACAATTCTCATTCTCTCCTCTACTTCTTGGTCTCCAATACATATTACAACTTTCAACTGCACTCCTCCTCTCTTTTATGCCCTATTCCACTTTTAAAAATTAAAAATAAAATGTGTATTCTTTTTTTCTATGTGTCTAAGTTTTGGTGTTTTCTATAGATCTTTGAGTTGACTTACCTTGACTTCTGCTTTATTGAGTCTGTTGTTAAACACATTTAATCCATTTTTAAGAGCTCACATTAATACAAATCTGTATTTTGCTATTTAAAACACACATTTGATTTTTAATATATGTTCAGATTTTTTTTTTGTATTGTCTATTCTTTCCTGTTTTCTTTAACATTTTAATCAGTTACTTTGAAATCTCTGTCTCCTAGCATATCTGGATTATCTAACGATCTGTTTCTACTGACTGTTTTAACTTTTGATTACGGATCAGTTTTTTTGCTTATTATCACTTTAAAAACCTCTATTTCGTATGCCATATATTGTAGATAAGATGCTACAGAGGCACTAGGTTATTTTATCTTCCTCAGCAGAGTTTTGAGTTTGGTTTAGGCAGGCAGTTAAATTATTAGTAGATCACTTTCATTTTGTCAGGCTTGTTTTTAAAGTTATAGTGGGTCTATTTTAATTTCATCCTTCATCTTAGGAACTTGTCCTTAATCCCTACCAATGGCTTTACTGGTTTTTAAACAGAAAGGCCACATGCTCATCAGGTCTCTCTATGGGTCCAGTCCTCAATGTCTCTGCTGTGCAACTTCAGAATATTTGTTCACTTGTTAATATTCCAGCAGCTGATGTCTTCTACAGCTCCAGAGTACACCCTATTCATGTGAAGCTTAGAAATCAGCCAGGAACTGAAGGGGAATTTTATAAAGACATATTGGGGGTTATTTCTTGGTGTTTCTTCCTTCTTTGGCTTCCTATTCCTCTGAAACCAATTGTTATTTACATCCCAAGCATGGATTCCCTTCATTTTTTTGACAATTCTCTGGTTTTGTATTTTGTATATAAATATATAAATATAAATATAAAAACATTTATAATTAGAAAATAAGTCTGATTGAGCTTTGAGAGCACAACTAGAACCCAGAAACTTTTTAATTTGCCAATATATATTAACCAGAAAAAACTTTATTTTATATGCCTAGTCTTGATTTCCATTATCAGCTTGGCAAACATTTTTTCCTTATAAAGAAAATGCATTCACATATGGGTCTTAGGAACTCACGATAAAGGATAAAAGATATTATAGCCAGTTAATCATAATCAGTACATGCCCATTACAAAACAACAAAAACACCAGCAAATACCTTGACTTTTATGTTCTACTGCCATAGACCAAAACAGTGTTAAGAGCAAAAACAAACAAACAGGAAAATATATAAAGGTAAATAAACAAATTATAGACATGTGGTTTATAATAAACACTAAATATGATGCCCTAGAACACTGATGTTAATCTTTGCCTCAGTTCTGTCATCGGAAAAACAGAACTGTTATAATGGTTAAATAAAAAGAATTCCTATGTAGTATCTGGCATATATGAAGCACTCGGTAAATGTCTTATTATTATTTTCATAATTTTTGTTCCTCTGATCCTGAGTATAAAAAACAGTTGACAAGACATTGGGTATATTTGCTTAAAATGTAAGTATTTTATGAGTTCGTAATTATTTTACTAACCGTTTACGCCTTTTATAGAGTTGTATGATTTTCTTTTTAACCAAAAAAATTCTGTCACACAAAAAAAGTGGAAAGTGTACTTCCCATTCTGAAGCAAATCAAGGAGAACATGCAATTAAGTGCTAAATTGAGCAGAATAAGCTCTAAGTGCTATATGATTTTAGAAGAAACAGTTATGAGGCCAAAATAGTCAGAGAGGCTTCACAAAAGTGGTAGGATTTTCTGGGTGACCTTCATTACATCCCAAAAACAACAACACAGAAATGTTTTCGAGTGGCTTCCAATTTGAAATGAGGTCATATAAAGTACTCTACAAATAACAATTATTACTACACAAACCTCCATAGAATAAGAAGTCCTCATAATGAGAAATAAAAACTCTTCCTTTCTCTTCCCTCAATTCCTGTTCAGGTTAAAGGTCAACTTCATCAAGTCATCTCATTAACACAGAAATGTCTTTGAAGGTATTCAGTCTTTGCCATGCTTGACATTTCACCAGACTGCAACCAAGACGCCAAAGAATCAGATTCAAATATTAATGAGCAAAAGGTCACAATGAGGTAATCTCCAAAGTTCTATTAGTTCCTGTTTTCTGACCCTATCCAATTCCCCCTCTCCTTCTCCAGTCCTCTCTTACCACCTACATTTACAATCACTGGATTCATTTCAAGATATACCCTCTAAACTGTAATTTCACTTTAAGTGAATTTTAAGTGGAGGCCTCCCAGATGCTGATTCCCAATCCAAGGTTAATCTGTAGAGTCATCAAGTTAAAATAAAGAGAAGAGAGAGAATCAGCTAAAAACTATATCGAATTTTGATATTTAACTGCTAGAACAAAAAAAAAAAAAGAAAAAAGAAAAAAGAAACACTCTCTTTCAAACTTTCCAATAAGCTATTTAATAATGTGACAAAGCAGAGCGTATTAAAATATTAACCAAAGCTTCCAGGAAAACCTCTATAATCTCAATTGTTTATTCAAGACCTTTACAAACCTCATAAAAAATTAAGTGGGCTTGGAAAAAACACACCACAGCCATAGGAGAAAGTTTACAAAACACAATGGTACAGACGCCTGACTGTCTGCCAGCCAGTCGCTTTTAACTTCCACATACAACTTATTACTCGGTTCCTAACTGGTCGATGCCCTAAATAAGAGCATTCCTCCTCCCAAACACCTCATTAGCCCGAGTTTCTTTTTCACTTTTTTGAGCTAACGTATCCTGTAGGTGCTTTGGTTCATTATTTTCTGCCAATACAAATACTTCATTTCAGAATATTTAAAACCTTAGGCTTCTCTGAGGGAACTCATTTAAGATCTTCTTTACAACAATTTCATTAGCTCTCTAATTAATCTTACTATGAGAGAACAGTGCCTGAGCCATCACGTCCATTTTACAGTAAGTGGTAGTGAAAACGAGACAGGACTAGACTGGGAGAGAAATGCAGAGAAAGAGCAAGGACTTTGGTTCGTATTAATTTAGGTTCAAATCTCAGCCCTATCACTTATGTGACCTTTAGGAAAGTTACTCAATCTTGAGTAGACTTAGCTTGTTCATCAGTAAAGTGGAGATAATGATGCCAACCTTGCAGAAATTTATGCAATAAAATGGGATAACAGAATACAGAGACCAGTACAGTATCTGGCACATATGAGGGTCTCAATGAGTGATAGGTAGTTTTTATAAAATGTTCTTATCTTTGGGAGAAGTACTGCAGATAGCTCAAGGAAATGTTTACATGAAAACTGACTTGGGTCCCAGGCGGAATTAAATATTCCACGATTCCGGAGAGGCAGTTGCAGAGAGTCAACAAATACTAATGTGAGCTGGATTTGATCAACTTTCATAAGTGTAGAAATCCACTCTGAGTTACTCCTGTCCTAGGAAATTGAGCATGAAATATGAGTATTTCATTCGGTCTCAGTAAGTAAATGCTCTTAAACCATTTATATTCTAAGGAAACACACTGCATACTCTCCCCATCCCCATCTTTTCCCCTTCTGGAAGGCCCTACAGGAGCTGTAAAGAGGAAACTTTTCATCACAGTGTATCTGTGTGAAAGCACCAAAATATGTTAACAATTAGAAAAGAGGAAACCTGAAAGACTGCCTTGTTAATTAAGGAACTCGCTATCAAAGAACTCATTAAAAGGTAATGAAACCAAATGGCTATTAAAATAAATACCCACTGAATAAAGATTGCCTGGCTAACAGCCCTTCAGTGTAACTTTTTACAAACACTCCTAATAGAAAGGAGCCAGAAAAAGATGAAAAACCATGAAAATGCTAAAACTGAGATTGAAAAAACCAGCATTCAAGTTATCCTGAGTAGGAAGTAGAAGCTGAATTAAGAAAAATGTTGCTAGAATTCAGAATATGGAGATCAAACATTCTTGGAAAGTCTTCTACCATCCATCCCTTGATCTCAGAGACCCTGAACATTACATAATCCAGAACCAGGCAGCTGTTCCTCTCTATACTTGCTACTCCTGGCCAGTAAGAATATGGTTCTCCCTATTCCTCGTGTGTCCCTCAACTACCCCCAGCCACCTAGCTTCTTTCTTAAATCTGAGCAGAAGCTGTATCACTTGAAGAGATGGCATAAAGCTACAGTTAAAGGAAAACTCAGAGGCACAGTCCCATCAGCAAAGGAAGAACAAGAACAAAAGAGTCTCTATGACAGGACATGCTAGAAATTGACCATTTACATCATACTCCACAAATTTAGAAAGTTTTTAGAGAAGCAGACAATGGTCATAGGAATACAGCGCCTCCACTCAAAAAATACATGCAGACGATGTTATTTGCCTACTCGTTATCCCTGCTCCCTTCTACATTAATGAAATTATCCTTGGCAACACAAGTGGAATAATTACGTTTCTCAGCCTCTTGTCAGATATGGAAGGCAAATGACTTGAAGGCAGAAATGTCTTCAGAAATCCTCTTGCCTGCTCCCTCCTTTCCGCTGTCTAAATAGGGACATAATGGCTAAATTTCTACAGTTACCTTGAAACCCTTAGAAAGGGGTCAAGAGGTTATAAATGCCTTAGCCGTGACATTCCTGAGCTTCTATGTGATTATAATTACGGGACTTGTTATTATGTGAGAAAAGACAGTCTTAGGTATGAAAGCCACTGAAGTTAATAACTGATAACTTAAAAGCCAGTAGAGATGAGGTGTGCATGCACATCATTACTAAGTACACAAATAGTTTGGGAAAGGGATGTGACTACCATTAAATGGAGAAGAGGACAGGATGAAAAGCTGTCTACTCTCTTTGTTTTTTGACAAAGATACAATATGTAAGGAACTGTATCTGAGGTTAAGTGGGAGAATAAAATACTAGCACATGGCCCAAGTAAAAATGCCATAAAATGAAAAGGCGGTGGGGCGGGGGTGGTTATAGCAATCTGCAAAGGTTAACTTTATGTATCAACTTGACTGGGTCACAAGGTACTCAAATATGTAGTCCAACATTAAACTGGATATGTTCAGGAGAGTGTTTTTAAATGATCTTAATATTTAAATAAAGAGACTGAATAAAGCAGTTTCCCCTCCCTAAAGTGGGTGGGCTTCATCCAATCAATTGAAGGCATGAACAGAACAAAAAGGCATATCCTCCTGTGAGTAAGAGGGACTCCTGTCTAACTGCCTTGAGCTGGAACATCAGTCTTACCTAGCCTTCAGACTTGAACTAAAAAACAGCTCTGAATAGGTCTTGAGCCTGCATGCAGGCTTTCACTCCAGAACTTACACAAACTTCCTGGGTCTCTAGCTTAACAACTGCAGATCTTAGGGCTGCTCAGAAGCCATAATCACATGGGCCAATTCCTATAATAAACCTTTTACACATACAATAAACCTTTCTCACACAGACACACACACACACACACACACACACACACACACCCCTTATTGGTTCTATTTCTCTGGAGAATTCTGACTAATACAGCATCTAAAAGACACAAGTCCCAAACCTCAGAAAATTATATATTAAAGGATAAAAAGGAAACTTTCAAGAAAGTTGTTGGTATCATTATCTAAAAGATAAAATAATCATTTCTAATAAAAAAGGAGCCTAAAGCAATAAGGAGAAAACAGTGTGAGGAGAAATAACATGATAAATCCAAAAGTCAACAGGAAATATAGAGATGGGTAAGATAAAAGGGTTCTAAGAATACCAAAAGCACAGTAGCTACACTGAGTTCCACGTAAGAGGGAATAAATGCAGAACTCATGCTACGGAAAATTAACCAAGTTATGGGAAAACAAACATGAGACATTCTCCCAGAACTTGGTATGAAGCTAAAAATGATAATAGAAAAAATGATCAATTTGAACACAGAAGATAAAGTTAGCATCAGGTCAAATGATGTTTATAAAGGGAAGCCAAGAAAAAAATGAAACGTTAAGAATAATCAACACAGGGGTGCTAAGTGATACAGTCAGTTAAGTTCTGAATCTTGGTTTCAACGTACATCATGATCCCAGGGTCATGAGATCAAGCCCCACATCAAGCTCTACACTCAGTGCAGCATCTGCTTAAGACTCTCTCCCTCTCCCTGTGCCCCTCTACCCTAAAGTAAGTAAATAAAATCTTAAAAAAAGAGAAAAAACAATGTATCAGGAAAAAATATTTACAGAAAAGTACAAGCATTAAGGTAGAAAATTATGTTGTTAAACAAAATCAGATTTCTCTACCGCAACACCAAGAGGTAGATGACAGTGGAACAACAAAGACAGAGTATCATAGGAAAAAGGTGATATAAAAAATTATTTCAATCAAGCTAAAAGGTAAGAAGAAAACATCATGAAATATACACAAGGCCTCATAAAATACACAACCAATATCTTTACTTAAAGATAGGCATTGTGAAAGCCATGGTCTAAAGCAAGCAAACTAACTGAAAGTGAGATAAATTTAATACTTGTCTTGAAAATGAATGTAAATTTCAGTATTTACTGCTGGAAAAGACATAATATAGAATATAATACTGTAATAATAATAATAGTAATACTCTTGATCTAAAACACTGAGACATGCTAAAAATATAGAAGAGGAAGAGGGAGATAATGAAAATGTATTAGTAAATCACTTATATTAAATATGTCACAAATAAAACTTTTCATACTAATTCTAACACTTAGAGGATTATATGTTGAAGAATATTTTGAAAAAAAAAAAAAAAAAAAAGAAAGAAAGAAATTTTAAAAAGGACTTCCGTTCTTTAAAGCCCTGGAGATGTGCAAAGCTAAAAAATATGGCTTATGCACAAATGAAGGAGAAACAAAAGAAACTTTAAAAAGAACAGGGGTGCCTAGGTGGCTCAGTTGGTTAAGTGACTGCCTTTGGCTCAGGTCATGATCCCAGAGTCCCAGGACTGAGTCCTGCATCAGACTCCCAGCTCCACAGGGAGTCTGCTTCTCTCTTTGACCTTCTCTCCTCTCACGTTCTCACTCCCTCTCTCAAATGGATAAATAAAATCTTAAAAAAAAAAAAAAAGAGAAAGAACAAAACTAAACACTTATAGCAAAAATAAACAGCACAATAATTGTATATCATTTAAATTACCTTATTAGAAGACAAAGGTGAGACAAAAAATTAATGAAACTGACAGATAAAATAATGGGTAAAGGCATATAAAGAAAAAACAAATGTAAAAGAAGAGGTAGTAATATATTAATAAGATGTAAGTTCAAATTCAAGGCAAACGTTATTAAACAAAAGTCATTTCCTATCAGCATTCTAAAATAAAGAAAGATCTCACTGCCACAAGCCCTAACATGATGCATAATATTGCATGAAAATCCATTTAAAAAAACCGTAGAACCAAAGTACCAAAACCACAGATAGTACCTGTGGGAAAGTACCAAAAACCACAGATAGCACAATGATAGTAAGAGATCTTGAGAGAATACACTGAGACTTGGACAGATCAACCAGAAAAAAATTACCATAGTAAGTGAGGCCTGAATAATAATGTAATAACATGGATATAAAAGACACATATATTGAACTTTGTGTTTTGTGGTCAGGAAATGTCTTCTAGTCAGTAAATGGGATAATATCCAATGAAATCTTAAAAGAGCTTTTTAGCATTGGTGCTTGAACAAATGGATAGCCACATGCCTAAACATAAACCTCTACTGTTTCATCATTCTAATATATAGAAGAAAATACCTAACATACCCAAACAAAAAGTTATAGTTTAACAAATCTTCTAGAGATTTGTTAACAAGAGAAAAATTTTTAGAACTCAGAGTACAGGATTTCTTAGGACACAATGAAAAGCTAAGGACCCAGGATAGATATAAAACTGAATACAGAAACTACAATAGAACTGGTATCCAGAATATATAAAATACTTTTCCAACTTAATAGGAAGAAAAATAGCCCAATGCAATAGGGGGAAAAGATATGAGTTGGCACTTGATAAAAGAAGATCTATGAACAGCCAATGAGCATATGAAAGGTGCTCACTTAGCAGGAGGTACTGGGGAAATGATAAAACCACACAAAAAACGTCAGTACCTACTCATTACAGTGACTATAATTAACAAAAAGGATGACAATACCAAATGTTGAAAAGAATTTTGAGCAAGTGGAACTTTTATACATTGTCTTTAGAAACATTAAAGACCATGTGGCACTTTCTTACAAAGTTAAAGACACTTATTTATCATTTGACACAAAAGCAAATTAAAATTAAAATCAACATATGGGTTAATCTTAACATTCAAAAATAGAGAAAACTAGACATTATGAGACTCCCAACTCAATGCAATTAGAAATGTACGTAAGTATTTATAAGGTTTTGGTCAAAATTACATCTATATTTAACCACCAACTTAAGAGCACAGAAGAACATGTTTAGTGACACCACAAGGATGTATCAGGGAAAATCTTATAAAATAAGTAGCTGATTTTCTTTAACAAATAACTAACAAAGTATTAAAAAAAAAAAAAAAAGAAGAAGAAGAAGAAGAAGAGTATCCACAGATAAAAAGAGACTTAGGAGCCTTGCAAGGACAATGCAGCTGATATAAAACAAACCTTCCCACCAAGACCCACTGTAAAACTTGATGAAATAATGCAAACAAAACAAAATAAAAACAGCTGTTTGAAGGCATCAGAGAGCAAAGGAGGATACAAAGACCTAGGGAAACAAGAGAAAAGTTAAACACTGAGGTGACCTGGAATTTCTCCAGTGTTTCTTCCCTTTGGGGAATTTGCTTATTCCCAACACGGAGGAATGGAAGTTGAGAAGAAAACTGGAACTGCTCAATCATATGGAGTCAAATAATAATGAATTCAGCACTCTTACTCCAGGTTCCCCAAAACAAATACAGTCAAAATTAGGGAAGAAGATGATGTTAGAGGAAAGTATACTGCAGAGAAAAGAGATTGACATTCTTTACACTGTTTGCTTTTACTTAATCCTAAACTGTAAAGGGGGCATGAAACAGAATGACAATCAAGAAGAGCTGCCAAGAAGTGAGAAAGCCAAGCAGAATGTAAAAGCAGTCTCAAAGGGCTAGGCAGAAGTTTGGAGATCAAGGTCCACCAAGGGGGAAGAGTTCTGGCAAACAGCCCAAGATTCAAGCTGAAATTCCAGCAGGACTATACCTTTTGATTACACATAAACCAGAAACAGACTAATCTTTACAAAGCCTTAAGGATAGCCTGCTTTGCAGCGAGAATACATGGTCCAGAACTTAAAAAGTTATCAGAAGTATCAAATGACAGAAATAGATCATGAGAGGGGTTGGGGCAAAACAAGATAAATAAATAGAAACCAAAAACCCTTGGATAATTCAGATACTGTAATTATTGTATAAAATAATGTTTACAAAATTGGTAATGAGATAGATAATTTTAGACCAGAGATCCATCAATAGAAAACTGATAAAAATTCTAAACTGAAAAACACAAGTCCTGAAATTAATAGCTCAATAGATGTTTTTAATGCCATATTAGATAGAGCAAAAGTATTAATTTACTAGAAGATAGGTCCAACCAGATATTCAGACTCAAAGAAAATCAGATGTATAAAACAAATTATTATATGACAAGTATGAAACACAGTAAAAAAATCTAATATATTTTTAATACAGCTAATGTAACTAAAATTCCTAGGAATAAAGGGAAAAAAGAAAGAACTGAAAAGAAAAAATAGTTGATGAGATCCTGGCTGGGAATTTTTCAAAACTAATGTAGGACATTAAGCCCCAGATCCAAGAAGCTCCATGAATTTCAGACAAAATAAATAAGAAGAATCCCACATCTAGAAACCTTTTAGTACAAATACAGACAATTACAGGAAAAAAGAAAATATTCCTTTCTATTCCTAGTTGTCTGAGTGTTTTTCACCACAAAAGGGTATTGGATTTTTTTAAGATTACTTTTCTGTGAGAATTGAAATGATAATGTAGTACTTTTCCTTCACTCATTAATGTAGTGTATTGATTCCCTTATGGTGGACCAGTACTGCATTCACAGGTAAGATCCCAGTTGGCCTGGGTGTACAACACTTTCAATATTCCTGGATTCACTTTGCTAGTATTTTTTTTTTTTGAGGGTTTGTCCTTCTATATTTATGTAGAATCTTGATCTATAATTTTTCTTGTGGTGTCTTTATTTGGCTTTGGTAGCAGGGTTAATGCTGATCTCATGGAATGAGTTAGGAAGTCTTCCTTGCTCTTATATTTCCAGCAGAGTTTATGGAGAATTGATATTAATTCCTTTTAAATCTTAGGTAGAATTCACTAGAGAAGCCATCTAGTCCTGGGTTTTTTGAGGAGGTTTTTGATTACTGATTCAATCTCTTTACTTATTACATAGTCTATTACAATATTCTCTTTCTTCTGAAGCCAGTTTAGATAATAAAGTGTGTTTCTAGAATTTTGTCCTATTCATCTAGGTTACCTGTAGTTGCCACAAATTATAACATTCTTATACATTTATATATATTGTGTATACAATAAGATACATTTGTAATTCTTTTTAGAGATTTGTCTCTTAAATCAAGTAGAAATGCAAAGCAGAAATACTGCCCCTCCCCAAAATACTGATTCTTGTATGTATTTACCTTTTTGGAATTCTTTATTTCCTTACACATCTTTCAAGTTACCATCTAGGGCCCTTTCATTTAAAGCTAAATGAATCTGTTTAGCATTTCTTGTAGGGATGAACTCCTTCAGTTTTTGTTTATCTAGACATGTTTTAATATCTAATTCATTTTTGAAGGACAGTTTTGTCAAATAAAAATTCTTAGTTGATAGGCTGCTTCTTTTTTTTTTTTCAGCACTTTGAACATACAAACCTACTGCCTTCTGTTCTCCAAAGCTTCTCATGAAGCATCCCATGAGATGAAGCATCTCGTGAAGCATCCCAGCTGAGAAAACTGGGATAATTTTTTTTTAATTGTGTTATGTTAGTCACCATATGGTACGTCATTAGTTTTTGATGCAGTGTTCCATGATTCACTGTTTGCATATAATACCCTGTGTTCCATGCAATACCTACTCTCCTTAATACCCTTCACCAGACTCACCTAACCCCCTAACCCCCTCCCTTCTAAAATGCTCCATTTGTTTCCTGGGTCTCTCAAGGTTCGTCTCCCACTATGATTTCTCCCCCTTCAGTTTTCTCTTCTCCTAATGTCCTATTTCTTATGTTCCACAAATAAATGAAACCATGTGATAATTGACTATCTCTGTTTGACTTATTTCACTCAGCATAATCTCCTCCAGTCCCAATCACATTGATGAGAAAGTTGGGTATTCATCCTTTTGGATGGCTAAGTGATACTCCATTGTGTATACGGACCACATCTTCTTTTTTTTTTTTTTTTTTTTTTTTTTTTTTTAATTTTTTATTTATTTTTTTTTTTAACTTTTTATTTTTTATAAACATATATTTTTATCCCCAGGGGTACAGGTCTGTGAATCACCAGGTTTACACACTTCACAGCACTCACCAAAGCACATACCCTCCCCAATGTCCATAATCCCACCCCCTTCTCCCAAACCCCCTCCCCCCAGCTTCTTTATCCATTCATCTGTTGAAGGGCATCTTGGCTCCTTCCACAGTTTGGTATTGTGGATATTGCTGCTATAAACATTGGGGAGCATATGGCTCTTCTTTTCACTACATCTTTATCTTTGAGGTAAATACCCAGTAGTACAATTGCTGGGTCATAGGGTAGCTCTATTTTTAATTTTTTGAGGAAATTCCACACTGTTTTTAAAAGTGGCTTCATCAATTTGCATCCCCACCAACAGTGTAAGAGGGTTCCCCTTTCTCCATATCCTCTCCAACACTTGTTTCTTGCCTTGTCAATTTTTGCCATTCTAACTGGTGTAAGGTGATTTGAATTTCCCTGATGGCTAATGATGATGAACAGTTTTTCACGTGTCTGCCAGCCATTTGTATGTTTTCTTTGGAGAAGTGTCTGCTCATGTCTTCTGCCCATTTTTTGCTTGATTATCTGTTTTTTGGGTGTTGAGTTTGAGAAGTTCTTTATAGATCTTGAATATCAGCGCTTTGTCTGTGGTGTCATTTGCAAATATCTTCTCTCATTCCATGAGTTTCCTCTTTGTTTTGTTGACTGTTTCCTTTGCTGTACAGAAGCTTTTGATCTTGATAAAGTTCCAAAAGTTCATTTTTGCATTGTTTCCCTCGCCTTTGGAGATGAAACTTGAAAGAAGTTGCTGTGGCCAATGTCAAAGAGGTTACTGCCTATGTTCTCCTCCAGGATTTTGATGGATTCCTGTCTCACACTGAGGTCTTTCATCCATTTAGAGTTTATCTTTGTGTATGGTATAAGAGAACGGTCCAGTTTCATTCTTCTGTATACAGCTGTCCCATTTTCCCAGCACCATTTATTGAAGAGACTATCTTTCTTCCACTGGATATTTTATCCTACTTTGTTGAAGATTAGTTGACCACAGAGTTGAGAGTCCATTGTGTTCCACTGGTCTATATGTCTGCTTTTGTGCCAGTACCATGTTGTCACGGTAATCACAGCTTTGCAATACAGCTTGAAATCAGGCTCCAGTTTTGTTTTTCTTTTTCAACATTTCCTTGGTGATTTGGGGTCTTTTCTGGTTCCATACAAATTTTAGGATTGTTTGTTCCAGAATTTTGAAAAATGCTGTTGGTGTTTTGATTGGGATGGCATTGAAAGTATAGATTGCTCTGGGCAGCACAGTCATTTTAATGATGAAAAATTGAGATAATGTGAGCATGAGGTAGCCCTTAAACAGGCTGGAAGAAATAGACACAATAATTTGCATTAAAGATATGCTCTGATATGTCTGCAGTTGGTAAACAAGGGCCCATATTCATGAACATGGGCCATTACTGCTTCAAAACTACCAATGTGCTGGTGGGAAAGTGGGTAAAAGGCAAGTAAAGATACCACACAGATTTCCTACTGTTATCAGACTGCCTTTTTCTTGACTCAGCATTCATTTGGTCAATGTTTTTGTGGAGGGATGGGAATTTGGAGCTGCCTACTCCACCAATTTCCTGGCATCATTTCCAGAGATGACTCTTCTTAATTCAAGCAGCTAGTTCACAAGTGTATGTCACAGATCAGAGTTCCCCAAACTGGTTTAAAGAGACAGGTTCTATGGCCCTGGATGGAACATTTCCCACATTTTTGTGATTGCCTAAAAATATAAGTTAATTGTGGTGTGTTTTATGTGAATGCTTGTTTTTATAATTGAAAACCATTATGGGGCGCCTGGGTGGCTCAGTGGGTTAAAGCCTCTGCCTTCGGCTCAGGTCATGATCCCAGGGTCCTGGGATCGAGCCCCGCATCAGGCTCTCTGCTCAGCAGGGAGCCTGCTTCCCCTTCTCTCTCTGCCTGCCTCTCTGCCTACTTGTGATCTCTATCTGTCAAATAAATAAATAAAATCTTTAAAAAAAAAAAAAAAAAAGAAAGAAAACCATTATGCTATTTTAGTGTTTGCCCTTGCATTTGTGTTTACAATTAGAATGTTACCAAGTAATGAGATATTTTTGCCATGAGCAGAAGGGCAGACATGGGCCTTTATGTAACTATATCAAGTGAAAGTCAAAACAGTTTACCACACAGTACAAAAAAGTTTCACAATAGGCTAACTAGACAAAGTTGGTAGAAAATTGAAAAATCACACATCACATGTTATTGAAAATTCTGCATTGATATTCAATATGATTCATGTTGGAAACAGCAATTTTGCTTTAGCAAAACCACAAATTGATCTTATTAAGTTAATGTTGTAAATTTTAATTTTATTCATTATAAATTTTTAGATTTAAGTTATAAATCTGTTTATGTTTATAGTTTGGATATTTATATATACTTTCTACATACACAAATATATGTGACACTATAAAAAAAGTGAGAGATTTGAGACCAAGAAATTTTCACACTGACAATATGGCAGATGAGCTGACACAAAACATAGAAATTATGAATTAAATATCATAGTATTTTTTAGTTAAAAGAACTGAGTTTGAAAGAATAGGAAATTATCTAGGTACTGGGGCAAAACCAAACCAAAACAAAAACTAACTAAAAACCAGAGCAATGTGCTCCTGAGCTGATCCTCTCAGATCTCAGAAGGACATGTGGCCAGAACTACCTAACAGCTACATACTGGATTTTAGGGTCAATATAGAGATAGACCTCGGGTTCCACAGAAGGATGGAGATATAAACTAGACTCCTGCTTCTTAACAGCCAAGACAACAAAGTACTTGCTGCTACAACAAAGTACCATGGACTGGGTAGCTTATAGCCATCGGAAACATATTTCTCATAGTTCTGGAGACTAGAAGTCCAAGATCAGGATGCCAACATGACTGGGTTCTATTGACAGCCCTCGTCTGAGTTGTATACTGCCAACCTCTTACTGCATCCTCACATGGTGAGAAGAAAACAAGCTGGCTCTCTGGCCTCCTCTTATAAGGCACTAAGATTTATGGGGCATCTGGGTGGCTCAGCCCAGACTGAACATCAGTTGACTGAGCATCTGCCTTTGGCTCAGGTCATGGTCCCAGTGTCCTGGGATTAAGCCCTGTGTCGGGCTCCCTGCTCAACGGGGAGCCTGATTTCCCCTCTCTTTCGCCCCTCCTCCCCACTCTCAAGCTCTCTCTCAATAAATACATAAAATCTTAAAAAAAAAATAGCACTAAGATTTAGATTTCAATATATATTAATTTTATGGGGATACAAATATTAAGTCCCTAACACAGTATACTTCTGAGACTCGAAGTCTTGAAAGGCTATACTTTCAAGGAGAAGAGACCAATCCATGGAAGCTTTGCTTTAACTATGCACTTGCTGTTGGGGAAAAAAAAATAGTAATCTCCCATGAGAAATCAAAATTCAAATGTTGGTGTGTTGCCAGAATATACAATACTCATGTAGTACAGGGATCTCGAAGCTGAAATATGAACAAAAAAACACTTCTGGATCACTGAAACTCTGAGACAACCAGGAAAAACAAATATAAAGGGGGCTCAATAGGGACACTTTCATTAATCTAGGAAATACACATTCCCACAGAAAAACAATTCTTGCCGAAGATAAGCTCATTATCAAAAATTTAAAACTGTATAAAGAACTGATTTTTTAGGGCATTTGCAGGGCTCAGTCGGTTAAGTGTCTGCCTTCTGCTCAGGTCATGATCCTGGAGTACGAGGATACAGCCCCACATCCGTCTTCCTGCTCAGTAGGGAATCTGCTTCTCCCTCTGTTCCTCACCCCGCTCATACTCTCTCTCACTTCCTCACTCTCTCCCTAAAAAAAAAAAAAAAAAATCTTAAAAAAAAAAAAAGAAGAACTGAAATAAAAGAACTGATTTTTCCTGAGGTAGAGTCTAAAGATCTACGAAAAGAAAAAAAAGCATAGAGACCTGAGATAAAAAGAACTTTTGAAAGGTAAAATAAGAGATATTTAAGATGACAAATAAGATAAAAAGGATTTAAATAATTACAGAATAACAGAACATTAAGAACAGACAGATAGGAAAAAGAACCAAATAGGACTTCTAGAAAAATACACACTAAAATGTAAAATTCAATAGATTATGTATACAATAGATTGGACTGCAAGACAGATATGATAAATTACATAGAATAGGAAACAGAAACATAAAAAGATAAAAATCTTGGGGTGCTTAGGTGGCTCAGTTGGTTGAGTGTTGGACTCTTGATTTTGACTCAGGTCATGATCTCAGAGTCCTGGGATCGAGGCCCACCTGGGACTACATGCAGAAAGTGGAGCTTGCTTAGAAGTCTCTCTTTACCTTTCCATCTGCCCCTCCTCCCACTCGTGCTCTTAATTAATTAATTAATTAGTAACAAATAAAATCTTTTTTCAAAAAGTGATAAGAAAGAAAAGACAAGTTTCCTACAAAGGAACAATGAATCAGGTTGACAGCAACAAGAAGAGGCTAGCGGATAAGGAAATAATAACTTCCCAAGTCAGAAGGAAAATAAGGCTTAATTCAGAATTCTAACACTAGTTAGAGATGAACTGAGGTAAAATAAGAATGTCTTCAGATAAAAGGGTTTCATCCATCACTTAAATATGAGAAAACTGCTTAGGTCAGAACCAAAAGTGCACCCAGAGCAAGGTGATTTGGGGCAAGTCGTGGATACATACTTCCTAAGTCTAGAGAAGACAGTGGTCACCTGACTAGACCCACCACAAGAATGACTACTACAGCAGTACCACTGAGGGTGTCTAGAACTTAACACAAATACTTCCAAAGAAGTGAAGCTCACTAAATCAGACACAGTATATAACACTTTTGCCAGATGGTTTTTCTGCCTTTTGTCCTATCTTCATGGAGCTAAGATAGCCCTTTAGCTAAATGAAGGAAATTGGCTTCAGTCTATAAGATATCTTTTATTTAGGCCAGATAAACCAATTTTTTTTTTCAAATATCTCCATAAGCATCAGCTTCTAGTGTTCTTTCTTTTTTTCTTTGGAGAGAGAGAGAGAGCTTGTGCATACACTTGGGGAGGGGGGTGAAAGAGGGGAGGGTAGGTAGATGGTGAGGGAGAGAAAGAATGCTAAGGCAGGCCTCACTCCCAGCATGGAGCCGGACACATGGCTTGATCTCAGACCCTGAGAGCACAATCTGAGCTGAATTCAAGAGTCAGATGCTTAACCAACTGAGTCATACAGGCACCCCAAGTTCCTAGTCCCTTTTATACAATAGCATTTTCTTTTAGAAGCACTCCAAGTTGTCAGCATCTTTTATAGAATATAAAATAAAAGCAGAATATGTGATCCAGGAATGTTCTGACCAACATCAAGTAGAAGAGGGTATTGTTCTAGATCAGTAGTTCTTAAACTTTAGCATGCATCAGAATTCCCTGGAGGACTTATTGAAATAGATTTCTAGAACAAAACGTTGAATTTCTTATTCAGATTGCACTTTTTTAACAGGTTTTTTGGTGATGCTAATACTGTTGTTCCAGGGACCACACTCTGAAAACTGTTAAATAATATTCTATAACACAATCTTAGATCAATTTAGCTTTTTGGTAGACTATAGTGTTGCTTATTTAACCTGAACTTGCAATCTACTCAAATTCTCAAGTTGTTACAGGCACATTGATTTGAATAACCTATTAAACATTCCCATTCCTTATTTTCTAACTTTATTGAGAAAATCAACAACAAACATGTTATGGATGGTAGGTCATTAATGACATATTCACCTAGGAAAGATAGTATATTATGCTTTATATTTTAGCTTTAGTTCATCAAGCTAAAAAGAGTTCTAGACCTCTTCATCTCTGATTTATAAGTGAGTCAGGTTTTTTTTTTTTTTTTTTTGAGTTCTCTTGGTATCCTTTCCATGACATTAACAGAACTCAAAGGCTCTGTCTGCACTGAGTACTCTTCAAATTATTTTTTAATTCCATAACGACAGAATTGCTAAGGATGTCAAAAAACAATGAATCAACTACATAACGCTTTCCAAAGACCGTTGAAAAATAGCTTACAGGCTCCTCAACTATATGAACAGTTTATCTAACTGTCCTTTTACTAGTTGTCTAAAAAACCAGTTTTACAAATACTTATCCAAAGCTGAAAAAAAAATTACATTCAACTTTGAGTGCTTGACTCCAGTTACCTAATGAGACAATAAGAGAACACTGCCATTTCCATACCACGGACAGAGGCTCTCTATGCAGGGATATATTAATATGCTGAGAGAACAGCCTATCAAGGAACAGATGTACTCACTGTCAATCAGTTACACTTGAGAAATTAATGACCTTCACTGGTTTTGCTTAGTTATTTTTTGTGCCAACTTCTTGGGTACCAAAGTTCAATTCAAGTCAGTTACACAGACCTAAGATAAATCCCAGAGTACAATCTCCAAGTCTATAAAAATTTACCAGTTTGCTAAAATTGCCCAGCTCTGCTCAAACTTACTTCAATTCAAGATGCTTTGGTTAGCAGGGGATCAACAGACAGAGAATTACTAGAATACAATATAACTTTAATAATTCTTTTTTATTTTAAGGTTTTATTTATTTGACAGACAGAAATCACAAGTAGGCAGAGAGAGAGGGGGAAGCAGGCTCCCTGCTGAGCAGAGAGCATGATACAAGGCTCGATCCCAGAACACTGAGATCATGACCGAGCAGAAGGCAGAGGCTTTAACCCACTGCGCCACCCAGGCGCCCCTTTAATAATTCTTTTTATCACTACCTGATGTTAAGACTCTATGCCCACTGCCTTAGCTAAATTAACCAGGTACGAGGCATTCTCCTATCACTGAATTGGTGAGAACATTTTTGGAAGGAATATGAACATGCTGTGTTTCTACATTTCTATCTTTTATGAACCATAATGAAATGCTATAGCTACCCTGAGCAATTGTGAAGATTCAGGTACTCACTGGCAATATCCAGTCAGGAAAGATAATGAGCCATAAGGTTCTCCATTAGCTAAGTTAAAGAAGACAAATCTTCTGACTACAGTTTCTGCCCCAATCTCCTAAATTTAGCTACAGAGTTCTGAAAATTTGCAAATCAAAGAACAAAGGAAAAGCCACTGAACCTGGGGTCCTGCAAAGAATAAAGTGATCAAAGGCCAAATCATTGTGGCTGTGGGAAAGAAGCAAAGTCTTCTCAAGTTAAAACAAAACAAAACAAAACAAAACAAAAAACCTCAAAAATCTATGTCTGAATTATCTTGAAAACTCTGAAAAATGTCCTGACACTGTAGTTTGAAATATAAGGAAGACTTTCCACAGACAGAGGCTATAACTCACTGTCTCTGTGTCCAAAGTATGATTGACAAACTTAGATCACAGCTTCTAGAATGAACCATGCCAATGTAAAAGCCAAGTGAAGAAAGCTATTGCAGAACACTGGTTCACTACACTGATGAGGAGGAACAGATAAAGTGAAATTCCGACTACTGGCACTGAGCTTACAATAAAACGGGACTTTGGAACTATGAAAAATAACAATAGTATATATAGCATATACAGAAGAGTGCCAAATAGCAATACTAATTTTTATTCTCTATCTTTCATTAGCCAAGTATAGAGAAAAAGTGATTTTTTTTTTCAAGGAGATTTTGGAGGCCAAGCATCTTGAGGATTCTAGAGATGAAAACATACTGATTTATCAGAAACTTACACTAGGTTATGCGGCAATAACAAATAATTCCCAGATCTTCGTGGTTTACAACTATAAAGATTTATTTCTTGCTCATGTTACAGGTCAGCTGGGGGTCAGGCTAAAGAAGCAGCCCCTCCCTGGCACAGAGGGAAGACAGCCATGGCAGAACGATGTAATGATTCTCAAGGATTCTGCTCGAAGGGGACATCCATCCATTCTGTTCACATTTCACTGGACACAGGACATCACATGGTCACACTTGAGGTTACTGGGTAGAGAATTTTAATTCTCTCACAAGGAGAGGCAATAAATAATTAGGGAAAATAATAACACCACCATCTGCCAACTGGTCACAAATACTTGCTTTTTCCTTCTACATACAAAATACACACACCCTGCTCCCCAGAGGGCACAACCAGAAACTCCTATCTAATCATTCCAATAGAGTCACAAAAAAGTCCATAACCTTGTAATAGACTCTTTTTAAAGTCTAGATCTGGCACCTTTTACTCTGGAGACCAATAAACTAAAAAGACAAGTTAGCTGCCCCTCAAACATCCAACCTATAATTACAGAACAGGAATACCACCATCGGAATAATCTTTAATTTGGAAAGGGGAAGACAGGAAACACACGGCAGTCTCTTATCCATGTGAATTCTGAAACTTTGCTGGACAGAAGTTCTAAGAGCCACTTGCCCTGGGAGTAAAGAACATTCCTTCATTGGGGCCTGCAGTGGCTTCCTTGTTCACTGCTCTCTGAGGCTGCTGGCTCTGGCCTTGGGGAGGACATTCACTTTTCTTGATTCTTGCCAGATACTCAACTTTAATTGAAGCTGAGGTTTTAACAAAACTGTGCTGGCTTTAGTTTTGATGTGGTCTTTGATAGGTGGCTGAAATATAATGGGTTTCTGTCTACTTGAATAATTTTCAATTATATATTTAATCAGCTGAAAAAGAGAAACAGATAAATATGGTGACTCTTTAATTGCTGGAATTTCTAGATTCTCCCTATTCCCTTTATATCCTGTTAATTAACAGGCCAATTCTTTCCTGAGTTTATCTCTACTTTGTAAGCAAATGAAGGCAATGGAAACCAAAGAACATTGGTCACATTTTGTTTCCCAAACTCTCCTACTGCCTAATACCACATACTCAATCTGGTATATTATTTGATTTCGTTACCTTAGGTGACATTTTTGCCAAAAGTTTTATCACAGAAACTACTATATTATATTAAGAATATATACAGGGGTGCCTGGGTGACTCAGTGGGTTAAAGC
Organism: Mustela nivalis; assembly: GCF_964662115.1. Lineage (NCBI taxonomy): Eukaryota > Metazoa > Chordata > Mammalia > Carnivora > Mustelidae > Mustela > Mustela nivalis. Next base: position 50,914,190 of record NC_139027.1, on the reverse strand, counting down.
CTCTGCCTTCGGCTCAGGTCATTGTCCCAGGGTTCTGGGATCGAGTCCCACACTGGGCTCTCTGCTCAGCAGGGAGCCTGCTTCCTCCTCTCTCTCTGCCTGCCTCTCAGCCCACTTGTGATCTCTATCTGTCAAATAAGTAAATAAAATCTTTATATATTAAAAAAAAGAATATATGGGATGCCTGGGTGGCTCAGTTGGTTGGACGACTGCCTTCGGCTCAGGTCATGATCCCGGAGTTCCGAGATCGAGTCCCGTATCAGGCTCCCAGCTCCATGGGGAGTCTGCTTCTCTCTCTGACCTTCTCCTCACTCATGCTCTCTCTCACTGTCTCTCTCTCAAATAAATAAATAAAAATCTTTAAAAAAACAGAATATACACATATTCTTTCCCAATTTTTCTATTGAGCTTGTTCCTAATAATAAGATTTATATCTTAATTTTTCTTATATATACATATTTTCTTGGTTTGTCTTTAATTACCTAGAGTTGTCTTTAATTTTTTTATTATAGTAGCTTGCATCATATATGAATTTCAACTTTTATGTGGTTAAGCACTTTAAAAATACAATTTTGGTCTATTCTACATCATTGTTATCTTTTCTATTACCAAACCCCACTATTTTAGATGCTGCTGCTTTATACTGATTATTTCATAACCTGAATTTTTCTATCCAGAACACTGCTTTGTCTTCCTGCTAAACAATCTGGTTTTCTTCTAGGCCCCTCATTTCAAAATTGCCTCTTATATGTCATACATACTTCTTGTCACATTTATTTCTACCTATTTCATTATTTTCTTGCAATGGTAAATGCAATCCATTTTCATAACATTTTATAATACGGTATAAGGTATAGACAGGCAGAAGAACATGATACATAATATTGTATATGGCACTATTACTAATTCTAATATTTTGCAATTGGTTGTCTTGGATTGTGTCAAATGGATAATCACATTGTCTATAAACTGGACCTTTCTCACTTCCTTTCCAAGAGTCCCACTGCTTATTATTTTTCTCGTCTTACTGCAGTGGCTTCGATCTCCAGAAAAACGCCGAATGTTAGTGGTGACAATGGGCTTGTTTGTTATGGCTCTTGCATAATGTTTTTACCACTAAATATAATGTTTATTCCACATCCCTGGTAAACAGCAATGATTAAATTAATGGAGTTTCTGTTCACTATTAGCTTGTTTGGCTTCTATCAAGAATAGCCATTAAATTATATCAAATGTTACACTGTTAATTTCATGTTAAAGTATCAAACTATTTTCAATACTCAAGAGGTGGCCATACAGTTTTTCCCTTTTAATCTTCCTGTATTGTGTATTTTTTTTTTACAATGTGACATAAACCTCTCTTACCTAATTTTGAGGTTGTTTGCCTTCATTCTATTTTCTATAATGTTAATATTGCTTTCTTTTTCTTATATATGCCTGGAATATTTTCTCACACATGTATTTGAGTGGGGGGGGGGGGTAAAAGGGTAATCGGTATTGAGGAGGGCACGTGCTGAGATGAGCACTGGGTGTTATACTTAACTAATGAATCACTGAACACTACATCAAAAACTAATTGGGTACTATAGAGTGTGTAACTGAACATGATAAAAAAAAGTTAATTTATTTTATTTGAGTAGTATTTCTTACAAAAAATACAAAGTCAAATTTTTATTTAAGGCAAATCCAACAGTCTCTATGTTTAAAGGGAAATTTTACAATTTTCACATTAGGTGTCATTTTTGACACATTTGGACTAATTACCACCATCTTATTTCATATTTTCTCTTTTATCACATTTCCTTTTTATTTTCTCCTGATCTATATTGGTTAAATTCTCCTATTTCTGTTTTTCCCTCTTCTGTTACACATTTTCATTTTGTTATTTTTAATTGCAATTCTGAAATTTTTAAAACATTTGAAAGATGTATTTCAGTTAGTATCTAGAGCTAACCAATATTGAGAGTCTCCAGTGGAATATGACAAAAATCTTGGATGCTTTCTCTTCCTTTTCTCCCACCTTGTATCCACTACATGTTGAGATTTTCTGAGATCTGCCATTTACAATACACATGAATATCATTAATTTTAAGTATAAATTTACTGGTTTCTTTGCTCATTGTTCTTGCCTGGATTTATGTTAAACTTTAGTAACATATATTCCTGAATGATTGCAGAGAAAGATGGGAAGCTTTTGAGTTCTGCCAAATCCAACAATGTCTTTTTTCTGGGTTTTTTTGTTTTGTTTTGTTTTTTGTTTGTTTGTTTGTTTGTTTGTTTGCAGTGCTGCTATAAATACAAGTTTAGGCATAACAGAAGTCTAATTTCAAAATGATTTACCTTCAGAAATATAACAATATTGATTCACTTTCTTCTAGTATCCAATGTTGCTAATACTCATTTAACCAATCTTACTAGATGATTCCTCAGCTGTGTCTATTCTATTTAGCTACTATATTGTGTTCTTAAAAATTCATTTAGTGATCACAGCTTTGTACTAAAGCTTGAAATCAGGTAACGTGATGCCCCCAGTTTTATTTTTGTTTTTCAACACTTCCTTAGCGATTTGGGGTCTCTTCTGATTCCATACAAATTTTAGGATTATTTGCTCCAGCTCTTTGAAAAATACCGGTGGAATTCTGATCAGAATGGCATTAAAAGTATAGATTGCTCTAGGCAGTATAGACATTTTAACAATGTTTATTCTTCCGATCCAAGAGCATGGAATGGTTTTCCATCTTTTTGTGTCTTCTTCAATTTCTTTCATGAGTGTTCTGTAGTTGGAGAGGATGTGGAGAAAGGGGAACCCTCTTACACTGTTGGTGGGAATGCTAGTTGGTGCAGCCACTTTGGAAAAGAGTGTGGAGATTCCTCAGGAAATTAAAAATAGAGCTTCCCTATGACCCTGCAATTGCACTACTGGGTATTTACCCCAAAGATACAGATGTAGTGAAAAGAAGGGCCATCTGTACCCCGATGTTTAGAGCAGCAATGGCCACGGTCACCAAACTGTGGAAAGAACCAAGATGCTCTTCAACAGACGAATGGATAAGGAAGATGTGGTCCATATACACTATGGAGTGTATGCCTTCATCAGAAAGAATGAATACCCAATTTTTGCAGCAACATGGATGGGACTGGAAGAGATTATGCTGAGTGAAATAAGTCAAGCAGAGAGTCAATTATGGCCATGGTTTATGATCTTTTTAATACACTGGCTTATTGCATTTGCTGAATCTCTTTTTGTTTGCATTTGCTGAATTTTTAAAGATGGTTTTCACCAATGTCATATAAGATTGACTTGCAGGGGTTTTTATTATTGTTGTTTAACTTTTTAAGGTCAGGTTTTTATACTAATATTATTCTGTCTCAGGAATGTAATTATTAACTATGCCTTCTATCTCCAAGATCCAGGATAGTTTTAATGGCATTAAGATTACCAATTCCTGGGGCGCCTGGGTGGCTCAGTGGGTTAAAGCCTCTGCCTTGGGCTCAGATCATGATCCCAGGGTACGCGGATCGAGCCCCGCGCCGGGCTTTCTGCTCCAGAGGGAGCCTGTTTCCTCCCCTCTCTCTCTCTCTGCCTGCCTCTCTGCCTACTTGTGCTTTCTCTCTCTGTGTCAAATAAATAAAATCTTTAAAAAAAAAATTACCAATTCCTTATTAGTTAAGCAGAGTCCATCCATTAAGCCATCTAGAAGGCATTTTAGTTAAGACGAGGGATAGCTCTTTGTAACAGTTTTATTCTTATTTTTTTGTTGTTTCAGTTTTTCTATCCCCTATTAAATTTGCTTAAAATTTCCTAGAAAATCATAAATTTTATTTAAAATTTCAAATTTGTAGGGGTGCCTGGGTAGCAGTCTGGTAAGCATCCGACTCTTGGTTTTGGCTCAGGTCATGATCTCTGGGTTGTGAGATCAAGCCCCATGTCAGGCTCTGTGCTCAGCTCAGAGTCATTAGGACTCTCTCTCTTCCTTTCCCACTGCCCCTGCCCCCCCCGCATAAAATAAAATATAAATAAGTCTTTAAAAATAAATAAGTAAAATTTCAAATTTGTAGTACAGATTTGTGCAAAGTAGTAGCATTCAATTTTGTCTCTATCTTCAGTCATCTCCCAATTCTTATCTTCAACTTCAGGTATTTCTGTCTTTCTTCCTTTCCCTAACTTTAGACTAATGACTTTTACATTATCAAAGAAAAAGCTTTTTAATCTATCAGTTCGATTGATATAGATTTCATTGATTAATAGTTTTATCATTATTATTTAGTTCCTGTTGCTATACTTTTGTTGCTGATTTTTTTTTAAAAATGTATACAAGTGTTGCTTCATTCTTTATAGATTAAAACTGGAAACATTCAAATTATGAACTTCCCTTGAAGTATGCTTCCTTGACATGTTTTGCTTTTATGAACCATTATTTTTAAAATTTCCAGAAGTTACACTTTCGACTTCTACGATCAGTATATAGTAAGAAATGTATAGTAAGTGTAAAGTAAGTGTACAGTATATAGAAGTGTATAGTAAGAAATTTTTTTCTTGTCAGTATTACTATTACACAGATAATCAGACTGTTTCTCCACATTTGCTGACGTTGCCATCTAAGCCCACGTGAATCTGATGCCATGGTTTGAGCTCGCAACTATTACAGTACTTTCTATCACCTCCTCCCTCATCATTTCTATTGTTTTCATCTTTTCCTTTACGGCTTATATTTTTTCTTTTTTCTTTTTTTTATTTTTTATAAACATATATTTTTATCCCCAGGGGTACAGGTCTGTGAATCACCAGGTTTACACACTTCACAGCACTCACCAAAGCACATACCCTCCCCAATGTCCATAATCCCATCCCCTTCTCCCAAACCCCCTCCCCCCAGCAACCCTCAGTTTGTTTTGTGAGATTAAGAGTCACTTATGGTTTGTCTCCCTCCCAATCCCATCTTGTTTCATTTATTCTTCTCGTACACACTTAAGCCCCCATGTTGCATCACCACTTCCTCATATTTTATATATTTTTTCACTCCCCTTCTTCCTTTCAATCATTAATTTAAAAAATACATAAAATTGTCAAGTTTTAGTTTTATTAGTGATGACTTTGTATGTTTAACATCAGTATTTAATGCACTTTAAAATGTCAATAATTAGGGGTACCTGAGTGGCTCAGTCAGGTCACAGTTTCAGGGTTGTGAGATGAGCCCTGTGTCAGGCTCCATGCTGGGCGTAGAGCTTCCTTAAGATTCTCACCTTCTCCTTCTATCCCTCTCCCACTTCCCAAATAAGTAAGTAAATAAACAAACAAATAAATAAATAAAATATCAATAATTATAAGATGCATTGTTATTTTTAAGTGACCAAGAAAGAAAATACGGTGCCAGTTATAGCTGTAGGTCACAATTGATTAGACAAATTCTAAGTCCAGAGACGTTAAAATGTGAAAAGAAATGTTTTTTACAACTGATGAAATATATCAGTATGCTGAAGCCATAGTTTTCCATTTATATGCTTCAAAAATAAACTCCCTTATGAACTATGAAGCAATTCACATGTTAATATGAGGCTCCCTCCCAATCCCACCCCCACTAAAATACTGCATTTTGCTGGTTCTTCTTTAACTTTTTATCCCAACTGATTATCATCGATGATGATATATCTTCTATTTAAACATTTGAATAGTCCATTCTTTCCCCCTACACTGCTTGGTTCTGTGTTTAGCATGCTCATCTCCAATTTTCTATATGGTAATTTTACCATTTATACATTTCTTCTTTCTTTTTTTTTTTTTTTTTAAGATTTTATTTATTTACCTGACACAGAGAGAGAGATCACAAGCAGGCAGAGAGGCTGGCAGAGAGAGAGGAGGAGCAGGCTCCCCACTGAGCAAAGAGCCCAATGTGAGGCCCAATCCCAGGACCCTGAGATCATGACCCAATCCGAAGGCAGAGGCCCAACCCACTGAGCCACCCAGGTGCCCTACATTTCTTCTTTTGACTCATCTTCTAAGTAAATTTCTACATGGGGTTCATAGAGGCTATAATTGCTTACTTTAAAAATTTTTTTTTATTTTTTCATTTTTATTTTATTACATAATTTCTTACTTTTTAACTTAAGTCACCTATTTTTTCCCCTTCAACATTACATAGGCATTATTACAGTGTCATTTGGGGTCTGAGGAAAAAAATATGAGGCCAACTCAATTTGTTAACTTTGTAGGTGACTTTTTTCTTACTCTAGTAATACTTGGGAGAAATTTTTAAATGGTAAAGTCACTAGGATGCTAAGTCTTTATTACTTTTCCCTGGTATTTAGTAAACTCTTTTCAATCTGTAGATTAAAGTCTTTTATTTCCGGGATGAGTTTTTTTCCCTCTGTATCAATAAATTTCCACTAATAGTTTTTAATCTCTCTTATTGCCTTTTATGTGATTTTTTTCAAGAATGCCCTAAGCCATTGAGTCCATCTGCTGCAGCATTCGCTCTATATCTTCCTGTATCTAATGTGGTTTTAATTATTTGAATAGTTTTATTCATCCCCCCTCTGCCAACTGTCTTTTAATCTTACTTTAGTGTCCTTTTATCTGTATCTTAATCTCTTAAACTCTTCTTTGATCTCTTATCATACAGTTTATGCTCACTTTTATCTCCTTGAGAGTGTTGAGAATTATTATTTCTTAAAGAGTTCTTTAGTTTCCTAAAGCAATTCTTCTTTCAAAATATATTCCTCCATTGCCTTTTATGTTCCTACTTATTTTACTTATTTTTAGTAGCCCTCCTATAAGATTCCAAGTTGTGCTCATCATTTAGCTAAGAGAAGAGCAATTTGGTTATCACTGCTATTTACTATGATTAATGTGGTTGGACTCTCCTGCTTCTCAGGAGCTTTTTAAAAACATACTTTATAATCTGAGCTGGAAGTCTAGAAATTGGTTGAATATAATGTCTGTTCATTCCTCCAGATCCCTTGGGAAGTGGGGAGAGGTTGGTAGAGAAGAACGAATCTAGCAGAGATAACCTACACTCAAATACATCATCTCCAAACACTCTTACCAAATTGGATAACTCCCTTGACCCAAGTTAATGTTAAGATCCATGAGGGTAACTCTTTTTGATTTTAGAAATTATCCACTTCAGAGCCAACAGCAGAACTGGTTGGGCTTTTCCACAACAGTAAGTCAAATTGAGAAAAATAAAGACAGAACAACCCACCCCTCTATCAACTTACCCTCTCCTGTCATTCTCTACTCTAAAGTATGAAAATTAGCCTGAATTTGGTATTGGCCATTTGTATCCTTAGTGCTTCTAACTCTAAGGTAAGCATTATTGATAAGGTCTTTCTGAACTTTCTCACTTATTTTGCAGAACCTAGAACCTGTTTGAAACTGGGGGTATATGTTATCAGCCTTTGACACTCAACTTTGATTTAGTTCAAATTTAATTAAAATCAAGAAAATATTCTTTGCAATAATTGAAATGGGGCTAGGGTCAATCCTACTGTTTCATTTTTGGCTGAAGCTTACAACTCTATTTTTGCTTCTTTATGTCCATTTTGGAGAATGTTTCAGGTAGGGCAATCACCCAAATTAGCTATCTTTCCTAGAATTCGCCAATTTCCCTTTTCACATTAATTTCAGATAATTTCTCGTAAGACTTGATGAAATCAAATTTAGGGATATCAAATAATAGCCCTTTGTAATTAGTGATAATTATGTTTGAATTTTACCTTGAACTTTAAGTACTCTAAGATAATTTCATTAACTTTGTCCCATTAAGACAAGTAGACAAAACAAAAAGTTACCTTTAGCTTTTGATTCCAATGACACTGTCACAGTACTCCAGTAACTTTTCTGAAAGTCATTATGGGAGTCACATATTTGCATTTGATCTCTACAAGTATTCTGGCACTTTCTGTCGAATGAGCTCCCAGTTGTCTCCAATAGACTATTCTTGCCCTTTCCAAGAATGGAAAAGGCAGATAAAAAGATGAAGATGTTGGAAGGTAACGAAAACATTTTTTAAACTGAAGATTATTTAAGATGGTAAACCATGTCTGATTAAAAGCCAACAGGCCACATTAGGAGAAATGAATAAAGTGCCAAGGGCAAGTAATGATGCAAAATATAAGCATAGAGTGGTATAATTTTTTGAATAAACATTTTGTAACTTAGATAACCACAGGAGGCTATACAGTCATGCTAATCACTCTCTGAATATTCTTTTTTTAATTTAAATTCCATTAGCCAATATGCAGTACATTCGTTTTTGATATAATGTTCAATGACTCATTAGTTGTATATAACACCCAGTGCTCATCACATCACATGCCCTCCTTAATGCCCATCACTGAGTGGCCCATCCCCACACCCCCTCCCTTTCTGTCACCCTCAGTTTGTTTCCCAGAGTCAAGAGCCTCATATGGTTTGTCTCCTTCTCTGATTTCTTCGCCTTCAGTTTTCCCTCCTTTCCCCTATTGTCCTCTGCACTATTCCTTATATTCCACATATGAGTGAAACCATAAGATAATTGTCTTTCTCTGCTTGACTTATTTCACTTAGCATAATCCCCTCCAGTTCCATCCATGTCTATGTAAATGGTAGATATTCATCTTTTCTGACGGCTGAGTAATAGTCTTGAAACTCCTCTTTTACAACAGCTTTCATGGCCATTACTACATTATTTTCAGTGGAAGCAATTATTCACCATTTGAGTGATAATTTTTTAAATTTTTAATTTTTAATTCATTAGAGCAGTGATGATTTTGTTTTCCAGGGGACATCTGACAAAGTCTGGAAACATTTCGATTGTTACAATTTAGGCAGAAGGTGGGGTGGGACCACTGGCATCTGATGGGTACAGGGCAGGGATGTTGCTAAACATCCTAGAGTGCACAGCCCCCACAACAAAGAAGTATCCAACACCAAATGTCAATAGTGCCATGACTGAGGACCCCTGCTTTAGAGTCAAGACTGAGGAATAAAAGGGTAGATTGCTTAAGGATGGTTTCTTGCATTATTTAGGCAACAAAATTTCTTGGATGAAGAAACAATTAAATTGAATGGCACTCTTTGGGATAATAAATAATAATTATGAAACAACAAGATCCATAAAATGGCTCTAAATATATTGCTTTGGGGAAAACTATATACCTTCCAAGAAGACTGTATCAAAGGACAAAGTTTATTTACAAGTGTGTTTTAATTGCCTTAAAAACCAGAAACATACACACACACACACACACACACACACAGCTAAAGACACATAACATAACTGAGAAGGTTATATTTCTTCATCTTATTAGCTGCAGAGTTTTATAAGAAAGAAAAAACAAACTGTGCATACAGCCAGCATTTTCTGCTCATCTATAAAGTTGGTCTTTGCTTCCAAGTATATGCATGAAACATACGGTTCTCCCTGTAAGTCTTGAAGACTCTTTATGCTAAAGTTTGAGGGGAAAAAAAGATATAAAGGAAAGCAGAATCTATAAAAACTCTAGTACCTTGAAAAGTCATAACAAAGGGAAAACTTAACTTTATAACTCACTTAAGGTATCATTTCACCACCAAGTTCCACTGAAAGAAATGGATAACCTCAATTAAAGGCAAATAAAAAGGCAGAAAAAGTCCTGAAGTTCTCTATTTGGGTTAAACTATTCAAAGAAACTGAGGGGCCGATCCTTCCAGCGAGAACTGTTAACACATTGTACATTAAAAGGAACAAATTTTGGAGCTGGAGACTTGACATCGACTTGGAGGTCAACAAATTCACGACTATGGGAACACAGACAAGGTCTTAAATATAAGGATCCCAAGTCCCTCCACTGTAAATCGGGGATACTAAAATCTACCTTCTCAAATGCTGTGTGCTGTTATGATCTTAAATCATAGTAGAGACCAAAAGATCAGACAGTTCAGCCTACCTGATTTAACTTCCTAGAGCACTGAAAAGACCACAGAATCATTTTTAAGTTACTGTAGGACTCTTACCTAGTATAGAAATTCTCACTCTACACATACTTTTCCAGAATTGGTATCATAGCTTCAAATAAGATTCACCAATGACTTCATAATGAATTGAAACAGTTACTTGATGAGTAGCTTATTTATTCAGATTTTGCTGCGTATTACCCCTATTAATACTAGACCCCGTATGAAAGATCTGCTATAATAAGAATGAAGGATCTGCTATAAGAACAGAAGGATCAGTTTATGCTCTTGCCTAGATCTTCAGTGAGGGTGACAAATTAAATCTGGAGTAAATAGCTATCTACTGACCACAGCTTATTTCAGTGATGCATTATTCTTAAAAAGCATCTTTAGGACAGCTAGATTAGAAATGCATCCCATGTAGTTAAATCAGCAACACTCCAGGGACACCTGGGCGGCTCAGGCAGTTAAGCACCTGACTTTGGCTAAGGTCCTGCCTTTAGGGTCCTGGGATTCAGCCCCACATCCAGCTCCGTGCTCAGGGAAGAACCTGCTTCTCCCTCTGCCTCTGCCCCTCCCCCCTGTTCATTCTCTCTCTCTGTCTCAAATAACTAAGTAAAATCTGGGGGGTGGGGGGAACAGCGACACTCCAAATCACTACAGTATATTTTTCCTTAAAGATTTTATCCTTACAACATTCCCAAGCAGCACAGTGCCTCATTGAGCACATAGTAGGTGCTCAATAAATATTGGTCAAACTAAATTGAAACCAGTGAACCTCAAATTCTAGGAGGTTGAGTTATTCTAAAGTTACACACCTAATAACAAAATAAATTAAGCAATGAGATGGAAGTGTCATAGAATCAGAATGGCATTAATACCAATCTATCTAAGGCATTAGACTACAAAGATACATTAAAACTTGATCAGGAACACACCACAGAGAAAATATAGTCATTCTGAAACTTGGACCTATAATTCTCAATCTTTCTAAGTAAGCACTCATACAGACCAGTGTATACACTTTTCCCTAATCTAATCATCTCTAAGATGATTTCAGAAATCTTCTTCCACTCACATTTAATGCATTCTCTTTTCATTAACACTTCAGAACCCAGTTTAGAGTCCTGCTATGTGGATATCTAAAGCAAGATATACAAATGCCAAGGTAATGGACTAGGATTTCCTTTTGAAATTTTTCCTAAAGCCCAATTTTATTTTCCTTCTGCCATATTACCCAGAAAAACAACATGCATCAAAAAAGCACTACCATGATTCTGTATAAGGTTGATATTTTTACTCAGGAACTCGAGGCAACAAAATTCCACCTCTGCCACTTTCGAGCTGTGTGACCCTGGGCAACTTAATTAAGTTCCCTGTGCTTGAGTTTCCTCATCTGTTAAATGAGTAAAATACTACCAGTCTCACAGGATTCTGAAACAATATTTGTAAAGTAACTCAGAAAAGTCTGTGTATATTATTGGTGGTTAGTTTTTGTTAAATAAATAAGATCTATTTGGGGAGGAACAGCCTCAAAAGACTTATTTTACAGATACACAAATATAAAAATTATTGTAAAATCCATAAATTAACACATTTTAACTTAACCTTTTATGCTTTTACATCTGGCTGCATTTAAGACATTTCTTTGTCTAAAATAAAAATGGAATCTTGAGTGTTATTCTGATCTGGGATCCTATTCTGGCTCTTGTAATGAAAAAAGTCCCCAGAATCATAATATCATAGCTAAGTGTTTCTTGCTATATAACTTATAACCAACAATATATACAATATAGAAGCTACATGCATCCCACTGAGTTAACACATTTAAGAAATGTCATTATCAGTAATATGCTTTCATTAAATACAGGACAGTAACTTCTCCATTAAACTTCCTATTACAGGACAAAGTTGAAAGACAAAGAATCATATAAATAAAAGGAATGATTAAGGTCTATTTATTCCAAATATTTTACACAATGTCATATGTGTAACACTCTAATCTGAAGAGTAAGTACATAGTCAATGACCTCAAAGTCATGTCCAAATCTAAATTCATCCCCTCTTCCTACAACTGCTCTTTAGAGGTTATTTACCTTCTTGATACTATCACCCTCAACCCCTGGCTCAGTTATCTATAAACCCCCTAGCTTTCAGTTATCTATAATTCACCCCTTGCTCTAAACACCCACTCATTAACCATTTATTCCGTCCTACCTCCATATTATTTCTCTTCAACTCTATTCTGTCAATTCACACATTATTTTCTTTTACTTTTTTTTTAAGATTTTATTTATTTATTTGACAGAGAGACAGACAGCGAGAGAGGGAACACAAGCAGGAGTAGTAGAGGGAGCCAAAGGCAGACGCTTAACGACTGAACCATCTAGGAGCCCCAATTCAAACATTCTTTAATCTGAACTCAATGTACTACGAGAAATTTTTGCAACTACTAGTTTTCCTATCTATAATTGTTCTATTTCCAATCCAATTTCCTGCAATCAAATTAATTTTCCAGAAACAAAGTATGATTTTAATACTTCCTTGCTCAAAATCCATCAGTGATTCTCCATTTTCCTCTACTTGCTGTAGGGATCTCGCATAGTCTGGCTCCAAATATCGCCTTTTCTAAATCACTTTTCCCTGCTATTTTTATCTTTATATATCTTACACTCAGCAAATATCACATTATTCATTATTTCCCATCCACTATCCCCCTATGCTTCCAGGCTTGATTGCCTTTTTTGTTTGTTTGTTTGTTTGTTTGTTTGTTTGTTTAAATAGGGTTACATCTTTCTTAGAAGATCTTCCCTAAAAACTCTTGGAAAGAATTGTGTTATTTTCTTCATAAAATCATTCCTAAACTTCCTCTCTCTTGAACTCCTGCCTGGACATCCAAGGTGTTTTACCTATAGCACTCTCAGGGCATGGATGGTATTTTACATTGACCTGTCATCCTTAAAATACCTGTAGGTGTTTAATGAACTCATTTGAATGACTGCTGAATGTAACATCTATCTTCACATGAATGAAGGTATTAACTTTTGAAGCTACCACTCCAAGATCATAAGGAGTGTTGACTAGAAGGGGGATTACCATATACCACACTGTACTTTCCTTTCACCTGGACTATTTGTCAATCATTAAATCAATCTATCATGTCCATACATATGTACATATATACACTACTACATATATAGTATCTGCATGTATATATGTACATACACAAACAAATACACACATATTACAGTGTAAAAGAATCTTGAAAGCACTATGGTATCTAAAAAGAATGCTAGACTAGAAATCAGGGTATCTGGGTTTTATTTTATTTAATAATTTTGTTTTCCATTAAATAATTGTAATAAGCTAAGTCAAGTCACTAAAGGCCTCTGAAATTCATTTTGTTAATCTATGTGGAATGAAGTATATTAGGCATCAGGGAAGAAACTATAGTAATATAAAAAGACAAGACACAGGTTACTCCATTAGCAAAGAGTGTTACTGATTTACTGTGTTCTAATGCTCAGCACAAAGCTAAGGTTGTCTTTTCTCTTCTCTCAGATTATACAGTATGCTGAACTGTTCTATAATTATTTGTTTTTGAAAAACATGGTTATGTTTATTTAACTCTATGTATAGAAGGATACTCTCCATCCTCTATTAATTTAAGAAACTGATGTTTAAGTAAGTTTCACTTACTTGTGCAGCATAAGGAATAACATGGAGGACATTAGGAGAAGGAAAGAAAAAGTGAATTGGGGGAATTCGGAAGGGGAGACGAAGCATGAGAGACTGTGGACTCTGAGAAACAAACTGAGGGTTTTGGAGGGGAGGGGGGTGAGGGTCGGGGATAGGTGATCCTGGTGTGGGTGTTAATTAAGGAGGGAATGTATTGCATGGAGCACTGGGTGTGGTGCATAAACAATGAATCTTGGAACACTAGAAAAATAAAATTAAATTAAAACAAAGAAAGAAAAAGAAACTGATGCTCAATTTATGCGATTAGACTGCTGTTCACAAAATCAACTTATGATGAATAGGTAACAGCTTGCACAAATAGAGGAAAATAATGTATTTCAATATATTTTTTCATGCATTCTCACTTGAGGTGTACTTGAAACAATTTCCTGTGGGAGGAAAGTTTAGACAGTTTATCATAGTCTCTCAATTAACAAAAGAACTTTATTGTGGGAATACAGAATAAATGTGTTAATATTGATTAATAATTGATCAATATTGATTAATAATTAATCAATATTAGCTTTTAAATTAATCAGTATTAATAAATTAGATTTAATAATTTATCAGATTTAATAAATTACATGTGAAAATAAATAATAAATTTTATTGATTTATTTGATGATTGTTAATATAATAAATAAATAAACTAAATGTTAAACCAAATATACCGCCTAGACAACTAAGATAGTGCCTATACACAACATTAAAGTAGAATATGAAAATTAGCAAAAATGACTATATGTTGGTTTAGAGCATCTATTTAAATTAATTATAATATTCAAATCTAAATGGCTCAAATCAGAGTTCTTTATAAAGACTGAGTGCAGTCCTATCTTCAGACATCTGAACAGGAGCTTCACCAGGGATAAGTCCACTTCAGTAGCAACTCTGCCCACTTACGGACAAGACACTGTAGTTGTCACAGTTGCATCTGGGAAGATAGCTAAGGACTCTAGGAAAAATGCAGTGTCATTGGCATTCTTTACACATTCACAAATTTAAAAAAAGAGTCCTATGAGATTCCAGAGTGCCAGACAGGGAAATAAAAGAAAAGCACATAATTGCCAGTCTATTGTTTCACCTGTATTCAAACCTATAAGAAAAATAATCCTTAGATCATATTATGCAGACTCTGGAAGTCTTATACCATAGCAATAAACTATAATTTACGTTCTAATTCTTTATCTATACAAGGTGAAAGATCTGTACTCTGAAAACTTTAGTACTGATGAAAGAAACTGAAGACAACACAAACAAATGAAAAGATATCCCATGCTCATGGATTGGAAGAACTAATATTGCTAAATGTTCATACTACCCAAAGAAATCTATAGATTTATATAATCCCTATCAAAATACCAACAGCATCATTCACAGAACTAGAACAAATAATCCTAAAATTTGTATGGAACCACAAAAGACCCCAAATACCCAAAGCAATCCTAAAACGGAAGAACAAAACTGGAGATATCAGAATCCCTGATTTCAAAAATACACTACAAAGCTGCAGAAATCAAAACAGTATGGTAAGGCACAAAAACATACATACAGATCAATGGAGCAGAACAGACAGCCCAGAAATAAACCCATGATTACATGGTCAATTAATCTTTTACAAAGCAGGAAAGAATATAATAGGAAAAAGACAGTCTCTTCAACAAATTATGTTGGGAAAACTGGACACCTACATGCAAAAGAATGAAACTGGAACAGTTCCTCAGACCATACACAAAAATAAACTCAAAATGGATTAAAGACCTAAATGTGAGACTTGAAACCATAAAAATCCTAGAAGAGAGGACATAATTTCTCTGTCAACAGCCATAGCAACATTTTCCTAGATATGTTTCCTGAGGCAAGGGAAATAACAGCAAAAATAAATGATTGGGTCCACATCAAAATAAAAAGCTTCTGCACAGCAAAGGAAACAAACAAAAAACTAAAAGGCAACCACTGAATGAACGAAGATATTTGCAAATGATATATTTGATAAAGGTTAGTTTCCAAAATATATAAAGAACTGATATAATTCAACACCCAAAAACCAAATAACCCAATTAAAACATGGACAGAAGATACAAACAGACATTTCTCGAAAGTCATGGGGATGGCCAACAGACACAGGAAACAGTGTTCAACATCACTCATCCTCAGGGAAATGCAAATCAAAACCACAATGAGGTATTACCTCACACCTCTCAGAATGCCTAGAATCAAAAACACAAGAAACAATACGTGTTGGCAAGAATATAGAGAATGCACTGTTGGTAAAAATGCAAACTGGTGCAGCCACTGTGGAAAACAGAATGGAGTTTCCTCAAAAAATTAAAAATAGAATTACCAAATGAGCCAGTAATTGCACTATTGGGTCCATTTATCCAAAGAATACAAAAAGACTAATTCAAAAAGATATATGCAACCCATGTATAATGAAGCATTATTTACAACAGCCAAATTATGGAAGCAGCCCAACTGTCCATCAATAGATCAATGGATAAAGAAGATGTGGTGCATATACACAATGTAATATGACTCAACCATAAAAAAGAATAAAACCTTGCCATTTGCAACAACATGGATGGAGCTAGAGAATGTAATGTTTAATGAAATAAGTTGGAGAAAGACAAATACCATAGGATTCCACTTATATGTGGAATTTAAGAAACAAATGAACCAAAAAAAAAAAAAAAAAAGAGACAAACCAAAAACCAGATGCTTAATTACAGAGAATGAACTGATGGTTACCAGAAGAGAGGTGGGTAGGGGGATGGGTGAAAGAGGTGATGAGGATTAGAGTGCATTTATCATGATGAGTGCTGAGAAAGGCATAGAATTGTTGAACCACTACATTGTATATCTGAAACGAATATAACACTGCATGTTAACTATAATGGAATTAAATTTTTAAAAAATAAATCCTTTATCTTTGCTATTTATATTCTTAATTCCATTTTCCAATTTGTCTTACAGCATTATCTTTTTCTCCCCCCCAGTGCAGTAATTGGGAAGACAGAGTTATAACAAACTTTTTTTTCTCCCCCCCAGTGCAGTAATTGGGAAGACAGAGTTATAACAAACTTTTAGAATAGATACCTCCCATAAGATCTACAACTATGTTGGATCGAACATAAGTATTTGTTAACTAAATAAGAACAATACAAGGTCAAAATTACTCCCAATCCAGGCCTTGATCTAAAATTATCTTCACTATTAATATAATTTTTAATATGTTTTTATAGTTACTATGCTGGATGACCTCTAAACATTATACACACACCGTGTCATATTATTCACCAAGTTATTCCTCAATGTGATGCTAGCACACAGAAGAGGGAGCACAGGAATCTCAGGGTTGGGAGACTCAGAGTTCTAGTCTAACCTTTTTTCCCATGAATGTATTATCTTTACAACATTACACTAAAAATCATCTGTTCTCTCTTCTAATGTCGACCGTGAATTACTAGGTCATGCTTTATTTAATTTTCCTCTCTCTAACTTCTACTTGTTAGATCCATTCAAAACAGGTCTAATCCAAGTTCTATGCAACCACTTTTTCAAGCATTTGGCTTTCCCATTTCTAGAAGAAGAAACAGAGGGCTACTCGGTATCCAAATTTTACTCTAAATAAAAGGCTGCAAATTAATAGTAAGAGTCAGTAACAAACTCACTCTACTCTTTGGAAAATTAATAAATAGACAAAATGAGCTCTCCAGAAAATTGTGCCAAGTTCCCCAGTATTCACACACCCTAGTAAACAGGGTAAAAGAGACTCTAAGGAGACCCGAAGAAGAAAGGGAAAAGAAGCTAAACTCTGATATTTAGATAAGATCACTTTCTCAGAAGGCCTCCCAGGTTTTTGGACCAGAAGCACTTAAGCCAAATATCTGCTCAGTCTCCTTAGAGGTATCAGAGACAGCCTGGCAGGTCTACCAGAGGGCCCCGAAAGGCACAGTACAGTATTTCTGTACTGTGAAGTGTACAGAGCCATTAAAAGTTAATCACACGACTTTGACATGATTAAAAAAAAGTAGAGGAATTAAACAGTTGGAGAGATTACTTGTTAACCTGTGGTAAAACAGTATCAAGGTGAGTCATAGACAAGTTACCCATAAAGACATTAGCATTTGGTAGTCTTCGGTTAGTGCTAGTTTTTCACAAAAAGCAGGTCAAATGTTATATAACGTAATTAAAGGAATTCATCAAATCAGACGAAAGGTCAGTGGACATTCCTCATGACTTTCTGCAGTTCTCATCAGTAATACAATTGTGCCAGTTCTGGCAAACTTGCCTCAAGGGCATAAAATAGGTGTGATTAGGTCTAATCATAGCTGTATTAGTTGCAGTAGCCTGGGGCCATGAACTAGCATCTGGGCTGAAATAGCACTGGAGTGTGGAGCATTACGACTGAAACTCAACATGCTATAAAACTCATGCTCATTAGACTCAGACCCTGCCCTACACCTGGGAGCCAGGTTCCACCAGGAAGGTAAAGAGATAAACAAAAAACACTGGAAGGATCCCCACGGGCCACTGTTAAAGGAAAGGGAAACCCTAAAGAAAGAGCGCAATTAAATGTCCCCTCAGGAACTGACATTTCTTATTTCCTTTACCACCTATGAGGTAGCAAATCAACACTGTTCCTTTTAACAATGAAATAACTAATGTCTCTTGTACATATTATAGAAGAATTTTTAAGTTTTAATCATAATAATATCTACACATAAGATTTAACATTACCTGTTATAAATATTATAGCTGGTATCTATTAAGTGCTTACTACATGTAGACTATGTTGTTATTTACTACGTATAGAGGTTGATGATTTTAAGATAATCTGGAATAATTCAATTCCTGAAATAAAAAACTCTTCTAGGCTTATAACAGTTAATGAAAAAATATCTGTGATCTAGAATCTAACATATAAACACTTGAGATTTACTTTCATAATCTTTCCCTTTCTCTTTCCAACATACCAGTTAATATCATGAAAGCATCAAGTTACCTGCAATGTTTGAATCATAAATAAAAGTATACTGAAGCCATTTAATTTAAAAAATGGAGACTTATAAGGAGTAGAGATCACAAACACCAACACTACAGAATGGACAACTCCATTCCGCTAAGGAAGAAAACAAAAAGACGAGAAATCAGAGGTGTGGCACAGAGAATAGGAAAATGGTAATGTGCTCAATTTGCCATGACCAATATTTCAATTCCTTAGGGAGAAAAAAAGTTTAATTTAAAAAATTATAGTAGAAAACATATATTACCTTCTAAGAAGGTAATATATATCGTCAAAAGACACCAGTAAAAGAGTAAAAAGGCAAGCTAAAACCTCAGAAAAAATGTTTGTGATACATACATCCTGTAAAGGACTCCTAATCACAAGAGTCGCTCTCAAAGTGTCACCTGCAGAGGCCTGAGGGACCTTTGGACCCCTCTCAAGGTGTCCACCTTGACATAAACATATGTCAGTTTCATTTAAGAATGAACTTAATAATGCAGTAAAAGTTATTAATTTTATTAAATCTCAACTCTTCAGTAGATCTTTCTGATATTCTGTGAGACAAACTGGGAAGTATGCCTACAACATTTATGCTGCATAGCAAAGTATGATAACTGTCTCAAGGAAATGCATTTGTGTCATTGTTTGGGTTGCAAGCTGAACTAGCCCAGTCTTCATGGAACGCCCTTTTCACTTGAAAGATAGCTGACAGACAAATTACGGTTATTCATGCTTGGGTTTTGGTAGGCATTTTCTTCGAGATGATTGAAATGAGCCTGCCACTTTAAAGAGAACAACTGACAGTTAGTTGCCAGTGACACAAGTCAAGCTTAGAAGCAAAATTTCCAATTTTAGAAAACTAGTATCTGCCACCATGATATAGCTTCCCAATACTTAAAAGACTGTTTAAATGAGACTGGTGGAATATTACTGAGTGCGGGATGGGCTTTTTGATACTAAAAAGTGTCAACATTGGGAAGAGCTGCATAACTAGGTGAGATGATATATCCGTGATACTACAAAATCACAGACAGGTAAAAGATCTATTTAAAAACAAAATCGATTGGGACGCCTGGGTGGCTCAGTTGGTTAAGCAGCTGCCTTCGGCTCAGGTCATGATCCCAGCATCCTGGGATCGAGTCCCACATCGGGCTCCTTGCTCCGCAGGGAGCCTGCTTCTCCCTCTGACTCTGCCTTCCACTCTGTCTGCCTGTGCTCACTCTCACTCTCTCTCTTACAAATAAATAAATAAAATCTTAAAAAATAATAATAATAAAAAAATAATAAAATAAATAAAAACAAAATCGATTAATGAACTTCAAGGTAACAGACTATGAAAAATTCATTGATAAGGCTTCAGATTCTATATTACAACTAACCTTTACAAAACTATCAGGTGTCAAGTATTGCTGTAATATCTAAGAATATGAACAATAATCCGAAAAACCTCCTTTATCCAACATATCTGCAAGGCCAGATTTTCTCATATACTTTAAACAAAACAACTTATCACAACAGACTGATACAGAAGCAGATTTGAAATATCTGACATTCTTCTATGAAGCCAGACATTAAAGTTGTATAAACTATAAAATAATGCCATTTCTCTCACTAAATTTGTTTTGTTTTGGAACCCAGAGCTAGTTTTTTTGAAAAACATATTATTCAGGTTAACAGATAATGAGTATATTATTGTTATTTTAAAATTACTCAGTCTCAATTTCAAATATGATAAATATTGATGGCTTTGAAATCCTCAGTAACTTTTACTTTTTTTTTTTTTTTTTAGAGAAAGGTTGGGGATGAGGAGGGAAAGAGGGACAATGAGAGGGAGAATCCACACTGGGCGTGAAGCCTGATATAGGACTCCATCTCATGACCCTGAGGTCATGACCTGAGCTAAAATCAAGAGGCTGAAGCTTAACTAAGCCACCCAGAGCCATCGAAAGCCATCAAAAACTTTTAATAATGTAAAGAGTCTGAAGACTGAGAAGTTTGAGTTTCACTATATTAGCTTCCTATTTGCTCTTATAGCAAATAACCAAAAATTTAGTGGCTTAAAACAATACAGATTTATTATCTTACAGTTCTGGGGGTTCGATGTCCAAAATAGGTCTTATTAAAATGAAAGCAACATTCCTTCTGAAGGGTCCAGGAAGGGGAAAACCTGCTCCTTGCTTTTTTCAACTTCTAGAGGCTTCTCACATTCCTTGGCTCCTGGCTACATCACTCTGACTTTTGTTTCTGTCATTACAGAAATGACCATTGAGATTATATTGATGAATCTATATTACTTTTATATGCAATGGATATACCTCACTATTGTAATACTGAGCCTAAGAAATGACACAAAAGAGTATATACTCTATCATTCCACCAACTGGCAAACCAAGCTATGGTATTAAAAGTATAGATAGGGGCATCTGGGTTGCTCAGTCAGTTAAGCATCTGCCTTTGGCTCAGGTCATGATCCCCGGGGCCTGGGATCCAGCAAGTTGGGCTCGCTGCTCAATGGAGAGCTTGGTTCTCCCTCTCCCTCTCCCCATGTTTGTGCGCTCCCTCTTTCTCTCTCTTTCACTCTCTCCCAAATAAATAAAATCTTTTAAAAAAGAAAATAAATAAAAGTATGGGTAACGATTACCTTCAGGAAGAAAGGGACAGATTTGATGGGGGAAAGGCTAAAAAGGTCTTCTGGGAAACTGATGATGTTCTGTTTCTTGATCTGCATGCTGAAAACACAAGACTATCTATTTTGTGAACATTCTTTAAACTATATGTAATTTGTTTATTTTTCTATGTTTGTTATTCTTCAATTCAAAAACAAATAGCAGGGCACCTGGGTGGCTCAGTTGGCTAAAGGTCTACCTTCGGGTCAGGTCATTATCTCAGGGTCCTGGGATGGAGCCGCACATTGGGCTCCCTGCTCAACAGGAAGTCTGCCTCTCACTCTCCCTCTGTGCTCACTCTCTCTCTCAAATTAAAAAAAAAAATCTTTAAAAAATATAGAAAAAATAAAATATAAAAACAAACAACAAGTGAAGTGATTCCCTTTTCTAAAAGATAAACTATTTAAAAAAAGAATACATTTTTCCAGGGGCCTCTTAACTAAAAAAATGAGACACAGGGGTCACATACCCGTTTTACAACAGAGAAATATAGACATGACCAACATGACACCAAAAATGTAATTCTAAAGAAAATCCTCAAATTGTATACAGCTCTAGTCAGACACTAGGTTCACATGTAGGAAAAAACAGGCACAGAAGAAAATTATCTTTAAAAGGAGTTTAGTTCGACTGCTTGAAATTGTAGAATTAGGATCTGTCTATTGAAAGACAGCTTCCTTATGAGTTCAGCTCAGGTCATGATCTCAAAGGTCTTCCTATGGAGCCCTGACCTGGGAGCCTGCTTGAAATTCTTCCCCTCCCTCCCTCTGCCCCTCCCCCTAATTGCACACACCCTCTCTCTCAAAACAGCTTTCTGTCTTCAGGTCCTTGTCACCTCTTGATCCTAGCACTACCTTCCAAAGGAGTTCTCAAGATACACATCGATTAAAGGAAACTTAAAATAAAAATAATAAACAGCACCTACCAAAACAGAACAAAATAAACATATACAAACACAGAACTTAAAACTTCCTTGCTTTGTTACTTTGACAACCACTCTAAGTATTGACAAAATTCTCCATCCTGGAACAGTTAAAGATAGTAAATCATTTATTTTCAGAAATACTGTAAAGGCAATCAGATCATCCTAAATGAAATACAATTAACAAGTGTATATTCTAAACAGAAACTCTTTTTAAAAATAGAATGTATTCGGAGCGCCTGGGTGGCTTGCACCTGGATGGCTCAGTGGGTTAAAGCCTCTGCCTTCTGCTCAGGTCGAGATCCCAGGGTCCTGGGATGGAGCCCGGCATCAGGCTCTCTGCTCAGCAGGGAGCCTGCTTCCCTTCCTCTTTTTCTGCCTGCCTCTCTGCCTACTTGTGATCTCTGTCAAATAAATAAAGTACACTCTTAAAAAAAAAAGTCGTAACAGGGTCTGGACCTCATCTAGTCAGGGAGCTAAAGCAACAAGCCTGCAGTTGCTAATGCAAAGTAGGAGGGGTCCCCAGGGGCAAGTATGCACTGTGTCTGATTTCCAATAATGTCTGTTATTTGTTTGGAGAAGTTCAAGTACTTACTAAACCATATTAAAACTGTGGCTATAAACCACTATGAAAGTATTACAGAACAGTGGCATGTACCAGATTCCTGTTCAGTGAACTGTGAACTCCTCACCCCACAACATGTGCACTGAATGTGCTCAAGTATTTTGGCACCAATCCTCAGGCTCAAATTTGCCATCTTGTCAAAGAAGTAAAAATGTAATTTAGAATGACCTAACTGCCATATTCCCAAGTAGAAGTATTTTCTTCCTTGTGAACTTGAATACCTTTTCAGTGTTTTCCCAACTTAACTCTCAATGAAACAGAACTATAAAGCCAAGTAAATTTATACGAATGAGTTATAATAGAAAAGATGTCCTGTGATGGCAAGCAATCATCTGAGTTGGAAGTCACTGTTCCATGTTCCATGTTCCTGCTAGGCACATCCAATCTCATCATGACATTTACTGGATACTCAGGGCTGGGAGATATATTAAAAAGTCTAAGACATTTTCCTGCAAAGAACTTGTAACCTGAGAGATGATAAAGGGAATGTATTTTTTAAAAATCCCAAAACCAATCATTTCAGATAACATATCTTAAGTTTTAAGTGAAGAATGGAGCCAATACAATCTATAGGAGTTTACAAGAAAGTCAAACCCTTGGGATATGACTTGTGGGGAAGAGGGACACTAGTCCAGAAAGACTTCATTGGGAAAAGAGGCCTTGAATTGCATTTTCAAGGAAAGAAAGACTTGAAAGTGAGAGGAGAAGTCCTTCCAAGGAGAAATTCATGAACAAAAGTCTACAGCTATACATTGGGGAGGGTATGGGCTATGGTGAGTGCTATGAAGTGTGTAAGCCTGACAATTCACACACCTGTCCACCTGGGGCAAATAATACATTATATGTTAATAAAAATAATTAAAAAAAATAGTAAAATGCCCACTTAAAATAAAAAAAAGTCGAGGCGCCTGGGTGGCTCAGTTGGTTAAGCAACTGCCTTCAGCTCAGGTCATGATCCTGGAGTCCTGGGATCGAGTCCCACATCGGGCTCCCTGCTTGGCAGGGAGTCTGCTTCTCCCACTGACCTCTCTCCTCTCATGCTCTCTCTCTCTCTCTCAAATAAATAAATAAAATCTTTAAAAAAAATAAAGTACTTGGCTAAAGTCAAGGGTTTATGTGGAGGAATTACAGGAAATACATGTAATATGAATAAGAACTACCCTAGAAAAAGAACAAATCATTGAAAATTTCTGAGCAAAGGGCATGACAGACACACCAGTGTTTATGAAATACACATCCAAACATAAACCAGCATAAAGAGAAACTCTATTACGTTCTTCCTCTAATGACCACATACCCTCAGTTGTCCTCAGTAGTGACTTATTACTTCTGATCTAATCTTCATCATGCTTTGCCAGTGCCCTTGCCTAGAACTTTGCTAGGATACCTCAGTTCAACAGAACCCCTACAAATTCCAAATCTCCACCTTTTTTAGTCTTTGAAATTTTAGGGAAAAAGCAACTAGTTACTGTAGCAAAAAGACCCTGGGCTTCAGCAGGAGAGGCCTCAACCTAAATCTCTATTCCACCCTATATTGACTTGGGTGATCTTGGCCAGTAATTTGCCTATCTATGCCTAAATTCAGTCTGTAAAAGAGGATTGCTCTAAAGAATGAAATGAGCTAGGGGCACCTGGGTGGCTCAGTGGGTTAAGCCGCTGCCTTAGGCTCAGGTCATGATCTCAGGGTCCTGGGATGGAGTCCCGGCATCAGGCTCTCTGCTCAGCAGGGAGCCCGCTTCCCTCTCTCTCTCTCTCTGCCTGCCTCTCCACCTACTTGTGATTTCTCTCTGTCAAATAAATAAATAAAATCTTTAAAAAAAAAAAAAAGAATGAAATGAGCTAAATGAAGAAGACTGAAATCTTTCAGTATTGCAATTTATGAGCAAAGGGAAGTCTGACCTGGAAGAAGTCCCCCAAAGATCTAAACATTTCTTTCTTTCTTTCTTTCTCTCTTTCTTTCTTTTAAAGATTTTATTTATTTGTCAGAGAGAGAGTGTACAAGCAGGCAGAGGTGGAAAGAGAAGCAGGCTCCCTGCCAAGTAAGGAGCCCCATGAGGGACTCGATCCCAGGACCCTGTGATCATGACCTGAGCCCAAGGCAGTGGCTTATCCCAGTGAGCCACCCAGGCATCACTAAACATTTCTTAATAAAGCAAACAATATAATATGTTTTAAATGCCAATTAACAAAAAAATGATAAAATGGCCATTTTGTAAAGATTAGGAAGCTACACCACAATTATTTACATTTCTATATTTCTTATTGAACATTGTTCCCACTAACATGTTTTTAGAATTTTTACATACTTGTAATCATTTTCGTTAAATTTTCATACTGCTTTTATCATTTAACGTTATGTTATAAATACTCTGCAGTGCAGTTTATTAATATTCATAAAATGAGCTTTAACAAATGCATAATAGTTCCTTGATCAATAGTGTATAGTTTATATAGTCATTTACCTGTATTATAGTTATGGTTGTTTTTAATTATTTGATCCTATAAGCAATGTTGAAATAATTGTTTTGTCCTCAGAGGATACCGAGCTTCCCACTACCTCCAGAACCAATGCAAAAGACTCAGAGAAGTCTCTTCCCATTTGAAAAAGGTATCTGAGACATTAATATCTGAGACAGTAAAGTGAGAGAGAGATTAAAGACAGAGTGATATCCGACATGTTCCCACCGGTACCTCTGATTCTTTTTTTTTTTTTTTAAAGATTTTATTTATTTACTTGACAGAGAGAGATCACAAGTAGGCAGAGAGGCAGGCAGAGAGAGAGGAGGAAGCAGGCTCCCCACTAAGCAGAGACCCGGATGCGGGACTCGATCCCAGGACCCCGAGATCATGACCTGAGCCGAAGGCAGTGGCTTAACCCACTGAGCCACCCAGGTGTCCCGGTACCTCTGATTCTAACTAGTGTATTAGATATGGAGAGCTGGAGCACTTAGTAGTCCTTGAAGCACGAGATTCTCCTCCTTTTCTACCTTATCTCAGCACCAAAAGCAAGATCAGAAGCAGATGCCTCTTGGTATTTGGAATCAAACATTGTTAATCTTTTATTCAGTAATTATGAGAGCAAGAGACCAATATTGAAGAGTTAAAGGACTACTGGCGGGGTACTACCAGATAGATTGGCTGGGGCTGTGGGTAATGGTTTTCGGGAGGACAAGTGCTACCTAACAGCTCAACACACAAAGATGTCTCTACAGAAATATAAACTCCTAAAGGATGTAAGTCACTAATTAAACTCACAACCCCAATACCACAGCAGAGAGCAAATCTGTTGATTTCAAAATACTCTATGTAGCGCCAATGACCAAAATCTTAACAGCACAGAAACAGGGAACATTGATTTCTCAGTAGGCCAAGAAATCATCTGCAAATCTATAATTTGCTGCATCAGAGGGGAGAAAACATCAAAAAAGAAAAAAAATCTTTAGACACTAGCTCTACCTATGTAGTTATTCTGAAGAAAAACTTGGCTGATATCCCGAAGGCTCTGATGCCTTGGGTTCCTTGAGAATACCCAAAACTTCCTGAAGGGTCTGTCTCATTTTATTGCACTTCACTTTCCTTTATGCAGACATACTGGTTTCTTGGTAAATTGCATGTTCAAGGCCGTGGAGGAAGTAACTGAAGATCTGGTGGAAATAGCAAAAGAACTAGAATGAGAAGTGAAGCCTGAAGATGGGATTGAATTATTGGGATCTCATGATAAAACTTGAACAAATGAGTCATTTCTTACAGGTGCATGAAGAAAGTGATTTCTTGAGATGGAACCTACTCTTGGTGAAGACGCTGTGAAGACTGTTGAAATGACAACAAATCACTCAGTAGAACATTACATAAACGGAGTGGATAAAGCAGTGACAGGATTGGAGAGGATTGATCCCAATCTTGAAAGAGGTCCTGCTGTGGGCAAAATGTTATCAAAGAGCATCATATGCTACAGAGAAATTATTCTTGAGAAAGAAAGACAATCAACGCAGCAAACTTCATCGTCTTACTTGTAAAACCTTGCCACAGCCACCCTGACCTTCAGAAACCTTCACCCTGATCTGTCATCATCATCAAGACAGGACCCTCCACCAGCAAAAAGATTATAACTCATTAAAAGTTCAAAGATGATGGTAAGCACTTTTTAGCAATAAAACATTTTTCAAATAAGTTATGTATATTGGCATCTTAAACATAATGTTACTGTATACTTAATAGATTATAGTATAGTGTAAACATAACCTACATACACTGGGGAAACCAAAAAAAATTATTTGACTTGCTTAATTGCGATATTTGATTTATTGCTGTGGTCTGGAACCCAACCCACAATATCTCCAAGGCACCCCTATATTTTGTTCAAGAGAAAACTATAGGGATTAGGATGATTTAGAGAAGTGTTATTACCATTAGATGAGAGAATTTCCACATGAGATGTCAGCTAAGGGAACGAGGTGAGGTTAGAAACAGGCAACCTATTTTTAAGATTAAAATTCTGTCACTTGAAAAACAGTAATTTTTTTAACTGGATAAGTTTAAGGGAATATGGAAGGAGAAGTACCCAACTGGAATTTTAACCCAAACTAACTTTAGGTCTTTATATCAGAATAATACTTTGTGAGTTTGCTTTTTAATAATTAAGTGATTACTTTTAATGATATACATGATCCAGAAATGGCTCCCAATCCCTAGGTAAGAATTCACTTAATTTTATTATTCAGAAGAAGTAAACTTATCTTGCCCTTTTTCATGGAAGGTTCTGTGCCACACACACACAGACAGAGATGATTCAAGCAAGGTCTCTATCTATCCACAGTTTGTAGCTAGAAATCAATCAGTAGGCACAGTGGTATAATGGAAAATTTTTTAAAGCAAGGAAATCTGTTTAAATCCTGACCCAGCCACCTATTTGTTGTATCTCTTACAAGTTACATAACTTCCTTGAGTTCATGTTCTCATTACTAAAATATACTACTGCTCATCTGACTGAGGTATCCTGAGTCCTCTTAGTTGGGATGACATGTAACACAAGTAAAACATCTAGAACACAGTAGGTACTTCTAAATTACCACATTTCCCTTTCCAGACATAACCACACATATCAGTAACACATCCCACCCAAGGCAGGATTTGATTAGTGCCATATAATAAGTACTACAAAAAAGAAAGATGTCACCTCTGGTTAGGAGAACTGGAGAAGACTTAGGGAAGGTGTGGGATTTGAAATGATCCTTGAAGGATGGGTGAGAGTTCAACACAAATAGTTAAAGTAGACAAAAGGGTTTCACAACACCAAAGGCAGAAAGCAGTTAAGACTTTTGTTTGTCTAACATGAAGTATATGATTTTCCCACCAGTAGAGTTTTGACCTTTCTTGCAAATCTATACTGTAAGCAATTTGGGGATTTTTCCTTTTTTTGGTCTACTTTGAGCTGCCTTTGCTACCTAAACACTATAACCTCTCAGTGTTGAGCAGGTTGATTGTATTATCCAGAATCAAAGTTAGAGGTAACACCCAGCCCTAAATCCTCAGTATTGCTTCCACAAATGCCATGCTTCTGTGTAGCCTCGTGTAGAGAGTTTCTTTCTGAAGGTGACAAAGAGCATTACTTCAGTTTGGAAGGAATATGTTGGGCAAAGAGAAAATTGAGACACAGATGAAATGGAGGTCATATGAATGGAAAGTCTTGATGGTCACAGAGAAGATTTTATACTTAATGGGAGGCATTGACACTTTGTAAGTACCAGAATCATTTGGTTAGTCCTGAAATGACAGCAGTTCACAGATTTAAATGCAGTGCTAAGAGAAATGCGTAGAAAGAATTTCAGGAACTTAAATATAGAAAATGACTTTCCCTTAAAGATGGCCCATCACGTAACTGCCCGAGAAGGAAGGCCAAGGACAGGTATCACTGTACTTTTAGACCAAGACGCTAAGGCAAACCAAAATGGGTTAAAAGAGATCTTGATCCAGGTCATATAAATTAATATTAATAGCAGACAGAGAAAACAAAGTCAGGATTCCCTCCTCTGGGCCCGTTACTTGAGACAGCATTTCCTCTCTCTCATGCATTTCTGAAAGATAATTATTAGGATAACAAGGATAAATTCTCAAAAGTATGCTATGATGCTGAGCAGGCAAAATGGGTAGCTGTGGATGCAACACTGTCAGAAAACTGGGGTTGTGAACCAGCTTGTGGACTTACCTCACCTCTTTTTTTTTTTTTTTTAATTTGTACCATTTATTTTTTAAAATAAACTTGTCGTTTTGGTATAATTTTAAATTTACAGGGAAGTTGTGAAGATGGTACAGAAGGTATATCCCACTTCTTAAAGGACAAGGCAACACTTTAGAATTCGAACTCTGGAAAACCTTATTATTACAATCATTTCTGGGTGCCTCGTAAACACAGGGAGGCCACCTTGGTCATCAAAACTTCAAGAGGAAATTAGCTGCAAACTTCAATAATTTTCCCCCTGACCATTCAGTCAGTGTTCAGTGAAATATAATCTAGAACATCCACCATTCACACACACTTTCTCTCTCTCTCTCTCACATACACACTCCCACACACTGCCTTGTCCCTTTCGTTATGTTGCTAGTGTGGTGACAAAACCTCCTGAGAACTGAGAAAACCTGGGGATTTCAAAATATAATGTAACAAGGGTTTTTCTTTACAGTTCTTGCCATATATGTATTTCCTATTATTCAATCTCCCTTTGACAAGAAAGTCCCTCTTGTTAGGGAATTAAAATATGGAAAGAAATATTCATATTAATTCATTTAATCAAAAAACAAAAGATTTGTTTTTGTTTTTTTCTCAGAATTAGCTCCTTCCTCTCTCATCTTTCACCATTAGTGCACAAGAGCAAATCTCAGACACATATCTCTTTGCATAATCCATTTTACCACTACGAGCTTCCATGAAGACACTATCTAGCATGCCAGGGAACACAAACACAAAGGCTGGGCAGTCTCTTTTGCTAACTGTAAAAACCAGAAGGAGGTACAGTTTTTAGAAGCCATACCAATTTGTTTTAGAGAATCGGTTGGTGAATATAAATGCTTTTTGAAACAGTGGCTTCAGCAAGAAACTCTCTATACTAGGCTACACAGAAACATGGCATTTGTGGAAGCAATACTGAGGATTTAGGGCTGCGAGCTACCTCTGACTTTGATCAACCTGCTCAAGACCAAGAGGTTATAGCATTTAGGTAGCAAAGGCAGCTCAAAGTAGACCAAAAAAAAAAAAAAAAAAAAAAAAAAAGGAAAAATCCCCAACAAATTTCTTACAGTATAGACCTACAAGAAAGGTCAAAACTCTACTGGTGGGAAAATCATATATTTCATGTTAGACAAACAAAAGTCTCATTAAAAGTACTGCTTCTAAATGGCCAGGACATTAAAGTAAGTATGGGGGGGGGGGACATATGATAGCTATTGTATATATAGGAACCAATGTATTATATGACATGTATAAACAGTCACACTTACTATGATGTCATTTTTTATATTTTAAGAACAGAAAAAAAACAGGGAAGATGAATATAGGGAACACCTGTCCAGCATAACTTCAAATTTGAACTACTATATTTTATTTCCCATGAATTCCAAAATCTGACTCATTCAAGGAACTATACAATGGTCGGGGAAACATTACAACCAAAACACGATGAGCCATTTTCCTTCCACAAAATGAAACACATTTGTAGAAATCTTTCTTCAATAAGGGTTTTTTTTTTTTAAATATACATTAGTTATCAAAGACAGAATACTCTTGGAACAGAGAATAGTAATTCTAAATATCACCTTCCACTATCCCCAGAACTATAAAAGCAGCAAATGTTTCATGAAAGAAAACATTTTTTTAAACAAAGATAAACAAAAAACAAAACAAAACAAAACAAAAAGTTAGACTAGGATAGTTAAATTAGGGAGTATATAATTCTAGAGTTTTACTGTATGTTATATTGATGATTGATGTGTGTGTGTCTCTATTAATAAAAGTGAGATCACAGAGTATAAAATTATTTTACAATCTGCTTTTCCAATCAAGAAATAATTAACATATTTTAAGTTGATAAATATCCATCTCCACTAATTTAATGAATGGCTGAGATCATAATATGTGAATATATAATAAGTTATTGAGCTAACACATCTGTTACTGGCTTTTAACTATTCCCCCACTACACAAAAGACAATACTATGTTGAACACACTTATATTGAATTGTATGATAAACCCGTGATTATTTCATTAAGATTTCTGAAAGTGGGACTAGATTGCAGGGTCAAAGGTAAGCAAATTTTAAGAGATTTTTGAGGCATTCTGAAAAACTGACCACCAAGAAGAATAAACCAATTTACATACCTTCCAGCAATGTAACAGAATACCTATTTGGGGAAATGTTTCTCATACATATTGAATGTTATTTTCTTACTTACTTTTGGCAAGTTTATAGTCAAGAATATCCCACAATATTAATATACATGTCTTATTACCAGAGTTATACATTTTGCTCATGTTATCATTAGTCTTTTATTTTTCTTCTTTTCCGACTGCCTAAAATACCACATCTGCAAATTTTCCCAATAAGTTGTGCAGTCTTCAAACTGAGTTTGAAACAATGGGTTATATTGTTATATATTAGAGATAATAGCCTTTTGGCATACTTGTCAATTTTGCAGTAAGCTTACATTTTATTTTCTTTATCAACTATTGTTAGGTATCTTACAAAACATTTTATGTGGCCAAATTATTAACCTTTTCCTTAATGATTTCACTCTTTGGTGTCATCCTTATAATGGTGACTTATTTTCAGATTACAGAAATATTTGCTAATATTTTTACTGGCTCTCCCATAACTTCTTTCTTTTTAAAAATGGAAACATGTGGGTGGGAGGACGGGGTAACTGGGTGATGGGCATTAAGGAGGGCACGGGATGTAATGAGCACCGATTGTTATACATAACTGACGAATCACTAAACTCTACCCCTGAAACTAATAATACACTACATGTTAACTAGCTTGAGTTTAGATAAAATCTAAAAAAAAAAAAAAATTTAATAAAATGTAAACATGTGGGACGCCTGGGTGGCTCAGTTGGTTGAGCAGCTGCCTTCGGCTCAGGTCATGATCCCAGCATCCTTGAATCGAGTCCCGCATCGGGCTCCTTGCTCGGCAGGGAGC
This sequence comes from Mustela nivalis, assembly GCF_964662115.1. NCBI lineage: Eukaryota > Metazoa > Chordata > Mammalia > Carnivora > Mustelidae > Mustela > Mustela nivalis. The sequence goes on along the minus strand of NC_139027.1, from coordinate 50,882,123 downwards.
CTGCTTCTCCCTCTGCCTCTGTCTGCCTGTGCTCGCTCTCTCTCTCTGATAAATAAATAAAATCTTTAAAAAAAAAATGTAAACATGTATTTGATCTAGAATTTATTTTGATATATGAAAACATCTTTTTATCCAAATTAGCAGATAGTAGTGGCCACAGCAATTGCTAATGCCACCTTCATCATATACGAAATTCTTACAGGTACTTTGAACTATTGCTAGATTTTATGTTCTCTTTCTCTAATCTATCAGTCTGTTCTATTGTGAAAAGGGGGGAAAAAGGTTATTTTTGGTTTATAGTAATATTTCTATACTTGATAGGAAAAAACCACACTCAATTTAGTTTTTCTTATTATTTGGCAAATACTGTCCATTTTTGTCTGCAAATAAATCTTAGAATTATTCTGTTAAAATAATCCACCACCATCAAATTCACTTGTTATTCATGGCAATTAGATTAATTTTGGAAAAATTATTTGCAGTATTAAATATTCTCACTTAAAATGCTACATAATAAAGTCTCTTCTAAATTATTCTGTGACATGTTCTGCACATTAGTCCTACATATAACTTGTTAAGTATATTTACAGAGATTTTATAATACAAAATGAATAGGGTATTTTTTTTGGCAATATATTTTCTATGAGGGTATTGCTAACATAAGAGAAGCTGATTTGTTTTCTAAGTGGACAACCTAACCAACTAAAGTCTTACTGATCTTAAGTACTTTTTAGCTGATTTGGGAGGGGTTACCCAACCACACAGCAATAAGCTATGAATAATGATAACATTTATTTTTTTTAACTGTATTTCATAGAACTTCTAAAGCACTAGTAAGTATCTTCACCACACTTTTGATGTAAATGCAAATAAGTGTTTCCAGTGTTTCACTGTTGCTGAATTTCACATAGATGCTCCTTATCACGTTACTAAAATATTATATTGCTTTAATATTAGCAATTTTTTAAAAATCTGGAGTGCAGGCTGGATATCGTGCCATACCTTTTTAGAATTAAAAAAGCTGATCCTTATCTCTTCTACCTGGTAAGTGATAAATTAGATCAAATGATTTTTAAATATCAAACCATCCTTGCATCTCTAGAATGAATCCTACATGGTAGTGGTAAATTATTTTCTTAAAACACTCAGGAAATGACTTGCTAAAATTTATTTATTGGTTCTTTGTTTGCTCTTTTGTACTACTTTTGTCTTGCTTTGGTGTCAGGGTAAAACTAGATGAAATAACCTAGTTTTCTGCAGGCCAATGCTCCCATCAAGCAGAGTAAGAGGCAGTGAAAAATGAAGAGACACCAGACATTTAGGAAGCAATGAGGACGAAAGGGAATAAAGCTGCAAAGAAGGCAGACCTTTTCAAGGTGACCTGAGCCTCTGCAGCCATCCCTGGAAGGATCTGCCCCATGTACACATAGGAAGAGACTAAGAATCTGTGTTAGGTACAGGCAGAGAGTAGCTCCTGGGCTAAAAAAAAAAAAAAAAAAATCACTGAATTATTGTTGCTTCCATGGGGCTGAAGTGCCAAAATTGGAGCTCTGAGGGCCAGTTACCTTCTCAAGACATTTTCTGAATTCTAAAGCTACACACCTAAGGAAAATAAGGGTCTAAGCCATAATCTCTGAAAAGCCAAGTAAGATTTCCCACAGTCTTAGTGTTTCATAGAAAAAGACTGCCTAATGGGAGGATTCATGAGGCTCTAATGTAGGAGCTAAAGATCTTTAGGGAGTGGTGAACTGACACTGACAATCTCCAACCACTTCTTTCCTATAGGCAATGGCTGATCTGGGTAAGCCTCCTTCTCAAGACATTTGCCAAACTGTAAAATTTAAAAAGGAGGCTGAAGAGATAAGGTTTTTATGAAAAGTGGAAAGTTCCATAGTTCTCTTGGTCCCAAAGAGACGACGATGTGCAGGCTCATTAACAGCTCTGAAGACCCACATCCTTGCAACAGGGGCAAATCAAAGGTACACTCCATCTGCAACCCAGGCCAGCCCCAGGTTAGCCCACGATGGGATTAAGACGATGAGGCTCAAACCACAACCTACCTGCCCATACTACATACTTCTTAATGGAAGGGATAAACCAATTCTGCTGGGAAATGTTACCACCTGGAACCTCGACGTGTTTTAAATGAAATGTTTAGGGGCGCCTGGGTGGCTCAGTGGTTAAGCCGCTGCCTTCGGCTCAGGTCATGATCTCAGGGTCCTGGGATCAAGTCCCGCATCGGGCTCTCTGCTCAGCAGGGAGCCTGCTTCCTCCTCTCTCTCTCTCTGTCTGCCTCTCTGCCTACTTGTGATTTCTCTCTGTCAAATAAATAAATAAAATCTTTAAAAAATAAATAAATAAATAAATAAATAAATGCGATGTTTAACACCAACCAAAAAAATCAAAGGAAAAAATAGGATCATATGACTGATAACTAAGAAAAAAAAATCAGAAACAATCCCACCTACATGTAGGGGAATGACGCTTCACCATTAGTGAAAAGACAACTTTAAAATGACTAATTAATATACTCAAGAAAATAGAGAAAAGATGGACAAATTAGATAAAAAGATAGAGAACTTCGCCAGAGAATTTGAGGTTTAAAAAGAAAAAATTAAATGGAGGGATGCCTGAGTGGCTTAGTCTGTTAAGTGTCTGCCTTTGGCTTAGGTCATGATCCCAGGGTACTGAGATCGAGGCCCACATCAGGCTCCTTACCCAAGGGGGAGCCTGCTTCTCCCTCTGCCTACCACTCCCACTCCTTGCACTCACTCTCTCTCTCTCTCTGACAAATAAATAAAATCTTTTAAAAAAATTAAATGGATATTCTAGGACTAAAAGATATATACCTGGAATTCTAACTCTTAAGTTTTCCTTCTACCATGGCATTCACTATGCGTTTGCATGAATTACTTTAGGTGAAGTTAAGAGGAACAGAAACAGACATAATATAACAGACCATTTTCAAAATAAACAAAATGCAAAAGTCAATAAGAAAATGATGGGCGAAGTCTCTAGATCTCACCAAGGCATGATAATTATAGCATGAGCTTTTATATCCTAAAGAGCTTCCCAGTTAGTTAAAGCCCAAAAAGCATCTTTAACCAAACTAGATTTTTAAGAAAACTTTTTTCTACATGATGGGCAATGTAAGAGCAACTGTCACTTACAGGAAGGTGTGTGAATACCGCAAAAGTGCTTCGTAGAAAGGCAATGAGGTCTACTAGATAATCACTAGCTTTGTTGCCCAAATCTCCAGTCATCCAGTCATAGTCGGCCAGCTGTAGAAACTGGTCGATCTTCTGGTTTAAGTTGGTATAAATTTCTTCTTCAGCTGCATGTCTGGCATCCTGTGAAATACAGAATTTTAAAATCATTCATACTTCCAATATAATCAAAAATTTACACTTGGAGACATTAACAGTTACATCCACTAAGGAACAGAATTGGGAATATTAAGTAATACCACAGTCTCCGTCAATTTTTCTTTTTCAAAAGCATAGTAAAGATTTTTTTATTCTGTATCTGCAAGAAAAGCTAATGCTTAGCTTCACCAAATAGAGAATCTACCTTTACTGCCCTCAACTATCTGCATCCTTTTTTACTTTCCTACATTTTTTCAAAACCATATTCACTCTCAGGGTCTTATTCCTGTTCATCCCTTCCAAGATTCCAAGAACTTCCCTTCCTATAATAACCTCTCTACAGCCCCCACTCTCCTCACTTTGCTTAAAGTAAGTATGCTGAAGTTTCAGCTTCATGCTATAAATATTCCCACTAGCTACTATCCTACCTCTCTCGTGTCTCTGTCATCAAGGACATTCAGATTGGTATATGCCGATGTTTCCTGAAATTTGTTCCAAGGAACACCAGATCTGGAAAAATGCTAACACAACAGCACAAGAGTTCCAAGATCAAGTAAGTTTGAGAAATCCTATTTAAGAGAATCAGGATGTACACTAGCATATAAAAAGCTGTAAGAGAAGTATCATGAAACTAACGTTCCAAGAAAAATATTTTCAGGACAAACAGATCTACCTGAACCAGGGCAATTGAGATTCCAATGTTAACCATCTGTCAACATGGTTTGGTCCACAGTAACCCGTAACTTCATGCTACAACGTGCAATATTTAGTATTCAGTCTGATCTTACTTGATCTCTGTTAAATCCTCTCCTAGAACTCTATTTTCCTTTGGCTTTCACAACATAGTTTTCTCCTGGTTTTACTTTTACTTTTCTGGCCTGTAATGCTCCCAATTTCACTGGGTGATTACATCAACTCCTAGAGTTTACACTATCTCTGTCCAAACCTACCCTTGTTAAAGACCCATATATCTTTTTTATGATATTTATTCTTTTTCTTAGAGAGTGATAGCTCGAGTGGAGGGAGGTGAGGTGGGCAGAGGGAGTGAGAGAGAGAATCTTAAGCTGGCTCCCAACTCAGCATGGAGCCCTACATGGGGCTCAGTCTGAGGAGTCTGAGGTCATGACTTGAACCAAAATCAAGAGTCGGATGCTTAACCAACTGAGCCATCCAGGCGGCTCAAAGACTCTTTAAGTCTGATTATTCCTGGGCATCATGACCCACAGAAACTTTAAACACAGTGACTCCAACACTAGATGGATAATCCCCACTCGTCACCTGCCTAGTTCAGTCCAAGGCAGAGATCTAAACAAGATATTGGATTCATTCTTTCCTTTATACTCAGTCACTGTGTCCTGTAAATTCTAATTCCTAAACTTCTGACTCCAATATTCCTCTCTATTTTCATCATTTTAGTGGCTGCATAATTTGTCCATGTATTTACATACTATAATTATAGGCACTGACTATATTTATAAGAACCATATTCCAATGAGCATTTTTGTGGTTAGTTACCTATTTGTATGATAATCTAATATGCTCCTTGAATTCCCATTCTACTGAGTTTTCTTTTCATTAATAAACATTATTCTTACAGAAAAATTGAGCAGAAAGTACATAGCATTCATGTATTCTGCCCCACATATTCCCCTCCCACTGTTTACCCTATATTAAAACTTCATTAGTCGGGTACATCTGTTACAACTCATGAACAAGCATTGATATTTTATTATTAACTAAAATCTATAGTTTGCATTGGGGTTTGGTCTTAGTGTGAAACAGTTCTATGGGTACCAACAAATGTATAATGTCATATATTCACCATTATAGTATCATAGAAATAGCTTCCCTGTCCTACAAATCCACTCAGTTCTACCTATTCGTTCCTCCTTTGCTCACCCCCTGAATCCTGGCAATGACCAACCTTTTTACTTTCTCCGTAACTTTGCCTTTTCCAAAATGTCATATACCTGGAATCTTACAGTATGTAGTTTTCCAGATTGACTTATTTACTTAGCAATGTACATTTAAACTTCCTCCATATCTTTTGATAGCTTGATAGTCCTTTCCTTTTCATCACTGAATAATACTCCATTGTCTGAATGTATCATAGTTTGTTTATCCGTTCACTTATAGGAGGACATGTTGGTAGTTTCCAAGTTTGGTAATCATAATACATCTGCTCTAAACATTTATGTGTAAGGTTTTGTATGGCTTAAGTTTTCAACTCAATTGGATAATACGAAAGAGCATGACTGACTGGTGGATTGTGTGATAAGACTATCTATGTTTAGACTTGAAAGAAACTGATAAACTGTCTTCCAAAATAGCATTACCATTTTGCATTAGCACCAACAATGAATGAAAGTTGTTGCTGCTCCAGCATTTGGTGTTGTCGGTGTTTTGGATTTTAGCGATTGTAACAGTGTGCAGTGGCATCTCACTGTAGTTTTAATTTACAATTCTCTCTCCATTCCTTAATGAGGTATCTGTTCAGATCTTTTGCCTGTTTTTAAATTGGGTTGTTTGTTTTCTTATTGTTGAGCTTTACCAGTTCTTTGTACTCTGTTTTGTAAATACTTTTTCCCTACCTGTGGCATGTCTTTGCATTCTCTTCATGATTGTCTTTCCAAGAGAACAAGTTTTTCATATTAATAAAGTCCAACTTAGCAATATTTCCCTTGATGGATCATGGTTTTGGTGATACATCCAAAAAGTCATAGCCATACCCAATGTAACTGAGATTTTTCCTTTTCCCATATTCTATAAGTTTTATAGTTTTGTGTTTTACATGTAAGTCTATGATCGATTTTGAATTAATTTTGGGGAACAGTAGTATCTGTAATAAGATCTGTAAGACCTGTAATAAAAGTAAAAGTCTAATAAATGTAATAATCTATCTAGACTATTTTCACTTTTTTGCATGTGGATGTCCAGTTGTTCCAACACCATTTACTAAAAAGACTTTCCTTTCTTTTTTTTTTTAATGTTTTATTTTAAACATATATAAGACTTTCCTTTCTTCATTAAATTTACTTTACTTGCAATCAACATTCAGTTGAATATATTAGTGTAGGTCTATTTCTGGGCCCCTTCTTCTGTTCCTTTTATCTATTATCTAGTCTTTTGCCAACCGCACATAGTCTTGATCACTGTTGCTTTATAGTTAAGTCTTGAAGTCAGGCACTGTCAGTCCTGTCAGTCCTCTAACTGACAAGTTACTAGTCTAACTGACAAGTAACTAGTTAGAGGACTTCCTCTAACACTATATTGAAGAAGAACAGGACTAACAGTCCTCTAACACTATATTGAAGAAGAACAGGTCTAACAGTCCTCTAACACTGTTCTTCTTCAATATAGTGTTGGCTATTCTGGGTGTTTTGCCTCCTCATCCATACTTCGGAATCAATTTGTTAATATTCACAAAATGACCAGTGGGGATTTGAAGTTGCATTGAATTTATAGATGCACTTGAGAAGAACTGATATCTTGATAAAATTTTAAGTCTTCCTATACATGAATATGGAACATATTTCCATTTAGTTAGATCTTTTTCTTTGACTTCTTTTCATCAGAATTTTACAAATTTACTCACATAGATCTTGTTTATTTGCTAATTTTATACCCATTTCTCTTTTCTGATGTTAATGTAAATGGCCCTGATGGTTTCCTTTGCTGTGCTGTTTCAATAAGAAAGTGTATGACTTCTGTATATTAACCTTGTATCCTGAGCCTTGCTATATGCACTTATTACTTCCAGTAGTCTTTTTGTTAAATTTTTCATATTTTCTCCCTTTTCCCCTCACCTCTCAGCCCCTGGCAACAACTCTTCTACTCTCTTGTTTCTATGAGTTCAACTATTTTCTTAGATTCCACATATAAGGGATACCATGCAGTTTTGTCATTCTCTGTCTGGCATATTTCATTTAGCAGAATGCCTTATAGGTTTATCCATGTTGTTGCAAATGACAGAATTTCCTTCTAAGATTGGATGATATTCCATTGTGTATATGATGTATGTGTGTGTGCGTGTGCATATATAATTTCTTTATCTATTCATCCACTGATAAACAATTAGGTTGTTTACATATCTTGGCTATTATGAATAATGCTGGAATGAACACAGAACTATAGATAAGTCTTCAAGATGATGATTTCAATTTCTCTGGACATACACCCAGAAATTATATATGGATTGCTGGATGATAAGATACCTCTATTTTTACTTTCTTGAGGAATCTCGAAACTGTCTTCCACAGAAGTTGTAACCAGTTTATATGCCCACCAACAGTCTAAGAGTTCTCTTTTCTCCACACTTTTGTCAGCATTTATCTTTTGTCTTATTAAAAAGTTTGAGATGATATTTCACTGTGGTTTTGATTTGCATTTCCTTGATGGTTAGTGATGCTGAACACCTCTGCATGTATCTATTGGCCATTTGTATGTCTTCTTTGAAAAAAATGTCTATTCACATCCTTTGCTCAGTTTTTACTTGGGTTATTTGGGGGTTTTGCTATTGATATGTATGAGTTCCTTGTATAATCTGGATATTAAACCATTACGGGGATATATGTGGTTTGCACATATTTTCTCACATTCCATCATTTCATTTTGTTGATGGTTTCCTTTGCTGTGCAGAAAAGCGGTAGCTTGATGTAGTCCCATTTGTTCATACTTGCCTTTGTTACCTTTGCTTTGGTGTCAAATACAAAAAAATCAAGGTCAAGATTAATGTCAAACAGCTTACCCCCTATGTTTTCTTCTATGTTTTATGGTTCAGTCTTAGGTTCAAGTCTTTGAGTTGATTTTGGTGGATGATGTAAGATAGAGGTCTGATTTCATTCTTTTGTATAGGGCTGTCCAGTTTTCCCAATACCATTTATTGAAGAGACTATCCCATCCCCATTTTGCGCATTCTTAGCTCCTTTGCTGTAAACTAACTGAGCATATGTGCATTTACTTCTGGGCTCTCTGTTCTGTTCCATTGATCCATGTGTTTGTTTTTATGTGAATACCCAAAATGTTTTGATTATTGTAGGTTTGTAATAAAATTTGACATCAGCAAGCATGATGTCTCTAGTTTTGTTCTTTCTCGATTACTTCAGCTTTTCACAGTCCTTTATCATCCCATTCAATCATTAATATTGTTTTTTCTATTTCTGCAAAAAATACTAATGGTATTTTAATAGAGATTGCATTGAATCTATAAATTACTTTGAGTAGAATGGACATTTTAATATTAATTCTTTCAAAACCATGAACATGGACTACCTTTCTATTTACTTGTGTCTTCTTCAATTATTTTCAACAGGCCTAGTGTTTTCTGTTTTAGAAGGCTATTAACTATTGATTCAATTTCTTCAATAGATATAAAGCTATTCAGATTATCTATTTCTCCTTGTGTGACTTTTGGTAAACTATGTCTTTCAGTGAATTGATTCAATTCATGTCAGTTACCAAACTGTGGGTATAGAGTTGTTCATAATAACCCTAATAATTATTCTTTTAATGTCCATGGAATTAGTAGTGATAGTCCCTCTTTCATTTATGATATTAATAATTTGAGTCTTCTCTCTTTTATTTTTGGTAAGCTTGGCTCAAGGTTTATCAATTTTATTGATCTATGAACCAGCCTTTGGTTTCATTATCTCTTTTGATTTTCTACACCAAAACTATTCATTTCTGCTCTAATTTTTATTCTTTTCTTCTAATTACTTTGGATTTGATTTGCTCTTCTTTTTCTATCTTCTTAAAATAGCTGAGATTATTGATTTTAGAAATATCTTCCTTTTTGGGGTGGCTGGGTGGCTCAGACAGTTAAACATCTGCCATTTCCGCTCAGGGAATGATCCCAGGGTCCTGGGACGGAGTCCCAGGTCAGGCTTCCTGCTCAGGGGGAGTCTACTTCTCCCTCTTTCTCTGCCTATGCAGCCTCCTTGTGTGCTCTCTCCCCCTCAAGTAAAGAAATAAATCTTTAAAAAAAAAGATACTTCATCTTTATATAAAATTAATGCCATAAATTCCTTTCTAAGTACTGCTTTTCATGATGCCACAAATTCTGATAAGTTGAATTTATTTTCAATTAGTTCAAAATACTTTTTAAAAATTATTTATTTGTTTGTTTGTTTATTTATTTATTTATTTATTTGTTTATTTGAGAGAGAGAGAACGAAAGCAAGCACAAGCAGGGGAGAGCAGGCAGAGGGAGAAACAGGCTCCCCACTGAGCAAGGAACCTGATATGGGACTCCATCCCAGAACCTAGAGATCATGACTTGAGCTGAAGGCAGACACTTAACCAAGAGAGCCATTCAGACACCCCTTATTTGAAATACTTTTTAAAAAAAATATTTTATTTATTTATATGACAGAGAGAGATCACAAGTAGGCAGAAAGGCAGGCAGAGAGAGAGGAGGAAGCAGGCTACTTGCTGACCAGAGAGCCCAATGTGGGGCTCAATTCCAGGACCCTGGGATCATGACTTGAGCTGAAGACAGAGGCTTTAACCCACTGAGACACCCAGGCACCCTTTGAAATACTTTTTCTATTTAAGACCTTTTATTTGATTCACATGTTATTTTGAAGTGTGTTGGTTAATCTCCAAATATTCTGGGATTTTAAAGCTATCTGTTATTTATTTCTACAGTTTAATTCCATGTGGAAAGAGCAAGTTTTGTATAATTTCTATTCTTTAAAATTTGTAAAGATGTGTTTATTAGCCAGAATATGGCCTGTTTAGGTGAATCTTCTTACGAGCTTGAGAGGAATGTGTATTCTACAGTTGCTGGATGAACTATTCTACAAATGTCAATTTGATCTAGTTGATTAATACTACAATTCAGTTCAACTACATCCTTTCTGATATTCTGCCTGCTGGATCTGTCAATTACAAACAGATGGGTTTACCAAGATATCTTAGCAGGAAGAGTATTTATATAAAATACCATTTTAGTATCTTTTAAATACTCATGTATTTTTTCTCATTTGATCTACTAACGAAGTTGACAATTGTAAATAATTTTCTACTACTAATCATCCTTGTATTCTTAATGTTACTTTTATTTCTACTTTTTATGTCCTTCTAGATTATGTTTAATAGTCTATTATTTGAGATTTTTACTTCAGTATTTAAATTTAATTGTTCAAATTATCCCTTGTGGCTTCTCTGTTTTTTAAATCATTATATTGACTTTGTACAAATGAACTGAGACAGTTTCCCTTTTTTAACTCTACAATCTGGAATAGTTTAAATTATAGAGAAATTATCTGCTTCATAAAGACCGAAATAAATTCATGGTAAAATCATATGGATCTTGCCCAAATTTTAGAAGTCTTTAATAACTTTTTAATTTCCTTCATAGTTATTAGTTAATTTTCTATGTCTTCATGAATCATTTATCACAATTTTATTATAGATTCTCAAATTTATTAGCACAGTTACACAACGTATTCTAGGTATTTAATTTCCTCTGATTATGAATCTTAAGTGATTGTGATTTATTTATTCCTTCCTTTCTTCTTTCTCTTCTTTCCTTTCTTCCTTCTACCTTTTCTTCAATCCTTCCTTCTTTTTCATTAGGCAAGATAAAAATTATTTTTTAAAATGCAATATATCCAGAGAAAGACAAATACCATATGATTTTATTCACATGTGAAATGAGAGGAAGAAAAAGAAAAGTAAAATAAGAAAAACAGACAGGGAGGCAAACCATAAGAGACTCCTAACTACAGGAAACAAACTGAAGGTTGCTGGAGAGGAGATGGGTGGGGGGCTGGCATAACTGTGTGATGGGCATTAAGGAGGGCACCTGATGGAATGAGCACTGGGTGTTGTATGCAACTGATGAATCATTAAATTCTACCTCAGAGACTAATAATATAGTATATATTAATTAAATTGCATTTAAATAAAAAATCTAATTTTCAAAATGCAACATATCCTTGCTTGAAGTCTATCAAAGATTTTAGTAGGATAAAATCTAAATTACCTATTAATACAAAACAAAGTGCTCTACAAGTTGGCATGTAACTACTTCTCTATCTCGTTGTTACCCTTATTCTACACTGACTATGTCTGGTTTTATTATATTTTTTCATCTTTTTTTAATGATTTCATTTACCTATTTGAGAGAGAGAGAAGCAGACTCCACACTGAGCAGGGAGCCCAATGTGGGTCTTGATCCCAAGACCCCAGGACCTGAGACCAAGGCAGATGCTTAACCGACTGAGCCACCCCAGTACCCCTTATTCTTTCATCTTTATAAATGAAACTGTCTCTCCTAAAAATGTCCCTTACCCTGTCCTCAGCTTTTCTCTACCTGGACACCTTCTGCTGGTCCCAAGATCCACCATGTTGTGCCCTTTCTGGGACGTCCTCCCTGAAGGTCTCAAAGCTGAGATAAGTATCCTCATCTTCTGTGGAGTTCTCTTCTTCTTCTAGACCTAGAAATGTTGATTTCCCTTGGAGCCTAATCCTCTCACCTTTCTCTATCTTCAATTCCCAGAAGAAAGCCAGCCTCACAGCATTAAATACCATCTTTATAGAGATGAATTCTATATTTTTTATTTCCAGCTATGACTCTGCCCTGTCCATTTAATATCTCTATGCAGACAACTACTCAATACCTGAAGCACAATGTGTCCAAAATGGAAGGCTTGACCCCCCTGCCTCTCCCCAAGTCTGTTATTCTCTCCCTACTCGCCATGTCACAGAACAACGACACTATTCATCCAGTTTGTTTAGTTCAAAATCTTGGAGTTATCCTTGCCTCCACTCTTTCTCTTATAATCCCATCCCCAGTCTAGCAGTAAAACTTGACCTCTCTGGGCGCCTGGGTGGCTCAGTGGGTTAAGCCGCTGCCTTAGGCTCAGGTCATGATCTCAGGGTCCTGGGATCGAGTCCCGTATCAGGCTCTCTGCTCAGCGGGGAGCCTGCTTCCCTCTCTCTCTCTCTGCCTGCCTCTCCGTCTACTTGTGATTTCTCTCTGTCAAATAAATAAATAAAATCTTTAAAAAAAAAAAAAAACTTGACCTCTCTACCTTCAATATTTCTTACCACTTTCATCCTACCACAGTTGTCCAACAAAGCATTATCTCCTACCTAGATTATGCCAATAACATTCCAGTTAACGACTCCTCTTCTTCCACACTTACTGACCTATAGCATATTTATTCTCCACACAGCAACCATTGTTACCCAATAATATGTAAATCAGATTATCCCCACCACTCCCAATTTTCTCATGGCCTCATGTTTCAATTCAGAATAAAATCCCAAGTATTAACTGTGGCCTACAAGGCCAGAAAATATCTGACTCCGGACTATCTCATTTTGTGCCACTTCTACCTCCAATGATAGATATTATCACTGCCACACTAAATCCCTTGTAATTCCTTGAACACACCACTGCCTACTCTTGTACTATTCCCTCAAAATGGAAAGCTTATCTCTTGGAAATCCAAATGATTCTATTTCTCATTTCATTAAGGTCATTTATTTTTCTTCTAAGTTCTTGTCATTACTTGATATTAAATGAGATTCATATCTAGCACAATATAAACTCTGTAAAGTCAGGAGACTTGTTTACGACATACATACCTACAATTTGCCTGGTATGCAGTAGGTGCTTCATAAAAACTTATAGAATTAATGAGGGATTGAATGTATTTATGGTGCTATCCTAGTACTGTTCACATGGTTCTTTATAGAAATTACAGTGTCTGTCCTCCCTGCAGATTATAAACTCTAAATCCAATGACTAAGTATACCCAAGAACCTACCAGATTGTTACATAGTAGGTACACCAACAACATTTGTGATGGAGTAAATCAATAAATAACCTCATTCTATTTTGTAAGAGAGTAAGGAAATTCTTATGAACAAGGAAAGCTAAGAATGCCAGCTTAATTATGTCACATATGGCAGAAACAAGAGGCAATTCTGCAGGAAAATACCTTGAAGACCTTCTGATTATTTTTGCCCCTTTTTTTAGCATAAAGGTTTCCATCTGCAAGGGAAAGTTTTCTGGAAACAGTAGCTTAGGAAAATACACAACATGTAGCTGTTATAATTGCCATGTTTATACTGAGTTCTGGGGTAGTTGGTCTGAAACAGTCCTGGTAAAAATAAACTTTCAGTGTGTTTCAAGCAATCAGCGTTTCCAATAAGCACTTGTCAACATGACCTTTAGTGGTCTCCAGAACCTCTCCTTTACTAAGTATTTAACTGGCTACTCAACTCCTATGGCTTCCTGTCTGCCTTTAATTTTCCCTCAGCAATTTTACTGCTGGAGCAACAGCAAACTACACAAGCCATCCTTTGGGAGGAATTCTGACCATAATTTGAAAAGCTCTAGAAATAAGAAAATTGCAGTGGGTTAAGGGAAGAGTAGCATAGTCCCCATATGAGAGACCAGAATAAATGAACGTCATGTTTTAACTCCCTAAATCCCTCTTTTCTGGTGAACATTAAACTACAGTCCCTCCCACATTTTCTTTCCTGGAGAAGTTTTGGTTTTCACAGTAAATCAAGTGCAAATATTTTTTGATGAAACTATTGCCCATGCTCCACAATAATAATAATATTTAGTAGTAATTGTAATTCCTATTAAACTGTCTAAGGTAATCCTAAAGTTCTTAAAGCTCTTATCATGCTCATTCCTGTGTTGTCTTTATTAGACAGATCTTTTCTTCACTAGAAGTGTTTCAATATTAATATAACAATACATTGTTGAAAAGATTACAAGTAATGATACCAATATAATACAATATATAATAAAAATATTTTTAGGTAATTTGAAATGAACCAATCATGGTGACATCATGAAAGTGTATCTCACCTAGCAGCTGACCTAATCACATATGAACATTAAGAATATTTTGTGAACCTCTCATTTTTTTTTCAGCTTTATTGAGGTATAATTGAAAACAAAATTATATTTAAAATGTGCACAGGGACACCTGGATGGCTCAGTCAGTTAAGTGCCTGCCTCTGGCTCAGGTCATCATCCCAGGGTCCTGGGTTCAAGTCACACATCGAGCTCCTTGCTCAGCAGGGAGCCTGCTTCTTTCTCCCTCTGCCTGCTGCTCCCCTGCTTATTCTCAGTCTCTCTCTCTAACAAACAAATAAAACCTTTAAAAAAATAAAAATTTTAAAATGTGCATTATGGTTATTTGAAATATATACATATATATATGTATATATATAATGAAAGGATTCTCGTCTAGTTATTAATATTAATTACCTTGCATACTTTTTTTGGTGAGAACACTAAAGTTATATTCTCTTAGAAAATCTCAATTCTACAACACGGTATTATCAACTATAATTATCACGTTTTACATCAGATCATCAAATCTAACTCATCTTATAGTTGAAGTTTGTACCCCTTTACCAGTTTCTATTTCCCCCATCCTCCAGGCCCTGGCAACTACTTTTCTCTGTTTCTGTGAGCTTGACCCCCCCCCCCCTTAAAGAGTCCACAAATATGTGATACCATGCAGTATTTGTCCTTCTCTGGTATATTTCACTTAGTGTAATGCCCTCAAAGTCCATCCATATTGTCACAAATGGCAGAATTTCTTTATTTTTCTTGCTTGAATAATATTCCACTGTGTATATATACCACATTTCCTTGACCCATTCATCTGCTGAGATACACTTTAGTTGTTTGCATATCTTGGCTATTGTGAATGATGACGCAATAAATATGGAAGGACAGATATCTCTTCAAGATGATGATTTTTATTTCTTTGGGTATATGGTAGTTCTGTTTGTAATTTCATGGCTAATCTCCAACTGTTTTCCATAGAGACTGTACCAGTTAACAGACCCAGGTACAGCACACAAGGGTTTCCTTTTTCCTAACAGCTTTGCAAGCATTTTTTCTCTCTTGTCTTTTTGATGATAGCTACTCTAACAGGTTAGAGGTGATATCTCATTATAGTTTTCATTTGTACCTCCTCTATGATTGGAGTGCTAAACATCTTTTCATGTACCTGTTGGCCATTTGTATGTCTTCTTCAGAAAATGTCTATTCAGTACCTCTGACCTCTTTGGGTTATCTGGGTTTTTGCTGTTGAGTTGTCTGAGTCATTTATACATTTTGGATAGTAACCCTGCATCAGATATATGACTTGGAAATATGTTCTCTCATTAACATCAGTTGCTTTTGTGTTTTATTGATGGGTTTCCTTTGTTTCACAGAAGCTTTTTATATTAATGTAGTCATACTTATTTTTTCTTTTGTTGCCTTTACTTTGGTATTAAATCAAAAACTCAATGCCAACACCAATGCCAAGGAGTTTACCCACCGTTTTTTCTTCTAGAAGCTTTATAATTCCAGATCTTACATTCAAATCTTTAGTCTATTTTGAGTTGATTTTTTTGTACAGTGTAAAAATGGGGGTCCAGTTTCATTCTTTTGCGTGTGGTTGTCCATTTATTGAAGAAACTATTCTTTCCTCACTGTGAATTCTTGTGTACATACTCTGTTGTAAATTATGTGACCATATATATACATGGGTTCTGGACTCTCTGCTCTGTTCCACTGATCTATGCATATGTGTTTCTGCTAATACCATACTACTTTGATTACTATAGCTTTATAATATAATTTGAAATCAGGAAGTATGATGCTTTCAGTTTTGTTCTTCTTTCTGAAGATTGCTTGGCTACAGGTAGGTTCTTTCTCATTTCATTTCTTATAACAGAAAAGAGAAGATCTTATTAATAGATTTTATCTCATAAAATATGATAAGCAGTTATGAATCAAATGTGATTTCTTGTCTTAAATCTCCTTTCAAGGGAAGGTGCCAATAAATAGGGAAAGAGGAGAAAAGGATGGTAAAAAGTAGACACCAGTGGATGTAAATCATGATTTCAACTCACAACTTTGTATCTCATTAATATCAACCTCCAGATTTCAAAAGGATGAAAAAGATTTAATTCAAAACTAAAATAATCAAATAGTAACAATAATAACAAAACCCCAAACATACAGGTTGGCCTTTATGTCAGAATCTACCACTGTAGTGTTGTAGATGTTACCTTATTACCTTTTCTGCTTAATATTAACTTAAAGCTAAAATGGCAATATAAGGGACTTTCGTAAGGCTCTTTTAAATTAAGTCATTTACTCTCCAGAGACTCTCTATCAATCCATCTTTTGTCCATAATAGTGTCATTTTTCCCAATTTATCAAAATCTAGATCAAAACTATGTTGGCACCTTGCAAAAGGATTATAAAATTGCTGACTACAATAGTAAGGGGCAGAAATTCCTCATTAAAAAGTAAATTGAAAAAAACTGGACACAGAGAAGAACAGCTGATTTTTAAAATTTAATTGATGTTGATTTCAGCTATAACCACTATTCTCTAGACCACACTTAAGAACTCTTGACTAAGATGGGAGCCAATTGAGGAAATAGCCCTTTTCAAGTACAAAATACAAGAAGATTTGGCAGACAGAGTTATAGACATTTTTAAGTTTAAACATCGAGAAATTAGCACTGGTATTTGTTCTTCTAAGGAAATCATAAGCACTTATCCTCAAAACCATGTTAGGAATCACACTACTATGGATCTTGGGAGAAACAAAGACTCCTAGGTAGAATGCCCCAGACTATGCACAGCAGAGGCCCTAGGGCCTTCTCACCTTAAAGGTTGTGGTGCCGTAGAGCTTGGTGGTGTGGACGGTCTCTGGAAGCACATTAGTGATGTTGGTGATGAATTCTTCCAAGTACTTACAGGATTTCTCCAAGTGCGTTGTATTGATGATAATCTGGACAAGCTAGAACATAACAAGCACATGTAAGAGTCATTTGACTAATCACCCCACGACAAATGACTCAGTAAGAATCTGCTGGTAGAAGAAAAATAGAGGCAGAGAGACAGGGTCCATCTGTATTCTACAGAGGGCTTGTTAGAGCATGGGCTTAGGTTGTACTTCCTCTACAAAGCCTTCCCTGGCTCCCAAAGCATCTTGTATGCCCCCTACTATACAGGAGCACTTGTCACTCTCTTTTAAACATATGTCTTCTTCTGTTTAAGAGACTAAACTAAGAATAAAAACTGCTAGTGTTTAGCACAGTGCCTGGCAATAAATAATTGCCAAATGAATTAAATAACACGAACTCCTGAAGAAAGAACAAAATAACTGAAATCACATGAAGTTTCAAAACTAGGCATAATGAACAGTGAGATGTTGGAATAGGCTGCAGGATATTAACAAACTGCATTAGCTTATGGAAGAAATAACATGGGTATTACGGTCAGAGAAACCAGCAAGTTAAGTGCTTACAAATTATTAATCTTAACTTCTCTGAGTATTTCTTTATCTGTAAACTGTTAATAGTAATTTCTAACTCACATGGTTAGTTTGAGGATTCAATATCCTTTTGTTACTACTACTTTCCTTTTCTAACAAGAGAGAGCCTTAAAAACAACAGTGCTGGTAAGATAAAAAGTCATCTATGAATAACTCTGAGAGGAGGATGAAAAAGAATGACTCTTATTGTCGGGATATCATTAAAGTTTGTAAAGTAGTTCACAATTCATTTTCTTACATTATCTTCCCAGCAACCTGGAAAACTAAGTTAAGTTGGCATAATTATTGCTTCCGTTTTACTAAACAGAAACCAAAATGAAATTATTTTCTCTAGATCACAGAACCTAAACGGAATTAGGACTCAATCCAAGTCTTCTACTTCAAATTATGGACCCATCAAAACAACCTGTGGTAAAGTCTTTTGACATAAACACAAAATGGCAGCTCTGGAATGCTGCTCTCCATACTTTGATTCTACTCCATGTAGAAAACAAATTTAAATTTTAAAAAAGGAGGGGTACCAAATCACTAATTTCAACTACGAAAACTATTTCCCAGAGTCTAAAAGAAATACAAAGTGAAAGTGAAATAGAACCTTCTTTTTTATTTCCCTTTCCTATACCTTTAGCTTCTTATTTCCATAAGAACGTGTCTGGTGGTAGGGTTGTGGCAGGCAGGGGGAATTTGGGAGTATAAGGCTATGGAAGAACTTAGGTCCTCCTCTAGTCCAGTCAGAGAGGGAGCCAGGAAAGAGTGGATAGATGACAAAAAGGGAAACTGGAAGTGAAGATGTAGGTGGGGGTAAAGATTTTATTTATTTATATGACAGACAGAGATCACAAGCAGGCAGAGAGGCAGGCAGAGAGAGAAGAGGAAGCAGGCTCCCTGCTGAGCAGAGAGCCCGATGCGGGGCTCGATCCCGGGACCCTGAGATCATGACCTGAGCTGAAGGCAGAGGCTTTAACCCACTGAGCCACCCAGGCACCCTGTAGGTGGGGGGTAATACACATTTTACAATCAAATGGTACTTCAAAATAATGCTTAAAAGTTGGAATTATACCTCAGTAGAAGTCACTGTGTTACACTGTAGAATATTAAACAAAAATATTAATAGGATTATGATAATAAAGTATACTCTTCTCTTGCCAGCAGCAAACCAGCACAGGACTAAAGCACACTGTTCATTCTCAAAAAAATACATGTCAAATCGTAATGACAATGCTCTTATAATAGACTGGACTAAGGGAAAAGGTACCTTCTATTCCCCAAGGATTGGCCAGAAAATGTCTACTTTTGAAACATGAGGACAAAGGACAGAAACCCAGAGACACAGTTCCCCTACCCCCAAAAATGTTAGGGCAACAATAGGACTAAATCTTTCTATTATTTCCCACAATTCATATTCAAGTTCATATTCCTTACTAAGCCCCTTCCCTTCATTCTATGGTTTGAATTGGAAGACTCTTGAGATTTGGACACAGATACTCTCTCTTTCTACAAAATTACCCAAAACATCAAACTTTTAACTGTAGAGTGCTCTAGGAAAAAAACACCTACCAAAATAAGCAACTCATCACCCTCTTCTTTTCAACATGTTTCTCCATCAGAGAAAGAGTAAAATCATTTAAAAAATTTAAATCGTCTATTTTTTTTTAAATATAATTTTTTATTTTTTATAAACATATATTTTTATCCGTCTAAATTAAATCACTCCTCTTCCTGAGTGGGAAGGTGGCTACTGGCAAGGTTGCCTTGATGTATAAGTCAGAAAAGTAAGAGGATTAATTTGGAGAACTGAAGAATTTCTATTTTAAAGTGAGCATTACCTATAGGGAACACATTCTATCTATCAAAAGAAACCCTAATAATAAGGAGGAATCGTGTCATGTTATCGAAATAAAAAACAGTGGCAGTCAAAGAGAAAATTGTCCTGTTTTGCAGGATATTGGCAGTTAAAAAAAAAAGTAAAAAGGAGGCGGCTTCACTGGGTAAAGTAGTAATTTCCCTTGACTTTTTAAAGATCTGTCAACACAAAAGATCACCATGAATTACATCAATTGGCTGTCAGTCACTTTTGAAATGTTTCATTGCTGAGCATAGAATAGACTATTAAAACACTCTAGGATTACATTAGATACCATGTCATTTTCAAAGGGAATAATGTCTGTTAATGGGGTCTAAATGATCTCTACTCCTGAATGACAGCTAACCAAAATCCTTACAAGGGCATTTACAAATGTAAAGCCAGATACTGTGGGGATAATTCTGAACTTAAGGACGCAGTGAAGCAATTTCATATATCAACTTCCATCAGAGTCTTGAGCTCCTTTGATATTTTTAATCCTCAACTTCCCACTCTCTTACAAAAATATATCACTGCAGCAATCCAAACTGTCCTTAACATTGTTTCAAGGACATGGTATTAGCAACAGATTAGGTATTGGTTATGCTTATATAAAAGTAAAGTTCTGTGAAGGCTGTCTGGAATAAAAAGAGAGAGAGAGAGAGAATACTATAAAGCAAGCAATCACCTCTCACAACTAAATGGCAGGAGTCACTTAGGTTAAAAAACCATTAAGAATCGAAAATTTTTCTGTCTCTCATTTCCAGAAGCAGAGAGAATCTAATGAGGACAGCACAGAGGAGATGGTGGAAGTCGCCTGTTACCTTCTCTTGTTTCCCAAAGAAGAGAATGCAGAACATTCAGGCTCCAAAAGGACTAACCCAAAGCAAGAAAATGAGAAGTCACACTCCCTCCTCCACACCTCTAAGACTTCTCCCCTGTTAGATTTGCAAGGTAAGGAACTAAATAGCAGTGCCGGTTCCCATTCACAAAAATAAGATCTCCCAAAGATTTCCAGGAATTTTGTCTCCATTTCACCCCAGCAAAGATACAAAAAGCTGGGTCAACGACTCATTTTTTACCAACTCCAAAGCCAATACCTAAAATACTGAAGAACTTGCAACTACTGGTTCCAAATTCACAGGTCTAGTACAAGGGTTATATCTGATAGGACTTATTAAAATATTAGCAATATTATTAGCAATATCATTGCTGTTAACAGCAGATGCTGAACATTGTTATGTGGGATATAACACAGGTTAGAACCATGCGGTCATCAATCAAAATAATATTCAAAAGAAAGGCTGAATGAAAAGCATTGGTTATTTATTCAGGTCTCCTGGGGCACTATTATAAACATAATAAAAAATATATATATAAATATTTAATATGGTATCACTAATAGAACTCTTAACTTCCTTAACTTTACCCTAATAACCTACCTACCTACTTTCTTTTTTTCTTTCTTCTCTCTTTCATCACTAAAGAACTCCTATGTACCAAGGAATGAGAGACAGCTGTGCAATCATACACAAGAGAAAGTCCTTGGTCTTGTGGAAATTAGAGTAACCACACACAAATAGAAACATATAGCATAATGTCAAGTAGTAATAAGCACAGGGAACAGCAGTGAAATAAGGAATTGCATGGTGATGGTAGGTCTCAGAGTGGTCAAGGAAGGCCTCCTTAAGGAACTGACATTTGAGTGGCGACTTAAATAAAGTGCAGGTGTATTATGTCTATCATCTATAGTAAATACATTTTAAAATCCAATTTATATCTTAAGTTTATCAATTCATTCTTCATAAAGAGATAGGCTGTTTTTTGATTCATCTTAAAATTTTTTTTCAAACTTCAGTAATTTTCTGATATTCCGAGAGTAATAAACTGGTGTTTATGATACTGATGTTTTTAAATTAATGTAGTGAAAGAGCGAAGGTTTAGAACAAAAGAAACTGGATTTCAAACCTTACATCAAATCTTATTTTTTTAAAAGAAAATTTTGTCTTTCAAAACATCTCAAATTTTATTTCCAAACTACCTACTGGTTATGTGGCCTTAAGCAAAGTTAGTATCTTTCGTCATCTTAAAATTGAGATAACATCAATGTCATATCAAAGAAATAATCAATATAGTACAAATTATTAAATATAAATACTACTATAAATAATAAAACATTAAGTCTAATATATACCAACTTCCTGTAAGCTATTATTGATATGGGCTTACTTATTGTATCTCCAGCTAAATATGGCTTAAGAAAATATACAACCATTCTGACTAGTCTCACTTTAACTCCTATCCACTAGCCAAAGTGGACACTTAAGGCTACAAAATCACCACATTATCGAGTACCGACCAAATCTCTTTTCCATACCCCCAGATATACTTTCTCTCTGCTTCAACCCCAACACTTGCTCTGGATCTCTACTTTTAGCTGAAGACCCTTCACTGAGAAAATAGAGTTTGGAGGCTGCCACCATAAAATATGCCCAGCCACCACCATCTGTATCCACATACTCTGAGTCTCGGCTGTTCCCAGAGATGAACTTGACACCACCTACAGCCAATCCCTCTGCTTGTGCATCAGATTCTAAAGTCGCTCTCCTCCTCCAGGACATTACTCCAAAGATTTCCCTCTTTCTCCTCTATCACCAACTTTTTGCTTTCTATTGCATCATTCTCATCAGAAATAACATACTGTTACTTCTCCTATTAAAAAACAAAACAGGGCACCAGGGTGGCTCAGTGGGTTAAGCTACTGCCCTCAGCGCAGAACATGATCCTGGAGTCCTGGGATCAAGTCCCACATCAGGTTCCCTGCTCAGCAGGGTGTCTGCTTCTCCTTCTGAACTTTCCCCTTTCGTGCTCTCTCTCTCTCTCTCTCTCTCAGTCTCTCTCTAATAAATGAATAAAATCCCTTAAAAAATAAAAATAAAAAACAAAATAAACAAAATAAAAAACTTGTGCTTAATCCACTTCCCTTGCCAACTACCTCCTCATTTCCTTGCTTACATTTGTAACAAAACTCCCTAAAACAGTTGTCCTCTGCTTGTTGGCTCCAGTTCCACTCTTCCCATTCTTCAAATTGTTTAAGTCAACATTTTATTTTAAAATGGTTTTATATTACAAAATAGTTGCAAAGAGATCCCAAATATGCCACACCCAGTTCCCCCTATTCTTACCATCTCATATTACTATGGTACCTTTCCCAAAGCTAAGGGACCAATATTGGTGTATCACTACTAACAGAGCAATACACTTTATTTAGTATTACTAGTTTCTTCCTAACGTTCTTTACCACTTTCAAAATCCAGTCTAAGATCCCACATTACATTTGGCTGTCATGTCTCCTTAGCCTCCTCTGGTCTGGGATGGTTTCTTAGATTTTCCTTGTTTTTGATGATCCTAACAGTTTTAAGGAGTACTGATGAGGTATTTTGTAGAATGTCCTTCATTTTGGGTTTGTTTAAATTTTTTATCATGATTAGAGTGTATTTTGGGAGATCACAACTGCCTTCTCATCACATCACATCAAAGGTGCAGGCGATCAGTATCACTTACCAATTTATGTTAACCTTGATCACCTGGCCAAGGTAGTGTCTGGCAGGTTTCTTCACTGTAGAGTAACTTGTTCCCTCTTTACATACCCTACTTTGTAGATGCAAGTCATAAGCACAAGCTACATACAAGGGGTGGGAGCTAAGCTCCAGCTCCTTGAGAGGGTACAATCAACATCAATTATTTGAAATTCTTCTGTACGGGACCACTCTCTTTTAAACCTACTCCATCAGGAGCCTCCTAGCATCATTCTCTTAAAAATGGTCTTATTGAGGTCACCAACTTACTCCAAGTTGCTAAGTCCCATAGTAATTCTTCACCTTCCTCTTCAAACATCGGTATTTGTCAAGCTAACCACTCCCTCCTTCTTGACCTACTTTTTTCACTTGACTTCTGAGACACCATACTCCTGTTATTGTTCTTGGTTTGTTCTTTTTTTTTTTTCCTTCTTTGGTGGGTCGTTCCCAATTTCCTTTGTGAGTCTCTCTTTTCTCCTGACTCCTTAAATGGAGTGCCCAAGAATTCAGTCCTTCATCTTCCTTCTCCATCTTTACAAATTCCCTTAGTAATATTACCTGATCAGGTGGTTATAAATATTATTTGTATTCCCCCAATTTTTATCTCCAGGACAAACCTCTCTTTCAAACTCCAAACTCATATATAACTGCTTACTCAATATTGCAAGATATATGTGAATAAACATTACAAATTAAATATGTACAAAACCAAATTTCCAATCTTCCAAATCTAGCCCTACCCAAAGATTTTGTCATCATGGTGCATGGTATGTACAACCTTCTAGCTGCTCGAATCAAAAACATCTTGGAGTTACCTTCCACTCCTTGCTTTCTCTCTCCCTTCACATCCAGCCCTAAGGAAAGCATGCTGACTCTACACTCCAAGTCCGATCACCTGTCACCACCTCCATGGCTACCACCCACGCTGCCGTCAAATCATTAGTGTCATAGCTTCCTAACTGGTCTCCCTGTTTATACCCTACAGCTTATTCTCAAAACCACAGTCAATGCTATTCCTTTGAAATATGTCATATTGCATCACTCATCAAATTCCTGCAATAGCTTTCCACTCCACTCAAAATGAAAGCCTAACACTTCACACAGGCCCACCACAGACCCCTAGCACCTCTGTGATCTAATTTCCTGCTTGTCTTCCCCCTTCTCACTCCACTCTAGCTTTACCCTAGCTTCCTTATTATCCCCTGAGCTGACCAATAACTTCATACCTTCATACCTTTGCTCTAACCTCTGCCAAGAATGTTTTTTGCCCTTTAATGATAACTCACCATCTTTTTATTAAGACCAACCTTGGACCTCCACCAGACCCCTGATTCCCTTAACTTCAATGAAGCATTCACCTCCCTCTATCATATTAGATGATTTACTATTTATTTTGCTTATTATCTGTTGTGTTTTCTGCCACTAGAATGTAAGCGAGGACCCCTTTTGTTGCTGTCCTTGTTGTTCACTTACTTATCTATAAGGTTTAGATTGGTGCCTGTTACACAGTAGGTACTCAATACTATAAAGTTAACAAGCAAGTTATTTATCTTAACGGGTTGTCTTGCTCTAATCTTCTAACATCTCTTAGTTGAAAAACCATCTCTGCACTAAATCTGGCAATCACTGTTTACCTGCCCAGACCTCTTTTTTAACAATACCAGGTAATATGCCTTGAGTATAGGTACTGTTCTAAGCACTTCGTATGTTCATTCAATCTTCACAACAACCCTCTGAAACACATGCTCTTATTGTCCCCATTCTACACATAAAGCCAAGCCATTTCCTCAGCACACATTTGTAAAGGGAAGAGAACCCAGGAAGAATTGGAACCCAGGTACTCTGCTTTAGAACACATGTTCTTTTTTTTTATTTTTTTTTAATTTTAAGATTTTATTATTTATTTGACAGAGAGAGAGAGCACAAGCAGGGGGAGTGGGAGAGGGAGAAGCAGGCTTCCCGCCGAGTAGAGAGCCCAATGTGGGGCTCGATCCCAGGACCCTGGAATCATGACCTGAGCCAAAGGCAGACGCTTAATGACTGAGCCACTGAGGCGGCCCTAGAACACGTGTTTTTAACCACAGCTCAGCTGCCCTTCTTCCCACAGAGCTAGAAGCAGCAGCCTAAGAAAAACAACTAACCCTGTGCTGACTGAATGGGGATAGGCACATAAGGTCTGCAGTGCAAGTCATTTAAACTACAGCAAGTGAGAACTCAAAGGAAATGCTGTTGTCTTGGCTCAACATGGGGAAGCAAAGAAGCAATGAGGAAAGCAAGAAAGGTAGAGAACAGAGAGAAAAAGCCGAAAGGATAGAGTGCATGGACAGGAAGAAAAAAGGACATGAGATACTATGTAAATTCAAACAAGACAGGTAGACAGAGAGACATGAGTTTATGGGAACTTTCAAGTCCTAAAGATTGTCCAACAATCTGAAGTAGGACTCGGTGAGTTTTGTCTGCTTGTAATACAACTCTTGTTGGAATGGCGATGTGCTCGCTGACACAAAATCTTCTCTAACTAGAACAATTTCCGTATTACTATGGACTTCTTATAAAAATCCCTTTGTTACGATGAAATAATTAAATCGATATGAAAGGCAGTACATTACAGTAGAAGTGAATTAAGTCTGGGAAAAAACAACCCAGACATAGGTCTCATTTTTATCATTTTGTTAATGACATAACCGTGGGCAATCTCCCTAAACTTTAATTATGCTTTCCATAAAATGGGAATAAGAACACATGTCCAGCTAGTTCCAAATGTGACTGTTCCAAATGAGATGGTATCTGTGATGGGCTTTGCAGAGTACAAACTGTTCCACAGGTGTTACCTAGCATGATGATGATTTTAGATGGGAACTCACTTGAGTTTCCTGTAAATGAGGATATAATGTCTTCTTTGCCCAAAGGGGAGTAACATAGTTATTCAAAGATACACTGGATGGTAATAAAAATTACTGGGTCTGTATTTATCTATACATGTATACACCATAGTAATAGCCAAAATAAATAAATGTGTGCAGATGTTCCTTTAGCCATGTGCAAAGATGTTGATAACAAAAATGCATTATTGCCTAGAAAGAGCCAATGACTTAGGAAGAATACCTTTGCTGAAATGGTACAGGGGCGCCTGGGTGGCTCACTGGATTAAGGCTCTGCCTTCAGCTCAGGTCATGATCTCAGGGATGGAGCCCCGCATCGGGCTCTCTGCTCAGCAGGAAGCCTGCTTTCCCTTCTCTCTCTACCTGCCTCTCTGCCTACTTGTGGTCTCTCTCTGTCAGATAGATAAATAAAATCTTTAAAAAAAAAAAAAGAACTACTGAGTCTTCCTATTCCTGACCTGATCTGTGCATTACCCTAAAGGTCAATGGAGTCAGGAAAACTGAAGAACTGAGAAGTTGGGTCTTTCTCTTAAGATGACACGGTAAGGGGCGCCTGGGTGTTTCAGTCAGTTAGACGTCTGACTTCAGTTCAGATCATGATCCCAGGGTCCTGAGATCGAGCCCCATGTCGGGCTCCCTGCTCAACAGGGAGTCTGCTTCTCCTTCTCCCTCTGCCCCTCTCCCTGCTTGTGCTCTTAAACAGTGTAGTTGTAATACAGAGACAGCTGACAAAAAAATAACAAGTCTCCTGTCCTACTTGGGACTCATAAAAGGAGAACAGTATAATATAACAAATATAGGAAGGAGGGCCTCTGACTTTTCACTCCACTTCACTCCACTCTCCTTTTTAATTAGCCTTCGTGATGATGAAAATAAATTAACCTATTCTCAGACACATAAAAATAATACCTAATATTTCTATACCAACAACTGTCCTTCAAACATAACTTTCAATTGTAAAAAAGTTTGTTCTAAGTGGAACTCAAACAGTGCCCAAGTTCCACATTATAATATTTTAAAATCTTAACACAGGAAAAGGAACAAGCAGTCCAAAATCAGAAGGAAATGTTCACCTGGCTTCCAGCTGTCTTTACCCATGACTCAGCATCATTAACCATTTGCCTACTTCCACCATTATCTTTGACAGTGTATATCTGAAAATGTCAATTTTTTCTAGAGCAACTGACTTTCAAATTACACCACCTCTACAAGTAAAACAGATGGCCAACAGCCTTTCCCTTTCCCTGTGAAAAAAATTCCTCCAAGCTCTCACTTTTGGCACTATAATTTCCATAAAATGGCAGGTTGACGCTCCCATGCAATCCTGGGTTTCCAAGAGAAAGGAAACTTCACATCTTTCTAAATTTTAGGACTATATGCCAAAGTGCCAAATCTTCAGTTTGCCAAGATACTGTTCTCAACGTGTATGTAATATCCCTCCTCGTTTTGTGAGATTCTGTAAGCTTCCACAGAAATGTGACGATTGCCTTTCTCTCACATTTCCGCAATCCCAAATCCCTAGACTTAGATGCTGATAAAGAGTAATTTACCATCCATATACATGAGGTATCTCAAAAACAAAAGCTGAGTCTAACACTAACCCTGGACTAGAAGCGCCAACATCCTTGGCATCGGTGACTTATGCAGACAGAACGCGATTTCATGTTGCATGTTGTTTCAGAACTGCCACTCATTTAGATAGGAACTTGACGGTGACTATATTCTCCCACCAACAATTCTGTTTTTATGTAATTGATGACAAATAATATCAATTTAACACAACAACATTGGAAAAGAAAACCAGTTAAGCTGGTGAAAATAATGAGAGAGAGAGAAAGTGACTTTTCAAATATGTAATAGATTTCTCCAAAGTGACCAAAGAGAGAAACAAATTATCTGTTTTGCACTTTCACCATTAGGAATCCATTAGGAAAAACGTGATGGACCATATAGAAAGTTATAATTAACTCACAAACGGGCCCCAAAGCTTAGACATCTGTTCACACATTGCCTTGGCTGCCTCCATTAAGAGCAGCTTTACCTCAGTAAGTCCAATATTCTTCCTTTTAATGACATTCTGCAGGGAGTTGCTCAGAGTCCTGGTTAGCAACAGGTTTGTAGATTTGCGAATCATGTCATCGACTTCAGTGGAGCTGAAAAAGAATTCTCAAGAGTCAGTCATCCCAGGTAGCAGATTAGTTTGCAAACAAACAAGGTGCCAGTATTACTTCTGATAATAATAATAACAGCAACAACAATAACAACAATGATAATAATGGCAGCAGCAAATAACATTTACCTTGTGCCAGAAATTAGATTCCAAGTATTTTAATATATGAAAATTCACTTAAACTTCAGACCAATGATACTAAATAGTTTTATTATTATTTCTAGTGTACAGAGGAGGAAATGAAGGCACAGAGAAGTTAAGCAGCTTATTCAAGGTCACACAATAGGCACACAGCACAAAAAGGATTTTAACACAGGCCATCTAGCTCTAAAGCCCACAGCATTTAAACACTATGCTATAGTGTCTCCAGGGTAGATGAGGAATTCCCCTGCATGATTCCTTTCTCCTATACTTCCAAGTTCCTTCATATATTGTTAATATTTAGAATTTTCCAACATGGACTCCCTATTGGCTTCCTGTACATTAGCTGGTAAAGGCCCATAAGAAAAGATATCTCTGCTCCTTTACTGTCATCTTTCATATAAGGTCTATTTTGCTCTGATTCCAATATAACTGTTTCAGACCAGTAGTTTAATTCAGCATAAATGTCTTATAATCCTGAATACCCCCCAAATGATAAATCTTTAACTTATTCACTAATTTTTAATCCAATGGACATTATTAAGCCCTTATCATATGGTGGTGTTGTTGTTTTAAGTAAACTCTATCCCCAGTATGGGGGTAGAATTCACAACCCCAAGATTGGGAGTTGAATAGTCTACCAACTGAGCCAGCCAGGTGCCCCAAAATGACATTTTCTATGCAAAAAAAGGAAACTAAACATAAAGAAAATGATTCAACAGCCATCTTTATATACAAAGTTTTAAAAAAGACAATAGTCTTGTAACCAATATAGTGAATTCTGGACCTATACAGTCTTCATGAGCCCCTGAAAGCATCACAAAGGTGGCTTTCTATAAAAGATGTCCTTTTAAGACAAGTATTCCCTCAATGATAAGGTTACTATTGTAGAAATACTAGATTATAAACATCAAGAGATAACTATAAATAGAGATTTGTGAGTTCTTTGTAAATTTATTACTTGTGGACAGTGGTCACAAAATTTATCTCATCGGTTTCTCTTTCTAGAGAAGAAAGTAAGAGGCTTAGTAGAATCAGATTTAAAGTCTTACAATTCTAAATATATAGGCAATCCACATTAACATGCTCTATGAAAAACAGAAAAATACTAAAAAGAAACAAGACTACAGAATGCAAGGACATAATCAAAAAAAAAATGATACATCAAAATATTTTTACAGGGTCCATGCAAAGATACATTTAACTGACCAATACCCTCTAGCCCACTGTTGACCTTTCCAAAATTATTACTGAACTGAAATGCTTCATCCACAAATATACGAGGTGCTGTGCATTGTGTTGTGGAATAATGAGATCAAAATGGTGAATGAACAAAATAGCTATGGTTCCTGCCTTCATATATTTTAAATTCATAATTACATCAGGTCAATTGTAATATGAGCTACAAATAAGTATAGGTTGCTATAAAACTGATTAACACAGGTGTCTAAAATAATCTGGTGCTCCTGATATTGTTCTCATCACATCCTATACTGATTATGTATCTCTATTATGATTTAAGATCCAGCAGAAGTTCCACATTTGGATATGATGTAGAAGATCAAGAAAAACCACTATGACCTCCATAACAACAAAAATGTTAGGTCTAATCTTAAAAGCTGTATTTTCCTTCAATGTCAACACAGTGTAACTAACATAAACACACACACACACACACACACACACACACACACACACATGTACAACAGAACAAAACTGTATACCACACCAGGACAAATCTTTGAATGGTGAGCGAAGGGTAGCAGTCACTTTCATACATGAGGCCATTTGCTTAATCTGGGCACAGATGGATAAAGGATAAAGGACTGAAACAGTCAGAGGCTGAAAGGCTTTGCTGAGATGAGGAGAAATCAGCCAAACCTTTCACAGTGTGGGCTACTATTACAGTTTGGAATCCAGGAGAGCCACAAAACAAAAATAAAGTAACTGACCCAACCATTCTTCCCTACAAGAGTTCTCCTTGGTGAGGGCAGTGTGAGAAATCAGAGAGAGATCTTGCAAATTTTGCAAGGGGTTTTGGATTCAGGGCTACAGAAAAGCAATCCAAAAGAGAGAAAAAAACGAAAGCTGAAACCCATCCCAGTTCAAATCTCGTTAAGATCAGAGATAAGCTCCTGGATGAAAGCTCTGGAATTTCAGAGCTGGTCTTATGCACAAAGAGACTTCTGCAATAGCATTTGAAATCAGAAGTAATTTGAAGCTAATTAAAACTGAGATATTCAGTTCACTCAAGTAATGATGAAATCTGAATGATCCATCAAGCAGCTAGGAGTTGCAAAAGAAGAAAAAAAGAATGAGAAAGAAGAAGACGACATGTTTAAAGAAATATAGGCAAAATCATCTCCAAACATGATACAATACTTCAACCCACAGATTCATGAGGCTTAGTACATCCCACACAAAATGAATATAAATAAAACAATAAGATCATCACAGTCAAATTATGAAGTCCAAAGACAAAAAGAAATCTTAAAAACAAAAGATTTTAGGAAAAAAGGGAAAAAAGGCAATACATTCAGAGGAACAACAATAGGAATAATGGCTTGTTTCTCTTCAGAAAACAATGGAAGCAGACAGTGGAATGCAATCTTTAAAGTGTGGGGAAAGGGAGAACTAGCAACTTATTCTATGCTTTTGAAAATATATTTTTGAAAATAGAGATGATAAAAATACTTTCAGAATAATTTTTTAGTTATTTTAAAGTATTTTCGAGGGGCCCCTGGGTGGCTCAGTCAGTTAAGGGTCCAACTCTTGATTTTGCCTTAGATTGTGATCCCAGGGTCCTAGGATTGAGCCCTGTGTCAGGCTCCATGCTGGGCATGGAGTCTGCTTAAGATTGTCTCTCTCCCTCTCCCCTTATTCCTCCCCTGCTCCCCCTCTCTCTCTAAAAAAAATTTAAAAATTTTTAAAAATTAGTTATTTTATAATTTTTTTTCTTTTTTTTTTGAGAGAGATCACAAGCAGGCAGAGAGGCAGGAAGAGAGAGAGGGGGAAGCAGGCTCCCCGCTGAGCAGAGAGCTCAATGCGAGACTGGATCCCAGGACCCTGAGATCATGACCTGAGCCAAAGGCAGAGGCTTAACCCAATGAGCCACCCAGGTGTCCCTAGAAATATTTTTTTTAAATATAATTTTTTATTTTTTCTAAACATATATTTTTATCCCCAGGGGTACAGGTTTTTAAAGCTAAGAAAATCCAACACCAGCAGATACTAAAGGAAATGCTAAAAGAAATTTTTCATGCTGAAGGAAGATGATACCAAAGGATAACATAGATATGGAGGAAAGAATAAGAACGCCTCAAAATGGTATATGTGTGGTGGGCAAAAATAAAAACAGATTTTTTCTTGAACTTTAAAATACAATTAAATGTTCAAAGCAAACACAGTAACATATTTTAGAATTAAAAAGAGGTATATATGTGTAAGATATACCAACAACATCAAAAAAAAAGGACAGAAAAGAGGTGCCAGGATAGCTCAGTAGGTCAAGTGTCTGCTTTTGGCTCAGGTCATAATCCGAGGGGCATCAGGTTCAGGGAGCCTGCTTCTCCCTCTTCCTCGGCCATTCCCCCTACTTGTGCTCTCTGGCTCTATCTCTCTGTCAAATAAATAAGTAAAATCTTTTTCTAAAGTGTTAAGAAAAAAAAGGAGTAAGAAGATAAATTACTCTATACTGTTGAAGAGCCTTAAATTACATGCAAAATGATATAATATTATTCAGGGTAAACTATGATAAATTAACAATGTACACTGTAATCCCCAGAGCCACCACAAGAACAAGAAACTTAAAAAACCGAAAGGTCATACTCAAGTAAAGCCAATAGGGAAAATAAATCATAATACTAACATAACCTAATCAAGAAGGACAAGAAACAGGAAAAAATGAGGAAAATAGAAAAACAAAGACAAATAGAAAAACAAAAATAAGACGGCACACTTAAGTCCAACCATATCACTAAATTCATTCAGGTAATGGAATAAACACTCCAACTAGGCAGACTGCATAAAAAAACAATACGTAGGGGCACCTGGGTGACTCAGTCGATTAAGCACCTGCCTTCAGTTCAGGTCATGATTTCATGGTCCTGGGATCAAGCCCCATGGAGCCTGCTTCCCTCTCCCTTGCCCCGTCCCCTGTGCTTGAGCCCTCTTGATCTCTCTCTCTCAAATATATATATGAAAAATCTTTAAAAAAAACAGTATACAACTATTTGTTCATTCAAAATGACACATTTTAAAATAAAGACACATGCCCAAATCTTATGTTCAAGATAGCACTCAGTACTCAACACTCAAAAGAAAGTGGGCTCCTTGCATAAATCAATGATACCATGGTTAAGTAATGTCCCAAAATGTGACAAGAATATATCAACAAGGCACAGGAGCTAGTATCAAATGGCTTGTGTGCCCTAAGTCTGGACAGTCTGGGCATCAAAACAAATACAGTAAAGGAGTGAACCAAGTGAATTAAATAAGAATCCGTGAGTCTCACCTGAAGGTAGGTAGATAATAAACAGAGAGATAGAGAGAAAATAAGTAGCAAGGAAGCAGATGGAGGACTCCTTAAAAGAGAATGCCAAGTAATACACAAGGAATTAAGAAACCATAGATTAATTAAAAACCATAAGCCAGTAATTTTCTGAGTGACAAACTGATTCAGGCAAGAATCATTATGGATACTGTAAGGGGGAAGGAGGTGAAGAACATTTGATAAGTAACAGAACACAAAGTATTTCAACATAAACACAAACATTACTTATTACAAAAACAAAATGATAATTATACAGGGAGAAAAGACAATATCTCAACTAACTAATCAAAATTAATATAAATAGGGCTTCTGATACTATACACACACACACACACACGGATACATACATAGCAAGAAGTAGCTGGAAGGGAAGGAAAGAAGGGAAGATCACATATGTTTCTTCCATGTAAGAATTTCCTTTTGTATCATGTGTGCATAAGGCTACAGGTCTGTTGGAAATGAATTATCAGCTTCCATTCAGCTAAAAAATTTTACTTTGTTTCTGAAAGTTATTTCACTATCTATAGAATTCTCATTGATTTGTTCTTCTGAGTCCTTGAAGCCTGGCACTCCATCGTCTCAGGCTTGCATAGTTTTTGAGAAGTCTGACGTAACACTTCTCACTATACCTGCATGTAGCATCTTCTCTTTTCTAAATTCTTTCAGCTCTCTCAAGGGTTCCAGAAAATTTTTCATTTTGTAATTTATCTGTTTTGTTTTGTGTATTTTTCATTGTTAGGGAGGAAACAATACTCTTTCCGGCTTTCTATATTATAAATAGAAGCAGAAATATCTCATAGTAATTTGCTTTTAAAAAAAGAAGTCTTATGCATGTACATGTATTCACATGGAAGAAAAACTAAAAAAAGAAAAGAAAAAGATTTCCCAGATGTAAAGAGTAGTCATCACTATCTGTTAAAATTTTGAGTCTTTAAAATTTTTCTTCTTTGAACTATTCTGTCTCCTAAATTCTTTACAGAAATCCAATTTAATAACTTAAAAAACTATGTATATATATATGTGTGTGTGTGTGTGTATTCTTATTTTTTAAGTCAGGTGCAAGTGCTAGAACATTATTTTACCAAAGCCATTCCATTTATTTGCTATCTTTAAAAAGAATTTTCTTTCAAACAGAAAGAGTTTTGTGTCCTCAGAATTCATATATATATATTTTCAACATTTCTAATGCTATTCAGCATCTTCTATTAAATGTAAAAGGGGAAATTTTTACAGGAAAAAAAATAGAAGTTTCATTTATGAGAATAACTACCTTCCAAGTTTCATAAAAATCTCAATACCAGGGGTGCCTGGCTGGCTCAGTGGGTTAAAGCCTCTGCCTTCAGTTCAGGTCATGATCCCAGGGTCCTGGGATCGAGCCCCACGTTGGGCTCTCTGCTCCACAGGGAGCCTGCTTCCTCCCCTCTCTCTCTCTGCCTACTTGTGTGCTCTCTCTCTCTCTGTGTCAAATAAATAAAATCTTTTAAAAAAAACCTCAATACTGTAGGTTTTCCCATTTTAGTAGTCTTATGTTTAAGAGAACTAATTGTTTTTATACATATCATTCTCATATCCCAAATTATAATCCCCTCCCCCATGATTGTCAAAGAGGTCTCCATCACTGCAGGTTATAAGGCAAAGGTAGCCTAGAAAATAAGTTAAGTAAACCAAAGACTAAAGGCAGCTGTAAAATCTTCCCAAATTGACTATTTTTGTTAATTTTAAACAAAACAAAGGTGGTTTTCAGTCTAAAGCTCAAGATATTCAAGCAAGAAAAAGACTTCTGAACAATTTACTCACACTATCCCTTTACCATATTACCTTTCCTCCAACATAGAAAGGGTCACTATGCAATGAACTTGTAATATTTTCTATACATAACATACGTAACAGTACCCTAGAGACCATTCTCGGTTGTTAAGTCTTTTGGTTGTGGTGGTGAAGGTGGGCCTCAAGGGGTTAAAAAAAAGTTTTGGTTTATAACTTCCAAAGATAATCTCATTTCCATGCAACCATTTCCATGAAAACAACCTCATTTTCAAAGAACAGAACAAATTAACTACACAAACCCTATGCTTCATTTTTTACTCAGTAAGAATGATTATCAAACAAGTGACTCAAACTATTTCCAATTATGTTTACTTTCGGAGTTGCTTGGCAT
The DNA here is from genome assembly GCF_964662115.1 of Mustela nivalis. Classification (NCBI taxonomy): domain Eukaryota; kingdom Metazoa; phylum Chordata; class Mammalia; order Carnivora; family Mustelidae; genus Mustela; species Mustela nivalis. Next base: position 50,847,107 of record NC_139027.1, on the reverse strand, counting down.
GCCATACATTCCATTCACTCATTCTTTTTTTTCCTTTCTTTTTTTTCTTTAATTTACTGAGCTGGTGCAGGGGATGTTGTGCCGAACAAAACATTAAATGCTTCTGCTCTTCAAGAGGCCTTTTCTAACATCCTTAATCCATCTCAATTTTTGGCTCCTTTGTTGCTGCTATGTCTCTCCATCATAGCACAACTATCCAACCGTTCAGTCCCTCAGCAAGATTATACACTCTTTGAAGAAAGGACCATATTTTCAGCATCTTAATGTCCTCACTACCAAGCACAGCCTGATAAATAACAGTTTACTTATAATGTAAGGTGAATAAACCAGCAATGAAATAAACCAGCAGTCTAGTACATACAGAAACCCAAAGACACAAGTAGAGTAATAAAATCTAAGAGGAGTTTTGATAACAGTATTCACAAGGTACAGAAAGAGCACAAAGGAGTCAGGAGATCAAGTCCATTAGGGATGGAAGTGGTCAGAAAGGTTTCATTCAGTAAAGGCAGAAGGTGAACCTGGAAGGATGGGTGGAAGCTTGTTAGGAGCACTAATGAGGAAAAGGTAATTTCATGAGTAGAGCCAAGTATAAAATAGCACATTAGGATCAGAAAACAGCAAATAAGTTGGTAGGACTGAAGCACAGAGTGACACAGAAATTGCCTAGGATATGAACCTGGAAAGGTATACGAAGGACTAGGTCAAGGAGCAGGGGAAGAGGCAGGCAGATAGGGAACTGCGTCAGGCTCAAGTTCGAACTTTATGCAGTAGACCACCAGGAATCCTTGGAAAGGTGAGCAGAGTAAAGCTAAATCATAAGGTTTGATTTTAGAAGAATTACTCTAGGGAACATACAGAACAGAATGAGGAGAAAGGGCAGATGATTGGGAAAGCAAAGTTAGACATTTCAGAACAATTAGGAGATTATTTAAGTGGCCCAAGTCAATTATAACTACAATGTGAATGAAAGCAGCAACACTGGGAAGAGAGAACTTAAAAAAAAAAAAAGAGCTACAAATAAAAAAACATGCAACAATCAATTTTGTCACCAATTAGGGTTAGAGAGACTAATTTACAAATGAGCACTGCCTTCATTTATTAAATGGGGACAGCTGAGACAATGTATGTAAAATACTAATACAGTAAAGCCAAGGGGTAAGAACTGTAAACTCGGCAATATTCTTTTTGTTGAAGGTGATGCCGGACCAGATTTGAATCCTGGCTTAAACACTTACTCTTGTGTGACCTTGATAAAGTTACTAAACCTCTCTCTGCTCACTTTCTTCCTCTGAAAAATGCAGTATACTTTCCAGCACCTCAGGGATTAGTACTATTTTCAGTTTTACAGATGTTTTTAATATATGTGTAATTTGTTTACAAAAATGTAGACCAATGCTTGAAACTTTGTTTTTAATAAAAATAGTTAATAGAAAATAAGGAGTTGAAATGATTCTTAGATTTCTGGCTTGGGTGAATGGTGGTATCATTCACCAAGAGAAGGGAGTTCTTCTAGAAAAGACAATAATCTTTTTAAAAAGACAATCTAAAAGATTATTATTCACAAAGATGATCATAATGACTATGCCTCTTCAAATTCTTTAAGATGAGCTAAGTAGTATTCTAGGTGTTTTGCAAGTCATTTCTCCATATTGCAACACTCACCATGGTATATTCTCATGCTTAAAACCCTCAGTTCATACTGACAATATCTGAGGCTAAAGAACTGTGTCTTTTACTTCTGCATTCCCAGTAAGAAGGATGTATCTGGTACAGAAATAGGTTCGGTACACATTAGTCAGATAATTTAACTTAAAGGAGATGAGGATACCTTCAACAAGCCCAGAGAATATTTGGAAAGAAGGATATTTTCAAAAGATTATACTTTCTACACCCCTAGTAGTCTTAAAATTTCATTAAACAGAAAGCAAAAATCAATATACTGTCTTCTAGTCAATTCTTACTAATAAAAAAGTGTTAAAATGCAAATTTACAACAAAAATAGAGAATAAGCTAAGTAATACAAACAAAAACAATTTATTCGCAAGTTTCCAACTTACAAATTTGTTGGAACTTTCCAACTTCCCCTTTTACCATGATTTTATAATATAGCAGGTGCCATGCTGTGAATGGTTAATATTAATACTTTCAAAATCAGAGCTGAAGGGGTTATGCAAAGGTTTTCAGAATATTCATGTGCCTAAGAGTCACAATTTCAACATCTGTTACATTTCCATTGTTTCAAAGCATACCTTAGGTGAAGATCTTCTGAAAACTTCAGGCAGGCATAAATAAATTCTTTAATTTGGTTGTAAACTTTTGGCACAAATTCAGAGAAAGGAAACTTTTTTGGAAATGGTTGCTGTAAATGCAAGAATTAATGAAAGCAAGTCACAAACTAACATATGCTGACGATACTTATAAGTCAATTAAAATACAAAAGGAATTTTCCTCCACGTTGCAAACTGTCTATTTAACAACCTCAAATTAAAGAAAGTGTTTCCAAAGTTTCCTGATGCTGAAAAGAATAAGATATAAGCTTAAATAATAATTCAAATGTCTTTCAACACATGAAGGGCTTAAAAAAAAAAAAGCTGTGCTAAGTATTCAGCAATAAAAAGGAATGAATTATTGCTACATACACCAACTTAGATGAATCTCAAAAGCATCACACTGAGTGAAAGAAGCCAGCCTCAAAACATTATCTACTGGATGATTCTGTTTATATGGCATTCTTGAAAAGTCAAAAGTAGATGGATAGCTACCAGATCAGTGACCAAAAACTGGGGGTTAGGGTTGGGAAGAACTGATGAAAAAGGAGCAGCATGAGGGAACTTTTGGGGATGACGGAACTGTTTCGATATCATTATTGTGTTAGTACATATATGACTCAATACACTGTCAAAACCAATTTTTTGGTTTTACATAGTATGGAATTACATAGCATGGGACAATTTTTACTGCATGTTTGGAGAGAAAATGTCCTAAAACTATAATGAAAGCAAGTATTTCAAAGTATAAACAACACCAGAACATGCCTAGCAATACTCCTAACACTTCAGAGGTGAAAGGACCCTCAGGTCATCTACTGATTCCCAAAACAGGGACTTCTGTTCTTTTAATCCCCAAAATCTCTGAAGGTGTTCTAGAGGTCTAATGCATTGAGTTGGAGGTAATGTCTTCAATGAAACCGATAAAATGAAAACTTCTGGAGGATGGCAAAGCAAAAGTACTCTTACCTTTTCCAGCTCTGTATCTTGGAATGGGAACTGTCCTACCACCTTTTTATACATGTCTTCACTTGTTACTGGTATAGGACTGTAGTTGTCAGAATCAAGTATGTTTCTAGGAAGAAAAAGAAGGAAGGAAGGAAGGAAGGGTGGGCTGGTTAATCACTGTAGTGATCACAAGTAATTTTCAGGTAAACTCAAATGGTTGCATGTTTCTAACCACCCAAACCAATGTTTTCCAGTCCCTATTCTATTCCTTCCAAAATGACACGATCTGTTTCAGGTAAAAACATCTTTAACAGAAGAACAAAAGAAAACTACGCTCTGAAACAAAGGGAACACAGTTGCGAACATGAGCTCATAGTATCTGAGATTTAAAGATGAGACAAACTTTCATAGCAACGTGTAGAAGCCGTGAGGCAAATGAGTAGTAAACAACAAAAGGATGGATGCTTGCAAGAAAAGCAGAAAGGTTTTATTTGGGGTTTTTCTATTTGCTTGTTTTTAAAGAAAACATATTTGATTATGTTCTTTATTTTTGTACTAGATCTTCTATTCTAACTTTCAAAACTGGCAGATGAGGAAAAGTAACTTCCATAATAAATCCAAATTACATTCACTTACTTTCACCTACTGTTCTGTACTAAGGATGAACTTCCCTCCATAGGAACTGGCACCTTAACGAGACTGGAGACTCTCTAAAAGCAGAGACCATACTACCAAAATCAAAGTCAAATTTACTAAAGGGGTAGGATTAGGCACTTTCGAGACCATGGGTAGATGATGTTACTAATTTTCAAGGTTCCTACAGACAGAATCCTCCCTAAATACAACTGCACCATTAGTAAGATTAAAGGAAAAATGTAAGATCTTAAAGTTAGAAGAATCTAAAAACAGGGTAAGTTGATCTTGGGGACAGGGTCTTGCGCTAAAGCAGGAAGACCACTTTAAATAAAAGTATGAAGGCTCAAAAGGAGAAGAAACTCAAGTGATCTAACATGGGTTGTGTGACAGGAAAACAGTCCAAGGAGGTATCTGTCAATGCGAGGTGTAACAGAGGAGCTCTCATATTACTGTATACATGATGCATGATGTAATAACTAAATAATACACTTCAAACACTGCATTGTAATAGATCTCTTCTCTAAATGTAGAGAAGGACGCATTAGAGGAATCACATGAGTAAGTCTTCAAAAAAGGTTCTCAAAAAAGCCTAAATTATTCAAAGGGACTCAAAGCTACTACTCTATGAGTGAGCTATAGAATAGCCATAACCCCCAAAAATATATTAAGAAGACACAAGATGATTTTAATGGTATGACCTAAGGTATTGGACATTTATTCAAGGCAGGGGGAAAGCCAAAATGAGGTCTGGAACTCTCCACATAGTAGACCTGATACACTGAGATCAGATATCTTGGGAGCTTTGAAACATTTCTACAATGTGCTTAAATTCTGAATCATAACTAGGATCAAAGCTAGAATAGATAAGCCACACATACTTGTTGCTTATTATATCTGAGAAGACTTATGTATAAACATGTGTATACATACCAGCACATATGTGCACATGCACATACAACCACACATGACCAGAGATCATTTCTCACCTGAAGATACCTGCCCACTTCTTTAGCAGAGTTTCACTGTACTGATCTCTGATTTCCAACAGCATGTCAAAAAGCTGATTTACAGGAAAACCATACACCTGAAACAAAATAAGAAAATGTCTTCATTTTACAGGGCGATTTTTTTAGAAGCAACATGAGAGAAATCAGGCACTGAAATACATTATCATTCAATTTAAATGAAAGCATGACAGCAGCATGTTTCATTCCCACCTAACATCTAGTTCTTATCTCTCAAGAATTAAAAGATACCAATAAAAATATTTAAGCCAGTCAAAAAAAATAGAAAGATGAAAATTAAAATCAATATATACCATATACCATGTCCACAAAGTTCTCCCGGCAACTCCTCATGTCCCCTTAGCAAACTTCATGAGTAGGGAAAGAAATTTGAAATGCTACCCACTGCTAATGCTATCCTTATGGGATATGATTGGTGGTTCAAATCAACAATTGTTATTCAAGATAGTAGTTAAAAAACTCCAAAATCATTCAAGCACTGTATCTGAGTTAAGGACATTTTTTAAAAAAAAACTAATGTAGTGAGTGGTTCAATTAATTGACTAGCTCTGAGCAAAAAAAAAAAAAAAAGAGGGGGACTGGAACTATTTATGAGAATATAAATTGGTTAAGGTAATGATCAGGAAATGCTATAAAAAGATAAGATCTAGCTCTAGGAAAAGAAGAAACACAACTAAGAACTAAAAGGCATTTACTCAAGCTGGGTAGGTGAGGGAAAGATCTGGAACTGATGAATACTATTCTAGATCACTCTATGTAAACAGAAGTCACAAACCTGAAGTGTGTCAGCAAAAAGCACAATGAGGTTCTTCAAATCCAACACAAGGTTTGGATCAGAGCAGTAAGACTAAAGGAAATAAAAGACAATGAGGAAAAAACATCTTAATTATTAAAATAAACCTAAATTTTGGATTCTTTCAGTGCTTACTGCTTTACCTGGTGAAGGGTCTCTAGAATGGGTCTAACCCTAACCTTTTCCTGGCTCAAGGTAACACCAGATTTAGCCAGGGAAAAGATGGGTAGAGCCTCCCATAAGCCATGATCTACATTTTTAACAGCTGGAAATTTAAAAACATACTTCTAAATAATTCTTCAGTCAAAAAAGAAATCAAAACTGATACTGCAGATTATCTTAGAATAAACAACAATATAATACTTGATATCAAAGCCTATGCAGTGTGCCTAAAGCCATTTCAAAATATATTTATACTTTTAGAGGCAAACAGAAAACACAGAAGATTGAAAATAAATTAAGCATTCAACCCATGAAGCTCTAAAAGCCAAAATTAACCATAAGTATATGACAGATCAATTTTGATCAAATGAGAAGGGGAAATAACATAGAGAAGATATGAAAGACTTAATCAATGAAACCAAAAGCTAATTAAAAATATCAATGAAGACAAATCTTGGGCAAGCCTGATTAAACAAGAGAAAACAAAAGTAAAGAGCACAAGGAATACAAAGAGAAAATAAACATAAATACAGAGGAAAGGTTACAAACGGAGTCCATGTATAATCTCTTATCAATAAAACTGAAAATTGAAACAACATGGAAGATAGGTTCTGTACACAGGAGTCAAAGATGCATGTCACTATGTGAAAAATGTGAAATTTTGATATCCAAATTCTCTTGATTACAGTCTGGTTCCTTCCTCTCTACTGGATCTCCCAATTCCTGAAAGAGGTGTGTTCATCAATTTTTTTAAAGATTTTACTTATTTGACAGAGTGAGAGAGAGCAAGAAAGCACAAGCAAGAGCAGAGGGAGAGGGAGAAGCAGATTCTTGAGTAGGGAGCCTGACATGGGGCTCGATCCCAAGACCTGAAGATCATGACCTAAGCTGAAGGCAAGATACTTAACCTTCTGAGCCACCCAGGCACTCCGTCTACTTGAATTTAAATTTTTTTAAAAGGCTATTGTCTTTTTGGTGGGTTAAAACTAGAATAATACAAAATATTCCTTTCTTCTCCCACTTAATGGTCTTCAAATTCAATTCTATTTGCCTTGGAGAATATTGTGATTTCTGCTCCTCTGACTTTTAAGGTCACCATAATGTATGAGTAGATCTCAATAAGCAAACTGTAAGACAGCCTCTTTGACATTTCCTGTGATTGCTGACATGCTGAACCTACTCCACCTTACTTTCAGTTTTTTATTTACAATGATTTCTTCTTTTTTATTTCATGGTTTTCATCGGATCATAGGTTTTTTATTTTTTACGGTTTTTTCTTTTCTTTTCTTTTTTTAATTGCTTTTCAGTGTACTAGAATTCATTGTTTATGCACCACACCCAGTGCTCCATGCAATACGTGCCCTCTACAATACCCACCACCAGGCTGGCCCAATTTCCCACCCCACGCCCCTTCAAAATCCTCAGATTGATTTTCAGAGTCCATAGTCTCTCAAGGATCATAGTTATTTTTAATTATTTTACAGTGGTCACTAAATAAGTCATATACTTTCTTCCCACTGTTTATATGAAATAATCTAGAGTTTCCATTAAAAAAATTTTTTTTAAGATTTTATTTATTTGACAGAGAGAGAGGCACAGTGAGAGAGAGAACACAGGATGGGGAGTAGGAGAGGGAGAAGCAGGCTTCCCACTAGGCAGGGAGCCCGATGCGGGGCTCAATCCCAGGCCCAAGATTTGACCTGAGCAGAAGGGGGACGCTTAATGACTGAGCAACCCAGGTGCCCCTAAAAAAACTTTTTAAACATTAAGTCTCTCTCCTTCTGTACAGATTCTTAATAGAGTTAAACTTTATAAGTAATCACATGCCAGCTAATTAAATTTATCTATAACTGTTGCCCTTTTTTTGCACACATTTTATTTAATCCTATCCCATCTTATATTCCGGATTTTTCATTTTTTGTAAAATGCCAGTAAAATAGGATAAAGATTAAACTTCGAATCCTCATCTGTTTGAAAAAGGCTTTTTTCTGCCCTTAAACTAAAATACAAAATTTCGGGGTGCCTGGGTGGCTCAGTGGGTTAAGCCTCTGCCTTTGGCTCAGGTCATGATCCCAGGGGCCTGGGATCGAGTCCCGCATTGGGCTCTCTGCTCAGCAGGGAGCCTGCTTCTCCTCATCTCACTGTCTGTCTGTCTCTCTGCCTATTTGTGATCTCTCTCTCTCTCTGTCAAATAAATAAATAAAATCTTAAAAAAAACAAAACAAAATACAAAATTTCTCCCATCCTTTGGGAGAATTATCTCCCATCCTTTACCCTGCTTGACACTCAATGCAGACTTCTGACTACAGGAATTCAGTCTTTCTTCATTGCAGGGAAATTTCCTTCTTTTAATTCTTTAATTTTTAAAGACCCCCACTTTGTGACTATCCTTTCTTTTGAAATGTCTATTAGATATAATCAAAAATTAATATCAGGGGTGGGAGGTCGGGGTACCAGGTGGTGGGTATTATAGAGGGCATGGATTGCATGGAGCACTGGGTGTGGTGCAAAAATAATGAATACTGTTATGCTGAAAATAAAAAAATATATTTGAAAAAAAGTAGTATCAGGTATCCATCCACGTTTCTTAAACTTTCCTTTCACATTTTCCATCTCTTTGTTTGGTCTGTATTTGGGGATATCTATTATGTTTGACTTTTTATTCTTGATCACAGAATGATAGGTAGTTTTATCTGTTTGATCTTTGAATTAAATTTCTCTCTTTGGGTAATCAGAGATTTCCAAGAAAGCAACGTTTATCTTGGGCTCATGTGCTTCTTTTTCCTCCTTACTACATTTTTTAAAAATTATGAGTACAGTATACCTCAAGAAAAAAAATGAACAAAACCTATATATACAATTGTAGCAGGCAAACAAAAAGGAACAGCGCCAGCATGTGGGACATTCCCACATGCTCTCCTCACAGCTCCTTTCCTCCCCACTCACGGAAATAGTATCATGACTTTTATGATAATTACCTCCATGTCTTTACTTATTTTTTTGTTTCTTTGCATTTTTAACTTAACAGACTTTTTTTGGCATAGTTTCACATTTACAGAGAGTACAGAGAGTTCTCATACACTCTGCACACATACACACAGTTTCCCCTGTTACAACACCTTGCATTCGTGTAGTACATTTGTCACAAGGGACGAACGAATATTCACAATTATTAACTAAAGACCATAATTTATATTAGGGTTTACTCTTGTTTTTGTGTATTTTATAGGTTTTAACATATGTATAATGACATATTCCTCCATTACAGTGGCATGTTTCAAAGCCCTAAAAATCTTCTGTGCTCCATGTAGTCCTCCCTCCCCAAATCCTAGCAACCCCTCATGTTTTTACTGGCTTCATATTTTTGCGTTTTCCAGAATCTCATATAGACGATCTCTGAACTGGCTTAAAAATATTAACAATCAGGGGTGCCTGGGTGGCTCAGCGGGTTAAGCCGCTGCCTTCAGCTCAGGTCATGATCTCAGGATCCTGGGATCGAGTCCCACATCGGGCTCTCTGCTCAGCAGGGAACATGTTTCCCTATATCTCTTTGCCTGCCTCTCCGTCTACTTGTGATCTCTCTCTGTCAAATAAATGAATAAAATCCTTAAAAAAAAATATTAACAATCAGGTTGTAAGGTATTTATCCTCCCCAAAATAAAACTATTCAGATTTTGACTGTCACTGAATTAAATTTACAGGTCAATTTTGAGAGAACTGATACCCACAATAAGACTTCCGATCAATGAACATGATACAACCCTCAATTTTAATTACGTCTTCTTTAATTCATTTTAGTCTCTCAGTAACATTTTAGAATTTTTCTCCACAAAGGGCTTAAATATCTTTTGTTAGGTATAGCACTATTACTTTTTATTTAGGCTAACTGTACAAATTTTATCTTTTAAAAATTTTAACCTTTCAACTTTTGCTCCAGGTTTATAAAAACAACTGATTTTGTACAATGGTTTTGCATCCAGGAAACATGCTAACCTCTCCTATCAACTGTAATAATTTTTCTGGAAGTTCCTTTAGATTTTCAACGTACAAAAATATATCTGCACAAATAGCAATTTTGTTTCCTCCTTTCAAAGGTTAACATGCTTTATTTATTTATTTTTCTGTCAGGACAGCACTGGATATGACTTCAAGTGCAAAACAAAAAAGGAGCAATGGCAATTAAATATGGTATTTGTTATAGGTTTCTCAGGATGTCTTTTATCAGTTTAAGGAAATTCTCTTACGCTTCTAATTTCCTAAGAGATTTTAGCATAGGCTTATGGTGTGCTTCATTAAATGTTTTTCTGTATCTATTGAAGTTATTTAAATTATATAAATTTTCTTTTAATCTACTAATGCATTAAATTACACTAATAGACTTGCAACATTACACCAAGTTTGCATTTGCCACTATAAACTCTACATATTAATGCTATTTGTAAGTTGTTGGATTCTGTTTTCTAATATTGATTTAGGACTTCTAATTTCTATTTATGAATGAGCCTGATCTATATTTATGAGTTTATGCAATTATACTACCCTCTTCTGGCTTCATTATCAAGATTACATATACTTCATAAAATGACTTTCTGTTTCCTCTTTTCTGTTATCTGAGAGTTTGTGTAGAATATGAGTTGAAGACAAAATTCCCTATACCAGGGGATATCTTTTCTTTTCTTATTTAAGAGAAATTTGGGTTATTTTTTTTAATTAATTTTTTTTGAAGTAATCTGTACACACAACATGGGGCTTGAACTCACAACCTGGAGATCAAGAGTTGCATGCTCCTAAGGACTGAGCCAGCCAGATGCCCACTGGAGATTTCGTTAAGGGAAAAATGTTAACTACTTTTTCTTTTACTTCTGAAAGGAATAGTCCTTTCCAGCTTAATGTGGGGAAGATACCATATTATATGCTTTCTATCTTGGGTGGCCCCAAGAGGCTGTCAAAATCAAAGTTCAAATTGTCTGGACTAACAAGCGACCTCAGGGCAAAGGCAGCTCAAGCAGTTAGCCCATCTCTCGGGCCTCTCAACTTCCCTGGATCTGGCTTGATAATTCCTTAATATCCTTACCAAGCATTTGAGAACTATAGAACATTTTATGTGGTATATACACAAAAACACAGCATTGTTAGTAGTTTCCAGATGAAAGTTTGATATGTATAACCTAGTCTCCTATATTCCTAAAACCAGGAATGATTATTACTTTGTAAATTTTTCTCCAAGTCCATGAATTATTTGTATTTGCTAAAGAACAGCACTCATCCATTAGTTTCCATTATCTTCTATTTGATGTAACTGGTTTTCCTCAAATATTTTATGACTCTTGACTATTCACATTTTCGAATGAAGGACAAGGATGATTAATATGGATAATCTGCAGAAGTTGTTGACTCTGTAAATTTAAGTCTGTTTCCCAAGAAAGTCACTACAGGCTCTTTGTAAGGGGACAGGGCAGATGAATTACTTTGTTCAAAAAGTAGTACAAGAGAACTTCACTGATCATACTATTACCTCTTTACATAGATGGTAAGCTTGGGCAAAGGAACAGGGTGAGCAGCTGGCTGGCTAAGATTTCTGGAAAGCAGACCTCTAAATAATTTCTTTTATGATTTCTCCCAGGCCCATTCCTGCTCATTATATGTGTTAACTCTAAATTTAGAGTGTTCCTAGATTCCATTTGGAAGAATATCTCCTACTTTGACAATACCTCTTTCTACCATATTTAATGTAATATTTTCTTGTCTCAGGTTCAGTTAATTTTCTGATTTCCTTTGCTTTCTAAGTTCAAGGAAATTTTTAAAAACTTCTGGCCTACAGATGGTACTTTGTAGAATTTCTCTTTTCATTTTGTTTTTCCCCATGTTATTTGATTAGAAGAATTTGGTTAGAAGATCTAGAAGACAAGTATACTCAGTATACCCTTTTGACTCAAAAAAACCAAAATACACAAGCGGGATGGGTATGGACATGGCGTGAGTTTGTATAAAACCACTACCACGGTACTCACTGCTGTCTACCTATGACATCAGACTAAAATGTCCAATATTTAATATCTGTAAAACATGAGGTTTTTGCCACACAGCATTACATTGTTCCGTAATTCTGAGTACCCTTTCAGTATTATTCCTTTCAATATTATCAGATGATGTTTATCATATTATTAAAAACTATATTAGCAGATCTTCTAATACTGAACTATTCCTGATACAAACTCTCCTTTGCAGAAGCAAATTATACTTTAATATACTGCTAAATTTGAATTCCAAGCAAGATGGACCATGTAACATCTATAGTGTTTTGAAATCAGCATTGCAAACACTGTACATATTAATACCTGAAACACTATAGCTTTCAAAATGTTTCCAATTTATGCAATGACTAATAATTCAATCAGAAAAAGAGTAGTTTTAAATGTAACATGGAATGCTAGAAAGATATATGGATTTTTGATAAACAAGTAACAATCATTCAGATACACTGTTTCTTTTTGAGATTTGTTTTGAAGTTTGGGTTTGCTCTTATTTTGGTTTGCTTTGTTGGGTAATATAATACATTAAATAAATAGTGTCATGAAATAGAATTAACATTTGCGGCATCAATTACTCTTGTCTCATAATAAATAAAATGGCTGTAAATGTATGTGGTGCTGAGTTATGTTTTAATAGCCTTGTTGAGATATAATTCTCATACCACACAACTCACCCATCTGAAGTATATAATTTAATGGCTTTAGTTATTGTATATTCACAGACATGTGCAAACATAACCACAGTCCATTTTAGAAAAATTTTTTTTGCCTCAAAAAGAAAATGCATGTCATTTAAATTATCCTCCCAGCTATTCCAAGGCCAAAGCAACCACTAGTCTACTTTCTGCCTCTACAGATTGATGCTGAAATATTGGATAGAAAAAAGTATTTTGTTATGTATTCTTCAATTCAGAAAAATACGCAATAGATCTACAAAGAAAAGCTCCATTAAGATTAATTTTCTCGGGGCGCCTGGGTGGCTCAGTGGGTTAAAGCCTCTGCCTTCGGCTCGGGTCATGATCTCAGGGTCCTGGGACTGAGCCATGCATCAAGCTCTCTGCTCATCAGGGAGCCTGCTTCCTCCTCTCTCTCTCTGCCTGCCTCTCTGCCTACTTGTGATCTCTATCTGTCAAATAAATAAATAAAATCTTTAAAAAAAAAGATTAATTTTCTCCAGAGATATACACTTTAATCATTAGCATACTATCTTGCTCTTCCTGACATCAAATACAACTGCATGATGGAGAAGAGAGGACAGTTTCCTGCTGATCAGATCTGTCATATGCTCAAATGTGTAAGTCACAGAGAAAAAGGTACGAACCATTGCTTTACAAAACAGAAATTGCTTGCAAGAAATCAAAGTTTTCCAAAAGAAAAACAGCTTTTCCCAGGGAAATAATAAAATTGGATATGGACAGATATAGAATAAATAACATCAAGGACTCCTCTCCAGAGAATACAGTAATATTTGTTAATAAATATGATTGGGGGGAAAAACTTTCCTCAAAATATTACCTAAAAAAACCATAAAACATCAAAAATGGGATTTAGATGAAAAGCACACAAAATACTTTACCAAAAACATGTAAGCAAATAATTGAGAAAAATGCATATATTCCTGGTGACAAATAACAGGTACTAAAATATGTCAATTAACTCCATTTTAATGGATAGATTCACTGCATAATGACACTATAGTTCAACTGGGGGGAGGGGTGTTATAAGTGGTGAAAGGAATTGGCCAAGTGATTCTCAAATTAATCTGGGAGAATAAGAAGAATGTAAATGGTTAGCATACATTAAAAAGTGGATTTTAGAGAACAAACATGTTTAGTGGAAACTATGCCATACTACTATATCAATTATAGTAATCAGGTCAATGTTGTATTGGTTCAAGACAGAAAAAAAAGAAGAAAAGGAGGGGTGAGAATCTAGACCCCAGCGACAAAGCTTAGTATTTACAAAATATATTATTATATGATAAAGGTAGCCTCCAAAATATGTTAGGAAAAAACAGATGCTATGGACTAAATATTAAGCCCCCCAAATTGGTATGTTAGACCCCTAAACCCCAGTGTAGCAATATCTGGAGATGGAACTCCCAGAGATATTTAAGGTCAAATGAGGAAGGGCCCTGATCTGACGGGCTTGGTATCCTTATAAAAGGAGTAGGAGACACTGGAATGCACACTGAGAAAAGGCCACGTGAGGACATGGTGAGAATATAAATCAAGAAGAGAGTTCTCACCAGAAACCAACCACCACGCTGGCACCCTGATCTCAGAATTTCAGCCTCCAGAACTGTGAGAAAATTAATTTCCATTGTTTAAGCACCAGTCTATGACACTTCATTATGGCAATTTAAGCTGAATAAAATAAGAGATTAATACAATAATGTTATTGGAAGTGATGAGTCATTTTAAAAAATAATTAAAACAGACTCCAAGGAGTGCCGGGGGGCTCAGTTAAGCACTACCTCTTGGTTCTAGCTCAGGTCATGATCTCAGGGTCACAAGGTCGAGTCCATGGCAGGCTCCACGCTCAGTGTAGAGTCTGGTGGGGATTCTCTCCCTCTCCCTCTGCTCCTCCTCCCACTTGCGTGCATATATGCCCACTCTCTCTATCAAATAGATAAATAAAATATTTTTTTAAAAAAAGATAGAATCCAGGGGTGCCTGGGTGGCTCAGTGGTTTAAACCTCTGCCTTCAGCTCGGGTCATGATCTCAGGGTCCTGGGATTGAGCCGTCTATCAGGCTCTCTGCTCAGTGGGGAGCCTGCTTCCCCCTCTCTCCCTCTGCCTGCTACTCTGCCTGCTTGTGATGTCTCTCTCTCTGTCAAATCAATAAATAAAATCTTTAAAAAAAAAGACCCCACACCCTATACTAAAATAAACTTTTCATGTCTCTGATATATATGGAAAAAAGTAACTGTACAGAAATACTAAAATAGGGACAAATAACTATATATTCTTTGGAACAAGGAAGACATAAATTGTCAAGCTAAAAATCAATATATTTACAAAAAATTTTAAACTTCTGTGAAGCCATGGAAAAGAAAAGTTAGAGACACATAAAATTAAGAAAAAATATTTGCAGCCTATATACCACACCAGAGATTAACATTCAAATTAAAAGCTAGCATCCATTTTTTATTAATAAATAATAAAATATTTTTAAACTGTTAAATATACAAGCAGTGCATATGAACAGGAAATTTTAAAAAGATATACAAATAACTAAAAAAGAGACTTCTAATATCAGTATTAATCAAAGAAAAACATGTTAAGATATAACTTCTGACACATTAGGAATGATTTTTTGTTTTGTTTTGTTTTTAAGATTTTATTTATTTATTTGACAGAGAGAGAGATCGCAAGTAGGCAGAGAGGCAGGCAGAGAGAGAAAGAGAAGGAAGCAGGCTCCCTGCTGAGAGGGAGCCCTATGCAGGGTTGGATCCCAGGATGCTGGGATCATGACCTGAGCCGAAGCAGATGCTTAACTGACTGAGCCACCCAGAACCCCTCATTTTTTGATAAAAATAAATAACAAGTGGTAGTATGTACATAAAAGTGTAAAAAAAAATTCCAGTCATAACATAGTTACAGGAAATTTTACAAGTTATAAGTTACGTAGTTACAAGAAATTTTAAAATTAGATAGATATACAGGGCACCTGGGTCGCTGAACTGGTTAAATGTCTGCCATCGGCTCAGGTCATGATCTCAGGGTCCTGGGATCCAGCCCCACGTCAGGCTCCATATTCAGTGGGGAGTCTGCTTCTTCCTCTGCCCCTCCCCCCGCTCATGCACTCGTTCTCATTCTCTCTTTCTCTCTCTCCCCCTCAAATAAATAAAATCCTTTTTAAAAAGATCAATATATAAATAGGCAAACACTTAAAATTTCTAAATACTAAAAAAGAAACCATAAATAAAAATAAAAGGAGAAAAACACTGGAAATGTATTCAATGACATATCCTCTTTGGTTTCAAATTCATATATTAACCAAAGTCCTACACCATGCAACTTGGATAACACAAAGGCAGAGTAATCATATCCAAAGGAAACTGATGACCTCACCACTCTAAACCATCAAAGGGAAAGAAGCCATAAACCTAGGTATTACCTTGATATGCTTTTAATATTACATTTTATATTTAATCCAACACAAAATAAAATTAATCTTACCACCTAAAAATCTCTCCAATTCATCCACATCTCTCCACATCTACTATGGCCCTTGGTCTAGCTGTCATTATCTCTTGCCTGAATATTAGACTATCCTACTAATTGTTCTACTCACATTCTTTCTCATCACTCATCCATAATTTAGCCAGAATGGAAATCTGATCTTCGCACTCCAATTTACCCTACCCCCACAGTGAACACATACACACTCCATTCAACCCAGTGCTTAAAGTATCAGATAGGTCTTGAGCAATATGACATCTATCTACTTTTTTTTTTTAATATAATTTTTTATTTTTTATAAACATATATTTTTATCCCCAGGGGTACAGGTCTGTGAATCACCAGGTTTACACACTTCACAGCACTCACCAAAACACATACCCTCCCCAATGTCCATAATACCACCCCCTTCTCCCAAATCCCCTCCCCATGCCTAACTTTCTATGTTCTGTGTTCTGCCCACTCTGAACATTTTTCAAGTCCCTAAAATGGCTACAATCCCATCAATTACAGATTTTACACATGGTATTTACTCTGGAACACTTGCTGATGGAGAGATAAGAAAGCTGAGGTGTCACGGATAACTTGAGTTTCTAGCTGGCACAACTAGATGGATACTAGAGCCATTTACAGAAATATTGTAGACACTAAATTATCTCCTATTATTAATTCCTGACTATCACATTTCTCAAACAGTTCAGATAGAAAAGTACCCCCAAAGCCTGTGTACTACCATCTCTTATACCTAGAATTCCCTTTTAATTGATCTTTCCTTAAATAGTGTCTCCTTGATCTTCTGATCTCAGAATGCCACTTCTGATCAACTAATCAAAACTAGGCACCCTGTTGTCCTAACCTATTACTGTTTTAATTGCATTATATTATCACTATCTGATATTATTTGTTTATTGGGAACCTCCCCAATGAAAATGACTTTCTGAAAGCAAAGACTTCATCCATCTAGTTCACATTTGTATTCCCACTGCCAACACATAATCAGTGTTTAAGAAGTATTGGATAAATGATTAATTCAGAGCCAATGTTATCTATCTGAAATAAAGTGGATTATCATCAAAAATTCATGCTTTGGGGCGCCTGGGTGGCTCAGTGGGTTGAGCCACTGCTTTCGGCTCAGGTCATGATCTCAGGGTCCTGGGATCGAGTCCCGCATCGGGCTATCTGCTCAGCGGGGAGCCTGCTTCCCTCTCTCTCTCTCTCTGCCTGCCTCTCCGACTACTTGTGATATCTCTCTGTCAAATAAATAAATAAAATCTTTTAAAAAAAAAAATTCATGCTTTGATAAAATATATCAAAATCATGGGAACTCACAATTAGGTAACTTATTGATATGTTGTATGTTTTTTTTTTTCAAAAATTAAGAATAAAACTGTGAACTCCAAACCAGTACTGACTGGCATTATAGAAGGCAATAGAGATTAGTGGCTGAGCATATGGGCTCTGGAGTCCTGTCTCTGGATTCGAATCCAAGCTCTACCACTTACTGTGTAACAATTAGTCTGGTTACTTAACCTCTCTGAGATTCAGTTCCCCAGACCATAAGGTAAATATAATTATAATACCTATACCTTATGAAATACATATGAAGTGCATATACCAACCTCTGACACAGAAGACTCCAATAAATGTCAGCTGTTGTCTTTTTTTGGTTTGTTTTTTGTTTTGGGGGGTTTTTTGTTGTTTGTTTGTTTGTTTGTTTGTTTAATTACAGAGTGCATCCAAAAAAAAAAAAAAAAATGGGCTCAGTATTTAAAAGGATGGCAATTTGAAGTGGCTACTTCCACATGTCTTTGAGAGAGATAGCTCCAAGCAGGTGATACCACACAATACATCCTTGCTAATTTTAAGGCAGTCCAACACTGACCAGTACACAGATACTCAGCAGTGAGAATATCTCGCGGGCGTCTTACATACCGAGTGGGTGCGGAGTGCCGCGATGGTTTTTGAAAGTGCCATTTCCCAAAGTTCATCAATGTAGGCTCTATTCACTAAGCCCTGGGTTGTATGTAAAATGTGATCTTCAACCACAAAAAAACTAGATGAAGGGGAAAAAAAAAGAAAGTTCAGAAATTACAGAAAAGCACAGAAAGTTCAGAAATTACAGGTTGACTACCATCTCTGGGGTCTCACAAACATTAAGAGCTGCCACCAAATTCGAAGTTAATAGTCACTTTTCCTAAAGAAAGCTACTAGGTGTTGTAAACAAAAATCACATTTCTTGGACTTAGAATTTTGTCCAACCACTTTATAGAAATCAGAGTCCCATTTCTATTAAATGTTAACCAGGTCAGCAATTTAAAGGGGAAGAAAATATTTATAGGTAAGGGAAGCTAATTTTACTGTATTAAAAATGCCAGGCCATTAAGACATTTAAAAAAATTAATCGATTTTTTAAAAATTAATCGATTTTAAAGAGACAACGAAAGCTGAAACACACATTTTTATAAGAGCCACACATACAAAATATCAAAATGATTCCCTTTATATGGACTCACTCATTATAGGGTTGAAAAGGTTTTTTATAAAGGTCAAAAAAATGCACACTTATTTTTTAACACTCTGTTGTAGCTTTATTGTTGTGCATTTATAACATATCATTAGCTCCCTTGGCTAAATGTTCATACTAAACTAATTCTTTAAATAAGGAATTCTTATAATATATTTTAATCAAAACTATAAAAAAAAATCTAAAGTCTGAAATAAAAAAGCAATTTCATGGAACAATCCAACTCCTTTCCCTTTCTTTTAACTTCAAGGTCATTATTTTGCAATTAAAATAAGCTGCCTATATTTGGGGTGTTTATTTGGGAAATGCAATTCCATATTAGTATGTATACTCTAGATGATGGTGGCAAACTCTATAGCCCATGGGATGAATCTGGCCCACTGCCCGTTTTTATAAATATTGTTTTACTGGAACACAGCCACGTTCACTCATTGCTGTATTGTCTATAGCTGCTTTCACATTGCAACAACAGAGCTGAACGGCTGTGACAGAAACCGTATGGCCTGCGAAGCCTAAAATACTTTACTAGCTGGCCCTTTTAGAAAAAGCTTGCCAACTTTTGCTGATTATTTGGTTCCCTCTTATCAAGAATGGAGAAACCAAACATCAAGGGTAATAAAATTACAATTCAAAGTTTTTTCTCCCTTTCTCCACCAAAACTACTCTCCAACAATATAACGCTGAAACCATCAAGACATTCCTTTAAAATTATCAGAAAGTCAAAAATAAATCTCAAGAATTTAAAATAAAAAAAGAAAAAGAATTTCCCAAGGAAAATTTATTTTTCCAAGTCTCCCAAATCTAGGTGTTCAAAGTGTACAAATTTAAATACATACACACATATATACCTACCCTACAATTTGATTAAAATACTTCCTGTAGCCATCTAAAGTTTCATGCTGCAACAAAGCAAAGAAGAAAAAAGTTGTTCTTTCTATTTTGATAAATTAAGACAAAGTTAAAGTCAGTTACTTGATTTCTTAAGGCTCAGTTCCCAAGACCTAGATGAATATAATAGTACACTACCATATTGGGTTCTAATGAAGATGAAATGATATCATCCATCCCAGTACTTAAAACAATGCCTGATACACAGCAATCAATAGATGTTAGCTACTATTTTCCTACTGTCACATCCACCAAAAATGATCTCAGAGCGAGTTTAAAAAAAAAACAACAAAAAAAAAAGGTACCTATGCAAAATAATGAACAGCTGCCAGAGAAGAAAAGTGAAAAACTGAGAAAAGTTAAGTTGGTGATCCTACCATGTTAGATGGAGGCTGGAGCACCAAGCGGGCCTGTTTTCGCCTCTGTTTTCGGTAGTAGTTCTCAAATGTTTCCCGGGCACCCTGTAAAATAAACAAAAGGAAAATGGGTTGACACAATTTGACCAATTATTCTAGTATTTCATGGGAAAAAAGAAGCTCCCAAGACCCCACATTTCTCAAAATCTGCTATTTTGACAATGATAATAATCATAGAAAAAAAATGACATTACCATTTATTGAGACTTACCTACAAATCCCGTAAGAATGGATACAAAAGATTCTTTTTTTTTTTTTTTAAGATTTTATTTATTTACTTGACAGAGAGAAATCACAAGTAGATGGAGAGGCAGGCAGAGAGAGAGAGAGAGGGAAGCAGGCTCCCTGCTGAGCAGATAGCCCGATGCAGGACTCGATCCCAGGACCCTGAGATCATGACCTGAGCCGAAGGCAGCGGCTTAACCCACTGAGCCACCCAGGCGCCCGATACAAAAGATTCTTAAGAGGACACTACAGAACTCAACCACCAAACACACCAAAGCTGGTTGTTCAGTCAACTATCACAAATTCACAAGAATGAAGACAAACCGTCACAGAACATTCCAGAAGAAAAATGTGTAGAATGAAAACCAGTCTCAAATGAATCATGAGCAAAGGGCCAGAGGGAGGCAGGAAAAAGGCAGAAGCGGAGAACAGTGAATCAGTCTTCCAGCTAGCATATAATAAGGCACAGGATTAACACCAAAAAGGAAATTCTTGGTGCACAGTTTCTTAAACTGAAAGGTGTTTCGGAGAACTAGAGCTGGCTCAAGAGCTCTGTAACTGGGCTGAACAACAGCCTCTCAAAATTCATGGCCTTCCTGGGATGTCATAATGGGACCTTATTTAAAAACAGGGTCACAGCAGATGTATTTAAATTAAGAGGCAGTCACACTAGATAGAGTAGGCTGCTACTTAATCCAATATAATTGGGATCCCTAAAAGAATAGGAGAAAAGACATGGAGATAGACACACAGGGAGAACATCCTGTGACAACACCAGCAGAGACCGGAGCCCCGGTCTGCAAGCCAAGGACACCAAGGATTGCTGGCCACCACCAGAAGCTCGAAGAGGCCAGGAAGGATGCCTACCAGAGTCTCAGAGGGAGGATGGCCTTCTGACACCTGCTTTTGGATTTCTAGTCTCCAAACCTGGGACCGAATAAATTTCTGCTGTGCAAGCCACCCAACCCGGGATACTTTGTTCCAGCAGTCCTAGGAAAACAAGATAACTCAAAGCTTTTAAAACATGATGCCCCCAGGGAGCGCCCGGGTGGTTCAGTCCATTAAGCTTCTGCCTTGGGCTCAGGTCATGATCCCAGCGTCTGGGGATCAGGCCCTGCATCTGGCTCCCTGCTCAAAAAGGAGTCTACTTCTCCCTCTGCCTATGTTGGCTGCTCGTGCTGGAGCTCTGTCTCAGTCAAATAAAGAAGTAAAACCTTTAAAAAAAAAAAAAAAAAGGAAAAGAAAAGAAGGAAAGAAAAGAAATGATGCCCCCCTAGGACTAAATTCTACTCTGAATCCCAAACCTTTCTCAATGAATAAGAGTAGAAATGAGGAGAGAGTATGCACGGTGGTTAAGAGCACCGATTTTGGAACCAATGATGTTTTCATTCAAGTGAGTCTGTGCCTTTCTAGCTGTATAACTCGTATGACCAGCTGTGTAACTTTCATTAATTTACCTTCCACCATTTAAGTCTTTGGCTTTCACTAACAGATGTGCTATGGTGTCCTCATCCCTGTAAATGTCATGCTCATCATTGTCATGAGGGTTCAGATGAGCTAGAAAGCTTTGAGAACGGTGTCTGATAAATAATCACCACTACATATGTGCTTATTTTTTCAAAAATGAGATGAAATAGATCAATAATGACAATGACTGCCTCGCCCATGCGAAAAAGTATAAACTCTACACAATCCCCAAGTTCAGTTCCCTCACCTCAGAAGTCTGAAGAATCCTATTCAATGTGACGTCTCTATTAGATCCCTAAACCAGAGAAACTGATTGAAGGTACTAAATCACACTAACTCAACAGCCTAAGCTCAGCGGTTGGCAAACGTTGCCTCTAAAAGGCAGGATGGTAAATATCTCAGGCCTGGTGAGCTCTATGGTCTCACCTCTGCTGTTGAAATGCAAAGGCAGCCACAGTCAGTACATAGGTGAGTGTGGCTGTGTTCCAACAAAATGTTATTTGGGGAAACTGAAATCAGAATGTCATATAATTTTCATCCGCCATGAAATATTCTTTTATTTATTTATTTATTTATTACCAACCATTTAAAAATGTAAAAGCCATTTGGAGTTCACAGGGGTCACATCGAAATAAGCAGCAGGGTGGCCATGGCCCATGGTTTGCTGACCCCTGGTGTAGCTTAAAAACAACAGTTTTAAAACGCTAACGAGATTATAACTAGACACCTGAGTTTTTCCTGTTATAAAATGAAATCAAACATTAAGACAGCTATTTCAGGGCTTGCTTATTTCTTAGTCCACAAGTTAACGAGGTAGCAAATGGTTCTATTTAAGAAATAAGAAGTGGAAACTGCCTGTTGGTTTGTTAAAGTTATTTCCCACTCGTCACCATTTCTCAGCTTAGTGGTACTATTGAATGTCAATTACATTCTGTACACACTGAAGGGCTTTTCATTGTACAGTTAACAGCCCTACAGGCCTTTATTATTCTTGTGTGACATTACACATTCAACATGCTTTGGAGCCAAGATACACTCAGCTGAGAATTTAGGGAAAGTCTTCTCTCAAATTAGACCATTGTATAATAATTTAATTATTTGCTATAAAAGATAGAAAATATACAAGATGAAATTCTATATAAAAACCTATCATAGACCTCTACTTAGTTCTAACTAGATACAATTTGCCTTTCAAATATTCATTTGCTAAAATAAAAACACAAGAAAAGACCAATTTATCTAATAATTCTGGTTTCTCCATTTACAAAATTTGATTTTCCCTAATGGCTGCTAAATAAATTTACCTCTGAGTATTCTATTTCCTCTGCCAATTTTGTCAACTCCATGCTTACAGGTGGAATTTATAGTAGACTGGTCCAGCTGGATGCCTGTCTTTTCCCAAACAGATCAACAGATGAACTATAAAAGTTTGCCACTTCAGTTTCAAGCTCCTCTAATCGTTAATAATAATTAAAACAAAACTTAAAAGCCAGTGAAAGTATAAGCAAACAGATATAAAATAACAGGCAAGTGAAAAGCTGTTTTAGTGTGTTTTCAATTTATGTCATTAGTATTACGGTGGTCCAAAAGCTTTGTAATAATTAATAAACACACAAATTATCACAGAAAAACAAGTCACTTTACATACATAAAGTGCTTACCATAAAATAAAGAACAGTTCTTGTCATCATTGAATTTATAGTCTGAGTGGAAAACTAGCAATTAAATGAACAAAAAGTACAACAGAATCCTATAGATTGGAGAGAGAGAGAGAGAGCGTGTGTGTGTGTGTGTGTGTGTGCGCGCGCGTGCGTGCATGTGTGTCTATATAGTGGGCGGGAGGAATGTCAGAGAAAGTTTCTTCAGGAAAAAAAGCCATTTATATTCATAATTGAAGAAGGAGTCAGAATAACGCACATAAAAAGAAAGGGAAAACTTATTTCTCATAGAGATACAGGGGTTCAACGAAAAAAGGCATCATGTATCTCATGAACTGAAAGAAGTTCTTCATGGCAGAACCTTCAGAGTGTAAGAGCGAAAAATGACAAGAAATAAAGGCTAGAGGGCTTTGTAAATTCTATTAAGATATCTGGACTTCAACTCTAGAGACAATCAGAGTTTTAGACGTTTACAAGTTGCAATGTACTGAGTAGAATGAAGAAACGGAACCTTAGATACAAAAAGATCAGTCTCGGGACGCCCGGGTGGCTCAGTGGGTTAAAGCCTCTGCCTTCAGCTCAGGTCATGATCTCAGGGTGTTGGGATCGAGCCCTGCATTGGGCTCTCTGCTCGGTGGGGAGCCTGCTTCCTCCTCTCTCTCTGCCTGCCTCTTTGCCTACTTGTGATCTCTCTCTCTCAAATAAATAAATAAAATCTTTAAAAAAAAAAAAAGATCAGTCTGATCCCGACATATATTTAAGAGGTACAAGTTGATGACTGATTGAATACTGGTGGTAAAGAACAGAAAAGACAGAAAACTAATGTCAGATTTCTAACCTGGGTAATTGGTTTGATGGTGGTGTCATTTAACGAGAGAGAAAACATAACAGCTGGGATATGTAGTCAATTACTATTCATGGATTCCATATTTGCAAATGTGCCTACCTGCCAAAATTTATTTGTAACCTCAAAATCAATACTCATGCTGTTTCATTATCATTCACACATGAGTACAGAGTGTTGAAAAATTTGAGCAGTGCCTACTGCACGTGTTCCTATCTGAGGTCAAACAAGGCCAACACTCTGTCTCCTTTCTTCAGTTCTCATACTATAAACAATTATTCTTTTTCACAGTCATCCAGTTCCTCATTCTTTGTATTTTTGTGCTTTTTAAAAATTGAGATATAATTGACATATAACATCATGTTATTTTCAGGTATACAACATAAAGATTCAATATTTATACATATGGCAAAATGACCATCACCATAAGTCTAGTTAACGCCTATCATCACATACAATTTTCCCCCCCTTGGGTTGAGAACTTTTAAGATCTACTCTCTTAGGAAATTTCAATTACCATACTATACATTATATCCCTCGGACTTATTTTCTAACTGAAAGACTATTCCTTTTCATTGCCTTCACCCAACTCTGTCATCCTCCACTTCTGGCAACCACCCATCTCTCTATTTATGAGCTCAGTTGGGTATTCTATTTATTTGTTTAGTTCCATATATAAATGAGATCATACAGTATTTGTGTCTGACGTATTTCACTTAGCAGAATGCCTTGAAGGTCCAGCCATGTTGTCACAAATGGCAAGATTGCATTCTTTTTCACAGCTGAATAATACTCCTTTGTATATATAGATCCCACATGTTCTTTATCCATTCATCCATCAATGAACACTTAGACTGTTCCTATGTCTTGACTATTGTAAATAATGTCACAATGAACATAGGAGTGCACACACTTTTTTAGTTAGTGTTTTCATTTCCTTCCGATAAATATCAAGAAATGAAGTTGCTGGAACATATGGCAGTTCTATTTGTAATTTTCTGAGAAACCTCCACACTGTTTTCCATAGTGGTTACACCAGTTTACATTCCCACCGACATGCAACAAGGGTTCCACTTTCACGACATCCTCGCCAACACTTATTTCTTGTCTTTTTGATAATATTCTAACAGCAGTAAGGTGATCATCTCATTGCAGGCCTGATTTGCGTGTTCTTGATGATTAGTGATGTTGAGCGCCCTTTCCTTTACCTGCTGGTCACCTGTATGTCTTGCATCTTTGTGCTTGTGGTTGACTTTGCTATTTAAAATGGCCCCCACGTGCCGTACTATAGTGCTGTATAGTGTTCCTAAGACTTGACACTTGTCAAGAAGACAAGATGTGCCTTACAGAGAAAGCACATTTAAATAAGCTTTGTTTGGCCATGTGTTATAGTGCCATTGGCCATGAATTCAATGTTAATGAGTCAACAGTATATATTCAATAATATCTTTTAAAGAGAAAGAGGCAGAAAACAGGGTTATGCATTGATTGACTGATGAAACGTTGTAAGCAGAAGCTCACAGAAACCTAACCCCAGCAGAAATGTTTCAGTATTCACTCAGTGTTTACAATGACCTTATAAAGTATAACCAACATGAATAACAAGAACTGATTGTACATGAGGATACTGGTAATAATGACCTCTGTCATGAACTTGTTTAGTTTGTGACTTCTAAGTGCTAAGTGTTCAGGAGAGGGCATATTTGGGTCTACAGCTCAGGTGAAAGGGCTAAGCTAAAGACAATAGTTTTCACAATCAAAAAAGATGGTAATCTAAGCCTAGGAAAACATGAGATCATCTAAGGAATATCTGTAGAATTTAAGTACAAAAGGACCTACCACAAAAACCCTCAGGGACACCAACAATTAAGAAATATCTGTCTCTTTCCTATAATTAAAATATAACTTTAAATGTCACTTACTGAGAAAACACTTTTCCACTACTCACTCTAACATGTAAAGTTTTGCCAGGGCACTTGGGTGGCTCAGTCAGTTAAAGGGCCAACTCTTGGTTTCAGCTAGGGTCATGATCTCGGGCTTAGGAGATCCAACCCATCTCAGGGTTACTCCCCAACCCATCTCAGGCCCTGTGTCTATCTGCACTCCGTTTGCTTGGGATTCTTTCCCTTCTCCTCTCCCTCCCCCCACTCCCATGGGTGCATGCTCTCTCTCTTTCAAATAAATAAAATAAAATAAAATAAAATAAAATAAAATAAAGTTTTGTCTAAGACATAGTCCTCTATTAACTCTTTGCATAGCACCATGTCCATCTGACATTATGTCATTTGCTTACTGTCTATCTCCTCTCATTAGGATGCAAGCTCCCCAAGAACAAGTTTATTTGTCTTATTTACTGTTGCGTTCCCAGCTCCTAGAACAATGCCTGGAATAAATGGCACCCAATATATATTTGTTTGAATAAATGACCAAAGGGATTAAGAAATATTAATCAGTATTCAAGGCTCCATTTTTATATTTACTCTTTACCAGAGAAATTGCAATAATCATTTCTTTATAATTTTTCCTATTCCTCTCATCCTGCTGCTGTTCTACCTCCATTTATTCTCTTAAAGATTTTTGTTCCTGTTCCATAGAAGTTATACCTTCTTCATGCCAAACGATTTTCTAAAATTTCCTTTTGGCTCCTGTAAAAATCATTCTTAGAATCATGTTTCCCCTGAATTTTTAGGATCATGTCCCCCATCCCATTTTATTCAGGATGTTTTTGCAGATCTCATATTTTATTATGTATTGTTTCATTTTCTCAATTGCTCTGTTTTGAACAATAGGATCTCTTTCTGGACCAGTACTTCCTTCCAGGCTTGTTTAGTGGTTTGCCCGTTCACCAACCATCTGGCTAATATCTTCATGGAAGCAGCAATCGATAGCAGGTTATAGGCCCAGGTCCAAAGCTGTTTCAAAGTAAAACCACAGGGACGCCTGGGTGGCTCAGTTGGTTAAGCAGCTGCCTTTAGCTCAGGTCATCATCCCGGCGTCATGGGATCGAGTCCCACATCGGGCTCCTTGCTCCACAGGGAGCCTGCTTCTCCCTCTGACTCTGCCTGCCACTCTGTCTGCCTGTGCTCGCTCTTGCTTGCTCTCTCTCTGACAAATAAATAAATAAAATCTTTAAAAAAAAAAAAAAGTAAAACCACAAACTGGTTCCAGTGTCTAGCAAGCAATGGGCCTAAGTGTGCATAAAATATGGCTGAATGTTCTCCTACCACACAGTTTCCAAGTGTTCAACTCTCTGAACTTAGGTGAATGAAAACCACAAAACTATGGGATCTTCCTATCTTGTGCCGCCCTACTGAGTATTCTCCAGCCCAGGATAAACTGTGCTGCCACCAAAGGTCCCATTTTCCCCCTCACCCCACTCTCTGGCAGCCTTATAAAGAAGACTCTATACAGTACAGGGGTAGACAACTAATCTATTCATCAATTTGGGATTGTATTTCTAAGCCAGATGACCCAGAGAGGAAAAGGAATGAAGTCTCTTCGGATTTTTAAAGTTTCCTCTGTGTATGGCAGCAAAACACACAACACTCAACATTGGATTGAGAATGGATTGAGAATGGTTTCTCAATCCATTCTCAATCCATTCAATCAGCCTTAATGTTGGAGAAAATTTTATTCAAATTCAGACAATGCAATATTAATTTTAAGTCTTCTTTAACAATGGTGGTGTAATTTTTTAGACTTTTATGCAACTAAAGAATTTTAGTGGAAGTTAAGAAAGGCTTAGAAATTAAATAAGACTTTGCTTTTAATTTTTTTTGGTTAAGTATATATATCCTATTGGAAATTTAACTGAAATATAGGAATTTATATTATTATAAAAAATTCTTCACCAAAATTTCTTCTCACTACTTACAGAGCAACTAGATAAAAAGAGCTAAATGATCACAGAACACACTCTATTTTTACTTAATCCTAAAACAAGATAAAAAAATATATTCTAGGTTCTATTGACCTTATCTTCAATTCACTGGGTGCTTTCTTTTCTAAATTCATATTTAACTTAAATATTATATCACACCCTATGATAAACTTGGAGGAGGGTGCTAATGGTCAAATACCCACAAAAGCCATTGCCAATTTCTTAATTAACCCTATCAGTAGAATTAACCAGGAAATAACCCACTTTCCAGGCTATGCTGTTGTTTTTTTGTTTATTTAATCTTTAACTTTTTTAATATTGTCTCTTTGTAAATTATTAATTACAAAAGTAAAATATGTGACTTTTAGAAAAACCAGACAATAAAGATAAGGCGAAGAAAGAAAATAAAAGTCATTCATAATCCCTTTGTCTGGAGATAACTACTCTTTACTTTTTCAAGTCCTCCCTCACAGACACTTTTCTATCTTAAACCGATTACTTCACACACCTACATACATACATACACACACCTAAATCATATTGTGCATACTTTCTTCACTCTTTTCATTTTGCATGCAAAAATATTTTCTCAAACATCATAATTTAGTATGATCCACTCTTATTGCACAACACTGTGCCAACTTTCTTTCCTCACACGTGTGCTATAAATTATCATACAAATGTTGGAACTAACATGGGCTTTCAATAAATGTTTAAAAATAAAAAGAGAAATGCAAGTGATAACTTTGAATTCCCCATGTATCTAGGCACTCGTCTGGATATAAACACAGGAAGCACACACAGTACTGCCACTCAGTGTGGGCAAATGAGTGAGACTTTTTGGTTTTGTCTGTAAAAGTGGTGTAATTTCTTTTTTTTTTTTAAAGATTTTTATTTATTTATTTGATAGACAGACAGAGATCACAAGTAGACAGAGAGGCAGGCAGAGAGAGAGGGGGAAGCAGGCTCCCCGCTGAGCAGAGAGCCCGATGTGGGGCTCGATCCCAGGACCCTGAGATCATGACCCAAGCCGAAGGCAGAGGCTTAAACCACTGAGCCACCCAGGCGCCCCAAAAGTGGTGTAATTTCTTGCTAACAAAGCTCAAAGTCAGATTTTAATAAGTCAGGATCATGTGATCCTTACTCTGGAGCAGGGATGGGAAAGGGAAGACCAGATGAAAGACCTTTCCTTGGGTTTCTTTTTCTTCACAAAAGATGACGAAGTACCACGTGCACAGACACCCTGAACTTCTCATACCATTGCTGAGCCCCATGTTCCCAAATATCAGTGGCATCTACATGTCTAGTTTGGTGGAAGAAAAAGTAAAACTTATGGGGGGACAATAGAATTTCATATGGGCAATATGTCTAAATAACAGACAAAAGAGGACAGACCCATCTTCATTAAATATTTACTGTGCCGTTATTTAGTGAAACAGCTCTTCGTGTAGTGGATCTTTCCTGGTAGAGATTGATACGTGGCAACCGGAGAATGGGCTGAGTCCTTCTCATCGATCCCAATAACAGAAAATTAACCTTGGGATTAAGAAGCAGCAAAGGACACGCAGACAAAGAACAAGGGAGGGAAATGGAAGGAGGAAAGCACACACCATTGTTCTTCCGGCTTTGCCTACAGGAAGCAATATTTCCATTTGGTCTTGGGCAAAGCCTGTAATTTCACCACCCTGACTGCAGCTGGAGAACTCCCTTTCAACTGTCCCGGCATCCAAGTGAAGACAGGTTTATTCAGAGTTTTAAAAAAAAACCAAAAACCTGAAAGGGCCATTTTAATTTGCTTCCATGAGAAAAGGGGAGCACTTTTCATAGGGCCCCATAATGACGTTCAGCGGGATATTACACTTCGCCATATGGCTAATTTGCACAGCAGGCCCAAAGCAGGATTTTCTTTCATTAGAACTGCCCTAAAGATCAGACTACAGAAACATGTGTAAAGAACAAACCCAAGATGCCCCCTATTGCTTAAATCTAGAAACATTCGATTCCCAGATGTAAAAGCCCATTCAGAGAGTTCCCATGGCAAGGGCATTCAAGAGTCTTGGAGGTGATATGTGTCACAGCTCCATTTACGTATATTAGGGCTTGGAAAATGTCTAAAATTCAAAAGCCACAGAACTGTCAAAACACCTCAAAAAAACCCCACTATATACGGAGGTAGGATAATAGCTCTGGTAGGTAATTTATTATTACAAAAACAAAACAAAACAAAACAAAACAAAAACATTACTTTCTGAATGCCCGAATTCTTGATACCATTCATTAGCTTACAAAATAAATCTACATAAACTTTTGACCCTTTCTGAAGAAAGCAAAGGCAGTCTGACGTTCTAACAGAGTCCTGTTTATTTTTAAGATGGCCCTTATAACTTATGTTTGTCTTGGCATTTCCTCCTTCTGCCATATCCCAAGCCTCAGCCATAGAAAAGAACATCCCCTCCGGGAATGACAGAGTCTGCAGGATTTAAAAAAAGAAAAAGAAAGAAATCTGATGTCTAATGATTATGGAGTAGTTGAGTCTGTGCTTTTGAAGAAAGTAAACATTATGATTAACAATCTTGGGCTTTGTAATTAGCTTCCCCCTTCCAAGAGAGAGTGTTAATTTATTAAATATTTTAACAAAGAGTCTTTTATTATCAGATTTAGTTTGGCTGGCTCCTTTCATAGCATTACCAATTACAACCAATAAAGCTTTAATTGATGACTACTTTTTATAACCTTTGACCCAAGATGATAAACAGTTGTACCTTAGAAGCGAAAGGGTAAACCTCAAAGGGAACGGTGTCTTAATCATGCTTCGCAAACCAAACTGCTTAAAATTACAACCTACCTACCTGGTTAGAACAAAAACCCAGACTTCCTCCATGATTAGGATAATTGATCAGGAAAAGATTTGGATTTCACTTTTAAGATAAGTGTCCTTTTGGTTAGGGAAACCTTAACTAAAATTACCTGCATATAACTGTGTACCATAATGTGCTAATTGTAGATTATAATACGATTTAATCAATTTGTAGATAATTAGCAAGTAAATTTTAATACGTGACACAACTTCAAATGTAAAATAATTGAAATGCAAGTTATTTTACTATTTTTTAAACAGATGCTATAATTTTAATTCTACCCCCCCAAGTCCCATCATTTATAGAGCAGTACCTTTATAACACCAGGGGCTGTTAAGAATACGCAAGCAAAGAAGTAAACCAAATTAACTGCCCAACAATGAGATACCAAAACTTCTTAGAGAATTGGGTGTCTACACATGACAAGCAAGGAGAGTCATTCCTTTAATTAGAGTGAGATAATGAGGTTGTCTGCATTTTCTCCAAAGAACAATTCCCAAAGTTGGTAGTGTTCCAAAGATACTATTCAACTGCCCAATTTCACACTTGTCGATTTTTAAGGAAAATCTTTTCTAACTCACACCTGTCAATCTTTTAAACTAAGATTGCTAAGGTACTGCATAATTTGGAAGTTTGAAATTTCCCAGACAAATCTCTTAATCTGTGTCATGTTGCCGAAATGAATTACTAAATGAATTACTAAAGAGCTCATAGGAAAATGTGGCATCTAAAACTGTAATTGAAAATAATACCCATCGTGTCACAGCGGCTGCCTACCATCGCTTCACGGAGATGAAGACAAGGAAGACACCGTTACTTGTCCTCACAATGGAAGTACTGGCCTAACGGAAGGTGTGGTATAAGATTTTATATAAAAAGAACGAGGCGTGCAGCTTTTAAGTGACTTCTCATGTACATAAAGGAAGTCAATGCCAGGAAAAGCAAAAAAAAAAAAAAAAATCTGAGGTTCAGTCAAAGTACTTTATAAATTGAAAGAGCTATACACGTTATTTTTATGATATATAAATGTATATAATGGCTGTTTTATTAAAGACACATGGCTGCTCTCTGCATTTCAAAATCAAGTTTGCCACACACCCAGAAAAAAACAGCTCTTTATGTAGTTAAGTGAGGATTGGGGAAATTTTGTATAAATAAATCTACGCTTTCCTCCCCATTAACAGATGCTGTAAAGAAACAGACAAATATAAAATCTAAGAACACAGGAATATATCATATTGAACTTCAGATGCTCAGGGAAAAACAGGCAGACTATCTAAAATCAAAGTGGACAAGTATCAAGCTCATATTTGGTTAAAAAACAAAAAAGTAAGAATACAGATTAAAAGAAAAAAAAACTAAAAGTTGAATAAAATTTGCTTCCATGCCAATTTTATAAATTAAACTTTTTATTATGGGAGAATTATGGTACAGAGTTAGAAGAAATAATAGAGACAGACCCCTTGTGTTTTTAACCAGTTCCTCCAATGGCAAACATTTCAGCAAAGTATAGCACTATAGCACAACCAGAATATTGACACTGACACAGTCGAGGTCCACGTTTCCAAAACTACACGGATACCTCAAAGTTTCCTCTGTAGAGCCGTATCCACTTTCCTCCATCCCTACCTACTGCTCAGCTTTTGGTAAGCACTAATCTATTCTCCATTTCTAAAATTTTGTCACTTTCAGAATGTTACGTTACTTTCAGAATATGGAATTTTACAGTATGTAACCTGTTGAGATCAGCTCGTTTCAATCAGCATGAGTCTCTGGACATTCACCCAGGTTGTTGCCTCTATCAATACTTCTTTCCTTTACATTGCTGTGTAATATTCCATGGGATGATATAAATGTACCAGAGCTGGTTTAACCATTCACCTACTGAAAGACATCAGAGCTGTTTGGGGCTGTTACGAATAAAGCTACTATCGACTTTCAGGTACAGCAAATACCTGAACTAAATTCATTTCTCTGAGATAAACCTGCAGAAGGGCAATTGAGGGTCGTATGGTAATTACATGTTTTGCTTTTTAAGAAAATGCCAAACCGTTTTCCAGAATGACTGCACCACTTTACATTCCCCCCAGTGTCCTCGCTGCCATCTGGGGTCATCACTATTCTGACAGGAGTGCCGCGGTGGCTCACTCTGGCTTCAACTTGAATTCCTCTAATGACTAATAATGTTGAGCATCTTTTCATGTGTCTATTTGCCATCCGTATATCTGCCTCAGTGAATTGTTTCTTCAAGTCTTTTGCCTATATTCTAACTGGCTTGTTGGGTTTCAAACTATCGAGTTTTAAAAAGCCTTTGTAGGGCGCCTGGGTGGCTCAGTGGGTTAAGCCACTGCCTTCAGCTCAGGTCATGATCTCAGGGTCCTGGGATCGAGTCCCGCATCGGGCCCTCTGCTCAGCAGGGAGCCTGCTTCCCTCTCTCTCTCTCTCTGGCTGCCTCTCCATCTACTTGTGATTTCTCTCTGTCAAATTAATAAATAAAAAATCTTTAAAAAAAAAAAAAGCCTTTGTATATTCGAGATACTACTCTTGTTGGATACGGTTTGCAGATATTTTTTTCCACTCGGTCCCTTGTCCCTTCCTCTTCCTAAAGGGTATTTTGCAGGGGCAAAATGTTTTATTTTCAGGAGGTCATATTTCATCATTTTTTTTTCCTTTTACGGAGGGCACTTACAGAGTAAAGTTTAAGTACTCTTTGCCTCCTCCTAGATTCTGAGGGTTTTCTCCTATTTTTTCCAAAAAGTTTTTGTTTTGCATTTCACATGTATGTCATGATCCATTTTGAGTTAGCTTTTGTATAAAATATAGGAAATAGCTCAAGGTTCACCTTTTTTTTTTTTTTAAACCTGTGGATGTCCTATTGTTCCAGCACCATTTGTTGAACTGCTTTCATGATTTTGTAAAATACTCTTATGAGTCTGTCTTATCTCTGGATTCTCTACCCCATTCCACTGATCTATCTGTCTATACGTCTGTCAATACCACACAGTCTTGATTACTGTTACCACATAATAAGTCTTAAAACTGAGTATATTGATTCCTCCCACTTCATTAATCTTCTCAAAATTGTTTTAGTTATTCTAGCTCCTTTGCCTTTCCATCCAAATATTAGAATAATCTCATCCATATCAACAAAAATCTTATTGAGATTTTTTTTTTTTTAGGGAGGCAGAGGGACAGAAGGAGAAGGAAAGAAAGAATCATAAGCAGACTCTACACACAGCACGCAGCCCAATGTGGGGCTCCATCTCACAACCCAGACATCATGACCTGAGCCAAAATCAAAAGTCGGACACTTAAGCAACTATACACCTCTTATTGGGATTTTGATAGGAATTTCACTAAATCTATGTATCAACTTGGGAAAATTTAATATCCTTACTGTGCTGAGTCTTCCAATCCATAAACATATTATGGCTTTCCACTTTTTACATCTTTGCTGATTTTACCCACCAGCATTTTGTAGCTTTCAGCACATGAGTCCTGTACATTTTTTTTAAAAATTTATACTTAAGCTTATCTTTTTTATATTTTAAATTATATTGTATTTTTCATTCTGGTATCTCTATGTTCATTTCTTGTATATAGGAAAGCAATTTTTTTTCAAGACTTTATTTATTTATTTGACAGAGAGAGAGAGAGATCACAAGTAGGCAGAGAGGCAGGCGGGAGGGAGGGGGAGGTGGGAAGGGAAGCAGGCTCCCTTCTGGGCAGAGAGCCCTATGCAGGACTGGATCCCAGGACCCTGAGGTCATGACCTGAGCCAAAGGCAAAGGTTTAACCCACTGAGCCACCGAGGTGCCCCTACAATTGATTTTTATATATCTTTTATCTGTCTTGTTATATTCACTTACTAGTATTCGGTAGTGTTATCTTGATTCTTTGGGGTTTTCATCAGAAACAATCATGTTATTTAAAAATAGGTATCGTTACATTTCTTCCTTTCTAATCTGTAAGCCCTTAATTGCCTTTCCCAGTCTTACTGCACTAACCAGAATGTCTATTCAACACAGAAGGCTATGTTGAATAAGTGCTGACAGCAGACGTCCTTGCTTTGTTCCCAATCTTAAGGGGAAAACAGTCAGTCCTTCACCATTATTATAAAGTTAGCTATAGGTTTTTGCATAGGTTCTTTATCATCTGAGAAAGGTTTAATTAGTTGTTGTTTTTTTTAAACCATGAATGGGCTTGAATTTTCTCAAATGTTTTTTTTTGCATCAGTTGATATGATTGTGATTTTTTTTCTTCAGCCTGTTAATGTGGTAAATTACATTGATTTAGTTTTAAGTATTAAACCAGCCTTATAAACCATACTTAGCCACTTTTCTCCTTTTATATTATTAAATTCTGCTTACTAATATTTTGTTAAGAAATTTTACAACTATATTCATGAGGGATATCAGTCTGTATTTTCACTTTTTGTATTATCTTTGTCTAGTCTGGGCTTCAGAGTACTACTAAGCTCCATAAAATGAATTGGAAAGTGCTCCTTCTATTCCTATATTATGGAAGAGATTATGTTGAACTGGTGTTAATTCTTCTGTAGCTGCTTTGTAGAAGTCTCCAATAAAACTGCCTGGACCTGGAGATTGAACCCATATGTTTTTAAATTATGAACTCAGTTTCCTTCATAGTCACAGGGCTACTCAAATTATCTATCTCATATTAGGTGAACTCTGAAAATTTGCAGTTTTCAAAGAATTGGTCAGTTTTATAAGTTCTCCAATGTATATGTGTAGAGCTGTTCACTGTATTCCCTTATTATCCTTTTGATATCTGTAATGTTTATATCAATATATCTTGATATCCCCTATTTTACTCCTGATACCAGTAAATCTATTTCTTCTTTCCTTTTTTCTTTATCAGTCTTACTAGAGATCCATCCATTTTATCAACCCTTTAAAAAGCCAGCACTTTCACTGATATTCTCCCTTGCAATTTTCTCCCTTTCAAAATTGCACTGATTTCTGCTTTTATTATTTACTTTATTTGGCTTTCTTTGGGTTGATCTTTTGCCTTTCCTCTTCCAGGTTTTCAAGGTGAGAACTTACACTATCAGTTTGAGACTTTTCCTCTTTTCTAATGTATCTAAGTTGGCACTATAAATTTTCCTCTCAATACTGCCTTAGCTGCGTCCCACAAATTTTCATTTTCATTCAGCTCAATATATATTTTTATTTCCTTTGAGACATCCTCTTTGACCCTTCTATTACACGGAAGTGTGTTATTTAGTTTCAAAGTGTTTGGAGACTTTCCTATTATATTTCTGTTACTGATTTCTGGTCTGATTTCATTGATGTCTATACATGATTTCAAATTTTGTAGAGGCTTATTTTATGGCACAGGATATAGTTTAACTTAATACATGTTTTGTGTACACTTGAAAAGAATATGTATCCTGCCACCTTGAATACAGTGTTCTATAAATGTCTATCGTTTTGTTAGTTGATGGTGCTGCTAAGTTCTATACCCCTTGATGATTCTCAGTCTACCTGTCCCATCAACTGCTGAGAAAGGGGTTTGAGGTCCCCAGCTTTAATTGTAAGTCTGTTTTTCCTTTCAGTTCTAATAGTTTCTGCTTCACAGTTTAGCAGCTCTATTGTTTGGGGCATGCTCATCTAGGATTACGGCCTTCTTGATATAATGGACCTTTTTCTGTGGTAGTTTCTTTTGTTCTAATATCTACTTCATTGATATTAATATTGCCAACTCCATTTTTCTTTGATCAATGTTTGCATGATGTCCTTTATTGATCATCCTTTTTACTCTCAGCCTGCCTATATACTTGAAGTGATTTTCTTTTCTTTTCTTTTTAAATATTTTATTTATTTGATAGAGATCACAAGTAGGCAGACAGGCAGGCAGAGAGAGGGGAGGGGGAAAAGCAGGCTCCCTGCTGAGCAGAGCCGGATGCAATGTGGGGCTCGAGCCCAGGACCCTGGGATCATGACCTGAGCAGAAGGCAGAGGCTTTAACCCACTAGGCCACCTAGGCGCCCCTTGAAGAGATTTTCTTATAGATAGCAGGTAGTCAGGTCATGTTTCTTAATCCACTCTACTAATATCTGCCTTTTCATTGGTATAGTCAGATAATTTACATTCAGTGCAATTATTTATATGTTAGGGATTATGTCTGTCTTTTTAGTTTTGTTTTTTTTTTTTAAATATTGGTTCTCCTTCTTTCCAGTTTTTTTTTCTTTCTCCTGCCTTCCTGTGAGTTACTTGAATATTATATCTAACTTAAACATAGGGAAAAGTGACAGATTGATTTACAAAAAAATTTTTAAATATCCAAAAATCAAAATGAAGAAAACAAAATTAAAAAGCAAATAATATACTAAGAAAATATAACAGATACACATCAGACCAAAAAAGTACTGAACTGAATTAATAAAATATAAACATTCCATGAACACACAAAAAGGAATTAGTGGCCTCTAAGCATTAGAAAAATGTCCACAGTCAATAGTGATTTTTAAAACGCAAATTATATTCACAATGTACCTTTTTTTTAAAAACCTATCAAATTAGCAAAAGAAAAAAGACAACACCCAATATTACTGAAAATATGGGAAGACTGCAATTCTCTGTTCTTTGGTTAAGGAATCCAATGTTATGTTATGACTTTTCTGAGAGATTAGGTATCAGGAAGTTGAAAATGTATGTGCCCTTTAATTCACTTTAATAAATTCACCTAAAGTGATAATCAAATAAGTGATGAAAAAAAATGTCTAAACTATGCACAGCTGAAAGAACTTGGGTTCAAATTCTAATAGTATGGGCTAGAACTCTGGGTTACCCCTAACTAGGTGATTTTAAGCAACTTATTCTCTGTATGTCTGAACTGCCCTGCCTATAAAATAAGGATATTTAACAAATATACTTGTCAGGATTGCTATGAGAATTAAATAAAACAATGTATGCAAATCATATAATACGATGCCTAGTATATAGTAAGTATTCAATAGATGATAACCGTCATCATCATTACATGATTAATTCTAACTACACTGGAATAAGTAAACTTATACAGAGGAAATAAAGACAATAATGTTGGGTCTACATTTGATGTTAACAGATATTTGTGATATGGTATATCTTAATGGGGGGAGAAACAAATAAAAATCATAAAGAAACACCCATAGTACAATTAAATTTTTATAAAAAATATATCAAAAGTGTTCACAGAATAACATCTGCAAAGAAGCAGACCAATACTATGGTAGAACTGTAATTTGGTTTCTTCAAATTTTTGTATTTTTTCAAAAGAGGGAATAATGACATCGGGGAGGGGGGGATTCAGTTATTTCCTTAGTTCCCTTTTATCAAGGGCATTAGAGTGTCTACCAGCTCAGTTGCAGAAAGAGCCTAGAGCAGACAATGGTGGAATGATTAGTACAGAAACTACCAGAAACCAGGATAAAGATCACTGGAAGAGCGGGAGGAAAAGTACTTTCTCTGAAGTGGATAGGTGAGAATAAAAGTGGTTAGCAGTAACACTGCTGGCACCTGGAAAGGAACTCACCATCCTGGTAGCAGTAAGATGACCATAAAACTAATACTGTGTTGACCTTGTCACCTACCACTCCTGACTACAGACTAGGTGGCTGGCTATCTGATGACTCCTCCCTGTAAAGGCCAAGTATGCAACTCTACAGTAATTATGTGGGATGAATTCAGGCAACAGAAGGCACCCTGTACAGTAGAAACTTTCAACAAAAGACCTTTGAAATAGACAAGTATCTGAAAGTCTCCCTTAAAAGGGTAATAAAGCAATGCCTGGAAAGAGGGGAAATTTTTGCTCTTTGCTGAATGGGAGGGTCCAAATGAAGTCTGATCCTGGAACAAACTGCACAATAACCTGGCATTAGGAAGGGCTATTTGGCAAGTCAAGGAAGGATGATCTACCCAAAGACTAGGCCAGAGTAAGTTTGGCTGTGCCTAACTTAGCGCTGGCAGGGATCCTTTTAAAACAGCAGTATTAGCACCTGCCCCTCCTCTCCCGATTTTCCCAAGCCACGTCTAGAGTGAAGAGCAGGGAGAGGGCACAGGGTAATTCTAATTAAAAATAAGCCTTTAGGATGAAAACTGCAGAGAGCTATCCCAGCAAGGCTGAACTTTTACACAGCAACTACAGAACAATGACAGGCCTAATGAGACCTGGTATGAGGACACTACCACATTATTAGAGCTCCTCATAAGGCAACACCCCTAATCTAAAGGGCAAACTGTGGAATAGATTTTGCCCATCTTCTCTCTCCACTGCAGTCATTTTTCTAAGCCAAACCAATGTGGTTTATGTGACTGTCTTTCTCCAGGTCCTTATATCTGATTTCCAAGTCTTTGCCAGTTTTAGAAGGTAAGGCATGACTCTTATTTTTAAATACTTTAATTTTTTTCCAGAAACCACCAAGAGCATTGCTTTCTTAATTAAAAAAAAATTTTTTTTTAAGATTTATTTATTTATTTATTTATTTATTTGACAGACAGAGATTATAAGTAGGCAGAGAGGCAGGCAGAGAGAGAGAAGAGGAAGCAGGCTCCCTGCTGAGCAGAGAGCCCAATGCGATGTGTGGCTCCAGCCCAGGACCCTGGGATCATGACCTGAGCCAAAGGCAGAGGCTTTAACCCACTGAGCCACCCAGGCGTCCCCTTAATTAAAAATTTTATAAACCGTTCTTTCTCTTCAAACTTCAAAGACCAGATATTGATGCAAAACAATGCCAACGTGTTTACTTTTTTGTAATACTGTCAGAATGTGCTGTTATGGAAAAGTCCTTTCCCTTACTTTAGAGCAGTTGTCCCTGCAACTGAAACATGAATGATACAGGAAAGTTAAAAAGAGGTTTTCATCACAACTCATAAGATCAGAGTTGGCTCCTACTCTGGCCAATCAATAGCTCTGTGATCCATCAGGCCCATCAGCTAATCTCAGAACCTCAATTCCCTCAACCACCACTCCACGTTAAGAAGCTCACTACAAAACCTGCCTATGTCAGACTGGTATCTTGAGGCTCAAGTAAGATGAAGTGTGTGTGTGAAAATGCTGTGGAAGAAAACACAAAACCCCAAACTTGAAAGGAGTCAGCAGTTTGATTTGCTGACTACAGAAGAGCTTCGGGCTATGCCTAACACTGTCCGAGAAAAAAGACGAAACTACAGTTCCTTCTAAGGAGGATTATATGATCCTTTTCTGTTTTCGTGCTTCCAAAACCTGTTTGAAGAGGAGATAGAGTACTAAAAATTAAGCAGGACTGTCTGTGCTTGCCATTTTCATTAAGGATATTTTGCTGAAGCCACAAGGAAACCAGTATTTTTAATTTTAGAAAAGAGAGAATGGAAAATGGAATAATCTACACTTCGGGGTTTAAAAACATAGTAAAATTTTCTCTTCAAGATCGTATTTTAACTACATACTCCATAAAAATAAACCTCACCTAAAGGGCTTGATGAGGTAGGGGTTGGATTTAAGATTTGAGTTAGTAAGGGCATTAAAGTGACTCAGTCCATTAAAGGTCTGCCTTCAGCTTAGGTCAAGATCCCGGGCTCCTGGGATTGAACCCTGAATCCTGAGGCTTCCCTCTCTCCCTCTCCATTTGCCCGTCCTCCCGTTCATGAGAACTTGTGCGTGTTTTCT
Source organism: Mustela nivalis (assembly GCF_964662115.1). Taxonomy (NCBI): domain Eukaryota; kingdom Metazoa; phylum Chordata; class Mammalia; order Carnivora; family Mustelidae; genus Mustela; species Mustela nivalis. The sequence goes on along the minus strand of NC_139027.1, from coordinate 50,806,646 downwards.
CTCAAATAAATAAATAAAATCTTAAAAAAAAAAAAAAAAAGATTTGAGGAAGTAGACGAGGCAAGTTTATACATCTTAAGAAAAAACATTTATTACAAAGAATTAATATAGAGAGAGCAATCACTGCATCTACCATGTGCTTTATAAAAAGTCTTATATCATTTATTCTTCTCAAATGGGTAGATTTTCCTATTCCTGTAAGCAAACTGAAAGCCAGAGTTAGAAAGTTCATTGAGAGCAAGAAAACTTCATCTGATACCAGATCCAGTTATCCTTACTACACCTCCCTTTCCCTATCCAGGTTTTTTCTGTCTAGCTCCATAACCTGACAGAGGTAGCTTTTTTTCCCCTTCTCCAAGAATGGGTGAAGTTCTCCTTCTGAAACTGCCCCCTCAAATCAAACTTCTAAGACTAAGTCATACTAAACTTCAGGGGAGGTAGACAGCCTAATGTGGTTTCAGGAAACTTCCATCAAGATTGTTTTAATGAAGAAATGTGTTTCACTCATTGACCACAAATGAAAAGCTTAAAATGAAATAGAGCACTTGGTAATCATATCACTGACACCTCTTTCCCTATTTAAGAACAAGAACCATCTCAATGTCTTTCATGCTTACAAAGGTGCTGAGACTTTAAGTGAGGAACTTTTTTTTTCAACCAAGGAACCCTTGGTGTACCTCTTCAGAGTCTAGAATGCTAACTGTTTTGAAACCTACTCATATAGAATAAAATATATCTGCAATAAATATTTGTTGAATGAATATAGTATTACTTTGTTTTTTTATATAGTTGTTTTTCTTTGAAAGAGAGGCCTTTAAAGAATGTATGGTGACTAAAATTCACTTTAGATGATACTAGATGTGTACATTCTTCTTGCTATAAAGCAACAAATTCTTTTCTATTTTGTGTGGCTTGACCATGCACATCAATGGCCTTAAAAAGAAACACAGGTTTTCAAGTAGCACAAAAGAAAAAGAAATACATAAAACCTTCCACCTACATTCCATTGACAATTCTGCCTAGATTTTAAGGGTAGAGGTGGTGTTAGAGGAAATTCCCAGAGCCCTTTGACAAATCCTAATGGGATTTCTCTGATACCATTACATTCAGGTAGAAACAGTTTAGAGTATTCTGTAAGGGCCTCACTTGCAAAGACTTCATTTTATAACATTACCCTAGTTCAAGACATACTCTTCAAGAATGTAGTATTACACATTCTTATTTTCTTTTATGCCCCATTCCTAATCCCATTCCTCTTTATCAATACAGGTACATACTCTAATATGTAGAAGACATGTTGTTTAAATAAAACTTTTATATTTTTATTTATTATATAATTATTTTATACTTATTTATATAAAGATGTACCTTTGAAGTAAGTATATATAGTGGTATTTTATGGGTTTAATTTATATAAATGACATTGAGCTATCAATTGTATTGTTTCTTTTTCTTTTTTAAAGATTTTATTTATTTATTTGACAGACAGAGATCACAAGTAGGCAGACAGAGAGAGAGGAGGAAGCAGGCTCCCTGCTGAGCAGAGAGGCTGATGTGGGACTTGATCCCAGGACTTTGAAATCTTGACCTAAGCCGAAGGCAGAGGCTTTAGCCCACTGAGCCACCCAGGTGCCCCTCAATTGTATTGTTTCTAACTTTGATCCTCCAGCACTATATTTCTGAAACCTTTACATATTGTTATGTGTAACTATCGTTCATCATCTAAAATAGCTTCGTAAATGTTGCATATTACATTCAATCATATGTAAGTACTGAATTTACCCATCAGTCCCCCAGATTGCTTCTACTATTTTCTACCAGAAACAATACCAAAATCAACACCCTCATAAATGTATTCTTGTGGAAATAGAGTTGAGCTTCTTGTGGGGTATGGGGCCATCACAATGTGGCCTCAAGTCTTCCCAGCAAGCCACTAGCCTCTACACCACAGCAACTTTGAATGAATTAGGAAAAGAGTTGCCAAGTTACCACAAACTTCCTATTGGATTTGCTTTAATTTCATTGATTTTACAAATTAAATCAGGGAGAAATTGACAATTTTACAATGTGTAGACAGCCTATTCAAAGAGTATCTCTCTCTTCATTTACCCAGTACTTCCTAAATGTCTTCTAATAGAATTCTGAAATTTTTGCAATAAAGGCCTTATTGTACAACTTTTAAAATCTATCTGTCTTATTTTCATTTTACTTTTTTCCTTGGCCTAGGACCTTAGGAATAATGAACACAATGGGTGGCAGTAGGCAACTTTAAGTATTTGTTTTTGTGTTCTTCTTGATTTCTTAGGAATCTTTCTAAAATTTGCTCATTAAGCATGATCTTTGCTGGGGATTTTTTAGAGCTGCCCTTTGCCAAATTAAAAAACCTCCATATATATTGGTAGTCACCTCACATCTATATCAACTTTTCCTGAATGTAATAATATGCCTCATGTTTCTCTGTCTCTCCTCAATGTATAAGACATTTGGAAACAATAGTTTCAAACTGACTTGGCTTTTCCATAGCAAGCCCATTGCAAAAATGTGTCCACACCAGGTAACAGCAACAGCAGCCAAAAAAGAAGGAGGAGGAGGAAGAAGAGCAGGAGGAGGAGGAGGAGGGGGAGATGGAGAAGAAGGAGAAGAAGACAGAAGAAGAAGAAGAAGAAGAAGGAGGAGGAAGAAGAAGAAGAAGAAGAAGAAAAGAGAAAAGAGAAAACAGACCTATTTCCCATCATGGAGCTGGGCTCGTCTGCATGTATAGGATGCTTCTTGGCTCAAAACCATTCTTCTACCTCCTGCTTAAGCAGCTCCACTACAGCAGAAAGTCCCTTTGTTGTTCCCCTCCCTCAAAGTCGCCTACAGCTTTGTTCCTCATCAGGACCGCTCCCTGCTGGGGCCTCAAGTCACAGAAGTCCCTACAGCCCTGAAAATTATACCATGGTTGAGACTTAGATTAAAAACTGTCCCAAAGTCATCCATGCCACTATACCCAATATGACCTACCTAATGAAAGACAAACTAAATCTAAACCATGCAACTGTGATGACAAAAGATGTTAAGACTGCCGCAATCATTTGCAGAGGTCCAACACTGGTATATATACATTGTAATGTATACAATGAAGATTGAACTTCAAGCTTCTAAAAAATAAAGCCATCTGTAGGGCACTGCAATACTTATGTCTTGGCAGCCTTCCCAGGGCATGAAAGAACCAACATTTCCAAGACACAGCCAGGCAGCCATCAAAAAATTTTTTCCCAGTCCAATCTCCTCAGAGCAGAGTGCACTGTAGATTTCAACAACAAAAGGTAATCTTCACAAATAAGTACTGAACATTTTTTACATCATTTTGTGCTGATTTATAATTTGATAAATGACTAAATGTTCAAGATTAAGGTGAATTTTTTCTTTCCTATTTTATAACCCATTATATTATGCAATTACCATGATCTTACCACCCTGTAGCTAGAACAGTTATAAAAAAAAAAAGAAGAAGAAGAAGAAGAAGGAATGAAGGAAAAAAAATACAGACTTTCCTTAACATTTTGGTAGCAAATATAAAAGTTTTACCAGAATTCAGAAAAATACTACCATCAAGATTTACGGGTCATATTAATCACTTTCACTAACATCAGCTTGGTATTAATGAATCTGGTTGCCCAGAGATATTCACCAAGGTTCCAAATTTAGTCAGAAGTGGTATACCAAGAATTTAAAAATTGGGTAAGAATTGATATTTTTGAGATGTACTGACCATTATCAAAATTGGAAGAAAAAAGGTATAATAATCATGGCTGATATTCTTTCACTGAAAACGTTGAACATACTAATACTAGGGGCACTGGGGTGGCTCAGTTGATTAAGCGTCTTACTCTTGAGGTCAGCTCGGGTCCTAATCTCAGGGTCATGAATTCAAGACCCACACTGGGCTCCATGCTGGATATGAAGCCTACTTAAAACATAAAAATACAAATAAAAACATAAAAACATACTAATAATAGAAATGACCAGAATCTCTTCATGATGAGAAAGAGGGAAAAAATACTCAGGGTTTATATATATTACTTCATATTTGATGAGCAGCAATGTTCTACAGAAATATAACACAAACCATAAAGGTGAGCCACACAGCGATTTTAAAATTTCCTAGAAGCCACAGTAGAAAAGTAAAAAATGGGTGATGCAAAACATCTTACATTCCTTTTTTTGTACCAAGCCTTTGAAATCCGGTGTGTATGTTATACTTACAGCACATCTCATTTAGGATTCTCCATGTTTCAAGTGCCCAAAAGCCACATGCGGCTCCTGGCTGTCTTACTGAATAGCGTAAGTCTCCATCATCCGGAACAGAGATTCGAGCCAAAGGCAGAAGGACAGACCACATGCTCTCATACAATGAGCAGGTGGTATTTGTTGAATGAATGAATGAATGAATGAATGAACAAAGTGAAGAAAGTGAGAGAAAATCCTAAACCAGCAATAACAACAAAATGACAACACAAGAACATACATGGAAAAATAAGCCATTGAAGAGGACATGACTCTCTGCGGAGTCCCCAGCATCAAGCATCTCTATCTGCTGTGCTGTTACTAAAGTTCTGAAGTTATAGGGACAGATCTCTATGGGGGAGCCTCTTGAGGTGGGAGCAGAGGTCAGATGAAATAATGACCCTCAGGTCATGGCCAGAGGAGTCTGTGAAGTAGAACAATGTCTCACTAAACCTCAAGTACCATTTTTCTATTAATGGGATCAACTCAAAGTATCTAATCCACTAGAACACACTACTATCCACAAAACTGAAAAACACAAAAGCTGTCCCTAAAGCCCAGAGTAATGCAAGACCTCCAGCTGACAAAACAGCCTGCCTCAGAACTGCTGGATTTGCCTGTAGAGCAAGGGAGTGTGTGTTGGGGGCGGGGGGGATCTAACATACTTCTTCTGCCCTGTTATTTCTACTCCCCACGACGACAAGACCTTTGTAAGCAGGCAAGGGAGTTGAGAAGAGAGAAGTCAATCTCTGCAGCCCAGGCTGCTTCACATTTTTCAGAAATTACTGCATGTTCAAACAATGGAATATTTGTCAAAGTACAACTTGATCACCAGAATTCATCTGTTTTTCATAACCACATTTGACCTAAACTGTGCTGACTAAACAAGGTACCCTGTGTTTCGCAGTCTGGAAAATGTGGCTCCCACCATCATTTTCAGACCGCACTAAAACCTCTGGCCCCCTAGACTACAGCCGCTTGGTAACTAAATGCATTCAGATTAGGCCAAGGATGATGTCTGCTGGCTTCCCTTGTTACATCAATCACAGATTTTCATTTTCAATTCATATTTTGGTTAATCTCTCTCTCTCTCTCTCTTTTTTTTTTTTTTTTCTGGGTATCTATCAAGAAACTGTAAAGGAGCTACATTTTTTTTTATATTTTTCCCCCTCTCTGGGCTATGTATATACATATAAATTCACATATACCAACACACATACTCTTTAAATCTCCTACTTGGAAATCATTACAATTTACAGAAAAATTGTAAGCCTAGTATGAAAAAACACCCACATACTACTATTTACTCAGATTCACCTCCTGTCAATATTTTACCCCATCTCCTTTATCATTTGCTCTCTAAATATTTATTTTTTTCCTTAGCCATTTGAAAGTATGTTATATACATCAGATCTCTTTACTCCTAAGTACCTCATTATGCATTTCCTGAGAATAAGAATAATTTCTCTAACAACAGAATAGTTATAAATTTCGGAAAATTTAAGATTTTCCTAATCCACTGTCCATATTCCAGTTTTATCAATGGATCCAGAAAATGTCCTTTATAGCACATTTTCCCTCAAGTACAAGATTTGGTCTAGGGCAGGGATCAGCAAACCACAGCCCATGGGTCAAGTCCATCGCATTACTTGTTATGTAAATAAAGTTTTATTGGAATACAACCATACTCATCCATTTATATATGGTGTCTGGCTCCTTTTGAGGTATAACTTGAGTGGTTGTGACAGACAGCCTATGGCCCACAAAGCCTCAAATGTAACTATCAAGTCCTTCAGAGAAAATGGTTGCCAATCCCGGTCTAGGACAATGCAGTGCATTTAGCTGTCATGGTGCTTTAGCTTCCTTTAATTTGAAACAGTTCCTCAGCCTTTCCTTATTTCTTCTGACTGACATTTTTGTAAAATATTCTCTCTTTCTCTCTCTTTCTTTCATAACAGAATGGTTCTCATCTGGAGCCTCTGTGATTTTTCCTCATAAATTAGATTCAGGCTGTGTACTCCAGATCAGAATAAAATACACAAAGTAATGCAGCCTCACTCGCGGGGCAACTTACTCAGAGGCACCCGGTGTTTATCTGATCCCCAGTTATGAAGTAAATTTTAATCATGTAATAAAAAGGGTGCCCAATTCTATTTCTTGTCTCACTATTAATAAGCATTCCTGGGGAGACACTCTAAGACCACACAAATACACTACTACTTAACAAAACTTCCCCCCCCCCTTGGTTTGGTATCAATGACTGATTCCTGCCTGAATAAATCTTTATTGGAATGACTGTAAAATGAAGAACCACTAAGAGTCTCGGATTTTACCCACCTGCAAGCCAACAAACTGGTGGGCCACAATTCTGTGGATGCTAGAAGGCACAAAACCCAGTTGGAAACAAAGGACTTAATTACTAGTAGCAGCAGCAGCAGCTGGAGTATCAGCATTTACACCTGCATTAATCCCCAGAATGCCAGTCTCACAGGGCGACGTGAAGCGGTCCCAGAGACACCTGCGCTTACAGTGGTTTGCTTTAAAGGAGAGGAACCCTGAGCACAGGGAACCCAAATATCTTTGCTGCAGAGAAAAACACTATCTTGATCTTCCAGAGCTGGAAAACATACCTGCTTCTTGCTCTGGCAGGAGACATCCTCCCCACCTTACAAAGCTTTTGGCTACACAAAGACGTCTGAAAAGATGATCCGGAAAAGACACAGACAGTGCCTTTCCTCGCAAGATGTACAGAGATGCAGGAGAACCATTCACTGTCTGCCGACAGTCAACACTCAACATTCTACTATAAGAAGTAAGAACATAGGCTTCTCCCCTGTTCACATATGCATGTATTTAGATAGATACGCATCTGTTCATTCATTTACGTATCTGTTTATTATTAGTAATGACTCATGGTTTTCTATTTTTTTCCCCCAATGAAAATACCCTTACTCACAAACTCTCCTACTTTTTTATTTTCCATTAAGATTTTAAAGCCCAGCTGCTTTTTATTGCATTACTTGGTGGAAGGAATTACACAGCTGAATTTCTGAATAGTGTAGGAAAATCTAGAAAGACAATAGGTCAAATGCAACTAAAACTTAGGGAAAGTGTCCTCGAGGCACTCCCAAAAACTTGAGTAACAGCTTAAACAAACTTCCCAAGTAGCCACTGTTGACTGCTTACGCCCACAACTAGTAGCAGCCAAGTGCGGTTTGGACTGGACTATTGACTGTCTCAGAGATACTAGTTTCAATGGCATCTTTTTATGTTACAAGGGAAAAAAAAACAATAAGTAGGCAGACAGACCATTTTCATAGAAAGAAACTCATCTTACTGTTTAAGAAAGGAACATGCCATTCTTTTCCCTATGATGATTATGGCAAATCAGGCCTCCCCATAAGGCGGTTCTAGAAAACCAGAGCACAAAGTTTTTGACAAACAAGGTCACATAAAATTGTTATAGTCACATAGTCAGAGCATTGTTAAAGTATGGACCAAAGGCAAATCTGAAGGAGAAAAGAAAAGTTTTGAAAAGGTAGACTAAAAAAATGTAGGTGGTCTTCCCACCTCCATCCGTACTTTTGATCATTATTGACAAGACACTAGGTCCAGTCCCTTACTGGTGGTAGAAAAAGAAAAACCATGTGATGAGTACGTTTATAAAGTTAATGTGTCTATTATATATCATATTAGGATACAACATGATATAATAAATAACTTAATACTTGTAAACACTTTTTCCCCCTTTTTTGTTTTTTTTTTTGTTTGTTTGTTTTTAATTTTTTTAAAATTTATTTTCAGCATAACAGTATTCATTGTTTTTGCACCATACCCAGTGCTCCATGCAATCCGTGCCCTCTATAATACCCACCACCTGGTACCCCAACCTCCCACCCCCCCCCGCCGCCCCTTCAAACCCCTCAGATTGTTTTTCAGAGTCCATAGTCTCTCCTGGTTCACCTCCCCTTCCAATTTCCCTCAACTCCCTTCTCCTCTCTATCTCCCCTTGTCCTCCATGCTATTTGTTATGCTCCACAAATAAGTAAACACTCTGAATAGTTTTCCACACTTAGTTTGATAAATCGAGCCACTCTAACGATAATGACAACTGATTGTCAGAGGAGAGAATACAAGATAGAGAATTTATATTTACCTTTGAGTTCTAACTCAGCTACCTCCCACTTACGACTATAGGTGAGTGAACTGCCCAAGGCCAAGGTTTCCCCTTCCGGGAAAAGAGATGGATAAAAGAAAGGGTAGGCAAAAGTCCTTCTTGCCCTGATAGTTTATGATTCTTAATTTCTAGATTAGTATTTTATAAAAGTAACATTAAATGAGGATGGAATGTAGGAGGAGGAGCACATGTGTTCTTGTATTATTTCTATTCTGCATATTTATGTCTACACACACATTAGTCTCCTTATTCTTGACTGCGTTCTTAAAGAGTCCTTTTTATAATATAAAAATTTAATGAAGGGGTAGGAGTGAGCAGGACATGTATAAGTTGGAAAGAGAAATCCTTTTATAAGATTTAAAGGTAGCTGGCCAGGTGTTTTTATATACCTTCTTTCACTGCATTCTCCCAGAAACACTGTGTGATGAACACCATTACTTGAATTTTTTAAATGCAGAAAATTGAGGCTGTGAGACGTTCAGTAACATGTCTAAGTCGAGATTTAGAGTCAAGCTTTCCCAATGTCTCTAATTTTAAACAACACCGTGCTGACCAGAAATCACTCGGTTTCTAATTTTGGTTTTTTTTTTTTTTTTTTTTTTTTTAGTTAGTTATAACAGCTTCAGCATTTTTACAAAACCTTTTACTCTTTGAGGCTACTGCTCTCCTGATGAACAGAAACAGACTCAGATGGGAGCGCAGTTTCCGCACCGTGGCCTTCCCACCCGCTTTCCTTCTGCGACACCAGAAAGCTGCCTGGAGCTGTAGCATCCATGTTGAAAGGACAAAAACAGGAACTACATACTCCAGATGGAGGAACAGCTATAAGATCCTCCCTGAGTCTCTGGGAGTGTGGGGCCAACACAGAGACACTGAGGTGCCTGGGACTTCTTGTCACGTTATTTTTAAAAAATCGTATTTGTTTAAACCACTAAAGGTGGTTGGGTTGTTGTTTTTTTTAACATTTACTGAAACATAACCCATACTGCTACAAACACTACCATTAAACATCATAAATGACCTCACTGTCATACCTAAAAAAATACGTTAGTGTATCTTATACTTTGTTTCAGGGTAAGAAGAAATCCCAAACCTAAGCTAGTAACACCCATATAATAGATGGATGAACTATATTAACCTCTGCCAAAATGACTGAATCTTCTTGGATGACAGTGTCTTTGATAGTCCTTTTTTAAGTCTCCATGAATTTTTCACATTGTACTTTCTTGAGGCATTTTGAACATTCATTCACTCATTTGTTTCACAACAACTAATTAAGTTCCTTCTGTGTGGTGGTAAATTGGAAGGAGAGGTGAATCATGAGAGACAATGGACTCTGAAAAACAATCTGAGAGGTTTGAAGTGGCGGGGGTGTGGGAAGTTGGGGTACCAGGTGGTGGGTATTGTAGAGGGCACGGATTGCATAGAGCACTGGGTGTGGTGAAAAAATAATGAATACTGTTTTTCTGAAAATAAATAAATCGAAAAAATTTTTATAAATAAATAAATAAATAAATGAAATAAATGAAATAAAAATAAATAAATAAAGTTCCTTCTGTGTGGTGGGCATAACACAGCATGCTGGGAGTTCCAGAAGTTCTAGTTAAAGACCTTCAGAGAAGGAAATAAAATGAATTCTGCCTCCATTCCCTAAGCAAATCTAGAGAGTTACAGGCAGAGTCTGGGTTTCTATCCAAGCGCTGAGGTCCTAAACTACTTCACCTCTAGACTGTGGTGTGAGTTATAAAAATATGAAAAAGTAGAGAATCCAGTGTAGGCCCGAACTCAGCTTTTCCAAATCCCTCACTATTTAAAAGAAATCCATTCTATTCACAGGTTAAAAACAAACTCTTCATTACACCTGCCACAGCCAGCTATATTTAAGCATGAGCTCCAGTTACAGCATTTGCTTCTGGTTAGATCATTCTGGTATATGCAACTTACATAACTGAATGACCAAATTTCCTCTATAAAACAAAAGGAAACCCCTCCCCTACATGTCCTCTTGTTCAAATCACGACGCTCTGGCCACAGTTATTTATGTCACCCCCTCATAATATCCAAAACGACTGGGACAATGTAATAAATAAACTAAGTAGCCAGTAAAGATGACATTTTAGGAAAGCAAAAGAACCCCCAAATTTTTAATTTAAAGACTGAAAATAAACAAAAACCTGGCAGTCACAATCAAAATGGGAAGAGGAAGAAAAAGACATGAGAGATCTGGTTGGATATATGAGAGGAGGGAGAGAAGATGGTTAAATGCCAAAACCAGGTATCTCAGTAATGGGAGAAATTTGGCATAACTAATAGGAAGAAATATCAAAAGGAAGACAGTAAATATGCAATATTTTTCAAGAAAGAGAACTGCCTGGCGGCACCTGGGTGGCTCAGTTGGTTAAGCATCTGCCTTTGGCTCAGATCATGATCTCAGGGTCCTGGGATCGAGTCCCATGTAGGGCTCTCTGCTCAGTGGGAGCCTGCTTCTCGCTCTCTCTCTCTGTCTCAAATAAATAAAATCTTAAAAAAAAAAAAAAAAAAAGAACTGCCTGTACAAAGGCATGACAGAACACAGGGTCAATATATCTGGAGCATAGCCTGTGAGCAGCCAGGAGGAAAAGAGCGGCCAGAAATGAGGTAAGAGAGTCAAGCCAAGGATAAAACAGGGGTGACTACACAGACCAAGTTAAGAAGTTTACTGTATTCTGAGAAAAATGAGAAACTAAAGTATCTGAAGCAGAGTTTTTATATGATTTAAACTGTGTTTCAAAGGGGCGTTACTGGGTGTGATATGGAAAATGATTTATTTATTGTTCATTTTGTCAGAGCTTAAAAAATAATTATGCTATTGTGGTATCTAAATCTGTTTAAGTGAGACATTATTATTAGGGAAAACACACACACACACACACACACACACACACACACACACACAAGTAAGCACCCATGAGGAGCTCCATCTTCTCAGTGTAAGCATTTTGAAAAACCAATGTGAGTACATGTAGGAAAAAAAATTTTTGACCACATTTTTTTGCCTCTTGTTTTTATTCACAGCCAAATGATATGTATGCTCCTGGGTAATAAGGTCACCAGGTTAAAAGAGCAATATGACAATTATAAACAGTTAGATTACTGCGGCTACAAACCAGGGCCCATTAGCCCATACTACAGGACAGTTATCGCTATAAATGGCTTTTCCTGTGTCCTTATCAATGCAGCACACAAAGTATCTTACCCTTAGCTTTTCTCTAGGATCTATGTCGTGTTTATGCCTATCTAACCTCACCAGGCACCAGTGGGTCAGCGCAGCTGGGAGGCAGGGAGATAGGGCAGCAGAGTGATGGGACAGTCTGCTAAGTGTCAGAGATGGACTAGGAGTCACCAAATATTTCAGGGCAAAATTTTCCACATTAAAAAATATATATATCTCTAAAGAAAATACTCAAACTATGCTCTTATTGCTCAGAAGTACTCAAGATCACCATGGAAGCAAACCAGAAAGCTTCCAGCTCTGTTATGTGGAAGTTGGCTCCCCAAACAGTGCAACTTGCATTTGTCTTAGATAGTGGGGGAAAGGCAGATGAATATTTCTGAGACGGGAAAGAGAGTCCATTTCAAATGAAAATAAAATAACACTTACGAAAAGAGTCAAGAGGAATAGTGTCTAAATCTCAGAGCCTAAAATATAAGCCACTTGAAGTTCTTAAAAAATAAATAAATATATAAACATCAGCATTCCTTCCTGATGTCATTGCTATCCCAAAGATTTGAAAATAATACCTACTCATTTCATATTATTGTTCTCAAGAAGGCTTTCCATTAAAAGTTCAATGTTCTTTTCTTATTTCCCCCCAAAAAATGCATATATTTCAAATAAACATGACAGATTTAAAACAAAACAAAAACCAGGTCTCTTCACAGTCTTCTACAAGTAGCTTTTCTCTAGACCCATTAAGTTAGGAACTTTTGAGAACACAAAGTACCCTGGTCATCCTTAACCTCTTTCACTATATTAAGAAGTAGCAGCTGAAATAAAATTTAACACGTTTGTTCTTTGCAGTTCTTAGAACACACTCAAATATACTAATGTGATCTGTACAAAACAAACAAACAAACAAAACAAAAAAACCCAAGACAGAGATACAGTACACAGAGTTCTGATCTATCTGAAACAGGAGCACCCCCTCCTTTTTTTTTTTTTTAAACAGATCATCTGATGAGTCTGGTGTTCCCTAGAAATTTAGCTCCAGAAACAACTTTGAGAAGATCTAGATGATTAAGCTATGTGCCTCTGGCAATGCTGGAATTCTATATCCACAATTTCCAATTTCTTGTGACTAGAGAAATAAAGTGATATTTTCCTCTCCCTGTAACACCATCTTTGGAAATGTCAAATGAGAATAAAAACTTACAAACTCTAAGCCCCTAGAATTTTGCATATAGGTCTTTCTTGTTTGTCTTAATTTCTACCACAGTAGTAGTATATGACCCTGTTTGTGTTTTCACCCAAACCAAATATTCAAATGTTCGTTAAAGTGTCTTTGTAAAAAACTGAAAAAGTTTAAGTAATGGATTCCTACTATAGCTATATAAAATGAATACAAGTCAATAGTGTCTATGTTTAAAACAGAATCAGGATTAGTCTAAAAAAATGGGCAATAGTAAAGTACGATCAATTTTAATGAAAACTCAAAAGCCAGTCAGAGCTCTATTTATCAGCGTTCACTGCCAGATCAATGGTCTGTGAGAAACACGAGGACAACTGTATGAAGCTGATGTATGAATATCTTTTTTTCACTAACCAATCAACTGTCTTAATAACTAGATGTAGCAGAAATGTCTTACTATTTTTTTTAAAAGGAAGTCTCATCTTTTTAAACCAATTAATGATTTAAAAAATCTGGGCATCAAAAATACACCCAATCTTCAGACCTGCTTTAAGTGTATGTTCCAATTCTCATTGTTCAATTTACTTGATTTTTAAACAGCAATAGTGCCTTCTGATAAAAGTACAGGAGTAAGAACCCTAAAATCTTACTTCTGGTGCCAACAAAAGAACTATCTCATGGCTTGATTCAGAGTGCGGCCAGTCTCTACCAAGTGATTTTTTTTTTCTTTCATACCAACCATATGAATATGGGTCACTTATTTAATAGAGTCAAATTTGCAAAGCATTATGAGATTGTTGCACAGAGTGTTATATAAAGTCCAAGATAACACTATTACAAATACATATATAAATAATAAACCTTCAATGGTCACTATTTGAAAGTACCTGGAAATCTAACGTTAGAATGCCAAAACTAATCATTTTTCTTTAATTGAAAATTTCAACAGTGTCTTAGGCCCTTCAAAGTATCTGTTTCCCAAATGCCTTAATGTAACAGCCAACTACTGCCAAAGTTCTTTATGTAATTTCATTAAGTAATTCCCTTAACACCTCGGAAATAATGTCACTTAAAACTGCTTGTATCCACTCCTTTTTCCACTCTCCAAATACTCTCCTTGCTATTATCAGCAGTCACAGGACCACTGATTTGGCATTTTCCTCCAGCTGCCACTGTAGACCATTCAAGTAGAAATCCTCAGATTACAAAGGGAGAAGTAAGTTCCAGGAAGATTCCAGCCTATCCCACCCCACCCCTAGCCCCAGCAGTGATCATGAAGGATAAGCACATGAAGACATTGTGCATAAATTCTAGCTCTGCTACTCACTCATATCTCCAAATTAGAGCCAAATACTTTAAAAGGGATATTTTTAAAAGCAAGTAAGAGGTAAAATATCCTGAAACTTTACAAAATTATATCCAGAGAGATAAATTACTAACTATAATTCTCATATATATTTTTAAATCTCTGTCTGAATCCTGTTAGTAAAAGAATTCAGGGAACAAATCTATTAGTTTAGGTGCTGGGGCTAACTTATTCTTTTTTTTTTTTTTTTTAAAGATTTTATTTATTTATTTGACAGAGAGAGATCACAAGTAGGCAGAGAGGCAGGCAGAGAGAGGGGAAGGGAAGCAGGCCCCTGCTGAGCAGAGAGCCCGATGCGGGACTCGATCCCAGGACCCTGAGATCATGACCTGAGCCGAAGGCAGCGGCTTAACCCACTGAGCCACCCAGGTGCCCTGGGGCTAACTTATTCTTAATAGAAAAGCAGGTCACCAGCTTGCCATGCATGATGACTGCCCAGGGAAGGAAGATTTATGACACAGAAATAAGTTCACTTTGAAATATGCTTTTAAATTTAGATTTTGGCAAGGCTTCCAAACCTAAGAGAAAGACAAGTGGTAGGGTGTCCTTAGGAGGCTTATAAAAGGGGATACTCAACTGGAATTGGGGTAAGCCAGTTCTGGGGCAGAGGTCTGTAGTCAGTAGGCACCTGAAACCTAATTCAGCCTCTAGCTCCTTTTACATGAGGGATTCTTTCTAGGTCTAATAAAATTCAGGAGTTAAGGAAGCCTCTGAAATTCTAAGCAAAATATCACATGCCTGTACATATGTGCATTTTGTCTGGGGAAAGGGTTCACAGCTTTCATGAAATTCTCAGAGGCCCCTTGCCCAAGAAAATTTAAAAGAAATACTGCACTTGCTAGAGCCTTTGTAATATGAATTCATTGCATGACAACATTCTGCATTCCCTTACATCTCAGGCTGTTTTATAGTCTCCATTAGTAATTGAAAGTGAATTAAATAAAAATGAGGTTCTCATGATTCATGTAATACTAAGAGGTTGCTACTTACTTAAAAAAAAAAAAATCCACATTTTGCTTATAATAGGCTATTCCTGGATTCAAGATGTCAGAAATCTTTAAAAAGTACACTTTTAACACAAATGCAGAAAGTATATAAATCAAAGGTATACGATGGTCAGCACTTGTTAATCCAGGATTTTTAAAAAATATTAATAAGCAGATTATGTAAAGCACTGGAGAACAAGAAAGCACAAGAAGATAAGATTATAAATGAGACCCACAAACCAGGAACATGGTTGTATTTACAGGTTTGCTCCTCCAAGTTCTTAATGACACCCATGCTCCTTGACATGGGACACTCTTCCATTGAATGAACAGCAAATTTGGAGAAGAGTCAAAAAGATGTTGCAGTGTGCAGAGGAGCTTGAAGTATATACAAATCTTTGTCCAAACTGAACTGGTTCAAAGCCTGGAGCCCATAAACATGGCAGACATCCCTGGGTTGATAGAGTTTTCAGAAAATCTGTAAGACAGGCTGCTTTCTGTCTTCATTCGACAGACAGGCCATCCATCTTCATAACTACTACCATCCTATGTACAAAAATCTCCAATTATTATGCTTCATCACTTCTCTTCCAGTAAAATTTTTAGTTTGTTATTTTCTCCCTCCTAAAAAAAGATCCTTAATGACTGTAAAATGAGGTTTTATATCCTGCCTCTTACCTGCCCATCTCTAAACTGTATATTAAGACTTAGACACTATAAGTTGTTTAAAATAATTCTATAAAATACACCTCCATTTGCCCTGCACACTTCCACTGCATTACTACACCAAGAACCAAGTCTCAATTAACCACTATCTGACCCTTGTTCACTTTCTTCCCTCCCCTCCTCCTGCCAAAGTTTGCCCTTCCTGCCAAAGTTCAGCACTTCCTAGAAAAGTCTCACTGCCTGTTTGATATTGTACTTCACTTTAGTCACCAAAGGAAGAATTTACAGGTGCTTGGCCCCATCTATAAGACCATGACCGAAATCTGACCTCCTGTTACAATACGTGAACTCCTGCCCTACTGATAAGGCTGGCAGATATAAGTAGGATTTTTCAAATAATCCTTTGGGAATTTATAAGCAGCACAGCCATAAAAGGGGGGTGAATGGAAGGTCGGTTTCACTAAAAATAATAAATATTGCCATGTTTATTCAAAGTGTGCCTTGTTATCCTCCAGGCCAAAAGTTCAGATAAACACTATTGTAAATGACAAAATATTAGAACTTTTTGTTACTTCTGTTATGATCCTTCCGTTGGACACCAATAGAACTGTTTTCCCCTCGTAGAAGTCCCAGCCCTGATATTGTATAACACTGCCTGAGGCCAGAATCCTGGATTCATTTTCAGGTCAAAAGGAGGGCAGTTATCTTTCAAAATCAAAAACAAACATTTAGTGAGTATCATTTACCACTAATACTAAGTGCTAAGTGCTAGGGCTAAAAAAGATGAATAAAACATGGTACCTGCCCTAAACGAGCTTACAGTCTATTGAGGAAAAAGAATACATATTTAGGATAAGATGATATAATATAGTTGGCACTGATACAATTGTGTACTGGGTCCTACAATAGTGGAAAGAGGAAGGGGGTCCACTGAACGCCACCTGAAACGTCAGGAAAATGTGCTGGAGGACACAAGTATGAAATAAGTATGAATCCATAAAACAAAAAGAATACTCATTCAGGCAGAAGGACTAGAATGAGGAAAAGACAGCAGGCCAGAAGCAGAATGGGGCATTCAAAGAATGGGAAGCATTTCAGTATCATTAAAACAAGGTAGTAAACAGCAGAGAACATGGCAGACAGGACACGGAAAACTGTATTTTACTCCATTTACACCACTCAGAAAATTTTAAGCAGGTAACATATATGTCAGATACATATGATTCACAAATCGCTATCACTACAGTGAGAAGTTGAGTTAGGGACTTACGATATAAGTTAGGAAGAACAGTTAAGAATTTTTCAATAATCCTGATGATCTAGGGCAATCATTTTAGGATAGGGGAGGATGAGAGAAGTAAAACTGTACTTAGGAGGTCACATTTGCAAATACAGAGCTCTGGAAATGGTACTGAGAATAAAGAAAAGATTTGGATTTCAGCCTGAGGACTTGATAAAATGCTATTTTTACCTGAGATCATGGTACACGCCAAAAGAGTAGATTTTAGGGAACAGGGACATAATGAGTTCATTTTGAAACATACTGAGTTTGCACTGCCTATGGAATTTGCAAAAATGTTAATATTAACTACATCGAGAAATGAAAAAAAATCTATGTTACCAATTTTTATATTAAGTAATCCATTTTTAAATATGTTTGTCATTAATATTATGAAGACATGCCCTCCACTACACAGTCATACAAATCAGTGATTTGAGAATGGGGAAACAAATATAGAGAAGTAAAAAATTATACCCCCAAAAAAAGCTATGAAAAGAATCTAGAAGTCATACATGGTCTGGCTCTTCCTTTAGCAAAAGAGGTATCTGAGTGCTTCTCTAAAGTCCATCTAGGTCTGGAACAGCAGTGTCTAAAAAATAAACATGTACTCCAGAAATGGAGCTGAGCTCTTATCACTATGTATTTTTTCAAAACTAGGAAACATTATGAATGTGTGAATGAGGGAAGAGGCCTGTCTCTGCCACATAAACAATGCCTTATCAAATTATTACAGAACATTTATGACTAACAAATATTTCAACACTACAGAGGATCAGGGTGTGGAATTTATTTTTAAATCAGCAGTTTAAGGTCTTCTTTAAACTCACAGTTTAGGATGACACAGACTTTGTGTATTTAAGAATGTGTACATTTTAAATAATTGATATACTTTGTATGTTGATGGCAGAGACTAGAACCTCTGCCACCATGCCTATACTTTACATCATACACTTTAAAAAGTATCAGTGATGTGTCTAATAATCAGCATCAGAGATATATAACTCTTGCCAGATTAACTGCCACTGATTAAATTCCAATTATATGCCAGAGACGGAGTGAGGCACCACCATTCGTGTATTATCTGTAACTGTGCTGAGCAGATCATTACTATCAGAGCTCACATAGGAGAAAGCTAATGTTTAAGTAACTTGCCTCACACCGCACAGCTAGTAGGTATGCAAACTAATTACTTCAGTACCCTTATAAATCACTGTTAGAGTTCTCATTTGAGGAAAATTTGCTACAATTTCTAAATCATCAACTCTTAATAAAGCTTACAAAAACTAGCAAATACACTGCGATGAAATAAAGTGCTGTCATTCAAAGACCATAACTCCTCTCCTAGTAGACTGTAATATTTTAAAACCAGAAGTCCTTGACTTATTTATACATCCTAGCTCACCAAACTATTTCATGCAGAACAGAAATTCAGTGTTTAGTGAATAAGTAAATGAGTGATAAAGTTTGAATTAGCATATGCTCAAACAAACATAGTGCATATTTAGCTACCACTTACTTATTCATTCAGTTAGTATTTATTGAGCACCTACTATATGCCAAGTACAGTTGTTGGCACTAAACTTAACAAACTACTGATTTTCATACTTTTGCAGTATTTAAGAGGAAAAGTGATTTTGCAATTATGAGACAATAATAAATTACAAAAAAAAACTACAAACAAAATAAAAGGAGTTGATTCCAAATTCTTAAGGGGAAAAAAAAAAGGCAGTAATGCATCCTCATCAAGTTGGATTTATCTAAAGAATAAAAGGATCATTTAACATCACAAAAATCTATCAGTGAAACTCACCACATTCATGAACTAAAGAATAAAAAACCACAGGACTGTATCAATCTATTTGGAAAACAAATCCAATAAAATTCAATACTCATTTATGTTTTTACAAAAAATATCAGGAGTCTAGGAATAACTAGATAAAGAGTATTTACCAAAAATTTATTGCAAACGCCATTAATGGAAAAATTTTAGATACCTTCTATTAGAGATCAAAAATCAGACAAGGATGCCTACCATTATCTTCCTGAACAAAAAAGTAATGATGATCCTAGTCAATAAAATAAGACAATATAAAAAACAATGAGCTATAGGAATAGAAGAAAATAAACAAGTCAATATCTGCAGATCAACTACACAGAAAATCAAAATTATGATCAACTAAACAGAAAATCTATCATAAACCAAAAAACAAACCATAATAAAAGAGTTGAGCAAGGTTGCCAGATTTAAGTTGACTTACAAAAGTCAAGAGCATTCCTCAACATCATCAATTATTAATTAAAAAGGAAAGCAGAAAACAGCAGCAAAAACTGTATTTTGCTATTAACCTTATAAGAATCCCCAAGACTATTACCATAAACAAAGCTTAGTAATTTAAAAATAGACTTTTTTCATAAACATATATGAAAAAAGTCTATTAAGTTAAAAAAAAAAATAGACTTTTTTCTTCCACAAGTAGCATGACTCAGCATGATCAGGTTGTTAATTCTTCCCAAAATTTACCTATAAATTCAATCAATTCAAATAAAATTCTAGAAGAAATTTTTTAGTGAACTCAAAGATTCTAAAATATATAGAGAGAACCACTAAAATCTACTCCTGGAACTAAGATTACACTAAATCACTCCATGTTAACTAACTGGAATTTAACTAAAAACTTGAAAAAAAATAGAAGATGATGAAGAAGAAGAAGAAACAGGAGTAAGAGGAGGAGAAAGAAGAGGAAAAAAAGAAAAAAAAGAAAAGAAAATGACTGTAGAAAAGTATTCTTTCAGAAGATAAGCCTCAAGGAGGTCATAACCTTAAAGTAGCCCCAACTTATTTTAGCTTCTTTGGGGAAAAAGGTATGGAACCCTTTCCATTAAAAACAAACAAACAAACAAACAAACAAAAAACAACTACTTATACAGACAGCTATTTTCATTATGAAGATTCATTCTTTACTTGCATAAAATAATTTGGTTTTGCAAGAAAGGAAGGAAGGAAGGAAAAAAGAGAAAATAAAGGTTCATAAATTGTGGAGGCAATTTAAAAGAGAAGAAATGAGAAGGGACCTGTTTTACCATACATGTGGATATATCACAAAATCATATATACAAGATGACCAATATCAAGATGTGATGGGAAAAATATTAAAGGTAGCATAAAGGGAATACCTATAACCTTCAATAAAAGAGAGTTGTTGTTGTTTTTTAAACAAGGCTTAAGAAGTACAAACTATAAGGTTAAAATTGATGGACCTGATTACATCAAAATCAAGGATTTCTGCTTATGAAGGATAATGACACATAGTTTAAAGTCTGGGGGAAAACTGGAAAGAAGACACTGGCAACATCCTAAACTGTCAATAGTTATAACATATAAGGAACTTCTGTGACTTCTCTTTCTAGCAAAAAACAAATCAAAATAAGAAAGCCAATACAAAACTGAACAAAGGTAAAAATTGGCGTTCCAGAGACGAAAAATCTTCAATGATTAGTGAGTCTATAAAGAGAAGCACAATGTTATCAGTAATAAAAGAAATGCAAATTAAAAGAAAGACATATCCTTCAATATCTATGAGGTTAGTAAAAATTAAAAATTATTTAAAATAAGTATTATATATATATCTTGGACTTAAATAATGACAATAGTGTGTCACAAACTAAGATGTATATGATTTATTTAATTCTCTGAACATGAGATTGAAAAAAAATTATCTACTTATTTTAGCTGTCTTGAGACAACTCAATCTGTATCTTGCTCCATCTTTATATGATAAGGAATGTTAGAAGGAGAGAAGGAGTGGAGAAAGGAAGAAGAAAGGAAGAGGGAAGAGGAAATCAGAGAACAAGGAGAAGTAGGAGGAAGAAGGAGAGGAGGGGAGAAAAAATTAGCAAGTCTTTTCTCAGACTAATGGAAATCACCTCAAAGTACTCTGGTGGTGAAGCCCATAGACCAGTGTCCCAACCTGTCTGGAGTAATGACTAAGTGATACTATATTAAACATATGAAGAAGAAAATAAATAGAAGACTGGCAAAAAGACTCACTCAATCATATTATAAAATAACCTGATAGAGGCTTCATCGATCTTTGTTATTTAAAAAGATCAATAATGGACTTCTCTCATCAATCTCTGATGATACTTATTAATTTTTTTAAAGATTTTATTTATTTATTTGACAGATCACTAGTAGGCAGAGAGGCAGGCAGAGAGAGAGGAGGAAGCAGGCTCCCTGTTGAGCAGAGAGCCCAATGTGGGGCTCAATCCCAGGACCCTGGGATCATGACCTGAGCTGAAGGCAGAGGCTTAACCCACTGAGCCACCCAGGTGCCCCAACTTATTAGTTTTTTGATTCCCTTTATCTATGTGTCTGCATATAGGTGTACTACCAAGATGGAGAAAGGGTTATTTCTTATAATAGCATTAACACCCATAATAACTTCACCCAGAGAGATTCCTCTTTGCCTAGGTTTTATAGGACAGAAGGAATAAGTGTCATCAGGAATAAAAAAATAAAGTTTTCATAAATATTATTTTGATATAGAAAGGCTATTTTTATTTAAATAACTATATCATTAAATTAAGAACGGAAATCTGTGTATATGTGACTATTTCTAGGTATAATTTTATCATTTTGATGATAGAAATTAATGTTATTCACTTACATCATTACATGGCAAACAAAAGATTCAAGAAGAAAATAAAGGATAATTTTTTATAATTAATACTCCTTAAATAACAGTTTCTTTTTTCTTACTCTTAATAATAAACAGAAAAACTATCAAAAATAAGAAAGAAGAGTTTTGAACTCAATGTACATCTTTATTAGTCAGAGCCAGAGAAAGACTCACCAGGACAGAATAAATGTGTAGACATCGATAAACAGGAGAGAAATCCACCAAATCCTGGGCTCCAGGTACCTGCAAAACAAGCAAGACTGTCAAAAATATGAAAGCAAAGCTATGAAGAACTTTGAGCTGCATTCATTTTTACTATTCAAGTATAAAAAATAAAAGCCAGTTCTAGTTTCTAGGAGAAAAACACAGAACAAACAAACAAACAAACCATGCTCCCAGAAACCTAGTTTTGGTATTTTCGACATGGGATGCATAAACCATGAAGATGTCAGCAAGGCTGGGACACACAACAGAAGGATTAATAACAGCGAAGAGTAACAGGTGCCACAGGCCCTGCATCTGCTTTGAGATACATTTTAGGCTTCAACAAGGAAGCCTCCAAAGAGGAAGAGAAGGAGGTGGGAATGTGACTTTGACGTGACTGTGTCTTCTTGAATTCATGGCAGTCTATCTAAAAGACTAAGTTTCAATGGTCAAAACCAAAACTTGCCACACAGGAGGAATTAAATGACCTGCCAGCCAGCTTCTGAAGGGTGTAAGAATTAGTGAGTATTTACATCAACATGCAATCAAAATACAGAAATATGCTAGAAAGAGAGGGGAATCATGTAAAAAGTAAGATAATAAAAGGAAAAAGCCAAACCTAGAAGTAATACCAGAAAATTGCAATCTGAACAATGTAGACAGATTAAACTGAGACATCAAAAGACAAAGTAAAACAAACAACATGAGGTAAGAACTGGAGATAGTCACAGTGCTAAAACTGTTTGGTTATGTGACCTGACAATGAGTAACTCACGATTTACTTTGGCCTCAATTTCCCCAACTGAAAAAGGAAACCATTCCCTATATTGCTGACCTACAGGAATTAAACAAGAATAAAAGGACACAGCGTAAATATTGAACAAAACAAAATAAAGCAAAAAAGAAAAGACAAAATTGCAGAAAGAAATAATCAGAATAAAAGACCTAGCTGTAGTTTCTACAGGAACACTGGTAACTGTAGGATTCATCAGAATATAAGCAGCAGGCGTGTCTACATTGGGTTGACCTGACTCAATTCTAGGTCATTTTCCCTTAGTCCATCAAACAGGCCTCATTTCTTCCTTGGGAGGCATAGCATCCTTCACCAAGATGTTTTTCCTAGTGAAATCTCACTCTACAACTCGGCAGCACAATAGCTACTTTCCTGTCCCTCCAAAACCATCACCTCTGTACATTAATTGGTTCCACTTCTTTGATTATTCTGTCCATTTGCTATATACCCATGATAGCATGTGCTAAATCTCTGTTTAAGAACCTCCCAGTGCTAGATACTCTGTAAGCGCTCAAAAACAAAACAAAAAAACTCTTGATCCTATACCATGGCCCAAACATAAATTTATTAAAAAAAAAAAAAAGCCATTAGAAAAGCTAGTGAGCATTACAAAACCACTGAGAAAAACATTTTATGGACAGATAAACACCATGCAGTTAAAAAGAAAAAAGATTAAAACGCATGTAAAAATTGTAACTGGAAGAGTACAAAAGGACAATAGTTTTCATCTTAATAACACAAAAAGACAAGAGGTTTTTATATTAGACACTCTTATTTGAAATGATCACAACATTAGAGCATCTTTACAGTCTCCCCTGTTGAGTTGCAAAGGAAAGAGGTGAAGGAAATTTATTTTAGCTTGCCAGAAAAACAGAGCCTACTAGTGAAAACTTCAACTAAGCAAAATATAAGTGCAAAAAGTGAAAAATACAAAAATTCAGTGAATTATATTAATAGTATTTTAACTACATAAAAATTACACATACATATGAAAAAAGAAACATAAAAAGGTTTTAATCTGTATAGGAAACAAACCTTGTTTCTTTTATTTAGAATTAATGACTATAAAGTTATTTACTGAAAGTTTAAGGAAATTTAAGTAAATTCAATCACAACTTCATTCCCATGTTCTTCTTTATGCTGTTTATTTACTTTGTTTTGCTTTGACTCAGAACCATGAGTTTCACTCAAAGGAAACTGCTCGTAAGCCATTCCTCAGACAGGGCCATGGCCCCTTCCCACATCAGACCCATCCTTACAGAATCAACATCCACATTAGGGAAGAGTTTCCCTAAAAATCTGTGATGAATAAGGTAGTGGTACCACTTGCTAATGGGCTAAAAAGAGAGGTTTATCTGGGCCAACTTAAAAAACACAGATATATTTAGAGAGGACAAAAAGGTTTCCCTGTCATCTCCAACAAATATCTCCAACAAATATTTACAACCAAACCTAGTCTCTGTGAGGCTGTCTTGACATCCTCATCCTCA
The DNA here is from genome assembly GCF_964662115.1 of Mustela nivalis. NCBI lineage: Eukaryota > Metazoa > Chordata > Mammalia > Carnivora > Mustelidae > Mustela > Mustela nivalis. The sequence continues at coordinate 50,782,346 of NC_139027.1, read as the reverse complement.
GCTTCAAACCATTTAAAATGCACTGACCCGGAAGTACTGGCTTTGCTATTTCTTAGCCGCTGCCACCAAAATCCAGTTAAGTCTCCTTAAGCAAAGGACTGCCTGCTTTGCAGGCAGCCCACAGAAATCTAGATGAGAAAAGAAGCAGCGAAACGGGGCTTCAGTTCACAAACTTTACCTCGACCCCCAAAGTAGCCTACTATTTAGAAATCCTTTTTCCTCCATGCTCCCTTCTGCGAGGAACACTAGGAGCCCTGCAAGGAACCAAGAAGAGCGCTGTGAGGAGAAAGGTATGTAAAGCATGCACTGACTCATGTTGCTTTGAGCTAGATGTGTTTTCTCTGCTTCCACTAATGAAAAAGAATCCCATCGACAGAAAGGCAAAAGAAGGAGGGCAACATACACTATACGTGAAGGAATGCCACACGTTTGGAAGGATAAGAAATGAACTTTCAAAAACCTAAAGAGACGGGAGTGGGAAAGAGAGCCAAAGGCCATTTCTCCTGACTCACATAAATAGGTTTGTTTTAAGGGCCACATTTTGCTCCCCATTTAAAAGGCACAATCTCTGTCAAGGTTGTCTTCATTCTTCTTCCCCCTCCTGTTTGTCCTTCTTTCCCCTCAAGTGCAAAGAATGATTCAAGCAGGGTTAGGTTTCAGCTGGGGCAGAGGGAAGGGTCCAAGGACACTCTCCTAAGCTAACAATGACTGTCCCTAATGGCTTCTGTCTCCTAACAAAAGCCAGGACTCCGTCTTTATCAGCTTCATCTAATTTTTCCTTTCCAAAGTAAATAACACAGCCCTTGCATTTTACACATGTCCAAGTTTGACAAATCATTATCGACTGGGACTATAACTGATAAGAGATAACTTTGTGGTAGGACGTTGTCATTTCCTCTCATAAGGGCTTTCTTTCTGAGATACAGAAACATGATTAAAATAGTTAAACATTTCCTCTGCCTGGCAGTCAGGAACTCAAGACATTAAGATACTGGAGTCTGTATTTTTCTAGTTCAAATAGATCTATAGAGATACCAAGAGCAGCCACAAACAGTATACTCAAGATTATCCTGCTTTTTTAACTAGTTGTTTTCCTTATGAATTCACAGGAAATAATTTCATCACCAAGGACAGCAGCTGCCTAATTCCCCATATAGTTTCTGAATGGAGAGCCTTAGTGCTTTCTGTCAACTTAAACCTCTTTATTATCAGGGAGGAGCAAATTGTAGGCAAGATTTTAGGTTCTATAACTAGCAAATCTGTGCCACAGAGCATGTTATAATATTATATGTTATGATATTAAAAAACAGATAAATAAAAAGCTATTAAATGATTTTAGGAGTGGCTGGACTCCAATAATCAGAGGTAGATATCATGAAGGCAAGGCTTAACATTCTACAATTACACATTCACACACCAGTTAGAGATCATGCACCACTAGATGCCAATATCCATGGCTAGTCTGTAGATTTTGTTAAATAGCATTATATTCTATCAATATACATCAGCTATCACATCATGCCACTATGTAGGTGACAAAAAAAAGTCTGGGGACAAAGGATGCTATAAAATAAGAAAAGTAAATCTATAAGCAGGATCCATGAAAGGCACCCTGAATAAATGACTGTATGAGCCTGTGCAGGCAATATATATTGGAGATGTCAAGATTCAGTGTAGAAGTGGAAATATTAGATGGTCAGAAAGAAAAGAAGCATAAACATTTCTTTTTTTTTTTTTTTAAGGATTTTATTTATTTGAGAGAACAAGCAGAGGGGAGAGGCAGATAGAAAGGGAGAAGCAGAAGCAAGCTCCTCGCTGAGTGGGGAGCCGGACCAGGACTCAATTCCAGGGATCAGGGATCATGACCTGAGCTGAAGGCAGACGCTCAACCACGAGCCACGCAGGCGCCACCAATATTTTTGATCATAAAAATTCTTGTGAGGGATGCCTGGGTGGCTCAGTTGGTTGGACAACTGCTTTCGGCTCAGGTCATGATCCCGGAGTCCCGGGATCGAGTCCCGCATCAGGCTCCCAGCTCCACGGGGAGTCTGCTTCTCCCTCTGACCTTCTCCTCGCTCATGCTCTCTCTCACTGTCTCTCTCTCAAATAAATAAATAAAATCTTTAAACAAAAAATAAATAAATAAATAAAATAAAAATTCTTGTGAAACATTAGGATCTTTTTGATATGTTCTTCTTCTTCTCTAATATATCTTAGATCAAGACAAAGAAAGTCTCTGAAAATGGAAAAGTTAATGAGTAAGATTCTCTCAAAAAGAGTAAGGAAAATGATTTTACTCACTAAAGAAAAAGGGAGATTTTGGTTTTAAAATAAATAATGACATTCAACCTTTAATAGATACATCTGCTCAACATTTTTATAATACTTTCCTCACCCCCCCAACAAAGGACGTGAAAGTTAATAGCTATCTCTACTATCTTAATTAAGACTCACTAATGAAGGGAAGCAGGGGAAAAAAAAATATCTGCAGGTAACAATCTGATTGATTTACCTGCTTTATAGTGGGCAAGCATATCATTAGGAAAATGGAATAGAGTACAAGAAAAGACTGCTTGTCTCCTTCCACTCAACAATATTTACCTATGCTGCTGATAAAGATAGTACATGAAAGAAAGAAATGCATTAGTGTGCTGTAGTCTTGTTGTTCACAGCTGTCCCAGGAGATACACATACACACAATACAGGCCACTTATTTTTCTCTTATGAAACCTTTCGAAGTAGGTGGATCATCCAAAAAAGGTATGATAAAAATTTGCAAGGAATTTAGATATGTTTCTCACTAATCATTGGAGTTATTCTCCTTCTTGAAAATACTTTTGATTACCACTTTACACAAAACAGTTTCTTGGTATTAGTAAATGAATGTAGGGACTTGGTGCCCATTTCTGAGCATTAGTTGGATCTCAAGTCATTAAAATGTACCAGGCATCTTTCTGAAGGAAGAAAACAACAAATGGTTAGCTGAAAGAGCATTACCTTTGCACTCAAAGGATCAATTTTGACTGTCCATATTATGTCTGGAAGCCAGGAAATACCTGACAAACATTTTTCATCAGTGTATTTTTCTCTACAACTTTGCTTCCAAAATTTCAGAGAAAAGAAAGATAGAATTCATGTGGACATAATCTTCCACAGAGCTGTACTAAACACCATGGATATACCAACATACTAGAAGGCCCAGGATTCTAAGCGACAAAAATTAGCAAAAGTACAAGAGAATTTTCTAGACCTCTGAACATGTAAGAATACCACGAACAGAGCCCCATCCTAAAAACTGCAGGATCGGGGGCGCCTGGGTGGCTCAGTGGGTTAGGCCGCTGCCTTCGGCTCAGGTCATGATCTTGGAGTCCTGGGATCGAGCCCCACATCGGGCTCTCTGCTCAGTGGGGAACCTGCTTCCCTCTCTCTCTCTTTCTCTCTCTCTGCCTGCCTCTCTGCGTACTTGTGATCTCTACCTGTCAAATAAATAAATAAACAAAATTAAAAAAAAAAAAACTGCAGGATCGGACTGTAGAGCTTCTCACAAGTTACTAGGATTCGCCCTGAGAAATCCCTAAACAAATTACCACTTAATTTATTCAAGTGTTTGCACCAAACAGAAGAAAATCAAGAAAAATCACCATTTTTTTCTTTACCAAGACACTGCAAAAAACCTTGTGGCCAAAATCAAGATACTGCCTCAAGAATTCTCTGCTTGAAGCTGAACATTAGGGCAGTAAAAATTCAAATTCTAGTAATTTTTACAGTTGCTAGGCACCCTGCCAGTATGTGGTATCATCAGTATTTTTTTAAGCTAATTCTAATAGCTGTGTAGCCAAGACACTATCTTTTAATAAGAAAACTGAAAATCATTAAATGTAGTTTTATGTAGGAGATTGGCTCAATAAACTACTGTATATTCAAACAGTGGAGTACTATTTAGCAGTAAAAATAGAATGAAAAAGTTTGTACGAACTAATATGGAATAATTTTCAGGATATATTTTCAAGTGGAAAAACAAGGTACAAAAATACATATGTATTCTATTACTAATAGTCATGCTGTATAAGGTATAAGAAAGGGTACTTGTATAAACACACACACACACACACACATACACATTCATTATACTTCTTTGGAAGAAGTGGGCAGGAACAGGGTGGAAGGGATAAAGAGAAGAATGGGATATCACTGAATATATATTCTTATAATTTTGCATTTTGAGACATATTTACATTTTACATACTCAAAAAAATTAAGTTAATAAGGATGAGGAACTCTAAAAAATATACCAAAGAAACAAACCCAATTATGTATCAACTTGGTAACAATCACACAGAAGAAAAAGTAGCAAAAATTTTTGAACAAAATACTCTGAACTCTAGCCCCAGTGGGATATATAGGATATATAGGATAAAAAGATATATATATATATATATATATATGCACATATAGGATATATATATAGGATAAAAAGAATTGCAGAGAAATCTTGAGCCTAGTAAGTTTACTGCTTTTAGTGACATTTGCATAGCAATTCTGAAACTATTATGTGTTATATGAGTAAGCAAATGACTAAATATATTAATTCCCTGGGATCCAGAATTCTCAGAGGTGCAAATATGGAACAGGAAAAGAAGACCTAGGATATTCGGGTGAAATTTAGAAGCACCAGTTCTAACTCAGGATTTATAAAACTCCCTATGTGCTAGTGTAATGTGTGTATTTCTTAGCTCTGTCCACATAAGGAATGTACTTAAAAAATAAAAGAGACAAGAGCTCTTTGATGAAAGAACTGACTCCAGAGCTAGCGCAGAACTTGGAGTGAACCAAGAACACCCTGTGCTAGAAAAAAAGGAAGTGCTCAAAAATTGATGGAAACATGTCAAAGGATAATGAGAAAGACTCCCACTGGCCAAATCTGGAACAATTAGAGAATCAAAATGAAAGACAAGAACAGAATAGAACCCATTTTATGTAAGATAAGGACTCATGTGGCAATACTAAAACTAAAAAAAGGGAAAGGGACAAAAGGGAAATTCTTCTGTATAGAAGAATGCCAGCTAATAAAAGTGAAAGAAATGAAAAAAAAAAAAAAAAAACAGAAAAATCACTGTTTTAAAATCAACAGAGTAATACATGATTCAGGAACAAATCATCAATGAATACTAAATCACCAAATCAGAAAAACTGCTAGGGAACAGGACAGTCCCAGGATCTGAGAGTACACAGATCCCTTATTAATTACAAAAAGAGAAGGGTACATTTACAGTGCTGAAATCTGGTAGACACCACCTTAACCAACTGTGTGCCTCCTGATATGATGCACTAAAAAGGACATAATATGACTTTTGTAATATTCCTGTCAAAAATGATTAGCTAAACCTAATCATGAGGATTACCAGATGTACCAAAATAGAGGGATATTAAAAGAGAATAAACAAACGTAAAAATTAAATATAATGGATGATACTTGTCTAGATGTGGTTGCAGGAAAAAGTGAAAAAATAATCTGCCATCAAGGACATTACTGGGACAACTGGGGAAATTTGTACATGGGTTATATGTTAAGTGGTAATACTATATCAATGTTGCGGTCCCTGAATGTGATCACTGCACTACAGTTATACAGAAGAATGTCATTCTTGGCAAACTATAGATTGTTGTGTTGAGATTTCAAATATGATGAAGCATGCTACTTTCTTTCAAATGGCTCGGCTTTGATGGGGAGAAGAAGACTGATGAATCGATCCTCCCAAAATCAAATTTTTAATAACAAAAGTGCCAAATTTTAAATAAGTGGCCTATTTAAGTGAAGGTACATGGATGTTCACTTTAACACTCTTGTAACTTTTCTGATGATCTAAAATGCTTAAAAAAAATTCTCATAAAGAAGGTACTACTCTAGAGGCAGGGTTGGGAGGTGAGCAAGATAGGTTAAAGGGGTCAAAAGGTGTAAATTTTCTATCATAAAATTAAGAAGTCATAGAGATGAAATGTACAGCATGGTGACTATAGTTAGTAATACTGCATTGCATATTTGAAGGTTTCTAAAAGTTCTCATCACAAGAAAAACTAAAAGTTCTCATCACAAGAAAACAAAATCCTATAGCTATGTATTCTGATGGATGGGAACCAGACTCTTATGGTGATCATTTTCCAATATATGCAAATACTGAATCATTATGCTGTACCCCTGAAATTAATATAATGTTATATATCAATTATACCCCAACTTAAAATAAAGAATGAAGGGATGGATGGATGGATGGATGGATGGATGGATGGATGGAAAAATAGAGAGATGGATGGGTGATGGGTGTTCAGAAGAGGTCACATTGAGCTAGTCCTCAGGGGAAAGTAGAATTCAGTATTTTAGACAAGAATAAGAGAAAAAGGAGGATATTCCCTAATTAGGGTTATTAGCAACTTCATACAGAGTGAAGGAGATGATTGAATAAGAAATCTGTATATAAAGGAGAAATTGTAGAAGACCTGAAAAGTCAGTAGATGTTCATAATTGAAGTAAATAATTTTAAAATGAAAAGAACTTGATACTGTCAGTACAATGAAAAAATTTTAAAGATATTAAATCAATGTGAGCCATAATACATCCTTGCCAACAGACCTAAAAGATAAAATAAGAAAACCAAAACAGAATGTCTAGAAAGTATGCCATAGTTACTCAACTTTCTAAATTGCTTTTATTGCTTTTGACTTTAAGCATGGTATTTACTCTTCATTTGACTATATATAATCTTAGTAGATCAGTTTTGATTTAGAATGAAAGAAAAGGGTGCCTGGGTAGCTCAGTCAGTTAAGTACCTGACTCTTGATCTCAGCTCAGATCTGGATCTCAGGGTCCTGACTTAAACCCCACATTGGGCTCCACATACATACATATATACATATATACATACATACATACATATATACATAAACTAACTAACCAAAATGTCCTCTGTTGGGGTGCCTGGGTGGCACAGTTAGTTGAGTGTCTAACTCTTGGTTTCAGCTCAGGTTGAGATTTCAGGGTTGTGAAACTAAGCACCACATCGGGCTTCACATTCAGCACAGAGTCTGCCTTGGTTCCTCACTCCTCTCCCTCTGCCTCTCCCCTCCTACCACCAAACAAATAAAGGAACCTCAAAAAAAAAAAAAAAAAAAAACTGAGGGTGGGTGGGTATTAGGCATAAGTGAATCAGGGTAGCTTTTCAAATTATATTCCCTCTTTTTTTTTTTTCCCATAGATTTTATTTATTTGAGCGAGAGAGAGAAAGAGGGGGAACAGAGAAAGAAAGGGTGAGTCAGAGGGAGAAGCAGATTCCCTGCTGAGCAAAGAGGCTGACACAGGGCTCAATCCCAGGACCCTGGGATCATGAACTAAGCCAAAGGCAGATGCTTAACGAACCAAGCTGCCCAGGTGCCCCAAACTGTATTCTCTTAATAGACATACTCTGTATGTGAAATATCTAGAACTGTTACTCATTTTTACAAAGAACTCTGTTCTTATCATTTTTCTTCCAAACATATGGCCCTGTCAGTCTATCTTCCAATTCGCCATTTTTAATACAGATCTAGTATAAGTAATAACATATTTCTCTAATAGTACAAATGTGAAAATAAATGGCAATCTCTGATGTGCAGACACAACAGAGATTGTAGCTTACAGAAAAAAACATATCCCTGGCAGAAACCTTGCTGATCAAGGAGATTATTTCTACCACACTTAGAAAGAGGCTAAGTTGGAAATACAGATTTTATATAAATTCAACTCAAAGTTGACAAATAATTTAACAAAACTTTTAAGCACTATGCAAGCCAACAGCCATTTTGTAAGCTCTTTCCGGTCCACGGGCTGCCATATGCAGCCTCTGACTTTAACTCTAAAGTACTAATGGCATCCTTTAGTTCACTTAAACTTACTGAGAAATAACTCTCATTTAGTCACCTGGCTGTCATTTGAAAGTGTTATGATAAGGAATTTGAAATTTGGGTCAAACATCATCATAACCGCAATTTTTCACAAGCAATTTAGCATTAATTAATTACTGTCACTACTTTATCAGTGAAGAAAGAGATGCTCAGAGAAATTACATGACTTGCTCCAATAACAGAAAGCTGACAGAACCTGTACTTTCTAAATACAAATCTTGTGTTCTTTCCAATCACCTTGTGTTATGGTCTGAATTGTGTCTCCCCCAAAGTTCCTATGTTGAAGCCCTAACCCCCAGTGTGACTGTATGGAAATATGGCCTTTCAGGAGATAATTAGGGTTAAAAGAAGTCAGAGTACATTTTGGTTAGTTAGTTTATGTGCATATGTATGTATGTATGTGGAGCCCAGTGCAGGGCTTGAACTCACCACCCTGAGATCAATCCAGTGAAAACAGGATTGGTGTCCTTATTTAAAAAAAAAAAAAAAGGAAGACATACTGGGGTGTATGGTCACAGAGAAAAAGCTGTGTGGGGACACAGCAAGAAGGCAGTCACCTGCAAGCCAAGAAAAGAGGCCTAAGAAGGAAATCAATCCTGATGGCACCTTGATCTTGGGACTTCTAGCCTCCACAACTGGGAGAAAATAAATTTCTGTTGCTTAAGCTGGGCAACCTATGGTATTTTGTTATAGTGTCTGGCAAACAAATAATCTTAGTATCTCAAAATTAGTACAGTACCACGATCATAAAGACAGTTCAGAAGGCATTATATATTGTACGATATTTGTATTTAATTCAGCAATTCCATCCTCTTAACTCCGTATTTCAAAAAGGACACCAAAATCTTGAAAGCTAAACCTGACATGGATCATTTGGTCCACAAACATGTATTTACCTCACACTGTATAAAGAGTTGAGGGAGAAAACAGTGACAACAGTATAAACAATTTAAAAAGATACAAACTAGAATAAAAGATACGCCAGAAGTATGGTGCCAAGGAAGTGTTCTAAGAATGCAGAAGCTCTGAAGTAATATAGAAACAAAAAAAAAGAAATCATAAACCTTGTATCTTCAAACTATTTCTTAACCCAATACTGCTTTTTTTTTTTTAAAGCAGACTGTTTTTTTACAGTAGACAATGTTCCATGAGTCCATGCAAATATGTTAGCAAAAACTGTATCAACTTGTTTTTCACTTTGATTCCCCAAAGAAGGACACAGTCATAATGCCTTAATAGGACCGACTGATAGTATTGTGCATGCCAAGCACTGTGATGCGAGTACTATACACGCTACTTCAGTCAATCCTTACAACTCTGCCCTCACAAGGCATTATTGTCCCCCTTCTCACAAATAATATAACACCTAGAGTGTCTTTTGTATTTTATCATCAAATATCTCAAAAATGATACACCTGGGGCGGCCAGGTAGCTCAGACGGTTAAGTGACCAACTCAAGATTTCGGCTCAGGTCCTGATCTCAGGGTGGTAAGATCAAGTCCCAAGCCTGCGTTGGGCTCCACGCTCAGTGGGGAATCAGTTTGAGATCCTCTCTCTCTCCCTTTGCCCTTTCCCTGCTCAAACGCTCACACATGCACACACTCTCTCTAAATAAATAAATCTTTAAGATAAGAAGAGATTCCTGATGAAGCTAACACCACAAGTACATTCTCAATCGAAAAAGTTCACCACTTCTAAAACAAAATTGTGAAGTCCTATCTAGATATTTAGAGAAGACCAGTAACATCCGCATACTCCTCAGGATAATATAGAGATTAAGAATAAATTCCCCATTATATGTTAATAAAAAATTTTTTTTAAAAATAAGATTACAGATAACAGCAGACATTGGTCCATGTCTTCCTGAAATCTTGCTGAATTAACATTAGAAAAGATCTCTAACCAGGAAGCGAATAAAAAAAAAAAAGAATAAATTCCCCAAATCATATATATTTCCACTGAAAACCAACTGAATTAAGTTATTAGTCAAAAATCATCAAATGTCAGCCATTTATATACTTCAACTTTAATATATGACCAGTAAAAACAAAACACCTTACTTTAATTGAGGTGGCTCTTCCATGAACTTGGACAAAAATAAAGTACAAATAGAGAATTGTACAGAGGACGACTTTTCCTACAACACTTCTCAGTGATTGTGAGACTGACTCTGTCAGTTGGCTCTCCATGTGAGCTGGTCTTTTCATCCAAGATGACTTCATCTTCAGTTCCCAGCCTATTTAGTTTAGCTGTGTCTGACACAAACTTTATTTCAGTTCAACAATATATGAAATACCTGCTTACTATGTTCTAAGCCATTTTCTAGGTGTTTGTGTTTTCGTACCCTCCTCATTGTGTGTTCTCCCATTAAGTACCATCATGCTGAAGACATAGTTAATAGCCTACAAATGTCACTTGACTCAAAGAATGTACTAAATATCCCTTTCATTAAAAGCACAGGAAAAAGGAAAAGTCCTCCCTTCAATGAATAAGAATAAGAAAATATCTAACTTAAGTATATTAAAACAGAATCATTAAATTTCATTAAAAATATAAAATTTCATTAAAGTATTAAAAAAATCTATTACAAGCAACAGATTTTAGAAAACAAAAATGTAACTTTCTCTTCCAAGTACTGCATTCATTGCTGGAAAAATTTTAAGACATAGTAATGAAAAATCAGTAAGAGACCCAAACATTCAAGGTTTTGTCTTTTTTATCTACTAAAAATGCTTCCTTGTTGTCCTCTATAGCCTTGTGACTCCAAGTGTGCTCTGCAAACAGAAGCACCATTACCACCTGGAAGCCTGTTAAAAATACAGATTCTCAGATTTCATGTCCAACCTGCAGAATTTCCAAATCTGCATTTTATTATGAGTATGGAGGTGATTCTTATGCACATTAAAATTTCAGCACTTAACCTTCAACTTAGGCTCTTAACATGGCTCCTAAGAGCAATGTGAGTTTCAAAAATCTCCTGAAATTTCATGCAGAACTTTTTGTGAGTGAATACATGCATATTTCACTGGGAAAAGATTCCATATTTTTTTTTTATCAAACCCTCAAAGGAATATATGACCCCAACTAGATTAAGAATCACTGCCCTACAGGATTCTGTGCCATAGTTTAGAAGTCAAAATATTTTAGAAACTATTTACGCTGCTCTCAATGAGGTCTGTTGAAGAATGACAAGAATGAAGGTCAGAACGTCACAGTGGGTCACGAAAGACCTTATCTGAAGAATTTATTCACACCATGCAAGAACTATGCCAAGAAACCAGTTTGGAGACATCTAAATAAATAATTCTCTACATGAGGTTTGAGATTAAGAATGTGCACTTGAAGAAGATTCAAACTGAGAAGTAAATAAATAGAAGGTAGGATTTTTTTTAAGATAGGATGCCATTAGATGACAGTAAAGTGCTGAATTCTTGTTGCAAGAGCTCAATCAGCAAATCTCAAACAGGATTCTGTTTGATTTGGGATATATGACCATTTTAAAATACTCACGTCCAAGTACATTCTTACAATACTTCATTTATGAGGAGGCCTCAACACATTGTACTAGTCCCATTTTCTTTATCTTCTCTAGGCCTCAGAAGACAAAACAAAGAAGAAATATAGCACAAAAATTAAAACGGATTTGCCCAGGATCTTCGGTGAGCTTATGATGAAGAAGGGCGTGTATCCATATGGTTCCACTATATATGCTAACAATGGATCTGTTTCTTTCTTTCATCTTATCATCTAGCCATCTCTTTGGGGTGTGTGTTACCCAAAGCATAGACTATGTCTAACTTCTATTTCCTCAGGTCATAGAGGTGAATAGAATTTAATTTTCTTAACAGACATCCAAAATGTAAATAAAAGGCATTAACTGGACTTTGCTGATTCTGATACTGACTGTTGTCATCAGACAGTCAAGTTTTTAAGGCCCAATACTCGACAGTCTGGTCGCCAGGGTGGATCCCTACCTACCACACCAGTCATCCCAGGCAATAAGAGAGAATGCTAGAAAACATTCAGGAGGATGAAGTCTTCTCTGCCCCTTTCTATTTCTATAGATATCAGGTAAATGCCTGGTTCTTGTCTTAGCTCCATTTCTTATCCAGGTACAATATAAATTTTGATGAAACTTTCACACACTTTTAACTATTAATGTACTTCATTTATGTAATAAACACATCTTAATGAAGAATATGATGGTGGTGATACCTAACAGAAGTGGGCAAAAAAGAGTAACAAGAGAACAGACACTAACATTTGCTGACCACCTTCTACGGCTCAGGCACTTGTGCAATCCTGTGGGGTAGAAACTACTGTCTTTCCTTGACAGATGAAGACTAAGGTCTCAACAGATTAAATCGTTACCTAAGATTCCCAAGTTAGATGGTGACAAGTTTGAGGGTATAGTTCTTGGGTGAGAGGGGTATAGGACAGAACAAGGATGGGGAAGACAGTGAACCCAATTTTATCTGGAGAAACAAAACAATGAAAAAGAGCCCAACATTTAAAGGTAAATTGGTGACAGAGCACAGGCGTAAATGGTTCCTCACACAGGTCACCGGACATTTTTTAAAAAGTAAATGATATGAGCATTAATGATAATTTTTAAAAAAGAAAACAGAAACAAAAGGGCAAAGCCAGGATCTGAATGCAATCTGTATGATTCCCAAGTTCATGCTCCTAATCACTACATTCCCAAAGAAACTGATCCAGGTTATCCAAATGATAAGTATTTAGAAAAACAGTTTAACAAGTGATCTCAAGTGTCATTGCAGTTTTGTTTTTAAAAACACATTAAATATACTTTCAACAACAAACTAGGATAAAAATAGATGCCCTACTTAAGCAACTTAATCTTATTCTTTACCTGAAAGTGACAGAACTAATGTAAGAGATTATGGATATCCCCAGATTCCCAGATTCTCTATAATCACTCATATATTTATTCCCTCCAGAAATATATTCTCAACTTTCTGGGGCCTTTCTATATTTTCCGTCTATAACCCCTTTATATGCACCTCACTGTTTAAATAACATCTTCTGTCTCAAGTAATGATGTTCAGAGGAGTTTACCTAGATCTTTCTCTAGGTCAGGTAAAGTCTACTCTTTCCTTAATGTAGTACTGGGGTGGTATATAATCAAAAACCTTGAAACTTTAAAAAAAAAAAAAAAAAGATGAGTATATTCAAAATCTAAGTAATTAGAATCTAAGATACCATGGTGTATCTTCAGTTTCCCTATATCGAGGCCCATTTGTATTTAAAATGATATCTAATACCCAGAAGATCGCACAAGCTATGTTACATGGATAAACTCTTCCTCACATCTCAAAAATTAACCCTAACATTAGTCTTATTTCCCCAGTTCAAATGTTGGTTACCTCTTCATCATCTTCCTCATCTTCAACATCCAGAATTCCTGAATCCTGTTCAGACTTGGGGCTAGTGCTTTCTATCTCTGTATCAAAAATTGTGTATACATCTTTTTTAGATTTTCTCCTGCTACCTATTCTGGGTTGTTGCAAGACGATGTTATCCAGGTTTCTTTGTTGTTGAGCCTAGGATAGAAACACATACACACACATTGAAAAAGAAGAAGAGGAAAGAAAAAAAGAAAGAAACAACTTAATTCAGCATTCGAAGAACTTCTCATTTTGAACAAGTTGGTACCTTAAAGAATATACAATAAAATGCCTTAGGATATAGTTTTAGTCCCCAGAAATAAAACCAAACACATTAATACATACATTTTTAACCCTGAAGTTATCCATCTTGATTCATTTTCCCAGGAAAAAAATAATAATAATCAGTCAATATTATCAGAAGACTTTCCAAATATACCCACTACATCACCACAGAAATGAAGCCTATTCTCCTTCATCTAAGTAGCCAAGAGATTAGCACCTAAAGACTAAATACGCCTTTCCTACAAGACACAGGCCATGCTGGGATCATTGCTGCTGGGGGGAGGAGGGACAAGACCTTTTCAGGTTAGTGGACTCCAAGAACAGTTCTGTGGTTACAAGAGACCAATAGAATGTAATCGGGCAAATGAAACATCTTAATAGAGTAATTTGAACTAATCCTTGAGGATTGCATGACCTTAATCTGTGGAAAACAGAGTTTTAAAGGGTTTCTTCTTCTGGACTTTAAAAAAGGAAATGTAATCCCCTCAGCTTTACAAAACAGATTCAGATGGTGTGGTTTCGATCCATACAAAGAGTGGAAAGTGTGACTATGTGGAGTCAACAATGTAAGTATTAAACCACACAGTTTTAGAGCTAGAAGTGACTTTAGTCAAGACTCAGAAAACTGAGGCTAGAAGACAAAGCATTGGTTTGAGGTCAGAAGGCAAATTTAGTGGTAAATTAGAAGCTCAACGTGTGACCTCCTCAGTTCCAGAGGAAAGATATTCCCACTACACCAACAGTTCCTCAAAGTATGACAAAATATTTCCCCCACAAAAGGTTCTGTTGTCAAATACATGGGAAGCACTGTTGTCATGGACCCCTCTTGTAGGTACACAATGCACATTAACAGAATAAAAACTGAGAGAAATCCTGCCTAAGGAAACTCCCTTAATTTGGTTTAATCCAGCATGTTCCAAAATATTTCACAATGGAACTTCCAGTTGTTGTTTTGTTTTGTTTTTAAATAATACTCAGTGTCAGCCTAAGACACAAAGTTTAAAAAGGATGGCCTCCCAAAATACGTATTTCTTAATCAATATATGATATTTCTCCTTGGTGACAGGCAGAAATTAGTTCTGGAGATAATCAGAGTCTCTAAATATTCTGAATGAGATTAAGAAATTCAAGATAAATATTAAGTATGTTAGTCCAGGCACTGGTTAAATGAGACAATTATAATAGGACAGAGAAAAACTTGAACTAAGAGAGCTAGTTTCTGCCAAGAAAATGAAAAGAATCTACATTCCAGAGATCTGAATCAATGGACAAGCTTGTTTCCATGCATAATACTCACTGATACTTTGGTTTGACTTACATAAAATGTACCTGACTTCAGTAACAAACTGAGAAAGAGAAGGTACCCAAGAACATTTATGTTTGTACATAAAACATACTTATCCTCCAAGCATTTGAGAACCTAAATTAGATAGAACAGTCTTTCTCTTCCTCTCAAAAGTAGTAAGTTCTTTTCCACTTCCAAGTAAACCACACAAAAAGCGATTGAGGACTCTGGGGAGGCACAAAGGAAGGGAGAACTTCCTAGAACTTTCATATTTAAAAAAGCAGGCCCTGGAATGGAGTGATCACTTGTCTCTTAAGCTTTTCATAAGGTGGTCTTATTCTATTCAATCCCAAGTCATTTATTTTTCTTCACAATTGGTAAAATACTACCAGTATATCAAAAGCAAACAAGAGGAGACACATTTAAGTACTGTCATTTAAACTTGAAATGATACAAATCTGAAAGAATCTTATGGAAGCAATTTTAGGTCTTCTGTGATTTGTTCTTTTTAGGTGGCATCTGGTTTTCCATCAATGTAAGGGAACGTAGTTTGAGCCAAACAGGCGAATAAAGATCGCAAACCCTATAGCTAGAAATCAAAACACTGCATGCTGTATTCCAAGGCTCTATCAGTACTTGGGGGTCTCTCAAGATGATCAAGGCTTCAGTCTGTAGAAGTCTGCAGTGAGGGCAGATCTGCTTAAACAGAAGCGGCCAAGGTAGAAACACTGAAACTCAGGTAGAACAAGGAAATACTAAGATATTACCCATTATGGATACAAATGAAAATTACCATCTATCCAAACTGTATGTTATGGCATTGGCATGGGAGAAAGTAGACGCAAATATATACATGCAGGTAATAGATGCTAAAATTAAAATGCAACACTAAAGTCCATGAAAAACAACAACAATACAAGCTCTTCAGAGCTCTGTTCTAACATGCTAAACTATCTCACCAGGACCATTTCTTCTGTCCCTCCAGAGACAACCTTTATAGCCTTGAACTAAAGCGGAAATCAGCGGATTAATTCCTCCAACCTGTGTTGGAGATGGGGCAGTAGGATACCAAGTAGTCAGACCTTAGAAAACATTTAGGTGTTTTCTTTTTCTTTCTTTTTTTTCTTTAAGATTTTATTTATTTATTTGACAGACAGAGAGAAATCATAAGTAGGCAGAGAGGCAGGCAGAGAGCGGGAAGGGTGGGGAGCAGGCTCCCTGCTGAGCAGAGAGCCTGATGCAGGGCTTGATCCCAGGACCCTGAGATCATGACCTGAGACAAAGGCAGAGGCTTAACCGACTGAGCCACCCAGGGACCACAGTGTTTTCTTTTTCTTATTCTCTTTGTGATTAATTTTTACACATTTAATGACCTCTTCCTCAAAATTCCATCATACATATTCTTCTCTGATTTCCTAATATAAAGAAGTCAAGCCAGATCTCTTCCTCAAGCTCCCTTCTCTTCCCACTCTGTCCACTCTCCCAAAACCTTTACCCCATTGCCTCTAGTTGGGAGTTCCACCACCGCTTCACTTCCAACAAACCTAAAATGGAACTCATCTCCTTCTCACTAGAATTCCCCTGCATATTACAGCCAGGCTCTTCTTCTTCTTCTTCTTCTTTTTAAGATTTTATTTATTTATCTACAGAGAGAGAGAGAGAGAGATCACAAGTAGGCAGAGAGGCAGGCAGAGAAAAAGAGGGGGAAGCAGGCTCCTCACTGAGCAAAGAGCCCTATGTGGGGCTCGATCCCAGGACCCTGAGATCATGACCTGAGCTGAAGGCAGAGGCTTAACCCACTGAGCCACCCAGGTGCCCCACAGCCAGGCTCTTCTTACACCACATCATTCATCACACAGATTGAACATGAGGGAAACTGGGAGAAAAAAAAATGTACACAAGTCCACACCCCAACTCCATCCCAACTATTCTTGGACTCCACCATAATGGAAGCTGAGCCTAATTTTCCAGTGTACTTATTTGGTACTCTCCAACATGCATCTTCCACTTGGATCAAGTTCTACCACATACTATAATAGAAATAGCATGCCATTTCTCTACTGGATGACCCCTCCCTACCTGCATCCAGCCTGTCCTCTGAATCCCAACTAGAACTCTGCTTCCTTTAGGAAGCCTCCTCTCGCTGTGCTAACTCATGGTGCACCCTCTCCGTAGCCCTGCTTTCAGTCAAATATGTACAGAATGTCTGCTGGCACCAGGAATTGTGCTGCATCCCTGGCCTACAGAGAATAAGATGGAGTTCATGATCCATGAACCTCAGGTCATACTGTTACAGGAAGCATAGGTAGGCAAATAAGTGGCTCAAATTCAGAGCAATTAGCATAATAACAAAAATACAGGTATAACAACTGGACATAGGAGAAAGTAATTGTATCTGCTTGGAGGGGACACCAAATAGCTATCACAGAGGAAGAGGTAGCAAACTGTGCTTTTAAAAGATAAATATGATTTTTCCAAAGGGAGAGAGGTAAAAGAAGCAAACAGCTTGAGAAAAGATCACCATGTGTGAAATAACATTACCCACCCAAAGAATAAGTAATCTTGTATAAAAGCACAGGTGATAAAGAACTACCTAGAGATAAAGAAGCCATACAAAGCAGCCTCAAGTTCGCTAGCAGGCAAGAGAGAAACAGTGAAAGAACGAAAGCAGGGGGAGAACAGCATCGGCTTTACAATTCAGGCAAGTTCTTCAGGAGCAGAGGAGCAGGGTCAACTGGGAGAAGGTAAAGACTAGGAAAAGAAGGGGCGCCTGGGTGGCTCAGTGGGTTAAGCCGCTGCCTTCGGCTCAGGTCATGATCTCGGGGTCCTGGGATCGAGTCCCGCATCGGGCTCTCTGCTCGGAAGGGAGCCTGCTTCCTCCTCTCTCTCTCTGTCTGCCTCTCTGCCTACTTGTGATCTCTGTCAAATAAATAAATAAAATCTTTAAAAAAAAAAAAAAAAGAAAAAAAAAGACTAGGAAAAGAAAAACCAATACAGATCACGGTAACAGTCCAAACAACAATGAGGAGGACTTGAATTAAGGTAGCAGCAGATAGGTAACTGGCAGAAGAAACAGAATTTACTGATTGCAGTGTAGTACCTAGAAGAGAGGAAGAGACTAAGAAGAACCCCAAGTGTTCTGGTCCTGATGACTAGATGGTGGGGTCATTCCAAAGAGAAGAACCACGGAAATAATAGTTGAAGGAAAATAACAGAACGGAAATAAAAGTTGAAGGAAAAGAGTAAAGGAGTTCAGTAAACCTTCAGTATGTAACTCTTCTCTCTTTGAAGATAGGAAACATGTTTTACCAGTCTTAGAATCCCCCAAACCCAGATCCAGTGACACATACATAGTAAGTTTAGATAAATGTTTCCTATATAAAGGCCGTGGACAACAAAAGGAATGTACGTAAGAATGAGGTCTGGTGTAATAAAAGAGATGACTGGGATGTTCTCCTACCTACTAAAAGATGGGGAACAAAACAGGAGGGGGGGAAAAGGAGAGGGGGAACACCCATAAGAATGATCTACTCTGAACTATTAACCTAATATGTCTACATATGCTAATAAATAAAGTTTTATTGTGAAAATACAACTTCCAACTTACCTGACAGTAAGACTCCGTTAAAATTCTGTGAATCAGACGGCAAAGGCTCCCGTCTTGATCAACCCAATACTGACCTCTAGTGGATTAAAGAAGTACATACACATGACCTTCAGAATCAGAAACCAGTTGAAGGTTTGGGGGTCTGATAGGATTACAGGAACTTCAATTATAGGGTACGATATATATGGGGAGGAACCTTCTTGGAGTCAGACAAGTCTTTAAATCTAAGCTCTTCAACTTTAGTAATCCTATAGCCTTGGAACGAAATTCTTTCGTTCTCTGTGTAACATCCCCATCTATTTAAAAAAAAAAATAAAAGTTAAAAAAATGTACCTCAGAGCTGTCACAAAGGTTAACAATATTATGAAAAGCACCTTGAATTAAAAAATAAGTCAAACAAAAAAAACACTAAGAATTTTTAAGCTCTGTCTTCTCTCTGAAAATGAAATAGGAACCTTGTTTTTCTATCTACCATAGAAGCATGTGAGCTAGCCATATTTAAGATGCATGATCATTAATGGCAGCTAATACTGCTACACACTGCTGCTCAGTCTTGCCTTTGTACTACAGTTCAAGTCTGACAGATCTGTCCTGACACCTCCTGTGCTCCACAGCAGATCTTCTCTGTCTCAGCTTACTCCAGCTAGAGCATCAGCAACCTGCTGTGAGCAGCCCTGGGAAGAAGGGTCACATAGCAGAACCTAAGACCAACTCTCACACTTACACCACACCTCTAGCTTCCTGCCCTGGGGCTTTGGACACCACAAGAACTACGGAGCATTCATGACTCTCAGCACACAAGTGAGACTGCCCTTGACCCAAGAGCAGACAGATGAATGCTTCCCCGTTCTGTTCTTCCCTCTGTCATCAGTTCCATCTGGCTTCTCAGAAGGTCCCTAGGATTAAGACACCAGCCTGCCCTACACCTGTACCACTGTACGGACTCTACCAACTTGTCTTCTCTCCCCTCCTGACCCCTGATCTAATAGGTCATGTGGTGGAAGAAACCACCCAAATACAACCTCCCGGGTTCCCTCAGGGAAACCAAAGATAAAATAACAACCCATACAACAATAAAGGGAAGTAGGACGGTGACCCCATGTTTCATGTTTGAAGCCCAAATGATAACCATGAAAATACATAAAGATGAAGATACAAAAACTCCAAAGTTGCCTCTCTGAGGCTCACCCAACAAGGGGAGTACAGAAGAGCCGCAACATCAAAACAGAGTTTCTTCCCATTCACCCCCACTCGCTCTGGCAATGAGCATACATTAGGCGCCAGCTCCAGGATCAGATTCAAGCAAATATTGATTCAAAATTAAGGGAAAATAACATATCAATCAAGATCATATAAAAAGGTTATTATTGCATAGTAGTGTCCATAAGGATATGTGAATTCATACATGTATGTGGACTTTGTGTGATACTTTCAAGGAGGGATAAACAACTAGTTTTTCATTTAATCAGATCCCAAAGAATTTCCATCAGTAGGAAGAGTCATCTAGGATTATGATAGCCTTGGAACTTTTTTTTTTTCTTTGAGGAAGGCGGTCACTCTTTAAAATTATTACTGAGATCCTCAGCCCTTCGAAAGTGTCCAGTCCATATTTAGACTTATATTTCCTTGAGTGGGGGGAATTTTTGCACTAACAAAATTCACACAATAAGATGTAGGGTATTACACTTTGTATGACACAATAAAAAATCAGGGAATTCTCTTGTGAGCTAGGATAATTCTCAGCTCTTTTAAACACCCTCTTTTTCCTTTGTCAACACACAAATGCACAGACCACATACACACAAACATATGTTAACTACAGTTAATTGCAAAATAAATTAGGGGAAAAAAGGAAAAAAATGTATTAAAATCTCCATTCAGTAATATCAGTTACTTTGATGAATGACAACCCAGCATATAAAGATTTCTGTACATGTGAAAGACTGCTCTTTTAGCTTATCTGTATTTTCTATTTATCAGCATTTAACATTTATATTGGTAGGCTAAAAAAAGAACCATACAAAATAGAGTTCCTTTACACTGTCTTCCCTCAATAATGTATCACAAATATCTTCCTCTACAAGTAAAAACATTTATAACAGTATTTGCATTGTAATGCATTTAAAAGAACATGTTTATTTAAACATGTTATAGTAGGCTTACTATAAGATATTTATATTGCTTCCAATATTTTGCTGTTTAATAATACGATGCAGACTATCTCCACAGAGCTAAAATTTTGTGTGTATCCTTAATTATTTTATTAGGGGAATTCCTAGAAGTAGAGAATCTAGTTGCAAGGATAAATGCTACACATAAATACTGGGAAACTGCCATCCAGAAAAACAATGCCACTTCATAGCAGCACATGTAAGTACATGAATGCTTATCTCCCAGCCCCTACAACATCATCAGGCACATTGAATATAAAGGTTTCTAAACATGACAACAAAGGAAGAAGCTGTAATACAAAATGCAATTAGATTTGGCCATGTAAAAAATATTTCATTTCCACTCTACAATTTTATTAGTATTTATTTTCCTCTAATACTTCTAAGAGTTACATTAAAATAATGTGTTTAATCCTTCTACAACCTTGAGTGTTACACAGACGCATAACCACTCACTCAAATGGTTATTTACCCCACCTAATTTTTTTAGAAAACTTCATCTTTTCCCAACTAATTTACTTCACTTTATTTTTTTTCTATTCTTTTTTTTTAAGATTTTATTTTTTTATTTGAGAGGAAGAGAGAGAAAAAGAGCACAAGTGAGGTGAGGGGCAGAGGGAGAAGCCAGCTCTCAGCTGAACAAGGAGCCCGATGTAGGACTTGATCCTAGGACCCTGGGATCATGTCCTAAACCTAAGGCAGACACTTAACTGACTGAGCCACCCAAGCACCCCAATTTATTTCAGTTTAAATGTCTGCCAAATGCATGTAAGTTTGTGGTTTTTAAAAATCGATAATACTAAAATTATTTTATGAGAAACAATTAGTACCTTCTTATGCTTTTTCCAACCCCCAATTCTGTTCTGTAGATTTAACATTTTTACATCCACATTTATAAATAATACCCTTAAACTTTATGGTAAAAACTTAGCTCACTTAAAAATCTAGAACCCCTACCTTACTGCTTCTTTTTTTTTTTTTTAAGATTTTATTTATTTATTTGACAGAGAGAGATCACAGTTAGGAAGAGAGGCAGGCAGAGAGAGAGGAGGAGGAAGAAGGCTCCCTGCTGAGCAGAGAGCCCGATGTGGGACTCGATCCCAGGACCCTGAGATCATGACCTGAGCCGAAGGCAGCGGCTTAACCCACTGAGCCACCTAGGCGCCCTTTACTGCTTCTTTAATTATCTTCCCAGCAAAGTATTTTAAGTTAAAGCAATAATCAGTGTTAATCATTATGTCATGTAAGCCTTGTCTCACCAAAGAGTCAAGTATATATGCAATGATTACATACAGTTAATGACATATATTTGTTTTGATTATAGCTTTTGTTTTTGAGTTTCAAATTCTCCAATTTTCTTAATTCTCTAATATTCTAACTACAATAATTTTTATTTCTTCAAAAAGCTTACCATACTAGGTATAATAGGCACCCTACCCAGACCCTATTATTCCTGAAGGCATATGTAACCTGAGTTGATTGTCCTATAGACCTGCTTCATAAATGTGATTTCTAGAAGGGACTTACTTTCATCTCCCACTGGGGTTAGAGCCATAGTTTTCGAAATTCTGTATTTACCTTTTAATTATTTTAATACCACATTTTGTTGGATCACATCTTCAAGTGACTTTTTTTTTTTTTTAAGATTTATTTATTTATTAGGAGGGGGCGCAGAGGGAGATGGAGAGAGAGAGAATCTCAAACAGACTCCAGGCTGAGCAGGAGCCCAACACGGAGCTCAATATCATGACCCCAAGATCATAACCTGAGCCAAAACCAAGAATCAGACACATAACCGACTGCACCACCCAAAAGCCCCTCTTCAAGTAACTCTTAAGAAATGAAACATGAGAGTTAAATTTCCTGAGTTCTTGCGATCCAAAAATGACTAATCATTCTTCACATAAACTGGTAAAAAATTTGAGTATAGAGTTCAAGGTTCCTCAGATTATTGAAGACATTGTTCCATTGTCTTCTAGCATCCAGTATTGCTAATGAGAAAAACAATGTCATTTTGATGGCCATTCTTTTGCATATGATGTTACTTTTTTCCTCTGGAAGTTTTTCAAACCTCTTTACCCTATGTGTTCTAAATTTCACAATGACACACCTTGATGTAAATCTTTCTTTCATTCATTATGCTGGGTAAGTAATATATGCATGAACCTGAAAATCCGAGTCCTTCAGAAAAAAGGAATTTTCTTGTATTACTGCTCTTATCAGTTTCTTCCTTTGTCTGGAACTCCTAATGGATACTGAATTCTCCTATAAAACCTCGTGATGATCTCTGCAACATTTTTACATAAAGAACCAATTTTTTTTTTTAAAGATTTTTATTTATTTATTTATTTGACAGACAGAGATCACAAGTAGGCAGAGAGGCAGGCAGAGAGAGAGAGAGAGGAGGAAGCAGGCTCCCTGCCGAGCAGAGAGCCCGATGCGGGACTCGATCCCAGGACCCTGAGATCATGACCTGAGCCGAAGGCAGCGGCTTAACCCACTGAGCCACCCAGGCGCCCAATAACCAATTTTTTAATCTTTAAGAATACCAACTAATTTTTTGACGTACTACTCTGTTTCTGCATTATCTGTTGCCTCCTGATAATTTTTATTGTTGTTACTTGTTTTCACGGATTGGTAGATTTGGGTCCCTCTCTTTCCAGGTGGGTATTTTCCCCACAAACTTCTGCTAAACCTTGGGCAGCCATTCATATTGAACAGGAAGTCACTTAAGAGCTTACAAAGAGGTCTGTGAGCATGGAAAGACTAGTCAACCAGGCTTCACTTTACGGACTTCTAGGAGGGAAATAACCTCTTCGCTGGTGAAATCCAGATGGCACTTCATGGCAGTCTTTTATGAACTTCCCTAGAAAAGAATCTTCTACTCTCCCACCTGGGGATTGAAGTACAAATATTCCATGCATGGGGCAGGAGAAGAAAGAAGAAAGAAGAAAAAAAGAAGAAAGAAGAAAGTTCACGTTTTGTATGTGAACTTTCAACAAATCACACTATTTTAAACTTCTCATCTTATCCCACCACCTATCACTTCTTTTTTCAGATTTATTTATTTATTTGAGAGAGAGGGTGAGAGTACCCACACACTAGTACGTGAGTGAGGGGAGAGGGGAGAGAGAGAGATTCTCAAGAAGACTCCCAGCTGAGTGGGGAGCCCTACCCCCAGGGCTCCATCCCATGACTCCGAGATCATGACCTGAGCCAAAATCAAGAGTCTGATGCTCAAGCACCCCCCCACACACCCATTATTAACTCACATCTCCAAAGTCTCAGTTTCTCTGGAGTAATCAATAGGTACTGGACTGTTTTCTCCATTCCATGTGTATCTCTCTTTCTGCTTCCCCTGTGGCTGCACACACTCTGCTGTGTTAGTAACCACTCTTCCCAGCACTTTTTTTCCTTCCACTTTTACTATTATTGATACATAAATAAGTTTAAGTTGGACAATGTGCTGTTTTGATATGCATATCCACTGCAACAGGATTACCATAATATGTTACTTAACATCTCCATCCACTCACATAATTATCATTTTTGTGTGTGGTGATAACATATAGGACCTACTTGCCTAATAGCTTTCAAGTATATAATAAACTATTGTTCATTATAATGATCATGCTGTCTGCTACATCACCCGAACATACTCATCCTACAGCTAGAAAATCTGTGCCCTTTGACAAACAGCTACCCATTTCCCCCACTTCTTGGGCCTCAAAAATCACTATTTTACCTTCTATTTCTAAAAAATTGGCTTTTCACATTTCACATGTAAGTGATACCATACAGTTTTGGTTTTTCTCTATCTGACCTACTTATCTTACAATAACGCCTTCCAGGCCATTCCATGTTGTCAGAATAGTCAGGATTTCCTTCTTTTTATGGCTGAACAATATTCTATAGTATATATATACACTATATTTTCTTTATCTGTTCATCCATCGATGGACACTCAGTTGTTTCCATGTTTTGGTTATTTAAATAATGTCTCCAGCTTTGTTCTTTCTCAGGACAACTTTGTCTATTCAAGTTCCTCTGTAGTTCTAAACAGATTTTAGGACAGTTTCTTATTGTTGTTGTTGTTTTATTATTTCTTTGAAAAATGCCATTGAACTTTTGACTGGAACTGCACTGAATCTATGAGTCACTTTGGATACTAAGGCCATTTTAACAGTATTAATTCTTCCAATCAATAAACAAAGGGTATGTTTTTAATTATTTGTGTCTTCTTCACTTTCTTTCATTAGTGTCTTGTAGTTTTCAGGATATAGATATTTCACCTCCATGGTTACATTTATTCTTAATTATTTTATTATGCTTAATGTTACTGTAAATAAAACTGTTTTCTTTATTTCTTTTATAGATAGTATATGGTTAGTATATATAAATGAAACTGATTTGGGGGTGTTGATATTGCATCCTGAAACTGTACTGAACATTTTTTTGTGAAGTCTATAAAGATTTTTACATATAAGATCATATCATCCATAAACAGAAACAACTTTACTGCTTTTTAATTTGGATAACTTTTATTTATTTTTCTTGACTAATCTCTCTGGCTAGGATTTCTAGTACTATATTGAATAGGAGCACCAAGAGTGAGCACCTTGTCTTCTTCCTGATT
This sequence comes from Mustela nivalis, assembly GCF_964662115.1. Taxonomy (NCBI): domain Eukaryota; kingdom Metazoa; phylum Chordata; class Mammalia; order Carnivora; family Mustelidae; genus Mustela; species Mustela nivalis. The sequence continues at coordinate 50,757,019 of NC_139027.1, read as the reverse complement.
TTAGCACATTTTCAACCAATCACTCTTAAGAACGATGTTAGCTGTGGATTTGTCATATATAGCCTTTATTGGGAACACCTGGGTGGTATAGTCAGTTAGGCATCCAACCCTTGGTTTTGGCTTGGGTTGTGACCTCAAGATTTTGAGATCAAGCCCCACAGTGGGCTCCACGCTCAGCAAGGAGTCTGCTGGAGAGCTTCTCTCCCTCTCCCTCTTCCCCTCCCACTCATGCTCACTCATGTACTCTCAAATAAATAAATATTAAAAAGTGTGTGTGGCTTTATTATACTGAGGTACATTTCCTCCATATCCAATTTATTAAGTTTAATGATAAAATGATGTTCTATTTTGACAAATGCTTTTTCTGCATCTATTGAGATGACTATATGATCTTTACCTTTCATTCTATTAATGTGACATATCACATTTTTTATTTGAATATCTTCAACCATCCACATATCCTAGGGATGAATCACACTTGATCATGGTATAGAATACTTTAAATGTGCTGATGAATTTGTTTGCTAGTACTTTGTTGACAGTTTTACACCTATATTTATCAGGAATATTTGCTTATATTGCTCTTTTCTTCTACTGTCCTTATTTGGGTAATGCTGGCCTCATAAAATGAGTTTGGGAGTGTTCCCTCCTCTTCAAATTTTTGGGAAATTTTAAGAAGGATGGACGTTAATTCTTCTTTAGATGTTTGGTAAAATTCACCAGTGAAGCCATCTGGCCCTGGACTTCTCTTTGTTGGGAGATTTTTGATTACTGCTTCAATCTCCTTACTTGTTACTGGCCAATTTAATTTTTTTATTTCTTTCTGACTCAGTAATGGTAAGTTGTATGTTTCTATAAATTTATCTATTTTTTCTAAGTTATCAAATTTGTTTGCAATTACTCATTTCTTATTATCATATTTCTGTGGTGTCAATTATAATGTCTCTTCTTGCATTTCTGGTTTTATTACACTCTTCTGTTTTGTTTTTTTTTTTTCTTGGTCTAGAGAAAGGTGTGTCAATTTTTTCATCTTTTCAAAAACACAGCTCTTAGTTTCAATAATATTTTCTGTTGCTTTTCTGATCTCTGTTTCATTTACTTCTGCTTTGATCTTTGTTATTTCTTTCCTTCTCTTAACTCTGGGCTTAGTTTGTTGGTTTTTTTGTTTTGTTTTTTTCCTAGTTCCTTAAGGTGTAGAGTTAGATTGCTTGTTAGTCATCTTTATATTTTCTTAATGTACATGTTAAGTGCCATAGGCTTAGCTCTTAGAACTGCTTTTGGTACGTCCCATACATTTTGGTACATTCTGTATTGATTTTTGTTTCTTTAAAGGTATTTTTAGATTTCCCTTTTGATTTCTTTTTTAACCCACTTGTTATCCTGAACCCACTTGTTCAGGAGTCTATTGTTTAATTTCCACACATGTATTAATTTTCTAGTTTTCCTCCTATTATTGATCTCTAGTTTCATACCTCTGTGATTGGAAAACATATGTGATATGATTTCAATCCTGTTATATTTGCTAAGGCTTGCTTTGTGACCTAACATATAATCATCCTGGAGAATATCCCATGAGAGCTTGAGAAGAATGTGTATTCTGCTACTATTGGTTAGAATAATCTGTATATGTTTGTTAAATTTATTTGGTCTGAGGTATACTGCAAGTTCAATGTTTCTTTATTGACTTTTTCTCTCAATGACCTATTCATTGTTGAAGATGGGGCACAAAAGTCCCCTTACTATTACTGTACTGTTGTCTGTTTCTACCTTCAGATCTGTTAGTATTTGCTTAATATATTTTGGAGCTCCAATGTTGGATGCACATGCACCTCCTGCTTCCATTCTTCCAAGGATTTATTATGCTCTCTTCATTCTCTTTATCATTCTAATTCAATTCATTCACTGGATGAATTTTTAAAGGAGTTATCATAACTACACTTAAGGAGGTAAAGAAAAATATGCTCACAATGAATGAAAATACAGTAAATTTCAGCGAAGAAATAGAAATTACATTAAAAAGCCAAAGGGAAATTCTAGAACTTTTTGAAAAGTATAATATTTGAAATAAAGGAGATCATCACTTAATTGGCTTAAAAGCCAAATAGAGATAATGAAAGAAAAAAGTCAGTGAACTTGAAGACAGATAAAGAAAAATTATTCAATCAGAAAATAAAAAAGAAAAATGAAAAATTAAACAAACAAACACCAAAGCCAGAGCCAGAGGAATGGGGGAAATAATACTAAAAGGTTTAATGTAAGTGGAACTAGAGCCCTGAAAAAGGAGAAATAGTGGAGAAAAAATATTTGAAAAAATAATAGATGAAAATGTCCCAGGGCGCCTAGGTGGCTCAGTGGGTTAAAGCCTCTGCCTTCGGCTCGGGTCATGATCCCAGGGTCCAGGGATCGAGCCCCACGTCGGGCTCTCTGCTCTGCAGGGAGCCTGCTTCCTCCTCTCGCTCTCTCTCTCTGCCTGCCTCTCTGCCTACTTGTGATCTCTGTCTGTCAAATAAATAAATAAAATCTTTAAAAAAAAAAAAAAGAAAGAAAGAAAATATCCCACATTTGATAGAAAACATAAAGGAAGAGTTAAAAAAAACTTAGTGAATCCTAACATATATAAATGCAAAGAAACCAGGCCTAGATACATCAGAGTCAAAACACTGAAAATCAAGATCAAGAGAAAAATCTGAAAGCCTTTAGAAAAAACTTCACATTATACACAGCAGAGAAATAATACAAATGACTATTGATCTCTCATCAGAAACTACAGGGGCCAGCAAGCAATAAAAAAAGAAAAGAAAATGAAAATGAAAAAAAAAAAATCACCCCCAAATCTATGTGATGAACTATATCTTCTATAAAGATATACTGAAATCCTAAGCCCTGGCATCTCATAACGTAACCTTATTTGAAAAGAGTATCAATGCATTTAAGACAAAGTCATACGGCATCAAGATGGGCCTTTAAGCCAGTATGACTGATGTCCTCATAAGAAGAGGACAAGATAGAGACAGAAGATACAGATAACAGTATCAGGTGATAAAGGAACCTTGGAAAAGGCAAAGAAGGATTCTTCCTTACTGGTATCAGAGGCCCAGATGGCCCAGATGACACTTGGATTTTGAACTTCTAGCCTCCAGAATTATGAGATGGTAAAAAAAAAAAATTTAAGCCACCCAATTTTTGGTACCTTATTATGGCAGTCCTAAGACACTAACACAGAAATGAAAGCAAAAGGAAAATATTTCACATAAAAGAAAACTATAAGGTAATTTAAGACCAGCACATCTGCACTATAAAAAAATGCTGAAGGAAGTTCTTCAACTGAAGGGAAATGATTCCAGATGGAAACTCAAATCTTCAGGAATGAATGAGTGAATGAATAAATGAATGGTATCAGAAATGGCAAATAGTTGAGCAAATATAAAAGAAAGAAAAGGTTGCTTTTTTAATACAGAGTGATCAAGGAGAGTTTTCATAAGTGGTGTTGTGTTTCAGTCCATGTTGTTTATTTATTTAACATTGATAGGGGCTAAGAAAAGAAAGACAAATACATATTGGTCAATCCTTTAATCCTGAGCTCTCACAGATTTTAAACCATTATAAACATCACATTCCAATATCTGGAAGGACATTGCCAACCCTGTTGATCATGTTTCAAGAATTTCTTAAGTCATTTTAAAACACCATATGAATGAGAGCTACCTGAAGACAGGAGCATTATGGTAGCTTTTGCTTTATGTCTAGCACAGTAACAGATCATTCAATTTCACTTATGTGTGATTCTAAGGTAGGCTGGTTTATCAGTGAACTAAATTTCAAGATAATTACTATTTCTGACAACCGCATTAACTCTTCTTCACAATTTTTTCAGCCACATATTAGTTTGAGTTTTACACCCTAACCATCATTATCAATCTTTAGGTGGTGATGAAAATGACCCCAAAATACTCAAAGTAGAAGTAAATTTGGGAGGAAAAGTAGTACTCTCAGAGTTAGTACTCCTCTATGTGCTTAATATTTTATATTTTAACCCAGTCTCCCAGAAAAGATAAAGTCTATAAAAGTAAGGCTTTGTCCAAGGACCACCCAATCCCACCCGAAAAGAGCCAAAAAAAGTTATAATTAAAACTCTTAATCCAGTCAACGTTTCAACCAAACCAATAGTTTCAACTACAACTATAGTACCAACAAAGGTGCCAATTAAACATCCTACTTCTAAGTTTGCATTGCAACAAATAATTAAATTATATAAACAACATAGGAACATGTTACTATACTACCATCCAATCCATTTTTTCCCTAGAAGACAACTGCTAAAATTAGGGAGGGTAGGGAGAGAGCAGGCATATATCCACTAACTACTCACACTCGGTGATCAAGCTAAATACCTCACAAAGCTTTTAAATCACTTCTCTCAGTCAACAGGACCTAAATGGAACCTAAAAAGTAAACACATAATAAATATATCACCAGACAGCATAGTCCTAGTACATCAATCACCAAACTAGATAATAAGCTATTTCTCCATGTCCCTTCCATCTACCTTATAAAGCAAACTTAGAGAAAAATGCCTTCTTTTTACTACTCTATTTATAAGACTTAAAATCAAAAGCTACATGAGAAAAACAAAAATGGAAGAATACAATGAAGAACTGGAGTGATAGAAAGTAAAATCAATGGCATCTTGGGCAGCAGGAATTATTCTATAATTATATATACTATTTGAGTCACGTTTTCAGCAAAATAAACATTCCAATGAGTCAATCTTTATTTACCCACTATCTTCCTTCTAGGAAACTAGGTGAGGCTTGTCTTTGACCACACCTTTAAATTGTGGAATAACATTCCTAATAAAAGCCAGAGTCTCAAGAGTCTCAGATGCGGAGGAGATTCCCATCTTTCCAAAATTTCAGAAACAAGTCACTTTACCCAATGCAAATATTATTACATTATTAACACATTTTCCTCATCCCTTCCAAACTCTGATGATTATACTTGAGAGGAGAGGAAGGAGGAGGAGGGGAAAGGGGAGAAGAAGACCAGATATCCTACTAATAGATCCCAAAGGGCAAATGCTTCCAATTATAAGAACATTACATCGAAGACATCAATCCAGTATAATATTCTCTTCAAATGTACTGTTAGTCTTTCTCTCTGTAACACCTACCATAAGAAAAGGAATGCTATTAGGCCCAGTTTGGAACTGTCTGTCAGACTTCTCCTGACAGATTCCTTCCCAAGGAAGTTAAAATTAAAGTAATAGCTATGACAAAACAACAAACAGTGTGACTAAGAAGAAAAATCTTACTGAACAAAGAATCATGAGATGTAACTTGTAGTTCTAACTGCTACTAATAAGTTGCATGACCTTGTGTAATTTTAGTTTGTTTGCTAAAAAAAAGTAAAGATTCTGAATTGCTAAAGACAATTCTGGCATTAATATTTATACATTTATTATATCAACACCTGAAACAACATAAACTCAGTTTTAAAATGTAGGATAAATCTTTCTCAGATGTTGAAAATTTAAAAATTGATTTTTTTTAAATACCATAACTCTTTCTGACAGGACTGATGGTACAAAGTCAAGAATTCCTGTAATAATTAAAATCCACACAATCTGACTGGAAATAGTAACTTTAGTTCTATATAAGCAACAAATTGCTTTTCCCTCTTTCATTTTCATCAATAAAGTGTTACAAAGTGCTCTGAGTTTTTTAAATGTTATCAAGATGGAAAATATTCAGCAGTAAATATTGAATATTCAAAAAACACTAAACACATAGTCCAGGAAAAAAAAAAAAAACAACGATTCTTTTGTTAATAGAATCAGTTTTAAATTTTGGAAAGGAGCAGGATATTACATGTATACCTTTAATTTCTTTGTACCCAAATGATCCGTTGAGACATATGATCTGCCTAAAAATTAGTTTTCCCCTAGCAAAATTAAGAAGTCTAAAAACAAGTTACTGTATGTGCTCTGAGTCACTAGAATTACTTCCCCATGTCTACCTACTTACTATCTTCTCCTTATGTCTCCGCACCAAAAAAATAATATAGCAGATCCAACATAACTCACTTGACATGGTAGTGAATGAAAGAAAAAATGATGTGTTAGAAAGCCACAGTTGAATTTAAACATTCTGTTTCAAATAAAGCCTTCTGTAAGAAGTCCAATGAAGAGAAGAAATTTAAAGACCACATCAAAGTGAAGGGCAATACTCCAAACTGCCCTCTAAAGAGGGGAGAATGATGAAGGAAGCCAATTTTTAGCAGAAGAAACCAGTACCTTTAGTGTGGTTTACTAGGAAAGCCAGGGTATGCTTTTCCTACCCTGTAAATTACCTTGACTTTGGGGCATGATCTTAGGGCTGCAGTAAAGTTACTGGATATAAGTCATTGGCTATGTAAAGCGCTATTGAGACCAAGGATGAGGAATCCAAATATATAGAAGACAATTTCCCACAGAAAAAACTCCACACAAGGAAACACTTGGTTAGAAAATTAATATGTTATATAAATTACTGGCAACAAAGAAAATCTGGAAAAATAACATGGATAATACTGTTTATAAATATGTTAAAATGTTATGAAAACACTAAGCTTATGTCCACATTCTTACACAGAATGTCTAAAGAAAAACTATCAGAAGACCCAATCTATTAAGAATAGAAATATTTACAAGAAAATCATGTTACTATTTTGTGCTTGAAGTAGGAAAAAAAAAAAAAGGAAGAAGAAGTAGAGGAAGAGGAGAAGGAGAAGGGATGAGGGAAGAGGAGGAGGAAGAGGAAGAAGGAGAAGGAGAAGAAGGAGAAGAAGAAGAAGAAGAAGAAGAAGAAGAAGAAGAAGAAGAAGAAGAAGAAGAAGAAGAAGAAATAATAATTGAAAACATTAAGATTTCCAAAGCTTTAATTACAACCACCTTGAGAAGTTTTCACCTTGATAAGTGTTAAAAGTTCTAAACAAATCATTCTCCCTATTTTATGTAAGAGGGCCTAGCCCTATAACTGGCACAGAATAAACATTTGAAAATGACAGTTTCTTTTTTCCCTTCCATAATCTAATGTTCCCTTGCTTTACCAATAGCTTCCTATCAACACAGATGACATGCTTTTCATGAACCACACTAGAAGGGTAAGAAAATCAAACAGGGAAAGCATATCTCTGTCACCCACTCCTTTAAGAAGTGTCATAGGAAAAGGAACAGCATAATTGCAGTTTAATCAACCTACAAAAAAGCTAAACATAACAACCATGACCCAGTTCATAAGAAAAAACTGAACCGTATTTCCCAAAAAACTGAGTTCTGATGAACCATAATAGAGAGGAAGAGTGTCATGGAATAGAGAGAACACGTCTTTACTGCCTAAAAAAAAGTGCCACAGAATAAAGAACAGCAATAATTACAATTTAACCAATCTATGAAAGACCACCATTACAAACATGAACTAGTGTACAAAAGCAAATAAAAAGGCTATAGCAAATATTGCACAAAAACTGAATACTAAGTTGTAAGATTTAATCTCAATGATGTTAAAATTTCCAATTTGAGTATCTACTTATAAAAGGGATTTTAAATGCCTCACTCCCTACTCACAGAAGAAGTTAGTGACATTGGTTTCAAAAAGAAAAATTAATTTGCTGTTTTTGTGATGATCATTACAAGCTGATTTATTATGACACAGAACTGAAAGTGAGTTAAAGTTAACTCTGTGGTTCTGATTAGTTACTGCTTATTTTGTGATATGATGTTTTATGAGTCTATTTAATGGACTGAGACATATGATTTTAAGACACCATTTTACAATATCCTTTTGAATAGAATCATATTTTTTAAAAAACAATATTATAAAAAGCAGGCTTTCTATAAGAAGAAAAAGAGAACAAAGTTAATAAAAAATGACAGCAAAAATGGCTCAGGGCCAAAGACCCATTTGAAACTTATAAAATCCTCCTAAGATCAGATGGACATGTGTTCTCTTATTGCTAGGTGTAAAACTATACACCAACAGAAGCTTCTGTTTCTAGACTTAACTTAAAAGCCAGGTGTTTCAAGATATTAAAGGTTCCTATGCATCTTCATAACAAAATTCAATTTTGTTATCACAGCAGAGATCTAGTTCAGTAAGGATGACCAAGTTTGCGTTCATAAAATGTGTAAAGTAGAGGGTCTATAAATAATTTTGAATCTAGAAATATCATTATCTAGGAAATACACAGAAGAAATGTAAATGTCTGGTGATAGGACATTAGACCAGAAAAAAGAATGGGAAATTATACAACATAATATGAAGATATAATTCGATAAATTAAAAACTATCTCCTTGGGATGCCTCGGTGGCTCAGTTAGTTAAGTGGTTGCCTTTGGCTCAGGTCATGATCCCAGGGTCCTGAGATCAAATCCCACATCGGGCTCCTTGCTCAGTGAGGAGCCTGCTTCTCCCTCTCCCTGCTCTGTCTGCTGTTTCCCCCTTGCTCGTGCTCTCTCTATGACAAATAAAATAAAATAAAATAAAATCTTTAAAAAAAAAATTTCCTTGGGGCGCCTGGGTGGCTGAGTGGGTTAAGCTGCTGCCTTTGGCTCAGGTCATGATCTCAGGGTCCTGGGATCGAGCCCCGAGTTGGGCTCTCTGCTCAGCAGGGAGCCTGCTTCCCTTCCTCTCTCTCTGCCTGCCTCTCTGCCTACTTGTGATCTCTCTCTGTCAAATAAATAAAATCTTTAAAAAAAAAAATTTCCTTAAAGGATATTTATTTACATGGAGAAATAATACTTAATATTATGATAAGTTTAAAAAATCAAGATACAATTTACATATATAATTTCATCAAAATTTTATAAAAACAAATGTATACATAAAGAACTATAAAGGAATAGTCACTTCAGGCAATGTTGAACTAAATAATTCAGACAAGAAAAGCAGAACAAAATATAAAAGCCATCTGCATAAAGGCTTCAGAGAGGTAACAAGATGGTGAAAACTTAATAAGCCAGGATGCAGGAAAAGGAAATGACACGGGAAAGAAATGCCAACATTTGAAGCCATTCTTCCTTTGACGACATTTTCCAATACTAAAAGGGTAACAGACTGGCTAAATAGCACTATTTATAATACCAAAAGATTACAACACAAGAATAAAAGTCAAGTTCCATCAGAAAGGAATGACCTTGTTGAACCATTCATTATGGGTTGGAAACTTGAATAGTTGCACTCTATGACAAGGTTAAACCAGGAATCAAGACACGCCCTTACAGGGATTCACAGTTAAGGATTAAATTGGATAAAAGTGATCCCAAAGTACTATCATCACCCAGCATCCTAGAATAACCCTGTCTACTAGTATCTGGTAAAGGCAAGCACAATCCCTTTCCAAGGAAGAACACCATCATTCTAGAGGTAAATTGTTTCTACAAACAATTTTGAAACCACAGTGCCCAGCTTGCAATCAAAATAATCAAACACAAAAGGAGATAAGACAACATGCACAGAAACCAACTGGGAGAGAGAAGACAAAGAAAATACATCCAAGCATTAAAATTCATAATTTATTAGATACGGACTTTAAAGATTCAAAATCAGGTAATCAGTACATATCTAACAGACATTCAACAGATTAGGGAATATTGTGAGCAACTGTATATCTACATATTCAACAATTTAGATGAAAGAGACAAATTCCTTGAAATACATAAACTGCTGAAGTTCACTTAAGAAAAGATAACTTGAATAGCCCTGTATGCATTAAAGAAATGAAATTTGTAGATAAAAACCTTCCAACAAATAAAACTACAACCATAGATGATTCACTAGTAAATTCAAACACTTAATGAATAAATACATATACATATATACATAAATGTACACATAAATACATATATATGTATATATGTGTGTATATATACATATATATACATACATACATTTTTAATATATATAAAACTTATTCCACACAACACTTCCAGAAAATAAAAGAGAACATATCCAAACTCATTTTAAGAGGTCAGTACCATATTGATATAAATAAAAACTGTTCAAGAAACTATAAATATAGAGGCACCTGGGTGGCTCAATTGGTTCTACCTTCAGCTCAGGTCATAATCCCGGGGTCCTGGGATTGAGCCCCACATTGGTCTCCCTGCTCAGCATGAAGCCTGCTTCTCCCTCTCCCATGCCCCCTGCTTGTGTTCCCTCTCTCTTGTCTCTCTCTCTGTCAAATAAATAAATAAAATCTTTAAAAAGAAAAAAAGAAACTACAAATATCCCTTGTGAAAATAGATATAAACATATTTAACACTTTAGCAGACTAAATCAAACTCCAAAATTGTGTGTGTATGTGTGTGTGTTGTGTGTGTGTGTGTGTGTGTGTGTGTGTGTGTGTTGCTTATACTTAATGACCAGATATGGTTCATCTTAGGAATGCAATTTTGGGCTAAGATAACTTTGTTACATACAACATGCCTGACACCAAAAGTGTGGATTTTTTCCATAAACCAATCCCACTCCACACACCAACTGGATGTTCTAAAATTCAATTCAATTCTGGCATTACCCTGAGTTAGTGTAAGATTCCACAAGTGTAAGGTCTCAGTCTCACAATTTTGCCATCATTTCAAACAACAGCCACAAGTATTGGGTTCCCATGGTACCCACCCTTCTGTCCAACTTGGCTATAAATTGGAAGCTCCTATACCCTTTTCAGGTTCAAAAATTTGCTGGAATGGCTCACAGAACTCAGGAAAGTGCTTTATTTACTAATCCAGGTTTATTATAAAGGGTAAAACTCAGGAACAGCCAAGTGAACAAGGTGTATAAAGTAAAGTAAGGGAGTGGGCTCAGAAGGAGGGATGGTGTCCAGAAATTCCATGCCCTCTCCTGGTACACCACCTCCCAGCACCTTGATATGTTCATCAACTTGGAAGCTTTCCAGCTCCCGTGGATTACAGATTTTTATGAAGGCTGTTATATAGGCACAATGGATTAAATCATTGGCTAATGATGATTAATGCAATCTCGAGTCCCTCCCTCATCTCCTCTTCCCAGAGGTAAAGGAGTAGGGTTGAAAGTTGTAACTCTCAGGGCTCCTGGGTGGCTCAGTCAGTTAAGCAATTATCTTAGGCTCAGGTCATGATCCCAGGATCCTGGGATCAAGCCCCACATCTGGCTCCCTCTCAAGAGGGAGTCTGCTTCTCCCTCTGCCCCTTCCCCCTACCTGTGTTCTCTCTCTCTCTGCTCTCAAATAAATAAAATCTGTTAAAAAGAAGAAGAAGAAGGAGAAGACAAAGATGAAGAAGAGGAGGAGGAGGAGAAGCAGGAGGAGGAGAAGGGGAAGAAGAAGAGGGGGAGAAAGTTGCAACTCTCTAATCATATGGTTGGTTCCCCCTGGTGACCAGTATCCAACCAGGAGCTATTCAAGGACCCACATAGAATCTCCTCATTAGCATAAATTCAGTTATGACTGAAAGAAGTTTGTTATGAATAACAAAAGATGCTCCTCTCACTCCTATAACTCAAAAAATTCCCAGGGTTTTAGCATTTCTATGCAAGGAACCAGGGATGAAGATCAAGTATGTATGTTTTATTATACCACAATATCACATAGATTCACATTAAAAAAATTAACCAGGTAATTCACTATATTAAGAGACTAAATATGAAAAACCAATGATCACCTCAATAGAAGCACAAAAGAGCAACTGAAAAATTTAACACTCTTTTGGGGTAAAAACTTTCAGCAAACCACAAATAGAAGGGAACTTCCTCAAATCAATAAAGATCTTTACTTGAATTAAGTGTATAACATTAGACTTACTGGCAAATAATTAAATATTTGTCTTCTTAGAAGGGGAACAAGGTAAAGATAGTTGTTTCCACCACTTTTATTTAGCAAAGAACTGGAAGTCTCAGCCAGAATAAAAAGGCAAAACCAAGAAATAAAAGGCATAGAGATTAGCAGGTCAGGATTGTGAACCTATCTCTGCAGATGATCATCTCCAGAAAATCAGAATCTCAAGAAACAAATAAACAAAAAACAAAACAAAACAAAACCCAACCTACTAGAACTGATAAGAAAATTTAACAAGTTCATAGGATACAAGGTCAATACACAAAAATCAATTGTATTTCCACATTCTAACAATAAACAATCTGAAAGAAGCAAGACTATTTACAATAGTATCAAAAATATGAAATACTTAAGAGATACTTAACCAATGGTGTTTCATACCTGTACAGTAAAAAATGCCAAGTATTGCTGAGAGAAATCAACAAACCAAAAAAAAAAAAAAAAATGGAGAAGCACATCATTACCATGGACAAGAGTTATTGTTGTTAAGATGTTTATTCTCCACAAATTGATTATAGATACAATAAATGCCCAATCAAAATCCCAGCATGTTTTGGCAGAAACTGACAGGCTGATTTGAAATTTTATGGAAATGCAAGGATACAGAATAGCCAAAATAATTTTTCAGAAGAAAAATAAGTATACACAACCTGATTTCAAGATTTCAGTATTATAAAACTGCAGTGATAAGACAGCATCAGTATATATTGGCATAAAGATAGACATATATACAAATGCAACAAAACAGACATTTATGGCCAACTGATATTTCTAATTACAAAGGTAAAATAAGTAACTTTATATTGGAGTACACTGGCAGACATCAAATTAACTAATCAATCAAGGTTAGTAATAAATACTGATATCATGCAACCCCAGCATGATACACTGAGAACATACTACCTCTTCAGTAGTCATTCTAATGACTCACAACTTCAATCTAATCTTGAGAAAACATCAGACAAACCCAAACTCAGGCACATTCTACAAAATAACCAAACAGTGTGAAGGTCATAAAAGAGAAAAGACTGAAGAACAGCCACAGATTAAAAAAGAAGAATGAGACAGAGGCACTAAATATAACAACAGATCCTAGATTTGATTCTGGAACAAGAAAAGGGTATCAGTGGCAACTGGTGAAATCTAGGTAAGTTCTGTACAATAGTTAATAGATCTGTATCTTTAATGTTAGTAAATGTTAATGTTCTATGGTTATGATGTTATCACAGAGGAAGATGGGTGAAGGTATATGGGAAATCTACATTATTTTTTACAACTCTTAATGTAATTCTATAATTATCTCCAAAAAAAATGTTAAAAATACAAAACAATAGGGACACCTGGGTGGCTCAGTTGGTTGGACGACTGCCTTCGGCTCAGGTCATGATCCTGGAGTCCCAGGATCGAGTCCCGCATCAGGCTCCCAGCTCCATGGGGAGTCTGCTTCTCTCTCTGACCTTCTCCTCGTTCATGCTCTCTCTCACTGTCTCTATCTCAAGTAAATAAATAAAATCTTTAAAAAAAAATACAAAACAATAAAAATGTACTAAATGTCATTAAATTGTTCACTTTTTTTTTAAGATTTTTTTATTTATTTATTTGACAGACAGAGACCACAGGTAGGCAGAGACGCAGGCAGAGAGAGAGGAGGAAGCAGGCTCCCTGCTGAGCAGAGAACCTGACGCAGAGCTCGATCCCAGGACCCTGGGATCATGACCTGAGCCGAAGTCAGAGGTTTTAACCCACTGAGCCACCCAGGAGCCCTAAATTGTTCACTTTAAAATGGTTAATTTTATTTCACTGAAGTTCATCTAAATAAAAAAAAATTACAATTTTTAATAATAATAAGCTAAGTGTATTGCGTTATAACACTTCATGGATAAGGGAAATGTACAAGAGAAATGATGTAAGTGATAGGAACTGGGAATTCTGTTGTATATACTCTACTTATAAAGTGTAGCATTATTTGAAATGGACTTATATTAATTATAAAAGTATGCTGCAAATCCTAGAGCAGCCAGTAAAAATAAATAAATAAAATATAATTGGTTGCTGAGAGAAGAAAGAAAATGAAATCATAAAACACTCAGTTAAAACCAGAGAAGGCAGAAAAGGAGAAGATTTTAAAAAACAAATGTGGCTGCCTGGGTGGCTCAGTGGGTTGGGCCTCTGCCTTTGGCTGGGGTCATGATCTCAGAGTCCTGGGGTCGAGTCCCGCATCGGGCTCTCTGCTTGGCAGGGAGCCTGCTCCCCCTTTCTCTCTGCCTGCCTCTCTGCCTACTTGTAACCTCTGTCTGTGAAATAAATAAATAAAATCTTTTAAAAAAACAAAATGAATTAAAAAATTACAAACATTGTCTATATTAATCCAACTACATCAATAATCACTTTGTGTGAATGGTCAAAGCACAGCAGTTAAAAGCAACTGAAAGAGTAGATAAAAAGTAAGATCCAACAATATGTTCCCTCTAAGAAACCCTCTTTGGAAATAAAATCGCAGGGGTGCCTGGGTGGCTCAGTAGGGTAAGTGTCTGACTCTTGGTTTTAGCTCAGATCACAATATCAGGGTCATGAGATTGAGGCCCAAGTTGGGCACTGTGCTCCATGTGGAGTCTGCTTAGAATTTTCTGCCTTTCCCTCTCCCTCTACCTCTCCCCCTACTCACACTTTCTCTCTCTAAAATAAATAAAATCTTTAAGATAATTAAATAAGTAAGTACAAAGTCACAGTTAGATTGGAAAAGTAAAGGGATGGAGAAAGCACTACCAGGCTAACACTAATCCAAAGAAAGATGGACTAACCACATCATTTGCAGACAAATTTCAGACAAATAAGAACAAAGAAAATTGCCAGGAATAAAAGGCATATTACATAATTATATTATTTCCTAAACCTGATAAAGAATATCTATGAAAGAAATCTATAGCACATACTTAATGTTGAGAAACTAAATGCTTTCCTCCTAAGATCAGGAAGAGGGCAATGATGTCCCCTCCATCACTCCAATTCAACATCATACTGGAAGTCCTAGCGAAAGCAATATGGCAAAAAAAAAAAAAAAAGTAAATTAGATGTCTATGAATTGGGAATGAAGAAATAAAACTGTCTTTGTTTGAAGATGACGTGATTGTGTATGCAGAAATTTCAAAAAAAAATCAACTTTAAAAAGCTCCTAGAACTATTAAGTGATTAGAGAAACATTGCAGGATGAAGAGGAATATACAAAAGTCAATGCTTCATTAAATTCTTTCAATAAACAATTGAAATTAGAAAATTAAAATATAATGCTACTTACATTAGCACCCAAAAGGAATACTTGGGTAAAAATCTATCAAAATGTGCATAAAACCTAAAAAATAAAAAATTTTAAAAAAAATGTGCATAAAACCTATAGGAAGATTAACTACAAAACTAAAGAAATCAAAGAAGATCTAAATAAATGGAGAAAAATCTCATATCCATTGATAACGACTCAATATTGTTAAGGTATCAGTTCTTCCCAATTTGATCTGTAGATTCAACCCAATAGCAGTAAAATTCCAGCAAGTTACTTTGTAAATATCAATAGCTAATTTTATATGAAAAACAAAAGACAAAGAATTGTCAACATAACCCAGAGAATTGTCAACAAAAAGACCAGAAAACTAACAGCTTCCAACTTCATGACTTAGTATAAAGCTGTAGTCATCAAGACAGTGTGATAATGGCAAAAAAAAAAAAAAAAAAACCTAAACTAAATAAATAAATAAACAAAAACAAAACCACCAGAACAGAAAACAAATAGATCAATGGGAACAGAACTGAGAGTACATAAATAGACTCAAACAAATGCATTCATCTGATCTTTGACAATAAAACAAAGACAATTCACTGGAAAAGGAATAGTCACCTCAACTAATGGTGTTAGAACTGGACATTCACATGCAATAAAATGAATGTAGACACAGATCTTAATACCACTCACAAAAATAATTAAATCAAATGGATCTTAGACCTAAATATAAATATAAAAATGTAAAACTACCAAAAAAGACTATTAGAGAAAAACCAGGTGACCTTGGGTTTGGTGAAGACATTTTAGCTAACCATTTGAAATGCATGCCCCATGAAAGAAAAACTGATAAGTTAGAGTTCATTAGAGCTAAAAAACATCTTTTCTGTGAAAGATGCTATTAGAAGAGTAAAAAGAACACACAAACTGTGATAAAAATCTTTACAGAATGCCTATCTGATCAAAGAATTGGCATCCAAAATATGTAAAGGACTCACAAAACACAAACAACCCAATCAAAAAATGAGCAAAAATTCTGAATAGACACCTCACCAAAGGAGATGTACAGGTGGCAAATAAGCGTATGAAAAGATGCTGAACATCATCTGTTATTAGAAAATTGCTAATTAAAACAACAACAAGATACCACTATTATGGCTAAAATTAAAAAAAAAAAAAATGACAGTACCAAGTGCTGGTGAGAATTTGGAGAAACAGGAACTCTCATTTACTGCTGGAGACAATGCAAAATGATACAGCCACTTTGGAAGGCACTTCGGTGGTTTCTTAAAAAGCTAAATATAGTCTTATCACATGAGCCATCAACCTCACTCTTAGGTATTTACCCAAAAACATTTAAAATTTATGTGCATACAAATGTTTATAGCAGCTACATTCATAATTGCCAAAAGTTGGAAGCTACCACGATGTCCCTCAATAGGAGAATGGAAAACTATGGTACAACCATATAATGGAATATTCTTCTAAAAATCAAGAGAAATGAGCTACCATGTCATAAAAAGACACAGAGGAACCTTAAATGCATACCACTAAGTGAAAAAAAAAAACCATTCTGGAAGGCTATACACTATACAAATCTAACCATATGACATTTTGGAAAAAGCAAGGCTACTGAGCAATGAAAACATCACTGGTTGTCAGAGGTTTGGGGGTGGGAGAAGGAGTAAATAAAGAGTTGTGAAGAACAGAGGATTTTTAACATGGTGAAACTATTCTGTATGACATTTCAACGATGAATATATGACATTATGTATTTCAACATAAAGAATAAATCCTAGTATAAATTATGAACTTGGGTTAATAATATATTATGTTGTCACAATATAAAAATAATAATATATTGTCACAAGCAGCAGCATTTCCTTTTTTCTCATAGTTAAATATTTCACTATATATAGTTATAAAGCTACCAATACACACACACACACACACACGCACGCACGCACGCACGCACACCTCCCACTTCATCTTTATCCATTCATTCATTGGCAGACACTTAGCTTGTTTTCTACCTTGGTTATTGTAAATAATGCTGCAATAAACACAGAAGAAAATATCTGAGAAATCTTGCCATTTTCGACAGCACAGATGGACCAAAGGCATTGTGCTAAACAAGTTAAGTTAGGCAGAGAAAGACAAATACAATACAATTCCAGTTATAAGTGGAATCTATAAAAGCCAAATTCATAACAACAGAGGGTAGAATGGTGGTTACTAGGGGCTAGCGAGTGGAATAACTTGGGAGATGTTAAGATGTTAATCTGCAACTAGTCACTAAATAAGCTCTAGAGGACAGTACAGTGATTAGCCACAAAAATACTGTATTATAAACATCACAGCTGCCAAGACTAAATGTTTTAACCACAAAAAAGAAATGATAATTATGGGATATGATAGAGGTGTTAGCTAATCACACAGTGGTAATCATACTGCTGTATAAAAATATATCAAGTCAATACAGCTTAAATATACAGCTTAAACTTATACAATGTTATATGTCAATTATATCTCAATTTTTAAAAAAATAATATCAATATTGGTTTATCAACTATAACAACTATACCCCAATATGCAAGATAATAATAAGGAAAACTGCTAGAAAGAAAAAAGCATATGGGAACTCTCTGCTCTATTTTTCTTTTTTTTTTTTTTAATTATGTCACCATACAGTAGATCACTAGTTTCTGATGTAGTGTTGCATGATTCATTGTTTGTGTATAACACCAAGTCCTCCCTGCAATATGTGCTTTCTTTGGCCTAAAACTTTCCTAAAAATACTGTCTGTTAATTTAGGGGGGAAAAAAGACTAAGAAGACATTTAAAAATAATAAATATTAGGGAGACAGATTCATATATTTAAAAAAAAAAAAAAACTCCATAAGTAAAAATTGCATTTTAGGAACCATCTTGAAAACTCTACTTAAAGTTAGAAATGCAACTAATCTTGATTCAAAATAAATTACTCATGGCTACAGAAGTTAGCTATGAAGGGATCAGAACATTGATTATTTTAAAATTTAACTAGTTCCAAATAACTTACCACACACTGATAAGATAACAGTAAACCTCTATACTTAGAAGCCTTATATTAAATAAAAATTATCACATATAAAAAACTTCACTTTATAGAAAAAAAGAGCAGGATTTATCCAAAGGAAATGAAAACAGGATATCAAAAAGATATCTAGACTCCTCTGTTTATTGCAGCATTTAATTATAATTATAACCAGATCTTACCCCTTCCCCCCGCACAAAAGATAAGAATAAAAGAGATGAAAATAAAAGGGATGTAAGAGCATTAATTTTTTATCCTTCATTAGGAGAATTACCAGATGTTCAATAAAAGGTAAGAATCCAAAGACAGGTTGAGGGCATACTGTAAATGCCAGGGTAAGTTCTAACAGCACTTGAGTACACAGCTCTATTAAAGCATCTATCACCTAATATCATAACTAGGCCTAATCTCTTTACTAGACTGAAATATACCTAAACTCGTAGGACAGAGAGGCTGGAGCTGGCTGATCTTTGTAATAAGCACAAACTAAGTCTCAGTAAATACCAAACTGAACTAAAAAACTTCAACTATATCCCCACAAAAGCATTAAAAAGAACTATAAAGCTAACATTCCATTCAAGAGGGCAGTATGGCTAAAAGAATAGTTACTTTCTTTTTTATTCTTTAAATATTATTATAAAGTACAAGACCAAGTTAGTGAGCAGAAGAAAAAGAGCCAAACAAGGCGCTGAAAATACAAGTAAGAGAGGAAATCACTTAAAGCAGCATTTTAGAAAAATTAGGAAGAATCAGGATCAAAAAAGGCTTGTATGAAGGAAGCCAAATACTTCTTTCTCTGAAATAGAAAAGGGAGGGTGAATGGCCCAGGGGAAATTTCAAATAGAAAAAAAAAAGGAATTTGAGAGAATTATCCTAATGGCCTAGATCTCTACCTAATGATCTTCCTTTTCTAGGTAAAAGGCCATTCAAGTAAAGTTGTGGAATTGAGTGACATGAGAAAAGTTCAAAACAATCACCCTTAAAAAAAAAAAAACCCAGAACTTATGAAATAATTATAATTATTTGTAAGTAGTCATGAACATCTAGGTAAGTTCAGGTAGCATGATTATAAAGGAGAAAATCTGGATAATTATATTACTTTTCCCGGAAACGCATTCTCAGTAGCACAATTATTTTCTAGTTCTGGATTTTACTGCCTAAGTCTCTTGCTGGTTCAGCAAAACCAGGACACTTTATGTGAGAAAGAGAACAACAATGAACATCGTGGTTAACGGTAAGAACATTCACCAACATGAGAACAGACCAACCATGTTGACAGCTCACATGACTAACTATTAATTAAAATCTTATCAAATACCTTGTTACATCAGAACCCATTTGCCGTAACAGACTGTTATATAGCACAGCAATATGATATGAACTTTAATTCCCACTAACACTTAGTAACTTCATGTCAAATGTGTCTTTGATTATGAATACCATACACAATTCCTACACAGACCATTGACTTCTGCTAACATATCCAAGACATACAAACAGAAATGAGCCCCAGATTCAAAAGAAGCAGTCTGAGACTGAACAGCAGCCTTAGATCAAAATTAAGCATTCTTCCTCCTCACTCAATATCCTTGGATCTGGATTAAATTAATCAGAGCCATCAATGTATGAAAATGACAGCTTGTGGGAGATGGTGACACACAAATTTTGTGAGACCAAAGATCTGGCTTTAACCTGAGTCTTTGACCAAAAAAAAAAAAAAAAAAAAAAAAGAGGAGGAAGAGATGGAGGAAGAAAGAAAATAGTCAGGGTTAACTTGTGTATGGACAGATGGATTTTTTTAAAGCACTTTCTTTTCCACCAGGGAATATCAATAGCCTTTTAAGCAGTCTCGCATTTAAATGTGTGTTCTGACAGTCATGTCAGAGCCTGGGTAAAAAGCCTTTTCATGGAAATCATTAAAACGAAAAGATCCAGACAAGAGGCCTGTTTTTTTCCAGGGAGAGAGGGTAAAACAGAATAATGCCTTTTTTTTTTTTTTTAATGTTAGTACCTTAAGCACTGATGGGATAGATGAAATACCTTCCTTTCCCTCCTATCCTTACCCTGTCCCCCTACCCAGCACCTGAAAATGTTTACCTGCTATTTTCTAGAACACTCTATTATAAACAGTCAAGGAACCTTGGGGGTAGGGTTAGCAGTGGAGAGGAAAAAGAAGAAAAAGCCTACAAGCACACCTCAGCCTGAGATTCAAAGCAGAAGGGAATAGAGCCATCCCAGAAGTATTCCAAGGGAGCTGACCCTCCTGGGTCCTATGTTCCCCATGTGTAACTCACAAAGTCTCACAGCTCTCAACTTTAAAGTGCTGAATCATTTCAGCAAGTAATGTGTACCTATCTGCTGGTGAGAAATAACAGTCATTCCTCGCTTCAACCATCATTTCCTTGCTTCCCACTGGTAAGTGTTCTGCTGCCCACTGTCAAGCACTCTAGCAATGCTGACCAACTCTCCCCAGGAAAACCTGAGGTTGAGCCAGCCAGCCATGAAGGTCACTTCATATCTTGGCTCAAACACTAGCCCTCTGCAAAAGATGTTTTTTGTTCCTGAAAGACCACAGTGATACTGGTATTTCCCTGACCCAAGTGAACAAGTTTTTAAGGACTTTCCCCACCCACCACATTTTTTCCCTTATGGTCCTGGAGTTTGGTGTGTGTTGGGGGGGGGGGGGGGCAGGACGATGCCTTACCCCTTAATATCAAGACTAGATCTTGATTTTTTAGAATGTTTTTTCATTTATATGTTCCATCAAAGTAGTGTCTGAACAATTATGAACTGTGCCAGGAAAAAAAAAATCATCTTAGATTTATTAGTCCCTGGTCACTTGATGCTGATGGAAGTTTCTGTCACACCAATCTTCTTGAGTCCCCAAATGATTTAGTGGCTCTAACCACCTTAGGAAAGAGAATAACACAAAACCCAAAGTCAGTATTATTGAAGTAAATCTCACAGATGCATGGAGATATCCCCCTGAGACTTGGTGTTATTCACAGCCTTAAGCCAAATAGAAAAAAAATCTGTGAACAAAATCTGGTTTTATGTCCTTCAAAAATACTTTTAAATTTTCACTTTACCCTTGAAATGAGGAAATATTTCTAATATTTTGAGTTTAAAAAAATAATAATTTACAAAGGAATCCTATAATAACAATAAAAATGTTTGTGTGTGTTCTTTATGCACCCAGTACTATCCTAGGCACATAATCTGAATTATTTTATTCAAATCACAAACAACTCTATAATGTTAACTTTTGATATTCCCACTCTAGAGAAGGGGAACCTAAAGTTTAGAGGGGGGCTGTAAGGGACCACGGTTTGCCATAAACCCCAGAGAGTGGTAGAACCAAGATGTGAAGGCAAAACTAACCATAACGGTGGTCCCTTCATCATTTCAAGTATATTCTTATGTGCCTAATAATGACATTTCTCCTACTGATCATATCACACTACCTATTATATTTAAATTATTTAGTTCCAAGTCTGGACTATATTATACCAAAGAGTAAGAGACATTATTAAACATTCCTGGCTTTAAAAAAAAAAAAAGTCTTTCTCATCAGTAAAGTTTTCTGTAGTTTTCAGACTTTTTACAAATTATTTCTTCAGAATCACTCATGCATTTACTCAGTTTCCCAACTACTGACAACTAAACAACATAAGGAAATAGTGGTAGCCCTGTGTATTTGATTATTCCATGGTATGTGTACAAAAATACCAGCAACTCTTACACACTTACACAACTCTTACACACTCATAAATCTGAAAATTTGAACACAAAATACTATAAGGTTACAGTTAAGACTCTCCAGGGGCGCCTGGGTGGCTCAGTCCCTTAAGCATCTGACTTCACCTCAGGTCATGATCGAGCCCCAGGTCCTGGGATGAAGCCCCACATTGGGCCTTGGGCTCTGTGCTCAGTGAAAAGCTTTCCCTCTACCCCACCCCCTGAGCTCACTCTCTCTTGCTCTTGTTCTCTCTCAAATAAATAAACGAAATCTTTAAAAAAAAAAGGGGGGGGGGGGATTGTCCAACGCACAGAAGAAGAACACTAAAACCCCGGCAGGAGAAAGCATGCTGATCTGTTGACTGGGTGAGGGGAAACCTGGGGGAGAGCTTCACAACTCCCAGTCCCAACTTTCCCCATTCTTGCCTTGATCTCAGCCCAGAGGAAGAGCATTTTGTAAGTTTTTACTACAGTTCTCACCATATCACATTAACTTGTAAAGAAAATGCTTTTTTTGCATTTTAAGTTCATGAAATGCCTGCAATTAAGAAGAAATTTTTATTCTTTTACTTGTTGTTGTTCAATGGCAAAGGACCACTCCCATGGCATTTCACGAAAGATCAGACTAGCACATATACATCAAAGCCTAATTCATAAACTAATCTGTTCCAGCCAAACAACTCTTAGGAAGCTTTATTTATATGTCCTTAAAATCCCTTTAAGCCTAGTTCCTTCATTTAGTCCTCAGAAAAGATGAAACCGCAGTTGAATAAAATATTATTGTAACAAAAAATGCACTGTAATTGAATTAGTTTTATAGTTGTGTAACTATCTTTTACCTCAACCCAATAAAGACCCAATAAAGATAATAATCCTGACATTTATGACATTTCAGAGAATATGTAAATAATAATTCAGAATCTATTCCCCTTATACAAGGACTTGAGATGAAAATGAAAAATACAAAGCTGTATTTACCAGACATGTAATGCCCTCTACAGGTCATCAGTGGAATGAATCAGAAAGGGAAATACAGATTTCTGCAACAGGTTCAGTTATTAGGCATTATTAATAAGACTTTATTTTCCAGATAAGCCACTAATAACTGCTCTCATTTTCAACCTAAATAAATTTCAGACAAATATTCCATATGCTTTCAACTCTTTAAATGAAATATTACACAAGTCCAATTACATCATTTACCAAACTTACTTAAATTCAATCTTATAAAGATAAAACGACTTATATATCTACCACTATATATATATATATGCCATAAATAAAACACACACACACACTACTGGACACGCTTATGGAGTAAACATTAAAAATATGTTCCATATTAGTCAAAACTTCTATCGATCCCCTTTCTATAAGAAACCAGATAATAATGAGGATTACTTAATCCTAAAGAAATACAAAAACATTCCACTCACATTCTTTCTAACCTAATGCTATCAAGATTCACTCTAACAAATATCCTAAATGTCAAATTTAACAAAACCACCCTCATGGCTAAAGCATATAACACAACAAACAAGAAATTTATTTAAGTGAAATCATTTTCTCATGGCATTTTAAAAATATTGCCATTCTTAGAACAGCAATAAGGAAAAAGAGTGAGCACACACTGTAATACAAAAAAAAAAAAAAATCTATTTCCCAAAGAGGGTTAGTTTTGCACTAGACCTAACTCTGAATCTCAAGTTCTTTCCCCAAATAATTAGGACAATCTTGTATCTCATAGCTTACTGAAGATAAAAACTATACCTACTTAATTTTTTAAAATCATCTAAGTTTTCAAAATTACCATTCTCTCTCAAGAAATAATATTTTTACAAATACCACATAATGCTCAATCCAAGTCTTTAGGTAAATGTTTGGAAAAATGTATGTTCCATTCTATAGTCCAGATAATCAGACACTCCCTGATCTATAAATAGGGAAAATCAGTCCTCCATTTTAAAGAGCTTTACACGGTAAGTGGACTATTAAAAACTGATTAAAAAACCATAATAAATTAAAAACATGATAAATTCTTCTAAGTTTAGAAAAAAAAGTATATAAATATCTTTTCAAAGATTCTGGGAAACAGAGTCAATTGAATGTCCATGTATTAGTATCACTTATGTGTGTATATACATAATCTAAAAACAAAGAAAGTCAAAATCACAGAAATGGAGAATAGAAAAGTTGTAAGGGGCTGGAGGGCAGGGGATGAGGGAAATTGGGAGAGGTTGTTAAAAAGGAACAAACTTGGGGCGCCTGGGTGGCTTAGTCAGTTACGGGTCTGCCTTCAGTTCAGATGATGGTCCCAAGGTCCTGAGATTGAGCCCCAGGTCGGGCTCCCTGCTCAGTGAGGAGCCTGAATGTGCATGAATGTGCATGCTCTCTATCTCAAATAAATACACAAAAACTTAAAAAAAAAAAAAAGGTACAAACTTTCATTTATAAGAAGAATAAAGTTTGTGGATCTAATGTATAACATGGTGATTACCTTTGATAACACTGTATTGTGTAACTGAAATTTGCTTAAAAATAGAATTTAAATGTTCTCAACAACAAAAGGGTAAATATGTGAGGTGATGGATATGGTCATTAACTCAATGGGGGAAATCCTTTCACAAAGTATACATACATCAAATCATCACATTGTATACTTTAAATAGCTTATAATTTTATTTATCAATATAAGGTTGAACATGCCCATTGTAAATAAAGGAGGGATATATGTGTTTAAACACAAAGAGCTAACACATGAGAACCTGAATATTTTATAGTATTCAGTGTGACAACCTAAGAAAATATGGGTACACAGCTAACCTTCTAGCTAACAGGTCACACCTAACATTGATAAAAATTTCAAAGATACCAGACAGAACTTCAGCAAGTAGTGGGTGGCCAGAAGCCTAGGACTAAAATTTTGAAGAGTAAGTATAAAAGTGTGGCAAAATTGCAAGAAAAAGATCCCATTTTAAAGTAAACAAAAGACACTAGGGAAATTGTCAGACATGAGTCAAAACATGTGGAATATATTGTTTGAAGGAATAAGAGAGCCATATAAATTCAGTAAATATGAAAGGTCATTTTCAAAAATAAGTTTAAATGAACTAAACAGTGCTATATAGATCATAAAGCACAGGGCTAAATAAATGAAAACAGAATACAATATACAAGATTCTAACAATTCCATCCCTGAACTCTTACCTATACGTATGGATCTCAGAATGGAACATTAATATTAGTACATAAAGACCTGAAGCTTTAAGGAACTTTAAAAACTCTTAAAAACTAAGTAAGGTACTCAGTACTATCACAAATAAGATATTAAAGGGATGAGGGATAAAAAGCAGAGAATAAGGAACAAACAATAAAGCTTAGCAAGATTTCCAGAAACTAACGATAATTAAATTCTAGAAAGCTTTCTTGTAAGGAGTCAAAAATCACTGATCTTGGAAATCACTGCATAATTTATTAACTGAAAGACCCTGTATGCCTTAGTTTTAATGGTCATCAGTAACCTAATCTTCCTATATCGAACCTTTTCCCTCCTCCTCCCCAAAATAGTCACATAGGCACACAAGCATTACTGAACCAAAGATTCTTTATAATTTCTTTTATTGCATGCACACATACACAGACACACACATACAGTAGCCATGAGATTTCAATCTACTTTCCCTTCATGCGAATGTTTCAGCAATGAATGTCAAAGCTAAAAGATACTTTTAAAAACTAGAAGAAAAAGGAGATTCAATTTCAATTATGCTGTAGAAAACCATAATAGTTCATTGCTTTCACCATACCAATGAAAATACATACCAAAAAGTAAATATATTTCTCTTCTTTAAAAACACACAATAGATATGGATAGAACAAAAGTCTAAATGAACAGGGGCATCTGGGTTGCTCGGTCAGTTAAGCATCTGCCTTTGGCTCAGGTCATGATCCCAAGGAACTGGAATTGAGTCCTACATGAGACTCCCTGCTCAGTGGGGAATCTGTTTTTCCTTCCTCCTGCTTGTGCACTCATACTTGCTCACTCTCTCTCTCTCTCTCTCCCCCTCTCAAGTAAATAAATAAATTCTTCATTTTATTTATTTGTTTGATACAGCGAGAGAGGAAATAAGACCTTCTTAAGGTTAGCAGATAATGACATTCACTATTCTCATGGGGGACAGCTGTCAAGTGTGGGTCATAGGTAAGTAAAGGAATAATCCTACCATAGATTTTTTTTTTTTTAACAGTTGGAACAAATAAAATTCAGTCAAATTTTTAATACAGACACTTGGGCTGGTATGGGGGATTGAAATCTAGAGATGTCCATACACACAATTAGTTATTCCTACTTTCCAATTACCACTTCATTGTCTACCTCCACTCACAGGTCTATAACCAAGTAAGCAACATGTGGGAAGACAGAAATGGTATTGGAAAACACAGGGAAATCTGCAGCCTTAAGTGTTCTGATCTCAAAGCCCTGCTGGAAGAGCAAAGGAATCAAAATTGAGACATGGAAAGAAGTAAAAAAAATGTAACTTGTAATCAGGAGAAGTTAGCAGCAATAGAAGTAGACCCACAGATGACCTACTTGTCCAAATTACCAGACAAAAAATTGTAAATAACAACTATAAATATGTAAAGAATTTATAAAACTGGAAGAAAGGTGAGAGAATGTATATACCATATCAGCAGAGAAACAAAAACTCAAAAAATAATCAAATAGAC
The DNA here is from genome assembly GCF_964662115.1 of Mustela nivalis. Taxonomy (NCBI): domain Eukaryota; kingdom Metazoa; phylum Chordata; class Mammalia; order Carnivora; family Mustelidae; genus Mustela; species Mustela nivalis. The sequence goes on along the minus strand of NC_139027.1, from coordinate 50,730,359 downwards.
TTCCAGTACTGAAAACTACAATATCTGAAATGAGGGATTTATTGGATGTTCTTAGAAGCAGACTGAATAAACCAGAGGAAAGCATTAATGAAATCAAATAAACTATGAAAGAAAAAAAAAAAAGGACCAGAGATCAATGAGTCAATATTTAACAATATGACAGATGTAAAACTGAATTCTCAGAAGGCAAAGACACACAATATGGGAAGGAGAGTATTTAAAGAGATACTGAATAAGAATTTCCCCAAGATTAATGAAAGATTTTAAACCAGAGACCAAGAAGCTCAGTGTACCCCAAGAAGGTTAAAAACTGATACAGATGCATCCCCAATCACCTGTACACTGTATAACTCAGCAATAAAAAAAAAATATTAAGAGCAGCTAGAAAAATGACATGTATTACATTCAGGTAAAGAACAATCAGACTACAATGGATCTCTCTTAGAAAAATGGAAGCAGAAGACAGTGGAATGACATGCTTAAAGTGCTGAAGAAAAAATAAACTAACCTAGAATTACAAGAATGAAACAAAGATTACTAGATTTACTAAATAATAAATACAAAGATTATGGGTATGCATAAAAGTCCAAAGAATGTTAAATGAGAACACAGAACAAAACAGTGTGCATAAACTCTTATAGTTATGTAAAAACATGGAAAATAAAATATGGATCAGAAAGGAGAGTAAAATCTGAAATAGGAAGTGTTTTGTCATTTTTTTTCATTTTTTATGATATATTACTTAATATGAAATGATAAAATAAATATGAATCTGGAGATATGAATATATATATATATATCCAGATTCATATATATATTCATATATATGTGTGTTTCATATATATGAATATATATATAATATCTTGAATCCTAACATTGCAAAACACCAGAAGTTGCTAGATAAAACAAAAAACATATATTGTTTTGATTTTATATTAAAATTAGTATTAAGCCTTCTTAAGCTTGCATGGAAGTGAGAAAAATTCTAAAAGGGCCAAGAATGACAAGAGCAAGGAGGAAAGATATCTTAATAACCTAAAACATGGATGGGAAAAACTACAGTCAATAAGCCAAATCCAACTTACAGTCCTAAGCTAAGAACATTTTTTTAATTTTTAAATGGTTGAAAAGAAAAAAGAAAAATTTTAACAAGTGGAAATCACATGAAATTCAAACGGCAGTGCCAGTAAAATTTTTCAGTCATGCTCATTCATTTAAGAATTGTCTACAACTGTTTTCATATCACAACAGCAGAACTAAGTAGTTACAACAGAGACTGTATGACTGGCAAAGTCTAAAATATTTTTTATCTGGCCCTTTATTGAAAAAGTTTGCCAACCCCGGCCTACAACTTCATTTTTAATGAATACACAAGGGGGATAAGAAATAAAGCGTCTGGCTCATACAGGACAAGGAATTTAAGTGGAGATGCAGTAAAAAGGCAGTAACAACAAAGGGCTAGACACTTAATAAAAACTGAACTAGAGAAATACATATCCACAAAAATCACATGGCATAGATAAAAGCCTGTTTCCACAAATACTCTTCATGGAGAGGAGAGCAGGGCCAGGGGCAGGGAATCAGAAAGTGAGCTTTCCTAAGCATTTGTGGCCACTGAACACCTTGCATATGGGTCTGCGGCTCAAAAAATACCAAGTTGAAAATTTAATTTAAATTAGATTCATGGGGGTACCTAGGTAGCTGAGTGGGCTAAAGCCTCCACCTTTCTCAGGTCATGATCCCAGGGGTCCTGGGATTGAGCCCTGCATTGGGCTCTCTGTTCAGCAGGGAGCCTGCTTCCTCCTCTCTCTGCCTGCCTCTCAGCCTGTCAAATAAATAAATAAAATCTCTGCCTATCAAATAAATGAATAAAAAATAAATAAATAAAATAGATTCATGTAATCAGTGTCCCCTACCTCATAAGCACCTGACTAAAAACTACTACAAATTTTCTCAGGACTTACACAACCCATAAATAAATATTGTTCTGAAGAAACTGAGTTAGCACTAACAACAACAAATCATAACAGCAATTCTATGTCTAATAATAGAAAGCTAGCTAACTCAAACCAACATTTCTGCTTAAAACAAGCAAAACTGTTAGCTAAAATACTAAAAATTAAAAAATATCAAATCAAAAAAGCACTGAAGTGCTAAATAAGCTACTTATGAAGCCACCGCAACAAATTCCAGGAGAAAACTTACACCCAAAGAACAAAGAACACTAGAGCACCAAAGCGAATTGTGAACTGAGGGCATTTGCCTGTTACAATTCCAGAAACTTCAAACTCTGGTTCATTTTGGAAACCTGAAAGAGTGAGGAGGGCAGAAGTTAAGGCTCAAGGGATGCCTGGGTAGCTCAGTTGGGTGAGCAGCTACCTTTGGCTCAGGTCATGATCCCAGGGTCCTGGGATCGAGTCCTGCATTGGGCTCCCTGCTCTGCGGGGAGCTTGCTTCTCCCTCTCCCTCTGCCTGCTGCTCTGCCTACTTGTGCTCTTTATCTCTCTGTCAAATAAATAAATAAAATCTTAAAAAAAAAAAAAAGTTAAGGCTCAAGTCCATCCAAGATGAGGAATGTTATAAAGATTTTCTCCAATCAAATTCAAAGGACTATATCCTAGAGGTAAAGACACATCCTAACTAAATCCTTCCTGGCTCCAACCAGAACAAAGTCCAAGGAAGGTAGCCACAGAAAAGAGCAGGACACAATATTTGTTTTTGACGGGAAGGGAGAGGAAGGAAAATAAAAAACAAGATGCTGAAGAAACTGTGGTCATAGACAAGGCCTCACAAGGTCTTGGAGCCCAAGACTGGATGGACACATGAATCTGGCTTAAGAAAGTTCCTTATTGGCAGTGCTCCAAGGTACCTGACAGAAATAAACAAAATTCATCTTGGGAGAAAGGAACTTTCATCCTCGGCCCCCAAAACACACACATGTGTATGGGCACAAACTCACACACAAATTTTCTCAAAGGCAATAGCCAGATCAAAGTCAAAGAAAACCAGGCACAAAAGAAAATCAAGATCCATGAATGTGAACTAGCAGAAAAGCACTCCTAAAGACTTCTGGTCTTAGAATTAATAGGCACAGATATTGTAACTCTTCTTACTCTGTTTGAAGAAATAAAACTGTTGAAAATACCTCCCAGAAACAGGAAACTACTAAGAAAGAAACAGAGACAGAGACAGAGAGAGAGGAGAGATTTCAGATTTGGGGAAACAATGGAAACTAGAAAAGAGAAAAATCTGAAATTCAAAATTTCATGAATATTACTGATAGATGGAACAGAGCAGAAAAAAAGAATTAGTTAAGTGGAAAAAGGTCAGAAGAAATTATACAGAATGAAGCCAGAGAGAAATGATGAAAAACACAGAGCAGGAAATAACAAGCGGTTTAGAGTAAAATTAATCTAATATGCATTTAATTAAAGTTTCAGAACGAAAATTCAGAGACTGAGACAAGGACAATATTTAAAGGCAGAATGGCGGAAATTTTCCTCAATTGATTAAAGACACCAATCCACAGATTTAAGATGTACAACAAATCCCAGATAGTACAATTTTTTTTTTAAGAAAATCTACATACAAAGATAATCACAATGAAGCTGCTGAAAACCAAAGACAGAATATTTTAAAACCATAAAGGGAAAAGGGGGGGGGGTAAATTAAATTAAAAATGGCAGCCAGGCTGACAGCTGACTTAAAACCATCAAAAAGAGAAGCTAGAAGACAGTGAAATAACATGTAATGTAGTAAAGAAAAATAACTGCAAGCAGAATGGCCTACCTATTTTTAAGAATAAGGGTGAAATAAAAAAATTTTCAAGCCAAACAGAAGTGGGGAAGGCAGAGACTGAAAATGTTTGCTGCAGACAACATCTACCAATGGAAAATGTAAAGGACATACTTCAGGAAGAAGGGAAGTCATCTCAAATGGAAAGTCCAAGATTGAGGGAAAGAAGGAACAAAGAGTTAAATGTGGGCAAATATAAACTAACAGTGATTGTATGAAACAACAATAAAGTCTAGTAGAATTAAAAAGAAAATTAAGCATAAAACAACAATATCACAAATCAGATGGGAGGTGAATGGAATTTAGGTGTTCTAAGGCCCCTGTCCAACTGGAGAAAAAAGTCTTAATTAACTTCAGACTTTAGCAGATTAAGGTATTTCCAGGCTACCCACAAAGAACGGAAAGTGTATATAACTTTCAAAAGAGGAAAGAGGGTTTGAGAGATAAGGGATGGCATGATTTTTAAAAATCAATCCAAAAACAGACAAGAAAATGTAAAAAAGAAACAAAGAGCCAAGAGAGAGAAAGCTCAAATTCAGATGATAGATAAAAATTCAAACACAATCAGTAGTAGATTAAATGCAGACTGAATGCCTCTAGTAATAAACACTGTTAAGGGATCACACTAGATTGGCTTAAAGGTCTAGCCATATGCTATTTACAAGAGAGACACCTAACAACTTATTTTCAAAAAAAGTGAAAATTAATATTATACCATGAAAACAGTACTAACAATAATAGAAAGTTAGTATATTTTTTAATATAACATAAAGTATCAAGCAAAAGCATTACTAAAGATAAAAATAATCTCGTAAGAGTCAAACACCTAATATAACACAGCTTCAGCATAAGTAAAACAAAAAGTAATAGTATATACAATATAACATGCATATATATAACTATTATATATGTATAATTCTACATGCCAAATCATACTATACTACTTTCAGGTCATCAAACTTGCCATTTTTCAATGTTCACCTTCAACTGAACAGTGCAATACATCCTACTGTTTTTCTAGAGCAATGAAAATAAACAAGTTGCAAAGAAATGTAGCAACATTAAGTGTTGGGTGTAAAATGCGAGCCCAAGATATGTTACCATTTTAAATTTTTTTTAAAGATTTTATTTATTTGACAGACAGAGTGTACAAGCAGGCAGGGAGAGAGGGAGAAGCAGCATCTCTGCTGAGCAGGGAGCCAGATGGGGGACTTGGTCCCAGGACCCTGGGATTGTGACTTGAGCCGAAGGCAGATGCTTAACAACTGGTTAAGCGTAATGATAACGATAACGATATGTTACCTTTTTTATCAAGATCAAAAACAAGGAAAACTAAATAATATGTTACCTTTGGTTACCCACATATCTACCAAAAAAAAAAAAAAAAAGTAAATGTTGTATTATACAAAATGTAGTAGTATTGATTCTCTCTGATGGAGGAGGAAGCAGGGGTATGATGAAGTAGAGCAACTCAGAGGGTTTCAAAGTTGCTGATACTATCTACCTTAAACTGAAGAGCAGTACAAAGATTTTTATCTTATTTTTATGCTTCATAATTTGCACATATTATATATTTCACTGCATTAAGTATTTCATAACAAATGAAAAACATAAATACTAAACTACATCCAATAATCCATTTATAAATGATGCCAATGTTATTAATAAATGAATATATGGGCTGGTATATACTTAAAAAATAAAATCTATCCAGATGGTAATACCTCTTCCTAGATGACATATCACTGATGATGTATATCTCTTCACTGTATCTCTTAGCATTTTCTAAGTTCTTTAGAAAGAACAGGTATTACTTTTACAATCAGAAAAAAGTTAGTTTCCATAAAATTAAAAATAGAAACAACAGCTCAGGCAAATGTTTGGAAAAATTTTCTGCCTTAGTGTTCACTGGAATTGCAACTGATTTTAATTTAAAAAATATGGTTGCAATTTTAAAAACAACAACAATAACACTTTCATGTTTTACATAAGGAAAGTCCCCAGTAATGTACCCCTTGGGGAACTTTAATAAATAGTAGAATACTGCAATGGTTATGGTGTTCTCAGGCCAAGGGCACCATCAAAAGCAAAAGATGTGGGTAACAAACTATTTCAAATATCCACAACTGAAAATGGATGTAGAAAAATACGTTCTCAACTTTTATTTCTATTTATGATAAACCAAAAATGTATGACCCAAAAAAACCACATTGTGTGAACTGATAATTAGCTGTCTATAGACTGATCATTTCCATGCAAGATCAAGGTCAACAAAGAGATAGACAACTTAAGCCAGCTAAAGTATTCTCAAAATATAAAAGGTGAAACAGAGGTTGATACCATGTCTTCCCTCTCTCTATCCCCTGGAGTATTTTATACTTTCACAATTGTGGAAGGGATAAAATCATAGAAGCAATCATTTTGGTTATCTGTCATCATGACAAGATGAAGAGTGGGGCTAAGGAAAAGGTAAAGGAAAAGCAGGTTAACGGTAAAGAATAAGAAGATTAAAATACAAACAAAGTCAAATGTGGGAGAAGACAGAGCCTAAAGATTTATAACTAGAATCTACCGTTAAAAGATCTAGAAGGTCAGCTAATTCCTTACGAAGTATTTAGCAAGTATTCTCAGAATTGCTAAATCTGCTAGCAGTTCATATAATTTCATTTTATTCTAGATGGTAACCATCTCAGGTGATGGTTGGGAAAATACATTCAAGAAGTTTAAATGACTCAACTGAAGTCATAAGACAAATCTAGAGCAAAACTAGAACCGAGTATACCCACAACATCCTTCTTCACATGTTAGTGCTAGAACAAACTGCTTAAAATCTACCCATAAGAATCATTATATACTGATTCACATGTACTGTAGTATAAATAAAAATGGAAATGAGAGTTGACAAAAAGTTAAAACGTACATGGCAAAAAATTCGTTTTTAGATAATGTCACTCTTAAGGAATCCTGAGTAAGCACAGAATGGAAAGTTAAGCATATTTTTTTTTTCTTCTTACTGAGAAATTGGGTGAGCACAAGCTCATTCTCTCATTTTTTCATCTTATCCAACAGAAATCCTAAAGATGGGACAGGGATTAAACAGTCAATGCAAAGCACTTAGAATGCTACTAGATTACAGCTGTGTAACAAATGTAAAAGAATTTTTTTTCAGGGTTTTCCATGCCAAGTATTCAAAAATACAAAAATACAGGGGATACAACAACAAAGGACACATTTTTAAATCAGATTTAAAGAATGAGAAAGCACAATCTGGCAGGACATAGAAAGGGTGCTGTTAAGACTATACAAATAAGGGGCACCTGGGTGGCTCAGTGGGTTAAAGCCTCTGCCTTCGACCCAGGTCATGATCCCAGAGTCCTGATATCAAGCCCCGCATCTGCATCCGGCTCTCTGCTCCGCAAGGAGCCTACTTCCTCCACTCTCTCTCTGCCTGCCTCTCTGCCTACTTGTGATCTCTGTCTGTCAAATAAATAAATAAAATCTTTAAAAAAAAAAAAAAGACTATACGAATAAGAAATTGTGATATCACCAACACCAGAAGGAGAACACACACATGTGCACACACACACACATGCACACACAGGCACACACACCCAACTGAAAACTGAAAACCAAAAATCGATACAATGGTAGAGGCAAGAATTAGCTTATTTAGAAAATAGAAAGAATCACCCAAAATATCTAGGCTAAATGATTCCCAAGAGACCTAGACAAACCCAGTGACAAGAGCCAGTCACCACAGGAAAAAAACAGAGTTTGGGAGAATATACCAAGAGTGGATCAGGTCAAAAGGCAAACATTTATGAAAGTACTGAGGATGGTCTAGTAATTTCCAATCACATTTATGTACTTTGGCCTATGAAGGCTATCAGCATTAACTGCCAGAATACCCAGGTGAGAAAACCCAAGTTCAAAGTTATATATGTCTTACTGGTCCAGTATCACTCAGCAAAGCAGAAGCAAGATGTGAAATACCACACCCAACATACCATGCTTCTAATGAAATACTTTATAAAAAGCATTTTACTTACCTTGTAATTACTGATTCCAGATATTTAGATGAATAAATTAAACATTTCAAACATGGGCCATTTTAGCAAGAAACTTTGCCACATCCTTCTGTTAGTATCATTTCATTATGCAATGAAAAACACTGCACAGCTTCATACGAACAAATGAATTCATTTAACACATATTTAGATAGCAACAAGTATATGACACATACATTGGTTAATATGAGAAATATAAAGATGAATGTAACTATTAGCTCAATCCTATAAACATCTATTAAATAGCTACTGTGTGTCAGGCACTTTACTGATGCTTTACACAAATATCAATGTAACACGGTTTCTACCCTTAAAGAACTCAGCTGGGTAGGCAAGAACACCAATAATAGATCAGTGCACTTCAGACTAAGTGCAATGATATAGGTATGGACAGGGCACCACGTGAGTCCACTAAGGGAGGTAGGGAAAGAAAAAATTCAGGGAAAGCTTCTCAGATGAGGTGACCCAGAATTTAATCTTTCAGTTTGTTCAGCCAAAAAAAGAAGACCAAAACAAGCACATGAGAAAAGATGAGCAAAGGCAGCGTGGCAAGAAAATGGAAAGAGAAGATTCTTGGGCTATGGTGGGACACCAAAAGTGGAAGACGGAGAAGGAGCCCATGAAGGAATTAGAAAACTAATGATCACACAAACCAGTTTCTGGTATAAATGACTTCAGAAGCCAGCCAAGTTAGAGTTGCTAGAATGAAAAGGGTAACACAAGAGGGGACAGGAGAAGAGCAGAGAGGAACCAGATAATGGACATCCCTTAGATGCGGGGATAAGAAGCCTGGACACTACTTTCAGGTAGTGAGGGAACTACTCTCTTTGTGAAGAGGAGTTGCCCTCGGCTGCTGTCATCCCAGTGACGATATAGAGAATGGATTCAAAGGAAAAAACAATGGAAAGCTGAAAGGCTGGTTAACTGACACCCAAGATGAAGAGAGTCTGACCTAAGGCATTAGTAGTAGAGATGACTATGAGGTGGAAGACTCAAAAAATATCAAGATACAATTACTTAAATTTGGTAAGAGCAGAGGCTCTAGAGTCAGACTGACAAAACCTGCCAAGCTCTTGGCACTTTCTAGTTGTATAATCTTGGGCAATTTAATCTCTTAGTGTCTCAGATCCTTCATTTGTAAAGGAGGGGTAATTAGAGTACGTCCCTTAATGGTGTGCCATGAGAACTCAGCGAGGATGAATATTGGCAAATGGGTTGGTAGCTACAGGAGTAAAAATGGTGACGTGACGATGGCTATAGTAATGAAATAAATATCAAAAGAGGGGGAGGGGTGATGAATGCCTAGATCCTTAATTTGTAACCCTAGTTAGTACAACTACCAAGAAAGAAAGAAAAGAGATATTTTTGTTCAGGCTTACAGTATGAATGAACATGAATTTAATTTTGGATATTTTGAGTGTCTGGTGTCATCCTGAGTTTCATCAGGATGAAGTGGAAGCCAAGGGAGAGTTCAGAGCAGATGAAGGTATTTGGGAGTCAACAAGAAATGGATAGCAGATGGAGTCCTGAGTGTTTTCATATTTCCTTACACAGAAAACTTAAGAGTAGAAACAGAAAAAGTGGCCAAGGACAAAACTTGGACATTATTACATGTGGTCAAAGCAGGCTATGAAGTCCTTTGGGAGAGGAAGGATATGTGCTATATTATTAAAAAAAAAAAAAAAAAAGTTCTTAAAACAGCTTGAACCACTAGCAAATCATGAAGATGATAATGGAAAGATGAGAAAGGTACTAAAAAGGCAGAATAAAAAACATGGCAATCAGAGAGAAAGGGAGAAAGAGAGAGGAAAGAAGAGACAAAGATGAGGACATGGAGACAGAGAAAAGAAAGAAGGCAGGGTACTCCTCCTCAGAACTCTTGTTTCCATTCAACTGCCCAACCCCTTACCAAAAACATCATTTTAGTCCTTCCATCTTTCCTGCCAGTGTTTCCCATATAACAGTTGAAATGTACCACACTCAGTGGGACAGATATAGCCAGTCTACGGCGGTAACATAAAAAGGAGACACAAGTAATTCACCAAATGCAAACTTTTTAGATACTGATTATGATCAAGACAGTATGTTAGAAGCCAAAGATGAAATGAGGTACAGGAGGCTTATCATTCATTTAAATAATTTAAAACCTTACTACCGATTAGTCAAGGCAAACAGAAAAAGAAATAGGGCTCAATTAAAAATCATATAAAGATCACCAAATTAAAGATCAGAGAGTAAATGCTATACTCATTCAAATGAAGGAGAAATGCTCTAAAGGCTGAAGCAACTGGGAAGCAAAAATAATAGACTCAGAAATGCTTAATTTCTGATCCTGGCTATGCCTTTGAATTTCTTTTTAATCCTCCAATTCCAATTCTAAATCTATTAAATCTACAAAATAATAACAACAGCTAAACCACATTACGTTTCTTAGGAGAATCAAGGAAGATGATGCATATAAATGTATTTTGCCAACAGTAAGTAATGTAAAAGAGTTAACCAAGGAAACAGGAAGTAGACCAAACTTTTCCCTACTCCTCCAACTAAGTAGAACTAAAAATCCTGGAAATTATACATAAAGCAGACATAAGAAGATGCAGAGAGGTGGAGAGAAGTAGAAAGACTGGTTAGGGACCTCAGAAATTGAGGAACATTAGGTGATGAGTTCCCTGGTGGGTGTTTGCTTGTTTGTTTGTTTGTTTTGGTCTTTTTGGCTTCTTATATCCCAGAGAAGGTAGAAGACTAACAACCAGGTAAAGCTAAAGCAGACAAGGTCAAAGAAAAGCTCCTTCTCTCCAGCCAAAGGACTAGAGAGGGGCAACCTACCAGGACTGAAAACTTTTAGATAGTAACAACCCCACTCCAGCCAAGCACCACAGGCAAAAAATAGAAACCCCACCACTGCCCCATCAGAAAAGGCTGAGCGGGAAGCCCAGATCTCCTCCCTCATCAGTCAGTTAACAAGACCCCCCACTATGGGCATCAGTGGAAGTCATATGGGGATCCTGGATTTCAACCCCCATAAAGTAGTCAGGAGAACATGGTAGTATCAGAGAAGGCCCAATAAGAAGTCAGATTCAAGAAGCTGAGTCAACCCCAAGCAAGATAAACTCAAAGAAATATATACCAAGACACATCATAATTAAATTCCTGAAAACTAAAGGTAATGAAAAAAGTCTTCAAAGCAGCCAGAGAAAAATGGTATCTCACCTACAGAAAAAGAACAATTCAAACAACAGCAGATATTTCATCAAAAACTATGGAAAACCAAAGGAAATTATACAATATCTTTCAAGTGCTAGAAGAAAAGAATAGTCAGCCCCAAATTTTATATCCAGCAAAATTATCCTTCGGAACTAAAACAGAAATCAAGACATGTCTTAGATATCTTCATTAGAATGTCTCGAGACATTCAAGATGAAGGAACACTAAGAGAATTTGTCAACAACAGATCTATTCTAGAGAATGGCTAAAAGATGCTTTCTAAATAGAAAGGAAATGATAAATGAATGAATCTTGGAACATAAGAAAGGACAAATAATAAAAAGAGGGGAAAAAATGAGTAAGTACAGTAGGCTTTCTTACTCCTCCTGAGGCTTCTAAATTATATTTGATGATCAGAGCAAAAGTATAATATTGTGTGACACAGAATTCAATATGCACAGAGAAAATGTTTAAGACAATTATATTATCAACAGAAGAGGGTAAAGAGACATAACAAAGGTATGATTTCTACACTTCATTTGGTAAACTGTTGATAGCAGTAGATCTTTGCAGTGATGGAATAAATCTACATAGTGACTGTGATAATGGTTACACGATTCTAACCTAGGGATGTTATACACAGCGAATCATGGAACCCTACATCAAAAACTAATGATGTACTATATGATGAATAACATAACATAACAATTAAAATAAATAGCAACACACAAATACATTGTGCCCATGTCGGTTTCCTGATTTTGATGTTGTACTATATTTATTTAAGATGTGGTGTCTGGGGGGAAACTGGGTGAATTGTGCACAGAATTCTTTAAACTATCTTTGTAATTTTCTGTTAATTCCATAATTTCAAAATAAAGATTTTAAAGAAAGCTGACTGAGGATACATACCAAAAACCTATACAAAGAAGGTGGCAACTGGCCGGGGATTTAGATGTATTGCTGGGTTTTAAGTACAAGCAAAAAATATAGGTCAGCTGAGGTTCTAAAGTGTTCACAGGACAATCCTGGTAGGAAGACAATATTCGAGTGAAGGAGCAGAGGACAATGAGATTACAGTGACAAGCTGGGATAGGCTGTGGAGAACCTTGACGGCTGATCTCTATAACATGCAACTATTCTGTAGTCAATAGAAATCTTAGAAGTCAGTCCAAAAACAAAGAAAAAGAAAAAAGTCTAACATGAACAATTTTCACTAACAGTATGGTAAGACTTAAATGTAATAAATAACACTAAAATAACAAAATAACACTAAACATAGGAACATAACTAACATGGCTAGAAAACAAAACACCACATATTTTGGGCACACTCTAGTAAGCACTGAGATTTAGGAAAGCACAGACTCCAGACAGAAAATAAAAGGAACACTCATGATGGGATAAACCAGTGCCCCATTCAACCACAGAAGCAGTAATATCCCAGGAAAGCAGGTAGCATCAGTGTTTTCTTTTCCCTATGTCTCTTCTCCATATGTGTCCAAATAACAAGACTCTCAGAGAAGAAATACCAGCAAACAAGATCAGCTTTTAAATAATAACAATAATAATAGGGGCACCTGGGTGGCTTAGTGGGTTAAGGGGCTGCCTTCGGCTCAGGTCATGATCTCAGGGTCCTGGGATCGAGTCCCACATCGGGCTCTCTGCTCAGCGGGGAGCCTGCTTCCTCCTCTCTCTCTCTCTCTCTGCCTGCCTCTCTGCCTACTTGTGATCTCTGTCAAATAAAATAAATAAAATCTTTTAAAAAAAAACAATAATAATAAATACTAGCTATTTGGAGAACATATGACATGGTAAAAGAAGTACAGGAAATCAGTTAAATGTGGGCGGGAATTCTAGCTATACCATTTACTATGTATGTGACTCAGATTAAATAATTTAACTTTTAATGCCTCAGTTTTTACCTTTATAAAAATGAGATGATATCAACCTCACAAGGTTACTGTAAAAGTTAAATGAGATGATGTAGAAAGCAATTAAAGGAACAAAATAATTAGTGGCCTGTATTATTTTTCATCTGTGTATATTATATCTCAGCTTTTTTAAAAATCTAAAGTCCACCTAAATGTAAACCACATAAATTTTTTAAGGGATGAAAGAAAGCACATGTGAAATTTCTTTGTAAATTAGAGTGATTTTTAAATTTTTCACAAAGCCAAAAGTCAGAAGAAGTCTAAGTTAGAGATCATTAAAGCCTGCCTCATCTGTCAGTCTTCATAAATGATCATCAATATAAAAAAGCAAGCATTATTCAGAGTAACCAAAGTTATTTGGGCTGAGTTTTGTGTGCTAAATTACCTTTCATTTGCCCCTAGACTCATAAATGGAAAACAAAAATTATAGAAAAATCTCTAACCTTATTATCTCTCATATTGTAGGAATGGGAACTATCACAGTAATTTCGACCTGCTTAAATATTTGGATACAGCCCAGAAAGGAGGCACAATACTACATTTTCATATATTGTCGTCTTTATTAGTGTTTGAATAAAAAAAAAGATAAATGAAATTTCAATAGGAGGTAACTACAATTTTTTCTAAGTTTGCAGTTCATTGACTCTCTCGAAACCCATGATTTATTTCTGGGAAATAAATGTCAAAAGGATACAATGAAGTAAAATCAGATATTCTTAAGGTTTAAAAAGTGGTTTAGTCTATCTCAATTAGAGCCATCAGAGATATTTTTAAATTAAAAGCACATTTTTATGGATATTAGAGTTAGATTGATTCCATTTTTTACAACCGGGCAATATACATAAGATCTTTGAAAGAGCTGCCATTTGGCCCTAATATTTGGGTTGGACACAATTTAAATATCCAGTAGTAGAAGAATGGCTCACTAGACTGTGGCACAATAGGATGATGATATAATCACTTAAAAATGGTTTCAAATAAATGTTTAGTTATGTGAAGAAATACTCATAGCATTATTGTAAAGATTAAAACTTACATGCAAAATAGTATACATACTGTATGAGCCCAAATTTACTTAAAAACTATTGTTTAAAAATAGAACTTCCCGGGACGCCTGGGTGGCTCAGTTGGTTAAGCAGCTGCCTTCGGCTCAGGTCATGATCCCAGCGTCCTGGGATCGATTTCCACATCGGGCTCCTTGCTCGGCAGGGAGCCTGCTTCTCCCTCTGCCTCTACCTGCCATTCTGCCTGCCTGTGCTCGCTCTCTCTCCCTCTCTCTCTCTGATAAATTTAAAAAAAAAAAAAATCTTAAAAAAAAAAAATAGAACTTCCCTATGACCTTGCAATTGCACTCCTGGGCATTTACCCCAAAGATACAGATGTAGTGAAAAGAAGGGCCATCCGTACCCCAATGTTTGTAGCAGCAATGGCCACGGTCGCCAAACTGTGGAAAGAACCAAGATGCCCTTCAACGGATGAATAGATAAGGGAGAGGTGGTCCATATACACTATGGAGTATTATGCCTCCATCGGAAAGGATGAATACCCAACTTTTGAAGCAACATGGACGGGACTGGAAGAGATTATGCTGAGTGAAATAAGTCAAGCAGAGAGAGTCAATTATCATATGGTTTCACTTATTTGTGGAGCATAACAAATAGCATGGAGGACATGAGGAGTTAGAGAGGAGAAGGGAGTTGGGGTAAATTGGAAGGGGAGGTGAACCATGAGAGACTATGGACTCTGAAAAACAATCTGAGGGGTTTGAAGTGTCGGGGGGGTGGGAGGTTGGGGGAACCAGGTGGTGGGTATTAGAGAGGGCACGGATTGCATGGAGCACTGGGTGTGGTGCAAAAATAATGAATACTGTTATGCTGAAAATAAATAAAAAATAAATTTAAAAAAAAAATGTGAGTGCTATCTTTGGGTTATAAAATTCCATGTGATGAAATTACATGTTACATTCTGAATTTTCTACAATGAGCATGTATCATCTTTACAATAAAAAAAAAAAATGTAAGCAATCCCTATTAGTACTCAAAAGATTCGGAAACCACTGACTTAAGTCCTGTCCTAGAACTCACTGGCGAGAACTCCTTCTGGGTAGGATAGAAAGAAGGGTGACAAACTTGTCATAGGACTCCAACTCCAGTTCAAATGCTGTCATCACAAAGTTCTAGGCTTGCTATCCAACTATTCAGAACCTCTGAATGTAAGTTGTTCTGGTATATCATCAAACCTCAGCCTCCTCTCTCTAAGTGTCTGTGTACATTTCTGTAATTCAGAAACACATTTACTTCTTATTGTGTTACTGTCTATTTGCCTTTCTCTAGATGGGATAACCAAATTAGATGATAAAATCTCTTCAAGTAGCTCTATTCTGATAGACTTGGAGATAAACAAGCACTTCTACAAGCAGAATAGTCCTTCAATTCCTAGAAATTAAGGAAATTAAAATTCTAATACTTTCAATGTGAAAAAAAGGTACTCTTATGGGAACTAGAAAATATTTCATGAATTCAGGTTCACATAATGTAGGTAAACCTGTAGCAAATAAGAGTATTTTGGTTTATTAAAAACAGCTATATGTTCTCTAATACCATTATTAAGTATAACAAATGCATAGATTTTTTAATTCTACTATGTTCTTCCTATACTTTACTGATCAAATAAGCTAGTGCTACATCTACTTAATGTCTGAAATCATGAAAATGTAAATCTGTGTTTATCCAAATTAAAAAATTATTCTGACAAATTATATTTCAACAGTAACTATGTCAGTTTCAAGACAATTTCTAATATCTTTAGGTAACTTAAAGCCTTGGACTAACACTGAATTTAGTTAATTAATGGGCAGTCATTAGCTACTGGATCATTTCTAAGTAAGATGGAATATTAAAACACTTTATTAAATGTAACTTAAGTTTGTACACTTTTGCTGCTTATTTTAGTTTGCTACAGAGAGGCTAATATACTTCAATCTGTTAATGAATGAATTCAGTTTTGCCACTTTGAAATATGTATGGATAAGGAAAACTACAAAGTTTTGGGAAAAAATTTTATTTGTCATGGTCAACGCTGGTGAACCTATTTTAGGATTTTCATATAGAACTTTAGTAACAGGTATTACATTAATACAGAACTACAATTTGGTTTTCCCTGTTAAAAATGGCAATTTTTTCTGGGGTTCTTGGTCTACTCTCAATAAGAGGTTGTAAAAGATTATTGTTTACCCTCTTGAAGTATGCCCAGATAGCAAAGATTCTGTACCTTAATCAAAAAGCTTTCTACTGTTTATGTTGACTTTATTATGTCCTTGATTATTTAAGAAAACAAACATCCCTCCTTAGAAAAGAGGTTTCTTTAGAACCATGTTACCTCTAATTTTTGCTTTTAAAATCTTTATTTTTGATTTGATTAAATAGATAACCAAGTATTACTTCATGGTTATG
Source organism: Mustela nivalis (assembly GCF_964662115.1). Classification (NCBI taxonomy): domain Eukaryota; kingdom Metazoa; phylum Chordata; class Mammalia; order Carnivora; family Mustelidae; genus Mustela; species Mustela nivalis. Next base: position 50,713,908 of record NC_139027.1, on the reverse strand, counting down.
AATCTTTAAGTATGTAAATCTCTTAACAACCTTTGATACTTTACATTCCTAAAATTGAATCCTAAATGATATATTTTGCACATAGATCTTTCTTTGAGATTTCCAAGAGGGACCCTGGAAAATCACAAAGGACTTGTTCTTTGACCTTGTAAAAAGAGAAGTGCTAGAAATATTTAGGTTTAGTTGATAGATTACTATTGATGAGTTATCAAATCAGAAGAAATGCTTAGCCTTCCCTAGATTAAATCTGGAAAATGTGGTATTTCAGAAACTGCATGCTATATGACAAGACCCAAGAAAACTGTAATGTCCTCGCTGTCCATTTATCAGGGTTTTGGTGCTGCTTTGCCTGATATTACACAAGAATACAGTGTCATCCATCATAATTTCAGTTATTATTTAAAGTGTTAACTTGGCCACAACTCTACTTCTTTAAGTTAAATCTTCCAAAACATGGTTTTCACCTAGGGATTCACATCATTTATCCATTCAATTTTATTAATATAAAGATGTTTAGGACTAACTCCAGACCTGTAGAATCTCTTTACTTGATATATTATGTGATATGTTATGTCAGGATTATTGTGTGATATCTGAAGATATTCTTATCTGTAAAGACTGTGTATGTCCATTTTTATAAATTAGAGGTATATGCATTCTTCTTAGGAAATATAGTTAACATTTTTGGACTAAATATTTTAAAATTTTTTTAATTGACTTTTATGTTTTCCACAGAAACAACCAAATTACAGTTACCTTATTATCATAATAAGCCCTCACTAGATATCCCACTTTTAAAAGTAAATCAAACACAGCCAATTTAAATCTTCTGTTGCCTACAGATAATTTTCTGATGTTTCCCTAAAAATACCTGCAATCAGCTACAGGCTAGAATACTTCATCTTTAACAAAGAAATCTCAGAACCCTTTGGAAAAGGACTTTGGCATGTCCTTTTGGGTACAGGACTCTGGTGCATCACTTAACAACTTTGAGGCAATGCTATTAGAATAAGTAAAGATTACTAGAACAAATACTGAAAGCGAATGAGTTCATGAGACTGATAACCCAAGAGGAAGCCAGAACAAGAATTAATTAGAGAGGACTAAATGAGCTGGTGAATGATTGTAATTTTTTACTGGAATACTGCTCATATTTAGTCCTATTTCTGAATATATAAGGAAATGCTTTCCAGTCACACTTCCATAGTCAATAACCAAAACTGAATGCTATTAGAGAAGTTTACCCTATATACTGTTCTCAGTCCCCAGTAGAATTTTAGAGTAAGATACAGAGAGAGTAACTTTCTGGGGCGCCTGGGTGGCTCAGTGGGTTAAAGCCTCTGCCTTAGGCTCAGGTCATGATCCCAGGGTCCTGGGATCGAGCCCCGCATCAGGCTCTCTGCTTGGCAGGGATCCTGCTTCCTCCTCTCTCCCTCTGCCTGCCTCTCTGCCTACTTGTGATCTCTGCCTGTCAAATAAATAAATAATATCTTTAAAAAAAAAAAAAAGAGAGAGAGTAACTTTCTATATTTTCTCCCATTAGATCAAGATCAGAGGATCTTATTTTATTGTATTTTACTGTGAAGAGCATTTATATAGTACCTACCATTTGCCATTCTAAGTATTTTACACATAGGAATTTATTTAATTTTCCGACCAACCCTATGAAAGAAGAAACAGACCCCAAGAAGTTAGGTAGCTTCTCAATGCCACACATACTATAGATGACAGAGTTGGGATTTGAAACAGACTATCTGGCCTCAGAGTCCACACAGAATTCACACTACACTCTTCTACCTACTAGTCAACAATAACAGCCTGGTGGTCTGTCTTTCCGTATCTTTTTCTATGCTCAAGAACATAATAGTTTTTATTTCATATAAAAAGACTTTTGATACTATGTAACATTTGTTCACTTATAAAATTCCAACTGAGACTAAAACAGTCTTTTCATATTTTTCTATAATTACATAGTCAAACACATGTCCAGAGTCCTAAAGACAGCTCTGCTAGGATCACTGCTCTCAGTTATCCCTCACACAAAATTTATTGCCAGTCTCTGGAGAAGGACTGGCCCTCTTGCCTGTCCATAGGGATGGTAAGGAAACATCAGTTTCTTGTTTCCTCTATTGTCCTCATTCCAGCAACTCATGAGAAACTCTTCCATGTAACACATCTGGAAGAGAACTTTTTTTTTTTTCCAGAAGTTGCTAGCATGTGCCAAGAAAGGCTCCAGGCCATACCAATTACCACCAAATTCCTGCACTGTTCTTCAAGATCCCAAATGTCATGCATTCTCCTAGGACTGTTGGTCTTTTACTGACTGGTATAAATATCCAAGGATATTCCAATTCTCCTTCCATTACTACAAGACCACCACAACAGATCCATTATAAATCTAACTTCAGGAAATTCACCTTCAGTTCACGTTTTGTCATCGTTTACACTGAACAATGGTTTTCAACTGAACTTACTGTGGTTTTCACAAAACTGTACTTTTCCATGGTTTCAAAGAGACTAAACTTACATGTTCTGAGTATCCTTCAAAGTTTCTACTAATCTACCCATCCCTTCTGAATTCATCCTCATTCAGAATTTAACAGTAGCTTTTCCTTTCCGTTTTTAGGACTACTGCACAAATCAAGGAATTTAAAGCAATATATTCCCCATCCCCCAGAATGCCTCACCAAATCTAGAAAAAAAAATGAAAATTCCAAAACACATTTTCACTTAAAGAATAAGAAACAATGAAATAGAACACTACCCTAAATTCATTCTTGTAGATGAACTCACATTCAACAATAGAAATGAATGGCTCTTGCAACATTCGTCTGTCTGGATCTATCAAGAAGAGGACAAACACTAAATGTTTATCAAAAGGAGAACAACAAGGACTCCAGAGAGTATTTAAAGTTCCTCATAAGGCAAGAAATAGTTAGCATTAAAGCTCTCAAATCTAAATCAAGAAAAATTTTAGACTTAGCCTCATCCAAACAATGTGAAATTTCCCATTTTTAGGTGTCTGACTATAGATGAGCCCATCCCTACATGGGTTACTTGACAAGATGATTTGGGGTCCCTTCAAACTGTGAGAGTCTGTCGATCTCTTATTTAGTGATCTCTCCCTGTACTGAAAACCATTACTATGCAATGCCCGTACTATTTGCTGTTTATAGACCATCACTGAAGTTTCTGCATGGAATAGTTTTGTCTTCCTGTTTAGACTAAAATAATATTAAAGACAACATCATGACTTTTTAATAATTTTTTGGCATCTAACTGGCACAACACTTTACACATACTATTAAACATCATTAAGTATGAGAGAGGGAGCATTTTCCCTCCCCAATACCCTATAACCTACATAAATGAGAGAGAAACTCTTTTGGTTTTAATAGGATTTTTAAATATGCTTATTAGCAATCTAAGGTGTACTAATCTTGTGCTGTGGGCTGAAGTTTGATCCCCACTGGGCAAGGATGTTAATTTAGGTTATTCTGACCTATGTCATGTTGGATAGATACTGGTATTCAGAAGCAATTTTAATCTGTTTGATGAGGCTGACCGAGTATTCTGTTACAGGGAGGGGACCAGTTGAAGACTTAAGGAGGAGAGCAGGTTTGGATGAATACCTGAGTAACTTGGGTGCAGAAAGGCTGCCCTCTGAGCTATTATGAAGGCAGGGAAAGGAAGCAGAAATCATGCACAGGCTTTAGTAAGCAAAATGGAAAGCAGTGTCTTGTTTTGCTTTAGCTCTTCTGAATGCTGTTCTGCATGCAAAATTGTTCCATTCTTCATCTCTGCTTCTCAGGTTACTGAAAGTCAGGGCAAACTGCAAACCAAATTCCTTCCCTAATTGAGTCTAAGCCCCTACAAATGTACATATTAAAAACACTCTCCATGTCAGCAGTGCCCCCCTTACTGGTGCCACATCACAGATCCTTGCCCAACTGTATCATGACTTGCTGCTCATAGAGCAGAACCTTTGTAATTTAACAAACTGTGCTGTACACTCTTACGCCACCAGTGTTCCATCCACAGAAACCATTCCTGGGGTTGGAAAGCTTTTTGATGGAGTTAGCTTCCAGTAGAAAATATATTTTTATATTCAAAGGAAACAATGAAATTACTCGTAAAAGCTCTTACGCGAATTCATGAAAAGTGATGGCTGTTTGTGCTCATGCTAATCAAATGTCATACATAATGTGGTCACCTTAGAAGCAAGTGTTCTGCAGAAACCTGGCATAAGCCTGTCATTTTCCCGCAATCTCTCTCTCTCTCCCTCCCTCTCTCTCTTTTTGTTTTTTCTGAAGAGAAAATGATATAGTGTATCCTTGATGCTTTAGGTCCTTATATTCAGAAAATTACAAGGTTGGAAAATCCACTCACAAGAAACACAAAGTTGGGGGCACTGGGTGGCTCAGTGGGTTAAAGCCTCTGCCTTTGGCTTGGGTCATGATCCCAGGGTCCTGGGATCGAGCCCCGCATCGGACTCTCTGCTCAGCAGGGAGCCTGCTTTCTCCTCTCTCTTTCTGCCTGCCTCTCTGCCTACTTGTGATTTCTGTCTGTCAAATAAATAAATAAAATCTTTAAAAATAAAATAATAAAAAAATAAAAAACACACACACACAAAGATGTAGTATAGAGAAGGTTGACATTCCTTTGTTTCTCCTTTCTCATTGTGATATTTTTATAACACATAAATTCTTGCAGATGCATTTGTTATTCTTTTTTTTTTAAGATTTTATTTATTTATTGACAGACAGAGATTACAAGTAGGTGGAGAGGCAGGCAGAGAGAGAGGGGAAGCAGGCTCCCCACCGAGCAGAGAGCCCAATGTGGGGCTCGATCCCACAACTCTGGGACCATGACCCGAGCCAAAGGCAGAGGCTTAATTAACCCACTAAGCCATCCAGATGCCCCGATGCATTTGTTATTCTTTGCTAGTTTCGTACGTGCAGGATATAGAAGCCATTTGAAGAGGATCAGCCTTCAAATGCAGTTTTAAGTAAACATGGAATTAGCAAATTTTTATAAATATTTACTATTTTTAAAATAATATTTTTATAGAAAATTCAATTTTTTTAAATAATATTTACTATACTGAATCTTATAAGATTATATAATACATATGAAGTCACATGTAGAGAATGGAATTTTGTTCCCAACCCTTTGCTTTCTTCTTTCAGTACCTTAATCTTTCCCCAACTCCAAAGCTTCTACCCATTTGATATAATGCTACTCTGGGTGCTGAAACATTACAATTCTAACCAACTTTCCACGTTTAACCCTTTTAAAATATAAAGCCATATCAATGGCCCCCAAAGTTCTCTGTTTTCCAGATTGAAAACATATTTTAGTCCTTCAATTCTCATATGCAACAGTGTTTTGTTAGACAGCTTCTCTAGTTTCTAGTTCCTTTCCCCTAAAGATGTTCTGCTTCACTTAAAGCCTATTAAAGTGTGGCTCTTAAAAGCTGAAAATAACATTCCAGGTGTGTTTCAAACAAAACAGAATGGAGTGATCATCTCCTTCATCCAGTATGAAACTATTCAGGCAGGCTTGGCTTTTTCCGAATGACCGCCTTGCAGTGCCTTCCTACACACACACACACACACACACACACACACACACACACACACACAGCTTATAAACTTTTCCCATTTTGTACTTAGAAGTCATTGTAGATTTAAGAAGAGTACAATATACCCAAGATAAAATTTTCTTGGATAAAACCAATTCATCACCCTGTAGACAGGGTGATTCACTGATTGTATTCATTAGCTAGTAATCAGAAATATAACAGAAACAATAAACATAAAATAAAATCTTTATTCAATGAAAAAACTAAGAGCACAAAGAGCAACAAGAGCAGCAATCGTCTCTCCTCACTGATTGACTTTTCACTGTACTTCATATTCAGTCAGTTATCAATTTATTCATCTTTTTAATCAATTCATTGTCCTTCACTATGTATAAACGGTGACTAAGATGTCAATGACATAAAAATTGTTAAAAAAAAAAAAAGAAATAGTTACAAGAAATGAATTATTTTCCAATTCCCAAATGCACCATCCTCTCTAGCCTTCAGGCTTTTGCAAACTTTGTTCTCTACCCACAACATGACCCACCTTCCAAGCCACCTGGATCAGACTCTTTTGTCTCAGCTGATATACCACTTTTTATGGAGACTTTCCTTGATCTCCCAAATATGGGTGAGCTATCCCTTTCCAAGTATTCAAAAATACCCTGTACTTCCCCTATTATAACAGTCACTGTACTTTATTATAATTTCTTCTTTACTTGTCTTTAATACTCACCAGATTGCAAGCCTTTGGAAACACCATTAGTCATGGGTATCATTACATCATGCTAAGCCTCAAACAGCCAATAAATGCAGAAAGAAATATTAAAGACCAGAGCAAGAGATCTGATTACCCACCATCCTTTTACAAGCTCCAGGGACTGATTCTATCATGCCTCACATCAGTGACTGAGCCCTAACTCTCTTTAATCATCCCTCATCCTCCCGACTTGTTCCCACATGCTCTCTAGATCTCCTAAGTGAGCAATCACAAATGTGTGACCTGCCAATATATAGAAATTAGGAGAATTCATACCAAAATCCAGATTTCCAACTTCTCGTGGGGAAAAAAATTAAGGCCTGCTAATAAGGGAAATAATGACAAAATACAAAAAAAAAAAAAAAATCAGCTAGAGCTGAACAGTAGCTAATCCCTTAGACCTGCACAGTCCTTACTATGCTTATTTACATACCTGTTTAATTCTTAGAGTTAACTGAAAAGGCAACATCTGTCCAAACATGACCTAGTCCTATCCATGTTCATGATCTCTTCCCCCAACCCTTCCACTGTGACCTCTGGGATCTCATACTGAGATCAAACTCCTATATACCTTCCTGTATCGTACAACGAATGTGTATATATTTTTCTAAACAGAAAACAAAATAAAACCTTTAATATTTTTGAAAGCAATAATGCTACCAGAAGTTAGAAAATACAGGATTACTTTTCAAGTTAAGTAAGAGGAAAGAACTCCCAAGCTAGCTAATTAAACAATTACAGTAGGAGAAATGGCAATCCTAGAGCATATTAACTGTATTTTTATCCTGGAAAAAAATTCTAATGCTCAAGTGTAAATCTCAAGAGAAGGTAGCAATAGGAGTAATAATGTTACAGTAGTCAACCCTAATGGAGAAACACTGGCACCATATCAAATCACCAAACTAAACTAAATAATCCCAAAGTGATGTCCTAACACAGCAAACTACATAACAGCACATTCATCATGACTTTGCATTACCACCACTAATCAGAACATCCCACAAAAATTAACTTTTACTTATGAAGGAAAACAGATCACAGCGTGAACAGGCAATATGACATAGTTAATATTCCTTCACAGTTCTAGAGCAAAGAATTGTATGTGTGTGTATTCACAGCAGTTTGTACATATATGTATATCTTTGTCTATGTGTAAAACAATGTAACTTAAAGGAATCAAACCTAAATTACCTATAATCCCACATCTCTACTATATAGGACTCCTACTACTCCCTTCCATTACTACAACCAATCATAATGTTTAACTCTGCTATCAAACCTGTGAAAGATAATGTACAAGCACATGGGCATGTGCAGGAGTCAAATTCATAAAAGAATACACAGATTAGCCAATCCACGCTGATGCCAACTTGGGAAGCAGTTTACATTTTTTTTTAAAGATTTTATTTACTTATTTGACACACACAGAGAGAAATCACAAGTAGGCAGAGAGGCAGGCAGAGGGGGGGGGGGAAGCACACTCTCTGTTGTGCAGAGAGCCCCATGCGGGACTCGATCCCAGGACCCTGAGATCATGACCTGAGCTCAAAGCAGAGGCTTAACCCACTGAGCCACGCAGGCGCCCCAGCAGTTTACATTTTTATAACACACCACACACCAAAATAAATTCCAGATGTATTAAAGAGTTAAATTAAGAGGGAAAAAACAAAAGCTCAAGCCATTTAAAACAAAAACAAAAACAAGATCAAATATAAATATCCAAACAAAAAACAACAATAAATCACAAAGAAGGAATAGATGATACTATATGGGAGTGGATACAAATTGATCATTTAACCAAAAAAAAAAAAAAGGAGGGGGAACAGAGAAAGCAAGAAACCTAGGTGTCACGTCCCAATAGAATAGAAGAATGAACAAGGGAAACGAGCACACAATTCACATAAGAGAAATATATCTAGTGGATAAACACATGCTAAAATGGTTTTGGTCTTAACAGTGGTTAGAGAAATGTAAAATAATACAATGTCTGCTAGATTTTAAGAGACTGAAGAAAATAATAATACATTCTCTTGGCAAGAGTACAACAAAGCAGAACCTCTCTGAAAGTATCAGTAAAATGTGAAAAATCAATTTGGAAAACATTTTTTTTAATATGTAGCAAGAGCCTTTAAGATATTTATATTCCTTAACTCAATAGCTTCATTTCTCAGAGAATCTATCTTAAATGATCTTAAAATGGAAAAGTCTATGGGCACATAAATGGTGTTTTAATATTTTTTAAAGCCTGGAAATAATCTAAATATCCATTATTTAGTAAAAATAACTGAATAACATATAGCATAATGACTCTCTAGACAAACAAATTCTTCAAGAAAGACATCTGCACAGAATATATAACACGAAGATACTTATAAGTAAATGTACAAAATAAGATCTACAATTGTACATACATAATTGTACATAGAATTAAGAAGTAATTCAAATATCACCATGAAGACAAAAACTCCAGAGAATAATAATAATAATAATAATAAGCAAAAATTAAATAATGATAATCTCTTACATTCTATTTAGTTTACCCTCTGCATACCCAATATTACATCTCATAAGAAATTACAATAACTGGCCCCCAGGAATGAAGTCCTAGACAACAACTTCTTGATTCACACAGTGGTTTCCCAATGATGCGAATGAGATACAAACTAACTCCTTTAAACTGTCCTGCTGGAATAAACTGTTCCCTCCTGAGTATATCCACTGATATATCTTTTTTAAATGTTATATTGCAGCATTTATTTAATTCTGACTTATTAGCTTATTAGCTCAACAGCAAATTAGCAAACACAAAATTTGTCTCTCACATCGAATATTAATGCCCTTAACAAAAAGTACTCTATCTGCCAGCAGGTGGAGGTGCAGGGATTCTAAATATAAGAGCATATTCCTGGCCACCTGTCTTAATGCCCCTGAACTGGGGAAGGAACTAGATAGGGTCATATAGTGTTTGTGTTGTTGTTATTTTAATATCACTTCCCCATCTTCTCTCACCACCAAGATTCTGAGTCCTTGGTGAGAACCATGGTATAATTAAAAGAGAATGAGTTTGGATTCAGATTGCTACCTGAGTCTGGTCCTTTTTATCCCTCCAACCTTAAACAAATTACTTTAGTTCTTAGAGCTCCAGCATCCTTCCCTATAAAAAAGATCTGTCTTACAGATTTATATTTTTTAAAGATTTTGTTTATTTGACAGAGAGAGTACAAGCAGGGGAAGCAACAGAGGGAGAGGGAGAAGCAGGCTCCCTGCTGAGCAGGGAGTCCAATGTGGGGCTCTATCCCAGGCCCCTGGGATCATGACCCGAGCCAAAGGTAGATGCTTAACTAACAGAGCCACCCAGATACCCCTTACAGATTTATATTAATATTTATATTAATATTTAATTAGCAAACATCGGTAAAACACCTAGAACAATTATCTCGAAGCTCATTCAAATTGAAGTTTTAACTTCCCCTTAATAAAACTACTGAAGTGTCAACTACCATGTTAAGCACTGAAATATTGTTCTAGGGCATTGTAAGCTAGTAAATAAAACATATTTGTTCCATTAAATGACTTATAATTTTATGAAAATAAAAATGAAATAGTCAGGGGTGCCTGGGTGGCTCAGTGGGTTAAGCCTCTGCCTTTGGCTCGGGTCGTGATCTCAGGGTCCTGGGATTGAGTCCCGCATCGGGCTCTCTGCTCAGCGGGGAGCCTGCTTCCTCCTCTCTCTCTGCCTGCCTCTCTGCCTACTTGTGATCTCTCTCTGTCAAATAAATAAATAAAATCTTTTTTAAAAAATAAATGAATTAAAATTAACTAGTCATACTTATAAATAGTCACACTTTAAATAGTCACACTTATAAATTTAGAATAACACTTATAATTACTATAAAAGAAAAGTTGACAGTGTTATTAAGTGGCATAAGGGATTGCTAAGGGCCAAGGAAGTTCCTTTTGAAAAGATGATATATAAGCTGAAATCTAAAGGATAAACAGGAGATATCTAGGGTGACAATGGAGAAAAGAATGATGCAGATGAAAGACAAGTGCATGTGTGAAGATTCAAAGACAAAAATAAAAAAAGAGTTGGAAGGTTTACAAAAAAAAAAAAAAAAAAAAAACCAAAAAGCCAGTGGATGCAACTTTCTTTAAACAAAGAAAGTTGTACTTTGATTAAAAAGATACAGGCTATCTAGGGGCACCTGGGTGGCTCAGTGGGTTAAGCCGCTGCCTTCGGCTCGGGTCATGATCTCAGGGTCCTGGGATCAAGCCCCGCATCGGGTTCTCTGCTCAGTAGGGAGCCTGCTTCCTCCTCTCTCTCTGCCTGCTTGTGATCCCTCTCTGTCAAATAAATAAATAAAATCTTAAAAAAAAAAAAAAGATACAGGCTATCTATCACACTGGAAAATATAGCTCATGCTCCAAATCCACTCCATAGCCTGTTTTTGTACAGTCCTTGAGCTAACAATGTTTTTTAAACACTTTTAAGGATTGTATCCAATAAATAAACAAATATAAATCAACCAATCAATCAATCAATCAAACTACAAAACAAGATACCACTACACACCTATTAGGATGTCCCAAATATTGATAATACCAAATACTTATGAGGATATGAAGCAACAGGAAATTTCATTCATTACCAGTGGAAATGCAAGATTATACAGCGACTTTGGAAGGCAGCTTGGCGCTTTCTTATGAAACTAAACATACTCTTACCATGTGCTCCTTGCTATCTACTCAATAGAGTTGAAAAATTATATCCCACAGAAACCTGCACATAAGTGTTTACAGCAGCTTTATTCATCATTGCCAAGGTTTGAAAGCAACCAAGATATCCTTCAGTTGGTAAATACACTGAAATACTTTCAGACAATGGAGTGTTATTCAACAGTAAAAGGAAATAAACTATCAAGCCAGGAAAAACATGGAGGAACCCAGATGCATACAACTGAGTTAAAACAACCAATCTGAACAGACTACATACTTTATGACTACAGTTACATGACATTCCAGAAAATACAAAACTATGGAGACAAGAAGAAGACCAGCAGTTGCAGGGGTTGGGTGGGTAGGAGAGAGTAAATAAGCAGAGGACTTCTAGGGCAGTGAAAATACTCTGTACAATATATTATAATGGTAGATATATGCCATTATATATTTGTCCAAACCCATACACCAAGAGTGAACCACACTGTAAACTATGGACTTTGGGTGATTATGGATTAATATACGTTCATCAATTTTACCAAAGGTACCACTCTTGTGTGGGATTCTGATAATGGGGGTGGCTATGCATGTGTGGGAGTAGGGTGTATGTGAGAAATCTCTGTACTTTTCTCTCTATTTTGCTGTGAACCTAAAACTGCTCTTAAAAAAAAAAAAAAAAAGTCTTAGAAAAATAAACTAATAAAAAACAAAACAAAAAGCGAACTTCAACTTCCAGAAAAATAGGTGTATTTTTTCCTCTCTACCTAAGTATAGCTAAAAACTCTAGACATTACATAAACAATCAGCGAGCAGGAGGAAAGGCAGCAGACCATCTGGGGACCCAACAAACAACATGGCAGTGAGTTCCCTGGGTTTTATTTTGACTCATATATACCACAATGAATACTAGGGAAGCCAGCAACATGGAAAAGCCAACAAAAGCAGACCAAAAAAAAAAAAAAAAAAAAAAGAAGAAGAAGTTCAAAAAGTTCCCTGTCTATAGCCAAAGGACCAGCAATGGGGCACTCTACCAAGACAGAAAACTTTCACACAGTAACCACCCTATTCCCGCCAAACACCATTAAAAAAATTTTAAAATGTAGCCCATCCACCACCACCTCATCAAAGACCTAATGAGCAGTCGATATTTACACTCCCTCCAGACTATAATGAGGTGCCCTAATTCTTCTCCCCCTCCTTTAGATATGCCGTCAGAAAAGGGAGTAGGGAGCCAGAGCTTTAATGTGCACCAGGCGGTAACTAGGAATCTCTACACGATGTCAATGGAGACCGTGTGACAGAATGGAAAGGAGACATAGACAAATTCACAGTAATAGCTGGAGATTCAACACCCCTATCTCAAAACTGATGAAGAAGTAAACAGGAAATCAGCAAGGATAAAGAAGAACTCAACAATGCCATCAATGACCAAGATCACATTCATAGAACATTCCTCACAATAACAGCAAAATACCCATTCCTTTTCAGTATCCACAGAACATACCAAAGATAGTTGATATGTTCTGTGGATACATATTCTGGACCATAAAATACATGTCAACCAATTGAAAAGAACTAAAATCAGGAGCACCTGGGTGGTTCAGTCATTAAGTGTCTGCCTTTGGCTGAGATCATGGTCCTGGGACACTGGGATGGAGTCCCACATCGGGTTCCCTGCTCAGCAGGAAGCCTGCTTCTCCCACTCCCCCTGCCTGTGTTCCCTCTCTTGCTGTTCTCTCTCTGTGTGTCAAATAAATAAATAAAATCTTAAAAAATTTAAAAAGTGAAGTCATACAGTGCGAGCTTTGCAAACTTGGAAACTAAGCAAAATACTTCCAAACAACACATAGGTCAAGAGAAATTCTCAAAGGAAATTTAAAAATATACTGAACTGAATGAAAATGTAAAGAACACCAAAATCTGTGGGACAAAACTAAAACAGTGGGAAAATTCATAGTAGTAAAGGAACACATTAGAAAAGAAGAAAAAAATCTCAGATCAATAATCTAAGCTCCTACCCTCAAGAAACAAAAAGAGCAAAATAAACCCAAAGAAGCAAAAGGAAATAATAAGGATAAAAGCACAAATCAATTGACTTGAGAACAGGAAAATAGTAGAGAAAAGTCAATGAAACAAAAAGTTTCTTTGAAAATATCAGTAAGATTGATAAATTTCTAGCAAGACAAGGAAAAAAAGAACAGGAAAGACATAAATCAGTAGTGAACCAGGGGATACCACCACAAACTGTGCTAATATGAAAAGACTAATAAGGTAATGATATAATTCAATACAATAAACCTGACAACATAGATGAAAGGGACTGATTCCCTGAAAACTACACATAATAATCAAACTGTGGGACATCCATAACCTGAAGAATGTATCTCAAGAACAAGTGAAAAAAAAAAAAATCCCAAAAAAGTCAAATACTGGATGATAGCATTCACATAATATTCTTGAATAACAAAAACAGAAACAGATTAATGGTTTCCAGGGGTTGGGGATGGGTGAGATGGGTGAGATGAGGAGGTGGGTGTGACTATGAATGGGGACCATGAAGGAATTCTTTATGCTTAATGCAGTAGTTCTGTATCTTGATTGTAGACAGAGGTGGAAGTTATAGGAATCTACACACATGATGAAAAAACCACAGAACTAAAGACACACACACACACACACACACACACACACAGAGGTACATCAATTTCCTGGTCTTAATACTGTACTATAACTATGTAACACATAACAACTGAGAAAAGTGTGTGAAGGGTCTATCAGAACTCTCTATTACCTTTGCAACTTTCTGTGAATCTATAATTATTCAAAATAAAAAGTTTTTTTTTTAAGATTTTTTTTTTTAATTTATTTATTTGTCAGAGAGAGAGAGAGGAGTGAGAGTGAGCACAAGCAGACAGAGTGGTAGGCAGAGGCAGAGGGAGAAGCAGGCTCCCGGCTAAGCAAAGAGCCCGATGCGGGACTCGATCCCAGGACGCTGGGATCATGACCTGAGCCGAAGGCAGCCGCTTAACCAGCTGAGCCACCCAGGCGTCCCCAAAATAAAAAGTTTTTAAGGAAGGCGCCTGGGTGGCTCAGTGGGTTGAGCCTCTGCCTTCGGCTCAGGTTGTGGTCTCGGGGTCCTGGGATCGAGTCCCGCACGGGGCTCTCTGCTCAGTGGGGATTCTACTTCCCTCCCTGTCTCTGCCTGCCTCTCTGCCTACTTGTGATCTCTGTCAAATAAATAAATAAAATCTTTTTTAAAAAAAAGTTTTTAAGGGGCACCTGGGTGGTTCAGTCAGTTAAGCATCCAACTCTTGGTCTTGGCTCAGGTGGTGATCCCAGGGTAATGAGACCAAGCGCCGCATGGAGCTCCACACTCAGTGCAGAGTCTGCTCGAGAGTCTTATTCCCTCTCCCTCTGCCCTTCCCACAAGTGCACACTCTCTCTCTCTAAAATAAATAAACAAATCTTTCTTTTTTTTAAGTTTAAAAAAGAACATATGACAGTCCCTGTATGTGGCTCCCAATGCCTAAAATGTTTACTATCTGTATTTACTCTTACCCTTTATACAAAATATTTGCCAGCACCCAATGTAGAATATTTGGAGAACAGAGAGAAGAATGACAAAAATGAAAACAAGAAAATAATTTAGGAGGCTATTTCATCTCTTCTGAAAATGTTATACATATGCCAAGTAGTAAAATCCTGAATCTTTAAGAATTAAGGGTTATCTGAAGATTAGTATTAACCAAGCAGTTACTGAAAAGTGAATTGAATAAAATCAATGGCTAAGCAAATGAATAACAACAAAAACAACAGCCAATTTTTACTGAATGTTACTGCATACTAGGAATTATACTAAGCATTATCTATACTTTATTTGCTTTGATCCTTCAACTACCATTTGAGTTAGGTTTATAACCTTAAACTGTAAATTCTTCAAGTTAAATTCCTCATCCAAAGCCTCACTATTAGAAAATGTAGAGCCAGGACTCAAAATTCAAATAATCCCACCCACGGAGACTACAGTTCTAATCTACAATTCAATACTGCCTCTACTGCACCATCCTCCCCCTTTATCTGTGAATGAACAACCAAGTAAGATCCAGAAAATTACATTTAACACCAAAATGAAGTCTCTAGACCTAAACTGACATAAATTTAATTGATCTTTGAAAAGGCACTTGAAAGGAAAACTTCTGAAGATACTATTGTTCCAAGAATAACTAACTGATTAGTAGAAGATGTTACAATAATTTATTTAGTGAGCATTAAGGTTTGTAATTGGAGTATCTACACTTACTACGACTAAAAAATTCTACTTAAAGACAAAATATAAGTATGATACAATGATATATATATAGATACAGGTGTAATTTGGGCTGCCTCTGGCAAGGGTATGAATTAAATACCTTCTAAAAGTCTTTTCTAAATGATCCACAATCTCTACTTTGTAATGTATCCATTTTACAAATGAGTCAGTGTATGTGACTCTTCCAAATTTCTATAAAACAAACCCATAAATTGCCAGGTGAAAGAATTCTGATATATAACACAATAAATTTCAAATTTCTTTCCCAAACTAAGAAAACAAAACTGAGTGATTATACCTAATAAGCATAGTAGTTGGAAAGTCAATCTTTAAAAAAAAAAATTAAAAAAAAAAAAAAGGCGGGGGGGTGGGCAGCAGGACAGTGGGTTTAAAAAAAAAAAAAGTGTAACCATCTGGCAACCATACAATATTTGAGAAAATGTAAGTGTTCTAATTGAGATCTAATTGAGTTTGATTTACTTGTCAAGATAATTGCTTCAGTATTAATTAAATATGTCTCCTGCAGCTGCAGAGAAAGCTAAACCTTACATTCTGCTGATTATATAGGATACACATCACTCATTCATGTCAACATTGCTAGGCTCATGTTACCCCCAAAATAGCTCTCTGTGTATTGATTATTAACATCTCAGATTTTGACAGTATTTTCTCCATAAATTAAGGCTACAGTTTCTTAAATCTTAAAAGGAAACTGCTGAGTTTCCTAGAGATTAGTCAGAAAACGATTCACTTATCAACCAACAATATTAAATTCTGAAAAGCTCTTTCAGAAGAGAAGATTTAGTTTTAAATCCCTTTAGTATCTAAGGTACTACAACTATCTCTATTTTATTGACTGACAAAATTAATATCAGAAATAACCTTTTTAAATTTTCTTTACAATACTTCTTACAAGGTTTTTTTTGCAAATTAAAATTTTTTTTAAAAAGCACTTCCCATTGTCTCATACAGTAAGTAATTCCAGGATTCATTGGCAGTCATTAAATTTTCCTCCATATATTGAATTTAAATTCTGCTATAGAATCAAACTATTTTTCTTTTTTTTTTAATATTTTATTTATTTATTTGAGAGACAGAGATCACAAGGAGGCAGAGAGGCAGACAGAGAGAGGAGGAAGCAGGCTCCCTGCTGAGCAGAGAGCCTGATGCGGGGCTTGATCCCAAGACCCTGGGATCACGACCCAAGCCGAAGGCAGAGGCTTTAAACCACTGAGCCACCCAGGTGCCCCTCAAACTATTTTTCTTGAAATGGTGGAGGACAGTTAATCAATATTCTTAGAAAAATAATGGTACATGCATATATTTAAAGATAGTTATTAGATCATCCTACCAATTCTCAGGCTACTTATACTCCTCTCAATTCCTTTAATTTTGCCTCATTGGTTCTACTTTCTAGCTCTTTAATCATCAGGGTAATTCTCCTCCAAATCCTTTCCAAGGGTTTTATCTTCTGGTAGAACAGAACATAAAGAGATTTCCAGTCTAATCAGAGCACATTCCATGAGTTATACTTAGGGCCCATCACATCAGTGCATCTCTACATCTCCTCGTCATGCTTCATTTTTCATCCACTCATTTCCTCAGTCATCAACAATTATTTCTGAAGCTCCCAGTCCGTACTAGGCACTGGTCCCTACTGTCCCATAGTCCAATGGGTTAACTCGGACAAAGAAAGAGGCAACTAAAAAACAATATAGGAAGGTCCTATGTTAAGAAAAGTAAAGTCCTTGGATCATGACCTGTATCAGGCTCCCTGCTCAGGGGGGAGACCCACTGTCCTGCTGCCCACTCCCCCTCTGCCTGCCACTATCCCTGCCTGTGTGCATTCTCTCTCTCTCTCTCTCTCTCTCTCTCTCTCTCTCTCTCTCACTCTGAGACAAATAAATAAATAAAATCTTAAAAAAAAAAAAAAAGTGAAGAGGGCTCCTGGGTGGTGTAGCTGGTTAAGCATCTGACTCCTAGTTTCCACTCAGGTCAGTCTCACGCAGGCTCCGCACTTAGCAGGGAGTCTGCTTGACATTCTCTCTCCCTCTCCCTCTGCCACTCCCACTTGTGCTCGCACATGCGCTCTCTCTTTCTCTTTCAAATAAATAAGTCTTTAAAAAAAAAAAAAAAAAGTAAAGAATGCCATGGAAGTACACAGAAGGAGTACTTGACCTAGAATTAGGTAGTACAGGGAAGAAGTACCTTGGAAAAACCTCCCCAGGGAAACATTTATGTTGTAGTCATCAGGAGTTAGCCGGGTCAGAAGTGAAACAGTAGGAAAAGCCCCACAAATAGTGGGGGGCAAGGAGGGGGCAAGGAGGAGAAGGTGTTCAGACCTGAATGGGGGAACTAAAAAAACACTCTACATAAACGAAAGATAAAAGGAGCTTAGAACCTCTGGAAAGTAGAAGTGGAGAATTACAAAAGACAAAAAAGGAAAGTCTGCATTTTATCCTGGCAGTGAAGGACACATTAAGTGCTTAATGTTTCAAATCTGATTACAAAGATTACTCTGGCTGCTGTGTAAATAGATTAGAAAGGAACAAGACTGGAGGTTAAGGGAACAAGATAAACAGTCTATTCCAGAAACTCAATGATGACATAAAAGACTAAATTGAAGTAATGCAAAAGAATGGCAAGCTGAAGAAAGATTAAAGAAATATTTAGAAGGTAAAATTGATACATCTTTATAAATGATTGCATGTGAAAGATAATAGGGGAGAAAGAAATCATGCATACTTGAGATTTTTAGTTCTCACATTGAACCTGTAAAGTCTTCTTCTACCTTATCTTTTTGGTTTTTAAATTGTATCAGTTTGTCCCTTTATTTAAAAATCTCTCTATTATGGAAAATTTTTAAAACACAGATTAACAAAAAACATTAAAATCACCCACACTTCCATTATACAAAATAACCAATGTAAAAATGTAAAAAAATAATTGAAATTGTATACATGAAAAGGTGTACATTATTTATCTCACTTAGAAGAGTAGAATCACATTATCAGCACTGTTTTATAATCTGTATCCTTTCCCTAAATATTTAGCTTAAAAAGTGGTTCTCAAATATAGTCCCCAGGCCAGCAATGCCACTAGATGCTGGTCAGGTGCAACTTCATGGCCCCCTGACCTGGCAAATCAGAATTTCTGAAGATGGGGCATTAGTAATCCTGAAGCAATGCTTAAGCTTGAAAATCTCAATTCTAGAACCCCATTTCAGCACAATTCCCGACAATATACAAAATTTATTTAACGGTGGACATTTAGGTAGTTTCCAATTTTTACTGACATAGTACAGTATATATCCTGATAAGTGGATCACTGAACACATCTTTGATGATTTTAAGTGGGCTAATCCCTCAATCTTGAAATTCTAGGTAAAAGCTTTCAATGTGTGTCCTCAAATTTTCTATCAGTGACTAATACTTCCTCCAATCAGAATTATGTCAGAATGGCTATTTCTCTACATTCTTTTTTTTTTTAATTTTTTTAAAGATTTTATTTATTTATTTGACAAATAGAGATCACAAGTAGGCAGAGAGTCAGGTAGAGAGAGAGGAAGGGAAGCAGGCTCCCTGCTAAACAGAGAGCCCAACGCGAGGATCGATCCCAGGACCCTGGGATCATGACCTGGGCTGAAGGCAGAGGCTTAACCCACTGAGCCACCCAGGTGCCCCGTTTCTCTATATTCTTAGTCACAGATTTTATTATCACTTTTTGAGAATCTCTGCCAATCTCAAAGGTGACAAATGACATCAGAGTTTTAAAGTACATTTCTATTGCTTTTACTGAACTCACCTTCTTTCGTAAACAATCTGTTTTCTTTGCCCATTTTTATGAGGCTCTTGTATTAAGAGTTCTCTGAAACTAAACATATTAACTATTTCTTTATGTCCCAGAATATAAATGTTTTCCAGCTGTTTTGCCTGGTTTTTTTATAAGACGTGATTTTTTTTGAACTAACATTTTGCACTCGTGTGGTACATTTGTTACAATCATAATAAATATTATTAGCTGAAAGTCCATAGGTCAAGGTACACTCTTTGTGTTGTCCAGTACTGTGAGTTTTGACGAATGTGTGATTTCATATATCTACCATTACGGTATCATATAGAATAGCTCATTATCCTAAAAAATTCTCTATGTTCTACCTATTCATTGCCCCCCAGACTTGCATCCCTAACCGCTGATCTTTTTACTGCCTCCTATAGTTTTGCCTTTTCCAGAATGCCATATACTTGGAATCATACCATATGTACATAAGCCTTTTCAGATTGGCTTCATACCCTTAGCAATACGTATTTAAGGTTCTTCTATGTCTTTTCATGGCTTACCAGTTCATTTCTTCTTAATGCTGAATATATCCCACTGTCTGGATATACCATGGTCACCTACTAAAGGACACCTTGGTTGCTTCCAAATTTTGGCAATGATGAAAAAAGCTGCTATAAACATTCATGTGCAGGTTTTTGTGTGCAAACACAAGTTTTGGGTAGGATTCTAGAAGTAGGACCGCTGGATTTTATGGTAAGAGTATATTTAGCTTTTTGAGAAAGTGCCAAACTGGCTTCCAAAGTGGCTGTACCATTTTGTATTGTCACCAGCAATGAATGAAAGTCCTTGCTGCTTCATATCAGCACCAGCATTTGGTGGTGTCAGTGTTTTAAATTTTACAGGTTCTATTAGGTATGTGTAGTGGTAACTCGTTATCTTTTGCAATTCCTACGGACATATGATGTACAGTATCTTTTCATATGCTAATTTTCAAGTGTTAATTTCTTCTTTGGTAAAGTGTCTGTTTGGCACTTTTACCAACATTTTAATTGGGCTGTTTATATCTTATTGTTGAGTTATAAAAATTCTTTGTATATTTTGGATACAGGTCCTTTATCACGTATAAAATATTCGTAGGCGGGGTTCCATCGTGTAATGGTTAGCACTCTGGACTCTGAAATATTCTTTCCCAGTCTGAAATTGGCCTTTCACTTTTGATTTTGATAATAAGACACAAGTTTTTAATTTTATAATGAAATCCACCAAATATTTCCCTGGCACTGCTGTACTTCTTCTGGTATCACGTTTAGAAATCCCCCTTGAATTCAAGCATTATTTAATGAACAGTCAATCATATTGTCCAATATTTTGGTGGATTCTCACATTTAATTCTTTAATCCATCTGTAGTATTTGTATACTACAGTGAACCTTTTAAGTGAACCCTAAAGTGTTCACTTACTGTCTTACTATTATCTTACTAATAATTTAAAATGTTGCCTTTATCATGCATCAACTTCTTATATGTTCTAGGGCTTGTTTATGTACTTTCTATTCCAGTCTATTGTTCTGTCTGTCATTACTGTATGTTCTAACTTTACATATTTTCATATGTTGGCGCCAAATCAGCAATATGACCACAGAAGCCACACACCATTATTCATGGTAGTATGATTATAGCTACTCCACCAAGTTAATTCTGGAATCACTTTTTCACTTTATCCAAAAGAATTCCATTTCATTGTGACCTTCATTATAACTATGTTAAAATTACGCTTTTCCATTCAACATGGTCTTTTCACTTGTCAAAGTCTTATTTTGTGTCTCTTAATAATGTTTTGTTCACTTCCTCACACAGATCCTGTATCTTCCTTGTTAGTTTAATTTCCTTATCTTATTTTTTCCCAGAAAGTATACATAGACTTGAGTGTGTGTAGTTGTTGTCAATGCTCTTGTATACAGTATCTTTTTTCCCATTCTTTCTACTTCTAATTTCTTGCATACGGTAAAGCATCGAGTTTCATGTATTTGTGGCTAGTCACTAGTCTCTCATTAGTTCAAATCATTTTCCAAATGGTTTTCTTGGGCTTATCTACAACTGCATTGTATTGCAAGCTTAAATAACTCTGTCTGTCTTTACTTTTTACACCATTCATTTCATATTCTTCTTTATGGCACTGATTGAATTTCTATTAAATGCTGAAAACTGATCATGATAAAGAATACACTGGGGTACCTGGATGGCTCAGTCAGCCAAGTGTCCAGCTCTTGGTTTTGGCTCAGGTCATGATCTCAGGGTCATGGGAATGAGCCCTGTCTTGGGTTCCCTCTCTCTCTCTTAGCCCTGTCTTGGGTTCCCTCTCTCTCTCTTAGCTCTCTCAAAAATAAATAAATCGTTATATTTTTTTAATATTTTATTTATTTAATTCAGAGAGAGAGAGATAGGGCAAACAGGGAGGGCCAGAAGGAGAGAGACAAGCAGACTCCTGACTGAGCAGAGACCCCCCCCTCAATGTGGGGCTCAATCCCAGAACCCTGTGTTCATGACCTGAGCCAAAGTCAGATGCTTAACCGACTGAACTACCAAGGCACCCCTAGTAAATAATTCTTTTTAAAAAGGAACAGTCTTATTTCATAATATTAAAAATCTGCATTCTAAAAATTAAACCCTAGTTATAATGAAATCATATTTTAATGAACCTTTGAATCTGTATCTCCCTAATAGCTTATATGTAGCCTATATATTTCTTAATCTACTAAGTTTGCATCTACATGTCTTAGTTTGCTCTGACTTTACATTAAATCCAAATCCTATTATCCAGTGATGGGTCTCCCAGCCTCTTCAATCTGAAAGCATATTTGTAACTAACCTGAGTAAGTGTAACTAACCAACAATCACAGAACCATTATCGATTTCTTGGTACTGCTTGTTCTGCAAAATATTAAAGTAGTCAGACAACTAAGGAAAATGAAATGTGATAACTACTTTATGAATAGGGAAAGCTGATTAACTTTTGTGCTGAGAAGACAGAGAAATCCTACTTTTCAACAGAATTTATTGCCATAGTGAAAATCACATCAAAAATCTGTCATAGTGACTTCAGTAATGTCATATCACCCACCAGAATAATGTTGATTTTTAGGCCAGTAACACAGAATAAGAGTTTCTAAAGAAAACATACTCTTCCTAACGTTTTTCCTGATTAATCAAGTGAAACTTTGCAATTATCAGCAATGACCAGATGATAGAAATTTTAATATCTGTTGCTAGAAACATTCTAATTATAGTCTCTATCACTTGCCTGAGTGAAAATAATTCCATGAAAATAAGCTATACACACATACACACACCACACACTCACACAGCTTATTGATATAATAGATTAAAATTTTTATATATATACACCTGTATATACACATATTTTATGTATCTCTCATATATAGTTTTAAAATATTTCATATATGTGTATACATACATATGTATATGTATATATGTGTATATATGTATATATGTATATATATACATATGTATATGTATATATATGTATGTATACACATATATGAAATATGTATGTATATGTATAAATATATGTATGTATGTACATATGTATGTATACATATATATGAAATTTCACAGAGAAAAGGAAAATTACTACATCAAGTTAAAAGAGACTTTTAAAAATCATCTAGTTTTGTCATGATGACCACCAGGTAATGTATGGAAGTGTTGAATCACTATATTGTACACCTGAAACTAATATAACTTTGTATGTTAACTAACTGGAATTAAAATAAAAACTTAAAAAAATAAATTGACCAAAAACATAAAAAAAAAATTAAAAATCACCCAGTTTTACTTCTAGTCCTAAATACATAAATGCACGCTGAAGAAAGAATAATATCAATTGGCTGAGCAAAATTATTGATTTGACACCTAACATTTGAGCCTAACATTTAGCAGAGGCTTTATCAAATATAAATCTTCCCCTATATATGCTTCAATGGGCTATACCAAGCCTCCATAAGTAATGATTGTAGCATTGCTAGAAAGCAATCTAAATGGATACTAAGTATTAATAACACAGAAGGACTCTAGGGCTAATGAAAGAATACTGATTTATAATAAATCTTTGAATACACATCATTGCATAACATCCACCATTTAAATTTTTTTAAAAACATACTTTTAGACATCAGATTTTCTTCCAGCTTTCAATCTACACAGACGTCTTTAACAACTATCTTCTAGGAAGTCTTATCTTATTCCCAAAAGGTATGCATGTCAAATCCTGAGGTAAGGTTCCTATTTCTTTCACATTTAAGATTACTTTGATTAACCAAGAAAAACTCAAAGGAAATTAACAACAATCACTTGAGTTTAAGGGGAGACTAGATTTTAAAACTGACATATAAAGTTTAAGTCTGGTTTTCTTGTTATTTTAAACAACAAAGTGCCTTTTCTTACTTTCTGAATATATGAAATGTTTACATACTAGACATTGAGGGTAAGTAATTTCTTTTTCTCTTTTTCTCCTCCCCCCACCCTTTTTTTTTTTTGCCTTTCTTTACCACACAACTTTATGCCACAATTATTTTCAATTCAAAGCCCCCAAATATAACACCCAACAGCTGTTATCACCCATACATCAAGACTGCCACAAATGCTCCAGCCACAGAAATACCTCAGCAAGTCAGGAGTCTGTATGATTTTATAGATTGATAAAGCAGAAAAGAGGCTGAACATGTTTTCTTGGTTTATACTCTACATGAACTATCTTAAATACTTTCCAAGAAAGACACAGGGATATTCACTGAAAACAAGTAACACCATATATAAACAGTAATACAGAATTAATACATTCTTTTAATTTTCCAATTTATCTTTTGAAAATTTAGTCCATAGAGAACCAAGTCTCAACCTAAATCCTACTCTACAAGTTATTCACAAATTAACCATACTTCTGCCAACAATTTTCCTTAGCAGAACAAATATGATTTTCTTACAGACATGGGACATATATTCGGTGTCCAGAATTATTGAATGATTCAAACAAGTAAAAAGATTTTAGGAACCACTCTATAGAAATCTCTGTTAGGATCATGAAGTTTATGCAAAAATAATTGTAACTATGATCACTTACCTCAATACCTAGGGAATATGAAGGTTAATTTAAAAATACAAGCACAGAGACACCTGGGTAGCTCAGTTGGTTAAGCAGCTGCCTTCGGCTCAGGTCATGATCCCAGCATCCTGGGATCGAGTCCCACATCGGACTCCTTGCTCGGCAGGGAGCCTGCTTCTCCCTCTGCCTCTGCCTGCCATTCTGTCTGCCTGTGCTCACTCTCTCTCTCTCTCTGACAAATAAATAAATAAAATCTTTAAAAAAAAAATACAAGCACATATTATAAATAACTGTATACCAAATTATGAAAAACTATCAAGGATTTTTTTAAATCCTCAAATTTACAGATTGTTTTTAAAGATAAGCTAAAAAAAAAAATTAAGCAGGTATCAGATTGCTCCCATAAATGCAAGAAAGCAATGGAGGACAATAATTCTGAGAGGGAACACAACATGACACAAGAATTCCACATTCAAAAAAATTGTTACTTGTGAGAGAAGTATAAGGCAGGGTAGAATTCTTCAAATATATAAGAGATTCACATGATTTTCATCCACATAATTGCACAAAAACTTATTGAAAAACTATTCAGGGGCACCTGGGTGGCTCAGTGAGTTAAAGCTCATCCCTCAGCTCAGGTCATGATCTCAGGGTCCTGGGATCGAGCCCTGCATCGGGTTTTCTGCTCAGCAGGGAGCCTGCCACCCCCCCCTCTCTCTGCCTGCCTCTCTGCCTACTTGTGATCTCTCTCTCTCACTCTCTGTCAAATAAATAAAATCTTAAAAAAAAAAATTACTCAAAGATGCACTTCAAACACAAAATGAATCAAAGTAAAAGCCCAAACTGGAGAAATTCCAGTGTCCAATACCTGGAAATGAGCACTGAAATATTTAACAAAAAAACAGATACAAATAATTGCTAAAAACATCATGACCAAAATTTAAAATTCCATTTTTACATAGAAATTGCCTTCCTACTTTAGCAATATTGAACTAGTTAACTAACCCTGAGATGAGATATTTTGGAAAGGCTCCCAGTTTAAATTTAATATTTTCTGAACGTATCTCTGTTTATGAAACTTAACAGACATAAAGAAGACCAGAATAAATGAAGATATACACCATGTTCCTGGATGTGATGCCTCTATTGTAAATATGTCTATTCAACCACAAATTAGAAATATAATGTAATTATTTTCAAAACTAAACAAATTTCTTACGAAACATAATTACATTTTCAAAAGAAATGTTAGAAATGACAGAATAAATAGATGAAAATGCCTCAAATCATTTTGAACTAAGAATAATGAAAGGGAGCTAAAATCCAGAGTATAGCATAAAGTGATGATAGTTGAAATAGTGTGCAATAGAAGATAACTGAATAGTATTGGTCCAAAAACAGCCAAAGTTTGTAAAGGTAGCATTTCAAATAAGTGAGGAAAAGATAAATTAACTGTTTTGTAATCTGAAAAATTATATAGATAACTGAAATAAGGCAACAAATGCTGGAAAATAAAGTCCAAAGAACTAGTTAACTATCCGGTCCTGCTCTTTAGTTCTAACTTTCTCTGTAACTATATGAAGGTTACATCACACAAAAATATCCTCAAGGAACCAGTGTAAATATATTCTTGACATTTAAAGGATTAATGTATCAGAGACAGTCAAAGAGAAAGAGCAGGAGAAGGAAGAAATCGAAAGTAATTTATATATAATAGTAAAAGAAAAACTGGTCTTTTAAAAAGTACAAAATCAACTTAAAAGTTTAAAACTTTTAATAATTTAGGAGAACAAAAAAACATTTAATGGCCAAGTGTTCCACACATTTCTGTCTGTTAAAATAATTTGTTAACTATTGCTAGTTTCATGGCCACACCCCTTTTATTTTCCAAATATTATAATGGATCTGAGGAGGAGCAAAACTCAGTTTCAGCTGCAATGTTCCCTCCCTCCGCTGCTTTGTTCCCATCACAGAATTCCACCAATTTCATAGTCCTGACACTTGGTACTGGAACCAACAAAGGGCTTTTGCTTGCCTTTCCTAAATGACTGATCATTTCATTGTTACAAATCTGGCTGGTAAGAAAGAGAAAAAGAGAGACAGAGAAATACACTTTCTAATAAGTGTCTATATTTTTATAGAAAGTTAGTAATTTTTTTCACAAATATACTTTGTTTTTCACCATAGTTATTGTTGTACCACCCCATCCCAAATTATCAAGAGTTATCTTTAATTTGAAAAGCAAAACAAAACTCTGCATTCTCTTAGAAACTGCTGGGGGCAGGAGATGGGGGTAGTCTCACACTTCTTTTTATCAGACATTGATTAAAATTACCATGAGTAAGGTAACATACAGAAATGTAGTGACTTTCTATAGATCAGTTTCCTAGTATAACTATTTCCTCTTTTTTTTTAAGATATATTTATTTATTTGAGCTGGGGTAAGAGGGAAAGGGAGAGAGAATCACAAGCAGACTCCCCGCTAAGCGTGGAGCCCCACACTGGAGTTGATTCCACAACCCTGAGATCATGACCTGAGCCAAAACCAAGAATCCAACGCTTAACCAACTGAACCACACAGGCACCCCTAATTATTTCCTCTTCCTTTTAGTTATGCTTCCTATTCACCATCATTTTCATTGCTATATTACTGTTCATTTAACCCAGTATTTGTAGGTCTCTGTCTCTTCCCAGGAATATCCCAAATTATTTTAGGAAGTAGGCAAAAACATATAATAAATTAATAATCAAATTGGAGGGGCGCCTGGGTGGCTCAGTGGGTTAAAGCCTCTGCCTTTGGCTCAGGTCATAATCTCGGGGTCCTGGGATCGAGCCCTGCATCGGGCTCTCTGCTCAGCGGGGAGACTGTTTCCCCCCTCTCTCTGCCTGCCTCTCTGCCTGCTTGTGGTCTCTGTCAAATAAATTTTTTTAAAAATCTAAAAAGCGAAAAAATAAGCAAATTGGAATATATACAATTTGAAAAGAATGCAGTCTTCTGACCACAGCACAAATTTAAAGAAAAAAAAAAATCACACAACCTAAAACAAGCTATTACCTTCCCATCTGAAAAAGATAAAGTCACACAAAAAAGCAAATATCTCTCCAAGGGATCTCTATCCTTCAAATGACTGCTAATCTTTTACCAACTGTGTAACAAGCAAAATCCTTTCCACCTACCCATAATTCATGTTACTCTTAATTCCTATAATTCTTATTCCAATTCCTAATTATTTAGCCCTAAGAAAGAAAGTGAAAGAATTGTGTGCACAACTATATTTTATTTCCGAAGCCTATCTTAGAGGTTCTTTATCTTGTTAGTCAAATGCAAACAGACTTCTGTGAGGGTTTTGTGATTTTTTTTCATCCAAAATTTCCCTAGTGCAGTGACCACAATGCTGGCAAATGCCTCCTGAGCTGGAAACAGAACAAGATTTCAAGTAATTTATAAATAATCATTTCAAGAACACATCTTTTTCTTCTTTTATCCCACAAAAGACAGTATTTTGTTCAGGACCCACAAGCTGTCAACTTCTCAGCATACCCCAAATCCCACTTAGTTCTCTATTGTAAACAGTGTAGTATTTCGCCACCACATCAATAAATAAAATTCTTGAAAGAATCATTTTGTGTTTGATTCACATTTGTTCTGCATATGCCAATGAACCTAAGGTATTTGTAAAGTTAAACTCTTAAGGGCCTTAGCTTACAAAAGGGTCAGGCAATCTAAAAACAGCAAAAAGTCTATCCCATATAAATCAACCTAGACAAAACCCAAAATAAGG
The DNA here is from genome assembly GCF_964662115.1 of Mustela nivalis. Lineage (NCBI taxonomy): Eukaryota > Metazoa > Chordata > Mammalia > Carnivora > Mustelidae > Mustela > Mustela nivalis. The sequence continues at coordinate 50,685,856 of NC_139027.1, read as the reverse complement.
AATCACTGCATCACATGGTACAATATTCTCCTTTACTACTCTATCTCACTCTCTCCTTTTAGTAAGCTTTTTTTAGAGTAATAGTGAAGAGTTGACTTCACTGGTTAAAAATTAGTCTGCAGATTGGTGGTACTATCTTAATTCTTAAAACTGAGATTTACCTAACCAAAAAGATGAAAGAAATAAAGCTTATAGTAACAGTTGACCCTTGAAATATGCAAGGATGAGGAGAGCCAACCTCTGTACAGTCAAAACTGTATATATAACTTAACTCCTCCAAAATTTAACTACTAATAACCTACTGTTGACCAGAAGCCTTACCAATAACAAAACAGTTGATTAACACATGTTTTGTATGTTATATGCATATACACTATATTCTTCCATGAAACTAAACTAGAGAAAATAAAATGTTATTAAGAAAATCATTAAAAAAAAAAAAAAAAAAAAAAAAAACTGTGGCTCAGTCAGTTAAGCTCCCATTCCTGCTTTCAGCTCAGATCATGCTCCCAGGGTCCTGGGATGGAGCCCTGCATTGGGCTCCACGCTCAGCAGGGAGTGTGCTTTAAGGATTTCTCTTCCTCTCTGTCTGTTCCTCCTCCCACCCTATCCATCTCTCTCTCTATCAAACAAATAAATAAATCTTTTTTTTAATGAAAATTATAAGGAAGAGGAAATACATTTACTGTATCTATCCAAAAAAAAAAAAAAAAATCCGTGTATGTAAGTGGATTCACAGAATTCAACCCATGTTTTCGAGGGTCAATTGTAATGACCTTATATTACAGACAGGGAGCTCTTTCTAATAGCCCAAATAAAGAAGAATTACCCATGAGACCCTTGGAATTTCCTTTAGGAGTATGCTCAAAGATACAAATGTTAGGGACGCCTGGGTGGCTCAGTTGGTTGAGAAACTCCCTTCAGCTCAGGTCATGATCCTGGAGTACTGGGATTGGGTCCTGGATTGGGTCCCACATCGGGCTCCCTGCTCGGCAGGGAGTCTGCTTTTCCCTCTGAACCTCCCCCTTCTCATGCTCTCTCTCTCAAATAAATAAATAAAATCTTTAAAAGAAAAAAAAAAGATACAAATGCTATACCTATCTAATGCCCCCTAAACCACAACTTTGTCGGGGCACCTGGGTAGCTCAGCCAGTTAAGCATCTGCCTTTGGCTCAGGTCATGACCAGGGTCCTAGGATCAAGTCCCGCATTCAGCTCCCTGCTCAGGAGGGAGTCTGCTTCTCCCTCGCCCTCTGCCTGCTGTTCTGCCTATTTCTGCTCTCTCTCTGTCTCCCTGTCAAATAAACAAATAAAATCCTTAAAAAAAAAAAAAAAACTTTGTCTTCACTAATGCACTTGCCTATTAATAGCTGTATCACAAAACATTGTCAGTGAAACTGTGGCAACATCATGAGCTCATTCAGTCTTGATTACTTGAGATTACTTGATTACAAGAGAGATGGTTTAGCTCAACCTCTGTAAAATCCCATTAATGGAGTCCAGTTCCAGGTAAAATGGAGTAAGTATACTCAAACCTGTGACTCCCACTGAATACAGCTACAAAATCTGGAAAAAAAAGCCGGGAATAGCTCTTTTAGAACTCTGAAAAGGAAGTAGTAGCAGGCTGACCACAACTTGAGGTACTACTAAGCTGACAGTAAATGTAACTTTTTTTTTTTTTTTTTTTTTTAAAGTTCTGCTATCTCTTGGCTTGGTCTCAATGTAACAGAAATATGGAAGCGGGCAATGAAGCTTCAGGACCAGCCCTCCAGTTTTAGTCCAAGGAGCAGAAAAAATACTACCTAATGCTCAGAGAGTATGGGAATATCTCATCTTTTCCCTCTTCTTCTTCTCCATCCCACCATAGCCTATAAGTAATCTCAAACAACAGTGGCACTGGTCTCTAATGGGAGCCCACAGGAGCTAAAACTCTAAGGGAAAGGAAACGTTCCCTCCATATGTGGAAACGTGGTTCTAAAAACGTAGGGCCAAACCCTAGTGCTTTTTCTTCCTGTTCTCTCACTGGCTAAGGATAAGGGGGCAGTTGGGAAAGTCTACAGGAAAGCGAAAGTAATGAAAGCCCCAGCTTTCTAGCCAGAAGATGGGGAAAAAAACAAACAAACAAGAAGCTGGGGAACTAAAAAGTACCTGGTCAATGCAGGGTAAGACCAGAATGAAAAATTAAAGGCATTTGGATTAGAAAGAAAAAAGTAAAACGGTCACTATTCACAGATGACATGATTATCTACCTAAAAAAGTACTAAAGAGTCTTTAAAAAACAAAAAACAAAAAACCTCCAACAATAAAAAACTGAGTTTGGCAAGCTTACAGGATAGAAAATCAGCACACAAACGCCAACTGTACTTCTACAAACTATCAGTAACAAGTGAAAACCAAAAAAACTTAGTATCATTTACAACAGCTTAAAAGAAATATGAAATAATTGGCAGAAATCTAACATACATATACAGGATCTAGATGATGAAAATTATAAAATGCTAATAAAAAAATCAAAGGAGACCTAAATACATGGAGAGATATACCATACTGTGGATTAGAAGACCAAACCTAATTGATTACCCCCCCAAATGGAATCATAGGTTCAGTGAAATTATAAATAAAATCTCATCATAATTTTTATAGATATAGACAAGTTGGTTCTAAAATGCATATGGAAAGGCAAAGGAACTAGAATATTTTTTTAATTTGGAAAAAGAAGAATAAAGCAGGAAGAAATATGCTACCTGCTTGTAAGACTTACTTTAACACTAACCAAGACAGTATATTATTGGTGAAAGGATAGACACAAACCCCCAATAAAACAGAAATAACGGGAACAGACTCACACAAATACAGCCACTAGATTTTTTACAAAGATGCAAAAATGTTATGGTATTGGAACAATTAGATATCCACATGTCCAAAAAAAAACAAAGAATTCTTAGACATGACACCAAAACCATGATCAATTTTTTAATCTGATAAATTGAATGCCATCAATATTACAAACTTGAGCTTTGCACAGGTACTGTTAAAAAAAAAAATGTTTAGCAAGCTACAGACTAGGAAAAGATATCTGTAATCACATTATTTCACAAACAACTTGTATCCAAAATATACAAAGAACTCCCAAAATTCAAAATAAGAAAAAAAAATTTTAAATAGGGTAGCTCTGCCTTCAACTCAGGTCATGATCTCAGGGTCCCAGGATGGAGCCCCACAGTCTGGTTCTCACTCTTCCTCAGCCTGCCATTCCCCCTTATATGTGTGCATACACACGAGTGCATTTTCTCTCTCTCTCTCTCTCTGTCAAATAAATAATTATAAAATCTAAAAAAAAAAAAATGGGCAAAATATTTCAGCAGACACTTCACCAATAAGAACACCTGGGCAGCATGAAAAGATGCTCATGATCATAGCCAAGGCAGACAGACCAATTAAAACCATGGTAACATCACTACACATCTAAAATTCACAGAGAAAAACTACCAAGTGCTAGAGAGGATGTTGAGCAACTGGAACTCACAAACATTGCTGGTGGGGCATTCTGAAAACAGTTTGGTCACTTTCTTAACGGTTAAACATATACCGACTCCATAATCCAGCAATCTCACTCCATGGTATTTATCCTATATTAAAAAAAAAAAGTTATGTTCACACAAAATACTATACACAACTGTTTATAGTAGCTCTGTTAAAAGCTGAAAACAACCTAAATCCCTCTCACAGCTGACTGGATAAACAACTTGTGGTACATCCACACAATGGAATAATGCTCAACAGTAAATAGGAGTGAATTATTGATACACACAATTTGGATGACTGTCAAAGACCGTATGCTGAATGAAATATGCCAATCTCAAAAGTGTACCTATGTACACCATTTGTACCATTTATGTGACTTTCTAAAAGAGACAGAACGATAGTGATGAAGAACACATCAGTGGTTGTCAAGGGTTAGGGATGAGGAGTGGACCATAAAGGAAAAGCACAAAGAAATTTTAAAAATTAGTAACATAAAAGATAGCTAGAAAATCCCCAAATACTTGGAGGATAAAATAAAACACACATAAACACACCTAAATAGGGTGGTGGCTCAGTGGGTTAAGCCTCTGCCTTTGGCTCAGGTCACGATCTCAGGGTCATGGGATCGAGCCCTGAATCAGACACTCTGCTCAGCAGGAAGCCTGCTTCCCCCTCTCTCTCTGCCTGCCTCTCTGCCTACCTGTGATCTCTGTCTGTCACACACACACACACACACACACACACACACACACACACATCTAAATAACACATGGATCAAAGAAGAGGTCTCAAGAGAAATTTAAAAATATTTTGTACTAAATGAAACTACAATTTACCATATTTTTGTGATGAAGAAAAAGCAGTGGATACAGGGAAATGTATAGCTACAGGACTCCAGGTATATGATGTGATGGGAAAAGCAAAATTTCAGATAGTGAAAAGATCAGTGGTTGCCAGGGGGTGGACCAGGGAGTAGAGGAGATATGAGTAGGCAGAGCAAAAGAGACTGTTGGGACAGTGAAACCATTCTGTATGATACTAATTATGGTGGACACATGTCATTACATATGTATCATTATTTATATTTACTATTTATATTATAAAATCTATAGAATATACAACACAAAGAGAGACACCATATAAATTATGGACTTTTTTAAAGATTTATTTTCTTATTTGAGAGAGAGAGAGCATGAGTGGGAGGGGCAGAGGAAGAGGGAGAGAAAATCTCAAGCAGACTCCTCACTGAACATGGAGCCCAACAAGGGGCTTGATTTCAAGACACTGAGATCATGACCTGAGCTGAAACCAAGAGTGAGACGCTTAACTGACTGTGCCACCCAGGTGCTCCAAACTATGGACGTTAGTTAATAACAAGGTGTCAATTTGGGCTCATCAATTGTAAAAAATAAACCACACTAGTGCAAGATAAAGCAAAGGGGTCTATGGGAATTTTCTGTAGTTTCCTCTCAAATTCTGAGTAAACCTAAAACTGCTTTAAAAAAAATCTATTAATTTTCTTAAAAGGACAAAACAGCCACTCATTATTCAAATATGGAAAAATACTTATAAATCTTGGATACAGCAGTCACCAGGAACAATACAGCAGCCAAGAGTTCTGGCTACTGCAACTGGCCATGAAATTCTCACAATTTCTAAGAAACAAGTAAGAGGCTCACTACAAGCTTCCCTTACGCAAAACATAAATGTAACCTAAGCTAATAAAGGCCACTGGAGTTTTTGTAAAATACAAGGGGAAAACAAAGTCAAAGAAATGAGGCTGATTTATAAGAAAGTGGATACTATTTTCATCAAATTGTATTTATCTGCTTCAGAGCTCAAAAAAAAACCTAACATTAAGATTAATATACTATACGGCTGGGATCACAAACTATTTAAATGTACATCTATACAGTTACAGATACACCAAACAGTATCATTTCCTGATGATCCATAAAAAATTCTGAAATGACACTATAATCCACCACAGGTTCTCCTCAAAATTCTTTAAAAGGAGGAACACCAAAAACAAAGAGATCGATGCACTATTATGCCTTAAACTAGGGATCTATACTCTGCATGTGTTGGAAAGGAGATATTTAAGAAACCGTGGAGGTTTGGTTATCACAATAACTGGTACATAGCCAGTCACTAATGGCGGTTAATGGGCAATGCCAGGGATATTAGACAGCCTGACGCATGTGAGATAGTCCTACAAAAGGAAGAAATGTCCCACATCACTCTCAACCATCTAATGCTCTAGTTCACATCCATGTACGCCAAAAAGTTATGAACCCATAACTTAAAGCCTCCTACTGCACAACGTTAATATATACTGAACTTTCAAAAATACAATGACTATGTAAATTTAAGGGAAAACTGCATTCTTCGATTTGTTCAGAACGTAACAAACAGTTGTTTGATAATTGAGAAAATTAAGTACCAATGGTGATGCTGCTTATGATATTTAAACTGCAAACACAACACACTGGTATGCACCTGTATAACATCTCTAATATGCAAAGTAAACAAGTACCTGACTCTTTCATTATGTTGTCGATATTTTCCATTATGTCTTCAAGTCTTTTTAAATAGAATACGTAATTTTTTGGCTATTGTTAATAATGCTGCTATAAACATCAGTGTGCATGTAACTCTTCAAATCACTATTTTTGTATCCTTTGAGTAAATACATAGTAGTGCCATTGGCAGGTTATAGGGTAGCTCTATTTTTAACTTTTTGAGGAACCTCCATATTGTTTTCCAAAGTGGCTGCACCAGCTTACATTCCCACCAACAGTGTGGGAGGGTTCCCCTTTCTCCACAAACTCTGCCAACTCCTGTTGCTTCCTGTGCTGTTAATTTTACCCATTCTGACTGGTATGAGGTGATACTTCATTGTAGTTTTGATTTGTATTTCATCTATCGACTGATGAATGGATCAAAATGTGGTACATACATACAATGGAATATTACTCAGCCATAAAAAAGAATGAAATATTGCCATTTGCAATGACATGGATGGAGCTAGAGAGTAAGCAAAATAGGTCAGTCACAGAAAGACAAACACCATGCTCGCTTCAGCAACACATGTAATAAAAAGAAGAGAAAGACAAATACCATATGTTTTCACTCATATGTGGAAGTTAAGAAACAAAACAAATAAACATAGTGGAGGGAAAAAAAAGAGACAAACCAAGAAACACTCTTACTATAGAGAACAAATTGAGGGTTGCTGGAGGGGAGGATGGATAGGGATGGGTGAAATAAGTGATGGGGATGGAGGAGGGCACTTGAGACAAGCACCAGCTATTGTATTTAAGTGGTGAATCACTAAATTCAACACCTGAAACTAGTATTATGCTGTATGTTAACTAACTGGAATTTTTTTTTAAGTTGAAAAAAATAAACACATATATAGAAGCATTAAAAAAGAATACATAAATTTATCTATGGAATTTTTGTGTTTATTCATGAAGAGATCTATAAACAACATGTTATACAAATCTTGAGCAATTCTTTTACAAACATGTCCAGAATTCATAATATTTTACAAAACAAAATACAACAGACCGAAGAAAAAGACGCAGCTTCAGACTGCAGGGATAAAATAAGACCCCCAACCCTGAAGCAAAGAGTTCCTCACAGAGGATCATGGCCAGGATCCACCAGAGAAACACCTCCTTCCCTTTCATTATATACTCGGTTTCCAATTACTCATTGGTTCCTCAAGGTTGGGAGTAAGAGACGAGACCCCTGGTAGAGGCACCACTGGTGAAAGCTGCTTAATAAACCATTTAAAAAGACATAGGTTCAGTTCTATTTTCTGGGCCGACAGCTCTCAGAATTACATTGTACAGCACTGGTCTTAAATAGTATATGCTTGAGATTCACTCATGCAAACCTAAATAGGTTGTAATAAATAAATAAATAAATAAATAAGTTATTAAGAATCAAATAAATTATTATTAAATAAATAAGGTTATTTTAAAATAAATAAATAAATTGGCTGTAATATTACTATCATAATATAATTTTTATATCATGATTATATTTTATTACAAATTTCTTTAACTTCTTATTACTACAATTAGGGTATTACATTAGTTTCTGAATTTTACATATAAGTAGATTATATTATCCATGAATTTTATTTCAGGACTATAAAGGGGGGGGGGCATAACAAAACATTTCTCATAAGAAGACAGTGTTAGAGCAGACAGGGTTGTACCAGTACATTAACCTATTTCATCTCTCCCCTGAAATTCTGCAATAGTCTCTCAAATAGATCTCTTTTTGTTTAATCTGGTCATCACACTGCTTACCTGTAAGCCTTCCTAAAACATAAAACCTGGTCATGCCCTTCTGCTGTCCATAAGCATTTATTTCGGCTAACAGAAAAATGGCACTTTGTGATATACTATTACTTGCCCAACAATCTTTCAGGAACTTCCTCTCCTCATCATACTAAAAACTTTCCTCACTATGGAAGAACCTAGAACACCTCTCTCTTCTGTTCTCCTACTTCATTATTGAAGGCTATTCTTCATATATTTTGCTGGGCCACACCTCCAATCCTCATCTTCTCAATGTGGGAGAGGTTCTTGTGCTTAGTCTCTCGACTTCTTAACTGCACTCACTCTCTGATTCCATCCAGTTCAACCATGAGTCTCAAAATTATATTTTATGGCTTAGATCTCTCCCCTGAACCAGAGACTCATAAATCTCATCACCCTACTCAACGTCACTCTACTTGGATGTCTTATAGGCATCTCACACTCAACATATCCATATTCCCTCTTTTTCTGATGAAGGTAATTAGACTTGGGTTTCTGTCATTAGAAAGAAAAGAATTCTTACCACTATTACAAGCATGTATTTAGTTTACAAATCCCTTAAGATTAGTCTTCTCTAACATCAACCCCCAACTAGATACTCAAACCCAAGAACAGAAAGACTAGATATACTCCCTTCACACCTGTATCTACAGGATTAACAGTACACTGTCTGATGCACAGTAAATATTTACTGACTGAGACCAAAAGGGTTTTTTAATATTTAAAACTTCCCTTCAGTTAGAAGTACTACTGAAGGACTTCTGCATTCACAGAAGGGTTAGAGTGTATGACTTTAAAGATTTCCTTTACCATCTTAATTTTATGAATCTATGATTTCTTTATTTCCTGACTTGTGCTAAGAAATCCTAGATATGCCACTTCCCTATCTCCCCAGTTCAGCCCTTTCCACCTCTGCCAACTGCACATATTCAATGACACCACCCTTCTGAGATTTCTCGAAGGCCATGCTCTAGATTTAAGAAAGTCCTGTCTTTTACAGATGATCAAGCTCCCTACCTTCCAATATTCTTTCAAGTCCAGAATTTCACCTCTTTCACAAAGTATTTTGTTCATTAATGGCTTTAGAACCAGTGCTATCTGAATTTTCAATGCTCTTCACTTACTTTTCACAATTTTGTACACACGATACAAGATGATTTATTTCCACTACTTATATCTATCCAATAAAATGATTCATATACCTTTTATGCACAACATAAATGTGTTCAATGATGATGATGATGATGATGATGATGCTTGAATGCTTCTTAAATACATTGCTTTGCTATCTTTAGGTTAATATGGACCTCAACTGTATATCCTTTCTACAAATCAAGATGACATGTTTTACATACCACTCAAAACAAGCACCAACTAAAATATCTTGCCCCACCATGATAAAGGTATGCACCCGAAACAGTACAATCTAGAGGAGAGGAGAGTTATTGATAAGTACTATGTGATCCGGGCGTATCACTAACTGGTTCTTTGAACTTTGTACTTTCATATCTAGAATTCCATAATGCAAATTTTCCATAGCTTATTTTCAAAAAAGACATAAAAAGCTGAGCCAGATCTCTCCCAGTTTAAAGATAGCATTTAAATATTCTATTACTCTGAGTAATATTCTATTACTCTATCTTTGACTCAGTAAGACATTTACATGATGCTTTCCTCTGTATTCTATTAATATGTCCACTGTACCCAAATCAAGCTTTATCTTCTTCCCCTAGAATTAAAAAAAAAAAAAAAAAATTTTAAAAACTGCAAACAAAATACATATACACACCCCCTTCAAAAGTTTTTTCAAAAAAAAGAAACAAAATTCACTGAATAGAAGGTAGACTCTGAAGAACAGCCCTTATGAAACAGACAAAGTTCTGAACCAATACTGTGCATCATATTTTAGTTAGGAATGTAGTTTTTCAATTTTCGACGGGGGAAAAAAATCAGCTTTGCTTATGATAAGTCATTCTTAGTCTTTAGAGAATGCCCTGGCCATTTTCTGTCTCTCAACTCAACCTTTCAAATGATTTTTTTTAAAGGTTCAAACACTACAGAGCATCTGATTTAGTGAAAAGCACTTTAAGTACCTCTCCAAGCACTCCCCACTGGATCAAAATGTCATAGAAATGTTGTAAACACTATCAGTCATGTTCCAGCGAACAATTTAAACAAACACTGTTTTGCTCTTTTGTCTGGAAAAGTCATTTCTGAAGTGAAGAGTTCAAAACTTTTAGCCCCACATACTATGCAGTAAGAAAAAAAATACATCTTTTAAGCATCAGAAGCAGAGTACACAATAGGCTTTGTCTTGTTAAACAAAAGAACATGCTTTTCCTTTCAATCATTTCCAGCTGTATGATCTGGCCTTCATGGAATCAGAAATTAACAGCATATGGCATCTGGCTACCTGCACAGACTGCATATAAAATCTGAAGTCTTCAATAAGATTAACGGGTCTAGCCGTTGAGAGTGGAGGGGGAACCACCAAACGCTACTTCCAAAATTGAGGCAATAGCCCTAGCTAAAAGAAGGCAAGAAAAAATTGTGCCTATCTAATCAGATGTCAATTGTATTCTTCCTGCCCTCTAGGCAGTTGAAGGAGATTCCACCACTGACTCACAACTGTTTCGGTTCTCAAACAAGGAAGGAATTGATTTAAAAAAAAATTTTTTTTTAATTAAAAAACAAAAACACAAGAAGTTCTGTGTTAACCTACTTCATGACACAGCACACTGATACTCTGGACCCAAATGAGCCACAGACAAAAAAAACTCAAATGACTTATTATTCCTGTAGTAAGTTCTACCAAGTCTTGGTACCAGAATGTGGAAATAAATATACAGAAGCTTGGACTAAAAAGTCTTTATGGGCCTTCCAAAATAAAAACATTCCAGACAAAACATTAATTTACCTTTCTCATTAAGATCAACAGACCAAAAAGCTACTAACTCCTGGAATATTTTCCAGCTTTTCAGAATCTATACAAACCCTAATCTCTAACCTGATTCTCAACTGTCAGAGCATAAATCCTAGACCTGCCTTCCTGCAACTCGATAGGGTGGGGGGAATGAGCGCACAATGAAGAGTAAACTAAGTACCTTCAAAGTTAAAAAGAAATAGTTGCTAGAAATGCCAGCAGACTGATCCTTTCCGGTCCCTCCCCCACGCTTTCTTCCACATTCAGGCACTCAACACCTTCAAGTCTACTCTTCACACTTTTAATCCTATTTAATACTTTTATCTGGACCTTCTCCAAAGCATTCTAGCTGAGCTTCAGTGGGCCCAAAAGTCAAACAGTAGTATATGCCTTGACAGTTTACTTCTTAACTCCTAGAGGAGAGAGAAAATATAATTTATTAATAAATATTATGAGAAGTGGGCTTAAAACAATTTCATCAATAAAGTTTAATTCAGCCCTCAAGCATTTGGATCCCATAAAAGAGTTCAACAGTGCTTTAAGTGAAGACAGGAGGAAACCTAAACACATTCAAAGGCAGAATTAAAATCTTATAAAGGCATACAATTCGGAATAGACAAAATAAAAAGATGGGCCACCCGTGACAGAGATAACCACTTTAATATTTTTTAAGGCATCCATGGTCTAAGTACAACCAACCACTGGAATTTCTGTATCAAAAGCTCTTTTACTGACTACAGGATTTACTAGATTTCAGTAGAACTATCTGGATTAAACAAACAAACAAAAAAAAGCAAAAATCTAAAAGAATAACAAACCCATTTTCATCTCGGATTCTCCCTGTCCTCACAGTTCTCACCAGGACCCTGACAGCCTGATGACATCAATGTATGGCATACCCTGAGGCACCAGGTCAAATGCAGGAATCTATCACAGCTGCTAATGTTTTATCTTCACTTGAAATTTCAGAAATGCAAATGCAATACACCAACAGCTGTTCACACTTTCAACTTTTTCTTGCAAAGCTGGTCATGAAATGTGGCTTGCTGAACATTTGTAACACGATTACCAATTTCTGTTTCAATGGCTACATATGTGGCTGCCACTAGCCTGTGATCTGATTTCACTGTCCAGTGGTGAAACAGCTTGGCTGGACTGGCAGTGGTTCCCTGAAGGAGATGGCAGTGGGAAGGAGATAGGGTTCCTTATGAAGGAACTGAAGCCGACTAATGGATAAAACAGACACGAGAGCAGTCTATTAAAATTAGGAACACAGATATACTTAAAATGAGCATACATCAAATTGGTGTGCAATGGAAATCTTTAATAAGTGCATTTGATTAAAATTTGCTTGGACCTACTGTTTTATTGCCTACTAGGATTTCATAAGACATACATACAAATACTTCAAGATGCAATCCCTCTCCTCTGGAAGTTAACACACTAACAGAATAATTCTTAAAGTTTTTCTGGGCTATAGACCCTCTCCCCAGAAATATATACACACAAATACACACAATATTGCATTTAATTTCGGAGGGTTAGAGAACCTCTTAGACCTATAGATTATGGACCACAATTAAGAACACCAAGTCTTTAAAAATATATATATATATATATCCTTTAAAGTAAACAAAGGAAAAGTGGGTCTCTTAGTTGCAATCTGTCAAGATTATGTTTTTGAAAGTGTATTTTCAGTGAGAGAAGAAAGGACATTTGGAAGAAACAATAACACTTTTCTAATCCTAAAAAATTGGTAATTTCATGGGACGCAACTAATAGTACTGTAAAATGAATCAGAAGGAAGTGACAGAAAAAGTGTACAATTATAACTGGAGAAAAATTCCTGAAAAAGAGAGAAAAAAAGGAATCTTTAAATTACTAAATCACTGAAGCTGATAGACATGGCAACAGAAGATTTCATAAGAAAAATAAAGTATAATCAACGTTTAGCTAAAGATGACAACTCTGGTAGTAGTGGCCATAGTACCAGCCCAGGTGAAGCCTTCACAAAATGGAGATGAAGAGCACAAAGTCAAAAGGGTGCCGGGGTGGCTCAGTCGGTTAGAGCACAAACTCAGAACACGTGATGCAGGAGTGGATCCTGAACCAGAACAATTTGTTTTTTCTTTTATAAAATTTGAATAAGGTTTATAAATGGGATAATATGAATATTAATTTCCTAATTTTGATAATGTGATTATAAAGAGAATGCATTTTTTTAAAGGGGACATTATATCTGCAGCTAACTCTATAACCAACTGAAAAAATAATATGTATATGTAACTATATGTAGAGAGAGAAGGATGAAGCAAATATAGTACAATGTTAACATGTAGGCAATCTGGATAAGGCAAATATGGATTGGTTTTCACCACAACTTTTCTTTAAATCTGAAATTACTTCAAAAAAATTTTTTAATCTGTGCTCTGAAGTGTAGCTGCCTGGGTTCAAATCCTGGTTCTTTGCTAATTAGCTATGTGGCCTTGGGCAATAAATTCTATGACCTCTCTTTGTCTCTGTTTCCTCATTTGTAAAATGGGGATAATAGAGAGTACAATCTCAAAAGTTGTTGTGAAGAAAAATGATAATAATTCATGTAAAGTGTTTATTAGAACAGGATCTGATATATAAGAAGCACTCAAATCTTAGTCATTCCTGTTGTTCCTTTCCAAATATCAGCCTTATTCCCTGCCTCTTTTATCCCAAGAGTCTGTCTAGACGAAGTCATTATCGAAAAAAGGACAGAAATGAACTAACAATGGAAAAAGCATGGTTTTTCTTCTTTAGCCTCTGGGCAGACACCCTGCTTCCAGACTGGCCATCCTTTAGCCTACTCTGTTTGCTGGGTGGGGGTGTTTTTTATCTTCTTTTTTTTTAGGAGGCTCTATACCCAACATGGGGCTTGAACTCACAACCCCTAAATCAACTTACATGCTCTACTGACTAAGCCAGCCAGGTGCCCCAATCAGGGGAGTTTCTATACACACAACTCTGAAAAGTCAATGCCTTCCTTAAAATCCTAATATTAGCTTCAAGAATAAAATTCCAATTCCTTTACTTTATTATATAAAGTCCATTATGACTTGGTTACAGCATACCCCTCTGTTGTCATCTGTCAACACATTTACACAAATACTCCTTTACTCAGGCCTCCAAGAACTACTGTAGTTCTCTGGATACAAACCTTCAGTCCCCAAAACAGAATGTTCATTTTCTCTGCCTAGAATAGGACTTTACCCTCATTCATTGAGCCAACTCATATTCACCCTTAAAACTTCCCTTAGTTTGATGTAGATGCCCCTTTGAGCACACAAAACCCAACACAGTATCGTACTATAATCACAGACTACTCACTAGTGCTCATGATGTTCTAAGTTTCTTAAAGGCAAGAACTCTAAGTCTTTGAACTTCAAGCACAAAACCTGACATAAGACAGACTTTCAGTTAGCTTTGAGTGAATGAATCTTGACAAGAATCTCTTGACAAGGAACCCCAATATGTGTGTACAGATAGGATAATCCATTCAGTAGCAAATGAAAGCATTGGTCAAAGGCAGGGGGCTTATTCATAAGTCACATCTCTACTTTTACCTAAGTATGTAAAATGTCAGCCATGCAAATTTCTATCATAAAAAAAAAAACTAGCTTCCTGCCTCAAGAACTTAGAGAAAGTAGATGGCACTGCAGTTTGGCAAGAAAGGGGATTCCCCTGAACACATGTTCATGGATTTCCTCACAGACACCAGTCACAACAATATTGTGGCATTAAATTGTTAAAAACAATATTAATAACTGAAAATGTTTTTGCTGCCAGAGAAGCCATACACACCATATAAAACAAGAATTCTTCTAGTCCTTCTCTCCACTATCCATGAAATAAATGGCCTAAATTCAGCTTATAAAGTTATTTCTAACCAGAGTATCTGAAAGAACTAATGCAATCTGTCTGAGAAGGCTTTTAATCTTGCTAGTCACAGTGCCTGGTTAATTCCTGTAGCTAAAGTCTTGACCAGAGTTCCCTTTCACACCATGAGTTGGGCAAAACACATGGCCAAATAAAAAAGGTGCTGGAAACAGGCCCTTGAGCCGTATTAAACACAATGGAAATAACACTTGAAAATAGTATCCTTCCCAGCTGGGTAAGAAACACAATGGCTCCAACCATCTGCTCTTTCTGCTTAAGATTCCTTTTCCACAAATGGAAATGACTGACTTATTATTTATTCCGCTCAAGAAACAAGATCCCCAGAGTTGAAGATCACAATCTAAACCAGATAAAATTCAGACAGTGGTAAGATAAAAAGTGTACCAAGTCCTAGACGCGTTTCAGTTTTTCTTTTTATATTATATTCTCCAATTCCTTTACTATCCTGTCTGTAAGAAAGCTCAGTAAGAAGCTTCTGGGAAGAGAACATGTTCTAGAGTAATTCTGAAAGGAGAAATGATGGGCTAGAAGGCAAACAAAACACCGGGTGACCATAAGAGATGAGGAGAAAGCACAGGAGAAAACCAACTATTCACTCATTCGATAATTTAAAAAGATTTAAGTCATTGGTGACAAAGTACCCATCTACTGATATGTGAAATGATTCGTCTCTGATTTTATAAATGCGCCGAGGAAGAAACCTATAAGGAAGAAATCCCTCTTGATTCCACACAGAGTTAAAGTAGAAAGTTTATAAAGCTCTTCTATGGTATTGTTTTATAATGTAGATCTTCAAATTCTACCGTAAACACCAGGAGAGATTATTCCTCCAATGACCCCCATAAAGTTCTCATGCAATTCTAGGGTTCTGTGGAACAACATTTGAAAACCACAGGAACAGGCTTCTTATTCCCAACTGCAACTCGTCTACCATAGTTCTTAGAATACCAAACTCTATCAAAATTTGGCAAATTTTACAAGAACTTGGCAAATCTTGTTGCCCAGGTATACCAAAAAAAGACTGACCAGCAACAGATTCCCATAAGTCTGACAGTTTCGTACGAAGCACAACACACTGTCTACATTCTACAAAGGAAAATACTTATTACTTTAAAAGTTTTTAGCATCTGATTGAGTTGCACTAGATTATGAGTTCCTAGAAGGCAGAACTACATTTTTGTCATTTCTGAATCTCGACCTTCCTCAACTTTTCCCACCCAGTGCCTAGCACAGAGCTTTACACATAAAAAGGGACTCTTTTAAAAATATTAGAAACAATCAAATATCCAGAAATAGAGGAATAGCTAAATTATGTTATATAAATGCTATTAAAAATTATTCGGTAGAGTATACCCATAGACATTAACTACGTCTACGATGTGAATGAAAAGGCTATAGTCTGTATGTACAGTTTAAGCCCATTTTTGTAAGTATGTAATGTTGACATGCATATGTACATAAATGACTCTCTGCTTATCCATAGATAAAAATCTAGACTCTTTTTATCAAAAGGTTATCTGTGAGGGCACCTGTGTGGCTCAGTTCATTAAGTGCCAGATTCCTAATTTCGGCTCAGATCATGATCTCAGGACTATGAGATCAAGTTGGGCTCCATGCTCAGCGGGGAGTATGCTTGAAATTCTCTCTCCTCTGCCCCTCCCCCAAAACACATTTGAGAGAGAGCCTGCTCACTTGCTTTCTCTCTCTCCTCTAAGTAAATAAACAAATAATTTTTTTTTTTAATGTTATCTGTGAGCTTTGGGATTTTTAAATGTTTCCACATTTCTGTTTATATACACCTTTATATCGTACATGAAATGTTTATATAATGAATCCCTCCCATAGATATTAAAATAATAAAAACATTTTCAATTAGAAAAGGTCAACTAAATTTAACTCTCTAAGCCAACTACTACTCTTCTTCCCAAATCCCTGAAGTAACTTCAGCCCTGATATCTCTCTCAGGGTATCGCTTCTTCCTCCCTTGTCTTATCACTCTACTTTCCTGTCTTATTTTTCTTTGTGTTTTGTTAACTCACTTCATCAGTGTCCAACAAGACTCCAAACTCACTCTCTGGGCTATTAAAATTTGTTTTTATGTCCCTTTCATCTCTTATTCCTCACTCCCCACACTAAGCCAAAAATAAATGTTGACCATAATGAGACAGCACTACACATCCACCAGAATGACTAAAATTAAAAAGACTGACCACAAAAGATGTTGTCAAGAACATCGGGCAACTGAAACCCTTCGTATATTAATAGCAGGAACACAAAATGGTACAACCACTTTGCAAAAAACCTTGGTTCATAAAATTGGTTCATAAAATTCTCACCCCGAATTCCATTCCCAGCGTATTTACCCCAAGAGAAATGAAATAGATGTCCGCAGGAAGACTTATACAAAGACATTCTCCATGGCTCTAGTCATAATAGCTGAAAACTGAAATGTTTTTAGGGTCCCTCAGTAGAAGAATAAATAAACAAATTTTCTTAAATTCATAGAACAGAACAAAATTCAGCAATGAAAAATGAGCTCCTGAACCACGTAACACTATAGATGCACCTCAAAATCACGATGCTGAGTGACAGAAGCCTTACTGCCTGATTCCTTTTTTTTTTTTTTTGCCTGATTCCATTTTTTTTTTCTTTTTTAAAGATTTTATTTATTTATTTGACAGACAGAGATCACAAGCAGGTAGAGAGAGAGAGAGAAGCAGGCTTCCTGCGGAGCAGAGAGCCCGATGCAGGGCTCGATCCCAGGACCCTGAGATCATGACCCGAGCCAAATGCAGCAGCCCTAACCACTGAGCCACCCAGGTGCCCCTGCCTGATTCCATTTATATGAAGTTCTACAACAGCAAAGCTCATCTGTGATTTAAAAAAAAAACTGGTTCTTCTCGTACGAGAAGAATCAATGAAACAAGATGGGATTGGGAGGGAGACAAACCATAAGTGACTCTTAATCTCACAAAACAAACTGAGGGTTGCTGGGGGGAGGGGGTTTGGGAGAAGGGGGTGGGATTATGGACATTGAGGAGGGTATGTGCTTGGGTGAGTGCTGTGAAGTGTGTAAACCTGGTGATTCACAGACCTGTACCCCTGGGGATAAAAATATATGTTTATAAAAAATAAAAAATTAATAATAAATTAAAAAAACAAAAAAAAAAACTGGTTGCCTAAGGGGAGGGAAGGGTACATGAGTAGAAAGGAGCATGACAGAACGTTCTGGGGTGACGATGATGTTCTGCATCTTGACATGGGTTTAGCTTAAACAGGTATATACATTTGTCAAAAACTCACTTTGGATTTGTACCTATCATGGTATTTTTAATTGACCTCAAGAGAAAAAATAACCCAATATTAAAATCTAACTAACATTATGCATGCTGAAGTATTTAGAGATGAAGTATACTGATGTTTCAAACCTACTTTGAAAAGCATAAAGATGTGATGGGCTGATGGATGACAGATGGAGAGAAATAAGGTAAAGCAAGAATTATGGGACATTAATTGTAGAATCTAGGTGGTGGGGAAACACAGGTGATAACTTTTCTGTAGGTGTGAAATTTTTAAAAATAAAATGTTAAGACAAAAAGTAAACTCTGATCTCCAACTTGAATTACTTTTTGCTCAGTCTTCAGAGATAGCCAGCGCATTCTGTAGCAAGCAAAGTCCAATTTCGCTCTACTGAGACCAAGAGGCAGGCACACCATGCTACTTAGCAGAGTAGTCAGAAGTGGTAAATAAGCAAGCTTGCCTGGAGGGAAAACTGGCCCCCAAGGATGAGCCAAACAGGAAACTCATTGGTGCAAAGCAATCAAAGAGCAACTACACTACCATGAACTCCAACAGTCACCTTTGGTGACTACTTTCTTGAGCTAAAACACCCAACAGCACTTCCAGCCAGGACAAATCCCCTTTAGGGGGAGGCTGCCACCACCACCCAAATATTCACTAACATTCTTAGGCAGCTTTTCTTCCCTAAGTACAACCAGAAGTACCTTCTAACAAAAACACACACAGCTTTGAATTGTAGCATGGGACAGATTTATGGAATATGGAAGACATTAAAGTATTCGCTTTCTCTCTGAAAATAAAGAGCGCAGACTCATAAACAATGCCTGAAAGGCATTTCAGCAGCTTAATCCACACAGGACATGTTTTGCTTTTTCAGAAAATCAGGAACTGTTGGGTACAGGAAGCCATAAACAAGAAGAATTTGGCTTAAAAAGGAGAACAAAATAAATATTTTTTATGGAAATCACTTAATGTTTTTTTGAAGGGGTTTATTTATATATGACGAAGTCTACAAGACACAACTCGTACATAGGCAGCAGCTCTTACAATATATCTAATATTGACTGACTTCTCACAACAGTGGCACCGAGCAGAACCAGTCTGTCAGCGTTTCCATCAACAACTACATTTGTTGGGCTTAATAATTCCCTTTTTCCAATTCTCTCCAGACAGAGAAAATCACTTAGCTAGTTCTCAGCATTCAAACTCAGCCAAGAGGTTTTCTTTTAAGTTCCATCACACATGAAGTCTGGAATTTTGGAAAGTGCATTTCCTTAGGTAGGCACAGTCTTTCAAATTTAAGAGTCAAAAGAGTCATGATAGAAAAACCACCCACAGAATTCTGTAATTTAACAAAGATGCCACACACAAAATTCACTGAGTTAATAAGGTTAAAAATGGAATAAAATAGACAATTCCATGAGTGGTAGGAGAAAGATATTCTCTTAGAGAAAAATTACTATTTTCAATAGGTATCTTAGAAATACAATTAGGATCTGATATTCCTACTAAAGCAAAACAAGTTATGAAGAAACATAGATTTTTTTGGTCAAGGAGTATTATCTGGAAAAGTCCAGGTTTCAGAAATGAAAGGTTAGTGTTCTGCTTTGAAACTTCTGTGTTGGGGCGCCTGGGTGGCTCAGTGGATTAAGCCTCTACCTTCACTTCAGGTCATGATCTCAGGGTCCTGGGATTGAGCCCTGCATTGGGCTCTCTGCTCAGCAGGGGGCCTGCTTCCCCACCCTCCCCCTCTGCCTACCTCTCTGCCTACTTGTGCTCTCTTTCTCTGTTGAATAAATTAATAAAATCTTTAAAAAAAAAAAAAAAGAAAAGAAAAGAAACTTCTGTGCAACCATAAGCAAGACTGAATTCTTTATCAATGAAATTAACTGAACTTTCTTAATCATTTATGTTCAAAGAGTCTGAACATCTCATAGACAACAGTAAATATATACTGAAGCCATCTTCTTATTTCTTCCCACTATAGAAGAGGCCCTGTGGGGCACATGGGTGGCTCAGTGGGTTAAAGCCTCTGCCTTCGGCTCAGGTCATGATCCCAGGGCCCTGGGATAGAGCCCATCGGGCTCTCCGCTCAGCGGGAAGTCTGCTGCTCTTTCTCTCTCTCTGCCTGCCTTTCTGCCTACTTATGATCTCTGTCTGTTAAATAAATAAATAAATAAATCTTTTTAAAAATAAATAAAAGAGGCCCTGTACAACACCTATAAATAGTACTTCTGCCCCCAAATGATGATACTCAGCACAAATTATCTTGAGAATACCTACCCAATGCACACTAAAATCATAAGATCTTAGTTTCTTCCCCAACTTTCACTTCTGTGTTTTTCTTTCCCAATAATACTTTATGAATAACCTGGAGAGAAACAATTGTTTGAAATGGTTTCCCTCTAATGCTCAAAAATATATAAATTATCAACTATTGGGACACTACGTACAACCCACCATTTTATGCAATACCACTGGCTGCACAGCCTTTTTTTTTTTAAGGTGAAAAAAAGAAAAAAAAAATGATTGCCCGTGGTGGGTATGGATGACTGAGCAGATCAATCTGACAAGGGTCTTGGAGAAGCACGCTTTGGAGATGACACTGGAAAAGTAGGTCGGAGCCATATTGGTAAGAGTCAAATGACCAACTGTGGGGTTTAGATTTTGTTCTGATGAAAATGCAGAGCCACAAAACATTGTTAGCAGGCAAGTGACAGGTGGAAAAGGGGATGCAGGAAAATTAAACATGCAAGCTAAAAGGGGTGCCTGGCTGGTTTAGTCAATAGAGCATACAACTTGATCTCGGCGTTGTGAATTTGAGCCCCACAGTGGGTATAGAGGTCACTTAAAAATAAAAGAAAATAGAAATCTTTAAACAGGCACATTAGATTAAATGCCAGTTAGACAAGGGAAGAGAAATAAGAAGGAAGTCAGAACACAATGTCCAAGCTTCTTTTATTATTTTTCTTTGCTGAAAACTAATTCACATGATTTCAAGTTAAAGACGGTGGATTGAGTACATGTCCTGAGCTGAAATCCCTCCTCAAAACTCCCTAAAACAAACCTAACCAGTCTTTTTCAAAAAGGCATAAACTATAACATCAAAAAGTACAAAAGAACTAGGAGCAACAAAATGTTGGAAACTGGAAAGCAGAGGGCCCAGTTGTTAATCATACAAAGCAAGGAACAGGAAAAGCCAGTGGCAGCCTGACCCTCATCATGCTGGCAGCTCAAGGTATCTGGAAGGGAAGGCAGAAAATGCAGCCTAAATGGGCTAAGCTGAAAATCTGCTTATGAAGCAATTAGACACCTCCTACCCCTGATTCCCCTTTCTAACTTCATCTGGACAGCACTGATCCTTCCTTCACCACAGCAAAAAGCTAGGGATTTGTTGCACAGAAAAGGTAAAACAAAAGGTCTCAACCTGGAGAGAAATGTCCCTAGTGAGAAGATAAGTATCATCCCAAAAATGAGGAATTAAGCACGAGAGTTTACTTACCGACTGTTGAGATCACCAATCTCTTTTTCCCTACTTAGACTCCTTAAAATGAGGATGGGTAAGAAGGATTCTAGAAGTTCCTACTTGGGGTAATTTGATCAGCCCTGGGGTGGGGGCGGGGGGCGGGGGAGATCACCAAAGACACTGAAAAGGAAGTTTCTCCCCAAGGAAATCATCCAACCAGTTCACCCTACAGGTGACAGGAGGGGATGTGGAAGTAAGTTCAGTGGAAGTTGGAGTTAAGTTGCTATGTAAGCGTGCTTTGTCTTGGATCCCCAAGAAGCTCACATTTATTGCTGAGTATGTATAGAAATAGGGTCCAGACTTTCTATTGCCATTGACTACTGTCTTAATTTAAACTCCCCTAGAAGGAGAACCTGAGAAAAGGATTTGAATCTAAGGAATTTATGTGGGAGAGGACCCCAGGAAGGACTTACAGGGTCATAAAGAAGTGAGACCATACAAAGAATGAAGTGAACAAAGGGTATCAAGCAAGTCAGGCCAACTAAAACTTAATTCCATGGAGAACTCAGAAATAATATCAAACACTTACCTCAGAGATAATTCTGATTCTCTACCAACCTCCCACCTGATGCGCAAAGAAGCGGAGGTATTTACAAGCCAGGTTCCATCAGTTATTGATTGAGAGCCACTAGGACAGGAGGACGGGCATAAAACTGGCATTAATTCCCCATCTCTGGCATCCAAAGAAAGTCTTGAGCCAAGAAGATACAGGTGCTGACAACTGGAGGTTTGGTCAGCATGCACTGAAGGGATGAGCACCGAAGGGATGTAAACAGGGCGCCAACAGCATCTGTTCATGTCCATCATGAGCTCTTTAATCACTATCTTATCCAATGTAAGAAATTGTTTCTTGTAGGTTCACTCTTGAATCCTTTGCTTTCCTGTCTTTTAGAAAGCTAATAATCTAGTAGTAAGTGGAAAGGGTCCCCACATTACCAAGCACTTTACAAAATTATCTAGCTAAAGCCGTACACCATTTTGGTTAATGGCACTAACTTTATCACTCTGTACTGGAGATAAACATTGACGACCCCAATTTCACCAATGAGAAAATGACTCCAAAGCAATTAAATGATGCATTAGGTCCAAAAGTAAATGGAGATAAAATTAAAAGCTAAACTCATGGCTCCCATTTTCAACTTTCAAAATGTACTGCCTGCTAATTTTCACATTCACATTAATTGTGCCCATGCCCAGCTCTAAGAATTTTAGCCCAAAGCAACCGGCCAGAAGGTGCACTGCTTTATTTCACCATTAAGTTACCAAAACTAGAAGTTAAACCTGGCTGCAACATTAAATATCTGAAAAGTAAACGAAACCTCAACGTTCCCTAGGCCCATGAACTTGAATACCCAATCAGGCTAATCCAATACTATGTATCTAAACTCACTGGCTCAAAAGCTTCATTTATCAAAGTGACTAGACCTCAATTTCCATTCATGACATTCCCACAGTGTCTGACAGACATTCCCACCTCCTATGAGTTTTTCTCTTCTTTACAGAAATGCCTTCCTTTTTAAAATCTACTTTTTTGTTGTTGTTGTTTTAAGCGAGGGGCGGGAGGCAGCAGAGGGAGACAGAGAGAGAGAATCTTAAGCAGGCTCCAAACCCAGCACAGAGCCTGACATGGGGTTTGATCTCACAACCCTGAGATCATGACCCAAACCAAAACCAAGAGTCAGATATTTAACCAACTGAACTATCCAGGTGCCCCAATATCTACTTTGTTTAAAGGTGGGCACCCCACAGTAGAAGAATTGGAATTCCCTATGATACCATCTTGAAGTCTCATATCGTAAGGTATTCAATTGTTTGGCACTAGAGTGAGGTTAGAGGAAAAGACTAGGTCAGAATGGATGGATCAATATTCTTTTCTAATACTCAGGTCCTAGAGCAAAGTCCGGCCCACCATAAGAGCATCCTTACTCACACGTTTATTTCTCCTAGGGTCTCCACTATCTGTCCTGCAGTGTGATCACCTCAACTCAGTTTATGTATTTACAATTGTGCACAGTGTCTATCTTCTTTTCCCTATGCTCCATGATACAGCAGACAAATGAAGGATAGAACTGCTTAAGTGTCCCTGAGATTTCTGTGCCAGTTAAGGAGACTGCCCTAAACATCTGTAAGACACAATCAGTGGAGTATTACCTAATTTCTCATTCCAGCCTTGACTCCCCAACACATCCTATTGTATGAGTTTGAAGTCTTCCCAACGGGAGAGCAATGATAGTTTATTGAAGTACAGGAATTAAACCTTCACCTCAAACAACTTTATCATCAATTTTCTACTGCCAGTTCGCCCAAAGAAGTTGCCTTTTCTCACAGCACTTACTTTTCTAGCCTCTGAGGCAGAGAGGAAAAAACACTAACCTAGTCACAAAAATGTCAACAATAGCTACAAAACTTCTACTAAACAGACCATTCATATAATAGGTGACTGTTTCAACATTTAAGAACCATCTGAGTACATGATAGCCAAGGACAGCAATATTATAATTAACAAATGACTGATGGCCTTCTTCATGTCCCCATGGGTACACACATTCCAATCATTTCACAACCACGGAACAAGAAATAAAGAAGAGTATCTTATTTTCCAAATTAAACTAACCCTATTATTCCTTTATCGGACCTCCAAGTTGCTTCAATAGTTATAATATCAGATGACAATACGCCAATTTACCTTTCCTGAAAAGGTCCTCATGGAAATATTCTTTTAAATCCTTTGTCAGTATCTAATATAAGACCTTGTACCTAATGGTAACACACACAAAACGTCACTGACTACTACTGACTTGTTGATTGCAGTTAAGCCCAACTTGCTGGCAGACACTAATAACCAATCACAGATCAGTCTTTCTAATCAGTTTCACAACCCTGTGTATATGGTATTAGTCTGAGTTTCTGAATATAGAGACTATTTTACCTACTTAGTTTTAATTAGTTTTTTATAAAGTACAGACTCTTTTATGCTAAAGATTTCTGGGGCATTTAGGGCTCATTTCTCATTTTCCTTGTGGTTTGACAATACAGAGAAAGCTGGTAAGAAGGGCATGTGAGACACTCAGTAAACTTATATTCTACTGTTGTGAATTAAGTCATGTCCCCCATAATCATAAAAAGATACCTTAAAGTCCTGACTTCCAGAACCTGTAAACGTGACCTTATTTGGAAATTATGTCTTTGTAGATATAATCAACCTAAGAGAAGGTCATCAGTGTCAGCCTCAATCCAATATGACTCGTGTTCTTATGAGAAAAGGAGAGGGGACACAGATACACAAGGAAAATATCATGGGATGATAAAAAAAAAAAAAAGAGGAAGAAACTGGAGTTATGCTGCCACCAGTCAGGGAATACCAAGGATTGCTGACAACTCCCAGAAGCTAGGAGTGAGGCCATAAAATAGCAACCCTGCCTACCCTTGAATTTCAGACTTCTAGCCTCCAAAACTATGAAAGAATAAACTTCTATTGTTTCTTTTTTTATAAGCCACCTTATTTGTGGTACTATGTACAGCAGCCCTAGGAAACTAATACTTTAAGTTTAACAATAAACTGAGGAATCAAATTAAAGGAAAAAAAATCAGCACACAATATAGTTAGCAATAAAGCCTCTAGAAAAAAACAGGGTGAATATGTGATTGAATTTACAGAGCTCTAAAAAGGTCAATCAATAATATTTTTAAGTCACATTAATTCAATTTGCAGTTAATATTTCAGAAAACAAAAATATATAGGTTAAGAAAAATAAA
This sequence comes from Mustela nivalis, assembly GCF_964662115.1. Classification (NCBI taxonomy): domain Eukaryota; kingdom Metazoa; phylum Chordata; class Mammalia; order Carnivora; family Mustelidae; genus Mustela; species Mustela nivalis. The sequence goes on along the minus strand of NC_139027.1, from coordinate 50,660,563 downwards.
ATAGTAACAGGAATGCTTGCAAAAAAGAAAACAGAAAGTAACAAGTCTTCGTAAAGATAAAAACATTGTTCTAGAGCTTCTGAGAAGTGTTTCTAGATGGGAGTCCTCAGGGATCCAGACTAATAAGACTCTTAATTCCTGCAGAGTGAGGGTCAGTAAAGTTGCTCTACAAGGGGCAGACAGTAAATAGTTCAAGCTCTGGAGGCCTATTACAGGGCCTATTACAAGTGAACTTCACCATGGCGGCACAAAAAGAGACAATATGAAAACCAACTAGTATGGCTGCATTCCAATTAAACATTACTTACAAAAACAGGTGGTCTACCCACAGGCTACAGTTCCAACCCCTGCTATGGAGTAATGGTTCTTAATTGTTCTGGAATGGTAGACACATAGCTGTTATTTGACAGAGAGATCACAAGTAGGTAGAGAGAGAGGAGGAAGCAGGCTCCCTGCCGAGCAGAGAGCCCGATGCGGGGCTGCCTTAGCTAGGCAGAACTCCATTTCCAACCATTCCCCCCAGTTGCGGGGGAGACACAAGAGAGAGTCCCTTGCAAGATTTAGAGAGGAGCAAGGAGCAGCAGCCCTTTTGTAGCTCACACGTGTTTTGTTTATCTGCTAGTTAAGCCCATTGGCCTGTTGGCCCGGGGCAGCAGCCACACCTGCAGCTGCTCCACTTCCCCCACCCATCCTCCTTCAGCTTCTCCTGGACCAAGTGTGTACTCAGCTTCACAATGCAGGGCACCAGTTTCTCCTGCAGCTTACCCACATCGGTATCAGCAGCAGCAAGAACGACCATGAGCTGCAGGCCACCTAGTGGCTTCCAACTTGTCCTTGCTCTCCCTTAATTTATTTTATTTTAAAGATTGTATTTATTTATTTGACACAGATATCAGAGATATCAGAAGCAAGCAGAGATGCAGGCAAGGCAGGGTGGGGGCAGGCTCCCTGCTGAGCAGAGAGCTCTATGCAGGGCTTGATCCCAGGACCCTAGGATCATGACCCGAGAGGAAGGCAGATGCTTTAACCCACTGAGCCACCCAGGAGCCCCCTCCTCCCTTACTTTAGATCTACCTTCCTTTCTAACTACCTTCCCTGTGGACTTCAAACTCCAGCATCCGAAGCCAAGACAACAGCCCTGCTCAAGGAGTGGCCCTAGGCAATGGTGGGAACTGGGTAAGCACTCTCCTAGAGGTTCTGCTCCGGACTGAACCTGGACCAATGCAGAAACCACCATGGCAATCCATGAGAGTGACGAACCACAATAATGCACATACACATACAGGGACAAAATCTGAAAACACTTCAGGGGGTTCAACAAATCCATCCCAAACCCCAAGCACAAGGTAAAATAAGTAAAAATTACAAATGTCAACCAAAAGACTGAAAAGTTTGAAACTTACCAGCCCAGAAATAAAATAGTAGAACACCAATGTGCCTGGGGTGCTCAGTGGGTTAAAGCCTCTGCCTTTGGCTCAGGTCGTCATGATCCCAGGGTCCTGGGATCCAGCCCCGCATCGGGCTCTCTGCTCAGCAGGGATCCTGCTTCCTCCTCTCTCTCTACCTGCCTCTCTGCCTACTTGTGATCTCTCTTGTCAAATAAATAAATAAAAGTCTTTAATTAAAAAAAAGAGAGAGAGAGAGAACACCAATGTGCCTAACCAACCTGACAATCTGGCTAAAAATGAGTTAGCTTATCAAAGATGTCAAATGTATTAAAACAGGGAAAGCATCCAAATCTGCTTTTGATTTAATATATAAATTTATAACACATAAAAAACTTTTTAATCTTGAAATTTCAAGTACTTCTTTAAAAGAAAAAAATCAGATACTATTATTTGGGGATCTGCTGTTGTATTTGGCTTTACACTAGCCAAAACTACTATGAAAGCAAGGATGCCCATTTCCTTAATAAATAGTTGTTTATAGTCTGAATCTGGACTATTGAAGAAGCGGAAGCATTTAGTGCTGCCACCCAAAGATACCCTAAACTCTAACAAAATGTTGAGTTTCAGCTGATGTTAAAAGACAGTCAATCTTGAAAATATAAAAATTAATACGTAAGTATCAACCTTAAAACACCAAAAGACTGAAGACCTTACCCAGACCCCAAAAAACAGCCAAACCTCCCTGCTCCCTGCTTGATTTCTCTCCATAGCAAATAGCACCATCTGATGTACACTATATTGACTTGTTTTTAATACACTCAATGGGTACTTGTTGACTGAAATAATATGACATGTAAAACATCAAGATATTAATCTTGACATTTTAAAAAAACTGTATTCAAATTCAGAGATATTACTAAACAAGGATAATCTTTCACACATAAAAAAAAATTAGTGAAGTGTTGTGTTATGTAAGGAGAATAGTGATTACTGCCCAGTTCCAAATTCTTTTTTTATTATTCTTCCTTCTCTTTTACAACTTTCGCTACACAAAGAAGGGGGGAAGGATCCTCCTCTTCTTTTTTAATAGTACCCTTTACCAACTAAGATTGCTTTACAGAAGGTGCAACTTCCATTCAGAAACTGACCCATCTGAAACCATAAGATGGTCCTTGGAAATAAGTGGCATTCATTAAAATCAGTAGCATTTTCCACTCTGTGTAAAATATTCTACAAAAGCCCAGGAGAGGAAACTAAGTAGAATGCTAGGTTTCAAACATTTTTTACAGGAAGTCCATCCTAATACCCTCAGGGTAAATCTTATTTTGATCCAACCAGAACTCTAGGAGGGATAAAAACAGATTATCGACCTCCCAACTCCAAACCACTCTTAACAAAAATTTAGTCAAAGATCCTCTTTAGAAGCTAAGTATCTTCATGACTGGAATACTTTTTCCAGGGGAAAAAGAAGAAACTCCATGAAATTCAACAAAAGCCCCCAAATGGCAGGCTTAACAGGCAGCATTTTCTCTCTGTTCCCTGCACATTCTCCACCCTCATTTCAAAAGAGTGAAGATAGAGGAGGAGGAGAAGAAATCTGATTTAACAAAGAAATATGATACACATCACAGAAAACACTTAAAAACAGATCTGATGGAAAACTGGAAAACTGGAATATATCCATAGGTATAAGGTTTGCATTATTTTTTTAATAATGGAAAACTCACCTGGAAAACTGGAATATATCCATAGGTATAAGGTTTGCATTATTTTTTTAACATTCCATTTCTAAAAGCAAGTTCTGAACAATAAAATATATTTGGTATCCCAATCCAGGACGTGCTGTACATAGCGCTTTTCTTTGCCTATGAAGTTGCTATGGCTTCCCTGCCTCAAGTATAATCTAAATAAGTCCAAAGCTACTTTTGGGCCATTTAGAAGAACAAAAGAAAATTGCAAAGGATCACACAATTCTTTTTTCTCTGGAGCAGGGAATGATTGTGATGAAATACATCAGTGTTGGGCAGGGTTATTTAAATCCATAAATCAGTATAATAGTGGTCACTTCTACTGCTATTTCATACCCCCTCCATACTCTGTGATCACTAAACTATCTGTTACCTATGGTTCACCCATGAATTAAAAGCCTAATTCATCTTTCTCTATTCACTCCCCTCTTCCCAGCAATTTCTTCAACCGTTCTTTCTGTCTCCCCCTGCCCTAACATGTGTGCCACTCGTCCTTCTTACTCTATCCTCTACGTTCCTTACATTTCCTTAAAAAATGCCTAACTTTCCTTTAAAGAACTGACGGATGGTCTCTCTATCCTAATCCAAGGCAAGGTGTCTAAGGAGCTGTGACTTGAGATACTAATGTTGTGTATGTTGCCTTTGAGAAGAGTGGATCTATGCTTATGATAAAATCTTTTAGGATAAAATCTTTTCAGAGAGAAATTCTAGGAAAACTTGAACCTAAAAAGCTCTAGATACAAATATATCTGCTGTGTAAAAGTGTATTTTCTTCAAGAATAAACTTCATAGATCTCGCCCCAATTACCCATAAATCTAGATTCAGAAGATAGTAAGTCTTCTAGCTCTGTGTCTGTGGTCCACGTTAGGTGGTTAATAAGTGTTCAGTGGGAATGGCACACTGAAGGACAGTGTGATGCAAACTATCATTTCCATGTGGGTTTTGCTGTTGTTGTTGTTGTTGTTTAAAGGAAGAAAATGAAAAGGCTTTCTTTCCTGTTACAATGCCAGAGGAACAAAGGAGTTGCTAAAGAATCCTGGATTCTCCACAGGCTGTGTGTGCATGCACACATGCCCAGAGTCACCTTTCCATCTGCAGGCTTGCATACCACTAAGATAGACAGAATTCCGCCCTTCCGTTTGTAGCAAGACATTTCTCTGTATGTCATTTGGCAGATGCAATTGTGGGGCTCTGCCAATTCACCCTGGAGCCCTCCATTTTAATCAGTATCACATAAAGTTTAACACATGCTTTGAAATGTGCACCAGATCCAAAGATTTGCCTGGGGATGGGGGTGGGGTGCTTTCTACAAAAACACATACAGTCCCAGCTGTGACCCCACAAGCAATTATCTTTCACCTTTGGCTGAACCAGGAGAACTGTCAACACCAGCACACTGCCAACCAAAGGAGAGGTTATGGGGTCAAAGTTGGGGGAAAAGGCTGAATGTTTTGGGGTTCAGCTTGGCTCTTTGCGAATCCTGCCGCCTGCATGGCAGAAGCATTCTTTGTAGCTAGCTGGACACTGAAAAGCACAGCTACCAGAGTAGAAGCTGTGAGTACAGTGGAATTTTACCAAGGCTGTTCAAGAAGTAAACTGCTTAGTACAAGCTCGATGTTCCAATAGTACAACGGGATAAGCATGTACCAAAAGCTAAAAAACTCATATAGGTAAACTCACATACATCAGGAAACTGCATCTGTGAACTGACTTTCGCAGGGAAGAGGATTAAAACAAACCTCATACATTGGAAAGAAATCATTGTTTTCACCTCCTGTCTCAACACAAGTTAAAAAGATATGAAAATAGTCTTAGAAGTTTTCTTTTGAATATGGAAACCAAAAGAGGTGGCCATTGATAGTATAAAAAATTAATGACTAAAGTAGAGATGGAAGGCCATAATCTCCCCAACATCCCCATATAAACCCCAAATATATATATATAGGTACACACACATTGCTGATGAGATCTTTCCAAAAATGCCAACTATGGAATATATGAATGCTCTGCCTCTTCCACAAGTGAAATTAATCTCTCACAACCAGAAGAAGAACACATTTTATGTCCTGTACCATCTATGATCCATTTGTGAAGCCTGGTCTCGGTCACTGTATCAAGAAGGACTCTAAGGCTTAGGCTATTAACGGGGTAAGAACGCCAGCTGAATCACTGACTTCTGTCAGCACTGACACTAACGAGCATACCGGTGCCACAGAATGGCACATAACTGTTCCACATCAGTTAGACGAATGGTCTCCAAAGTGGGGTGGGCCTATCCCCCAACGCCATGCACAACAATCTATCAGTACTTACACTTCTTTTTGTCTTGTTAAAAAAAAAAAAAAAATTGGCAGCACCTGGGTGGCTCAGTCATTAAGCATCTGCCTTCAGCTCAAGTCATGATCCCAGAGTCCTGGGATCTAGCAGCACATCAGGCTCCCTGCTTAGCGGGGCACCTGCTCCTCCCTTTCCCTCTACCTGTCATTCCTCCTGCTTGTGCTCACGCTCTCTTTCTCTCTCTCTGTCAAATAAGTAATAAATACTTTAAAAAAAAAAAAACTAAACTTTACTAACATTTGGTTTAAGAGATAATACTGACACTCTCACTCTCTGCATGTTAGAAAGTCATGTACCACACATGGAATTTCAGAAAATTTGGGGGTGCTTGAGTGGCTTCGCCAGCTGAGCGCCTGACTCTTGATCTCAGGGTTGGGAGTTTGAGCCCCACGTTGGGCTCCACACTGGGTGTAAAGTCTACTTTAAAAAAAAGAATACTACAGTGAGGAAAGATAGTGCAGTGTGATTGATACTAATACTCTCCCTTGTTGATTCTCTTTCCTTTTTTTGTGATCTATTGAGGACTGCATGTGCTTAGATAAAATTAGATTATGTTACCCAGTTTTAGTTAAACTTATAGAAAATGGACAAATGGTTTTAACATATTCCTAGAAAGAAACTGTAGTTAGAAAATAATAATGCTAGTATATGCAAATGACAGGAAAATAGCAAGGTTAATACTGGTCTTCATCCTAGTGAGGTAAGACCATTACAATACTGGTCCCCAGGGAATCTTGCCTCCCGTGAGCACGCCCCTCAGCAAAGCGACACTGCTGCTTCTCCTATCAAGAGGGAGATACCACTTCTCCACCTTCCTGAATCTGGACTGCCTCTGCGACTTCCTTCGGCTAAGAGAATGGGACAGACATGGTCCAACTCTGGAGTTTAGAGGCCTAGCAGCATCAACTCCTTCTGTGTAAACCAGAAGACCACTGTGCCATGAGGAAGCCAGTTCAGCCTACTGGTGGATAAGAGTCCATGCAGAGATCCAGGATAACAGCTGGCACCAACTGCCAGCCAGCCACGGGCTGGATTCCTGGTGAGGCCAACAAACTCTCTAGCTGTGCCTAGCCTCAAGGGCTGATCCACAGAAACATAAGAAATATAACTGTATTATTTTAATCCATTAAATTTTCGGTGGTTTGTTAACCTGCAATGGATAATGAATACTCCTGATATGAGCCCTGTGTCAAAAACACTGGATAGTAAATATAAGGATGATTGAAGCATGTCCGAAAGAAAGTAACCCCTCCAAAATTAGAATTATCTAGAAGACTATTTGAAAAGAAGATACAAATGCATTACTACAATGGATCTCTCTCTATAAATATATCTCCTGCTCTAGGATAGTAACACGAGAGTAGTACATGTATATACGACTTTAAATAAGTTTTATATGATGGATATATATATATATATATATATATATGATGGATATATATATATATATATGATGGATATATACTCGAAAATGTTTACCAAAGGAAGTCCACAATCCCAAAAGATTAGAATCACCAAGTTAATGAAAGTAGTACACATATATAATTTATAAATATAAATATACAGGTATAGGTACAAAAGTTCAACTTCTTTTGAAGTAAGAGTGTCAAAATCTTTGACAAGTTCTAGTGAGCTGCCATGTACTAGTTCATGCAGTAAAGCTGATCGAAGACTCTCAAAGCAATCTCGTCCACCTCTATTTCTAGGCATTACAAGTTCCAAACCATCCCAAAAGTAGGAACCTCCACAGTTCTAACATTTTGCTTCTACTAATACAATGCATTTTTACTTTGCAGTATTATATATACTTCTCCCCATCCCACAACCTTTTATTTGTTACATTACTTGCTACATATAGATCACTACACAACTACCAATTTTCTTATCATGGCAGATTTCTATCTTGGATGAACAATGATATCATTCAATGATGCAGGAAATGTGGAAGAGAGGGTCATGTGGTGATGGGAAGAGGACCTGAAGTGATATGGCCAATGAAAGGGAGACCAGAGCATGTCAAGTACAAAGTGGTAAGAGTCATTGAAAGGGAAAAGTTGAAAAAAAGAGAACTAAGAGGGAATGACCAACAGAGTAAAGAAATGAGACTGAGCAGGAGGGGAATGAAGCCTTGAGCAGGAGGAACAGCCTCTTTTCTGAGAGGAGGAGCAGAAGCAATGAAGAATGGTGGAGATACAGATAGTTGAGGAACAAGAGTGCTGAAAGCCAAGAGAGTTTCTGCCTAAGAGTCTTCAGTTTCTCGGTGACATTGGTTAAAAGGCAAGGTCATCCATAAAGAAAAAGGGGCATTGACTCTGTGAAGAAAAAGATGAAGTCTTCACCTTTTTGTGTGTTATGGAATATTTAAATGAACACCAAATTTAAGCTTACTCATACTATGCTATCTCTAGGTATTTCAAGTCAATATTTTTTTTCTTTGTCATTTAGCACTCCTCTGTTTCTTTCTTTTCTTTTTTTTTTTTTTTAAGATTTTATATATTTATTTAACAGAGAGAGAGAGAGCCAGAGAGCACAAGCGGGGGGAATGGCAGAGGGAGAAAGAGAATAAGGCTCCCTGCAGCCCAATGCGGAGCTCAATCCTAGGCCCTTGGAATCATGATCTGAGCCAAAGGCAGACACTTAACTGACTGAGCCACCCTCTTAACCAACTGAGCCACCCAAGCATCCCACACCCTTCTCTATTTCTTCTGTATGATCTTACAACAGGAATAAGGGGAGGTGGACATAAATACATGAGCAGTCATAGCCAAACCCAAGTCTGTCAACATAATCTTATCCAACGTACACAGTCAAATAAAATATAGGTTGACTCATTCCCTCACAGCTATCCACCATCTAAACTGGGCCACTCAGAAAAGTTTACCAACACCTTGAACCTACCTGTCAATGTGTTAGAGAAGATGGCATCCGTTTTCACTAATGATATAAAATTAAACTCTGAGATGGCTACAAACTCTTCTAGTCAACCCTTTCTACTATATAATTTTCACAAATCGTAATTAAACTAGAAAGGGAGCATCCCAGAATATATTACTGAATCTGACACTGATATAATAGCACCTTAATAATTTAGATGGCTCCCACAAGGGATATATAATTGGATACATTTCAGAGAGTGACTAAGTCCCTTGACATTTCATAAAGAATTTGCATTCACACAATAATTTTTCTAAGGAAAGCACGCATGACTTTCATTAGAATCTCAAAAGATTTATGTCCCAAAAATGTCTATGAACTATCGTTACAGATCTTCTCTTCTCCAATGTTAAAAGAGCAACTCCACTTGAAGACCTACCAGAAAAGGCAAACAGAACACATGCCCAGGGAGGCCATAGCCTCTTCATCAGGGCGGCAGGGAAAGCCATATGTTTAGCTGACTAAGATGAGCAAAAGTCATGCTGCTGAGAAGTAGGCTGTACTATTTTTTGGCATTTGCTTGTTTTCTCATATAGTTTATTTAGAAATAAAGATAAGGTACAAATTAATAACAGATTTCAGCCTAAATCAAAAAATAAGATTATAGAACTGGGGAAAAAAAATGTATTCCTTTCCTTATCCTTAAATTCTCTGACACGAGGATAAAATTACCATATTCAAGGACGGTGTAGCTCTTAAAAGTAGATTAAGACCACTATGGTTCAAGCAGCCCGTAGCGGCACTAAACACAGACCTAAGGTAGATATATTTCTATATACCTTGTTAGATACAAAGGCCACAGAAATACACACACATACAGACTGCAAAGACTCTAATGGTATAAGGGCACTCCTAGTTGCTGCTTTTGAAAAAAATTTTTAAGGAAACTGAAGAACAGAAAAACCTATCTATAAAATTTGGGAATTACAACCTATTTAAAAGGCTACTGTGTGGGGCACCTGGGTGGCTCAGTGGGTTAAAGCCTCTGCCTTCAGCTCAGGTCATGATCTCAGAGTCCTGGGATCGAGCCCCTCATCGGGTTCTCTGCTCAGCAGGGAGCCTGCTTCCTTCTCTCTCTCTCTCTGCTTGCCTCTCTGCCTACTTATGATCTCTGTCTGTCAAATAAGTAAATAAAAATCTTTTTAATAAATAAATAAAAGGCTACTATGTGAATTCCAGTTTTGTTCTTTTACCTCATTTTCTTCCCTATAATGCGATCATGAGTTCCTCAACGTACGTACAAAATACTATATTTGTTCAATCAGTACTGGAGGACAGAATGCAAGCTTAAAATTTTACTGGTTAGGTTTTCATTTCTGGAAGATGAAAAAGTTCTGGAGAGAGATGCTGATGATGGCTACACAATGACATGAATGTTCTTATGAATGTCCTTATTAATGCCACAAAGCTGCACATTGAAAAATGATGGAAAAGTCAAATTTTATGTTATATATACTTTACCACAATAAAAAAAAAAAAATGCACTGCTGTATCGAAGGGAGAAAAACTCACTGGAAGAGAATCTAGATAAAATTTTACCTAAGCAAAAACAAACAAAAAAAACAAAAACAAAATAAAAAATCCCTAGGATTTCAAAGATAAACTGCATCTTGAGAGATCAACATTGAATATAATAGTCATAGGTCTTGACACAAAATTAATAGCCTAAAAAGAGGAAAATATTAAAACTTTTATAATATCCATGTAGATTCCCTGTCCTTAATTGCAAAAGTGCTCTGCCAAAGGAAAAGGAAGTTTATGTAGGTATAATACAAGAATTTACCAAATGCCTAGTGTGTACAATGTAGTGAGCTAGATTCTTTGGGAACCAAAAAAAAAAAAAAAAAAGAAAAAGAAAGAAACAAACAAACAAACCAGTTCAGACACATGTCCTTGAAAAATGCTAGTTAAAGACTATCATCTTAGTTCTACTTCCTGAACTCTATCCTGACTACAGGTTCCCCTCCTCCAAACACCTGCCCCAGATCCCTTTTATTACCTAGGATTCTGCAAGCGGGTCCTGTGTGATTTACAATCCACTTTCTTCATCGTGGTGTACTACAGGACAGAACACCCCTCCTAAGCCCTGGCATTGCATGACTGTTCTCTAAAATAAAGACTCTCTTAAATTTTCTGCTTCCTTCCCAATCTCATTAACATCTCATTGACATACAGTGCAAATCATCTTCCCTGAAAGGACACTCTGATTTCTAAAACAATATTTTTTCAATTTTTAGAAATTTCCAAATAGTTAAAAATTTATATAAACATCCATTATCACTGTTCTGTTTTAACAGCTAACCACACTCACAGGCCTCAATGGTTGGCTGACTTTTGAGTTTAAGCAAACACACACACGTGCAAGGAGGCACCACAACCTGAAAAAGCCTTTTCCTTCCCCCCAGACAAATGCTCTAATCTGCAGACAATTTTCTCCTCCACACACACAAGTAATAACTGAAAGCTGTTCTAAATTCACTATAGATGTGCAATTAGAAAAGTATGTCAGGAAGGTAAAGTAGCCTGAATTTGTCAACAAAACCACCTTTTTTTGCAAGCTTTCAAAACAAAATAAAATGTAGCCAACTGAAAACTTTCAGCTCACAGTATAAATTCTTGTTCACTGTTTTGATCTGTAGTCTCTCACAAAGAACAAAGAGTCTATGAGTAAAAAGTCCAATTCTAATGATCTGACCACTTCTCATACTTAACTTCCTTGTCCAAGGTGTTACACTCCCTAGTCATCTTGGAGCAGTTACATATCAAATCACCTTCTCATGAAGACAGAAAGAATCCATCCAGTAGTCAGGTTCAAAGGTCACAAAGTCTCTAAAGCTTAGAACTGCATAGGCTTAGAAAAGGCAACAACTTGCATGATCATCTGTCCCTATTTAATTGGGAAAATTTAATTTTTCTGTGTTTTGGTTTGAGGTTTATTTCTCTACTGATATCCTAAACAAAGGGAGTAAGTGAAATGCCACATTTCTTTTTTTTTTTTTTTAAAGATTTTATTTATTTATTTGACAGAGAGAGACCACAAGTAGGCAGAGAGGCAGGCAGAGAGAGAGAGCGGAGGAAGCAGGCTCCTGCTGAGCAGAGAGCCCGATGCGGGACTCGATCCCAGAACCCCGAGATCATGACCTGAGCCGAAGGCAGCGGCTTAACCCACTGAGCCACCCAGGCGCCCCTGCCACATTTCCAATCAGTGAGGACCTGAGCAATAATTCAAGTTTCCAGTAGTCCTCATTACCCAGTTTGATATGCTTCTTATCCTATATTTTTGATACATGTCATGATCAATGGCCAGGAGTTATGGGTAGAGAGGTTTCACTACAAAGAGGCAGCCCAAGGGAATTTGGAGAGGTGACAGAAGTGTTCTGTATCCTATTTGGAATGGTGGTCATGTGAATCTAATTATGCATGTTTTTTAAAAACCTCATGTACATAGAGAAAAAAATTATTATATGTAAATTTAAAAAAAAATTTCAACTACTTTGGCATCACCTACTAAAACTTTTTAGAGTTATAGGGAAATCTAGAAGGATGTAAGAATATACAACTAAGCTAGACTCCTCATGTTCTAGAACACCCTTAGGTCGGTTTCTCTAGCCCTCCTGAATATGTTTGAATATTTCTCTTTCTTCCTTTCTTTTTTTTCTCCCTCACATATCAGTTCCCTGAGCATTATTTTGATGGGAGTTTTTGTGCTCAGTAACGAAAACATCTGGCAAAGGACAAGAATAAAGTACTTGCTGAGAATACAACAACCCCAGGAATTCTCAACTGGATTTCTCCAGGGCCAGTAAGAGCTATCACCCAGGTCAAAGGACACACCACAGGGATTTACGGAATGCTCTAGATCCAAACCTCGGACTTGGCTCCACTACACTCTACAACACGTGGCTGGGGTCTAGGGATGTTGAAAAGAGAATAAAGTACAAATACCAAAAAGTATCAGCACAGAAGGAGATAAGAAAGTGCTTTGAGCTCAGCGTACAGGTCAATCTAGTAACTTAAATAAAAATAAAATCATCAGATGCAGAGTGAAGTTATTTGAGGAGACTGTAGAAAGGCTGAGGGCCCCAAATCAGATTTCCAAAAACGAAATAAAGATCCATGTAAGTCTTACTAATTTCTATGACCTGAACTACTTATTTAAACAGATACAGGGTTTAGTTTCTCACTGACATGAAAGCAATCATTACAAATAAAGTAAAAAAAAAGAAAAAAGAAACAAATAAAACCCAGCATTTATTAACACTGAAGCCTAAAAATAATAAGAAAAGCCTCTTTCAGTTAAACAATTTCTCCCCTCCCTTCATGCTTTCCCAGATTAGTTTGCTTAAAAACACTCGTGGTGGGGTGCCTGGGTGGCTCAGTGGGTTAAAGCCTCTGCCTTCAGCTCAGGTCATGATCCCAGAGTCCTGGGATCGAGCCCTGCATCGCACTCTCTGCTCGGTGGGGAGCCTTTTTCCCCTTCTCTCTGTCTCTGCCTGCCTCTCTGCCCACTTGTGATCTCTGTCAAATAAATAAATAAAATCTTAAAACACTCATGGAAAAATGCAGTTGCAAACATTTACTAAGAAGACGGAGAGATGGAGACCCGGCTGGTATCAGGCTTTCAGTACCTAGGGCACCCCAATGAAGACTTCAGTTACCTGATAAAATTACATAGCTCTCGAAACACAAACATCTCGACATGCCATGTTTATTAAGTACCTGTTGTGTGGGACACAGTGCTAACTAAGTATTTTATATATATCATCATACTTGACCCTTACTGATAAAAGAGCATGCTAAGGCTCAGGTTAAGTATTTTATTCAGTTATGTTGTAAGTGATAGATCCCAGCTTTTCTGTGATATAACCCAGCTTTTCTGGCTCCAAACCTATGCTTTTAACATTGAAAATACTACAAGCTTTCTACAAAAAAGACTTTATTTCTAAGATTTTATCTATCTGAGAGAGAGAGAAAGCACAGCAGAGGCAAAGGGAGAAGCAGGCTCCCTGCAAGGAGGCTGATGCGGGGCTCAATCCCAGGACCCTGAGATAATGACCTGAGCCAAAGCCAGACACTTAACTGACTGAGCCACCCAGGCACCTCAACTCTACAAGAAAGACTTGATCAGGAATAGACATGAGTTTACTTTCTCTAAAAATTATCACAAAGAGGGTTGACAGCTTCTCTGTAGGCTGTATTATCAGCAAAACTGCATGATGAAAATAAAAGAAGGTATCACCTCTCCTAGTCTTCAATTAGTGCAAGTCAAGTTAATAAAAATAAATGCCTGTTGTCCTTGAGAGTGTCGGCAATGGAATCTTTCTTCCAATCCTATATCTATTAAAGTCTCCTTTCTTCCAACCCTAAATCTATTAAAGGGTCTAACATTCTCAGACCACTATCTCAATGTGTTTTTAACCATTGTAATGAAACACAATCTCTTTAAAATAAGCGTAGCTTTGCCTGGTGTTAATTCCTCTTTGATTATATTTTATAACTCATAATTCTACTTATATAATGTTACAGTAACTTCTATAGTCACTTACATAAGAAACCTATTTTTTTAGGTATAATAATCCCTGCTAGTCCAATGAAAGTATTAATAAAATAAAAGACATTTGAAATGACCAAATAAATCCATCATGCTCTATGAGATCTATTTTATAGAATTATATTAATTAGATCTAAACATGGGGTAGAGAAAAACTCAATGTGAGAAAGCACTGACCAAATTTAAGATGGAATTCAAGCATAAATTACTATCTGCCCGCAGGGCCCAAGGATTTAATCACATTGAAGTAAAAAATGGGAAAGATTTACAACCACTTTTTTAAAAGATCGTATTTATTTATTTGTCTGAGAAAGAGAGAGAGATTGCAAAAGCAGGGGAAGCAGCAGGCAGAGGAAGAAGCAGGTTTCCCACCGAGCAAGGAACCCCATGCGGGACTCCATCTCTGGACCCTGTAATCATGACCTGAGCCAAAGGCAGACGCTTAACCAACTGAGCCACCCAAGTATCCCAGATTTACAACCATTTAAAAACAAATCCTTGCCATCCTTGTTTTCTTGTTATACTTTTCACTGTATTGATATCAGATTAGACATTAGAATTTATCTAATCTAATGAGAATCAGTAGTGAAGATATATCAGAATATCAGGAAAATCTGGGATCTGGGACTAACAGAACTGATTAGTCTTTATCCTTGAACGTAAACACTCTAAAAACATCATAGTTTGAATTGTTCTTTAGACCAAGGAACATTATCCTTACAGCTAAACATGACCCGAGATGAGGGCAGACACTTAACCGACTGAGCCAGCCAGGCATCCCTCTATTACGGTTTTAGATCTTATACCATAGTTGATTTTTGAAAAATAAAAGATTCTCAGGTGGGGTGGTCAGCATGTAAGCCCACTTAAAGCTCAATCCTGAGGTCTTGGAAGCTGGATTTCTAGAACTCAGGAGAGGAAAAAGGAAGGGAGATGGGGAAAAAAGCGGGGCACACCTAACCATGTAAAGAGGTAGAAAGTAAAAGGGATGTAAGTCTTTGGTTTTAAATATTTATTCTATTTCAATCATGCAGTTATATCTGACTTGAAAAAACAACATCTATACACAAGGGAAGTAAGATAGTAACTTTATAAACAGATATAACATAAGAATACTAGCCTATTCAGATGTGTAATGAGAGATCACTACCTTTAAACATAAGCTTTAATAGTTCATTCCAATGATGAGATGAAAAATACATTCTGCTTCCATTTATCTTTTAGAAAGGTAGATAGATGCTATCCCTAACCACATATAAGGTAGTTATCTGATTGTAAGGTAGTTATTCTTAGGCCCCAATATAGTAATGTTTAACAGCACTTAGGCTGTGTATTTATATATTCTATTTAAAGCATCATTTTAAATAACCTCTTTCATACACTTGCAAATTTCAAAGGTTAAATTACATAATAAAAAAAATAACCAGATAGCATCTTATTTGTTAGTAAGATCAATTTATTTCCACCTCATAACTCAGATCTAAAGTACTGGTCTCAAGTTCAAGTCAAAAAGTAGAGTTCAGTGAACCAAACCTCATTTCCACATTAGTGTGGCACATTTATTCATGATACTTGGGGGAGTAGGAAATCCCAGGAGTGTTGTAATGGAATAAGATTCAGTTATTGTACAAACCACCCAAGAAAAACTTCATAGTATGGGTCATGTTCCTTTATTTTAAATTCAACAGAAAGTTCAGATTCCTAATGAAGTAGTAATGAGGCCACTGGCTCTTTCCCACAAAATTCTGAGGCCAAGCCAATTATAGAAAGCCTGACCTATCAGCACTAATTTCCTTCACTGTTCTAATTCCCTCTTTTCTACTCTTCTTCTGAAACTATGCAGGGCCACTCATTCACTCATCAGAACACACACCCATGGATGATCGAAATGAGCGTGGAGGTCTGCAGGAGTGGCAGGGGAGGGTAGTATGACAATTATTTTGCAACAAAAAGAGGGTGGTGAAGCACTCATATTCTCTACTGAACAGGGGCAAATATTTTAAGATTCCAAGGCAAGGAAAAGACATCGTTCAGATTATCACAAATTTTCAACCTTTATCATCACCCTCGAGATTTTTATATTTATAGGGGTGCCCGGGTAACTCAGTCAATTAAGCATCTGCCTTCAGCTCAGGTCATAATCCCACTGTCCTGGGTTCGAGCACCGCATCAGGCTCTCTACTCAGAGACAGTTTGCTTCTCCCTCTGCCTGCTGCTGCCCCTGCTTGTGCTCTCTCTGTCCTTCTTCCTGTCAAATAAATAAATAAAATCTTTTTTAAAAAAAGATTTATATTTACAAACATATTATATATAGATATAATGTTGCTCATTATATTAAATTTAAACTGTTCTCTTCTTTAATAAGGCACACAACACAACAGAGAATCAAATGGACCTTAATTTAACTTATATCTAACACATAATTACAATTACAATTCCATCTTATTACAGCTATGAATCTGAAAAACAGACTCCTCCACTACCCCACATAGAGCAGAAAAAAAAAAAAAAAACAATAATAATAAAGCTAAGTAAAACTGGTCCCTTAAATAAGGGGCACTCTTCCTTTGGACCCTGAGAGTTGGAATTTTTCCTACCTAATATTCCAGTCCACGAATATCTATTACACATGTACTCCAAATCTGATGACTTGTATTTCTTTTCTATTTCATTCACTATATTTTTTCTAAGTTACATATTCAAAGTCATGCATGATTAAGTTGTACACAGTCAAATCAATCTATAAGGTTTATCATAAAAAGACACATCTCCTTCTCTCCTTCTTCCCCCTAAACCCTGCTTCCCAGGCAAACACTCTTTTGAAGTTTACCCTCTATCTCTATCTACATCTGTATTTGTGCTATTGCCTAAATTTCCAGGTTTTTAAAATTACAGTAAATATACCTAACATAGAATTTTCCATGTTTACCAGTTCCAAGTGTACAGTCTTATGATATTAGGGACATTCACACTGTTTAACCATCACTACCATCCATCTTCAGAACTTCTCCATCTTCCCCAGCTGAGACTCTGTACCCATTAAACATTCATTCATCAACCCTCTAGCCCAGGCCCTGGAAACCATCATTCCACTTTCTGTCTTTATAAATCTGACTAGTTCAGGAACCTCATATATGTGAAATCATACACTATTTGTCCTCTTGTGCCTGGCTTAGTTCACTTAGCATCAAGTCTTCAAGGTTCATCTATGTCATAGCAGGTGTCAGTTTCTTTCCTTTTAAAGGCTGGACAGTATTCCACTGTATGTATGTGTCACATTTTGTTCATCCATTCATCTGTCAATGGACCCTTGCGTTGCTTCTGCCTTTTCCTGAGTGTGTCAGATTTTTTTTTAAGATTTTATTTATTTAATAGAGAGAGAGAGATCACAAGTAGAGCAGAGAGGCAGGCAGGGGGCGGGGGAGCAGCCTCCCCAATGAGCAGAGAGCCCGATGCGGGGCTCAATCCCAAAACCCTGAGACCATGACCTGAGCAGAAGGCAGAGGCTTAACCTACTGAGCCACTCAGGCACCCTCCTGTGTGTTAGATTTAAGCATGATCTACTGATGTCCCACCAGGAGGGATGAGGATTTAGTTTGGTCTCTTTCACATGTATACCACACCAGCACCACACATCTACACACAGTGTCCATTCACCTATTCCTCCAAAACAGAGAAAAATCAATGGATACATTAGATAAGTTAGCTTTCAGCCATTATTATAACTATATAAATGCAAGTCACAGTCAAGCCTTATAAGACACTATCATCACTTTCCCTGTTTTACATAACTTGTTTTCTGGGGTTAAGTTTTCTTATTTTTAAGTTTACCTAAGTTTTTATGTATTTAACATTACTCTGTTTCCAAACTCTCCCCAACGATCTGAGTTTCCTCTCAATATGTTCAAATATATCCAGTATTCTACTACTTTCAACTTCTCAGGATACCTCTCTTAAACTTTCTAAAATGCTCCAGACTGTGCTGGTTGTACTTTCTGCCTGCTACCCCACTGTCAACCAACTATCTCCCTTTTAATCATCATCTTAGAAATTCTATTTGCTCTTCTCTCTTAGGTTAGCTCTGTCCTTAATACCTCCTATCTTGGCGGGGGGTGGGGGGAGTATGGGAAGCAAATTTTTGAAGACTTTCATTACTGAAAACATATTTATCCCACCCTTATACTTGCTTGGTATTGTGTAGCTAGATAGGGAAATGTGGATGAGTAATCCTTTTCCCTTAGAACTTTAAAGACACTGCTCCATTTCAGTCTACCTTCCAGTATTGCTATATTCCCAAATCATTTTGACACTGAATCCTGTTTTATATCTCTAGAGGCATTTTTATCCATCTCTAGAGGATTTTCTATTTGTCCTCTGGCTTCTGAAATCTCACAACATACCTGGATGTAAGACTATTTCCATCCCTTATATTAGGCATCTTTTAATGTGGAATTTCATGTCTTAGAATTTTGGGAAATTTTCCCACATTATTTCTATGAATTCCTTTCCTTCATTTTCTCTTTCAAACACTAGGTCTCCTGAACTGACCCTCCAATATTTTTCTATCTTTTCTACTTCCTATGTTCTATCTCTTTTTCTCTCTACTCTCTCTCTTTCTCTCTGAGGGATCCTCTCCACTTTATTTCCCAAACCCTCCTTTAAGGTTTCTGCTATCATATTTTTAATTCTTTTTTTTTAAGATATTATTTATCTATTTATTTGTCAGAGAGAGAGAGAGCACAAGCAGGGGGAGAAGCAGGCAGAGCAGGCAGAGGGAGAAGCAGGCTCCCCATTGAGCAAGGAGCCAGATCCTGGACTCTGTCCCAGGACACCGAGATCATGACCCGAGCCGAAGGTCATGCATTTAACCAATTTAACCAATTGAGCCACCCAGGCGTCCCATATATTTTTAATTTTTTTTTAAGATTTTATTTATTTATTTGAAAGACAGAGATCACAAGTAGGCAGAGAGGCAGGCAGAGAGAGAGGAGGAAGCAGACTCCCTGAGGAGCAGAGAGCCTGATGCAGGGTTCGATCCCAGGACCCTGAGATCATGACCTGAGCCAAAGGCAAAGGCTTTATCCCACTGAGCCACGCAGGTGCCCCTATATTTTTAATTCTTAAACATTCTTTTTTGCTCTCTGAATTTCTCATTTTGTGTAGATTTATGATCCTCTTGTATGTACAATTTTTCTTATCTTTCTAACACTACTGATTGTTTTGTTATGCCTTTTAGTTTTCCTCTTCTTGTACAGTCTCTACCCTTTCCAAGTTGCTTCTTCATATGTGTTTGTTCTGACCTCTAACTGTAATGTTAGAGGATTTTCCCAAATCTCTGCTATCCTTGGTGATCTGCCCATATCTCAAATTGGGAAAGTAAAAAGCTGACTTAAAGTTCTGTGCATGTACGTACATCAGTCTAGTCAACTGTGGACTTCAAAGTGATCTGATCTGTCTATTTGACTGGGGACAACCGAGTGGACATACCTCTAAGACAGTTCCCTTAGACTAATCCTATTATTCACAGTAACTTCCAATCTCATACCTGAAGGATATAAATATGGCTATTAGAGTCCTGGGAACCAAATCAGAGAGGAGGGCTGTGAAATGCAAGATGAATCTCAACACTCAGTACAAAAACTTCCACTGCTTTTGGTTTGGTAACCTTACCATCAATTTACGCCTACTGTCCTGTGGTCTTCTGCTAGAGCTGGGATAGGGCAGTTAACTGGTGGGAAAAGCTGGGGAAGGAATCAGGTTGTCTAACTCTATTTTTTTTTTAAGGTTTCCATTTATTCGTTTGAGAGAGAGAGAGAGTGAGAGAGTGAAAGAGAGAGAGAGAGAAAGAACATGAGTGGGGAGGAGGAGCAAAGGGAGAAGCAGTCTCCCCACTGGGCAGGGAGCCCAATACAGGACTCTTGATCCTAGGACCCTGAGATCATGACCTGAGCCAAAGGCAAACACTTAACCAACTGAGCCACCAAGATGCCCCTAGCTATTGTTTTTACAAGTCTAGAGAGACAAAAAATATAAATGTATATGTTGAATTCAACATTTTTAACAAGCCTATTTGATAATCTCTTAGTACCTCCACAGTACTTTCAGAAAGGGTCAAAATCTATTCAAGAAGTGATTTTAGACATTTTCATATACTTAAGAACGTAACTGGAAACTAAGAGCATATACTTTTGAATATTTTTTAAAAGATGTCTCTTCCTGAAAAATGTTAAGGTGTAGGTACGTTGAATTTAATAAATAATACAACAGTCATTAATTGATTTAACTATTCATTAACTATCTACTGTCCCCAAGTACTATGTTAGTAAGGCACTGGAACTATAAAAATAAAACCATACTTCTGTCCTTACACAAACCACAGCCTAGTTGGGAAGACAGATACGGAAAGCAGCAATCATGTTAATGGAGTTCCTCACTGCTATGAGATGTCATCTTGGAGGGCCGTAGTGGCTCTGTACCCTCACCATTCTCATAGCTCAGCAATATGCTGGTTCAGGAAAATTGAGTTAGCTCATCTGAAAAACATTAGGTCTGGGGACACCTGGGTGGCTCAGTGGGTTAAGCTTCTGCCTTCAGCTCAGGTCATGATCTCAGGGTCCTGGGATCAAGTCCCGCTTCGGGCTCTCTGCTCAGCAGAGAGCCTGCTTCCCCCACTCCTCTCTCTCTGCCTGTTTCTCTGCCTACTTGTGATCTCCCTCTGTCCATGAATAAATAAAAATCTTTTAAAAAAAAAAAAAAAAGACAAGGTCTGCTTAGCTGATATCAGTGGCATTGACATGACAATTACTCTTACCAAGACATTTCTTGGACCAGGAAGGATCCACTTAATATATACTGACCGTCTTCAGGTGGAGATCTGAGAGCAGTGTCCCTCTCCTGAGACATATCCTGCTGTTTGTACAGCAAAGCTAAACCCATCACATCCCTCCAGAGAAAGGTAGTAGAATGATGTTCCAATGCACTCCACTGACCTTTCTACCTATAAGACTAACTGAAGGAAAACTTACTTTACACCTATATGGTGTGATGCTAATTTGTGTGTATTTATGCTTCTTGTATGATACCACCTTTGTCATTTATTAAATTCATATATATATATATAAATGTTTGGGCAATTTCTATACTTGTATTCTGTTCTACTTGATGGTTTATTCTTACGAGGCTATACTGTATTATTGCTCACAAGCCAAGACTCAGTAAAAGGAATATTCCTAAAAGAATTTAATCTTGGGGCACCTGGGTGGCTCAGTGGGTTAAAACCTCTGCCTTCAGTTTGGGTCATGGTCCCAGGGTCCTGGGATTGAACCCAACATTGGCCTCTCTGCTCAGCAGGGAGCCTGCTTCCCCCTTCTCTCTCTCTCCCTGCTTCTCTGCCTACTTGTGATCTCTGTCTGTCAAATAAATAAATAAAATCTTTTTTAAAAAAAAGAATTTAATCTTAAAATAACTGAAATACACACACACACACCACACATGCATGTATATGTTTATATATTTGTAAGAGATGGAATAAGTATTGTAATAACTGCTCTTCCTCTAGATTTTCTTTTTTTTTTTTTTTTTATTTATTTATCAGAGAGAGAGAGGGGGAGAGAGTGAGCACAGGCAGACAGAATGGCAGGCAGAGGCAGAGGGAGAAGCAGGCTCCCTGCTGAACAAGGAGCCCGATGTGGGACTCGATCCCAGGACGCTGGGATCATGACCTGAGCCGAAGGCAGCTGCTTAACCAACTGAGCCACCCAGGCGTCCCTCCTCTAGATTTTCTAAGCAATATTCTATTTTAGGATGAGCACACCACAAAACTATAAACTGTATTGAGAATCCATATGATAATTTTCTCTTAAGTTTTTTTTGTTGTTGTTGTTCAGGTAATTTAATGAGTTTTACTTATTGGATAAAAGTGTCACCATTTGAAGGAAAACAAACGCAGCTCCAGTCGAGTCAGGCGTGTAAAAATATGGAACGCTTCACGAATTTGCGTGTCATCCTTGCGCAGGGGCCATGCTAATCTTCTCTGTATCGTTCCAATTTTAGTATATGTGCTGCCGAAGCGAGCACTCTTAAGTTTAATTAAAGGGAAAATTTCTCCTAATAAGCTGGTATGCCTGGCTTAGTCAAAGCAAATAAATATTATATTTATTATCTATGCACACAAATACATACACTGTAGTTTTCTTTTTACTCTGAAAAGAGAAACCTCAAAACTGAACTGCAATACTGCTTTCAAATGAGATTTAAGAAATAAATTATCTTTCTTCTCTCATCCCAACTCGATACTGGTAAAAAAGATACTGATGTGTTATACTTAACAGTCTTCTAATATACATGATTTTTATATACATGATTTTTAATTGAAATCAGGTTCAAAATATTTTAGAAGTACATATAACAAATAATTTTTTTAAGGTAAGGAGAAAAAACTGTTTAAAAGCATTTATTATATGCCTGGGACCTAACTAAGTACTTGATTTCCCTACATGTTTTCACATCTTTGAAAAGAAGATTAAAAATTCCTACTATAGAGTTGTGAAGACTGAATGGGATGCTTGGTAACTTGTTCATTGTCATATAACTAACAAATGCCAAACCTAGGAGTCTGAGCCAGACTCCAAAATCTGTTCTTTTAACTATCATATAACTTAATAGTAAACTGAACCCCTACTACCCGAACATCTACCATATTCTGATTGCAAGCTACTCTGATTGCTGCTTATTTCAAGAATCTCTATAAAACAGCTTCACACTTCCCCCCACCCCCATGCCATCCCCATAATCAGAGACCAAGGAGTAAAGAGTAGTACAAATATATAAATACAGAAATCAAGAAGAAAAGAGATTATCAAGTAAATCCAAGAACACCAGACCAACTGAACAGCTTCTCTGACCCCAAAACCATATTCCACTGGAGTATTGCATAGCACACAGCACAAAAGAAGTTTCAACAGCAAGACTGCTTTTACTTGGCAGTCATCACATGGCCTGTGTTAACTCAGTTGATAGTACTGTGCCAGGTCTAAGTCAAAAGACATTCAACACAATAAATAAAAGAGCACATTTTGCTAGTCAAGACTTAACCAAAGAAAGTCAAGGGTTGAAAGAACCTTGGAGACAACTAATCTCACTCAAGGGTCAGTTTCTTTAAAACCAATTACTAAAGGAAGACTGCCTAGGAGCCTTCTATCTCCTTAATGGGCAACGGGTTCCTTTTCTAACCAACAGTTATATAACCCGTATAATTTAGCAAAGCCAAGTTAAAATTTTAAAAGTAAATAAATCCTTTCCTTTGTTAAACAGCCTCATAGAAATCAACCTAGCCAAGAATGTTTATATTACAAATGTTATTTAGCCTCACAAGGCCTAAGGCAAACTAATCAAAATAAGAAATACAGAACTTCCCTCCTACACAAATCAATTCCATAACAAGTGAATTACAGAAATCAATGTCAACAGGAAAACTAGAAAATAGCAGACAAATAATGAAGAATTTCTTTAGACTTTTTTTATAAAATCACTTCAAGCTAAAATGATAATTCTAAAATAAGATATGCACAGTATTTTGGAAGCATATAGGAAGAAGACCAACATAAAAAACAAGACAGGATAAAAGGTAGGGGGATTTTCTGCCTACTTTGCAGATGGTTCTATTTCCCATGGCAGAACCCACAGTTGGGTTCACTAAATGCTGTCAATCCAATACCATGTTAAAACACACACACACACACACACACACACACACATGTATATAAAAAACATTACAAATATATATATAGGTATTAGATTTATGCATATATATTTTTAACATGGTATTGTTAAATATATTAAAACATGGTATTTGTTAATACCATATTGATATATATTTGTATTTTATATTTATATTTAACATGGTATTGGATATATGCACATACATATATGAGAATATGAAAGATTTTTTGAAAATAAAAACGAGATTGCTTAACTTAAAATTCAACAGGTAATAAACAGAAGAATGAAAAATTTTATAATTCCTCTTCAAATTCTACTAAATGGGGGCGCCTGGGTTGCTCAGTGGGTTAAAGCCTCTGCCTTCGGCTCAGGTCATGATCTCAGGGTCCTGGGATGGAGCCTCGCATCGGGCTCTCTGTTCAGCAGGAGCCTGCTTCCTCCTCTCTCTCTCTCTGCCTGCTTCTCTGCCTACTTGTGATGTCTGTCAAATAAATAAACAAAATCTTTAAAAAAAATAAATAAAAATTAAAAAAATAAAAAAAAATATTCTACTAAATGATTGAATTTCTCTCCTAGATTTCATATTTACCCATTTTCTTACTTTTTTGTCGCCTCATAGGTATACTGGAAAATAGATGAAAAACTCAGAGACTTCTTGCTAGATATCACTTTATACTAGACTATACCATTGTACAATTTAGTAAAATAAAAAATAAAAATGTATAGTTTAGTAAAAAGTAATTCTATTCAACACCAAAATATGCTCACTTGCATTCTCTCTCTCAAATAAATAAATAAATCTTTTAAAATGATAGAGGGTGCCTGGGTGGTGGAGTCAATTGAGCTCCCACTCTTGGTTTCAGCTTGGGTCATAGTCGCTGGATTGGAGGTTCAAGCCCCACATTGGGCTCGGCACCCAATGTGAAGTCTGCTTGGGATTCTCTCTCCCTCTCCCACTGCCCCTCCTCCTGATGCCCTCTCTTTCTCTCAAATAAATAAATCTTAAAACAACAACAAAAAAGACCAAAATAAAAGAGCATATTAATTTTCTATTGCTGTAACAAATTCCTATAAACTTAATGGGTTAAAGCCACACAGTTACTATCTCAGTTTCCATGGTTCAGGAATTCAGCATTTTTTGCCAGGTCTTCTGCTCAGAGTCTCACCAGGCTGAAATCATGGTGTCAGTCAAAGCTGTGGTCTTATCTAGAACTTAAGGTCCTCTTCCAAATTCATTCATATTATAGGCAGAATTCACTACCCTGTGGTTGTAGGATTCTGGTTCCCAATTCCTTGGTGGCTGTCCATTAGCAATAGCTCTCAGCACCTCTAGTGGCCTACCGTTTCATGCCATGGGTCCTTCTCCAAAACTCAGCACTTTATTTCTTCTGCTGCAGCTTTAAATCTAACTTCTATACCTGAACTCCATTCACTCTTTTAAAAGGCTCTACCTGATTATATACCAGGCCCACACACTCAAGGAGGGAGATTTTACAGGATGCATGCACCAGGGGACAGGAACCCTGGGGTCATCCTAGAATTCTGCCTACCACAGGTGATCAAAACTAAGAGCTTCCTACTGATAAAGCTTTATCCAGAGATCATATACCACTTTGAATACAGATGAATTGATAAACTACATATCCTTCAGATCATCCCCATTTTTTGCAAGATATCTTCTGATAAAATGGGACAGCAAGCAGTTTGAGATTATAAAAACAGATAAAAGTATTGAGCCTAATTTGCACATTAAAATTTAATCAGGGTGGAGCTCTTTCTGGTAATTTGTTTTGACTGCTTTAACCTCAAAAGAAACCAATCTACCGCTTTTTCCATCATTTCACAGTACCAAGGACAAAGTCCCCCCAGAGATCTAGTAACCCAGGATACATTGTTACAATGTAGTAACCCAGGACACATTGGGGAGATGACAAGGGGAAATGTCCACCATGAAAAAGCACAATCACCTACCTAATTTCTAGAAGAGCCCAGACCAATTATCAGTATTAAGACTTTCAAACCTATTTTCTCACATGGCTCTCAAGAAAACAGCTTAAAATATTTTTTTAAAGAGGACTAGAACAAATTCCCAAAGCTAAACTTGTGCTTGCTAAACTAAAAATAATAATGATAAAGTTCTGAGTAGCAGCATGACAATGCTAAAAACTGAATTAGTAAATCAGAAGGCAAAACATATGAGGAATGTCAAAGAATGTCAAAGAAATGAAATTGGTGGGGGAAAAAAGACAAGAGACATGGAAGATATGTGGTTTCTGAGGCTGTGTAATAGCAGGTTGTAGCAAAGGCTAGCCAGCTAGTCACCAAACCTATTTCTTGTTCCTCCTGGTCAGACTGATAGACTATGTATCCAAGCCTCACTTGTAGTGAGTGAGGTATGGCCAGTGTAATGTTGACAGCAGTGGTATGTATCACTTACAAGCCTGGTCCATAAAAATCCCCAGGGTCTTCTTTACTCTTTTTCCTACTACTGGAATGTTGAAAGCCATGTGTTGAAGTGACAGGGCCACAAGTCAGAAGAGTCCTGGATTCTTTGATGGTCTCTTGAAGAAAAGCGACCCTGCCAGGAAGATCACTGTGGACTTCCAATGAGCAAACAATGAAACTTCTATGGTGAGATTTTAGAGCTTAGCTCTTAGAATAAGCAGCATTATTTAAGGAAAACAGAAACTGGTATTGGAAGAATGGTTCTGCCTTAACAAAAATAAATAAATAAATAAAAACTAAAATAAATGGCATTGGTTGAGAGGTCAGGCAATAGGCAGCAAGAATATACATGTAACACGTGGAAAGCCCTGAGAGCCCTGTAATACTGTGGCAAAATGGCTAGTAAAGCTGGAACCTGTAATAAATGAAAAGGCACACCACATGCCTATGGCGCGTATAGCTCTGTGACTGAATGGACAGTCAGAGTTAGAGTATATACTGGCATTTCCTTTCTGTCTCTAGCAAGCTATTACAGGAAAGAGACAGCCACAAAAAAGAAGCTGCTGGTTTGCTAAATGAAATATAGGAGAAAAAAGAAGTCCAGGCACATGGGCCTCAGAGGGTTAGAAAGCTAAATGCATATAGAATCCCAATGGTAAAAGAATGGTAAAGGTTTGAGCAATAAATTCCAAAGACTATTTCTAGATGAACAAAGTGACTCAATCCTGAAGCAAAGATCAGATTCAGGTGTGGTCTTCTTACCCATTATTTCACACCACTTCAAAGCAGGGCCATTAAAGTAAGAAAGGCATGAAGCAAGGCCTACCTTCATAAAGTGGGGAGAAGGGAAAAAAAAATAACAAAAAACTATTCCTCAAACTTATAGCTAGAAAAGAGCACTGGGTCTGGTGTCCAAATAGAACCTATGGGAAAGAAACAGAGGGCCTTTTTCCTTCTGCAGCAACCTTCAAAGCCACATTAAAAATGGCAGAGCCACACAATGGAAAGATTCCCTAAATGACCAATGCAAAGAAAACCATCACAAGTCAGAAACACCATTTTGGGTTTGACATAAGTGAAAATAAATCATATCCTTTCCCTCTTTTCCAACATCCACAAATTCAAATAAATATTTACTGAACAACTACTATGTACAAAGTATATGGCAATTTCTCTTCCTCCTACTTTCCTTACTTTTTAGGTACTACAGATCTTAAAGTGTGTTAAGATAGTTTAATCCACATTCTCAACTAACATAGCATAGGATAACAATACATGCAATAAAAGCTATACCTGTTTTAAATTTTACAGGGTTATCAGTTAATTAAAAGTTCTGAATCCATGATGGTTTTCTTCAGTTCTTTATATAACACAAATATACCAAATGGCTAATAGTTTACATAGATTGAGCACCATGGTAGGCAAATTCACCTCAAACTACCCTGAATTCTACTACAGGACCTGACCTTTACAAGCTGTGTGAACCTGAGCAAATCATTTCCCTGCCCTGGGCCTGAATTTCTTTAGATAATTAAGAGGTAAAACCAGATAATCCACAGTAAGTGAAATAATAGTATTTTCATGGAATCATCTCTTTCACCAAAAAGGAACTGAAGTTAATTTCTCAAGCAGAGGCCTAAAAAAAAAGATAACTGTAAAAAAACAATGCTTCAACAGAGACTCTGTACTACTCTCCTATTTTTGAAAGTTTAGAAAAAACTTGTCAAACACAATAGAGACTTGCCTTGCAGAATACCTTCATTCTTATATTCAAAATACATACCAAAAAAAAAAAAATATACACACACACACACACACACACACACACACACACACACACCCAGTAATATGGAGATATACTTTCAATTATTAATTTTCTTTCTTCACCACTAAAAAATGACGATATGATTATTTCCATCAGGTTTATCATCAAATAGTTTTGAACGTTCCCCATTATATAGTATAAAACTGACAAAACTTAAAAAAAAGAGAGGGGGAAAAGAGTATCTGTAATGCTTTAGAAAGGAATTTCTAAGACGCAAATCTCTTCTGCAGAATCAGACATCTGAAAGATTATCAAGACTGGCTGAGATAAAAAATGTGATGTGCTCCCTCCTTCTTGCCAGAATGATAAGAACTACAAATGACTTCTAGGAGAACACAGTTGTTGGCAGAACCAAACAACACTTTCCATAAACAACCAAGTCTTCTATTTGTTGTTGTAGGCTAAATCTTAAGATATACCCAGATATTTTAATAAAATCAATGTGATTTAAATTTTAAGAGCAAGCAGCACTGCAAATCATTAGTGCTCTTTTATTCAAAATGAGAAAGAAATCAAGACATTCCTTGGTAGCTTTCATTACTTAGAGATGAAGATATTAAAAGAAAAAAAAAACTAAAAATTTCTAACACATTCGTTCACTTATAAGCTGTAAATAAATCCTTTTCTATGATCATAATTCACATTATTTCCCGAAAGGACTTTCTTCATTGATACCCACTGATACCAGAAATAACAGTTACAGAAATATTTATAAATAACATGACATCTTGCTTACATGATCAGTAATCAACCAAAGGTACCTACAGCATAAGTTAGCTCATTACCTAGAAAGAGACTTTTTAAAAATCTTCAAATCATATCCAAAGTGAAGGAAAATATTTAAAAAATAGAAAAACCTCTTTAAAGTCCCTATATAACCATCACAATTGATCCATATTTACTGAACTTCTCAGAGCAAAGCAATATACGAGTAAATAACTCATTGCTGTTAAAACAATAAAAACACATCTTTTAACTATGTGTTCCCATAAAGAGGAAGGACTTCCCTAAAATGACATGAAACAATTAAGATACTTAGCAGAGAGAAACCCATGTTTAACAGAATACTAGCAAAGTCACTGGCCAACCTATCATAAACCCAAGACCTACTTGCTTCATGGCAGTCTCTCCAATTTTGTCTGAATGTTTGCGGATACTCTCCAGAAAGTCTTTGAGATCAGACATAGAAACATCCTTAATTTCTTCTCGAAGCTTGGGGATGTTGTCCACCATCACCTTGCAGAATCGATAGTGGCTTACTTGAGGCAGATAGGTATGCTCTAGATGTTCCAGAGTTTTCAGTGCAGGATAATGCCTGTAAAAGGAATTGTATCATCTTTAGCTCAACTCAATCTACTTTAGGGCCACAGGTGTATTCCTCATGTAAAATTTCTAGACTGAATTAGTTTTCACTGTACATTAAGACAAATCCAGTATTAAGTTTTAATAAAAACATCAATGGAAAAATGTCAAATTATTCAAAATTAATATATGTATTAAAGGACTTAACAAATTACAATCAAAAAAGATTTTAATCCGAGAACAGAGAAAACTTAGAAAAATCTACCAATGAAATTCCTTATGCAAAAAATAAAATACAAAATGATCATATAAATGCCAAAATAATCATCCTATAAAATAAAATACCCAAGTCTAAACTTCCAACTATATCACAAGGAAGAGCTTAACAAATAAATCTTCTACCCGAAAAATATAAACTAAACAAAACTGTCCCAAACAACCATTTCAGGGCTCTGGAAATAGACCAAAGGAGAACAAATTGAAAAGTGTTTATTCAGGAAAACTGCTGAACAATGACTCTGTGGAGTTCTTGCCTGGGGCTACCTCCCATAAAAACTCCAACTCCATCCACCCTCCACTCCCAGCGTCCCTCCCGCGTCCCTCCCGCTGGTTATATTGGCTTGTCCTAAAAATCAGCAGCTTCCCCACCATTAGAAACCAATGGGAGTGGAGTTTTTAGGAAAAGTAGAAAACTCCAGATTAAGAAAGGAAGGAAGGAAGAAAAGAAGGAAGGAAGGACAAACAGACAAACAAATAAACAAATAGGAAACTACTCCAACTCTCCTGGCCTGAATAAAGTCTGGGTTGGGACAAGGGGTAGATTAGAGGACTAACCAGAAATTTAAGAGGAAAGTAAGGAAATAAGAGACCCACAGAAGAGCCCAATAGCTCTTTGCCCATCCATAGGCTGACTGAGGCTGTGTACTCGCACAACAGGACACCCAAAAGGGCATAAGCACTCCACACATCGCTGGTTGATTAGGAGGCAGCAGGCACACACATAGTAGAAGCCCTGGCAGAAAAGTAAAAGCTCAAGCTGTTTCGAAAACAGCATGAATCTTTAAGGTATTCCATAGCTCACACACAAATCCACTGACAACAGATAGAAACCTTAATGGCTCAAGTCTGAGCACAAACCTTGGACCAATCTTTAGCTGATGACCACCCTTTAGAAATGAAAATTAAATAAATACATTTCCTGATACACAAAGACCAAGGATTCCTTGCTACCAGATCTGCCTTGAAAAAAATCCTAAAGAAGCCAGAAAGGAGCTGACAACAGAAACTAAATTGAATTCACAGAAAAAAAGAAATGAAGAGCATAAGAAATAGTAAATATATGTAAAATATAAAAGACTAAATAAATATTCCTTTCTCTTTTTACTTTTAATTTCACTTAAAGAAAATTTTTAAAAGAAATTATTATGATTCTGTATTGCTGGGTTTATAAAATGTACAGCTATATGACAAAAATAGCACAATAAAGGAAAAAAGAAATGGAGCTAAGTTGAAGCAAAACCACTACTACATATTCTGCCAAAACTACATCAGCATTGACCTAAAGTAGATAGATACATTAAGATATAGATCTGTACCCCAATGTTTATAGCAGCAATGGCCACGGTCGCCAAACTGTGGAAAGAACCAAGATGCCCTTCAACGGATGAATGGATAAGGAAGATGTGGTCTATATACACTATGGAGTATTATGCCTCCATCAGAAAGGACGAATACCCAACTTTTGTAGCAACATGGATGGGACTGGAAGAGATTATGCTGAGTGAAATAAGTCAAGCAGAGAGAGTCAATTATCATATGGCTTCACTTATTTGTGGAGCATAACAAATAGCATGGAGGAAATGAGGAGTTAGAGAGGAGAAGGGAGTTGGGGGAAATTGGAAGGGGAGGTAAACCATGAGAAACTATGGACTCTGAAACACAATCTGAGGGATTTGAAGGGGCGGGGGATGGGAGGTCAGGGTACCAGGTGGTGGGTATTATAGAGGGCACGGATTGCATGGAGCACTGGGTGTGGTGCAAAAATAATGAATACTGTTGTGCTGAAAATAAAAAATAAATTTAAAAGAAAAGATATAGATTATAATCCATAGAGCAACCTCTAAGAAAAAATAACTCAAATTATACCATTAAAAAAAAATCAATAGAGGAATTAAAATAGTACACTATAAAATATTTAAGACAAAAAAGAGAGTAAAGGATAAGGACAAAAAGACATGAAAAACAGAAAAATAAAAGAGTAAAATTCATCCATATTAATAATTACATTAAATGTAAATGGACTAATAAACACTCCAATCAAAAGTCATAATGTCAGACAGGATTTTTAAAAGTATGAGCAAAACAAATAACACGGAGGACATGGGGAGATGGACAGGAGAAGGGTGTTGAGGGAAATTGGAGGGGGAGATGAACCATAAGAGACTATGGACTCTGAAAACAATCTGAGGGTTTTGAAGGGGCAGGGGATGGGAGGTTGGGAGAGCCAAGTGGTGGGTATTATGGAAGGCACACATTGCATGGAGCACTGGGTGTGGTGCAAAAACAATGAATTCTGTTATGCTGAAAAGAAATTAAAAAAAAAAAAAAAAAAAAGCATCTGCCTTCAGCTCAGGTCATGATCCCTGATGGAGCTCTGCATGGGGCTCCCTGATCAGTGGGAAGCCTCCTTCTCCCTCTCCCACTCTCCCTGCATCTCTCTCTGTCAAATAAATAAATAAAATCTTTTTAAAAATAAATAAAATAAATAAAAAATAAAAAGTATGATCCAATTAAATGTCCTCTACAAGCAACACACTTTAGATTCAAAGATACAAATGGATAAAAGTAAAAGCTAGAATAAGGTATACCATGGTAACCATAAAAAGTAACCATAAAATGCTGGAGTATCTATATTAATATCAGATATAACATATTTTAAGAAAAGAAACATTGCTGGTTATGTAAAAATAAATACTGCTGGTAATGGAATAGTAAAGGGGACAATATTTATCTGATAGGTAGGAAAGCTTCTATAAGCATAAGAGAACAAATAAAACTAAAATTGGTAAAGTTGACAAAGTAAAAACAAAGTAAGTTATATATTAAAAAGACATAAGAATTGGGACGCCTGGGTGGCTCAGTTGGTTGGACGACTGCCTTTGGCTCAGGTCATGATCCCGGAGTCCCGGGACCAAGTCCCGCATCGGGCTCCCAGCTCCATGCGGAGTCTGCTTCTCCCTCTGACCTTCTCCTTGCTCATGCTCTCTCTCACTGTCTCTCTCTCAAATAAATAAATAAAATCTTTAAAAAAAAAAAGACATAAGAATAAAGAAGAAACCAAAACTTTGTAAAGATTATTTACAACATATAAACTTAAGTTTTTTTAAAAAAGTAATGAACAAAGAAAAATCACAGAAGAACATAAAAAAGACCAATATATGGGGCATGGGGGACTGGGGGGTCCAGGAGAGTTGAACAGATATGTGAAAAAATGCAAATCAAACTGTGATTTTGTCACTCAAACTCCCAAAGATTTCTTAGAAGATAATGGGTATTATTTTTTTTTATTTACTTCTTTTCAGCGTAACAGAATTCATTGCTTTTGCACCACACCCAGTGCTCCATGCAATACATGCCCTCCATAATACCCACCATCTGGTTCCCCCAACCTCCCACCCCCCGCCCCTTCAAAACCCTCAGATTGTTTTTCAGAGTCCATAGTCTCTCATGGTTCATCTCCCCTTCCAATTTCCCTCAACTCCCTTCTCCTCTCCATCTCCCTATGTCCTCCATATTTGTTATGCTCCACAAATAAGTGAAACCATATGATAATTGACTCTCTCTGCTTGACTTATTTCACTCAGCGTAATCTGTTCCAGTCCCGTCCGTGTTGATACAAAAGTTGGGTATTCATCCTTTCTGATGGAGGCATAATACTCCATAGTGTATATGGACCACATCTTCCTTATCCATTCGTCTGTTGAAGGGCATCTTGGTTCTTTGATAATGGGTATTATTATCAGGGGTTTCAATAAAGGAGAATTCACTGCCTTCTGGTAAACAAATTGTATTAATAATAGTTTTCACTGAAGAATTTTACCAAAACAAGCATTCTAACCAGTTGCATTTCCAAAAAGAAATATTAGATTTACAAAAGCATGTAAGCCTCTTGAATTGTACGTATTTACATTAGTCAATAAAAAACTAATCTAGATGTCTAATAACAAGGAATTGGTTAAATACATCATGAGACATCCATGTAGTAAAACACAGCAAAATGTTTACAATATTGTTGCATAAAAGCTATTGCAAAAAATAAAACTTATAAGTATAATTGTAACATTTTTGAAAGCCATAAATATGCATACATGTATAAATTATGAACATATATGCATGTATGAGCTATTTATCACTAAACACATACATACACAAATACATAAGTACACAGAAAATGACTAGAAAAGTAGATACAAAAGGTTAACCACGATTTTTTTTCCTTTGGATATACACATTATGGGTGTTAATTTTTCTTATGTTTTTAGTTTTTAGTTTCCTAAGTTCCTAACTTCCCAGGACATATTTAGTATAGGAAAAAATTCAGTTCTAATCTTATAAATAAAAAACTGATCGCTCTATTTTGATTTTAAGAATGAATTTCACAGTAGACACTTAAGCTCATGCTCCAATGTACTTAGTACCACAAACACCAAAGACTAGAGATTGGTTTTACTTTTTTTTTTAATGTCTTGACCTCAAATGTTCTAAAAATCAAAATCTTAGTCCAAACAAATGGAAGGGAGAAAGATTTATTTCCCTATATTTAGAAATAAAAGTACAAATATAGTTAATGTGAATTGGTAGCTTTTATTACAATTTTACAGACTCAAAAACAGTACAATTCACATGGTTCAGTGTAAACAGAATGGTGTTTATACTGCAATTAGGTATGAAGAGCTATTTGCAATAAAATGCAATTCCTCTAGAGAGAAACCTTAGAATGGATAGAAAGCCAGAAATTAAGCCAAAAAGATAAACATACTTTGGGGTTTAGTTATATTTTGGAACATTGTTTATAGAATGAGAAAAATCTAACAATGTTGCCTGCGGACACAGACACATGCACTGATGAGACACATGGTTGCATGCTGAAAACATCTGGTCTGTCAAATAACTCAACATTTTTCAAGGCTAATTAGTATAAAACCCAGGATTCCTGGCAACACAGAATGTCACCTTATTTCCCCATTGTCCTTTCCCTAACATATTCATGTTCCAACTATGACAGACCAATAAGATTATTCAAATTTTTGGTGTTTGTTGTTTTTTTGTTTTGGTTTTTTTTTTTTTTGGTGCATTTTAATATCAGTGACAGGTTAAAGAATGATAGCCAGCTAGACACCTGTATGGCAGACACCAAAAGAAAAAGTTCTAGTTCAGGCAACCAAGGAAATCTTAAAACCAGATTTTGAGATTATTTTTGACCACCTCTAAACATTATTAAAACTGAATCAAAGCCATATTCTTGGGGCACCTGGGTGGCTCAGTGGGTTGGGCTGCTGCCTTCGGCTCAGGTCATGATCTCAGGGTCCTGGGATCGAGCCCCACATCGGGCTCTCTGCTCGACAGGGAGCCTGCTTCCCCCTCTTTCTCTGCCTGCCTCTCTGCTACTTGTGACCTGTCTGTCAAATAAATAAATAAAATCTTAAAAAAAAAAAAAACAAACAAACAACAACAACAAAAAAAGCCATATTCTTAAGTTTCACTTGCATGCATGTCCTCCTCATTACACTCCGTAATAGAAACGGGAGCAGAAAAAAAGTAAATGAAACCAAAGCAGGGAATATAAAAGAAGAAGGAAGGAAAAGACATTTAAGTAATCCTAAAGTCAGAATAACTTAGACATAGTTGAATGCTATGTGAGAAGAGAATGTTAATTAAATTAAATTATGGCAAATTAAATTATGGTCCTTTCTTGCCATGGTATGGAACTCCTTCACAATAATAATTTTTAAAATTCTAATAAATGATCTTTTAAAGCAGATCACAACTATTCATGAGAAATTTTTATAAATTCGAAGTATGATAAGAATATGAATAAAAGCTTTCACCACAGGCACCATAAACAAATACTTATCCTTTCTATGTGTTACAGGTAGAAAGATGGTCAGATATCTTTCCTTAGGGAGCACAGAACCTCATAGTATTAACACTATTTATAGCTAAAAAACAAAAACAACAAAACAAACAAAAAAAACTAGGCATCCATCCATGAAGGAGTAACAAACAAGAAACAAGACACAAACTCCCAATCTTAAAAAGCAGAAAAACTGACTTGGATAGTGGACATTCAGTGGTCTCTGAAAAAAGGGAAACAAAAAAGATGAGTTTCAGTTTTAATAAATTACCCAGGTTACCTACCTGAGTGTGATTTCTAGATCATGGGCATAGTCAGAGAAAACCCAAACACAGCCCAGCAGCTTAGCGGAGTTAGAGTCAGAGATAGAAGTCCAGGAAAACTTGACACAACTTGAGGTTGTACAGACACAAGGAAGATATATGATAAAAACTTCACAAGCTCAGACAATGCAGAAAAACCTTGATGAAAAATCTCTGGGGTTCCTGAGTTACTCAGAGTAGATGAATACTACTCTGAACTACTCCTGGAATGAAGGTGCAGCTAGCAAAAATATAAAATGGGATTTGGGGTGCTTGGGTGGCCCAGTGAGTTAAGTGTCTGACTCTTGATTTCAGCTCAGGTCATGGTCTCAGGGTTGTGAGATTGAGCCCTGTGTCAGGCTCCACACTGGGCATGGAGCCTGCTTAAGATTCTCTCTCTCTTTCTCCCTTTGCACTCCTCCCTGTCTAAATAAATAAACAGATAAATAAATAAAAATGGGGTTTGATGAGATCAAACAGATCCGCAAACAACTATTTGCCAAAACAAAGAGCAATACTCTTTAAGAAAAAAACAACCCTCCAAAATCCACACTCACCAACATAAGATAATGTCCATTATCTAATCAAAATTACTAAACATGGTAAGAACCAACAAAATTGACCTATAACTAGGAAAAATCAAGTCAGTCTGCAAACAGAAATCCAAAAATGTCAGAAGTGACAGAACTATCGAAGAAGTACATGACAAGAAATATCATAGCCATATACATGTATTTTTAAAAAGACACAAAAATAACAAGAAATTAAACATTTTTAAAAATCAAATGGAACTCTAAAAGATGAATAATATATTACCTGAAATGAAAATTCACCAGATAAGATTAAAAGAAGATAAGACAGTACAAAAAAGAGAGATCAGTGCACTTGAGCACAGAAATAAAATCTATCAAATATAAAGCACGAACAGAAAAAAGACTGGGGCAAAATAAAAGAACAGATCCTCAAGTCACCTGGGGAATTACATGAAGTTGTTCAACATAACATGTAATTGAAGTCCTAGAATGAGGATGGGAAAAGGACAGAAAAAAATGTTTGGAAAACAAGTACCTGAACTTTCCAGGGTTTACAAAACTGTAAAGCTACAAATCCAAGAAGCTAAATAAACGACAAGCAGGATAAATTCACACATACACACATGTACACACACATACATATAGCAACAAGCATCAAAATCAAATTGCTAAGAACAAATGATACAGACAAAAGCTTTAGAACAGCTGAAGAAGACACATTAAATACAAGTGACAAAAAACACATACCCCTCCCTCAGAATATACATAAATGAGAAGACAAAGAAATAATGTCTTTTATTTTATTTATTTGAGAGAGAGACAGAGTGAGAGAGCATGAGAGGGGAGGTCAGAGGGAGAAGCAGACTCCCCGTGGAGCTGGGAGCCTGATGTGGGACTCAATCCCAGGATCATGACCTGAGTTGAAGGCAGTCGCTTAACCAACTGAGCCACGCAGGTGCCCCGAAATAATGTCTTAACTAATAAATCTGTAAACCTAGAATTGTATACCCTTCAAAAATATTTTTCTTTTATTTTTTTCTTTAAATTTTATTTTATTTTTTTTCAGTGTTCCAAAATTCATTGTTTATGCACTACACTCAGTGCTCCATGCAATACGTGCCCTCCTTAATACCCACCACCAGGCTCACCCAACCCCTCATCCCCTTCCCCTCCAAAACCCTCAGTTTGTTTCTTAGAGTCTACAGTCTCTCACCATTTGTCTCCCCTTCTGATTTCCCCCAACTCACTTCTCCTCTCCATCTCCCAATGTCCTCTGTGTCTATTCCTTATGCCCCACAAGTAAGTGAAATCATATGATAATTGACTCTCTGCTTGATCTATTTCACTCAGCATAATGTCCTCCAGTCCCGTCCATGTTGATACAAAAGTTGGGCATTCATCCTTTCTGATGGAGGCATAATACTCCATTGTATATATGGACCATATCTTCTTTATCCATTCATCTGCTGAAAGGCATCTTGGTTCATTCCATAGTTTGGCAACTGTGGCTACTGCTGCTATGAACATTGGGGTACAGATCACCCTTCTTTTCACTACATCTGTATCTTTGGGGTAAATACCCAGTAGTGTAATTGCAGAGTCATAGGGTAGCTCTATTTTTACTTTCTTAAGGAATCGCCACACTGTTTTCCAAAGTGGCTACACCAACTTGCATTCCCACCAATAGTGTAAGAGGGTTCCCTTTTCTCTACATCGTCTCCAACACTTGTTATTTACTATCTTGTTAATTTTGGCCATTCTAACTGGGGTAAGATGGTATCTCAATGTGGTTTTGATTTGAATCTCCCTGATGGCTAATAATGATGAACATTTTCTCATGTGTCTGTTAACCATTTGTATGTCTTCTTTGGAGAAGTGCCTGCTCAAGTCTTCTGCCCATTTTTTGACATTTTATCTGTTTTATCTGTTTTGTGTGTGTTGAGTTTGAGTTCTTTATAGATCTTGGATATCAGCCCTTTGTCTGTAGTGTCATCTGTGAATATCTTCTCCCATTCCATGAGTTGCCTTTTTGTTTTGTTGACTGTCTCCTTTGCTGTGCAGAAGCTTTTGATCTTGATGAAGTCCCAAAAGTTCTTTTTGCTTTTGTTTCCTTTGCCTTTGGAGATGTATCTTGAAAGAAGTTGCTGTGCCCGAAGTCAAAGAGGTTACTGCCTAGGTTCTCCTCTAGGATTCTGATGGATTCCTGCCTCACATTGAGGTCTTTTATCCATTTCCAGTTTATCTTTGTGTATGGTGTAAGAGAAAGGTCACATTTCATTCTTCTCTACATAGCTGTCCAATTTTCCCAGCACTATTTATTGAAGAGACTGTCATTTTTCCACTGTATATTTGTTCCTGCTTTGTCGAAGATTATTTGACCATAGAGTTGAGGATCCATATCTGGGCTCTCTGTTCTGTTCCACTGATCTATGTGTCTGTTTTTGTGCCAGTACCATGCTGTCTTGGTGATCACAGTTTTGTAGTAAAGCTTGAAATCAGTCAACATGATGCCCCCAGTTTTGTTTTTCTTTTTCAACATTTCCTTAGCAATTCAGGGTCTCTTCTGATTCCATACAAATTTTAGGATTATTTGTTCCAGCTCTTTGAAAAATGCCGGTGGAATTTTGATCGGGATGGCACTGAAAGTATAGATGGCTCTAGGCAGTATAGACATTTTAACAATGTTTATTATTCTGATCCATGAGCATGGAGTGCTCTTCCATCTTTTTGTGTCTTCTTCAATTTCTTTCATGAGTGTTCCATAGTTCCTTGAGTACAGATCCTTTACCTCTTTGGTTAGGTTTATTCCCAGTTGCCTTGTGGTTCCTGGTGCTATAGTAAATTTAATCAATTCTCTAATTTCCCTTTCTATATTTTCATTGTTAGTGTATAAAAGAGCAACTATTGTTGGTACATTGATTTGTATCCTGCCACATTACTGAATTGCTGTATGAGTTCTAGTAGTTTAAAGGTGAAGTCTTTTGGGCTTTCCATATAAAGTATCATGTCATCTGCGAAGAGAGAGAGTTTGACTTCTACTTTGTCAATCTGAATACTTTTTATTGCTTTTTGTTGTCTGATTGCTGTTGCTAGAACTTCTAGTACTAGTCAAAAATATTTTTCAGAAACAGAGGTGCATAATAAGATACTATGTCACACTTACCAAGATGGTCATAATCAAAAAAGAAAAACAAACAAACAAACAAACAAACCTGACAATAATAAGTACTGACTAGAATTTGCAGAAATTG
The DNA here is from genome assembly GCF_964662115.1 of Mustela nivalis. Classification (NCBI taxonomy): domain Eukaryota; kingdom Metazoa; phylum Chordata; class Mammalia; order Carnivora; family Mustelidae; genus Mustela; species Mustela nivalis. The sequence goes on along the minus strand of NC_139027.1, from coordinate 50,621,093 downwards.
GGAGTCTTCATATGCTGACGGTAAAAGGTAAAATGGCATAGCTGCTTTGGAAAATAGTCTAACAGTTCCTCAAATGATTAAACATAGAGTTACCATGCGATCCAGTGATTCCACTCCTAGGTATGCAGCCAAGAGAACTAAAAACATATGTCCACACAAAAAACTTAAAAACAAAAAATCATAGCAGCATTATTCATAAAAGCCAAAAAGTAGAAACAACTCAAATGTTCATCAACTAATAAATGGATAAATAAAATGTGGTATATCTATACGATGGAATATTATTCAGCAATTTAAAAAAATGAAGTACTGAAATTCAGTACTGAAGTACTGAAGTACAACAGGATGAACCCTAACAACATTGTGTTACATAAAAGAAGAACCACACATTGTTGGATTCCATTTATATGAAATGACCAGGACAGGCAAATCTACAGAGACAAAGTACATTAGCAGTTCCCAGTAGCTGGAAAGGTGCAGGGAGCAGGGGGACAGACAGGAAAGAATTGGGTAGTGCCAGCTAAGGGGCTCAGAGTTTCTTTTGAAAAGAACATAAGTATTCTAAAGTTAATTGTAGTGAAGGTTGTACACTCTGTGAATACACTAAAAGCCACTGGATTACACATTTTAAATAGATGAACTGAGTACTATATGAATTACATATCAAAAAGCTGGTAAAAATATTTTCAACAAAAAAGGATATTTTAAAATAAACAATGTGAGATGCCTGGATGGCTCAGTTGGTTAAGCCTCTGCCTTCAGCTCAGGTCATGATCCCAGGGTCCTGGGATTAAGTCCTGCATCAGGCTCCCAAGTAGCCTGCTTCTCCCTCTGCCTATCTCTGCCTCTCTCTCTCAAAAATAAATAAATAAAATCTTTTTAAAAAATAGACAATGTAAAAATTAAAACAAAAAGAAAGTAGCAGTGGGTATATTAATACCAAAAAACATATGCCTATTTGAAAAAGAATATTACTAGAGATAAAGGAAACTTTCATAATAATAAATAGGTCATCTCATCAAGAAGATAAAACAATGCTAAATGTGCACAAACCCAGTAAGAAAGCTTCATAATACAACAACAGTGAGAACTGAAAGCACAGAAAATAGACATTTGCAAATCCACAATCGCCAACAATCTCAACATTCCTGTCAGCAACTGCCAAATAAAAATCACTAGGATGCAGAAAACCTGAACAACACTATCAATCAAGTATGTCTGAATGACAGTTAAAGAATGTCCTACTCAAACAGAATATACATAATTTTGAAGCATACATAAAATTTTCACCAAAACAGACCATATGCTGGACCATTAAAACAAGCCTCAGCACAACTGAACCATGTTCTTGTGATGCAACTCTGTGACAATACTAATAGGATTTTCATGTCATAGTGAAAAAATAATAATAATAAAATAGAATAAGACAAGTCTCCACAAATGTAAAAAAGGTTGAAATCATACATTTACATTTATAAGCACAATGAACTGTAATTATAAATCAATTTTTAAAAATCTAGAAATCTTCTACTATTTGGAAATTATCCGACCCATTTCTAAATTATAAGCAGATTAAATTTTTAAAATAAAAAAGGAAATTAGAAAATATTTCAGATAAATGAAAAAACACATCATAAAACATGTAAGATGCAATTAATACACTGCTGAGAAAAATGTACAGATAGCTACATTAGAAAAGAACCAAAATCCACCTTATAAAGCTAGAAAAGAAGAGATTAAACCCCAAGTAAGTAAGAGAAAGAAAACACTAAATAGCAGAAATCAGTAAAATAGACAACACAAAAATATTAGGAAAAACTCAATAAAACCTACAGATGCTTTTTTGGAAAAAATTACTGATAAACCTCTAACTGGAATAATCAGACAGAAAGAGAAAAGAACAGACTTATCAACATAAGTAATGGGGAAAAAAAGCATTACTATAGCTCTTACACATGTTGAAATAATAAGGAAGTACCTAGAACAATTTTTGTTAATGAATTCAACAACTTTGATGACATGACAAATTACTTGAAAGACACAAATAAGCAAAATTTACTCAAGAAACATAAAATGCAAACAGCACTGTATTTTTTTTTTTTTCATTAAATTTGTAGCTTAAAAACCTTCTCACCAAAACCAAACAAACAGATCTCCTGGTCCAAGTGGCTTCACTGTTGGATTCACCCAAATATTTAAGGAGGATAATGTCAATGCTATACAAATACTTCCAGAAAATTAAAGAGGGAATACTTTCCTTATATTTCCTTATATTCTACAAGGCCAGCATTAATCTGAAGTCAGTGACATTACCAAAACAAACAAAAATAACACTGTGATAAATATTCCTCATGAACACAGATACAAAAATCCTCAACAAAATTTTAACAAAGCAGGGGCACCTGGGTGGCTCAGTCAGTTACAGTCTAACTTCAGCTCAGGTCATGATCCTAAGGGTCCTGGGATCGACCCCTGAGTTGGGCTCCCCGCTCGGTGGAGCACCCGAACCCCTACTCTGGATCTTTCTCTCTCTGAAATAAATAAAATCTTTAAAACAAATTTTTTTAACAAAACAAATACTGCATCATATAAAAAGGATAATATAGCATGACCCCCAGGGGGATATACAAGACAAACCCAAGTTCAGTTTAATATTCAATAAATTAATCATATAATTCATATTAATAAGTGAAAAACAATTCTCAACATATGATCAATTCAACTGATACAGAAAAAACATTTGACAAAACAATGTTCATTCCTGGTACAAATTTTCAACAACCAGAAATAGAAGGAAATTTCCTCAACTTTATAAACGGCATATACAGGGTGCCTGGGTGGCTCAGTGGGTTAAGCCATTGCCTTCTGCTTGGGTCATGATCTCAGGGTCCTGGGATCAAGTCCCGTATCGGGCTCTCTGCTCAGCGGGGAGCCTGCTTCCCTCTCTCTCTCTCTGCCTGCCTCTCTGCCTACTTGTGATCTCTCTCTATCAAATAAATAAATAAAATCTTAAAAAAAATAAAATAAAATAAAAAATAAATGGCATATACAAAAAAACTACACCTAACATTGTACTTAGTGGTGACATGCTTTCCCCCTAAGATCAGGAACAGGGCAAGGATAGCCACTACTTCTTTTCAACATTGTACAGGAGATTCTAGCCAGTTCAGTAAGACAAGAAAGACAAACCAAAAAGAAAGCATTCCAACTGTAAAGAAAGAAATATAACTTTTAATTTGCAGACAAGATGACCATCTACACAGAAAATTCAACAGATTAAACCACCAAAACTGCCATAATTAATGACTTTAGAAGGTTGCAAAAGAAAAACATACAAAAAATAAAATAGTACATTAGTAATAAATAACTGGAAATTGAAATTTAAAAATCGAGGGTGCCTGGATGGCTCAGATGGTTAAGCATCTGCCTTGGGCTCAGGTCATGATCCCAGGGTCCTAGGATCAAGCCCCACATCGGGCTCCCTAGGTCAGCAGGGAGTCGGCTTCTCACTCCCCCTCTGCTCTCTCTGCTTGTACTCTCTCAGTCACTCTGCCAAATAAATAAATAAAAATAAAATCTTTCAGGGCGCCTGGGTGGCTCAGTGGGTTAGGCCTCTGCCTTCAGCTCAGGTCATGATCTCAGAGTCCTGGAATCAAGCCCTGAATCAGGTTCTCTGCTCAGCCGGGAGCCTGCTTCTCCCTCTCTCTCTCTGCCTGCCTCTCTGTCTACTTGTGATCTCTCTCTCTCTCTCTCTCTCTGTTAAATAAATAAATAAAATCTTTTTTAAAAAGAAAAGAAATTTAAAAATCGATACCATTTAAAAAAAGTATCAAAAAACATTAAATATTTAAAGATAAATATGACAAAAGATACATAAGGCTTATTCACTGAAAACTGCAAACATTGCTGAAAAAATTAAAGGAAGAACTAAACAAATGACAACATCCATATCAGTTGGGGGTGGAAGGAGAAAACAGACCAGCATGATATGCAAGGGACCCAGTGAAGTAAGGAGGATGTCCATATTGAAAGGTAGCCTGGTATGGAATGTCGAAGCCAGTTAGGAATGAGGAGGACATTCAGGCAGAAGCATGCCAGAGTATTACAGCCCAAGTGGAATAAGGAGGATATAATACAGGGGGGAACGTAGTGTATAGTGTTAGCAAGGTAAAGAGTTGCAATGATAGCAATAATAGGTAATCAGTTTCATAAAAAGAACTAACCCAGTAAGTAAATATTTTACAAGTAATGAGGGGTGCCTGAGGGACTCAGTCCACCAAGTATCTGCCTTTGGCTCAGGTCATGTTCCCAGGGCCCGGGATCAAGCCCCTCACTGGGCTCCCTGCTCAACGGGAAGTCTGTTTCTCCCTCTTCCTCTGCCTTTCCCACCGTTCATACTCAAATAAATAAATAAATAGGTCTTTAAAAAAAAAGAGTAATGAAAGCCAGGATGCTCAGTAGTAATGAGTACACCAAGCACAGAGATACTGGTTTCTAAATAACATTCTCTACTTAGAGAAATCACTGATTCCAGGACTGCAGCAAGTAAAGTACAAGATAAATCTGAAAAATCTCTCCTTTTGTTAGTAAAAAAGAACAAAAAATTATGAGGACATATGAAAAAAAAAAAAAAAAAACCACACAGAAGCCAGATTGAAGGGGCCACTCTGGTGCCATTCAGAATAATCTGAACAACAGGGCACCTGGGTGGCTCAGTGGGTTAAGGGGCTGCCTTCGGCTCAGGTCATGATCTCAGGGTCCTGGGATCGAGTCCCGCATCAGGCTCTCTGCTCAGCAGGGAGCCTGCTTCCTCCTCTCTCTCTCTCTCTCTCTCTCTCTCTGCCTGCCTCTCTGCCTACTTGTGATCTCTCTGTGTCAAATAGATAATAAAATCTTTAAAAAAAAAATAATAATCTGCACAAAATAAATAATATTTACAAATTATGACTCATCAAATAAAATAAGAGTAACTTTGAGTCCATACTGACATAAAAAATTAAAGTGAAAATTTGATGAAAAATGATTAATTTATATAACTATAAAATACCTCCCCAAAGAATTTTTCATTACAAATATAAAAAAGAGCAACTTCACAACGGAAAAGAATCAAAGAGAACATCATCACTAACAGGACAGATCAAATTTATGTGTGACCTAGTAAGACACACTGAGAACCCAGCAACACTTTTGTGATATTCCAGCCAAAGACATACAACATGAATGTAATCATGAGGCAATATCAGACATACCCAAATTGAGGGGCGTTCTACATAACTGACCTGTAATCTTCAAAAGTGACAAGGTCATGAGAGTCAAGGAAAGACTGAGGACAGCTCCAGGCTGAAGAAGAATAGAGAGACAGGACCACTAAATGCAACACATGTTTTTAACTGGATTCTTTTGCTGTAAAGAACATGACTGAGACAATTAGCAAAATCTGAACTGGGTATGAGGGTTAGAGGTTAGAGGCTACTAATATATCAATGCTAATTTTTATTCTCTATTGCATTGTGGCTGCAAAGAAGAATGCTTTATTGTAGAAAATGACACCAAAGTATTTGGGGATGACAGGGTATCATATCAGCAACTTACTTTCTAAGGGTTCAGAAAAACACATAGCTAAGTTTTATTTATGAGAATGTTTAAAAATAAAACTTTTTAAAGACCACAAGATAAGTGATGACAAAATTTACAACTACTATATAACAAAAAGTACTAACTTTACAAAGTTAATAGATAAGCCATGCATTGAAAGCAAATATTTGCACGATATTCCTAGTAAGAGGAAAAGGTATTCAAAGTATCTAATGAATCCTTATAAATGAACAAGAACAACAAACAACCTAAGAAAAAAATGGACAAAATATATAAAAGAAAATCCAAATGTCCAAAAACCAGTATTACTAGGAATTGAAGAAGTGAAATCATAGAACAATTATCTATCATTTCACAACTGTCAGACTGAGACCAAAAAGTCTCACAATACAGATGTTACCTAGAGGTAGAGTAACAGACCTCCACAAAATGCCAGTGGGAGTCTATATTGATAGGCTGGATTCACTTTGGAGAATAATGCCAAGTCGAATACAGGAATGAATGCATGGATATCCTTTCTTTGATCCAGCTGATCTCCTTCTAGGTACAAACCCTAGGCCAGCAGAACTGGCACAACCTGGGAGCTTGGTAGAAAATGAAGAACCCCAGGAATGAGCCCAGACCTCCCAATCCGAAGCTACATTTATTTTTTTTAAAGATTTATTTTTATTTGACACAGAGAGGCAGCAAGTGAAAGAACACAAGCAGGGGGAGGCGGAGAGGGAGAAGCAGGCTTCCCGCTGAGCAGGGAGTCTGATGCGATGCAGGGTTGGATCCCAGGACCTTGGGATCACAACCTGAGCTGAAGGCAGACGCCTAATGACTGAGCCACCTAGCCTCCCCAGAATCTACATTTAACAAATCCCTATGTAATTTGTATACATAGCAACATTTGAAAAGCACTGTTGTCAAGAAATTTTGAATGTGTGAAGAGAGACATGAACAAGAATATTTACTGAACCTCTGCACAGGAAACAACTGGAAATACATCAAATGTCTTTTACGGTATCAGTGAGAACAGTTATCCTACAGTAACAACAATCCCAAAAGTCTCAGTGTCTTAAAGATTTATAACTTACTCATATTATATACATCCATAACATGTTGGCAGAAAAGTTCTGTTCATTAGAATTACTCAGGGATTCAACCAACATCTTGAAAGTTACCATTTCTCATAACCAAGGGAAAACAGAACTCTGGAGGGACTTGGGCTAGAAATTAACTTCTAAGCCCCAAAGTAATATTCATCACTTCTGTTCACGTCTTATCAGCCATCTTATCAATTCACATTTTATCAGTCACACAGCCCAAGGAAGCCCAGGAAATATAATCCTACTATGAGACAGAAGAAGGTTGAGCTAAAAATAACTGGCGGACAGACAGCACTTACGATAACCACTAGAAATGAGAGCAGAAATGTGAATTATTCACATAATGGACTATTATAAAGGATTAAGGTAAGTGAACTAGTTCTATACACATAAGGAAAATAACCTCTTCACTAGTATGTAAGCCCCATAAGAGTAGATATTTTTGTCTGTATCCCCAAGAACAATGCCCAGCATATAGTAAGTACTCCATTCATCTTTGTTGAATGAGTGAATCTCAAAAATACAAGGACTGAGAACCATTCATGTAAATGTTTTTATTTTTTTTTATTTTTTTTTAAAGATTTTATTTATTTATTTGACAGAGAGAAATCACAAGTAGTCGGAGAGGCAGGCAGAGAGAGAGAGGGAAGCAGGCTCCCTGCTGAGCAGAGAGCCCGATGCGGGACTCGATCCCAGGACCCTGAGATCATGACCTGAGCCGAAGGCAGCAGCTTGACCCACTGAACCACCCAGGCGCCCCATGTAAATGTTTTTAAAAATACAATACAATATATGATTTGTAGACATTAAAAACATGGACTAGAAAGACACCATATTTATGATACTGGTTTCCTTACAGGAGTAGGGAAAGAAATATAGCTGAGGAAAGGGACTTAAGTTTTATCTGTAATTTTTTTTAAAAATGTCTATCTTTACCTCTCTCTGTCCATACATGTTTATCTATTTTCATATATATTTACATATATATGAATCAAAACTGGAGAACTATTAATATCTTAATTCAGAGAACTTGGTACACAGTTGGGTTTTTTTCACTGTAAACTTCTGTAATTCTAGAATTTCACTAAAAGGTTATCAGGGAAATAATACTATTCATATCTCACTGAACAGAACTTTTCATACTGTCCTACCTATGTTCTTGTATGTGAACATATCCTCTTGGGGAAAAGAAGGGAGTCTAAGAAATTCAAAAAATTTTGATGCTTCATGCTTTAGGCTTTAAAATTCTTGAAAATTTAAAGCTTTTAGTCACAATATTTCTATTGTTATTTCAATATCACATTTCAATTCTATACTTTTTCCCTCAAAACCTAGGTGAAAATCAACATTCCAGAAAGGTATGTCTTGTTTATCACAGCTTCACACACCCCGTCATACTGCAGTACACTCCACGGTAGAGAGGGTGGGATGCTGACTCTAGCTTGGGAAGAAGAGTGAAAGAGTCACTACATTCTTTCCTGCAAAATAAATCCAGAGGAAAACAACACACAGGAGAGTAATCCTCTAAACTTAATCTTGACTTTGCCCCCTGTGATGATTAACTTTATGTGTCAACTTAGCTAGGTCATGGTACTCAAATATTTGGTCAATTATTATTCTGGATATTTCTATGAAGGTGTTTTTTTAGATGAAACTCTTGACCCTTAATCAGTAGACTAGAGTGAGTAAGATTACTCTCCATAACTGAGGGGGGCTTCACTTAATCAGTTGAAGACCTTAACAGAAAAAAGACTGACTCCTCCAGGAAGAAGGAATTCTCCCAGCACACCATCTTCAAACTCAGGGTACAATATTTATTCTTCCCTGACACCTATCCTACCACCTTATTCTGCAGATTTGGGACTTGCCAGCCCCTGTAACCATGTGAACCGATTCCCCAAGATCAATAAACCAGTAATCTCTCTTGCGCGCACGCGCATGCTCTCGCGCTCTCTCTCTCTCTCTCTCTATACACACACACACACACACACACACAGACACAAACACACACACTCTACTGATTCTGTTTCAGCGAAGAACCCAGACTAATTCATCCCTATATCAGAACCAGTAACTATTTTTTTTACTACAATACTAAACCAAAGCATGTTACTCAAATCAACTATCACTAAAAGTTATGTTTTACCCCTGAAAGATCAGGTCTTCTAAAAACCAAACTACGAGTAGTGGGTTTGTTGTTTTTTTTTTTTTTAATTAAACATAATACATGACAAAATATATTAGCATACCATACTAGCATGTAAATAAGTCTCAGGATGAATCAGCAGATATATAAAAGGGTAGAGAAGATATTATATGGACTTAATTATTTCATGATAGGTTATGCTAAATATGGACCTTAAAACTATCCTAATTAACAGAAATTCAAGATAAGATGTTCAATTAAAAAAAAAAAAATCTTACCTTTTAGTTTTCATCTGGTCCCTCAGTTTGCTATACATCTCCAGAACTTGAAAGAAAAGGGAAAAGAGAGCACACAAGCATTATTTAGAGAAAGTGAGAAACTTACTAAAGCTAAAGGAACTACATCAAGAACTCTAATCCATTTCCAGTTCCTCACCTGGAAGACACAGCATTAACTTATCAACAGTGGCTGAAATATTTCTCTGTTGTAGTCGACACTGCTTCAGCTCTTCCATTGCTATTACCAGCTTGGCAAGAGGAAAAAAAACCAAATTATGCCAGTAGCTGTAAATAAAAAGCTTTCAGTCACATTTTTCCACCCTGTGTTCAATTCATCAGAAAATCCCAGACAGTTTCATAGAAAGACCTGCCAACTGAACTAAGAAACTGCCCTTCTCAACTAGTAAAACATTCCTGTGTGGTTGCCCATTTTCTCCCCAAGATAGATACTATATTGGAAAAGGCTAGCTGAAATGAAATCCTCAAATCCAGGAGCTATTCAGAAGAAAAGAAAAAATTTGCAGATTCTCTCCAAACTTTACTCTGACTCTTCAACATTTATGGTTTCATCAAATCTTCTGAGAAGACCCTATGCTTCTTTCATGAATGCTAGACTCAAGGGAAACGATCCTCCGTATATAGCTTCATTTGAGTCTTAAAAATTATCTTCAACTAAATCTCTATTTTAACAAATAAACCACACACTTAGAAGTTATGGCTTTTCCAAGAGTTCCAGTTTAGTGAAAATTCATTTTCCTTCCCATAGCTGTTTTAAAGGCTTCCATCTGAAGTTGTACCACAGTATAACTGGAAGAAAATGCGTTCCGCATAATTTCAAATATGTGAGACAAACTTTCAAAAAGCAATAATCTACATAAGCTTATTGTAGTATTCATCCCAAACCTACACTAAACACATTATCTACCGGGATTCCATGAAAAAAGAGCAAAAGAGAACTGCTCTAAGTCACTGATAAAACAATCAAAAGCTAATCTTAAAAATTATTAAAATTAAACATTAAATAATTACTAGTTGGTAAAAAAGGTACATGATACAGAGAACAGTAATGGACTGCAAGTCAGAAAACTTGGGTTTTAGTCCCAGCCTTGCCAATTACTATGTAACTGTTAGCAAATCATCTGTTTCAGCTTCCTCACCAATAACCAGTGATAATACCTGACCTGACTCTGTGACAGGCCTGTCAAGAGGATTAAGTGAGAAAAAGGGTATAAAAAATCTTGTAAACTGTGATGGTTTAAATGGTGATTGTATCAATTAATAGAATCACTGATTCACTTTTTTAACAGATATTTATGGAGCACCCACTTTGGGCCAGTCACTGTTTAGGCAGGTAGAGGGAATATGACAATGAATAAAACAAAACTTCCTTATTTCGTGGAGCTTAATTTCTAATGGCAGGGGACAGACAAAAAACAAACATACAACTAAAAATATACAATCGTAGAGCATGATAGGTGCAGTGGAGAAAAATAAAGGAAGAAAAGTAAAAAGAACACATGGGTAAAAGTAAGTCTGCAATTTCAAATAAAAGAACTCATTAAGGAGGGAACATCTGAGCAAAGTCTGAAGTGGGAGAATACTGGTGAAAGAGCATTCCAGACAGAGGGAAGAGCACTGGTTGTATTATGACTACTTACGATTTAGTAACATAGTGAAGAGTTGGTGGGAATGCAAATTGGTGCAGCCACTATGGAAAACAGTGTGGAGGGTCCCCAAAAAATTAAAAATAGAGCTACCTTATGACCCAGCAATTGCACTACTGGGCATTTACCCCAAAGAAACAGATGTAGTGAAAAGAAGGGCCATCTGTACCCCTATGTTCATAGCAGCAAACCACAATCGCCAAACTGCGCAAAGCGCCAGACAAATGGATAAAGAAGATGTGGTCCATATACACAATGGGATATTACTCAGCCATCAGAAAGGATGAATACCCAACTTTTGTATCAACATGGATGGGACTAGAGGAGATTATGCTAAGTGAAATAAGTCAAGCAGAGAAAGTCAATTATCATAAAAAATGGTTTCACTTATTTGTGGAACATAAGGAATAGCATGGAGGACATTGGGAGAAGAAAGGGGAAAATGAAGGGGGGCAATTGGAGTGGGAAATGAACCATGAGAGACTATGGAATCTGGGAAACAAACTGAAGGTGTCAGAGGGGAGTGGGATGGGCAAATGGGTCCACCTGGTGATAGGTATTAAGGAGGGCACGGATTGCACGGAGCACTGGGTATTTTACACAAAAATGAATCATGGAAAACTACATCAAAAACAAATGATACTGAATAGTGACTACCATAACACAATTTTTTTAAAAAAGGAAAAAAAAAAAAAAAAAAAACAGTGAAGAAATCTACAACTTCCCTCACCAAGTTTTCTAGTGGCTATATTCATATAATTCAGAGAAATATTAGGGGAAGCAACAATTAATGTCCAAGATCCTCCAACAAACTCCTGACGGTCTTACAAGCCACTATATCAAGAATGCAGTCATCAAAAGAGAATAACAGGAAACAGAAAAGATTTTTTCAAAAGGTAAATGGTCTTACTTCCTTTCCCTCATGTTGCAGTTTTCTATTAGTATCCGTCACTTGATTCTGTGGAGAAAAGACAATTTAAATTCATAAAAAACAAACATTTAGACAACTGCTATGTAAGATCACATTTAAGTGAAAAGACTAAACTCAGTTACTCAGATAGTTTTGGTTCTCCAACACATCTTGGTTTAATGGCATTCTCTCAGGTCTAAATTATATCAACTTTTCTACTAATGTTTTCTACCGCATGATTTTTGAACAACAAAAAGAAAAATTTAGTGAATGATGTGTTCGGCTTAGAATATTCCAAACTAAGATACAATAGCAACTAAAGATCACACTTTAATTTTGGAAAGAAAGGAGAAAAAAATGGAAAAAATAACCCAAAGAATCTCACCATCTCCATTATGTGTACAAAGAACAAATTTGTCATAGATACTATTCCTCAACTCACCACTGTATTACTGGAAACCTTGGGTATAAACTGAAGTTTTTAACTCATGCCAAATCTTCCCTATTTATTATCCTAATTTTGGAAAATATTTTATCTTGGGGCACCTGGGTGGCTCAGTTGGTCAAGCATCTGACTTTGGCTCAGGTCATGACCACAGGTTCTGGGATGAAACCCCAACTCAGGCTCCCCCAGCAAGGACCCTGCTTCTCCCTCTCCTACCCCACACCCCTGCTTATTCTCTCTCTCTGTGTCAAATAAATACTAAACTAAATCTTAAAAAATTTTTATTTTAATTTTTTTGGATCATTAATTATTAACAGTTCCTAATATTTCCACTTTCCCATTTTTCTAAATTAATCTCTCCATCAGATACTCAAAACTATGTAAACAAGCCTTAAAATTTATCTAGAGTTTGTAATATAAAGGAACTAGTACAAAGTTTTTTGATATCCACTTTCAGATACTTGACTGATATAAAAAAATTAAGTACACAAAACAGTAATTTCCTGAGCAGCTCAGATATTATCAAAACATGAGCAATATTGGGACGCCTGGGTGGCTCAGTTGGTTAAGCAGCTGCCTTCGGCTCAGGTCATGATCCCAGCATCCTGGGATCGAGTCCCACAACGGGCTCCTTGCTCAGCAGGGAGCCTGCTTCTCCCTCTGCCTCTGCCTTCCACTCTGTCTGCCTGTGCTCGCTCTCGCTCTCTCTCTGACAAATAAATAAATAAAATCTTTAAAAAAAAAAAAAAACATGAGCAATATTAACTTCTAAAGCTTACTTTAATAGAGGCTTTCTACCCTTCCACCAATAATTGCCATTCCTTACACTTTGAAGGCATTCCCTTAGCCCAGTGTTTCCTATTACGTCCCTTAGCACACAAAGAAATGCTGGTTAATAGGTACTCTGCACATGCACACAAAGGTGCACACCTGCACGCACACGCACACACACACACACACACACACATCCCAAATATGTATGGAATAGTCTACTCAACAGGTTAGTTTATTCAGGACGTCTTTTTTTTTTTTTCTTAAAGATTTTATTTATTTGACAGACAGAGATCACATGTAGGCAGAGAGGCAGGCAGAGAGAGAGGAGGAAGCAGGCTCTCTGCTGAGCAGAGAGCCCAATGCAGGGCTCAATCCCAGGATTCTGGGATCCTGACCTGAGCCGAAGGCAGAGGTTTTAATCCACTGAGCCACCCAAGCACCCCTATTCAGGACTTCTTGAAGCCTATAATATTCTACGTGTTCAATACCCAATAAGGGGATATCATGACAATGTTTCCAGACTTTTTTTAACATAATACCCTCTTATTAAGGATCATCTTAAGAAACTAGTTTTTCAAGAACACATGTCTGAAAACTTTGCCCTAAACTACATACTACACCTGGACTACTGTTTTCAGAGCCAATTATCATGTGCACCTCCTTCCACAGATAAAACAAAACCTAACCTTACTTTATAAAGTAACAGAAAGAGAAGAAACCCTCAAATTCCCTCTTTACTATTTATTTAATAGCACAACATGTGAAACACATGGTATTAGACAGCTAACTCAGTATAAAGGAAGAGTGTGACATAGCTCAAATGCTGACCTAAGACAACATCAACAGAAGCACTGTCTAAAGCAGAGGTCAGGAAACTTTTTGCAAAGGGCTAAGTAGATAACCTCTTTTGCGACCATTCCACTCTGCCACTGTAGCAAAAATGCAGCTAGAAACAAACTACGATGAATGGGCATTGCTGCATTCCAATAAAACTTCACTGATAAAAAACACGAGACAAGCTGAATTTGGCCTGCAAAATATAGGTTGATGATCCTTGGTCTAGAATAAGTGCAATGGTAAGGCTATTAGATCACAGTGTGAGAGCTGCATTCAGATGTCATGTTTCAGGAAGACTACTGACAAACTGAAACACAATTAGATGGGAGTATGTTTGGAGAAGGACCCAAAGCCACACAAATGGAAAATAAAGGATATCTTAGCCCAAAGAAAGAGGAAATATTCATTTGGAGACACTACACTTACTATACCTAGACACTATACACTGTACACCATACCTAAGTAACAGCTCTCCATCAAATATCTAAGCACTATTAGAAGAAAGATGCTGTCTAAAAATAGTGCTTATTACTTAAACTAATAAATGGATGTTACTAGAACACGGGATTAATATCAGCTTACTATAAGAAAAAGCTTTTAAGTAATGTGAATAAAAATGGGGTGGCATGCCTTGAAATAATGTACTGCTATCTCCCCCTTCAGAGTATTTATTCAAGAATAATTAGTTGTTTAGGGGCGCCTGGGTGGTGCTGGGTTAAGCATCTGCCTTCAGCTTACGTCATGATCCCAGAGTCCTGGGATAGAGCCCAGCATCCAGCTCTCTGCTCAGCAGGGATCCTGCTTACCACTCCCTCTACCTGCCTCTCTTCCTACTTGTGATCTCTGTCTGTCAAATAAATTTTTAAAATCTTAAAAAAGAAAAAAGAAGAAGAATCAGTTGTTTAATACTAAACTAGAGAGCTCATAAAATTCAACCTTCCATAAATACTACTAAATTCAAAATCAGTGTCTACTTTATTTACCTTACAAAAGACACCACATCTAATATTTTTTTTCCCTCAAACTCATTGTGAGAACATTTTACATTGCAACCAGTACAAAAGTATATGGCACGCGTGCATGTGTGTACACACACATACACACACACACACACACCCGAAACAAACTTCTCAAGAAAGTGTTCATCCTCACTACATGTAATACACTTTATTGCTTTCCATTCTGTTCTGTTCTATCTCTTTCAATTTTTATTAAAAATACTATCACCCACCAATTTGACCTTGTGCAAACAATGGTTCTAAAACACTCCATAGGAGCCTAACAAATGCCTCTAATAAGAAGATAATTATCACTTCATTAGTATTTTAACATAAAAATGAAAAGAAAGTATATTGCCTATCTAGCTTGCTACTTCTCTTGATGCAGAAAATATAAATATGGACAGAGATAATATACAAACTATGAATCAAAAGAAATAGCAGGCATCCTAGAGAGTGTAGTTTCTTTTCCTTGTTATGTTAAAATAGTACTGACAGTAGTTAATGTTCAACCTTTTGCATTTTCTAAACTCTTTAATACAGCTCAAGAATCCCTAATTTTCATAGCTTCCTAACCCAGGCTGAATTCCCCCCTCCCAGCCCCCGACCCCCACTCTAGGGTGTGCTGCTATACTTGATTCCCTCACGTTTCAGAGGAGATGAGCGGGAGCCTGCAGCAAACACCCAGAACCGGTAGCCTCCCTGTCATGCTTTCTCTCAGGGGCAACCTGAGTAATTTGAAGGAATCTGCAACTTGAAACAGATTGGAAGAACGAAGAGGAGACTAGCACCAACCAGCAAGGGATACCAGCAACTGGTGAGCATTATATGGGCACTGTTCAGTGACAGTACGCCAAGAAGGAACTCTACCACGTGACTACTTCGGTAACCAGAGACAGGGCTTTGGGTCGCCTGTCAGGGACAGGGGGCCCAGGGAGCAGAGGGAGAAGTCTGGAATACACACGTCCAAGTAACACAGAAAAGAACAGCTTGAGGGGAG
The DNA here is from genome assembly GCF_964662115.1 of Mustela nivalis. Lineage (NCBI taxonomy): Eukaryota > Metazoa > Chordata > Mammalia > Carnivora > Mustelidae > Mustela > Mustela nivalis. Next base: position 50,605,355 of record NC_139027.1, on the reverse strand, counting down.
AATGGAAAGCTGGGATGGCTACGTGAGGACAAACAGCATACACGGCTCCTGGAAGGAGCCCCCTACCTTGGCTTTCAAACATTTCAGATGCTTTTGTCCATCTGAAGCCTCAATTGTCCATTTCAGCACCCCCCAAATTCAGCACTTTTTATTTAAAATATAATCAAATTGTTCATACTTTTTAACAGCTTTATACATTAAGAAAACATTTCTAATACTTTCTCATGTAAGATATCCTTCTAAAATAAACCGTAGTTTATTATTCTTTTCAATGAATGTATCATGATCTATTTTACTCATCTTCTACTAAATGACTTTAGGGACATTTTAAAGTTTTACCCATTAGAGGGCAGAGGGAGGAAAAAATGAATAAAATAAAATAAAAGCTTTATACATTAAAAAAATCATATGAATACCCTTACACATGCATCTATAGTCTCAGAATAAGTCTTAGGGCACTGTGGGTGGCTTAGCCAGCCACCATTAAGTTTCAGCTTGGGTCATGATCTCAGTGTTGAGAAATCAAGCCCCACACTGGGCTCTGTGCTCAGTGCAGAGTCTGCTTCAGATTCTCTCTCTCCTCCACTGTTTGCCCCTCCCCAACCCTTGCGGGCATAAAACAAAATAAATAAAATCTTAAAAAAAAAAAAAGAGTAAGTCTTCAAAACAATGTGTAGTTTTAAGTATTCCTAAATAAAATTGCTCTCTTCAAAGGTTGTAACAATCTACACTCCAACCAGGCATACTCTGGTTGACTAGTATCATATCTCTAATCTTAAATATCATTTTTCTCATCTCTATCATTTTATTAGGCAGCATTTTACTACGCTTCCATTCCTTTAATTTTATAAATTGTAGAGTTCCCTTGTATTTCTTCTTACATACACTGTATATCAATATATATTTGTTTCTTATTAGAATGTTCATATTTTTCCTTTTAATTTATACAGATTTTTTTCTATGTTACAGATATTAGTCATTTCGGCAAATGTATCTTTAAATAGTTTTTATTTATTATTTATATTTAATCTTTACCTTATATGTAAAAAAGATTCTTTCATTTTAATGTCATATCTACCAACTTTTTTCTTTCTGGCTTTAGGAATTTTGTTTAGAAATGTATTCCTCACTCCCAAAATCATACAAACATTCATCTGCACTTCCTATTAGTTCCTGGATGGTTTTGCATTTTACACTTAACTGTTTCATTCATCTGAGATTACTGTTGGTATACTGAATGAAAAGCAGGTTAAATTTAATTTCAACTAAAGTAGTTAAGCATTAAACACAGTAATAACAAATCAGAAGAATCATTACTTTGGGAGGAAAGGGTAAAGGGAGCAAGTAAGGATACAAAAGAGAGATTTAATTGTGCTGGCAATAATATACTTCTTAAGAATGTTGGACAGTTGTTGTACAGCTCCATAAACTCTTATTTGGAACCTTGGGACCCACTGTGCTTAGACTTCAGAAATTTGGAGATTTTGTAAAGATGATATGGTACATACTGTATATTACATAACACCCCTACCCAATGGACAATAGGACAAGATCCCGCAATCAAACACATTAATATTTGTGCAGCAAAAGATAAAATTTTACATTAAGTAAAACATATTAAAAAGCTTGATAGCTTCATGCAGGTTAGGTTTTACAGTCAAATTAGCTCTTTTTTAAGAGTTTATTTATTTATAAATCTTTTTTTTTTTTTTTTAAGATTTTACTTATTTATTTGACAGAGAGAGATCACAAGTAGGCAGAGAGGCAGGCAGAGAGAGAGGAGGAAGCAGGCTCCCGGCTGAGCAGAGAGCCCGATGCAGGACTCGATCCCAGGACCCTGAAATCATGACCTGAGCCGAAGGCAGCGGCCTAACCCACTGAGCCACTAAATCTTTTTTTCAAGCTTTTATTTATTTAATAGGGAGAGAGAGAGAGACAGTAAGAGAGGGAACACAAGCAGGAGGAGTGGGAGAGGGAGAAGCAGGCTTCCCACTGGGCGGGGAGCCTGATGCAGGGCTTGATACCAGGACCTTGTGATCACGACCTGAGCCGAAGGCAGACGCTTAACGACTGAGCCACCCAGATGCCAAGAGTTTATTTACTTAATTTAGAGACTGGGAAGGGGGAGAGGGAGAGAGAATCCCAAGCAGACTCTGCTCGGAGCACAGAGCCCAACACTAAGCTCAATCTCACAACTCCAAGATGATGACCTGAGCTGAAATCGAGAGTCAGACCAACTAAGCCACCTCAAATTTGCTTTTAAATCACTGTAGCTTTAACTAACCCACTTTCCCTCTCAATAAAATCAGTTCTTTACTTTTCTTACCAATGTATTCTTTTTTTATGAATTTTATACTCACTATCAAGTTCACCCCATGCCCCAGGAAAATTCTTTTGGGATTTTAATCCGAATTCCAATAGGAGAAGGAGGAGGAAGAGGAGAAGAAGAAAAAGAAAGAAGGAGAGAGAGTGGGAGAAAGAAAGAAAGAAAGAAAGAAAGAAAGAGGAAGAGAAAAAAAGCAAAAAGGGGGGGAGGGAAAGGAGTAGGGAAGGTAAAACACGGGACGGAAGGAGGGAGGGAGAAAGGGAGGAAGGAAAGAAGGAGGGAAGGAAGGAAGGAAGGAATTAGAGCCATAAGGACCAGAAAGAAAGAAAAAAGTTGTTATTACTTATAGAGCATAAGAGTGTTTACATAGAAAACTCAAAAGAAGTCCACACAAAACTTATTAGAAATAACAGAAGAGTTTAGTGAAGCTATCAAATTTAAGATCAATAAGAAAAGTCAATTATCTAAGATAAGGGAACGGACCAATATGGCTGGTCTCCTTCCTGAATTCGAATCTGTCATATCAAGAAAGAATTTCCATGCTTTGGTAGAAGATATCCCCCATCCCCCTGTGGCCTTGGTTGCTCTGCTGCAAAGACTTCTACAACCATGTCATGCCCTACAACCCTGTCATCCTACAATGATGCTTTTATCTGGCAAGGAAGTACATGGATGACATGAAGAATCAACTGGGTTTCTATTTGAAATGAACAGTTACTGATTCTGTTGCTGGTTCTAATCCACATGCAGTCATCCAAAATAAAATTTAACTTAGAAGAGTATTCTTTTTAGCTAAAATAATCCCAATTATCTATGTTTTAGTACAAATTCCTTCCTTAGTTTCTTTACTACAAACATACAACTCCCTACTCCTTTAATGCTAATCAAAACCCCAGCACAGAACAGAGAAACAAGTCCCTCTTGGAGCCTTCTTACTTTGAGTTTCTGAGCTTCCCCTCTCACTTTCAGCAGTTCAGTTATCGAGTCCACAAAGCCTTGGTAATGAAAGTTGCACATTTTCTCAATTTCCCGGTCATGATTGCGGATGCGAGTTTCAAGCTTCTCCATGAATCGTCCATGTTCCTCACCATCATAGACAGACCTTTAAAAAAAAAAAAAATCGCATGAAGATTACACCAGATTTACTTTTAAGAAAGAGAAATAGAATTACAAACCCAGAAGTGAATTTATTTGGAGATTTCATATTGAAGGTACGTTAAGCACAAAATAATCCAATTATATTAACATTGACTCAATTCTAGATGAGTATTTTTTTTTTTTTAGGAAAACAGAAATTTTGCTTCCTATCCATTCAAAAATACTTAAATATTTGACAGTACTCATCACAGAATTATTGTCATAAAATGAAAAGACTGAATTACAACTCCTTTGCAACTTTCTTTCTGAAACTTCCCTAGAAAAACTCACTTTTGTATAAAGCCACTACCCAATCACTCCGTAACTATACCCAAGAAGCTGATGCTGCTGGAGAAAAACACAGCTGGGCTGGGTTGACTCTGTTTAGCTATATAAGCACAAATCTACATTGGGCATTCAATAAATATTGCTAGATAATACTATTAAAACTATCCCCCCCCCCGACCACCACCACCACAAAATCACTTTGTAACCTCAATAACTATGTGTGAGAAGCTTACTTTGTCCTTTCCTCAACTGTCCATCCCCTCTCTCCCTCTCAGCTGCTGATGTGACGACACATTTCAAACAGAAAGATATTTCTTCTCCCACTAAAATCAACCAACCTTCTTACCTCAGTAACTCCTGTAACAATGGAAAAAGAGTTTCAAGCTCTTATCTGTCAATCTTTCTTGTTGTCTCATAAACTTGATGCCTTCAGTTATTCCCTTTTATCCATCCTCTACAGCATACATTCCCCCCAGTCTGCTAAGTCATTCTCAGGGGCATATAAACAGGACTTAAAGAAACTGTCCTTACCTACACATTTCCTTCCAGCTAACAATCCTATTTCTCTGCTCCCCTTCCAGCAAACCTTTCTGTGGCTTCCTCACCTCCCAATAGTTAACATTCATCGTGCTCCACCTAATAGCAGCATTTGCTGTAATATGATACACCTTCCTTCTTGAAACAATCTTTTCTCTAGAATTCAGTGATACCACAATAGTGTGGTTTTTATCCTTTCACAGACAAGCCTTCTCAGTCTCCTTTCTGGGCTCCTCCTCCTCTAGTCCCTTTCTAAATATTCCTAAAACAACATATCTTTTCTAACTATGCTGTCTTACCAAGCAACGTCACCTGATGCCATGGCTTTAAAATACCATGTATATAATAATGACTTCCTAATTTACACCTTTTTTTTTTTTAAGATTTTATTTATTTATTTATTTATTTATTTATTTAGAGAGAGATCACAGTAGGAGAGAGGAAGGGAAGAGATCACAGAGAGAGAGGAAGGGAAGCAGGCCCCCTGCTGAGCAGAGAGCCCGATGTGGGACTCGATCCCAGGACCCTGAGATCATGACCTGAGCTGAAGGCAGCGGCTTAACCCACCCAGGTGCCCCTAATTTACACCTTTAAATCAGAGCACTTTGATGAGCACTAGACTCTCAAATATCCAGCTACTATTTAACAATTACAACTGGATTTTTAAAAGCTATCTCAAATTTAAAAAACATCTATCACCAAAATATCTCCACTCCCAAACCTGTTCTTCCCCAAATCTCTCTACCACTCACCAACCTCATCACAACTAAGGGCACTCTCCAGTTTGCCAAGTCAAAATCCAAATGCAAGAATTACTCCTAATCCACCACTTTTCCATCACATACCCCATTCAAACAATTAATAAATCCTAAAACTCAATCACCAAAACATATCTTAATAGTGGACTGCATCTCACCATTTCTACTAAAAACCTAGTCCAAATCTGTATCATTGGCACAAGGTAATAGTTTCCCGAAAGTTTCCACCTCCCCATCTCCCCAGCTCCATGCAGACGCCCTCCACACACCAGTTAAAATGATCTATAAAGATCATTTTATAGGTAATAATTCAGATGTTATCCCTCTGCTTAAATCTTTCTAATGGCTTCTCTTCACCAAAAGAATAAAAATCTCATACCATTACCATAGCTTATAAGATCCTATACAATCTAGCTTCTGGTATCTCCCCAACCTCATTTATCTCTAGTTCCCACCCACCCTCTGTCCTCTAATGTTCTAGCTACAATTACTTTTTTTTCAAGTCTCTTCTTCCCTCAAGAATTTTATTTTTGCAGTTCTTATGCTAGTAATATTCATCCTCTGTATCTTCAAACAACTTTCTCATTCTCATCATCCAGGTTTGTTGCCTATCTCTCCCCGCAACCCATCCCAATTAGATTATAAGCTCCAGGGCAAGAATTCTGTCTGCCATATTCTCCACGGTACCTCTACAACAGTGCCAGACAGGTGGTAGGAAATAAGTAAATATTTGTTGACTAAATGAGTGACTAATATTATCTCTAAAACCTCTCTGACATCTGACATTTGTTTAACAAATACACATTTTTCATTACCAACACCTTGGGGTGCTAGAATCATTTGCAGGTACTAGAGATCATGACCCTGATCTTGTATAGTCTCCTCAGCAGATCAGTTCCATTGCCCAAAACTCAGCAGTAACTACAGATAATACATATACAAATTTGGCTTCCAGTAAAAATTCTGATCACTTACTTCAGAAAACCCGCAGCAATCTAGATTCATTCTCCTTCTTTTGAAATAATAAGATCTCCAAATACATTATAAACAATACCCACTTTGACAATTAAGACACACTATATAATAACCAACTGCCTAAAGGAGCTATCTGAAATACAGACGGAGGGCAGAATCTAGCACTGGCATTTCAACTAACCTCAAATAAGCATAAACTTCCCCTTCCAAAGAAAAGGAAAAGCTTTCCCTGTGAAGATACTAATATTCTTTGCCACTTTTAGAAAAGCAATAACCAATGAAAATGTATCAATCTAAATGACATGAGCAGATAGTATTCAATATTAGACAACTCTCAGGTTCCAAATTCAGTTATATCTTGACCATACTTCTAAGTAGCATACCTACTTCCTTCTACTATATAGAACTTCTCTTCATTTCTCCTTTCCAAAGACCTATATTAATATCACAAAACACAAATAGAAGAAAATCTCCAAATTAAGAAATTTGTAACATGTTAATAATACCTCCCTAGCAATCTAGTTCCTTGAACTTCCTATTTTAAAAAAATATAAATCAAAGGAAGCAAAGGTGGATTTTAGTTGCCTAACTACATAGCTTTGGTTTTAGCAATGTAACTAACCAGCTACGAATCTTTAAGCAACTCAGTTAATCTCTCTGACCCTCAGCTTTCCCATTTAGAAAATAGGAAGCAATCAGTTACAAACTCTCTTAAGTATCAACCCACATCTAAGTGTCTACAATTATCTTCCACTTTCAACTTAAGTCAATAAACTGTAAAATCATACAGATCATACAGAGAGGTGTTAACAGGTAGTAGTTCAAAACATCTTAGTGAATTCTCTCCATCCTTATCACTAGCCCTTAACTATTTCTCCTATCTTAGGGCCTTTAAGATTCTACTATTCTCTTTAATTATAATAATGTTGAATAACATCAAAGGGTTTTAGCAAATCCTTTGAGGATCTTGAGTGTTTAAGAAGTTAGAATAAATGTAAAACCCACATATTTAAAACAAGGGTGTTGGGAATATATGTAATAAACTTGTGTTTCAGGGTTACATATCAAGAAATCCACAATTTCCAGATTTAACGTATATATAGGGAGAAGTACATATATGTACTTGTAAGGGAAACTGATCCATAGTTTTCATCTGGTTATCAAAGAAGTTAAAAAAATCACTGATTTAAAAGTTTTTTGTTTTTTTTTTTTCAAATTGCCCAGCATAGGTAAGGCAGTATGGATCCCTACTTAACAGCCCAATTTCTACCAGCATTTCAAGTGTATCTCACACTTAGTGCTTACCAACATATCTATTAGAGAACATTAAAAATAACATTCTTTATTTTAAATTCCAGAAAGGTTATACACCTACAGAAGCTAACCTAAGATTCCTTGTCAACTTTGCACTTGAACAAAAACTAGCTTCCCCACCCCCCAAACCTGGAATAAACGACTTAAACTAGAGAAAGACTGCCATCTAGTGATGACCCATTTCTAACATCCCTTGAAACTCCAACTTGATGTGGCCAAGAGGAACTGCTTAAAGATCTAAAACTTATATTCTGTAATATCTCCTGACCAAAAACTTATAAGTAGTTATTAAATGATACTTTATATAAAGCACCCTAATATTTAATCTTCCATATGTGATACAAGGCAGGATTTTTTTTTTTTTTTTTTGAGAGAGAGAGTGCACACACCAGTAGGGGAGTGGGGACAGAGGGAGAGGGACAAGTAGACTCCATGCTGGAACCTGATATAGGGCTGGATCCCACAAACCTGAGATCATAACCTGAACCAATATCAAGAGTCAGACACTGAACTGACTAAGCCACCCAGGCATCCCTCTAACATAGAGCAGGATTTAGAGAAAAACTCTATGTTTTCAACATATCTTTGCCACAGGTAAATAAGACTGTCTATGAAATAAACAAACTGTACCACTGGTTTCATTATTTGTCATAATCCAAAGAATATTCTAGTACCTGGTAAAAGGTAAACAAGAAGAAATGCTTGAGAATGAACAAGTTTTTATAGCCTAAATTTTGAGTCAATCACATAAATGCTTCCTTGTAGAGTCTAATTTCACACACACACAAAACAAAAAACAACCAAACAAAAACATGCGTGCTCACACACACACACAGAGGTTTCTGCAAAAAGCAACATGTTTTACTCTAGTGGCTCTCTGATGCATACTTTCACACATCACACCTAGATTTCATGGGCATTTTAAAAGAGAGATTTCAACTTCTAAAATGGTACTTCAGGAATTCTATTCAGCAACTATTTATCATTCCCCAGTAATGAATCATTACAGGACTATATCATTTGCTACAGCCTACATCAGCTCAAATCTGTTTGTCCAAAGAGAAAAATAATATTATGAGCATATGTTATCTCATTTAAATCCTATGAACCTTATAAATTAGACAATATTCCCATTTTATAAACGAGGAACCTGAAACCCAAGAAGATGAAGCAACTTGACAAATTCATACAGCTAGAAAGTGTCCTCTGTGGTACATCGGTCAATCTCCTTTTCTAGCAAAGAAAGCAAAAAACGTCCCATGAACCCCTCAGATGTTAGAGCTGGAAGAGGTCTTGGAGATGGAAAACAAAGCTCTTGTTGTAAAATGGAGGAAACGGAGGCCAAGGAAAGTTAAAATGCCATAGTCAAAATTAGTCAAAATTACATTGCTTGTTACTAATACATCTGGACCTGACTCCCAAAGAAAACACAATTAGGAAAAGCTAGTATCAGACACGAAGCTTAAGTGGTTAAAAAAAAAAAAAAAAGACACAAACACACACACACACACACACACACACACACTTCTACTTCAGGATGAGTCAGTTGCCCATCCAATCATGGTTATTCCACCCCCCATGCCAGTGACCAGCTAATAGGTGACGCAACCTTTACCAGTGCAAAGTAAGGAGAAGCCTTGAAGTGAAGATCCAAGAATGGGGTTTTCTTTCCTGAAGGACGAAGGAAAAGAAACTGTTTTCCTACTTCACACTTTCCTATACAATGCTTGGGGAGGCAGCAACCGTTCCAAGGTGAGAGGAGATACTGCCCACAATCTGAGGGTGACAAGGGGGAAAGATGGAAAACACCTGGGTCCCTGATGATGAACCAATGCTGAAGCAGTCCCATAGTATGTGAGTTAATAAATTTCCTATTTTGAGGGAAATTTCCAATTTTTAGGAAGTTTCCTATTTCCACTTTCCCTCGATATTCTGCTACTTGGAAAGGAAAGTATCCTAAAAGCACAGTGCTGTTCAGTCTTCAAAGGCAGCAGGCAAATCAGAGAAAAGCCAACAGCAAATCAAAGTCTACACAGTGCTAAGGAATCCTGTTCCCAGGACTGCTAGACTGCTAGACTGCTCCTCCCCATTTTCCTTCAAGAGTTAACTCCCATTCATTCTTCAAATCTCAGTTTGCACTTTACTTTTTCTAGGAAAACTACACTAGCTACATAGACTCTGTAGTGTTCCTCTTTTGCTTTTAACACCATCACAGAATTCACAAAGAAACTATTCTGTTGTTGCTGTTGTTGTTGTTTTCTAGATTATTTATTAGTCATAATAAGAGAGAGAGAGCACAAGCAGGTAGGTAAGTGGCAGGCAGAAGGAGAAGCAGACTGCCCACTGACCAAGAGGAGCCCAATTTGGGACTCGATCCCAGGACCCTGGGATCATGACCTGAGCCAAAGGCAGACGCTCAACCGACTGACCCACCCAGGCATCCCAAGAAACTGTATTTTGATTGCCCACTCACTTGTCAATTTCTCCTCACTAGAACATTAATATCCTTATGGGCAGAGACTGTGTCTTGCCCATTTTATCTCCAGCTCCTAGCACAGAGCCTGGCACAGAGGAGATCCTTCATGTATGATGAAGATGGGTAAAGAGAAGGAAAGGTAGATGTGGGTTTCTGATTTTCTCAAAGACAGATGCAAAGCATCAAAGCTTATCACCTCCAACAACGTTTAGCTGTTGAGATGTTTTTAGAACCAAGGAGAACTTCATGATACAAAGACTGAACATTTTTTCTTTTTGTTTTTGATTAATCCAAGAAAAAAAATCCAGAGTTTATTCTGGTCTTTTCTTTCTCATATATATTTTTCTTAACTTCTGTCATGGCTTTAGTCCTGAAACATTTTCTTCTCATTAAGTTCCATAAAAGCATCATTAGTATTTCTGTTTATTCCAAAAGTTAAAAATAAAGTGGAAAAACAGATTTGAGCATGATGTTGAAAGAGAAACTGCAGAAGGTCAAGCGGAGTTTAAGATCCCTTCGTCTTCTTACTTCAGTTTATCTATCACTTTAATTCAGGCCTTACTATGGCAGTTTGGCCGTTCAGAGTCTGTAAAGGTGAAAGCAAATCACTGTATATCATCATGATCAAGGACTGAAAGCATATGCTAGTTAAGGAAGTCTAAGCTGAAGACCATACCCAAGTGTTCCTGTGCTGCCACAGGAGCTCAAATACATTCAAATCCTTCTTTCATCCTGCCGATACCAAGGCTTACAACTGGCTTCACCAAAATAACCCGTACAACCAAAAGTAAGTTGTGATGGAGATCTCCCTCAAGCAGAAAGGGAACCCCACACTTCTATGATGGCTATTTTCAGAGGGATAAAAACAGGGTGGAGAAGTTTCAACTGGCAGCTAGCCAAAGAGCCTACTAAAAACCAGGTACTGTCTAAACAGCACAGGAAAGTGGAGAAGGGGAACTTGTCGCAAAACATCAGTTAAAACAACAACAGTCTTAGAAAATAAACTAATGAGGGCACCTGGGTGGCTCAGAGGGTTAAGCCTCTGCCTTCAGCTCAGGTCATGATCCCAGGGTCCTGGGATCAAGCCCTGCATCGGGCTCTCTGCTCAGCAGGGAGCCTGCTTCCTCCCTCTCTCTCTGCCGGCCTCTCTGCCTACTTGTGAAGAAATTCCACATTTAATATTATGGGTCCAATGACAGAGATCATAAAGCTATTAATACAGAGGAAGAAACCAAATAGAAGCAGGCTGTTGGGAACACCGAAATAGTCCCAGGCTCTTTAGGCACATAGATTTAAAGTAGGCCTAACAAAAGCAGACCAACCAACTTTCCCAAAATCACTAAATCAAACTATAAATAATGTTACAGATGTCATTTGTAGATGTGTATATTGTGTATAATATACATGTACATGTGTATGTGCATTAGAGTGTGTATGCGATATATATGTGTGTGATGTACACCCATATACACAAAACACACACACACATATACACACACCTTTCTGATTTTCTGAGAAAGAAGCAGACTTTCCAATATCACATTCAATTCCTGGTCCAATTTCACATGCCAGGGCTCATTTACTGACACCCCACAGCCAAAGTGACCACAATTTAAAGCTCTATAAATCTATAAGCAATGTAAGACCCTGAAGAAGGGTGGATAAACAGTAGCAGAATAGTTTCCATCCTAAAAAGGAATAGAGAACAAAGTAAGGAAAATAAGATCAAGTTCCACGAAAAATACGGAAGATTGGAAGAAAAAACTTTCTACTCCTAAACTCCCAAAACTGCTGGGATTAAGTTTCTAAATCTTTTTTAGTGCATGGCTAAGGAAAAGGTAAAATGAGAAAAATTTCCAGAGGCTAAAGCAAAACCGGAACAGGAATCTAGATTCTACCAATCCCCTATAACCTAATGCTTCTATTTGATAGCCATATACAGAAAAAGAAACCCACAAAAGGTGAAAACCCAGAGGCCTCCAAATGAAAAAAGCCAAGATACCCATAGGCTATACCCTTAATGAAAGAAAGGCAGAAAAACTCTTACCCATAAAAATTAAAGGAATCAGTAGGTTCATAAAGGGAAGCCAAAAGGAAACCTACCTGTCTGGGACTCGACCTTGGGTAGGGAAAGGGGGAAATCACAAGATGGTCTTTTCAAAGAAGGGAAGCCCAAAATCATACTATTCATACTATTGTTGTGGTCTGAAATATCTGAAATTAAGAATTTATTTTAGGGGTGCCTGGGTAGCACAGTCAGTTAAGCATCTGCCTTTGGCTCGGGTCATGATCTCGGGGTCCTAGGATCAAGGCCCACATCACACTCCCTGCTCAACAGGTAGTCTGCTTCTCCCTCTCCCACTGCCCCTCCCTCCTGCTAGTGCACTCATGCTCTCTCTCTCTCTCTCTCAAATACATAACTAAAATCTTTAAAAAATAAATTAATTAAAAAAATAAAAGCCTGGGGCACCTGGGTGGCTCAGTGGGTTAAAGCCTCTACCTTTGGTTCAGATCATGATCCCAGGGTCCTGGGATCAAGCCCTGCATCAGGCTTCTGTTCAGCAGGGAGCCTGCTTTCCCCTCTCTCTCTGCCTGCCTTCCTGCCTACTTGTGATCTCTGTCTGTCAAATAAATAAATGAATCTTTTAAAAATAATAATAATAATAAAAATAAAAATAAAAAAAATAAAAGCCTAACTGTCAAATCAAATACTCACTCTTCAGCTCATCATTTACTTGACTCCTCTTTTGTATGCGCCACCACTGACCATGTCCTCTCCTGAAGTATCTATTCCCAGGGCTTCCATGACATTCCCCTTCTCGGTCTCCCCCAATTCTCCTTCCTTCTGGCTCTCAACGCTTGTTTGGCCTTCATCTCCTCTCACTCTCATGTATACATGCTCAGAAGTGTCACAAATACTTCAATTTTTACTATTAATTAACCATCTTTGGCTCCCAAATCAGTAAAGCCAGGGCATATCCTGTCAAATCCTATAAGCCCAAATATCCAAGCACCATTCATTCTCAAAAACATCTCAAAACTGTGCATGTCAAAAGCTAAAATCTTTAGCCTGCCATCCAAGCCTCCAATTCCCTCCTATATTCACCACCTCAGTTGAAAGTACCCAAGTTAGAAATATGTAAGTTAACCTTGACTCCTCACTCCACCTCACGCCTCTCTCCAGCTCATCAATCACCAAGACCAACTAATTCTGATTCCACAATCTCTCTTCCATGCTGTTCTTCCTCCCTATCCTCCCCTGCCACTGTCCTGGCTCATGTCTTACCTCTCTTAATGTCTGTTTCATCCCCCTCCATATTTCCCTAACAATCCTTGTTTGATACTTCTTTCACAGTAATCTTCTTTAATGGAGTATGATTGTGGGGTGGCTCAGTTAGTTAAGCATCAGACACTTGATTTCTACTCAGATCATAATCTCCAGCTTGTGAGATCAAGCCCCATGTCAGGCTCCGTACTGGGTGTGGAGCATGATTAAGATTCTTTCTCCCTCTGCTCCTCCCCACATCTAAAAGAGTAAAATAAAATAAAAAAGAAAAAAAATGAAATATGATCATGAAACACACACACTCCCCCTTTTAGAATTAAGTCCTGCCTCAGGATCAAGTCAAAGTCCCCAACATAATACATAGGCCCTCTCCAAGTGCAGACTTCTCTGAACACCCTCTGCATTCTCTCTACAACTCCACTTGAAGTTCCCTGAGTGTACTCAGTACTCTCTCTGCCCACAATCTTCTTACTGTCACTTTAGATGGCAAGCATCCTTCAAGACTCGCTCAAAATTCACTCTGTAAAACCTCCCTCCTTACTACAACTCCCATGACCTGGTATAGAAGCTTCCTTCCTTACCAACTAAGTAAAACCTAAGAAATTTGGTAAAACCTGAGAGAATTTAAGCTTTGGGGTCAATGCCTCCTGACGGTGAGCACTGGGAGTTCTTTCTCTGAAGATGCATCCTGTAGATTTTACCTTTCTCCTACTTACTGTTAGGCTGGCATTAGGCATCTTTTCCTGCAAGAAGCCAATTTCAACTATTCTAAAAATCCACTGCAGCCTGTAACAGTCCAGTTTATCAAGGAAAACACTTAAAAATCTATTTTTAAAAATGAAGAAGCAAAATCCGTTGAAGCACCCAGCACTGTCCCTGGTCAACAATCAATACAGGATAAGCAGTAAACCTTAACAGCCACAGCACCCACACTGACCACCTTGCCCTCATTTGGACACCGTGTCAATGTAAACTGGCCCTGAATCTATGAAACTATGTGTGGTTTGAGGTAAATTTCACCAGAATTACTATCATCCTGTTTTGCCTTCAAGTTCTTCAACAAATGCCTCATATTATTCTAGAAATGAATTGGCACCACCACTAAGGGCATTCACAGATAGAAAGCTGAGTCAATACTCTTCGATTTAAGGATGTCTATTTGTTCATATTTTTGAGAGGGTACCCCAATACCAAGCACTCTACATCATAATGACTATTTTCCCTACAGGACCTTGTGTTCCTTGAGGGTTTACCCCTGGAACAACGCCTGTACCCCAGGGAGAAGGCACTAGGAAGTGACAAAGGGTCTAAAGCAGTGCCTGAAAAATGTTTCAATGTTTAAGCTTTCTCCAAAGACAAGCACTAGAATAAAAAGTAAACATTCTTACTCAAAAAGTAAGTTCAGTTCTAGCAGCGCAATAACTTGGACCTTCAGTTAAAATGCAAAAGAGGAAAAGAAGGAACTGGAGGAAGAAAAGAAGGAACTTAGAGAGCTCAAGGAAATCTACTGTAGAAGTGTCTGGGAATAATTTGTTATTTCCCCAGCTCTCCTCTAACCTTCTCTGGAAGCTAGGAGAAAGATGATTAAACAGCAACAAGACTCTGAAGGGAACTGGTGTTTCTGGCCCTTGTTGCCAGCAGAAGGGGGAGGGTGACAGCATCCCTAAGGGCTTTTGGAAAAAATTGCTTCCAGGTGGAAATTTTTTATGGTACTGTGCAGCCTGGAGCCATTTTTTGCTTTCCTTCGTAACTGCTGATGATTAAACCATGGACAATCGGGCTACAACAATGGAAAGAGTTAGATAACTCCCAAACATCATGGTTATATGCTCCAAATTACCAACTGAACTCTCAAAGGAGAGAAAAAATTTGTTGGCAAAGTCTTTTTTTTTTTTTTAAAGGAGGAGAGTGGGGTACAGTCTGTTAAAGATTTGTACTTTGGAAAACATAAAAGTAGTCACGAACTCTGTATCATAATAATAAACCTCGATCTCACACCAAGACTAGACACTGTAATGTACAGTCATGGGGACCTGAACAAAGGACAATGCTCAATGTCCTGTTATTTAGCCATTTTTCATCATTTCAACCTGGATTAAGTGTTCTTTTAAACGATTATCATAGGGGTATACAGAGAAATCCCACCACATATCATATAGGACGGCTAAGACAATTTATACCTGATCATGGTTCTGAAATAGTCTGAGGTGTATGTCCGAGTTTGTAATGATGGCTCAAGAACATCAGGGGAAAGAAAAGGAAGGAAATTTGGGGCCAATCATTCAACCACCCAGCAATGGAATCTAGAAAATCTTACTATACCAACATCATCCATACATTAAAAGAATAAATCCAGCTCAAAACTATAATAGTAAAAATAAGCATTTTAAAGATATATCCAAGCTCTCTTTTGAACATTCTGCATAACTAATTCACTTATTCTCAAAGATAACCCTACTGGAGTAAGCCTTACCATTATTTCACACAAGAAGCAAACTTTCTGACACTGCCCATACATAGAAATACTCACCTTCCCCAGGAGCCACAATTACATCAAGGATAAGATGAAAGGAAAAGGATGAGAGGGAAAAAGTGGAAGATGAGACAGAGGATGAGGGCAGGGGGGAGGTGAACATAAACACACCAAAATAATACAAATGGCAAAGTGTGGATAATGCAATTGTGACTTTTTTCTTTCTACTTTTCTGTAACTTCAAATTTTCTTTAAATAAACATGTATTGCTTTTATCATTGAAAAAAAGGAAATGTATCTTTAAAAGTCTACAATAGCACCTAGTTCATTATAGATAGATGTTCAATAAAATGTTAACTGAAATAAAAACCAAATAAAAACAATCACTTCACGGTAACCTGGGGTTTAATGTTTAATAATTATCCAAAAATCAAATACATGTAAAAAAAAATAGAATGAGAATTTCTTCTCATAGTCTATCCCCTACAAACCTAAGAAGGAATCACCACTGGTCAGAATTTTTAAAATTCAGTAGCTTTTCTATATTCTGACCTTCTCTTCTTACTGATCAGAATCTCAAAATGTATTTAAAACATAAATATGTATGATCCCTATATATAATCCCCTGAAATTCTCAATTTGAAAATTGATATATGGAGCTCCTGTGTGGCTCAGTCAGTTAAGTGTCTGTCTTCGGCTCAGATCATGATCCTGGGGTCCTAGGATCAAGCCCTGCATCAAGCTCCTTACTCAGCGGGGAATCTGCCTCTCCCTCTGCTATTCTCTCCCTCCCACTACCCGCCCCCCTGTCAAATAAATAAATAAAACCTTTTTTTAAAAAGAAAGAAAGAGGGGCACCTGGGTGGCTCAGAGGGTTAAGCCTCTGCCTTCGGTTCAGGTCATGATCCCAGGGTCCTGGGATCGAGCCCCACATCGGGCTCTCTGCTCAGTGGGGAGCCTGCTTCCCTTCCTCTCTCTCTGACTGCCTCTCTGCCTACTTGTGATCTCTGTCTGTCAAATAAATAAATAAAATCTTTTTTAAAAAAGAAAGAAAGAAAGAAAGAAAGAAAATTGATGTAGCAGTATCCTAGAGCCCTTCTATTTCAACCGTGAGGCCAGCCAATTAATGTTCTTTCGTGAGCCTTCAAATGGGAGGGGAAGAGGAGAGTCTCACTGGTTATTATGGAACCTCTGATCTATTACTAAGTTCCCATTAGAGATCAATGCTGTGTGCTTTTTTCATAAAAGAATTTGTTCAAGGACATTACAGTCTATCCCATTTTAAAGATCTTTAAAATAAAAATGTTCAGGAAAAGGGAATTTCAGAGATGATCCAATACAAATTCACAGACACGAGTTCAATTTTTTTCTAGATATCTTAATCACAAACTTCTCCAGCTTTTGCTGAAACATCTGTGGTAAAAGAAGGTTCATTATGAGGCAACTGTTCCCATTTCAATGGCTGTTGCAAAGTTCTTATTCAAAAATAAAATCTGCCTTCCTATAATTTTCACCATCTATCTTATTTTTGCCCTCAAAGGACCACTGAGAAGAAGGCCTTGATCCCTCCCTTCCCTTCTCCAGACTAAACAATCTCAAATTATTCAACTATTCCACATATAAACAGCCTTTCAATTCAGGTTTTTACCCTCTGGACACATTCCAATAGTCAACATTCTTCTTAAAGTGTAATAAAACAGGCAGTATGGGACAATGGTCAAGAGCACAGGCTTCAAAGCCAAGACTTCCTGGATTCAAGTTTGGTTCTGCTACCTATTAATTGTGTGACCTTGGGCAAGTTATTAAACTTCTCTATATTTAAGTTTTCACATCTGTAAAATGCAAATAATAATAGCAATCCACTTCACACAGTTGTGTGACGATTAAATGGCATAATAGAAGTAAAACATTCAAAACAAAGACTGGCACACAGAAAGCATGCTATGAATATGAGAAATTTTAAAATCAAGCATGGTCAAGCTAAGAAAAAAAAGACACCTCTTCTTTAACTTTTTTACTCACCTTCTATTAAAATAGTCTAACAATAATGCTTTAACAGTTTGGGCAGTTATATCATGCCACAATATGAGCTCAAAGTCACATAAAATCTTTCAATTTACTTGTATATATTGCTATCCTCACTCAGTTGATATCCTAAACCTACAACTTACCACCTATTACATTTATAGTCTACTTTTCCAGTCTTCTGAGATCTTTCAAGATAATGATTTTGTCATTCCACCTTCCATTTCCACGCTTCCCTTTGTTATATGGGTACATAAATATTTTCACAAAAGAAAACTGCTATGGAGAAGGGCAGAAACCAAAGCAACTCTAAGAGCTAAGACAGGAGATCCCTAGAAAACACCAACACATAAAACTGTGAGATTATCTGGTTCCATGTTAAGGGGGAACAAGAGATCATTAATCACAGAGAGTCAGGTAGAAGGCCTGAAAAAGTTAATGTTCGGTCTTAAAAAAAAAAAAAAAAAAGTCCAGGTTATAGAAGAGGTCCCCAACACCACTTCCTTTAGCCAACATTCAGCCCCCCAACTGCGTCCAACTTGGAGAACACTTGTCATGAGCCAAAGCTTTTAATGTCCCTCCCTTTTGAAGGCACAGTGGAAACAATTCCCCAGAACAAAGGAGTTGCGTCAGAGAGCTCTCAGCTCTTTCAAGTTGGAAGGACAGTTGATTCACACCATGTGTCAGAGAGAAACACCAATTAGAACACCAAGTGAGATAAATTTTAGGCCCTCTGAGCTGTTTAATATTAAACTGTAATAAATCATCTTTACAGCAAATTATAAACAAAATATTTTGTTTATCCTCCCTCTCCTATGCATCTTCCCTTGAAAAGAAATTCTAAGAAAATTCATAATTCCAAGGTCACATATTCTCTATCAAGAAATCATTTTCAAATGTTAGCGTCCAGAATCAATGATCTGGTTCAGACTTCCAAAACAATGCCCTGGCATATCACAACTAGCCTTGCCACATGGCCTTCTGTGTTCCAAAACAGGGTTAGTTTGATGATGGTCATGGTCTTTGATTAAGATCTCACTTGCCATTAATTGTCTCTACACTAAGTCATCTTAGTGTCTATTCCAGTTAATAATTATACTTTATACCTAAACCATGCAACCAAATATATGCCCAACTACATAAATGATATTACAATGATTTTTAATACCCTGAAAGATAAAAATAAAAAATATAACCTTGATCTACATAGATTCATTTGGAAAAATGGCCCTAAAACAATCAAATTAAAATTTAACAGAATGAGTGATACCAAAACTCAAAGCATAAAATAAAGGTTGGGGAAAGACTAGCTTAACATGTTAAGAAACATGTTTCTGAAAAGAGAGGTTACTAAAACTACAAGATTGGTTCAATAAAAAGGAATTAAGGAATTATAATGAGTAACTATGGGAAAAGTAAATTGCCTAACAAATTAAAATTTGTTAGCCATTTCCCTAGTCTAGTGGTCTAGTGCATATTTTCACCATTCATCTATTATCAATTATCTGTTACCAATCAATCTGGTCTGGATCTTATAATTTCTTAAAGAATCTGCTATCCTATACAGGTTAACTTGAAGTCAACAAATTAAGGATCCAATATGGCCCCAACATCACTAAAAAAAAAAAAAAAAAAAAAAAAAAACAAAGACTGCTCACCAATACAGAGTTACGTTTGGCTTACTACCCAAAAGTTATGAATATTACTATTACATTCTACGTCTCCAATCTACAGAGTAACTTCATTATTTATTTCATAAGGAAAAATGGGGACAATTTTTTTCAATGTTCAAGAAATACTAAACTGAAAGAAATAAACTTTTAAAGGACAGAAGAAACTTGACTATTACATAATAGAATAAAATTACCATAGCAAGTTAAATAGAAACCAATGCTACATTATGTAGGTTAGACATTTTTCCATCATAGGTTCATTTAATAAATATTTACTGAGAATTTACTAAAAAGAAAAAGACAAAAATGTTTACCTTTGAGGGTAAAAGACAGAAGGAAATACAAAGGCAATTATAAACCTGTACAGAAATTAATGTAATCATTAAATCTGCACATTTAAATCTATAGACTTTGCATTATAATAATGTAAAAAATGTTCAGTGTCAAAATAAACTAGTCAGAAAAAGATGCTTGGAGTTGCTGAAAATCAGTAATAGAGGGAAAAGAAGCCTTAAAAGCAAACAGAGGAGGAAACAGGGCACATTACACACAAAGAAACAAAATAAAATTACTGCAGACTTGTCATCCAAATTATGTAAGCAAGCAGACAATGGAGAGATATTCTTAAAGTGCCAAAGGAGAAACTGTAGACCTTGACTTCTCTATGCAGCAAACATATTCTTCAAAATCAAAGGACAAATAAAGATTTTTTTTAGACAAATAAAATCTGAGAGAATATTGCCAGCAGACTGGCACTATAAGACATATTAAAGGAAGTTCTTGAAGCAAAAAGAAAATGAAATCAGATCAAAATATGGATCCACACAAAGGAATAAAGAGCACAGGAATAAAAATTTTATCATTTTTAACTTATTTTAACAATATTTAAACCAAAAATAATTAGCAATGAATTGTAGAATTTGTAACATATATAGAAGTAAAATATATGTTAGCAGTAACTCAAGGTCATTGGGTAAATGAAAATATACTGTTGAAAGGATCTTAATGTTACACATGAATAGGCAAGATATCATTTGAAGGTAGGCTGTTGGCTAATCAAATCAGGCTGCTATAACAAATTATCATGGACTGGATGGCTATTTTTTTTTAAGATTCTATTTATTTATTTGAGAGAGAAAGAATGAGAGGGAGGGAGGGAGCACAAGACGGAAGAGAGAGAGAGGGAGAAGCAGACTCCCTGATGAGCAGCATGCGGAACTCGATCCTGGGACTCCAGAATCATGACCCGAGCCAAAGTCAGCCACTTAACCAACTGAGCCACCCAGGCACCCATGGACTGAATGGCTTAAACAACATTTCTTTTTCACAGTTCAGGAAACTAAGAAGCCCAAGATCAAGACACTGGCAAATCCAGGCCTGGGTAAGGGTTCACTTCCTGGTTTGCCAGACAGCCATCTACTCATTGTATCCTCACACTGCAGAGAGCAGAGAGAAAGACTAAGCTCTCATGTCTCTTCTTACAGGGGCACAAATCCCATTCATCTTCCTGATCTAACCACCTCCCAAAGGCTCCACCTCCTAACACCATCACACTGAGGGTTAGGAATATTAACATAGGAATATTAAAGGGACACAAAATATTCAAGCCATGGCAACTGTGATGATGTTAACCCCTATAGCAAACACATAAATAAATGAATAAACGAATAACTAAATAAATAAATTAATTAATTAAAAGGTATGGCTAATAAGCCAATAATGCAGTACACCAGAATCCTAAAATATATTTGGTTGATCTCATTCAGTTGAAGAAAGTAAGGAAAGAGAAAAGGGGGACCAAAAAATGAGGTAAATAAAAAATAAATAGCAAGATAATAGATATAAGTCAAATAGGTAATTATATTATATAATGGTTTCCTCTTTCCTGCTTTCTTTTTAACTGAGTACACCTCCACTTTCCCCCTCCCATCTTTTCAGCTATTGTTGTCATTCCTTTGTGAAGTGCTTTGGTGTAGTTTTGTTGCTTATGTTTATCCTGCTTAAAGATCGTTAAGCTTCTTGGACTTCTATTCTAATTTTCCAGGAAAAAAAAAAACAAAAAACAAAAAGCACTTTAAATGGTCCTAAATGTTTCTGGTTTTAATTTTCTGGAGGTAAGCCCATATCTGTAAAAACTATGATAATACTGCTGCTTTCTTTGTTTCAGTTTTATGTATCATCTTCTTTCTGCTATAATCAGATCAAACTCACCTCATTCCATATGATTTCTCTCCCTCTCTTCTCAATATACTTACACACTAAGGTAATCGGAAATTAAAGAAACAAAATGCTGGGAAACCAGGGGAAAATTAAGAAGAGCTGAGCCAACATTCTCTAGTCACTTTTTCCCCTCAAGGCATTTGCTAAATCTGTGCACAAGTAAAGAAGCTAAGTTTTCAGTGAAAAAACTGAGCAGAAGGCCATGACTAAGAGGTACAGAAATCAGTTTTCAACAGTTTTTGTAGAGCTGAAGTGACATAAATTAGAGACTTAAGAGATAAAGATCCCGGAGAGGAAAAATGGGAAGAAAACAACACTATTCTGTGCTTCCCCGAGCACACTTGCTGAATTCTTAAGCTACACGGGGCAAAAGGCTAACACGACAAGAAAACACAGGACAGGGAGTTAGGTAGTTTTGAGGTATGGAGAAAATAAAGATTAGATCTTTATCCACCTGAAAGAGGGGGCCCTAATCACCACCCCAAGGCTCTCTGTGAGAGATGTGATATAGCAAGGCAGTACTGAACCAGAGATAGCCACAGCCTTACCAAAGCCCAACCCTGGATTTAGCAAGCTCTGACTGGACTAGGAAGATCACTGCCACTCTATCTGCCTTACAAAGAGGGAGGAGTAAACCTCTTCTTAGAGAAGAAAAGGTTATCCAGAACCTCCAAAATTTTTTTATCCCCATTCAGTCCAAAATCACCAGGCATGCCAAAAGAGAGGATCACATGACTGAAAGTCAAGATCCATTGATGACCCAGATATTGACATTATCATGAGAGGATTTTAAAATGGTTATGATTAATAATAAGAAAAAAGGAGAAAAGATTAACAAAATTGATAAGATTGAAAATTTCACCAGAGCCTTAAAATCTATATTATTTAAAAATTGAGGGGGGTGCCTGGGTGGCTCAGTGGGTTAAAGCCTCTGCCTTCGGCTCAGGTCTTGGTCCCAGAGTCCTGGGATCGAGCCCCGCATCGGGCTCTCTGCTCAGTGAGGAGCCTGCTTTCCTCCCTCTCTCTGCCTGCCTCTCTGCCTGCTTGTGATCTCTGTCTGTCAAATAAATAAATAAAATCTTTTTTTAAAAAATTGAGGGAAATAATTTCAGAAGGAAAAACTATGATTTTTAAAATTAAGAACTGCATAGGTGGTTTATCAGCAAGAGAGGATAAATGAAGACAAATCAATAGAAAATCTCCAGATCGGGGGCACCTGGGTGGCTCAGTCATTAAGTGTCTGCCTTGGCTCAGGTCATGATCCCAGAGTTCTGGGATGGAGCCGTGCCTCAGGCTACCTGCTCAGCAGAAGGCATGCTTCTCGCTCTCCCTCTGCCTGCTGCTCTGCTTACTTGTGCTTTCTCTATCTGTCAAATAAATAAACAAAATCTTTTTTTTAAATTGGGGGAGGCAAACCATGAGAGACTGTGGACTCTGAGAAACAAGCTAAAATAAGGATTTTGGAGGGGAGGGGGATGGGGGGTTGGGTGAGCCTGGTGGTGGGTATTGTGGAGGGCAAGTATTGCATGGAGCTCTCGGTGTGGTGGCTAAACAATGAATTTTGGAACACTGAAAAGAAATATAATGGAAAAAAATTACAACTAAAAAAGACTTTTTTTACACATTTTATTTATTTGAGAGAGAGAGAGAGACAGAGACAGCATGAGTGGGGGAAGGGAGAGAAGACAAGCAGATTCCTGCTGAGCATGGAGTCAGACTGGGAGCTCTATCCAAGGACCCTGAGATCATGACCTGAGCCAAAGTCTGATGCTTAACCGAGCCACACAGGCACCCTAAAATGAAAAAAAGAATTTAACTATAAGAATACATAAACAGTATCACAATATCAGCCATTAAAACAATTTATCTTCATATATCATGTAGCCTCTGGGATACTATATTATATTTTCTGCAAAGTGAGTAAAAGAAGCAAATAACATCTTAGTGATATTACTTCTGAATTTGTGACTCCCATGAACTGAGTTTCACCTTTCTGTAACAGGGCAGAAACATATCTGAAGATATCCTAGTCCACTATTTCACAAAACTAATGAAAGACATCACTCCATTGTTTCAAGCCCTACACACGGCAAGCATGACGAATACAAAGAAAACTATACCTAAACACATCATAGTAAGACTGCAGAAAACCAAAAACAAAGGAGAAAATATTAAAGGAACAACACTAATATTAAGAGCTAACTTTTAGTGGCACCTGGGTGGCTCTGTGGGTTAAAGCCTCTGCCTTCAGCTTAGGTCATGATCCCAGGGTCCTGGGATCGGGCCCCACATCAGGCTCTCTGCTCAGCAGGGAGCCTGCTTCCTCCTCTCTCTGCCTGCCTCTCTGCCTATTTGTGATCTCTGCCTGTCAAATAAATAAATAAAATCTTAAAAAAAAAAAAAGAGCTAACTTTTAAACAGAAACAAAAAATTGTCAAACAACAATTGAATGATACCTTGGCAGTTCCTTAAAAAAAACAAAAATGAAATTACCATGTGATCCAACAATTACATTTGTGGTTATGTATACAACTGAAAGCTGGGACTCTAAGAATTATTTCTACAGCTATGTTCATAGTAGCATTATTCACAGGAGCCAAAAGGAAGAAGCAACCCAAGACTTCACCCACAGATGACTGGATAAACAAAATGAGGTACATATATGATAAAATATTATTCAGCCTTAAAAAGGAAAGAAATTCTGGCATATGTTACAACATAGATGAACCTTGAAGACATTACGCTATAAGAAAACAGCCACAAAAGAACAAATACTGTATGATTCCACTTGTAGGAAGTACCCAGAATAGTCAGATTCATAGAGACAGAAAGTAGACTGATGGCTGCCAGGGGCAGCGGTGAGGAAGGACTGGGGAGTCATTGTTTAATGTGTACAGTTTGGGAACATTAGGAAAGTTCTGGAGATGGATGATGGTGATGGCCGTACAACAATGTATAGACAATGAATGCCATTAAACTGTACATTTGAAAATGCTTAAAATGAGAAATTTTATGTTACATATGTTTTACCACAATTTCAAAAAATTAAGGTAATTTTTACCTTTTTCATACAAACTTTTCATACAAACAAGCAAAAACAAGAAAAATGTCACTAGGAAGCTTGCGCTAAAAGAAATGTTAACGAGAGTTCTCCATGCAAAAACAAAGTAATCTCAGAATGAAGCACAAAATGGTGGAAGAAATGAAAATCAGCCAAAAAGGGTAAACATTAATGAATGCTGACTCTACACAATAATAAGGATAATGTCTTATGGGCACTAAATGACACATAAAATCAAATCCATGACAGCAATAGCTTAAGAGGTAGGAAAGAATAAATGAAAACAAAGTGTTCTAAGTGTCAAGGAAGTGTCAAGTGTCAAGGAAGTAACCTGGAGTGTCAAGGAAGTAATCAAAGTAATAATTTATATTACACTCTATGAGTCAAAGATGCATGTTGTGATCCTTAGAGTAATTCCTAATGATTAAAAAGGAACCAATGGGGGCGCCTGGGTGGCTCAGTGGGTTAATCCTCTGCACCTTCGGCTCAGGTCGTGATCTCGGGGTCCTGGATCAAGCCCTGCATCGGGCTCTCTGCTCAGCGGGGAGCCTGCTTCCCCCTCTCTCTGCTTGCCTCTCTGCCTACTTGTGATCTCTCCCTCTCTGTTAAATACATAAATAAAAATCTTTAAAAAAATAAATAAAGGGGTCCCTGGGTGGCTCAGTGGGTTAATGCCTCTGCCTTCGGCTCAGGTCATGATCCCAGGGTCCTGGGATCGAGCCCTGCATCAGGCTTTCTGCTCAGTGGAAAGCCTGCTTCTCCCTCTCCCTCTGCCTGCCGCTCTGCCTAATTGTGCTCTCTCTATCTCTCTGTCAAATAAATAAATCTTTTAAATAAATAAGTAAATAAAATAAAAAGGAACCAATGAAGGGGGGATTCTATTATCAGGAAAAGAAAATCCAAGATTTTTCAGCTCAACCAAGCTCTCTTTTGAGTATAAAGTCTATATACAGAGCAGTCATTCTGAATATATAATTAATTGAAAAATTTGTTCACACAAATCCTAATTAAGACAACTACTAGAGAAGGAACTCCAAACAAACTAAATGACAGGAGAAACTTGAACCAAAAAGGCTGGCAATACTGGATGAACATATTTAACTGCAACTTGAAGACAAAAACAGTATCAGATTAACAGTGATGGAACACAGCATGTAAAAATTATACAACTAATGGGACATCTGGGTAGTACAGTAGGTTAAGCATCAACATTTCAGCATTTCATAAGCATCTACATTTCAGCTCAGGTCATGATCTCAAGAGTCTTGAGTTTGAGCCCCACATCTGGCTCTGCCCTCAGCATAGAGTCTGCTTAAGACTCTTCTTCCCTCTCCCTCTGCCCATCCTCCCCACATTTGCTGTCTCTCTCTCTCTCTCTCTCTCAAATAGATAAATAGAATCTTTAAAAAAAAAAAAGTATACAACTAATAAAAACAAAAAAAAAATAAAGACAGAAAGTAGCATAAGCTGCTAGACTGCTTCATACCTAATAACTAGGAGTCAAAGCCAAGGAAATCAGGCACAGGTCTACAATCCCTAACTTAAAAGTCATTGCAACAGAAATGTTTCGTAATTCAGAATTTTTCAGATTTTAAAAAGTAAATACTGGGCATTTTATAACATCCCAGTGAGGTATTAAGAAGCATTCTCTAACCTATCACATTAATATTGCTGCAGCAAAACACCGGAATAGTTACACAAAGGTAAGTACAAAGACTATCACTATCTCAGATCAACACCTGTCAGGTTTTGTTGCCAACTGAATTTAGACAATTTTGACAACAAATGGTTTACTGGACCTTTGGATTTTTAACTGCAAATGAGAGATTATAGACTAGCAGAATTCTAAGCATACCAGACTATAAAGTAAAACACTACAGCAACATTATTGACTAATATTTAGTGGTAAAAGAAAAAAGAAAGAAGAATAAAATACAGTGAATAAATACTATCTTAAAAATAGAGGTGGAAAAAAGAGGGCACTAAGAATACAATACAAAGGAACCACAAGAACAAAAATACAATTCCTTTTTTTTTTCTTTTTAAGATTTTATTTATCTGACAAAGCACGAGCAGGGTGAGGGGCTGAGGGAGAAGCAGACCCTCTGCCGAGCAGGGAGTCAGAGCTCAATCCCAGAATGGCAGAATCATGACCTGAGCCAAAGGCAGCCACTCAAACAACTGAGCCTCCCAGGGACCCTCAAAAATACAATTCCTTTTTTAATTCAAAGAAAAAAAGACCATGAGATATGGCTTCACAGTAGTATCTTCCTCCCTGTCCCGTGTACAAAAACAAAATAAAAATAAAATTAAGAATGGGGCGCCTGGGTGGCTCAGTGGGTTAAGCCACTGCCTTCGGCTCAGGTCATGATCTCAGGGTCCTGGTATCGAGCCCCGCATCGGGCTGTCCGCTCAGCGGGAGCCTGCTTCCTCCTCTCTCTCTCTGCCTGCCTCTCTGCCTAGTTGTGATCTCTCTGTCAAATAAATAAATAAAATCTTTAAAAAAATTAAGAAAAGAAAAAAAAGGCACTTCTTTTACTTCATATAAATTATTGTTAAGTGACTACAGTACTCTAAATTCCCAAGTTATTTTACTTGCGGAGTAAATTGCTGGTGAGCATAAATATCACTAGGGGGCAGCAGAGTACAAAGAGTGTCCCTGAAAAGTGGTAAAAAATTGCAAAGTACATAACAGAGTACCAATTGCTCAAAATATTTTAGTCATTCTCTAGCACAACAAAATACTCACCAATTAACCTGTAAAATCTGTTTCTAAGAGATTCATTATATTACTGCATAATTTTTAAATTTTTATCTTTAAAGAATTTTACATTGCATGAGTATACAGAGAACTCCTGTATATATACAGCCTTTACTCAGAATTCACCAATCTGTAAGTTTGCTACATTTATCATATTTCCTATATATATGTACATGTATCTTTTGTTTTTCTGAATCATTACATCGCATACATTGCGCCCTTAAAACCGCAATGTGTATTTCTTCTCTTACCTATAACTATAGCAGTTATCAAATTCAAGAAATTTACATTGATACAATTATAAGCTATGCCACAGTCCATATTCCAATTTTTTCAACTGTCCCAATAATGTTCTTTAGAGCAATTTCAATTTCTTTCTGGAGGGTCCAATCCAGAATCCTATATGAGATTCAGTTGTCATATCTCTTCAGTTTCCTTTCATCTAAACCAGCAGTTCTCAACCTTTTTAGACACAGAACCCCTTTACATTATTAACAATTGGTACCCTACAATAGGTACCCTAAAGAACTTTTGTTTACATGGATATATATATACATATATATATATATATATATAAATTAGAAATTCAAACCGAAAGTACAAAATATTAATTCATTTAAAATTAACAACTCATTACACATGTTAAAGAACATTTTTTATGCCTCCATCAGAAAGGATGAATACCCAAATTTTCTATCAACATGGACAGGACTGCAGGAGATTATGCTGAGTGAAATAAGTCAAACAGAGAAAATCGATTATCATATGGTTTCACTTACTTGTGAAGCATAAAGAATAACATGGAGGACATTGGGAGATGGAGAGGAGAAGTGTGTTGGGGGAAATTGGAGGGGGAGACGAACCATGAGAGACTGGATTCTGAGAAACAAACTAAGGGTTCTGAAGTGTGTGTGGGGGGGGGGAGTTAGGTGAGCCTGGTATTGGTGTTAAGGGGGGCACGGACTACATGGAGTACTGGGTGTGGGGCATAAACAATGAATCTTAGAACACTGAAAAAATAAAATAAAATGTTTTTAAATATATATATATTTATGAGAGATAGTTATATATTCCAAAACAAATAAAAAATAGAAAAGTTTATTTTACATTCATGCAAATCTCTTTAATGTCTAGATTAACAGGCCAGATCTGGATTCTATGATTCTGCATTTAATCCACTGCAATGTAGGGCTTTGGTTGCAGGATATGAAGAAAACCCTTGCATGTATACAGATGGAAAAACTACAATGTATTTTAAAGGTTATACACACACACACACAAACTTATGATTTGTGTATATATACATATACACATATATACACAAATTTATGATACAACCTCAAACTTACAAACCTTGTGAGTTTCAGAACAGAATTCACTGGTCTTACACTCTGAATGAATCTTTTACCCATATATGATTTTTTAACATCAGACATTGGTCATCTGAAAAATACTGATTCACTGGGTTTTCTAAGTCTTCCAAATGTTGATATATTTCACTGTATAATATCAAAAACTTACATTCACTAATATCACCACCCAGTCTCATAAGCAAAGTTTTCTAAGTACTGGCAATCTTTAGGAGGGCAACAGGCCACATCCATGAAAATATAAAGGGAGTAATAGTAAATCCCACACAAAT
This sequence comes from Mustela nivalis, assembly GCF_964662115.1. Taxonomy (NCBI): domain Eukaryota; kingdom Metazoa; phylum Chordata; class Mammalia; order Carnivora; family Mustelidae; genus Mustela; species Mustela nivalis. The sequence continues at coordinate 50,576,403 of NC_139027.1, read as the reverse complement.
GTGCAAATAAATCAGTCGTGCTACAGAGCACAATAATAAAGATGCACTTAAAATCTAATCCTGGTAAACAATATTACAATATCAGTGTACTTCAGAATGGCTCAAAAAAAATTAGTGACAACTCCAAATCTCCAAATACTGGTTAAACTGTATTTCTTATGCGTTACTGGTGGGAATGTATAAAATACTACAGCCACTCAGGAAAACCGTCTGGCAGTTTCCTAAAAAACTAAACATACACTTACCATAAAATCCAAAAACTGCACTGCTGGGTATTTATTCCAGAAAAATGACCACTTACGTTGAAAAAAAAAAAAACAAAACAGAAAAATCTGTATGCAAATGTTCACAGCAGCTTTATCCAAAATACTCAGGAAAGGTTCCTTCTTCTCTTGACACCAAATATGTGTTGTCTTTACCAACACCAATTCTTATTCTCTGACACCAATGGGATGTCTGACAATTCAATTCTGACGCTAATTTCTGGGGTAAATGTCAGACCCCACAAGTTGAGGAAGAATGCCCTCACTTCAGAGACCAGCCACACATAGGGCACCCAAGTTACTCACATTTCTGCCTGAACAACTACAAATTCAGGGGTTCCTATACCCCTCTCTGCCAGGTCAGGTTTAATAAATCACTACACCAACTCACAGAACTCAGGAAAGCACTTACCACTACTGGATTATTAAAAAGGATATACCTCAGGAAGAGTCAAATACAAGAGATCTATAAAGCAAACATGGGCAAAGGGGTGTAGGGAGCTTCCATGCCCTCTCCAGGCACATCACTTTCCCAAGCATTCTGATGTGTTCATTGACTCAAAAGCTCACCAATCCTTTCTTTAGGGAATTTTATGATTGATCAAATCACTATTGGTGATTGGACTCCATCTCCAGCCTCTTTCCCCTCCCCAGGGGCTGGGGGATGGGGCTAAAAGCTCTAACCCTCTAACAAAGGATAGGTCTCTCTGATGACCAACCACCATCATGCTAAAGCTATCTAAGAGCCCACCAAGGGTCACTTACTTAGCATAAATTGAGGTATGGTTGAAAGAGGTTAGGAATAACAAAAGATGCTCCTATAACTCAAGAAATTCCAAGAGTTGGGGTGCCAGGGTGAAGCCTCTGCCTTCGGCCCAGGTCATGATCTCAGGGTCCTGGGATGGAAGGTCCTGGGATGGAGCCCCGCGTAGCATCGGGCTCTCTGCTCAGCAGGGAGCCTGCTTCCCCCTCTCTCTCCGCCTGCCTCTCGGCCTACTTGTGATCTCTGTCTGTCAAATAAATAAAATCTTTAAAAAAAGGGCGCCTGGGTGGCTCAGTGGGTTAAAGCCGCTGCTTTCAGCTCAGGTCATGATCTCAGGGTCCTGGGATTGAGTCCCGCATCGGGCTCTCTGCTCAGCAGGGAGCCTGCTTCCTCCTCTCTCTCTCTGCCTGCCTCTCTGCCTACTTGTGATCTGTGTCTGTCAAATAAATAAATAAAATATTAAAAAAAAAAAAAAAAAGAAATTCCAAGAGTCTTAGGAGCTCTGAGCCAGGAACTAGAGACAAAGAACTTTAATATATATTTCGTATTGAACCACATATATTTCATATTGTAGCACAGCTAAGAAACTGGAAACAGCCTAGATGTCCTTCCAACAAGTGAGTGGCTAAACTGTGACACTGTATCATGGAATACTACTCAGCAACAAAAAGGAATAAATTATTAATACACAGAACTACATGGATGAATCTCCAGAGAATTACACTCAGTGAAAAGAGAGTCTGATCCCAAAAGGTAATGAACACATACTGTATGATTCCATTTATGTAACAATTTTGAAACAACAAACCTTCAGAAATGGAGAGAGATTAGTGGTTACTAGGAATAGGCTGGGGCAGCAGGGAGGTGCCTGTAATAATAAAAGGGTAATTCAAGGGATCCTTACGGTGATGGAACTGTTCAATATACTGACTGTGGTGCTAAATATACCAACTTACATAAGATATGACTGTATAAAACTAAATACATATACACAGATGACCTCATGGTAGACATAGAAGCCTGACTAATAATGATGAATTGTATCGTGTCGACATCTTAGTTGTAATATTGTACTACTGTTTTACAGAATGTTACTACTGGCAGAAAACTGGGTAAAGAGTACATAGGATCTTTCTGTTATTTCTTACAATTATGTGAATCTACAAAGATCTTCACAGAAATATCAATTTTTAAAAATCAATATTATATATCTAAAGAAAATTCTGAATACTGTTTTTGTCATTTTGGTGTAAGAAAGGCCCTTTTAAGCAAGACATAACACTCAGAAGCCACAAAGGGAAAAGACTGTTAGATTTTACTATAAGAGTATGTTAAAGTTCTGTATAAAAGTCAAAAAACAAAGTGAAGAAATGTATTTATAAAACATATAATAAAAGGTTAATATACATCATATATAAAGATTCCTACAAATCGGTAAATAAAAGCAAACAACCCAGTAGAAAAACCTGGAAAAGGTTTATGAGGTTCCAACTGATAGTAGAAGAAATAAAAACTAGTCAATATACATAAGAAAGATGCCCAACTTCTTTGATCACTAAAATTGTGAAAAAAAAAAAAAATCAGATACTATATAATAGCGCTGACCAGCACCAATAAATGTTAGTTAGCTTCCTATTCCTCTTGCCCTCAGGCTTTGCCAGGAAGGAAGCTCAGTATTTTGGATGCTGCATATGAGCATGAGCAAGTCCCAGCACTATGGAACACAGCAGGGACTCAATTAAGTATTTAATGAGTGAATAAATACTTATTCACTACTCAAAAGGAGTGGCTCCTCAAAAGTCAGGGGCAAAAATGGCAGGGTAAGAAACTCCAAAAGTCCATCCCTCCACAAGGGTAATGAATAAGCTGATAAGAATGGTCAGAATAAGGGACCTGGGTGGTTCAGTTGGTTAAGCATCTGCCTTCAGCTCAGGTCATGAGCCCAGGGTCCTGGGATGAGCCCTATGTCAGGCTCTCTGTTCAGTGGGGGACCTGCTTCTCCCTCTCCTTCTGCCTGCTGCTCTCCCTGTTTGTATGTGCACTCTCTCTCTCTGTTAAACAAATAACTACATAAAATCTTAGCAAGAAAGAAAAAAAAGGAAGAAAGAAAGAAAGTAAAAAAAAAAAACCAATGGTCAGAATCAACTCTCAGAATTCCTGATACTCATCAAAGGCTTGCTGGGACCAAGAATGATTAATCAATAAAAAACAGCTAAAACAGCTGTTTTATATAATAAAAAACATCTAAAACATCTCCATCAAATGATTAGTTGACCACTAACTAAAGCAACAGATGCTTCAGTGGCCACACTCAACAAATAATACAGACTTAACAAAGTTCTGAAAATTCAAACAAACAAGTACAACAAGCAGCAAAAACAAACCCTGAAAAGGGTTATCACATGATGATTTTCAAACTGTCTGGTTTTCAACAAAAAAATTATGAGGCATGCAAAGAAACAATAAAGTATGGACCATGTGCAGGAAAAAAGTACATAATAAAAACTGTCCCTAGGGCGCCTGGGTGGCTCAGTTGGTTGGACGACTGCCTTCGGCTCAGGTCATGATCCTGGAGTCCTGGGATCGAGTCCCACATCGGGCTCCCAGATCCATGGGGAGTCTGCTTCTCTCTCTGACCTTCTCCTCGCTCATGTTCTCTCTCACTGTCTCTCTCTCAAATAAATAAATAAAATCTTTAAAAAAAAAAAAAAAAAACTGTCCCTAAAGAAACTAAGATTGTGGATTTACTAGCCAAAGACTTCAATCAACTATTTTAAATATGCTCAAAGAGCTAAAAGAAATCACAAAGACCTAAAGAAACCATGAGAATAATATCTCACCAAATAGAGGATCTCAATAATGAGATAAAAACTAAAAAAAAAAAAAAAAAAAAAAAGGAATTCTGGAGTTGAAAAGTGCAATAATTGAAATAAAAAATTTACTAGATAGGTTTAATAGCAAATTTAATTAGACAAATAATCAACTACTTGATGACAGATCAACTGAAATTATCCAGTCTGAGGCACAGAAAGAAAAAACATTTTGAGGAGCAGAAAGAAAAATGAAACAGCTAAGACAGTTATACCAACATACATACTATGAAAGTCCCAGAAAGAAAGGAGAGACAAAAAGGAACAGAAAGACTGTTTGAAGAAATAATGTACAAAAATCCCCAAAACTTAATGAAAGACATGAAAATAGGCATTCAAAAAAAATCAACAGGGGCAACTGGGTGGCTCAATGGGTTAAGCCTCTGCCTTCCGCTCAGGTCATGATCTCAGGGTCCTGGGATCGAGTCCCACATCAGGCTCTCCGCTGAGCGGAGAGCCTGCTTCCTCCTCTCTCTCTCTCTCTGCCTGCCTCTCTGCCTACTTGTGATCTCTCTCTGTTAAATAAATAAATAAAATCTTTTAAAAAAATCAACAAACTCCAAATAGGGTACACTTAAAAGGGATCCAGATTAAAGCACATTATAATAAAACTATCAAAAGAATCTTGAAAGTAACAAGAAACGTGATTTGTCATGTACTGCAAAGTTTCAGTAAGATTAACAGCCAATTTCTCATCAGAAACCATAGAGGCCAGAAGGTAGTGAGATGACATATTCAAAGTATTAAAAGAGAAAAATGTTAACCAAGAATTAGTTATCTGGCAAAATTATCCTTCAAAATTGAGCAGAAATTAAGACATTCTTGGCAAAATAAAAACTGAAAGAGTCCATCACTTGTAAAACTGCCCTACAAAAAAGGAATTCAAAAGAATACTTCAGACTCAAATGAAAAAAAAAAAAAACAATAGTAACTCAAATCCACACAAGAAAATAAAGAAAATCAGTAAAGGTTAACTACATGGGTAAATATAAAAGTCAGTATTAATGTACTTTGGGTTTGTAAGTTGTCTTTTTTCCTATCTGATTTAAAAAACAACTGTAAAAAAATATGTTTTGGTGGGCACATAATATATTAAGACATAATTATGACAATAGAAAGGCAGGAGGAAATTATGTAGGATAAAAGTTTTTATATACTATTGAATTCAAGTTGGTAGAACACCATAATTTAAGATATTAACTGTAATCCTCAAGAGTGACCACTAAGAAAGTAAGTGTAAAGTATTAGTAAAAGAAAAGAGAATGGAGGGGCACCTGGGTGGCTCAGTGGGTTAAAGCCTCTGCCTTGGGCTCGGGTCATGTTTCCAGGGTCCTGGGATCAAGCCCTATGTTGGGCTTTCTGCTCAGCAGGGTGCCTGCTTCCTCCTCTCTCTCTGCCTCTCTACCTGTGATCTCTGTCTGTCAAATAAATAAATAAAATCTTAAAAAAAAAAAAAAAAGAAGAGAATGGAATCAAGGTATTAAAACTAGAAAGCACCTATTTAATATAAAAGAATAATACAGATTGAGTAACAGAAAAAATGTAAGACATATGAAACAAACAGCAAAATGGCAAAAGTGAATCCTTCCTTATCAATAATGACAATAATTAAAAATGGACTTTTCTTTCAAACTAAAAGGCAGAGATTGATGAAATGGATTCAAAATGAAACAGGGGCACCTGGGTTACTCAGTCAGCAAGCAACCAGCTCGAGGTTTCAGCTAAGGTCATAATCTCAGATTTATGGAGCCCTACACCAGGCTCCATGCTCAGTGGGGAGTCTGCTTCTCTCTCTCTGTCTTTCCCTCTGACCCTACCCCCCTCACACTCACTCTCTCTCCCAAAGAAATAAATAAATCCTTAAAAAATAATAAAATAAAATAAAACAAAACAGAAAAAACATGATCCAACAGAGACTCATTTTAGATCCAGAGAAACAAATAAGTTGAAATCTAAAGGACAGAAAAAGATATTCCATGCACACAGTTACCAAAAGATTAACAGGACAAACCAGAAGAAGCTAAATTTAGACAAAATAAACCTGAAGATAAAAATAGTTGCAAAAGAAAGAAAAGGACATTAATGATAAAACAGCCAATCCATCAAGATGATATGATAATTATGAGATAAACAGTGTATCAGTAGTAGTATTGTCATCTCTACTTCAGAGGTTTAAAAAACTAGTACTCAAACACTAGTCTGCAGACTGCTTTCTCTACAATAATGTACTATCTACAACAGAAACAGAATCAATCCTTCAGTGTGTTAATAGGAATTAACATATTAATAACAAAAAGCACTGTCATTTTGATACTAATAAAGAGTCTCTCATTGATCTTTAGCCTGTTCATGCCAGTCATCTTTTGAACTCAGGACAGGGATATACTAATTGCACTAATCAACATATTCAAGCCAAAAACTGGAAATCATGACTAAGATTCACCTTTAGTCATCTCACCTTCCTTCTGAACACAGTACACCTTTGAGTTAACAGCTAGCATACTCAAGCAATGTTTTTCCCAAAATGCCAATTTTCAGAGGAAAATTAAGATCACCAGCAAACTCAAAGTTTATTTTCTTTAGGTTTGTGAGGTTTCTAAAAAGTTGAAGTTCAAAACGTAATATAAAAAACAGATTAGTGAGAAAATCAGAATACAAAATCCATGACACCTATTCAAATACTAACACAATAAATATATACAGTGTCTATGTCCATAGTATAATATAAACATTACAGTATTTATAGTAATAATAATCAGGTGTGTCTGACAGGCTCAGTCAGTAGAGCATAGGACTCTTGATCTCAGGACTGTAAATTCAAGCCCCACGCTGGGTGAAGAGATTACTAAAAAAGTAAAATCTTTAAAAAATAGTAACAATAATAATACTTATTAAGTGTTTACTACTTATAAAGGACTGTTCTAAACATTATTTATGTATTATCTTACTTAATGTGAAACCATCCCACGATACTGGGTAATAGTATTACTTTCATTTTACATAAAAAGAAACTGAGCCACAGATGTTTGCCAAGTCAGAGAGCTGTGATTAAGGTGTAAGTACACTGACACAGAATCCCACACTCATCTATTTCTCTAACTGCCCATAAAAATGTCTGTGTATTGGGATTCCTGGGTGGCTCAGTTGGTTAAGCCGCTGCCTTCGGCTCAGGTCATGATCCCAGCATCCTGGGATGGAGTCCCACATCGGGATCCTTGCTCCGCAGGGAGCCTGCTTCTCCCTCTGACTCTGCCTGCCACTCTGTCTGCCTGCCACTCTGTCTGCCTGTGCTCGCTCTCGCTCTCTCTCTCTCTAACAAATAAATAAATAAAATCTTTTAAAAAAAAGTCTGTGTATGTATTATGTGTGTATATACATATATACATATAATGTACATATTATAGCTTGCTGCCCCTACATACAATAAACATATAACATTATAAATACATGTTTATATATATACACACAAAACTTTACTGCATATTTACATATATGTATTCTTCAACTACACAGAAAATAATTTGTTAAAAATGTAAAGCACACTGGGGTGCTTGGGTGACTCAGCTCTTGATTTTGGCAGGGTCGTGGGATCAAGCCCCTCATCAGGATCCACACTCAGTAAGGAGTCTGCTCAAAATTCTCTTTCCATCTGCCTCTGCCCCTCCCTCTCAAATAAATATATAAATCTTTTTTTAAAAATGTAAAACACACACTGCCAACAGGTCAATACAAGAGTCCCATATTGCGGTCTTAAACCTAACACCAGCTTCACCCTATGCTCAGATGCTTGCTCATGGTTTGCTGAAGTTAATTCATGTTGAGTTTCTGTCACCCACAACCAGAGTCTCAACCAATATAAACATGTACTATTTTCATAATCAGAAAAAAAGTAAAAAAATATTTCTATACTATTTATTTTTTAAATAGTGTATATGTAATATGTTGTATTATTAAAATACAAACTCCAAGAGAAACATAATCAGCAGCTTAAAAAGCAACAAAAACATGTCCGCAATATGCTGAATTTTCAAGATTCCCAAATGCCCCTACCACAATACAATGAAAACAAGTTGAAAAATCATTTCTTTCACTAGAGTAAAACAAGATTAAAAGAACAAGCTCTTCCACCACTTTACAAAATAACCTGATTATACAGGGGGTTTCTACAGCATTTATTGTTGTCATTCTATATTTTTTTTCTGTGTATCTTCAGAACAGCATATGCAGGATGACGCTGCTTTTAGGAAACCTGAAGGATTCAGCACGGTAATATATTATATTTTAACCTTAAGGAGCAGCTATATACTCTTAGTTGGCAAACTGACAAAAAGTTTCTGTCAGCACATCCATAGCAGATTAAGTAACAGGAGATGGAGTAAAACCTAATTCTGCTTTTCACTTTAAACTACTTTAGGCTATCTGACACCAAATTTCATTGAGATGATGGAAGCATTTGATGTATGTGTTTTATTTAAAAAAGAGAAACTCAAAGAAGGAAGGAAGGAAGGAAGGAAGAAACTGGCCCTCAGCTCTCAGAACTCCTTTGACAATGACATTTCCTCCCCTATGTAACTGCTGAAATCACCAAAAATCAGAGGTTGCTACTAAGCATTAAACAGGACAAGAATCTGAGGCATTACCACTTTTTCAATTTAAAAAAAAAAAAAAAAAAAAGGCCTCCAGTCAAATTACTGTCAGTCAGGTCTTCAAAGACTTTAGCTTTTTTTTTTTACAGAAATCAAATTCCTGACTCAATTACTGCTCCTAACCCTTCTATAATTACTGGCAGATTAATCTTTTTATCAGGAAGTTCTTACCCACTATTCTTCTGTCCCTTGAAGAAGTCCCAAAACCTGATTCTATACTGAGGATTCTAAATAAAATCTAAACACCTGAGCCTAACAGTCTAGTACTTTCACAACATTACCTGATCATTCCCATCCACAGTTTCTTCAGAAGACTCCTCTCCATCAGGTTTCCTCCTCTCTGTGAACTTCTTTTCCTATAAACAGTCTGATTGCCAGGATGGGCTGCATTCGGCTACCATAACAAATAACCCCAAAATACCAGTGACTTAAAACAACAAAAATTCACTTCTTGCTGACGGCATATGTCCACTGGGGGTCAACAGGAGGCTGAACTCCACAATGTCCTCACTCTAAAAGCAGCCAACATCTAGAGCAGTTGTCAGCAAAATTCTTCTGTAAATGGCCACAGAAAATATTTTCAGCTTTGTGAGACATATGGTTTTTGTCACAACTATTCAACTTAGGTATTATAATGCAAAAGCAGCAATAGACAATACATAAGAAATAACACAGTTACACAGGTGAGGAAACTGGCCCAGTTGGTGGTAGAACATGCAACTCCTGAACTCTGGATTGTGAATTTGAGCACCACATTAGGTGTAGAGATTACTTTAAAAAACCCTTCAGGATGCCTGGCTAGCTCAGTTGGGAGAGCATAGGACTGTTGATCTCAGGGTTGTGAGTTTGAGCCCCATACTGGTTATAGAGATTATGTTAAAAAAAAGAAGTTTAATTTAAAACAAATCAAAAAAAAAATCTTTAATCAAAAATAATAATAAAGACAGAAATGACTATGTCTATTTTCCAATAAAAGTTTATTTACAAATAGAGGCAACAGACATCTTTGGCCCACATGCCAATCAGACGACTGCAGGTCACTACGGGAGAGGAAGAAAGGATAGTGAATGCATGAACTCTTTAAAACCTCTAGTTTGAAATGACTCATGCTACTTCAGTTCACATGTCATTGGCCAAAGCAATTCACATGGCCACACCTAAGACCCAAGGGGCAAGGACATGTCATCATAACAAATGCCTGGGAGGAGAAAGAAATACTGGGTAGATAATCCTTTTTTTTTAAAGATTTTATTTATTTATTTAACAGATAGGGATCAGAGGCAGGCAGAGAGAGAGACAGGAGGAAGCAGGCTTCCCGAGGAGCAGAGAGCCCGATGCAGGGCTCGATCCCAGGACTCTGGGATCATGACCTGTGCCGAAGGCAGAGGCTTTAACCTACTGAGCCACCCAGGCGCCCCTGGGTAGATAATCCTAATGAATATCACAAAGTATATTTTCTTAGACATTTATAGTTTCTGCCCACTAGAATGCCCAATCCTTCCTTTCTCTACAAATTCAAATCCTAGCCATCTCTCAAGATTCAGTTCAAATGTCACCTTTTCCAGAAGCATTCCCAGAGTCTCCCAAGTCTATGTGTCTTATCAGCTCCTGAAGCCCTCCTGTCTAACCTTCTTGAGTGTTTTCTATATTAGCAAATTCAATTGCCTTAGGACAGTCATTCTGTGTTATTTATCTCTGTGTATTCCATAGAACTCAGCACTGTGCCTTAAGAAGGGTTCAGTGGAAGCGCTGCTGGTTTCTCCATCTGTCATTTGCCAATTTTAGGATTTTTTTTCAGATTTATTTATTTATTCGAGAGAGAACAAGTGGGAGGGGCAAAGGGAGAGAGAAAGAGAGAGAGAATCTCAAGCCGACTCCATGCTGAGCATGGAGCCAGATGTGGGGTTCATCGTTTGTAACAAATGATGTAACCCTTAAATAAATATAGGAGAGCTATCAGTACAAAGGACAGCAACTTAAGACCATAAGTGAAGAGGTCACATAAGATGCATGTATCAAGAAATCATATCTTCTTTGAAAGAGAGCCACAAATTTAGCTGTAAATATTCTAGTAGGCCAACAGAAGCAAGATCCATATTACCAATCACCATACCAATAGGATAAATAGTTGTTTAGAATAGGCATGAAATTAAATAAGACCCTTTAAATATTTGAATTTTTTTCTTTAAATAAAGTAAGACATTCTGCAAAGCAACAGACGAAGAAATATTTTTTTCTAAATAACGGAGCTAGCATCCAGAAGATACTGAAAGAATAATAATAATGAGTAAATATTCATCTAAGGATATATTATGTCCTCTGCACCAACCTAGATGTCAGAAGATTCTATGACAGCTTATAACCTAGCAGTTGAGGAAACAAAACATAACATACACAATATGACAGCACGTACTAAGATTATACCATACTCCAATCATTTATGGAGCACTTATAATCCAGACTCTGTGTAAGACTGAAGATAAAATAATAATCAAGGAACTATTATCCCTAATTTTAAGGAACTTGCAAACTATCAGATATAAATAGCTATACAAACAACTATAATACAGCATAATGAATACTCTGATGAAGATTTTTATAAAGTATTAGGGAAACCAGGATTAAAAAAATTATTATTTCTGTTTCTAAGGAGAAATCAGAGATGGCTTCATTGGAAAAGTCCTTGGAATGCCACAACTTGACTATGAAGAGCCTAGAGTAGGCAAAGATGTGATGTGGATTTTAGAAAAAGCTTATGGCAATGGTATGGAAAATGAACAGACCAGTAGACTATACACTCTGCTAGGGCAAGACCATGCCTGTTCTTGTTTACTGCCAACACCCTTAGTGCTCAACACAGCAACTCACACACAATAGACCTTGTTGAGTGTACAGTTGTTGAAAAAATTGAAAGGAATGAAACAGAGACACCATTAAGGAAATTACTGTCCAAGTAAAACATAAGGCCTGAATTAGGCCAATGACAGTTGGAAGTGGGGATGGCATCAACACTGAGTTAAGTCTTTATTAAAATGCTATATTTTATGGCTTATGAACTATAGAAACTTAAAGAACACAGCCATAGAGACTAGAGAAGCTATCTGGTCCACTAAGAAACCTCATAAAGAACTCTAAGTCAGAACAACTATCTGACAACCATAAGTGTATTACATATTATTGGAAAGTAAGCTTTTCAACTAGTTCTGACTGTGAATTCACCTCGGAAGATCTTTAAAAAGTCTATATGCTTCAGAGTGCCGGGTAGCTCAGTCTGGTGTCTGCTTCTTGATTTCAGCTCAGGTCACAATCTCACAGCCCTGAGACCAAGCCTTGCATCAGGCTCCACGGTCAGCACAGAGAACCTGCTTGTCCCTCTCCCTCTGCTCCTTTAGCTCTCTTTCTTACTCTCCCTTTCTCTCAAATAAATCTTTTTTTTTAAAGCCTATATGCCTCAATCTTCAGGTTTCTCTTTTTTCGTATTTTCTGTAAGATACAGTTTTAAGGAAAGTTAAAAATTATAATTTACTTTTAATTACAACACAAACTTCAAGAAGGTTTCAGTTAGGATACAGAAAGAGAGTACTGGTTTAATTTCTGTGACAAAGCACTAAAAATTCAAAAGACTAAATGGAAGACCTATCAAGCTATCTGAGCTGGATAAAAGAGACATGATTAAGAGAGTTTTCTAATACTTGATATTCACTTGTTTCCTATTCAAGAATGATGTTAAAAAAATAATTCATAAAAGGGATGAGATCATTCTTACCTTGCAGTATTTTCCTAATATAGCATAATGGCTTTGATAGAACGGAGCAGTCGAGAACGGAGACACTAGATTCAGACTCCCTAGGTTCAAACTGCAGTTCCCTTGACTAGTCAAGATCCCAGCATTAATCAACCTCTTGTGCTTATTTCCTCGTTTACCTCATAAAGTGGTTGTATTATATGAATTAATCTGTATAAAACTGCTAGAGCTTACTACAAAGTACTCAATAAATGTTAACACTCTTATCAAAAATAATATCTAATACAAATACAGGGTTTTTTTTTTTTCCCCAAATACAGGTATTAAGTCGAATGTGAATTCTAGTCATTTAGCTGCTGTGTGAGCATAGCAAACTACCATACATCAACACTTCAACTGGCAATGTTGTAGAAATGGAGACTTTTAACAGTATATACTCTTCAAGAGCATAAAAACTTCCCCAGATTTCTACTGTTACTACTGGCAGAATCCTGAGGAAATTATGATCCCTTTTTTTGCTTCCGTTTCCTTCTTAGATCTTCATATGAGCTTTTTCTCCAGGATCCTGAGATGAGTCACAACCTCTCCACTGAAATTCTGATTTAGGCTCTTTTATGAGCTGTGACTGGCTGATTCTGGGTGTGGTGCCACGGCTGGCACATCCCTTCTGAGAATGCTGATGTGGTGAAATGCGGCTGTATTTAGGCTGGTTTACCTTGTAATTTTCCACTGTTTCTTTACCAAGATGAGTAAAAACAAAAACCTAACTATCACTTAGCATTATCAACCCCTGAAATCCCAAAGGAACAAAGTTCTTCGTCAACTATCCTCTAAGAAGCAGTACTAACAAGTCCCACCCAGACTGCCAGTCATGTGAGACTTAAATAATTTATCCAACGATTAAAGAACCATTTTTCACCTGAGATCCCTAAGTCAAATGTACCTGATGTGAGTACCTGGGTGGCTCAGTAGGTTAAGCATCTGCTTTTGGCTCAGTTCATTATCCCGAGATCTCTATCAGCCTCCCTGCTCAACAGGTGGGTCTGCTTCTCCCTCTCCCTTGCCCCTCCCACTCTGTGCACTCTCTCTTTCTCTCTTTCACTCACTCTCTCAAATACATATATAAGTATCTTTTTTTAAAAAGTACCTGATGTACTGTCATCACACTGACCTGAAAATAACAGAGTTTTGTTTTTGTTTTTGTTTTTGTTTTAATTAAAAAATACTTCTTCTCTACTAACTACTACTGTGTGACTTTGGGCAAGACTCTTACCTATCTGAACCTCAATCTTCTTGGCTATAAAATGGGGATACTAGTATCTATAATGACATTATTACTTTGCGAGCTAACGTACATAATACATCTAGCTCCAATCAATAAGTGCTAGTTTCTTTCCAACCTTTCTCACCCTACATCATCCCCACTGCCAGGTTTTATATCATGGGAAAGTCTGGGAGAGAGACTAGGATGGGTATCTGTCATTAGCTTGCTGGGGCACAACTTGAAGCCACTGGGGTTCCTGACCACAATTCAACATCTTCTGAGCTAGCTGTGAATTAATATCAGCATCCTATTTCTTTATTTTAGCTATGCCTCCCAAGTTCCTAAAAGGTACGAGTCATTTTATGTTCAATGTTTGAATGATCATTAACATTAGTATCAGCAAGAAAACAGCTTCACTTTATGACTCAGAAATCAAAATGTCTTACTTGTTGGCAGAATGTGAAAATCAGAACTACTAACTGATAACACCAAACCTGATTTTCTTTCAACCATATAAAAGCCAATTTGACGCTCAAATGGGAAAATGTATATAAAGTAAATATGGCAAATGTTAATAATTGATTACTAAATATAAAGGGTTGTTCTTTCCCTTTGCTGTAAATTGGAGATTTTGCTTAAGAAAAAGTTGGGGCAGCAGAGAGCTGGGCAACAGATTTGACATAATCATATACTAACACTCCTAGAATCCAGGAAAAAATAATTACTGTTTACACCAATTAATTAACAGAAAGCAAAGTCTGATTGTGTCCTCTCTTTATAAATTTTTATAAAGTATTAGGGAAACTGGGCCAGCAAGTACTGCCTGAAATCCCATTCCAAAAAAGAGGTGTCCACTGGTAAAGACTGTTCCTTGACATTACTAGGTCTAAAACCAATCTACCTAGATGTTCACAGACTCCCTAGGGCTGCCACACTCGGAGGAATGGCACAGGGCTACTCTAGAAACGGTGTTAGCCGTAAATAATAGCCATAATCCCCTTGCTCTCTAACACAGTCACTTGAAATGGATTGGTCTGAAGGCACCTGGGTGGTGCAGTGGGTTAAGTGTCTGATTCTTGGTTTCAGGTCAGGTCACGGTCTCAGGGTCATGAGATCAAGCTTGTGTTGGGCTCTGCACTCAATGCATAATCTGCTCGAGACTCTCCCTCTCCCTCTCCCCCTACCCCCTGTGCTCTCTCTCTAAAATAAGGAAAATAAATCTCAAAAAAGAAAAGAAAAAAGAAAGAAATGGATTGGTCTGTTGAGTATATTCCCAAGCCGTCACAATGCATAATACCTCTACTTGAAGGGAGCATTAGAAACCATTACTGAGATAAATTTTTAAAATTTTAAACCCGGGCGCCTGGGTGGCTCAGTGGGTTAAGCCGCTGCCTTCAGCTCAGGTCATGATCTCGGGGTCCTGGGATCGAGTCCCGCATCGGGCTCTCTGCTCAGCAGGGAGCCTGCTTCCTCCTCTCTCTCTCTCTGCCTGTGTCTCTGCCTACTTGTGATCTCTCTCTCTGTCAAATAAATAAATAAAATATTTTAAATAAATAAATAAATAAATAATAAAATTTTAAACCCAAGGGGCGCCTGGGTGGCTCAATGGGTTAAAGCCTGTGCCTTCATCTCAGGTCATGATCCCAGGGTCCTGGGATCGAGCCCTGAATTGGGCTCTCTGCTCAGCGGGGAGCCTGCTTTCCCCCCACCCCCGCCTGCCTCTCTGCCTACTTGTTAGCTCTCTCTATAAAATAAATAAATAAAATCTTTTAAAAAAATTTTTTTAAACACAAGAAGGAAGATACTGAGTACAATCAAATAAATCTAAGAAAAACAGAATGGTGTGATAAATAAAAGCAGCAAGTAGCAAGTTTCTACAACCTAAGTAGCAAAAAAGAGGGGTTTATTTTGTTTTTAAGATTTTATTCATTCATTTATTTGAGAGAGAGAGAGAGCATGAGAGGAGAGAGGTCAGCGGGAGAAGGAGACTCCCTGCTGAGCAGGGAGCCCGATGTGAGACTCGATCCCGGGACTCCAGGATCATGACCTGAGCCCAAGGCAAGCTGCTGAGCCACCCAGGCACCCCAAAAAGAGGGTTTTTTTTTTTTCACCTAAATAGAAATAAGGGAAAAACTGTATATTTAGTATCCCATCAATATTTCAACTGCAGGGAGACCTAATCTACAATATGTTTTCTAATATGTACAAATGTTAATAACAATATAAAGTATAATTACACAAAATATGTGTAACTTATAGTACAAATATAATAACATAAACTATAAACAATTACATACTATATAAAATAACAAGAGAAATAAAAAATAATAATATAAAAATAGGAAATTTTGGGGTGCCTGGTGGTTCAGTCCTTAAGTGTCTGCCTTCCTGGGATCAATTCCCGCATTGGGCTGCCTACTCAGCGGGAAGCCTGCTTCTCCCTCTCCCCCTCCCCCTGCTTGTGTTCTCTCTCTCTCTCTGTCAAATAAATAAATAAAATCTTCCAAAAAGAAATAGGAACGTTTTTTAAAAGCTCAGTAATTAACTTATTAAAAGGTCACTCAAATACTTTTTGGAACCTAAAGCCATCCCACAAAAAGCTATGCTTTTGGCTTACTCTGGCTTCCTAAAATTTTAAAGCTAAATATAGTGAACAAACTGTTCGTATCTCCTTTCTTAAGCAATGTAGGAGGCAAGACAAAAGCGGTCCATTTTAATCCAAAATGGCTCAGTAGAAAAACAGGAGTCTAGCAAATCAGACTGCAGGATTACTATTAGCACTAACAAGCAATCTGGAGCTGAGAATACACAACTTGGTATCATTACAGCCTCTCTGAGTGGTATTTAAAAACCATTTAATTTTATCTTATGCTTAAACTGAAACCAATACTAACCATACTTTCTGAACTGAAAATAAGCCTAATGAAAATAAACTTAAAACCAAAAGCTATAAAAATGTTTATTAACAAACAATAATAATGAGAAAATAAATACAGCTGGGAAGGATTCAATACCCAAAGGATAGACTTGGATAAGCAATCCTTCATGAAGTCATCTTTTTAAGCCTCAGAGCATACTGTAAATCTAACTGAAACTATCAAATCTGGCTTCACCACAGTAAACATCAAAGGCAGCGAACACATCATAAATCAACATGCAAAGTACCATAGCAATCAACCCTGTAAATTTCTGCCTGTCATGTTGCATTCATTGATATTTAGATTCCACATAATTTCCCCAAATCCCTGCTTCAGCCTTTCAGATTAGATCCTGTTAAATTAGAATTAATCCTAGAGGCCTGGCATAAACTAAATTAGTTTAAGAATTAGTTTTCATTGCACAGCCATGGAAAAGGGAGTCCCTCCCGTGGAAACGGATATAATCTAATGATCTTCACTAGAACTTTCTCAGGGTATAACTCAGTTAAATACTTCTAAAAGAATTTACATGTAGACTGTATTTACATGTATTTCCTGCATTTCCTGCATTTCCCTGTACAATGAAATATAGATGAACAGTTATTTTCTGATAACTTTCATGTCATTGGCAACAGCACAATGAAAACAAATGTTGATTTAAAGCCCAGCTCTACCACTTACTAGCCATAAAATGCTGAGAAACTTACCTAACTGACCTGTTGTAAGGTGGTGATAATGACACTTGGGTTAACTCTGCCTATTATAGTTGAATCTGGTCTCAGGGTTATTTTGAAGATTAAATACAATAGCATGCCCAAGCAACATTCTTTCAAAGCAAAGAAAATAAACTACTTCACCACCTGGAGGAGATAGGAAAAAAGAGATGACAGACTACTGAAGTGGGCCTTATAGAGTGGGTATGGTTTTCAGGTGGAAAATGGCTGGAAAGATAACCCTTGCAAACAGGACAATGAGATGTCACAGGAAGTGATTAGGGAGAGCTTCAAAAAAAATACCATTAAAGGAAGATAACTCAGCACTAGGAAGCTTAAGATTTGAACCAGAAAGCATAAAGTATATAAGAAAGGAAAATGCCAGGTCGCCTGGGTGGGTCAGTGGGTTAAGCCTCTGCCTTCGGCTCAGGTCATGGTCTCAGGGTCCTGGGATCGAGCCCCCAGTCAGGCTCTCTGCTCAGCAGGGAGCCTGCTTCCCTTCCTCTCTCTCCTGCCTGCCTCTCTGCCTACTTGTGATCTCTGTCTGTCAAATAAATAAATAAATAAATAAATAAAATCTTTTAAAAAACAAAGGAAAATGCCAGAATAATTTGTACCTAGAATAACAAATATTACATGAGCATATTGGTAGATAGTACATAAGACGTATTAATAAAAGGGACATGAAGGGGATACTCAGGGAAACTAAAACTCCAACTCAATCCCCTCACTGGAACCATGGCCAGCAAGTACTGCCTGAAATCCCATTCCAAAAGAGAGGTGTCCACTGGTAAAGACTGTTCCTTGACATTACAGATCACAGATAAATAAAAATTATGAGCAACAAATTGCCCTTCCACTAACCACTGCCATGCTGCTCAATAAACTCATTAACCATCATGTCAATCAAGAAACCGTGTCACAAGCTATACAGAGATGTCCTTGTTAGAAGCAGATCAGTTTTGATCAAACACAGATAACCTGCCCTTTGATTTTTCATTTGGAGTCCATATTTGAAGCCATTGTTCCTCTATCTACGGCAACTCTCCAAACCTGCAAGCACATGAACCACTTAACCGAAGTCAGCATCAGCTGCTCCAGAATGATAACTAACTAGCTTTGAGGTGAACCTCCCTCCAGAGGTGAAGTGAATGTCAAACAATCCTAAATATAATCTTGAAATTTGGTGAATATCACCCAGACATTTTAGTGAGATGTGGAGCAACAAACTGGAAAGGAAAGTTTATGCACATAAAATCCACTAATAAAAACACTTTAATCCGTTCCTACCACTTTATAAATTTCTACTTCCTTTGTTCACTCCCTAGAGAAGGTGCTGACGGTTTATGACCTAATCCTAAGTACATGAATCATAAGTAACTGCTATTTGATAAGCGATCAAAATAAACACTGAGTACCTACCATGACTCATGTACTGTAGTAGGCACTAGAAATAAGGAATTCATAACCTGTTCGAGAAACGAATGTGAACATATAAACATTATGAGCTAATCGTTATAAAAGAAATGTAAGAAGTGTGAAATGTAAAGAGAAAAGAAGAGGGAAGTTCTAATAGGAACTGAGTCAGGAAAACATCACAGAAGAGATGCCATCTCACCTGGACCTTGAAAAATACTAGGAATTTACATAGTGAAAAGGAGGGGCGGGGAGGAGAGAGATGGAATTCTCCAGGAATGACAGCCCAGTGTGGCTACATCAGTGGTTCTCACCCTGGCTGGAAAGGGGCAGAGTCTTAAACATGTAATTTTATATACCATTTCACAGAGGTTTCTGTGGTACAGCCAGGTTTGAGAAGCACTGGGTTAGAAAACCAGATTACTAGGGTCAGGAGACGGAGCCAGAGAAAGAAGAGAGCTAGAGGCTAGGCTAGGGCTAGACTGAAAAAGCTTTACAAGCTAGCTTTAAGAAGCCCTCCCAAGGGGCATCTGGCTGGCTCAGTCAGGGAGGGAGCGACTCTTGATCTCAGGGTTGTGAGTTCAAGCCCCACACTGGGTGTTCAGATTTCTTAAATAAATAAAACTTTATTTAAAAAAAGAAGAAGAAAAAGCCCTCCCAAAACTATTACAGAATTTCTTTGTGACCATTATTTTGGTAAAACTGATCCTACATTTCATCACATTTGAATTCTGGTCCTGGGCCCCCACTGCCAAAAAGCGAGAATCTCTTTTTGTAAGGAGTTACTTAACCAAGTTTTTAAGCAGCAGAATGGCATAAAAACCATTCTTTCCTGCGGTGGGTAGAATAATGCCTGCACTGCCGCCACCCCCTCCCCCCAGGCAAGATGCCCATGTGCTAATCCCTATAACTTGTCAATGTATTTATTAACTTATATGGCAAAGTGGAATTAAAGTTGCTAATCAGCTGTGAGACAGGGTAACTAACAAGGACTACCAAGACGGATCCAGTGTAATCGTAAAGGGTTTTGAAAGTGGGAGAGGGTGAAAAGAGAAAAAGATACGAGGATGGAAACAAGGTCAAAGAGATGATCCGCTGCTGGCTTTCAATATGGAGGAAGGAAGCCACAAACCAAGGAGTGGAGAAGGCCTCCAAAAGCAGGGAAAGGCAAGGAAACAAACTACTCCCCCAGAGTGTACAGAAAGGAACGCAGTCCTACTGAAACCTCAATTTTAGCTCAGTAAGACTCATATCAGACTTTTGAATTATAAAACTACATACCAATAAATCTGTGTTGTTGTAAGCCAGTAAACTTCTGGTAATTCATCACAGCAGCTGTAGACAACTGATATACTTCCTTACTTAAAAATAGATTTAAGGGGCACCTGGGTGGCTCAGTGGGTTAAAGCCTCTGCCTTCAGCTCAGTGGGTTAAAGCCTCTGCCTTCGGCTCAGGTCATGATCGCAGGGTCCTGGGAATGAGCCCTCTGCCTACTTGTGATCTCTGTCAAATAAATAAATAAATCTTTAAAATAAATAAAGAAAGAAAGTATGTTTCTTGCTATACTTCTGCCCAGTCCTAACAGAAATGTCCCTTTTTCACTGACTTCTCAGAAAAAGATACTCTAGCTAGACATAAAGACTATCTTTTAGTCCAATGTGGGGGGCGGGGTGGTTAACAAAAAGATAAGAGGTCTCTACATAGAAGAAAACAAAAGCAGGGTAAGGATGAAATGGCCTACAACTTGGATCTTTTAGAAGAGGAGGAGTGACTAAGCTAAAAGTGAATCAGAAGGAAAAGACTAAGTAAAAAAACACAAACTAAAGGACTCCAGTCAGTCCAATATAGCACCACAATACAGGAAAAATTATTATAAACTCAAAGCCATACAAAGTACAAGCAACAAAGTTAAGGAGAAAAGTCACGAGATGTGGGTTAGAGAATCTAGATTAAATGTAAACTCTCCAACTAAATTTTGTGATCTCAAGCAATTCATCTCACCTCTCTGGGCCTCAGTTTATTCTCTTACATGAAATGCAGAGTCTGAAATGAGCTTCAAGGATACTACAATCCACGCCGGCTTTTATTAAGTTTTAAATGTCTCTGAACAGTTCCTTTACCACTTATTATGTATTAACTAATAAGACCTCAAGCTGATGGCCTGAATTACCTCCCTTAACACTTGCATAGTCTAACAAAATTAAGTCAGACCTCCTTCACCCTTCCTTTATTAGCTAAATAGATGGTAGGTAGACAGTGGAGAGTTATTACACTAGTCTCACTACTTTTAAAATTTTCCACAATGGAAAATGTATTACCTAGAAAACACTAGAAGAAATCTTAATATATTCTGTGTCTTAAAAAGAAAAAGGAAAACATATTTCAATTAGCAATAATCGCGCCTCGGATAAACCTCATTGGCTACGATACTGCCACTGCGCAAAGCTGGAAAACATATTTAATTATAAGTAATATATTATTTCTATGTTGGCTTTTGGTAATGTATTTTCCCATTTCGGTATTTAATTAACCTAGAACTGAATATTAATTTTACTGAAACACAAACTGAATCAAATGTTAAATCAAAAAGAAAAAAATTTGCCTATATGTTAAAAATTAAATTAAAAAATTAAAAATTAAACCTATAGGGTGCTGGGTGGCTCAGTGGGTTAAGCCGCTGCCTTAGGCTCAGGTCATGATCTCAGGGTCCTGGGATCGAGTCCCACATCAGGCTCTCTGCTCAACAGGGAGCCTGCTTCTCTCTCTCTCTCTCTGCCTGCCTCTCTGCCTACTTGTGATCTCTCTCTCTGTCAAATAAATAAATAAAATCTTAAAAAAAAAAATTAGACCTATATATTTTCTAGAAATACTGAACTGGAACAAAATACCTGCCAAAACAATATTTCATTTAATTTCAGTGCTAGATTAACTGACCCTCCCACCATATACCTATCATACAGCTTCAGTAATTATCAGTCTATGGAGAATTTTGTTTCACCCCATCCCCACCCCCAAGAAAAAAAAGACTAACCATTCACTAAAAAGAATGATAGAACTAATTTCACTTCCCACTTCTAATATTTTGTGAATAGTTGTTTTCTGTGAAAAGAAAAGCATCTGACATTATGGGGAAATTACTCAAACATGATTTTTCAATTTAAGAATCCGAGTATACTGCCAAGAAATTCCCAATAAATCATGTTCTCCTAATTTTACCTTTATATATAATTGAGAGCATGGATATTTAAGAAATGTCTATAAACCAAACAGCTAAATGGACAAGAACATCTCTAGAAACAGTAAAGTAAGTTCAGCTGTTTTCTACCCCAAACATTTACTTGCTGTAAGAGACAGACATAAAAGGTGAAAATCCATTTTGTGTAACTCTAGAGAGGAAAGAAAAATAATTATATCTGATTTTTACAATTCTTAAGCTCTCATAAATTCATATTAACCTTGCCCAAATTTGAATTAGAAAAAGTATATGAAAATGAAACACATTTTTTTAAGAAATTAAACTTAGATCTGTAACATGTTGACTTAAAATAGCAATATGCTAAATACTATAATCACCAATCAAAATACACTACTTGGAGCTCCAAACTGCTAAATATCTAAATACCACACATTTATGATATACCAAAGCAGGTTTTAACATTAAAGGAGAAAAGAAGCATGTATACAGTGATCAATGAGTTCAGATTTTTTCACTTCGCCATTTTCACATATTTGATCTCAGGGGGTCCCATAAGCCAAAACAAATCCCAGTATTTCAGCAAATGTTAAACAGTTCTCATCACATATACTTTTACTTTTAAATATTGAAACACAAAAGACAGAGAACATTGGCCAAAGCAACACCATGATACTCATGAAAATATGTAGATGAAGGGATCTGTATCGTGTACGTAGACTTACAAAGTTCACTAACAGCCAGTAACACAAAAGCAACTGGGTAAACAGGAAAAAGCTGACAGTAATATGAGATAATAATAGCAATGGATTTATTGCCAGGTATTACTTTATGTGGTCATTTGGATTAAAGTTCAGTATCATTTGAAATGTGTTCTAAATTAAAGTTAAAAATTGTATTTTAATTTCAAAATGTATGCAAAAGACTGCATTTTTGGAAATGTGTATGGAAAGAATAAACTTTTCTTTCTGAAGAAATGGGACAGTCAGGAAAAAAAACCCCACTTTATTTCTAACACAGAAGCAAGATAACTATTGTTTGGGGTTCACAGTATCTCAAAATAATAGAATATTCCACAGACATTAAAAATTATGAATACAGCTAGGACCTGGGTGGTGCAGTCGACTGAACATCCAACTCTTGTGTTTCGGCTGAGGTCATGATCTCATGGTCACAGGATCGAGCCCCACTTCAGGCTTCATGCTCAGCATGGAGTCTGTTTGAGACTTTCTATCCCTCTCCCTGTGCCCCTCCCCAGCCCCACACTCTCTCTCTCAAATTAATTTTTTAAAAATCATAAATACAACCAAAATAAGAATATGAAAATATTTTATTAAGTAATTTACTTAACCAACTAAAATTTATCATTTTATTTTTTAAGTATCTGTAAAGAATAAAATATATAGTTTATATTGATCACTCATAACACCCAGGCATTTTTCTAAGCACTATATAATGTAATAATCCATTTAATTTTTGTAACAACTTTAATGGGACAGGCACTATTATTATCACTCATTTAAATGATGAGTGACCAGAGGCAAATCTAAACTAATTCAACCAAGGTGACTTAGCTAGTAACTAATAAAGCCAGGATTCAAACCCAAGTAGTAGAACTCCAGAAAGACATGCCACTCTGTTTGTCATAAAATATCAAAATACCTGATAGTAGATTTAGAGGAGAATTATAAAGTTAAGTTCTAATTTAATTTAAATTTTCTTTCTTATATTACTTGGAAGTTAATTTTACAATAGTGAATGAATAGTAGTAATAACAGTAAACATTCAGTAAAAATATGGACTACAAGATAGACCATTTCTCACAAAAACCTCGTATGATAGATGCTCTCATTAGCCCCGTTCTACAGATGAGGAAAGTAAGGCACAGAAAGGGAAAGTAACTCACCAAAGATCACACAGTGAATAGATAACAGCCAGAATCCAAGTAATCTAACTCCAGAGTCTGTGATTGGGCTCTTAACTGCTACACTATACCAAAATCTATGTAATCAAGAGAAATGAGACAACATTATTTCCACTACCTTTTATAAAGTCTATGGTTCTAAATAGAACTGGATCTGAAGTCAAAGTAATATATGCTCTATCAATGATGTTAAATAGATTTTTACCAACTACCTAAAGGAACAAATAATATCTTCTTCCTTCTCATTCTATGCTATGGTGATTACAAGTAACTTTAGTTTTTCAGAAACTAATAAACGTAAAGTGCATTGAAACATTCAAGAACAAACTATCAAAACAAGCATTTGGTCTGTGATAGGTATAAAAGTTCCGTTCAGGTATACACCTCAAATTAAGAATCTCCTTTTCTCTGTAGAAAATGATGCTTAAGTAACAAAGCCAGCGAAGAACGACTGTTTCTACTGAGATACAGAAAGAAAAACAGCATCTTTACTATCAATATCTTAATCTCACCCTTTTAAATTTCTATTTTCCTGTGTATATTACAGTATATATAATATTTTAGTACTTGCATATAATTTATAAATGAATACACTTAAAGAGGGTGTGTGCTCATTGTTTACTGATAGAAATAATCAGACAACTCGCAAAGAAAAAAAAAAAAAAACAATTTACATCACTGAAAAGATGATTTGATTTTTATTTTAAAGGTTTCCTTTTACACCCTAAAGTTTTCAGGATATTTTTAGCTGGTTAGTTGATCACCAGATGATTCCTAAAGCACTATGTTGACTGCTTCTACTTTGCAATAGGGTCTTTTTGGAAACTTTCACAAAGGTTAAATGAAGGACAGGTAACAGTTGTCATCTGAGGTCCTTTCTATATCATGAATCTAAATATGTGTCTGGGAAAGTGTTTTGAGGCCTACCAAGATTAAATAATCTTATCAGAACTATGATGAAACTTGAGGGGTAGAGCTAATAACTTTCCATCCCAGAACTATTAGAATTTTTGTCCATCTTAGATAAAACATTTTCTAAAGTTTCTAACATAAGAAGATAAAAGAAATTTGCTATCTTAAAAAACATTTCAGGTTCCAAATAAAATGTAGACATTGTTAGCAGAAGTGTTAATTCATGGTACCTTTTCTGGAGGTAAGCTGGCAATATTTATCAAAAAAAAATTTTTTTTAAGATTTTATTTATTTATTTGACAGAGGGAGAGAGAGAGAGAGAGAGAGAGAGATCACAAGCAGGCAGAGAGAAAAGGGGGAAGCAGGCTCCCTGCCAAGCAGGGAGCCCAATGCAGGGCTCGATTCCAGGACCCTGGGATCACGACCTGAGCCGAAGGCAGAGGCTTAACCCACTGAGCCACCCAGGCGCCCCTAATTTATCAAAATTTTAAATGTATATCTCCTTTGATCTAACACTACCATTTTCTGGAATTCACAAAAAAAAAAAAAATGATTAGACATCTATACAAAGATACAGTATAAGAGCTGTGACTGCTAGAAAACTGGAGACAATCTATGTATTTATCACTATCAGTGATTTAATAAATTGTGCAATCTATGTAACAAAATACTAATTTGATATATATTTGTGTCTATTGCGTATTGTTGAATTTTAGAAGTAGGTTACAAAACATCAGGTATAAACGAAACTATCTTTTAATGAAATCATAAATTTTTTATAAAAGATTTTATTTATTTATTTGACAGACAGAGAACACAAGTAGGCAGAGAGGCAGGCAGAAAGAGAGAAAGAGAAGCAGGCTCCCCACTGAGCAGAGAGCCCGATGTGGGGCTCGATCCCAAGACCCTGGGATCATGACTTGAGCTGAAAGGCAGAGGCTTTAACCCACCGAGCCACCCAGGCACTGCCATAAATTTTTATAACTGCATACAAAAACATCTAGAATGTAGTTTACCAAAATTGGTTTACTGTATTGATAATGGGATTTTAAGCAATGTTTACTTTCATCTTTAAGCTTTCTTTATGTTTCAAATTTTTTACCCTACAAATATATTATAAATCAGGAAATCAGGAAAAATAATATCTTCTCATCTTGGGGAAAAAAAAAAGAATTCTAAGACTCTTAATAGTTTTCTCAAAGACATGAACCTATAAATTTAAAGAATAAGGTGATCTTACTTAGGGCAGTCGTCCTCAAAGTGTGGTACCTGAACCAGCAGCATCAATTGTCATCTGAAATTAGTTGGAAAAGCAAATTCTCAGGCCCCACTCCAGACCTACAGAATTAGAAACTCTGGGAATGGAGTCCACATTCTGTATTAGAGTCCTCCAGATGGTTCTGATCAATGCTCCAGTCTGAGAACCATTAACATGAACTCAAAACCTAGTGACATGAAAGGTCAATTTAAACTCCTCTTGGGGGTGCCTGGGTGGCTCAGTCAGTTAAGTGTCTGCCTTTGGCTTGGGTCATGATCACAGGGTCCTGGAATCAAGTCCCGCATAGGACTCCCTGCTCAGGGGGAGTCTCCTCCACCTCTGTCCCCCACTTGTGCTCCCTCCCACTCTCTCTAAAATACTTAAATCAAATCTTTTTTAAAAAATTTTTAAAATAAAATAAACACCTTTTGGTACTGTATGTCACATAAACCCAAACAAGTTTGGTCATGTCCCTACCAGGAGAGCCTACTTGTTGGTAAACTTTGGGGATAGAGACGTCAAAAAACATTTGAAATACCAGAAGTAAAACTGTGACTAATCTTGATGCAAAAGAAACAAATAACAAGACTCCCAAACCCAACCTTAGAAACAAAAGCACCAGATGGTGAATACTATCAAAAGCCTGGTGCTACTCAGGGCAACCTTCTGGAAACTCTAAGAAATAACAAATGAACTTGGAATCCCAGCTGACCACATACTGACAGAATCACAACTGAGTAATACCCAAACCTCTGGCAAAGATGTGAGGTTTATTCAACATACAATGGAGCTATTAACTGGATCCAAACATTAGGTCATCTCAACATGGTAGGAACATCCATATTGAGGCCTCAGAGTTGCTAAACTGTGAACAAACACATCAAAAATAAAAATCCAAAACACTTTCATACAAATCCCCTTAAGAGCTCATTTCCCCAAGGGCAAGGAGTGGGGGATCGGGGAACACTGTCAGTATTAAGGAAAATGTCGAAGAAATAAAAAACACAGGAAAACTGGGGATAAATATACAGATTATCACTTAAAATTACTGCATCTATAAATACAACTTAAAAAAGAGTTCTCAGTTTTTGTAGGGTCTACACTTGCTCATATAGTATCTTTTTTTTTAATTGGACAGACAAATCACAAGTACGCAGAGAGGCAGATAGAGAGTGGGGGGGAAGCAGGCTCCTTGCTGAGCAGAGAGCCCGATGTCAGCCTCGATCCCAGGACCCTGAGATCATGACCAGAGTCGAAGGCAGAGGCTTTAACCCACTGAGCCACCCAGGCACCCGCTCATACAGTATCTTTCCCCTCTTAAAGATACCTGCCTACCATCTGCTAGAAAATTACCCCTAACAAATATATAAATCTACCTTACTTATGCTATCTCTAAATGGTACCACCTTAAATACAGCCCAGCTATGCACTATACAACCTGT
This sequence comes from Mustela nivalis, assembly GCF_964662115.1. Taxonomy (NCBI): domain Eukaryota; kingdom Metazoa; phylum Chordata; class Mammalia; order Carnivora; family Mustelidae; genus Mustela; species Mustela nivalis. The sequence continues at coordinate 50,549,076 of NC_139027.1, read as the reverse complement.
ACAACTATGCAAAGCAACCATACTTAAGAATTAACCTAATTTGGAACATACCTGAACCTCAATAGTGAACTATAAATCTTTTTTAAGCATTCTTTAAAAAAAAAAAAAAAAAAGATTTTATTTATTTATTTGACCAAGAGAGAGAGCACACAAGCAGGGGGATCGGGAGAAGGAGAAGCAGGCTCCCTGCTGAACAGGCAGCGTGACACGGGGCTCTATCCCAGGACCCTGGGATCATGACCAGAGCCGAAGGCAGTCGCTTAACCAACTGAGACACCCAGGGGCCCTAGAAGTCTTTAAGATGTCAGACTATATAAAGTTCATAGAGATTAGGCTGACAGGAGCCTCCCAGCTATGTACATAACTTATAACCTACTCTTTCCAAGTAATTAAAATTAATGATAAAACTGTATCTCGCTCTGGGGCTCCAACTTCAAGTAGATAAAGAATAACAGGTTGCTCTCTGACCCTTAGCTTTCCATTAAACAGGATGAAGCTGCTTTGACTCTGAATCTAACGTATAGGAAAACAAAACTAGTTTGAGAATTTTGTTGGACTCATTCTCTTCATTCGCTTGAGTCAGTTTTTTACTTGTTTTCAAAAGGCTTGGCTGCCTATTTTGTCTGTTATAACTCTGAGAACAAGAACACTACAACACACAGCAGTCTGATGCAGCCCATCCTAGAACCATGGAGAAATGAGTAGTGTGATGACCAGCAAACAATTATTTTAGTGACAACATACTGATGTGAATGAAAGATTCCGTAAAATTTGTATTTGATGAACAGAATGTAATAATGCAGAATGGTAGCACCAGAAAGAAATCTGCTCAGATATACAGCAACCTGGATTTGCAGCCCTTCTTTACTTCAGGACCAGACGGATGATCATTTCTCCATCATTTAACTCTTAAAAAGAGCTGTTCTTAAAATTTGAAAAGATAAGGAAAAAAGCACTATTCTGGAGGCAATCTCCATGCATGACCGCCTCTAGTAGACTAGCAAACTTAAGGAAACGAGGAGGTTGAGGAATTTCCAAGTCTTTCTAGTAACTTCTTATAATAAAATGAAACATTTATAACTCTGCTTCAAGTAACTTGAGAAATTTCTCTCCGCTTCTCCCATCAGCAAGCTGTTGTAATTTAGAACTGATTCTGAGTTACATGGGACTCGTCCTCCTAGTCTATAAAAGACTGCCAGGAGCCAAAAATAAAACTCCTGACCAATCTTGTGAAGTGACATGGGAAATAAAACCACAAAAAGGACACCTGAATTTCTGACTTCATGGAGGGGTTTTGGGTTTTTGGTTTGGGGGTTTTTTAGAATTAAATAATTATAAGCTTCTGACTTTTTAAAGTTCGTCTGGTTAATAAGGGCAAATTCTGGGTCGTGCTGTCCAAAACTGGTAAGTAAGACAAGGACAGTTTAAAGCTGGTATACCTCTGGGAGACTGTTTTCCCAGCTTTTTATAATGCCAGAACTTGGTATATGAAAAGAGGCCACTTTCTAAAAGTTCCAGTCACAGGCTCCCATACTACATAAATGGTTTAAAAGTTCAAGCTAATAAAGCCCTTGGAATGATTTTCTTCCTCCAGAATTATTCAAGAACCACTTTGCCAAATTATCTACTTCACATGAATGATCTTTTCTGATCGGAGAGAAGAGCCTGAGTCATTATTCTAAAAGACAACATTTTGCTCGTCCTCAAAAGAAAGAGTAGTACCTTATTGAATAATCCATTACAATTACATGCTAGCATCCTCAATAAATGCAATCTTGAGCTTCTCTAGTCAACATCATTCACAGAGCTGTCAAACTTGAGACATAGCTATTCTAACACTGGTCATAAGAAATAATTAGAAAGACTATCAATTACATGAGGCTTTTATTGACCCTTATTCAGCTTACATTTTTACTCTGGGTAAAAATTGTGTAAGCTTAGGGATGCCTGAGTTAGTTAAGCATCCAACTTTTGGTTTCAGCTCAGGTCATTTTCTCAGGGTCCTAAGACTGAACCCCATTTGGGGCTCTGCACTCAGCACAAAATTCACTTAAAACTCTCTCTCCCTCTCCCTCTGCCCCTCTACCATGCTCTTTAAATAAATAAATCTTTTTTAAAAAACACTGTATATGCTTTAAAAGAAAGAAAGAAAGAAAGAAAGAAAGAAAGAAAGAAAGAAAGAAAGAAAGAAAGAAAGGGCTTTTTCCTGATACTTAGAGCCTATTCCTTAAATTTGGCACAGAAGTCGGGAACCATAGGCAGTTTTCTGGAAGATCAGATGATCGTTTTCAGTGAGACAAGCAAGGATTTTTGTTGTTGTTCTTTGGTCTTATACCCTATAGATTTGAGAACTTTTCAGTTGAGCTGAGTGTATGCCCTTCTTCCCCTCCTTTCTGCCTCCCTCCCACCATCCCCACACAGAATGGAAAGAAAAGCTACATATCCTATATGCTGATTGCATGTTTTTAGGTATGATCTTCAAAAACTGGTCTTGCTGCCTAATTATTGCCAAAATTAACAATTTCAAACTAACTACAGATAGTCCTTGACTCACTCATTGAACAGGTTCCAGAGACCCTAATAATGAAGGAAAAATCTGTAAATCAAAGCAAAATTTCCCAGAAGTAATATGGGTAATACTGAAGTGTTCACAGATGAAATGGTATGTTTAGAACATACTTCAAAATTAGCAAAGGAAGGCATGGCGGGAAATGGGTAGGCAGTGAGAGAATTAGAGAAACAAGATTTGCTATGTCTTTGTAACCACTGAGACTGTAAGAAGGGTACATGGGGATTTATTGTACTATTTTCTCAACTTCTGTGTTTTAAATTTCCCACAGGAACTAACTTGAAAAGGAAAAAGAATGGGCTGTGAATTAGTTTTACTTATCGAAGCTTTAAATTTACAAAACGTATTCTCAGCAATCCCACATTTAAGTATCTATCCTATCAATATGTAAAGAAACATTTATCAGAATACAGAATTGTTTGTAAGAACAACATGGGGAGACAAACCATAAGTGACTCTTAATCTCACAAACTGAGGGCTGCTGGGGGGAGGGAGGTTGGGAGAAGGAGGATGAGGTTATGGACATTGGGGAGGGTATGAGCTATGGTGAGTGCTGTGAAGTGTATAAACCTGGCGATTCACAGACCTGTACCCCTGGGGATAAAAATATATTATATGTTTATAAAAATTTTTTTAAAATAAAAATTTAAATTAAGAAAATTTAAAAAAAAGAACAACATGGGGAAGGATAAGACCATTGAAATGTCCATCAACAGAGAAGCATGTAATTCCATATAACAGAATACTAGAAGTTTCAACTTAGAAAGATACAACATACTTATATATTGTTAAGTAGAAAAAACCAGATGTCTATCAAAATGTATATGATAACACCCATTTAAAAAGAAAACTTGGGGGATGCCTGGGAGCCTCAGTTGGTTAAGCATCTGCCTTCTGCTCAGGTCATGATCCCAGGATCCTAGGATCACCAGCAATGGGCTCCTTTCTTTCTCAGCAGCAGCCTGCTACTCCCTCTGCCTGCTGCTTCCCCTGCTTGTGTTCTCTCTCTCTGACAAATAAATAAATTAATCTTTAAAAAATAATAATAAAGAAAAGAAAACTTGGGAGTGCCCAGGTGGCTGTTGGTTATGTGTCCAACTCTTGATTTCATCTCAGGTCATGATCTCAGGGTCATGAGATCAAGCCCCACATAGGGCTCTGTGCTGGGCATGGAGCTTGCTTAAGATTCCTTCTCTCCCTCTCTCTCTGTCCCTCCCCGCTTTTCCTCTCTGTGTGTGTGTGTGTGTGTGTGTGTGTGTGTGTCTCAAAAATAAATAAGTAAATAAAGAATAAAAGAAAAAGAAAACTATAGACTGTATATGTATATAAAAATGTGGCGGGCGCCTCAATGGCTCAGTTGGTTAAGTATCTGCCTTTGGCTCAGGTCATGATCCCAGGTTCCTGGGATGGAGCCCCACATTGGGCTCTCTGCTCAGCAGGGAGCCTGCTTCTCCCTCTCACTCTGCCTGCTACTCCCCCAGCTTGTGCCTCTCTCTTTCTCTCTCTCTCTGTGAAATTAATTAATTTAAAAAAAAAAAAAGAATGTGAGTATGTATATAAACATTCTTTTATAAGCATAGGAAAAAAGTCTAGAAAATTAAACATCAAACACTAATAATGCTTTGAAGAGGTGAGTTTAGAACAGGGAACAGAAGGAATGTTACTCATAAATGCTTAAATTTTTTTTTTTTACAATAAAGTTATATAAAACTTTGAAGTATTTAAGAGCCATTATGGTTTAAAAATAAAGTACCTGGGGGCGCCTGGGTGGTTCAGTGGATTAAAGCTTCTGCCTTCAACTCAGGTCATGATCTCAGGGTCCTGGGATTGAGCCCTGCATTGGGTTCTCTGCTCAGCAGGGAGCCTGCTTCCCCATCTCTCTCTGCCTGCCTCTCTGCCTACTTGTGATCTCTGTCTGTCAAATAAATAAATAAAATCTTTTAAAAATTAATTAATTAATTAATTAACTGGTACATAAAGGTTACTCAATGAACAAAAAGAAATGTTAGATGAATGGGCTAGGAACTGTCACAGGCACAAAGGTATGACAAAGTAACTTCACATAAAATAGAAAATAATAAAGTTTAAAGGAAAATCATGTAAACCAATATACTTCTTACAAAATAGGAGAGAAAAAAAAGACACACAAACAGGGACAAGTGTATAAATGAGTCCACAAGACAGCTGCTCAGGGAGGCTCACGCACAGAGTAGTGCAGTAGACTGGATGAAAAATGACTGGCTGGGTACAAGTGAGAGGAGAGAGAGACTGAGAAAAAAAATGTGGGAGGAAAGTGAGGAGAAAGTGAGAGAACCACGTAAATGGGAAAAGTCCTCACACTGTACAAAAGTAGTGAAAAATGGGGGATGGGAGATAGGACAGGACAGTTAGTGGCTATGGAAAATCCTGTTTTCCTTCATATTAAAAAAAAAAAAATCTAGTGACTACTATTTACTGTACTCTGGTTTCAACCTAGAGCATAACGGGCTTCCAGGCTTCCATGTCAATGTGATGAGAAAATCATGTGCATTTATTTACCTTCCACCCTCCTGAGACCCCATTAAAGGAAAAGGCACAAACCGATTACTCCAAGAACAAAAAAAGAGCCCGCAGCTAACAAGAAATAGCAACAAATTTCTGGAACGCAAAAGCTGATAAACAGCAGTAAGGACGAAGTAGAGTAGTACAAAAAAGAGCCTAGAGTATTTGCCAAAGGAATGAAATCCAAAAGGGAGTCCGAGTACCAGCCATAAACCATAGAGAAGGTCAGGAATCAGAATGCCAAGAATAGCAGAAGCACTGAAAACAAACAGATTAACTGAAAGAAGGAATACAGAACAGTCACACCCTTACACATTCATCCCATAAATGGATATTTCAGCAGCCAAATACTTAACCCTAGGCAAGGTATCAAGAGACTTTTCTCTGGCGAAATTATGTAGCCTGAGAATATACTAAAAACCACGGAACTATACACTTTGAGTGGGTGAATTTTACGGTATGTGAATTATACCTCAATAAAGCTGTTTTGAAGAGAAAAGCACTAATTTCCTTTTCTTCCACAGTAGGAAATCAATTAATATTGCCTAAAATTGAATGTGAGGTATCTTTTCTTTTTGGAAGATTTTATTTATTTATTTGAGAGAGAGAGTGAGCAAGAAAGAGAAGGAAAAACAGCAGGACGAAGGGCAGAAACAGACTCCCCACTGAGCAAGGAGCCCAACATGGGACTCACTCCCAGGACTTTAGGATCATGATCTGAGCTGAAGGCAAATACTTGACCAAGTGAGCCACCCTGGTGCCCCTGAATGTGAGGTTTTTTTTAATTACAAAGATAGAAACTGAATTTTTTACCTTCTTAAGAGATCCTAAAGAATGAACATCATTTGTGATTAAAAAAAAAAAAAATTTACCTGAAATTCAGTAATTTCATAAGTTGCATTTCAGTATCCACTTCAAGTAAAATAACATTTAAGACTTTTTATTAGAAGTAGCACTATAGTACATCCAATTTTTTATGAAAATTTTTTTCTTCTCTTCGCCCTCCTGTTTGTATATTTGTGTGAAGTGATACTGATCTGGGAGGATAAATACCTGAAGTTAATGACAGCTAGTTCTCAGAAACAGATTTTTGCTTATTGTATTTATGTCATCTTTATACTCTTCTATACTGTCTGATTTTATTTTTACTAATAAATATATACCATATTTATAAAAAATAAAAATAATTTGAAAATTTAAAAACATAACAGAACTTTCCCATCCTGGAAAACGGAGCAAACACAGTTTTTCCTATTCCTCCCACCAAGCATAACTAAAAACTCCAGACATTATACAGAAAACAAACATTAAAGAATCTGAAAGATGGGAAGGAAAAGACAGACTGGCTTGGAACCTCAGGACCAAAGGAACAACAGTGGTAAGTTTCCTGGGTTTTCTTTTTGGCCTCATTTCCCAGACTTCAAACTAAATAGACTGGCAATTCAGAAACACAAACAAGTGCCAACAAAACAAAACCCCAACAAAAGCCCGCTCTCCCTGGCCCAAAGGGGTAAGCCTACCAAGACAGAACACGTTCACACAGTCACTAGTCTATTCCAGACAAACACCACAGAAAAGAACTGTGACCACATGCACACCAGCACAAACAGAGAGGGCATCTAGACTTGCACCTTCACAAGGTGATAACAAAGCACCCTACACCCCAGTCAGGGTGTCAGAGAAGGCCAAGAAAGGAGCTGGGACTTTCTTCACCACCAGATACTACATAGCTTTCTCCCACACCATGGTGTCAGCACAGACCATGTATGGAGCCAGAACTCCCATCTCCAGCAATAATTAATTAGGAGACCCTCTCAGGAGTCAACAGAGGCCAAGTGGGAAACATCTGTAGCCACCTCTACCTAGCAATCGTGAAGCAGTAATCTGCACCTTCTCCCACCAAAGTAGTGTCAAAGGAAGCCAGATTAAAGAAGAGGTTTAAATGAAAGCCAGAGTCTCATAACATAATATGAAAATGTACAAGTTTCACTTAAAAATCATTCTTCAGGGCTGCCTGGGTGGCTCAGTTGTTAAGTGGTTGCCTTCGGCTCAGGTCATGATACCAGGGTCCTGGGATCAAGCCCCACGACAGGCTGCTCAGCAGGAAGCCTGCTTCTTCCTCTCCCACTCCCTCTGCTTGTGTTCCCTCTCTCTCTGTGTCTGTCAAATCAATAAAATAAAATCTTTAAAAAAAAAAATCATTCTTCATACCAAGAACCAGGAAGCAGGAAGTTGTCAAACTAATGAAAAAGGACAATCATTAATGCTCAGAGTTGACATGTTAGAATTCTCTGATGAAGATTTTAAAGCACTCATGATAAAAATGTTTTAACAAATAATTATGAACATGCTTGAAACAAAAGGATTGAAAGCTTCAAGGGGGAAAAAAGAGGAAAATATAATCAAATATAGAGTTTAGAACTGAAAAATACAAAAAAAAATTATAAAAATTCCATGAATGGGCTCAAGAGCAGAATGGAAGGAATGGAGAAAAGAATTAGTAAACCAAAACACAGAAAAATAGAATTATATTATCTGAACATGTGGGGTAAAGAAAAAAGAAAGAAAGAAAGAAAGAAGCAGAGCCTCAGAGGCTGTTGGACTGTAACAAAAGATCTGGTGACACATTTGTGTCACGAGAGTCCCAGAAGGAGAATAGAAAGAAAGTGGGGTGAGAAAGTACTTAAAGAAATAATGGAGAAAAAACCCAAGCTGGCAAGGGAAATAAACCAGCAGACGAAGCTTAGCGAAGCCCAAACAGAATAAACCCAAAGAAATCCATACCCAAAACACATCATAATTAAACTCCTGAAAACTAAAGACAAAGAAAAAATACTCTAAGTAGCCACAGAAAAATGACACCTTTGCTATAGAGAACAAACAACTTGAATGATAGCAAATTCTCATCAGAAACCATGGAAGCCAGAAAAAAGTCGCACAATGTTTGCTGTATTAAAGAATTGTCAAACCAGAATCCCACACCCAGCAAAAATATCCTCAAGACATTTTCATGTAATGGAAAACTAAGCCATTCTCATGTAAAGGCAATTTGTTGCCAGCAGGCCTACTCCAAAGGACTGTTTATAGGAAGTGCTCTAAACAGAAAGGAAATGATTTTTTTTTTTAATCTCAGAACATCAGAAGGAAAAAAATAACACAGTAAGCAAAAGTATGGGTAAATACAATAGATTTTACTTCTGTTAAGTGTTCTAAATTGGGTTTGCTGCTTGATGCAAAAATTAAAACACTGACGTGGTTCTACACATTTGTAGAGAAAATATTTAAGAGATTATAAATAAAGAAGAATAAAGGGACATAAAGGAAAGTAGGATTTCTACACTTTACTTAAACTGGTAACACAAAGTCATTAGTAAACTATGGTAAGTTATATATAAATAATGTTAACACCTGGAGAAGCCACCAAAAAAAAACTATACAAAAAGTACACACTGAAAAACACTATTTATAAATCAAAATGGAATTCTATAAAAATATTCAAGGGGCGCTTGGGTGGCTCAGTGGATTAAGCCTCTGCCTTCGGCTCAGGTCACAATCTCAGGGTCCTGGGATCGAGTCCCACATCAGGCTCTCTGCTCAGCAGGGAGCCTGCTTCTCTCTCTCTCTCTGCCTGCCTCTCTGCCTACTTGTAATCTCTGTCTGTCAAATAAATAAATAAAATCTTAAAAAAAAAATAAAGGAAAAAAATATTCAAAGAAATACTCAAAGAAAGTCATGAAAAATAGGAGAGACTAAACAGAAGACAACAAATAAAACAGTAGTTAAGCCTTACCATATCAATGATAGACAAAATGTAAATGTTCTAAATACACCAGGTAGAAATTGATAGAGTACATTAAAAAACACAATACAACTGTATGCTATTAACATGAAAATCACTTCAAATATGATAGAGGTCAGTTAAAAATAAAAGGATGAAAAATATATCATTCAAACATTAATTGTAACTATATTATCATAAGATAAAGTAGACTTCATAGCAAAGAAGGTCATTATATAATGAAATGCTCAATCCAGTAAAATTGGGGGACCTGGATGGCTCAGTCAGTTAAGTGTCTGACTCAGGTCACGGTCTTAGGGTCATGGGATTGAGCCTCAAGTTCAGCATGGAGTCAGCTTGTCCCTCTCCCTCTGCTCCTCCCCTACTGCTCACTTGCAGACATGCTCATCTCTCAAATAAATAAATAAATAAATAAAATCTTGAAGAAAAACAAAATGCTCAATCTATTAAGATACAGCACTCCTAAATGTGTAAGTATCAAACAACAGAGCTGCTAAACATGTGAGGGAAAAACTGACAGATTTCAAAGAAGAAAGACAATTTCACAATTATACTTAGAGACTTCAACATCCCTCTCAACAACTGAAAGAAACAGACCAAAAAATCAGCAAAGATATAGAACATAATACCACCAACAACCAATGGGATCTAATGAACTACGTTTGTAAAACATTCTATCCAAAAGCAGTGGAATGCATATTCTCTTAAAGTGAGCACAGAATATATACACCAAGAAAGACCATCATGTGGGCCATAAAACAAACCCAACAAATTCAAAAGAACTGAAATCAAATACAGTATGTTCTCCAACCAAAATGGAATCAATCTAGAAATCAGTAACAGGGTAACAGGATAATAGGAAATGTTCAAACCCTTGGAAAGTAAACAACACACTTCAAAATAATTCATGGGTCAAAGAGAAGTCTAAAGAGAAATTGAAAAATACACTAAACTGAATGAAAATGAAAATGAAAATACAACACCCCAAAATTTACAAGACAAAGGTAAGGCAATGCCGAGAGATATATTTACAGCTTTACATTACATTAGAGATTACTCACATCAGTACTCTAAGCTCCTATACCTCAAGAACCTAAAGAGTCTTTTAATTTAAAAGATAAGCAGCAGGAAGGAAATAATAAAGGGCAGAAATTAATAAAATTAAAAACAGAAAAATAGAAAAAACTCAATGAAAAAATCTGGTTCTTTGAAAAGATAAATAAAATTGGCAGACATGTAACAAAGGAAAAAAAGAGAAGATACAAATTACCAATATAAGGAATGAAAACAGAGATATCACCACACAGCATCAAAAAGATAAGAGAGGACTCTTTTAACATAAATTTGACAACTTGGATAAAATAAAACAATTCCTAGAAAATCACAAACTATCACAATTCACTCAAATACAAAATAGCAAGCAATTAATATAGCCCTAGAACTACGAAAATAATGAATTTGTAATTAAAACTATCCCAAAAAAAGGAATCTTCAGACCTACTATGGTTTCACTGGAGAATTCTATAAAATATTTAAAGCGGAATTAACATCAATTCTAAAATCTCTTCCAGAAAATAACTTTAGGAAGCTAGTTTTGCCCTACTATCAAAACCAGAAGACAGGGGACGCCTGGGTGGCTCAGTTTGTTACGCAGCTGCCTCCGTCTCAGGTCATGATCCCAGTGTCCTAGGATGGAGTCCCACATCGGGCTCCTTGCTCAGCAGTGAGCCTGCATCTCCCTCTGCCTCTGCCTACTACTCTGTCTGCCTGTGCTCACTCTCTCTGACGAATAAATAAATAAAATCTTTAAAAAAAAAAAAGAAGACAGTAAATACATACACACATATGTGAACCTACAGACCAATAGCCCTCATAAACACAAAAATCCTTAAGAAATACAGATAGTCCCCAATTTACAATGGTTTGACTTACAATTTTTCATTTTCTACTCAATAGTCCAAAACAATATGCATTGAGTAGAAACCATAATTTAAATTTTGAATTGTGATCTTTTCACAGGCTAGTGATACACAGTACAATACTCACTCATGAATGTTGGGCAGAAACGGTGAGCTGCAGCTCCCGGTCAGAAACGAAATCATGAGTATAATTTACAACCACTCTGAACCCACAGTTGGGTTCAACTGAAATACTGTATTAAATATAGTATTCAATAAATTATATGAGAAATTAAGTAATTTATTATAAAATAAACTGTGAATTAGATGGTATTTCCCAACTGCCAGCTAATGTTAAATTTCCTGAGCATGTTTAAGGTAGGCTAACCTAAGCTATGATGTTAGGTAGGTTAAGTGTATTAAATGGATTTTCAACTTAAGGTATTTTCAATTTAAGACAGGTTCATCAGAACATAGCCCCATCATAAGTCAAGGAAGATCTGTACTGGCAAATAGAACTCAGCAGTACAAAAGAAATATACATGGGGCGCCTGAGTAGCTCAATCTGTTAAGTGTCTGCCTTCAGCACCAGTCATGATCCCAGGGTCCTGGGGTCGAGCCCCACATCAGGCTCCCCCCTCAGCAGAGTCTGCCTCTTTCTCTTCTTCTGCCCCTCCTCCTGCTCGTAATCTCTCTTTCTCTCTCAAATAAATACATAAAATCTTTAAAAAAAGAAAGAAAGAAATATACACAATGACTAAGTTAGGTTTATTTCAGAGAGGCAGGCTCATTCAATATTCAAAAATCAGTCAATTTAATTCACCAAGGTAAAGATGAAAAATCACATGAATATATAATCAATGCAGTAGAAGCACTGGACAAAATTCAACATTCTTTTATGATAAAATTCTCAGAAAAGAGGAATAGAAGGGAACTTTCTCAACTTCATAAAAAGCATCTGCAAAAACTTTAAAAGGCCATATTTACTGAGGGGAAACTGAATGCTTTCTAAGTTCAAGAAATAGGCAAAGATGTCCACTTTCACCAGTCTTATTCAACATAGTTCTAGAAGTTCTAGCCAGTGAAAGCAAATGAAAGAAAAGGCATACAGATCAAAAAAGAACTACACTGTCCCTATTTGTAGATGACACTATTATCTACATAGAAAACTCCAAGGAATCTACAAAAAAAAAAAAAAAAAAAAAAACTCCTATAGTAAGTTCAGCAGTCACAAAGCTACAAGATAAAAAATAATTATATATCAATATATTAGCAATGAACACGATGACACCAAAATTTTAAATATAATAAATATAACACCATTTACAATCACTTTTCTAACAAAACACATACTCACTTTGTATGTTAACCACTACACAATGCCAAAGAGATGAAGCCTAAGGAGAACTAAATACATTGAGAGACATTCCGTGCTTATGGACTGAAAGAGTCATGAAATAAAGATGCCAATTCTCTATAAAGGGATGTCAAGGCTTAATCTAATTCCTATCAACATCACAGGTATTTCTGTAGATATAGATAAGATTATTCTAAATTTTACATGAAAAAACAAAGGAATGAAATTAGCTAAAACTTTTGAAAAAGAAAATTAAAGTGGGAGGAATTAGTCTACCCAGTATCAAGAGAGTAATCAAGACTGATATTAGCAGAGGGACAGACCCATAAATCAACACGAAAGAGAGAACCTAGAAATAGACCCACACCAATAATGCCCAAGAAATCTGTTGTTGTTGTTGTTGTTGTTATTGTTGTTTTAGAGAGAGAGAAAGAGCAAGCACAAGTTGGGGTGTGGATGGGCTGACGGAAAGAAGAGAATCTTAAGCAGGCCCCATGCCCAAAGCAGAACCCCATGCAGGGCTGATCTCACAACCTGGAGATCATGACCACAGTCGAAATCAATAGTGAAACACTTAGGGGCACCTGGGTGATGCAGTCAGTTAAGCCACAGACTCTGGATTTCAGCTCAGGTCCTAATCTCATGGGTCATGATATCAAACTCCACACTGGGCTCTGAGCTCAGCAAAGAGTCTGCTTGGGATTCTCTCTCCCTCTCCCTCTTCCTCTGCCCTTCCTGCTCATGCTCTCTCCCTAAAAATAGACAAATCTTAAAAAAAAAAAAAAAAAAAGTCAGATGTTTAACCCACTGAGCCACGCAGGTACCCCCCAAGAAATTCTGAAAAAGGTACAAAAGCTGCTCAGTAGGGCAAACACAACCTTTTCAATAAATGGTACAAACTAGAGCAACTGGCCATCCACAGGCAAAAACAAAATCTTTGAAATTAAGACTCACTCCTTACACAAAAGTTACAAAATTACAAAAATTAACTCAAAACGGATCACAGATGTTACATTTTAGTACCATAAAACTTTTAGGGGAAAAAAAATGGGAGAAAGTCTTCAAGATCTAGGGGTAGGCAAAGTTGTTAGAATTGACACCAAAAGCATGATTCATACAAGGAAAAATTGATCAATTAGACCTCATCAAAATTAAAAACTTCAGATCTGCAAGAGATCCTGTTAAGAGAGTGGAAAGACAGGCTATAGAGTGGAATAAACTACCTGCATACCACATATCAACAGAAGACTAGTATCTACAATACATCCAGAATTTTGAAAAACTCAACCTTAAAAAAAAAACACATCTAATTAGAAAATGGGCAAAAGACATGAAGAGGCAATTCAATAAAGTGGATATACATATGGCAAATAAGCATATGAAAATATGTTCAATATAATTAGCAATTGGAGAAATGCAAATTAAAACCACAATGAGATATTACTATACATGTTATCAGAATAACTAAAATACAACAGTGACAATACCAAATGCTAGCAAGGATCTGAAGAAACTGGAACCCTCACACACTGCTGCTGGGAATGTAAAATGGCAAAGACAGTTTGGAAAATAAGTTTGGCAGTTCCTCGAAAAGTTAAACATAGAGTTAGCATATGCCCCAGCAATTCCACGCCTAGGTATACACCCAAAAGAAATGAAAACATATGTGCACACAAAAACCTTTACACAAATGTTTATAACAGCTTTACTTTTAATAGTCAAAAACGGGAAACAACCCAGATCTGCTTCAATGGGTGAGTAACTCAACGAACTGTCGCATAGCTATCCCACGGAATACTACTCAGCAATAAAAAGGAACAAACTATAGATACACCAGCTGGGATGAGTCTCCAGGGAATTAAAGCTGAGTGAGAAGTGCCAATTCCATAAACTTACATATTGTATGATTCCATTCATATAACATTCTTGAAATGACAAAATTACAGAAATAGAGGACAGATTAGTGGTTGTCAGGGGCTAAGCAGGAATGGAGACAAAAAAAAAAGTGGTTGTATCTGTAAAAAGGCAATGTAAGGGATCCCCGTAGTGATGGCAGTATTCTAAATCTTGACCTTGAAGACATAATGTCAATATCTTGGTCATAATAGTGTACTACAGTTTTGCCAAATGTTACTTCTGTAGGGGTAAAAGTACAAGGGATCTGTGTATTATTTCTTAAAACTGCACATGAATCTATAACTATCTCAAAATGAAAATTTTTATTTTAAAAGAGCAAATAATGTATATAGTCACAGCCACATTTACCATTTAAAATGCTTTAATAGCCTATTTTTCTTTGGATTTCAAAAGCTCTTCTCATTTCACTTTCCTCTTATTTTTTCTACTCCAATGCCAAAAGATCATCATTGTACACTTCTTCCTCACAAATGTCAAGAAATTCTTCTACCTCATCAAAAACAAGTCACTTGGCTAGTTCCCTTATTTCTTTCCTTTTTTTAAAATATGTTACACAAAATGTCTTCCCAAAATCAAACTTCATACCAAAAATGTTTCGTAACACAGATTCAGTCAACCTTGATGACTGCTGTTTTTACTCATTCCTATTGCTTGAGAAGGTTACATTTTATATCAATACCTTTAGAATTTTATTTTTTATTGGCAGTAGAGCTATCCCAGCAAGTAAAAGTTAGCTGCACTGTGGTAATTCTTGTTTGCTTAGATGTTTCACTGAACAATATGTGTTTTAAAGCTCCAAATTACAGGAAATAGAAGGGGAGGGGTACAAAAACAAAAAGCAAGCACAAATATGAAGAAAGAAACAAAGGTACAATTTTGAAAGAGAAAAACAAAGAAGCAAGTTGCAAAAATAGAGCTATTAAGAACAACAGGAGTAAAGACACCTGGCTTACAACATATTACAAGATGTCAATGCTCCACTAGATAATATAGTGCCAAAAGATGTACTTTTGTCAGAGTTTGTCATGTTCCAAGTATATAAAAGCACAATTTAAATCAGAAGCCCAGGGGCACCTGGGTGGCTCAGTGGGTTAAAGCCTCTGCCTTCAGCTCAGGTCATGATCCCAGGGTGCTGGGATGGAGTCCCACATCAGGCTCTCTGCTTAGCAGGAAACCTGCTTCCCCATCTCTCTGCCTCTCTGCCTACTTGTGATCTCTGTCTGTCAAATAAATAAATAAAATCTTTAAAAAAAAAAAAAAAAAGAAACAAACAAACAAAATTAGAAGCCTGTGTTACTCCACAACTTCTTAATCAAAAACAAATACAGCAAAAGAGCGTATTTTTAAGCCAAATCATCATTTTTAGCAAATGGCCTTCATCATTTATCTAACATACAAGAGAATATTTATCTAGCATTCTCAACACTGGAAGCATCTAAAAATTCAAAAAACGATAAAATTGTTTTTAAAAAAAAGTTTGTTATTGTTGTCATTGTTTTTACTTTTGCTTTAATCCATTGATCAATTTGGATTAACAAACCACAGTGACTAAAGGTAAATTCACTCCAGTGCAAGGTACATATTAACGTGATTATCTTCAAGACTGAAAGGCAGGCAGGTATATGTAAGAGTTCCAATCCATACGGATCATCACAAATCACATTAAGGTAATCTAGTTGGTTGTACTATGAGAGATCTTGTTCACTTGGATGTTACACCAGATAATGTATATTTCAAAGTTCTAAATTTTAGTTATACAAAGATGTATCACATGTTTAAGTTTCTTTATCAATCAGGCACCTGGGTGGCTCAGTCAGTTAAGCATCTGCCTTGGGCTCAGGTCATAATCCCAGGGTCTTGGGATCAAGCCCCTCATTGGGCTCCCTGCCCAGCGGGGAGTCTGCTTCTCTCTCTCCCTCTGCCCCCCCCCCCAGCTTCTGCTCTCTCTCTAGCTCACTCTCTCTCAAATAAATAAATAAAATCTTCTAAAAAATTTATTTTACTATTCATTATGCTCTTGGAGTTACATATTTCAATTTTTTCTTAATTTATAAACCTAGAACAGGATAGGTTCCAGGTAAATAACCTCCTTAGTGAGGCATACATTTTCTAGACAGTATATTCCAAGTTCTACAGCTTAAGGCAAACATCTATGGTTATTTTATTCATTGGCAATTTTTTTAAATGGCCAAGGTGGGTTGGTTGTTTTTTAACATACAATTTAAGATTATTCCAAATAAAATCATTGTGGATTTAACAGCATTTATTTCAGTGCTAGAACACATCCCAAATTACCTCTAAGGAAGAATCTTAGCCCTATCATTGGATACTTCCACTCTACTTCTTCTGGAGGAATAAGGTGGCTTTTATCAACCTCCTCAACTTTCATAAAAAGGTATTAATCTAACCCACAGCTAATTTATTTACTTTTAAAGCATATATAGCTCTGGCTTAATTAAAAACATAGGCAAGTGATGCATTCAGAAAAATGGCCAAAAAATACATGACCTTGAACTTACTGATACTCTTTAACTATCAAAAACCTTGACTATTAAAAGTAGTACTTCTGAAGAATTAAACAACATATATGCAATGTATATAATCTTCCACATCAGAAATCAGGGAGACTGGGTACATATGCATTTTACTAAGGAAAGGGAGATAGAGTTTATAAGTTTCTCAAAGTGATCAATGATCAAAAAATAAAAGGGCAGGGGGATAATGCACTTTCAACTTCCACTGTAGGTATTATAAAATCTATGCCTTTTTAAGCCAAGACTAGCAGAGAACTGAATTCCTTTGGCTCCCTAAAGATCTGCCTTTACTAAATTGTATTTTGGTTATGCCATATGCTTTCACTAAAGGACAATATAAGAAACAGCCTGTTACATATTGCTGCATTTACTATATGGATATTAAAGTTACATTATACAGGGCCTTCTTTGTGAGGACATATGGGAGAAACAGTTCTCTGGTCTTACTCCGAATCAAGAATTGCTATGCTTCTCTTTAAGTAACTACTTTTTAATTTTACAACACCATAACTCAAATAACAGAGCATGTCTCTTTTTTGCACTAGCTGCTGGAAAGCCTAGAGCCAAACTGATGGTCTACCTCTAGAAAATGTACAGACCTTCAAATATGAATCTTTTAATTGCTCTCTCTTGACTTCATAGTCTTCCTACCTTTGTTTTCGCACCATTTTTGATGTATCTATTATGTGTGCTTTTTAAACCATGTAGATTTTTTTTATTTTTTTTTAAGATTTTATATATTTATTTGACAGAGAGATCACAAGTAGGCAGAGGGGCAGAGAGAGATGGGGAAGAAGCAAGCTCCCTGCTGAGCAGAGAGCCAGATGCGGGACTCCATCCCAGGACCCTGAGATCATGACCCGAGCTGAAGGCAGAGGCTCAACCCACTGAGCCACCCAGGCACCCAAATCATGTAGATTTTTAGAAATTGTCTAGTTCCTTTCTAGAACAAGGCAAGGAGAAAACCAGAGAAAAAGAGACAAAAAACAGTCAGCTGTCAATTAACCAGAATAAGAGAAAGCTGGTCAGATGTGGCAGAAATATTAAGTTACCTGCAGTTTAGGGGAAAACATTTACCATTCTGCAAACATCTAGAAATGGAAAATATAATATAAATATAATTTATAGATACACATCACAAAGTGCTTTTTAAAAATAGCCAAAGTATTAAAATATTTCATTACTGTTATCCCTGATCTCTCCTCCATTCGAATATTGGAACAAAGTTCATGCAATACTGGTAAGTCTTTGAACAAACTGTTGTCTTTGTTTTCTAAACACTCCAGCAGATACTACTTTAAAATGGCTTTACTCTTTTTCCACCAGCCACAGCACAAATCTCTAAGAAATAGCCTATTAATAATCACCTTGGTGGGATGCCTGGGTGGCTCTGTGGGTTAAAGGCTCTGCCTGCTCGGGTCATGATCCCAGGGTCCTGGGATCGAGTCCTGCATCTGGCTCTCTGCTCAGCGGGGAGCCTGCTTCCCCTTCTCTCTCTGCCTGCCTCTCTGCCTACTTGTGAAATAAACAGTCTGTCAAATAAATAAATAAAATCTTTAAAAAATAATAATAATAATCACCTTGGGTCTCACGTGTTTAAGATCAGCTCTGTGTGCAACTCGTCTTTGATTTTTACTAAGTCTTCCCTTCGCCTCCACCAACTATCTCTGCTGCTTCCCCCAATCAAATTTACAATGTCATCATTGCTCAGCATCTCAACCCCAAATCACAAATTTCATAGGTAAGCCTATGAAAGGTAGGTAAGCACTAATTTTATTTATTCAAGTTGTCTTCAGCTGAAAGCTTTGTTATAGTATATGATTAAGTCAATTATTATTTCATTAGCAAATACTCCACATTATCAACTTTGATGATGTAAAGAATCAGAAAATCTTTGCTTTCCTCAACAACCTAATTGATATTCACATATATCATATCCCAAACTAAAACTATGTCACAAACATCATCTAAAATTCTAAATATACTAGTTGTACTGATGCCAGAAATTATATAAACATGTGAAGAGATGTCGTAATACCTTAAGGTCAAGAATTTACTAAAATGTTGACAACCTCTGATTCATAACAATTTTATTTATATATAAAGAGCCTTACCTAATGTTACTGCATTTCCCCAGAAGTCTTCTGATTTCAAATTATCAATCTCCTGATACAAGTTATTTTTTAAAGATTTTATTTATTTATTTGTGAGAGAGAGAGAGCACAAGTCAGGGAGGAAGGAAAAGCAAACTCCCCACCGAGCAGGGAGCCTGATGCAGGGCTGGATCCCAGGACTCTGGGATCATGACCTGAGCCAAAGGCAAAGGCTTAACCAACTGAGCCACCCAGGCGCCCAGATACAAGACTTTTTTTTTTTTTTTAAGATTTTATTTATTTTATTTGACAGACAGAGATCACAAGTAGGCAGAGAGGCAGGCAGAGAGAGAGAGGAGGAAGCAGGCTCCTTGCTGAGCAGAGAGCCCAATGAAGGGCTCGATCCCAGGACTCTGGGACCAAGACCTGAGCCGAAGGCAGAGGCTTTAACCCACTGAGCCACCCAGGCGCCCCAAGATTTTTCTTTTAATTCTTTTAAAATTTCTGCTTATTTACATCTCTTTACAACTAAAATAAAGTTTGAAGTTTTCATTCCTTAAAAAACAATGGTTTCTTTGTTTTAATAACCAAAATTTACTGTGCTCTGTATACCCCTGGTGTATTTAAGCAAAGCATAACAACAAAAGGTTCTTTACTGATGCTGTGAAACCAAAGGAAAGTAAGCAAAGGATATAGACAGTACACACACACACACACACAGATAATACAACATATGAAGAGATGTTCACTCATAGTGAAAGTACAAATGGAAACTACAATGAAATACCCTTTAATATTTATCATGCTGACAAAAAAATCAAGTCTAATACAGACTTTATGGAAAAAACTATGGAGAAATAAGCAATATAGATTGCTAGAGGGAAAGCAATATAGTCCAACCCCTTAAGAGTGTAATACCTACCAAATTACATATACATTCACCAGTTTACTCAGCAATCATTCTCTTTTTTTTTTTTAAGAATTTTTTTAAAGATTTTATTTATTTATCTGAAAGAGAGAAAGCAAGCATGAGCTGGGAGAGGGGGCAGAGTGGGCAGGAGAGGACCCTGAGATCATGATCTGAGCCAAAGTCAGACACTTAACCAGCAGAGCCACCCAGACACGCACATCCCCAGAAATCATTCTTCTGGGAATCCACCCTAAAGTATAAAGTATGAAAAGTACAATAAGAAATAACAAATGGGGGGGCGCCTGGGTGGCTCAGTGGGTTAAGCCACTGCCTTCGGCTCGGGTCATGATCTCAGGGTCCTGGGATCGAGCCCCGCATCGGGCTCTCTGCTCAGCAGGGAGCCTGCTTCCCTCTCTCTCTCTCTCTCTGCCTGCGTCTCCATCTACTTGTGATTTCTCTCTGTAAAATAAAATAAATAAAATCTTTAAAAAAAAAAAAAAGAAAGAAATAACAAATGGGGGGGTCCTCCCCCTCTGTCTCTCCCCTCCCTTCACACACACACACATTCTTTCTCTTAAAAAAAATTTAAAGTGGGGCGCCCGGGTGGCTCAGTGGGTTAAGCCGCTGCCTTCGGCTCAGGTCATGATCTCAGGGTCCTGGGATCAAGTCCCGCATCGGGCTCTCTGCTTGGCAGGGAGCCTGCTTCCTCCTCTCTCTCTCTCTCTGCCTGCCTCTCTGCCTACTTGTGATCTCTCTCTGTGAAATAAATAAATAAAATCTTAAAAAAAAAAATTTAAAGAAATAAATGACGAATGTTCAAGGTTAATCATTGCTGCCTTATTTTGTCCAACAAAAGACTAGAAATAACCCCACTATACATAAATAGGGGACTGGTTGAATGATTGGTGGTAGATTCACATAATGGAATGCTATGTAGCTGTAAAAAGTAAAGAAAACCTCTGCATACAGGTATGGACAGCTCTCCAAAAGATATTGTTGAGCTGCAGAACTGGCTAGACAGCATACTACTTATCGTGTGAAAAGGGGAGAAAAAAAAATTATAAATGCTTATATCTGCATTAAGAACATAATGAAAGAATAAATAACAAACTAATAAAATGGGGAAATAGAGGGAATGGGAGAAAAAATTAAATAAATATTTCAAATCCAGACAAATAAAGATAATTCATCTATTCTCTTTTTATTTTCAACATTATATTTCCAGGAGATCAGTCTCACAGCATTATATATTGGATCTGATAACTAATAAACTCTTGGTATTCACCAAAGGAATGACTGCCAAATACTGTCCTCCCACTTAACTTCTCTTTGTGACTATTAATGTTTGTGTGGTTTGAATCTAATTAATCAGATGACACATCAGAATAAACTTCCACTGGAAGAACTTCAATGAAAATTTCTGTTTATTTAGCTCAAATAAAATCAGACACAGAGTCCACTGCTAACTGAACCACATCAGTACTGTCTTATCAGCTACAAGAGGGTTTTTTCAGTTACTCATTTTTCTAACTTGCTTAACAATTCAATTATGTTATTAAAATAAAATATAACTTCTCTTTATCAAACCACAAAAAAGTCATTCTCCTACTCCCTATGGTAATGAAACCTATTTAATGCTACCCACTCCCTTTTCCCCAAATGCACAGTTCTAATTTTCTGAATGCTAAGCTTTATTTACACAATGTGCCCTTAGGTTATAATATTTTAATCACTAGATTTATCATACTAAAATTTGCAAACTTTTAACAACACAACACAAAATACAAAACTGATTTTAGGGGACAATTATTTTAGATTACACTTCTGATTGATAGTTAATCTACAAATCAGTTAATCAACCCCCACATAATTAACAGTTTGTGGTAAAATTCTTGTATTCTACTCATTCAATAAATACTTATTGAACACCAACTGTACACCAGGCACTCGTTCAGGTTCCCAGGATACAGCAGCAAAGAAAGAAAGAAAATCTCTCCCCTCCTAGAAAATCAATTTTGATGCAAGAGCCTATATGTCAAGCAGGAATTTAAGTGCTATGAAGAAAAATAAAGTTCCTCACCCTTTACTCCCTATCCCAATAAATGGCAACGACATACACTCAGTTACTTAAGCAAGAGCCTTGGAATCATCCTTGATTCTTTTTTCTTTAAATTTCATAATTAATCCAACATTTTGGTTCTACTTTCTTTTTTTTAAAATTTATTTATTTTTATTTAAATTCAATTAACATACAAAGTATTATTGGTTTCAGAAGTAGTGGTCAGTGATTCATCAGTCTTATATAACACCCAGAGCTCATTACATCCTGTGCCCTCCTTAATGTCCATCACCCAGTTACCCCATTCCCCCACCCCTCTTGGCTCCACTTTCAAAATATATTTCAGGGCGCCTAGGTGGTCCAGTGGGTTAAAGCCTCTGCCTTCGGCTCAGGTCATGATCTCAGGGTCCTGAGATTGAGTCCCACATTGGGCTCTCTGCTCAGCAGGGAGCCTGCTTCCTCCTCTCTCTCTGCCTGCCTCTCTGCCTACTTGTGATCTGTCTGTCAAATAAATAAATAAAAATATTAAAAAAAAATAGATATATATATATATATTTCAGATCCAGCTTCTCTTACCACCTCCTCCCAAAACTTCATTACATGCCACAGCCACCTCTTGCCTCTCATTACTGCAAATACCCCTTGACCGACTTCCCTCTTTCCTCTCTTACTCCATCTCCGCATAGCACCCAATATTCCTTGTTTAACCTAAGTTAGAGCATGTGACTCTGCTGCTCAAAACGTTCCTGTACCTTTTTCTTAGCCTACATGATCTGGACTCAGACTGATCTACCAATGCCTCCCACCTCTATGCTTCTCCTGAGGGCTTTCACACTGAACGGTACCCTCTGTCCAGAAAAGACTTCTGGAGAGCCACATGGCTTGCTCCTTCACTATAGTCAAGCCTTTGCCAGAGCACCTTTTCTAAACACCTAGTAGAAAACAATACCCAACTGTGTGTAACACTAGTCACTAAACACGATTACTCTGTGTATTTGTTTGCTTGTTTATTCTGTGAGTGTTCCACAAGAGTGTAATGTCCATAAGGGCAGGAACTCATCTGTTTTGTTCCCTGCTGTACCCCAGAGCTGAGAAGAGTATCTGGTGCATAAAAGTTGCTCAATAAATATTTGTTGAACGAATAAAGCCACTAAAATGATATAGCTCTATAATATGTAACCATGGATGTAACTATATAAACACATTAACTGAAAAACCAAGATAAAACATGATAGTACTCTTGTAATACCTAATGAAATAAAATGCATACAGAAAAAGTTAAAAAGAAATACGCAAACACAAGAGTTTTGACAGGCTGGTAGGATTAAGTTTTTGTTGTTGGTTTCTTCTACCTTTCCTAAAAGTCATCTAACATTTAGAACTAAAATATAAAACTGTTGCTTTTAAAAGGGAGCTATTATTAAAAATAAGCAATCACCAATGAGAGATCGTATCTTTCCCCTCACTGATTGTCAAGGAGGATTATATTAGAATCATTGGAGGGGCTTTTATAACTGTTTCCTAATCTGCTCCTCCATTCTCCACTCCATCCCAAAATAATTATTTGATGGGTCTGATTACTGATCATTATTATGTCCCTCAAAGAGGTGAGTACAGGGGCGCCTGGGTGGCTCAGTGGGTTAAAGCCTCAGCCTTCGGCTCAGTCATGATCCCAGGGTTCTGGGATCCAGCCCCACATCAGGCTCTCTGCTCTGTGGGGACCCTGTTTCCCCCTCTCTCTCTCTTTGCCTGCCTCTCTGCCTACTTGTGATCTCTGTCAAATAAATAAATAAAATCTTAAAAAAAAAAAAAAAAAAGAGGTGAGTACAGGGGTGTCTGGGTGGCTCAGTGGGTTAAAGCCCCTGCCTTCTGCTCAGGTCATGATCCCAGAGTCCTGGGATGGAGCCCCACATCGGGCTCTCTGCTCCGTGGGGAGCCTGTTTCCCCCTATCTCTCTCTCTGCCTGCCTCTCTGCCTACTTGTGATCTCTGTCTGTCAAATAAATAAAAAAAATTCTTAAAAAAAAAAAAGAGGTGAGTACAAACAAAGAAACAAAAAGGTGTAAGAACCATTAAACTAACATAACTCCCAAAACAGAAATACTTAAGTCCACAGAGCAAACTCAAAGGTAACAGGACAGAAGACGACTCACGCTGTCTGAGTAACTACCACATAGGAGGTACCCATGAAGAATACTTTATCTCCTGTTTTTTAAATACTGTTCCTGCAACGTACATGGTATCATCCCCATTTTAGCAGAAGAGAAAAATTTGCCCACTCAGGTGGTAAGTTGCTTAATAAAATAATTAATTGCTTAAAGAGGTCCATGCATGTGCAAATAATGATAACCTGTCATGAACCAAGGATTCTGCTTAACTGGTTTCTGCACAACTTAGGTAATAGGGGATGGCAGAGGATGGAAAACAAAGCCATGTAGCCAAAGGCACAAAAGCAGTAAATGAAGAAAACAGGGCCCCGTTTTTAATTACCAAATGACATTGAACAATACAGCAACTGAAAACATCCCAATTTGTTTTCTCTAAGAGACAGCTTTACAAAAAACTTAGCTAAATAAGCATGATAAAAAATTGTCCCTACACCAATAGTACAGGTTTGTAACAACAAAATATATAAAGCAACAGTCTCGAAGGAAAGCACAAGCAAAAAGAAATTTTAAAAGACAGACTGGACTACATAAAAATTAAACTTCTGTGCAGAAAATGATACCACCAAGAAAATGGAAAAACAACTCACAGAATGGAAGAAAGTATTTGAAAATCATATATCCGGTAAGAAACTTCTATCCAGAATATAAAAAGAACTCCTACAACTCAACAATAGAAAGACAACCCAATTAAAAACTGAGCAAAGGATCTGAATAGACCTTTCTCCAAAGAAGATAAACAAATGACTAATAAGCACATGAAAAGATTAGCCATTGGGGAAATGCAAATCAAAACTACAGTGAATTGCAGCTTCAAACCCACTAAGATACCTAATATTAAAAAAAAAAAAAAAAACATAACAAGTGGTGACAAGAATGTGGAGAAACTGGAACCCTCATGCATTGCTGGTGGGAACGTAAAATGGTACTGACACTTTAGAGAACAGTTTGGCAGGGGCGCCTGGGTGGCTCAGTCGATTAAGCGTCCGGCTCAGGTCATGATCTCAGGGTCATGAGATCAAGCCTGCAGTGGGCCCCATGCTGGATGGAGGCTGGCTGCTTACCTAGAAATTCTACTCCTAGGTATATACCCAAGAGAAGAGAATACATATGTCCACACAAAAATTAGTACAATCATGTTCACGGAAGCAGTGTTCTTTTTTTTTTTTTTTTTTAATTTTATTTATTTATTTGTCAGAGAGAGAGTGAATGAGAGCGAGCACAGGCAGACAGAGTGGAAGGAAGAGTCAGAGGGAGAAGCAGGCTCCCTGTGGAGCAAGGAGCCCGATGTGGGACTCGATCCCAGGACGCTGGGATCATGACCTGAGCCGAAGGCAGCCGCTTAACCAACTGAGCCACCCAGGCGTCCCGGAAGCAGTGTTCTAAAGCCCCAAATGGAAATAACCCAAATGTCAATCAACTCACGAATAAATAAAATGTGGTATACCCACACGATGGAATCCTACTCAACCATGAAAAGAAATGAAGTACTGACACAAGCTACCACATGGATGAGCCCTGAAAATATTATGCTAAGTCACTCACTCACACACACACACACACACACATACACACACACAGTACAGTTCCATCGATATGAAATGTCCAGAAGAGGCAAGTGCATAAAGACAAAAAGTTGTATTGCCTGGGGAGTGGGTAAAGAATGGAGAACGACTACTAATGGATGCTGAAGTGATAAAAATGTTCTAAATTAAATTATGGTAGTGGTTACACTATTCTGTGAATATACTAAAAACCAGTGAATTGTATACTTTAAAGGAGTAAACTATTTGCTGTATTAATTAT
Source organism: Mustela nivalis (assembly GCF_964662115.1). NCBI lineage: Eukaryota > Metazoa > Chordata > Mammalia > Carnivora > Mustelidae > Mustela > Mustela nivalis. The sequence continues at coordinate 50,523,429 of NC_139027.1, read as the reverse complement.
ATCTCAATAAAGCTATATTTTTAAAGGTTATATATTTCACTGTTACATTTAAAAGCTTAAAAACAAAATCTTAAATAGCAATTAAGGGATGCCTGTGGCTCAGTCAGTTAAGTGTATGCCTTCAGCTCAGGTCATAATCTCGTCCTGGGACTGAGTACTGCACTGGGCTCCTTTCTCAGCGGGGAGGCTACCTCTCCCTGTGTCTGCTGCTCTCCCTTGCTCTCTGACCAATAAATAAATAAATAATTTTTTTTAAAAGGCAATAAGACTGAATGTTAATTGCTAGTACCCAAAGAGCAAAATGAGGAAATGCTTTCTACTGAATAGTGTTATGAAAGAAGACTAGAAATAAGAGATGGGATTTGAAAAATGAAAATACAGAGCCATTGTTCATGAGTGATTTCTGATCAATATTTTAGTATTAGCACTACAGAAGAGGAATCAATATTATTTTAAAAATAAGACAGGCCCTGGGGCGCATGGGTGCCTCAGTTGGTTAAGCATCCAACTCTTGATTTCAGCTCAGGTCACAATCTCACAGAGATCAAGCTCCATGATGGGCTTAGCACTCAGCACAGATTCTGCTTGAGTCTCTCTCCCTCTGCCCCTCCTCCTGCTCATGCAGGCACTCTCTCTCAAAGAAATTAAATCTTTTTTTAAAAACTAATTAAAAATAAAAAAATTTTAAAAAGACGGGCCCCAATATCTTATGGGCCACTTTCCTCATCTGCAAAATTAGGACTTGCAGCTAACAAAATAATTTTTAAGAGGAAGATCGAAAAGAAAGAGATGGCTGCTTTCCCAAAAGAACGTGTTAGGCAACAGCCTCTGTATGCATGGATATGCTTGGGCCTTTCAGAATACAGTGAAAAAGGAGAGGCACTCCCTTATGATGTATGGGAACTGACTACCTTTGCATGCACTGTTCAAGATTAAAATAAGGAGAGTTATAAAATCAAAAAGTCAAGCCACTGTGGCTCCTCAAACAAAAATGGGTAAGATTGGAAGAAAAATTTGGTATCGCAGAAGGGAAAGAAAGCACGTAATGGTTCACAAGCAATAGCTGGAGAAGGAAAAGACTGTTTAGGCAGTGCATCTTCGTGGATTTTTGTAAGGAGCAGGAATTGTGGGGATGGGGCTGGGGATACTAATCTTGTATTTACCACAATTCACCATTTTCTTCTTTAGCTCCTCTTCCGTTACAAAACCTAGCTCAGGAACAGCTAAGAACCTGGTGCTTTAAAAATGCCACTCCAAAAGAGAGAAGAAATAGAAAGGACTATGAAAAGGGGTGGAGGAACTTGAGATGTACAGTTGAGCGGAAAGTTTAGGAACAGAGCCTACCACCGCCTTAATCAAACCTATGTAATAACTGTGATGGAAAAACTGGGGGACAGGGGGTGAGATCATCCCCTATGAATATGGGCAGAAACTACCCAGACTAAAGACAAAAAACAGTAGGTACTAGTCTTGCATTACAGGATGTTCAAGTGACTGAATCTTGGGGATGATAGTAAGATTTAGGGTTACCTGCAAAATACAGGATAAGGTCAAAAATGAAAAGTCCCTAACAATGATCCAGGGAGTCAGGAAAAGTAATAAAAACTTGTAGGACAGAGCAGTAGTTCTCAAACCTTTTTTTGTTTTTTAACCATGTCCCCTTAGGGCAAAAGATCCCATAATTCACCTACCCCCACAAAACCCCACCTTCTAGGGAAAAAAGAACTTGATGATAATAATGAAGCAAATCTGGGGGAGAATGAGTAACATATTTTAACCATAACGCATATAGCCTAAGTCAAGACACTAGAAAATTACAGGCCAAATAGATATGCCCTATGAATCAGTGGAGAGTTAACATAATAAATCACAACAAACTACACTGATAACACTAAATTAAAGTCACTTATCACAGAAACCAAGAACCACAGGAACTGAAAACCACAACCAACTCAAGACAATATTGATGGTGTTCTGATAAAGAATCCTTCCTAAAAACTATGGTAATCCCAACTGCTCCAGTAAGAAATTTGCTTGGCTCCAAACTGAAGCTCAGTGGCCAAATTTCTTAGTAAAATACTGAGACAGCATCTTCAGTATCTCCAGTAACATTCTGTGCCATAAAAAACCCAATGTTAATAACCATTAATAATGCACTTAGAATATGTTCATTATTATAGTATATTATATAATATATATTATATATGCTATATAATATATAGTATATATATTTATATTATCATATACTTTATATATTATATATCATACATATATGTATAATATATATTAGCATATAGAATAATGCACTTCTGTAGTTTTTATAAAAGATAATGAAATAAGGATCATTCACCCTTAAGAGCTCAAGAAAATGGAAAAAGAAAGTTATATGAAGGTCATGATCCCAGTGCAATAAGGGACAAAGGCAAACTACTCAGAATGGTCATGACCAGAGATGGCACAGAGGGAAGTAGGCTAACAATGTCCCCCGGAGAAGAAAGATGTGCAGGTGGAGACGAGGGGGAAAGCCTCCAGCTTTCTCCCCCTCCAAACACCCTTTCATTAGGCAACTCTCCCTATGGGAAAAAAGAAAAAAAGCATTGAGTAATAACTCCTTTTTTGAAGGTAGGTACAGTATCCCAAGACTGTACAAAATAGGTAGGAGAATTAACCATCTACTGATTGCATGGAGATCAGGAGGTACAACAGGAAGGATGAAGATGAGTTAGTTCCAGGGCACTAGTGAACAGAGGGGAAAGGGAAAGGTGATTTGAAATTGAATTTGGTGAGTAATTAACAGGAAGTACAGAGAGATGATAATCACCAACTGAGACATAACAACAGAGATTAAGAATGCAGACCCTGGGTCCAGGCAGCCTGAGTAGGAATCACTACTCCGCCACTTTTCCGTGTGACCTTGGGAAAGTCACTTAACATCTCTGTGCCTTATCTGTAAAATGAGGGTAATAATAAGACCCACCTAATAGGACTGTTCCGCGACTGAAATAAGTTTCATTTGTAAACTGCTTAATACAGTGTCTTGCACTGTACATAGTAAGTGGTGCCTAAGTTTTGATAAATACATGAAGTTGGGGTAGGTGGAGGTTTGACATCTACAAATAAAATGGGGATGAGGGGGCAAAGTGAGAGTATAAGGGGGTAGGCAAAAGGGTTAGTAACTTTTTCTCAACGATGAGGCTTCACCTTTGGAAAAGACTTCCTACTACCAGGGTTCAGCAAGTATCCGATCCCAGGAGAGGGGCGCGGGTTGACGGAAACTTCCTTCCTTCCAGGCCTAAGATTTTCAGAAACTCGTTTCTGAGAAGTGACTGTGATTTTAAAGAGGCACGAGTTTAACTTCCGATCATCAGACCGTGGGTGAATTTATGTTTTGTCTGTAAAGCAGGACCTGTGTCTAGGACTGGATGGAGTTGGAGTCCGAGGGGAAGGGTGATGTCCCCAGGGGGAAGATCTGCTAAGAGCCACCATCTGCCGGGCGCGCTCTAGTCGCCCAGCTCCGTACTAGCCTCGGAGGGAGAACCAAGACTGCCCCAGCCTGGAAGAAGGCAAGAGGAGACTCCAGAGTAACTGGGCTGTGGGCGCCGGCGATCGAGGAGGGACCCCATTGCGGGGCTGCGGAGGGAGACCCGCCTCGCCGAGAGTGGAGGTCGCTCGCTGGGATCCCCGAAGGGAGGGGCTGGCGCTGGCCCTGCGGGCGGACGGCCGGGCTCACAGCCCTGAAGGAGCCTGGCTCCTGTCCCGCCCGTGCCCGCCCATCGATGGCCCGGGTCCCCGGGGTACCTGAGGGTGGGCCCGATGCAGGCCGTGTCGGTGCTCTCGATCTCTCGCAGGATCCGCTCGTGCTCCGCGGCTGTCTCCAGGCTCTCCGCCTCCGCCATCTTACCCCGCTCCATAGACTGGGGGAGCCCCGCAGCGCGTCCCCTCCTTCGACTCTGCTCACCTTTCGCTCCCTCTCTCACCCTAGGCTCTAGAGCCTCCCCGGCCTCCGGCTACCCGCAGGGCGACCCCTCCCTCGGGCTCGGCACGCCCCCTTGCATCACCGCGTCGGCGTCCGTCACCCACCAACGCCTGCTGGGACTTGTAGTTTTCTGGGCAATGACCGACTGGGTCCTGCTCATTTATTCTTAGAATCCACAAATGCGTGTAGAAAACCCCACTATAAGCCAGGAACAGTTAACGACACCGCATGTGCAACGGTGACCAGCCCAGGCAATGGCACTGATTCTACAAATTCTTGTTTAAGACCCTTGCTACAAAGTGCGCAAGGTTCTGTACTCGCGAATAAGAAGAAAGAGGAATCTGGGTTTCTGCAGAAAGCAATCTTACACGCTCTCAGGGGGAGAAAGCTGGAGAATCCCCAAACTATGAAATAAGACAGAATGCGGCTGTGAGCCAGTTCTGAGAATCGAGTTCAGGGATCACTTCTGGCTGTGAAGGATTCATAGAAAGACTGGGCCTGGTAGTTTAAAAGGTGTGATTGGAAGGTGTTAGGAGCATCCAGAAACCTAACAAAAAAACTTTATATGCTCTGGTGTGTAGAGAAGTAGTAGTAAAAGATGGAACCACAAAGGTACCCTGAAGAGAAATACTGGGCTGATTTGTACTTTATTCTAATGGTTCCACCAGGCCAACAACTGACTGCATCAGAAGCACTTGGAAACATTTTTTTAATACAGACTAAAGGTCCTAAACTATCTGGACATTCTGATCCAGGCATTTGCATTTCAGAAATTCCCCACTTTAGAATTTCACAATCATATTTATCGATCACTACTTGAGCTTTTACGTAATACAGAGAATGGAAACCCACTGCAGGTTTTTCAGAGTGACACAATCAGAACCTTGGCATGAAATTTGATCAAGAACAAGTGTGTGATGTCTGCAAAGATAGAAAATTTAGATATGGCTGAACACTCTTAAGAATCTTAAGGCCTAGGGCGCCTGGGTGGCTCAGTGGGTTAAGCCACTGCCTTCGGCTCGGGTCATGGTCTCGGGGTCCTGGGATCGAGTCCCGCATCGGGCTCTCTGCTCAGCAGGGGGCCTGCTTCCCTCTCTCTCTGTCTCTGCCGGCCTCTCTGCCTGCTTGTGATCTCTGTCTGCCAAATAAATAAATAAAATCTTTATAAAAAAAAAAAAAAAAAAAAAAAGAATCTTAAGGCCTAAACACAGGAAGTAGCCATGAGAATGAAAGAGAGTGGAGAAATGGAAAAAAGCAGAATTGGCATGACTTACTAGATATGGGGATGGAAGACCTTGAGTATCACTCAAGGTTTGGAGCAGAGTGACTGGGAGAATGGTTTGCCATCAACAAAAAGGTGTGTAAGAACCACACTGGAAGCGGAGGGTAAATCATTTCTACTCCAGCTATATACCATGGAGTATTTATTATGTAATCATTAAAGAGAAAAAGAAAACACTCTATATTCAGATACAAAACTGTCTCCGAATTGTAGGATTGAGCTGGGAAAAGGCAAGACATGAAACAGTATACAGAACATGTTTTTATTTTATCTGAAAAGAAAAAAAAAAAATATATATATATATATATATGCTTATATATGCTTGAAATATGACATAGAACATCTCTGGAAAGATTCCCAAGGAGCACCTGCGTGGCATAGTTGGTTAAGCGTCTGACTCTTGCTTTCGGCTGAGGTTAATGATCTCAGGGTCCTGGGATCGAGCCCCACAATGGGCTTTTCAATCAGCATGGAGTATGCTTGAGATTCTCTCTCCCTCTCCTTCTGCCCCTCCCATTCATGCTCTCCCTCTCTCAAATAAATAAATAAATCTTAAAAAAAAAAAAAAAACTATTAACAGTAGTGGCAGCCAGAAGCAGGATTGGAAGGAAAGGGCCTGAAGTAAGAGAAAGGTCATCTTTAATTATGAATGCACTTTTGGAATTCTTTCCCTTGTGCATATATTGCTTTTTTTCCAATAAAGTAGTAGTTATTAACTGAAAACACATTTTTAAAAGTACAAAAACCAACAGAAAGGAGAATGAGTTACAAGTCCTAGCATTTGCCAAGAACTGAGTAAGTTGCTAAACCTGTCTGTTTCTTGATAATCTCTGCCTGTCCTCATTTTATTTAATTACTCATGCTTAAACAATCCCAGACAGATGTAGGAGAGGCAGGGAAAGTATGGAGCCTTTCATATTTCTAAAGATCTCTTGAGATATATGACAGAAGGTCCCTTCAGACACGCATTTGAACATCTCACTCAGCAAAAAACTTTTGTCCATTACAGGAAGCCGACTGGTACGTAGACCAGATATGTATAGTAGTGATTAAAGTAGCTTCCGCTGCTGTCAGCTGCTTTTTTGAGCCCTGGCAGAATCCAGAAATCTCACACATGACCAACAAGGGTGTCTGGAGCAACGGGTGTACAAAGCTCCAGTGAAGACGGCCTGCCTGATGGAAGTGGCTCTGACTAGAGAGGATGTCAGGTCAGCGTGGAATGACCAGACAAGCACTCAACTGAGAGTCAGAGGGCCTTTAATCCAGTCCCAGCACTGGCAGTTAAACTGTACAGAGAATTTTCTGAGCGCCAGGCATAATACACAAAGTAAGCACTTCACCTACATCACTGAATTCTTACATTAATCTTTCACAGTAGACATTGTGTGTTCCATTTCACAGATGAGAAAGCTGGTAGATTATAAAGCTAAGGTAATACTTCAAGTCTCGCGGCTAGTAAATGTTGAAACGGATATTCGAACTGAGGTCCCATTGCCCATTTCCTGATCATCCAGCCAGACCGTCCCACCCACACCCCCCACTGCCGTGAGTGGCTTGTAAAAGCTGACACAAATCATTCTGTCTGCATCCATGTTACTGGCATGGATTGCATAATTTCTCAGCCCCCTTCCAAATCGCCCTGAAGGCCTCTTCACAGAACTACCTTCAGGGAAAGGCAACTCAACGATTACACAGCTTGGCTGAGACTTTTCTCAAATTGTCACACAGCAGCAAACCTTCTCTAACAAACGTACTGAAAAACATCCTCACAGAAGTGAGCCTGCACAGTTCAAAGCCATGTTCAAGGGTCGACCGTATTGATACGTGCCTCTACCTTGTTTCCATCACACTGAGTGGTCTTGGGCAGTAGCAGTAATGATGCTACCGATCATGAAATGGCTGTGGGGCTCCAGGAACATGATAGGATTTCCCTCCCTCAGGCTTCACCACCATTGTGCTGTGAGACAAAAATGGTTTTCTCCACTTTAATGATGAAAAACTAAGGCCCAGTGTGGTTCAGTAACTTGCCCAAGGTCAGATGGCAAATAACTTGACAGACTGAGGTTAGTGGCCAGGCCCAACCTCAAAGCTCATACACTTTCTTTGATTGTTTTGACTGTTCAAGTCTGTCATAAGCTCCCTGGGGGCAGGAAGCCTGCCCCGTTAGACCCAACATGTCCTGAATATGGAGCATCATGCTCTTTCCTTCAGTCTCTCTCCACAGTCCTGAGGTAGGGTTCTATGTCGGCGGGAGGGTGAAAGAGAACAATCACCGAACAGCACATGACAGCCGCTCAGCCCCCAGGGCTCTCTTTGTCATGTTTGCTGCTCCAACCTCTTGAGAGGCTGTAAGGAGGCCTCCCTGGAGCCTGAGCTCACTGGGTCCCCTGGGTGGTGACGTCAGCCTCTCGCTCTGCCACACCCTTGAGGCCACAGTCACACTGACATCACCCATGTTTCCATGGCACTTAGTAAGGAACTGAGAACTTGTCCACAGGCCTCTGCCTGAGGCAACTTCTGTGATCATGATTTTGGGGGTCCTCTCCTCTGCCCAGAAAGCTATCTCAATTTTATGTGTGAGCAGCTTTTCTTGCCATCTCTCATCCTTAATTTGCCTGTCTCTGAAAACGGTAAGCTGCACTCATTCCTTTACTCTACACATAACACTGTCTGAAATCCCTGATAGGCCACATAAATAAATCAGGAAACACAAGAATTAAAAAAAAAAAAAAAAAAAAGTCTTCCCTCAAAGATCTTGTCAGACTGGAGAAGGGAGAAGCGAAGCAAGAGGAAATTAGGACAACTTGTCTACTTTTCCAGGACCTGACTGTCACAGGATGGCTCCACTTTAAAGAGGTAGAGGACCTGTAAGGACTCCAACCCTGAACTTTTGGGTTTTTAACTCGTCAGTCTTTGTTAACGATAAAGAAGCCATCTCCCTAGAGGGTTTCTCCTCTCCATAGTCGTTTACCCAAATACCTGGCACCACGGGATGTGGTTGAAAACACAAATTAGACAGGTATTCCTCAAGTTAAATTCCTCACATCATTCCCATCACACTTAGAACAAAATCCAAACTTAAACCATTGTCCTGCGCACCTTCCCCCGGACCATCCCAGCTTCCTCTCATGCTGCTCTCTCTGACTTTCAGTCATCTTTTTTTTTTTTTTTTTAAGATTTTACTTATTTATTTGTTAGAGAGAGAGTGTGTGCACAGGAAGACAGAGTGGTAGGCAGAGGCAGAGGGAGAAGCAGGCTCATCGCCGAGCAAGGAGCCCCATGTAGGACTCGATCCCAGGACGCTGGGATCATGACCTGAGCCAAAGGCAGCCACTTAACCAACTGAGCCACCCAGGCGTCCCTGACTTTCAGTCATCTTAAAGACCTGCAAACACACCAAAATCTTGACCACTTCAGGCTTCACAACGTACACTTCTGTGGAGAGCGGCAGGATGAGTCGGGGTTAGTAGGTCTTAGGTCAGTTATCTCCTGGAGAGACCATGACAAACAGAACGTGACTGAAGTGACTAATGACTTGAGCACGGTGTTTAGAAACTGGGAATGCAAGAAATTCTCATCAATCAAATTGAATCTGCCTCCTGGTGAGCACAGATTTAGTCTCAGTCCAGGCTTGGGCAAAGGTCCGGAGGGCTTTCCTGAAGCAGAACATTCAAGGGGTGCTCCTCAGCTGTCATGTTTATTGTCCCAGCCCTGGGTGGGGGGATCCTGGGAAGTAGCTCCACTGCCTCCAAACCACCCTTCCCCTTAGGAAACATTATGGGGTCGGTAACCCTGGTGTCAGGGGTGCATTGGTTGGTCATCCCCTTCTCCCTTCTCACCACCTCCACAGGGCACCCCAAGGGGACAGGCCAGGGCTCCCAGATGTTTGAGAACCCCTAAGTCACCCCCCAAATCTTGGAGAACTCTTCCCTTTCTTCTACCCTCTCCACTTCAGCCTTATTCCTCCAAACACTGGCATGCTCCTCCCTCTCCCAATACCTAGAGTGACCCCATTGAGGAACTCAGACTTCCCTCTGACTACTTTCATTTCTGTCTCACCATTAAAATGGCTCTGAGACAATGGAATCTGAAGATAGACTGTCTCCTTGGGGTCTATTCTGCTCTACACCAAATAGGAAATTTCACAAAGACAATACAATCAAGTACTCTATTGAAAACAGCCAAGTCCCAAAGGGTATGGTGTGATCAGGGGTGTTTGGATTTAGTTTTTCCTCCATCTCCCCAAGTCTGTCTTAAGCTGCCTCTCACAACCTGTGTGCCCATCCTAGACAATCTCATTCTCTGGTACACTAGAGAGACATTCCTGAATACACATTAATGCCACGAAGTCTTGTCAATGATTCTCCTTCCACAGTGGCTTGGTCCCACCCTTAGTCCAGAACCACTGCTATCATCAGTGGTAACAAGAAAGGCAAAAATCTCTGTCCTGGGGCATCTGGGTGGCACAGTCAGTAAAGTATCTCACTCGATTTCAGCTCAGGTCATGATCTTAGGGTTGTGAGATGAAGCCCTTTCTCTCTCCCTCCCCTTCCCCCCGTCACTCCCCCACCTCCCTCTCTTAAAAAAAAAAAAAAAAAAAATCCCTGTCCTTACAGAGCTTACAGCATTAAGTGGAGGACAATAAGTGTGTGTGTGTGTGTGTGTGTGTGTGTGTAAAAATCTCAGCTAGTTACAGGGGTTATTTACAGAATTAAAATGGAGTGATATACCACTTTACACCCATTAGGATGATTATTATTAAAAAACAACAACAACAGAAAATAGCAAGTGGGTGGTATGGATATGGAGAAATTGGAACACTTCTATTACTGGGAATATAAAATGGTGCAGTCACTGTGGAAACCAGTATGGCAGTTCTTAAAAAAAATAAGCATTTAATTATAATATGATCCAGCAATTCCGCTCCTGGGTATATATCCAAAAGAATTGAAACCAGGGACTCAAATGGATACTTGTACCCCATTATTCATAATAACACTTCTCACAATGGCAAAAAGATGGAAACTATCCAAAAGTCCATTCACCTGTATGCATGTGTGTGTGCGCATATAACATGTTATATATAAATTACATATATGTGGATATTATTCAGCCTTAAAAAGGAATAGAATTCTGACACTACAATATGGCTGAAACTTGGAGACATAATGCTAAAATAAGCTATATACAAAAGGACAAATATTGTGTGATTCCACTTCTGTGAGGTACCTAGAAAAGGCAAATTCATACAGCCAGAAACTAAATAATGTTTGGCAGGGGCTGGAGGTGCAGAGGGAGATGAGAGCTGTTGTTCAATGGGTAGATACAGTCTCAATTTGGAAAGATGAAGAAATTCTGGAGATGTGTGGTGGTGACAGTTACACAACAATGTGAATGTACTTAATGCCACTCTACTTAATTACACGGTTGAAATTATTAAGATGGTAAATCTTGTGTTACGTATATTTTGCCACCATAAAAATGCATAAACACTTTTTTAAAGCAGAGTGACGTAATCGTGCCTGTGTATTTAATTTCTAGATCAATGGTCAGAGACGGTGTTTCTCTGAATGACAAGAAGAAGCCAGCCATGTGAAAATGGCTGGTGAGGGGGAAGCAGTCAAGACAAAGGGTACAGACAGAGCAAAGCCTTAAGGCAGAAACACATTTAAAGTGTTCTGGAAACCTGAGGAAGGCTCATATGTAGGAGCATATGGAGCAAAGGAGGGAGAATGGCTGGAATGGAAGGGTGAACCCAATAACCACAGACAACTGTCTCAAGAAATTTTTCTATAAAGGCAAACAGAAATGGGGCAAATGTCAAAAGGGTGTGTGGGGAGATTCTTAGTTTAGTTTTGTTTTCAAGATGGAATGATCCGGCAGAGAGAGAGATAGAGAATGGACAAGGCTAACAGAGAGGCAAAGTTGTAGGACAACATCTGAGAGTAGAGAGAAGGAATCAGATCCACACTAGTGGAGTTTCTGGTGAGTGGTGATCCCAGCCTAAGTCCCCGTTCCTGTATTTCTCAATACTGGGACTGGGCATACTTTCCTGTCCTTGTGTTAAACAATTCTGGTGGGTCCAGGATGACCTGCTCCTGAAAGAGAAGACTGTGACCTAACTAAAATGACTTATTCATCAAGAATTTTGACCTTCACCTCACTGAAGACTTCACCTCATGCCTACCATCCCCAAATTGTTGCCCAGCCCTCCTCCTGGCAGGAGACACCTTAAAATCACCCAGGCCTAGCCATGAAACTCAATAAACTTCCTTGTCCCCACGTCCCTGTTTGGAGAGACTGCTAAGATTCCTGCAAGTGCTGTTCTCCCCTAGTGCAGGGAGTCTAACAAAGTTTACCTTGATGAACAAATTTTACTGATGGTCTTCTGGGGAGTTAACAGTGGGGGGCTGGGAAGTTCATCCATTGGGACAGGAAGTTGGGTACAGATGCAAGTGTTTGGAAGGTTAGGTGGTGGAGAGGTGATGGAGCCATCTTTCTAAAGCACAGAAATGGGGCGCCTGGGTTGCTCAGTGGGTTAAAACATCTGCCTTCAGCTCAGGTCATGATCCTAGGGTCCTGGGATAGAGCTCTCTGGTATTGGGTATTGGGCTCTCTGTCAGCAGGGAGCCTGCTTCCTCCCCTCTCTCTGCCTGCCTCTCTGCCTACTTGTGATCTCCGTCTGTCAAATAAATAAATAAAGTCTTTTTAAAAAATAAATAAATAAATAAAACACAGAACGATGCCACCACTACCACGTATTAGTTCCCTACTGCTGCGGTCACAAATTCCCACAAACTCAGTGGCCTGAAACAGTACGAATGTGTCATCTTACAGTTCTGTAGGTCAGAAGTCTGAAGTGGGTCTCACTGGTCTAAAATCAAGGTGTCACCTGGGCTGCATTCCTTCTAAAGAATACAGGGGAGAATCCATCTCCTTGCCTTGCACAGCTTCTCCCTGCTAACTACATTCCTTTTAAAGCCACCACTCCTGCCACTCAGCTCTGCTTCTGTCATTACAACTCCTTCTCTGACCGAGACGTTCCTAGGTCCCTCTTTTACTCAGAAAGGCCCTTATAAGTTCTCTCCCATTAGGTCTGCCTAGAACATCCTGGACAAAGACCCAAGTCAAGATCCTTAATCACATCTGCGAAGTCCCTTTTGTCTTGTTAAGGTAACATATTCATCATTTCTAGAGATTGAAACACAGAATTCATTGGGGGCCACTATTCTGCCTACCATATACTATTATAAATCTATGATGTTGTAATTTATAAGAAATACATGTGTTTTGTCTTCACCCATAGTTCCTAGCTCACAGCTCCCCAAACCCTTGGAATTTCCCAAAGGATGGCAATGATGGGATCATCTTTTGTTATAACATACGGTGTTTTTGTCCTCAGTTCCTGAGTAGAAAGGTAAAATTGGTGTCTTGTTATTCATAACAAGCCCTCCCAACCACACAAGAGTTTATGTTAATAAGGTTACTTTTGGAAAGCCCCTAGGCAACCTAAGGATGGAAGCTGGGTTGCCAGGGAAACCAGCTGGGTGATTAAAGGTTTGGAACTTTCAGTTCCACCCTCCAACCTCCAGGGAGGGTCCAGAGAGGGAAGAGGGGCTAGAGATTGAGTTCTTTTTTTTTTTTTTCATAAGATTTTATTTTTTTATGTGAGAGGGAGGGAGCACGTGCACGCGCACACATGCAAGCAAGTGGGGGAGGGAGGAGAAGAGGCAGAAGGAGACGTAGACTCCCCGTCAAGCATGGAGCCCAATGCAGGGCTTGACACTGGGACTCTGGGATCATGACTCAAGCCTAAGGCAGGCACTTAACTAACTTAAGTGTCAGTTAAGGAGATTGAGTTCAGTTACTAGTGGTCAATGGTTTAACCAGTCATACCTACTTAACAAGGTTCCATTAAAAAAAAAACAACCCTGAAATCTGGGGTTTAAAGAGCTCCCAGGTTGGGAACCCAGAATGCACCCCATGCCAGAAGGATGGTGCCCCCCCACCCCCCACTGCACTGGGAGAGAAGCTCCTTTGCTCAGATCCCTTCCAGACAAACCCTGTTAGATCTCTTTATCTGTTCATTTGCACCCTTTAATACCCTTTGCATACACTGGTAACCTAGTAAGTAAACTGGTTTCCTTAGCTCTGTGAGCTCCCTGGCAAATGAACCAAACCCAAGGAGGGGTGTGTTGGGTCTATAGCTGGTTTGATTATAACTGATGCTGGAAGGGTGTGGGGAGACAGTTGTTTCCTACATTTCTGGTGGAAGTCCAAATTGGTTCAACCTCTAGGGAAGGCAGTTGGGCAGTTCTGGCCAAAATGAGGGCCAATATTTTTTAATCCAACAGCTGTACTTCTGGAAATTTATTCTACAGATATTCTCGCACATGTAAAAATGACGTATCATCCATGCACCACTGTCTTATAATAGTGAAAAGACTGGAAACAACCTAAATATCCATCAGTGGAAAAATGTTTCAATAAATTACGGGCATACCATGGAGATATTGCAGGTTTAGTTCCAGACCACTGCAATAAAGCAAAGAGTACAATAAAGTGAGTCAGACAAGGTTTTTGTTTCCGAGTACGTAGCGAAGTTGTTTAAACCACACTGTAGTCTAATAAGTATACGACAGCATTGTGTCCCAAAAACCCTACAATGTTTATATCTTTTTAAGATTATTTATTTATTTATTTGACAGAGAGGCATCACAAGTAGGCAGAGAGGCAGGCAGAGAGAGGGAGGAAGCAGGCTCCCTACTGAGCAGAGAGCCCGATGCGGGGCTGGATCCTGGGACTCTGAGATCATGACCGCAGCCGAAGGCAGAGGCTTTAACCCACTGAGCTACCTAGGCACCCCCAATGTTTATGTCTTAATTTAAAAATATTTTATTGCTGGGGCACCTGGGTGGCTCAGTAGGTTAAAGCCTCTGCCTTCGGCTGCGGTCATGATCTCAGAGTCCCAGGATCCAGCCCCGCATCAGGCTCTCTGCTCCGCAGGGAGCCTGCTTCCTCCTCTCTCTCTTCCTGCCTCTCTGCCTAATTGTGATTTCTCTCTGTGAAATAAATAAAATATTTAAAATTAAAAAAGGGGACGCCTGGGTGGCTCAGTTGGTTAAGCAGCTGCCTTCGGCTCAGGTCATGATCCCAGCGTCCTGGGATCAAGTCCCACATCGGGCTCCTTGCTCGGCAAGAAGCCTGCTTCTCCCTCTGCCTCTGCCTGCCATTCTGTCTGCCTGTGCTCGCTCTCTCTCCCTCTCTCTGATAAATAAATAAATTTTTTTTAAAAAATAAAATAAAAAAAGAACTCCACGCTCTGATTTAAAAAATATATATTTTATTGCTAAAAGAATGCTAACCATCGTCTGAGCTTTCAGTGAGTTGTAATCACTGACCACAGATCATGTAACAAATATGACAATGAAAAAGTTCGAAATAGTATGAGAATTACCAAAATGTGACCTAGAGACATGAGGCGAACTAATGTTGGAAAAATGGTGCCGATATACTCACTTGACAGACACCCCAAACTTTCAATTGGTCAAAAGCCAAAAAAACCAACCAACCAACCAAATAACCAAAAAACGAAACAGTATCTGTGAAGCACAAGAGAGGGAAGGGCAGTAAAATGAGGTTACGTCTGAACAGTGAATCCACACACTGAAGTATGACGCTCTGGGAAGAACAAATGGGAGAGCTCCCTGTGTACTGAATCAGTTATCTCTTAGATAAGTTATTTTTAATCAGCCTGTTATTTGGAATAATTGTAGACTGAGAGAAAAATTGTGAAAATAGTAGAGACTTCCTCTATACCCCTCAGCCAGTTCCGTCTCCCCTGACGTTACCTGCTTATGTTACATGTGTCAAACGGTCCCGATCCAAAATGAAACTGGAGGGTATGAACTGGGGAATCTCATGCATGCACCCTCCAAGGGCTGGAACTTAAGAACTGAAAGACTGAGCCACCTGGGGTGGCTCAGTTGGTTAAGCGTCTGCCTTCAGCTCAGGGGGTGATCCTGGAGTCCTGGGATCGAGCCTCGACTTGGGTTCTCCCTCTCTTCTCAGCTCATGTTCTCTCTTGCTATCTCTGTTGCTATCTCTCTCTCTCTCAAATAAATAAAATCTTAAGAAAAAAAGGAAAAAAAAAAAGAACTGTAGAGTGTTTGCACTCTACAGTTTGCCCATAAATGCCCAATTTACAGAAGACAGACTTCTCTCTGACCAATGAACATCTGCCAAGAAGATCTCCCCTTTCCCAAGCCAGTGACCTTACTGCTTGGACTCTGGCTGGACATCCCCCATCTTTGCACTCCTCACCCATAAATCGGCTGCCCCAAACCCTCAGAAGACCCACCTGTAGCTTGCTATAACACGCATTTCCCAAAATGCAATTCCTCCGCTATTTCCGACTAAACCCAGTTTCTGGCAGTTTGAATTTTCCTCAGTTTACCTCTTTATTAAGGTCGACACATGATACATTGCCAAAACTAAAAACCAAATATGGGGACACTTCTGCTAAATAAACTCTAGACATCATTCAGATTTTACTGGACTTTTCCATTAACGTCCTCTTTTTCCTCCAGGATCCAATTCAGGATCTCCAGCCTGCGGCAGCATTTCAGGCTTTCCTTTTTTCCTTGTTTTTTTTTATTTTTTTATTTTATTTATTTATTTATTTACTTTTTTTATTTGACAGACAGAGAACACAAGTAGGCAGGAAGGCAGGCAGAGAGAGGAAGGGAAGCAGATTCCCTGCTGAGCAGAGAGCCCGATGTTGGACTCAATCCCAGGACCCTGGGATCATGACCTGAGCCGAAGGCAGAGGCTTTAACCCACTGAGCCACCCAGGTGCCCCTGTTTTCCTTGTTTTTCATGACCTGGGTGAATTCGTTGAATATCTACCTACATTAAATGAAATTTGGGGAAAAGGAAGATTCCCCCCCACACACACACCATTTACTCACTTACATCGATCTTTATTTTATGTTTTGGGTAACAATGCGATACTACATTATTTTACTGCTCAAATTCTTCCAGCTTTGGGAGCGCCTTCAGGTTGGTTCCTGCAACCTTCCCATGGACCCCGATCCTGTCATTTCTTTGAGCATTTCCTTACTTTTGATTTTGCCTGGAGGCCAGCAGTTACCCCTCTCTCTCAGCATCTGTTCCTTCTTTTATGGCTTCTGGTTTTTCCTCCCCTTAGGCCTGGAGCTCCCCCCTCCCGCATGCTTTTGCTCAGCCTGGGCTACACTAGCCCTCTGTGGAGGGCTGAAGTCAGAAACACCACACCTCAGCTGTGTCTATCCTCAAGACAATTAAGAGGCCCTGTCTGAAAGCCCAGGGGTTCCTGCTCCCAAACCTCCTTCCACCTGTGGTGCACTGAGTCCTTGGGGCATGGAGGTGGGGGCCTCCGTCTCTCATGTGACCACTGTCACCATGGCACTCTGGTGCAACCTCTCCAGGGACCAGGACCCAGGGAGCCAGGTCTGCAGGGGAGTAGCTGGCAAGCCTTTCTCTAGAGTTCTCAGGGAGGGCCTGGTGAGATGAAGTCACAGCTTCGTTGAGCTCCAGTGACCCACGCCTTGGGAGCTCACGCTTCTCAGCTCTCCTGTCCGAAGTTCATCTCCTTATCCAAAGGTACCAAGGGCGAGTTTTCCTTCTGAGATGAGTGACAGAGAAAACTTTCCCTCTGAGAATACTGACAGAGAAAAAATGGCAGGGCGTGGGCTTCTGTTGGTATCCATGCATTCCACCAAGTACCAAGTGGCCGGCGAAGGTGGAGTGCAAGTGTGAATGGAGGTGTGAGTGGGCTCAGAAGGGTGAGTGTGACTTCACCCTTGAGCTGTAGGTGCATCTTTCGCTCCTTGCTCACAGATTCTAAATAGGTCTGCTCTCCGAGCCCGTGGCCAACACCCTCGTCCTGCCATCCCCTCACACATAGACCCTAGCTATACCCTATTAAGACCGCGCTTATCCTGCTGCAATCGTAGCACAGATCGGTTTGTTTTAGAACACAGATCACGTTCTATCACTAATCTGTTTCAAAGCCTTGAATGGCTCTTCATTGCTATCATGATAAAGACCCTCAACTCCTCACCTTACGTGGTACCACTCCCCCATCTCTGTCCAAACTGCAGCCACCTTGGCTGTCTTTGATGCTGGCTCCTCCTCCCTCCCTCCACTGCGATCCCCACCCCTTCACCCTCATTCCCCTTCATCCTTCAGACATAAGGGGTCTGTTAAGTGAATGTAACTCTTTGGGGTCATTTCCCTCAACTGCCAAATACAGAGGGGGAAAAACACTACAAACGTGTCAGGGGCTGGAACACTTGGCTATCGGGAGATGATGATCGTGAGGGAGAGGCCGCCACAGTGGTGACCCCCAACCTTCGGAGTGGGGTCTCCGAGTGCCGAGGCAGGTCGCACCCTCTCTCTAGCTCGTACTACAACAGCAGAAGTTCCCAAATGCCTGAGACTTCATGAGAGAGCAGCTGTGGAGACCTTTGTGAGGTGGGGCTATCACCCTGCTGTGGTCTCAGCACGGTCTCAGGAGCACCGTGGTCTCAGGAGCACAGACCCGAGGGAGCCCTGGTCAGTAAGACCACCATGGAAGAGAAGGAGCCACAAGGAGACTCCCCCTCCCCCTCCCCCTCAGCCTTGACTGAACCTAAGGGGGCAGAATTTTCTGAAGCAGTCAAGATCACCTTTCTGGCTTTTTTCCTCCAGGGCAACACTCCTGTGAGTCTTTTCCAGAGCCACAGACACTTGTATCTCGCCAGACCTCCCTTGCGTTCCTAAAGAGGGTGAGAAGCAAGCATGGTGGCAAGGGATGGACAGAGAGGGAAGGTTTCCACTGCCCCCGGTGCCCACTCCGGGAACCTCCAAGTTCAGTATCTGGCTGTTCCACAGGACTTTGTCGGATTCAGCCCAACTGTGTTTTGAGAGGATGTTCTGGCTAACAGTCCTCAAAGCAACTCCTTTCAACTTTCCAGCAAAACGCCCACACAACACTGAACAAAAAGGAAAGGCAAAAACCACTGCGAACGTACGCCACAGCTCAGAGAAATTGCTGATAATAATTGTAGCCAGATAGAGCCAGGTCTAGCAAACCTTAGGGACACCAAGGCACTTTTAGGAATTTTAGTCTTCTCACCCTTGGGATGCTCTCCCAATGCTCGAATTTAGCAAGGTGTAGGGAGCCCACGGATTTTGCTTAAGATTGAACAGCAAAATGGGGGGAAAATGGATGATGTGGCAAATCGGGAAAACCTTACAGTATTAATAAATCAAAACAAACCCTGTGAAAAAATAAATTTCAATAACAGTATAAGGTAGGCATTTTACATATTATGTCTTTTTAAAAAATATTTTATTTATTTATTTGACACAGAGAAATCACAAGTAGTCAGAGAGGTGGGGGTGGGGGAGAAGCAGGCTCCCTGCTGAGCAGAGAGCCCGATGCGGGGCTTGATGCGGGGCTTGATCCCAAGACCCCGCCAGAGACCATGACCTGAGCTGAAGGCAGAAGCTTAACCCACTGAGCCACCCAGGTGCCCCTACATGTTATATCTTGAAGAGGACTCAAGTACAGAAGAAGCACTTTGTATTAGCAGCTGTGGTGTTCTAATGCTGGCCGGGGCCATGTTTGCTCATTTGTGAGAAGCAGCAGACCAGAATGATGAAAAGCAGATTCTGAGGCCAGACTAGAGACCAAAGGATTATGAGAACAAGGAGGTCTTCCCACTGGGGCAGATTATGGCAGGGCAAGAAGGGGTCTGGACTTGACGCAAGTGAAAAACCTCCAGATTCTGCGGCCACCTTACAGAGGTCATATCACAACACAGTGTCAGGTCACACCTAGGGCTGAAAAAGACCAAGGCAGACAGACATAGTATTTTTTATATGCACATAACAAGAATGAAGAAAAAATACTTTTCAAAGCATTGGAGAAAAAATAATATAAAAATAACTTAAACATACTTTTATTATAAAAGAAACCTTACTATGCTTTTTATAGCAAAATGGTAAGACCGGTATCTTGGGAGTCACAAACCTCACTGCAGGTCAGCACTGGGATAGGTGTGTAATGCAGGGCACACACCTGTATCCCTTCTTAGCTCTAGCTATCTCTCTCTCTCTCTTTTTTTTTAAGATTATTTGTTTATTTATTTGATAGAGAGACAGATCACAAGTAGGCAGAGAGGCAGGCAGAGAGAGAGGGAAGCGGGCTCTCAGCAGAGAGCCCGATGTGGGACTCGATCCCAGGATCCTGGGATCATGACCTGAGCTGAAGGCAGAGGCTTTAACCCACTGAGCCACCCAGGTGGCCCCCTAGCTATCTCTTGATGGGAATAATAGCACGTCCTCCATAATGAAAGATTAACTGAGATAATGACTGTTTTGCACTGAGTCACCGGTATATGATGCTGATATTACAGATGATTTATACAGGTGGATAAGAAAATCAAAGTAGTTCCCTCTGGTTTTTCCTTTGGGGTGCACACTTTGAATTCATTGAAACCCTCAGTTTATAATAATGTCTATCAGTAGTTGCAGAGAATATAAAAAATGTACTTCTGGGAATGCCTAGGTGGCTCAGTCGGTTAAGCATCTGCATTCAGCTCGGGTCATGATCCTGGGGTCCCGGGATCAAGTCCCACACTGGGCTCCTTGCTCAGTGGGGAGCCTGCTTCTCCCTCTCCCACTCCCCTTGCTTGTGTTCCCTCTCTTGCTGTGTCGTTCTCTGTGTTAAATAAATAAATAAAATATATTTTTTTAAATGTACTTCTGGGTTGAGAATGGATGCTTCGAGACCATCTGGATTCAACAATTCAGAATAATTCAAAGATTGAAAGAAAACAACATATCCCTGCATTTGCACACCCACCCACACTTATACAGACCCACACTTGTATATCCATACTATACTTGTACACACATTCCTACACTTGTACACACACGCCACCCTTGTATACCCGTATCTGAACACACATACCTATGCACAGCCTTACCCTTGTACACGCACTATACACACAGGTATAAGCACTTCACAACTGGTCAGTGACTCCTATCAACTAGCTATCATCCTCAAAAGGGATGTTCCCAATCTCGCCCTGGCTATGTAGGGGTGGGAACTTCAGGATTTTGAAGATTATGTCAGATCTTATGGCACTGGGCTCTAACCTATGAAGAAGGGTGTATAGTGACTCTCCTTAGAGGGGCACAGTAGACAAATTGGAAGGAAAGTAGGGCTCACCGCTCAGACAGGGGGACAGCTAAGGACTTTCTGAAGGACAAGATAAGTAAGAGATGTATATTTTGCATTTTCTCTTAGTGTAAATTGTCTACTCATTTTTTAAGAAGATTTTATTTATTTATTTGACAGAGATCCAAGTAGGCAGAGAGGCAGGCAGAGAGAGAGGAGGAAGCAGGCTCCCCACTGAGCAGAGAACCCGATGCGGGGCTCGATCCCAGGACCCCAAGATCATGACCTGAGCTGAAGGCAGAGGCATTAACCCACTGAGCCACCCAGGCGCCTCTGTCTACTCATTTTTTTAAAAATAACTAGCTCTACTCTTTTTTCTAATTAACTCATCTCTGCACTTATTTATTTACTCCTATCTTAAGGATTTGTTGTTTTGGGGGATGTCTGGGTGGCTCAGTCAGTTAAGCGTCTGCCTTTAGCTCAGGTCATGATCCTGGAGTCCTGGGATTGAGCTCCGCATTGGGCTCCTTACCCACAGAGTCTGCCTCTCCCTTTCCCTCTGCTCCTCCCCCCAGGCTTATGCTCAATCTCTGTGTCTCCCTCTCAGATAAATAAATAAAAATCTTTTTTTTTTTTAAGGCTTTTGTTTCTCTAAAATTCTAAGTGGAGTAGTCAGTAAATTAAATTCTCTTTGTGCCAGCTTACAAAAGCATTTAAAGCTACGAGTTTATAGCTGAAAACACAGCTTTGTCCATATACCTGAGCACTGATATTCTGTTTTCTTATTTATTCTTTTCCTAAAGATTCTGGTATTCTCATCTCCCAATTTTGCTATGACTCTAGTGCTGTTTAAAATAATTTCTCCTCCTTTTGTGATGTCCAAGTGGCTGGGTTTTCTTGTTTTGCTTTGACATATTTATTGGTTACAATGTAGCTACAGAATATCCTCCGTACAATTTCTGCTTTGGGGGATTTTTCAAGGTTTCTTTTATGCAATCAATTTTTAGGAATATTTGTAGCTGATCTGCATGTTACAGGCTAAGATCTAGATTTGGCAAAACAAAATGTAACTTTATTTTTCCGTGACAAAACTTGTCCTCTTTTTTGAGTACCTATTACTCGCAATGGCCATAAAAACAATAAAACCCATCAGCCACCCACAAATACTAGTTACTTCCAGGCAAACTCAGCTATTTCTGTTTTTTTCAGAAATTTACCAGTCATTTGGGGTTTCCCCTTTCCCACCTTCCCACAGCAGGATGCATCTAAGACGTGGGTGGGGGTGGGGGGATAGGGAGAGGGTACTTTGTAGCATTAAGGGAAGGTCTTCTGAATGCTCTGTGGTCCTTTCCTGCCCACTATGGCATCCCTAGAGATCATCTTCTCCCCCAGGCCTGTCACCTGCCAGGGCATACCTATGCAGACATTATCTTCGCAGCCTGTCTCCCTCACTTCCTGGCTTGGGACCCCAAGTCCACTAGTACTCTCCCACCCTCTCCCGCCCACCTCCGTGAAAACTTCCCATTCTCAGGTCCTCCAGTCCTGATACAGTCTTGACACCTCTCCAGTCGGCCTGTCCGTCCACCCCAGAGAACCTGCACTTTTTTTTTTTTTTAAGATTTTATTTATTTATTTGACAGAGAGAGATCACAAGTAGGCAGAGAGGCAGGCAGAGAGAGAGAGAGGGAAGCAGGCTCCCTGCTGAGCAGAGAGACCCATGTGGGACTCGATCCCAGGACCCCGAGATCATGACCCGAGCCAAAGGCAGCGGCTTAACCCACTGAGCCACCCAGGTGCCCCTACACTTTTGGACCTCACATCCCTAACTAGGGTTACGAAGGGGGCAAAGGGCAGGGCCCCTTCTCCAGAGAGCACGCAGAGTCTGATCCTCAGGCTTCTCCAGCTTCTCCAGAGTGGGGCAGCGCGACGCCAATCCCCCGGGTCTCGGCTGCACTTTGGCGCCACCTGGTGGCGGCTGTGCAGCTTGGGCGTAAACCCCGCCTGGGGTCCCGGAGCTGTTGCAGCGGATCTCCGCATTGCCGCGCCTCCCAAAAGAGCCCCCCTTTCCAGAATCCGCTCGGGTGGATGGCGCCCGCTTTGTTGGGTGATCTGGGGATACTGGGGAGCGAGAATACCGAGGACAACACCTTTTGCGGCCCGATTTCCAAAAATAAGGTGGCCTGTGTTTTCGCAGCCCGGCCTTCCATCCACCCCCAACTCCTACCCCTACCAACAAAAACGAAAGACTTGAACTCTCACCTCAGCCCTTGGAGAACAGAAAACAGTCACCACGAGCGGCAGCGGAACTCGCAGGGCAGCGCGGGACTTTCTGTCGTTTTTTACTCATTAGCCCTCCACGGGTTATGAGAACTTGAAAGGCCCGTGACAACCCCACTCTGTAAATGTCTGATTCCCCCTTCCCTGACAAGTGGGGGATCGGGGATGCTGAGTGCTGGGGTCAGTCATCCGGGGCGCGAACCAAGTCATCCGGGGCAGCAGAGGACGGAGACCCAGTCCCACACCAGTCCACCCAGCCAGGACACCAAAGCAAAGGAAGGAGGTGGGAGAGGGGAATAGATTCCCTAATTTCCGAAAGTATAGTCCGTGCATTCCTAGAACCCCTTTCCTAAGCCGAAATGGCATAAAGAAGCAATGACTAGGTCCTAAAAGCAAAAATCCTCTTCAGATTTCCTTCCGTTAGGAAAACAGGTACTGATGTGGGTCATTTGTAAAAGTGAAATGGGGTAAAGCCAAACTCCCAGATTGGAGGGAAAGGGGACACCGGTACCTCAGGGAGGGGGTAGAACCTTCAAGAGCTGGGGCATTCAAAGCAAGCCAGCCAACAGGAGACACCGCTGGAGGGGCTTCCTGAGTCACAGCGGTTAGCATTCTCACCCAGAATTGCCTGTGAGAATATGCGCACATTTAATTCTTCTTGCTTAAATTTTATTTTGTCTGACATTAAATTTGCTAGCCTTTTTAAGAGACATATTCTTAAACAATAAGTTTTGTTGCGGGAAAATATGGCAATTTTGGGAAAATAAACTTCATATATTGGCTCTATCCTTCTATCTACAGTGAGATTGCTGTTTTTCGTGTGTGTATGTGTGTGTGAAATAGATTTCTGTTGTTTTAAGCCACCCAGTTTGAAGTTACCACAAACTGGGTGGCTTAAAACAACAAATTTAGTCTCTCACAGTTATGGTGAGCAAAAGTCTAAAATCAAGGTGTCGGGAAGGCTACATTCTTGTCGAAGGCTCTAGAAGAGATTCACTTCTTGCCTCTTTCAGCTTCTGGTGGTTTTAGACATTCCTTGGCTTATGGCTACTTTTATCTCTGTCTTCCTATGGCCGTGGCCTTCTCTGCAGTTTGTATCTTCTCTTCTGCCTCCCACAAGGACACTGGGTCACTGGATTTAGGACCCATGGGGATAATCAAGGATGATCTCCTCTCAAGATCATTAATATAATTACTTCTACATCTACAAAGATCTCTTTTCCAAATAAGGTCATATGACATCGGGTATTAGGATGTAGACACACACCCATCACATTTTTGCGCATTCTCTTCAGGTGTTGGTTATGTGCCTAAATAAAACTTTTAGAACTAAACTTAATCCATAGACTCTATATAGTTTATACTCAATTTTTCCATAGCGAGTTTCTCAGGCTTTAAATATTGATCCAAAACACGATTAGTAATGGCTGCATCATAAATGTGCTGTATTTTACTTAACTGTTCAGCTAATATTGAGTGCTTATGATTTTTGGTACTATAGATAAATGCTATAGTGAACAGACTCACAGATATCTAGCTTCTAAAAGTGTGGAATGGACAATTTGTTGTTTTATTACTCTGAATCTATTGCCCCTTGTTCTGATAAACTACCTCAGTTTTTGCTGTGGACCTAACCCTTCCCTATCGGCCATCTGAAACCATCAGTGAAGATGCACAGAACTTTTCTAGATTAAAAAAAAAAAAAAAAAGACATGAAACCTGACTTAGGTTAATTTGATGCTCTCTCCATGGAAACTAAATCTTAAGCAAAATGGCAAGACCTAAAACAGCTGTAGCTGAATTATCCTGTAACTGATTCATTGGTTTCTGTTACCTGGTTCAGAAAGCAACCCCCGAACCACCTGGGGTTTCTGCCCTTTTTGGACCTGTTTTTCAGCTTGATCTTCCAGGGCTATAAATCAAATCAAAAATACTTTTTTTGTTTTTTGTTTATTTGTTTAGATTTTATTTCTTTATGTAACAGAGAAAGAGATCACAAGTAGGCAGAGAGGCAGGCAGAGAGAGAGAGAGAAGGAAACAGGCTCCCTGCTGAGCAAAGAGCCTAATGCGGGACTCGATCCCAGCACACTGTGATCATGACCTGAGCCCCTGAGCCGAAGGCAGAAGCTTAACCCACTGAGCCACCCAGGCGCCCTATTTTTTTCTGTTTTATCTTGTCTGAATGGATTTCTGGTTTTTGCAGACACTTGATTCATTTCTTTTCTTTTTTGCTTTCTAATAAAATATTTAGTGATTATAAATTTTCCTTGGAGCACAGTTCCATTGGTGTATAAAGTCATGTTCTCAGTATTATTATTTCATGAATGGACTTATATTTCTTCTTTGAACTGAGTTATTTGGAAATGTGGTTTAGGAATTTAAAGTGATTTTTTAAAGAAAATCATT
The DNA here is from genome assembly GCF_964662115.1 of Mustela nivalis. Classification (NCBI taxonomy): domain Eukaryota; kingdom Metazoa; phylum Chordata; class Mammalia; order Carnivora; family Mustelidae; genus Mustela; species Mustela nivalis. The sequence continues at coordinate 50,498,277 of NC_139027.1, read as the reverse complement.
TTATTACATTGTGTTAAGAGAATTTTGGAGATTTATGAGATCATTATGTACATGATGATTTTTGTAAATGTTCTTTAGGTCATTAAAAAATAGGTATTGTCTATTTATGGATACAAAATGCCCTCCTTTCTCTCTGTTTTCACACACACACACACACACACACACACACACGTGCGCGTGCGTGCATATACACATATGGTATAGTTAATAACTGAATTCAGCGGAGTTGCAGGATACAAAATTAACACATAAAAATCAGTTGTATTTCTATATACTACTAGCAAAAAGAAATGAGAATTTCCAAAAAGAAAATTAAGAAAATAATTCCATTTAAAATAGCACCAAAAGAAAATGCTCAGGAGTAAAGTTAACTAAGAAAACACAAGACTTATGTACTAAAAGCTATAAAACATCACTGAAAGAAGTTCAAGGATACCCAAGTAAATGCAAAAATATCCCATGTTCATAGATTGGAAATATACAGATTCAATGCAATCCCTATCAAAATCCCAATGGTATTTATTTGGTCTTTTTTCTTTCCCAAAAAGTTAAAGCTCATCCTAAAATTTCTATGAAATTTCAAAGGACTCTGAATAGCCAAAACAATCTTGAAAAGAAAAACACACAAATCTGAAGAACTCACAATTCCCAATTTCAAAAACTTACTAAAAACTATAGTCACAAAAACAGTATAGAACTGGCATTAGGATAGACATATAGATCAACAGAATAAAATAGTAAATGCAGAAATAAATCCTCACATCTCTGGTCAATTAATTTTTGACAGGTCAATGAGGAAAAGGTCGACCTGCTCAAGAAAGTATTTTAAGAAAACAGGATATCCACAGGCAAAAAACGTTGGACCTTTACTTCATACCATATACAAACTAATTCAGAATGGATTAAAAATTCAAATTTAAGAGCAAAAAGTATAAAATATAGTTGTGTAATGATCTTCACAATCATTTTAGAACACTTCTATCACCCCCAAATAGTTCCCTCATGCCTATTTGCAGCTAATTCTTGCTTCCATTCTTGGTCTTGATTAACCATTGACTTGCATTCTGTCTCTTTTGTTTCAGTCTTTCTAAAAATTTTACAAAAATAGAATCATAAAAGATCTAGTTATTTGTGTCTGGCTGCTTTCATGAGGTTCACCTATGTTGTAGCATGTATCAACACTTTGTTCCTTTTCTTTGCTGAGTAGTATTCCATTGTGTGGATCTGCCACATTTAGTCTATCCATTCACCAGTTGCTGGACACTGAAATTGCTTCAAGCTTGGGCTATTGTGAATAATGCTGCTATGAATGTTTGCAAACAAGTCATTGTACAGACACAGGTTTCCATTTCTCTTAGGTAGATACCTACGAGTGGAATTGCTGAGTTGACCCCCTAGATTTTACTATCGACAACTACTATTATTGCTTTAATATATGTCTATCCACATAGTCAGCCCTCTATCCTTTCATTAATCCATCTAAATTTTTGGATGCATTTTTTAAAAAAGGTTTATTTATTTGAGAGAGATTGAGAGAGAGAGAATGAACAGGGGGAAGCGCAAAGGGAGAGGGAGAGAACCTCAAGTAGACTCCCCTGCTGAGCATGTAGGCTGTCTCAGGGCTCAATCCCATGACCCTGATATCATGACCTGACCCAGCAGCTCAACTGACTGAGCCACCCAGGTGTCCTTTTTTGGATACATTGGATCAGACATAAGAACATATCTACCTAAATTCAGGTAACTGTTTAAAGGAAACTATGGGTTAATAAGTGGATCATTATTTTTTTAGAATCGTTTTAGATTTACAGAAAAACTATGGGATGTGAAGTTCACATCCAGCTTCCCCTATTTTCAATATTTTGCATTAATGTGGAACATTTGCTCACAACTAGTGAGCAAATTATTACTATTTCCTAAAGTCAACACTTCATTCAGATTTCTTTAGTTTTCACTTAATATTCTTTTTCAGGATCCCATATTACATTTAGTTACTACATCTCCTTAGTGTCCTTTTGACAATGACAGTTACTCAGGCTTTCAATGTTTTTGATAACCTTGTCATTTTTGAGGAGTATTGTTCAAGTATTTGGTAGAATGTCCTCAATTTGGGTTTGTCTAATGTCTTTCTCCTGATTATATGGGATTATGGGTTTTGAAGAGGAAGACCACAGAGTAAAGCGACATTCCTATCACATCATATCCACGGTACATGGTATAAAGCAACATTCCTATCACATCATATCCCAGGTACATGGTATCAACATGATTCATCAGTGTTGATGTTGAGGTAATTTTTGTCAGGTCTATCCACTATAATGTTACTTTTTTACCCCTTTACATACCATACAATTTGGAAAGAATTAAGTACACCTGGCCCACACATAAGAAGTGGGGAGTTATGCCCCGCCATCTTGAGGTAAAGCATAAAGATGGAACATAACTACTCCCTTGAAGGATCTACATAAGTTGCTTGGCATTCTTCTATATGGGAGATTTGTCTATTCTCCTCCATGTATACTTTTATGTATTTAACCATTTATTTATGGCATGTGGACTCACAGATAATTATTTTATACTTTGGATTATAATCCAATACTACTTGGTATTATTGCTCAATTTGCCCTGCTTTGGCCACTAGGAGCACTTTCAGTTGTGTCTTATGTCTCTTTGACATATTCCTCTCATTTTATGTGTTTTTATTTTTTAAGCATTTTTTTTTTCCTTTCAGGCACTACAAGTTGCTCCAGGCTATTTCCTACCCCAGTTTTAGAATCAGCCATTTTCCAAGGAGCCCTGGTTCTTTTTCTAGGAGAATGGAATGAGAAATGAAGATGTGGGCACTGGGTATGCTCATCTCTACTGAATACCTAAGAAGCAGACGCTTCTTGACCCTCTCAGAGGACAGAGCTTGGAAATATATGTAAACAGTATCTGTAATTATTTGTCTATTCATCTCTCTGGATCTATATTAAGCTAAATGAGAACATGTTGATGTTGGCAATGTGAATCTATCATCCCATGGTTTATTCTAGCCTCCTCCCGGCTCTTGTTTATCTGTAAATTCCCACTCCAACAGCAAATATCACGTATGAAGACTGAGTTGATTACTTCTTCAGCAGTTTCTAGCAAATAAGCTCCTTTTTTTTTTTTTTCTGAAAGTCTTTATTTATTTATTTGACATAGAGAGAGTACAAGCGAAGGAATGGGAGGGAGGAGCAAAGTGAGAGGGAGAAGGGACAGACTACCTTTTTCACATTGGATATTCTTTCCTGCTTTGTCAAAGATTAATTGACTATGTAGTTGGGTATAGTCTTACCTGTTTTTTGCTTTTGAAAGAGGGGGCTGGTTAAATACACTGTGGTACTTCATTATACTTCAGTGTATATGAAGCTGTAAAAGTGAATGAAAATTTCTCTATATACTGATGTGAAAATTGAATGAAAAGGCAAAGTGAAGAACTGGAAAAAAGTGTATACTGTTACGTTTTATACAATAAAAAGGGGAAATTATATATATATATATATATATATATATATATACACACACACACATACACACACTTAGATTTTCTTACACTCATATATTAAATACTAGAAAAATCTCCAATAAATTATAAAAGTAGTTAACTATAGAGGACAGAGAGGGGGGTTGGTGTGGAAGTGAATATACACAGAGCATACCTTTTTGTATTATTTTGACTTTTCAAAGCCACGTCAGTGTATTCTTTATTCAAAAGTAAATAGATTCTTGGGACGCCTGGGTGGCTCGGTTGCTTAAGCAGCTGCCTTTGGTTCAGGTCATGATCCCAGCGTCCTGGGATCGAGTTCCATATCCAGCTCCTTGCTCGGTGGGGAGCCTGCTTCTCCCTCTGCCTCTGCCTGCCATTCTGTCTGCCTGTGCTCGCTCTCTCTCCCTTTCTCTCTCTCTCTGACAAATAAAATCTTTAAAAAAAAAAAAGTAAATAGATTCTTTTTAAAAAATATTTATTTATTTATTTATTTATTTGACAGAGAGAAATCACAAGTAGGCAGAGAGGCAGGGAGAGAGAGAGGGGGAAGCAGGCTCCCCACTGAGCAGAGAGCCCGATGCGGGGCTTGATCCCAGGACCCTGTGATCATGACCTGAGCCGAAGGCAGAGGTTTTAACCCACTGAGCCACCCAGGCACCCCAGTAAATAGATCCTTAAATGATACCTAAATGTACTAAGAAAAAAAAAGAGATTATATTAGAATTTTAATCATTGTAGACTTACTTGACATTTTAGCATTCATAACATTAAACAAACTAATGTTTAGGACTTTATTTAACTTTTGCTATTTAATTTTATTTAGCTTTGAGTCTTTCAAGAAAAAGTCCCTTTTGGGAATTCTTCACATCTTGCAAGGATAACTTACAAGAACATCAACTTTGCCACCCCAAAAGTTCACGAGGTGGAAAACTCTAAAATTATGTAAAGAACATCCATGCTGAAAAAACTTTGACCCAGATATAACTAAATATAGACTACGAATAAAAAGAGAAAGTTTCAGAGTAAAATGAGACATCCTAAACCCTTTCTGTTCTTACGAATCAAGTTACAAAACAACAGACTTCGTAAAAATACTTCAAGAGCATTGTCTCTTCTACTTTTGAGACAAAAAAATTGAAACATAAAGCTTGACAAAATTATTGCCATGGACTGCCAACTATTTTTAGTGGTAGAAGATGGAGGATCTTTGACATTTGATGAAGATACAAATTTCCTTCTATAAAATATGTTACTAAAAACAGTTTTTACAGTTAAAGTCTGCTGTGAATATGAGGGTTAATAATATTATTAAATATGCTACTTCTGTATTCTGTACCTCAGACACTTGAATATGCAGAAGCAAGCAGAAGTCTTTAAAAAAAAAAAAAGATATCACCATGGATTGTTGGCAATAAACAGAGCAAACCTTCAACAAAGCAGGAAAGAATATCCAATTGGAGAAAGATAGCCTCTTCAATAAGTAGTCTTAGGAAAACTGGACAGCAACATACAAAAGAAACCAGACCACTTTCTTACTGCATACACAAAAAGAAGTTCAAAATGGATGAAAGACCTAAATGTGAGACCTGAAACCATAAAAATCCTAGAAGAGAACATAGGCAGTAAACTCTTCAACACTGGCCATAGCAACTTTTTCTAGATGTTTCCTGAGGCAAGGAAAACAAAAGCAAAAATAAACTATTAGGATCACATAAAAATAAAAAGCTTCTGCACAGCAAAGGAAACAATCAACAAAACTAAAAGACAACCTATGGAATGAGATAAGTTATTTGCAAATGACATATCTGATAAAGGGTTAATATCCAAAATTCATAATGAACTTATAAAACTCAATACCCAAAACCAAATAATCTATTTTAAAAATGGGCAGAAGACATGCACAGACATTCCTCCAAAGAGGATATGCAGATGGCCAACAGACACATGAACAGATGCTCAACATCACTCATGATCAGGGAAATGCACATCAAAATCACAATGAGTTTTCACTTCACACCTATCAGAATGTCTACAGTCAACAACACAGGAACAAAAGGTATTGGCAACAATGTGGAGAAAAAGGTGCTCTTGTGTACTGCTGGTTAGGAATGCAAACGGGCACAGTCACTGTGGAAAAAGGTATGGACAGTCCCCCAAAAGCTAAAGATAGAACTACCCTATGATCCAGCAATTGCATTAAATAGGGTATTTACCCAAAGAACATAAAAGCACTAATTCAAAGGGATATACACACCTTCATGTTTATAGCAACATTATTAAAACAGCCAAAATATGAAGCCAGCCCGAATGTCCATTGATTGGTGAATGGATAAAAAAATGCGGTATATATACACAATGGAATGAAATCTCACCATTTGCAATGAACTGGGAGGAGCTAGAGAGTATAATTCTAAGTGAAATAAGTCTGAGAAAGACAAATACCATATGATTTCACTCACATGTGGAATTTAAGAAACAAAACAAATGAACAAAGGGAAAGGAGAAAAAGAGATCAAGAAACAGATTCAAACTGTAGAGAACAAACAGATGGTTACCAGAGGGGAGGTGGGACAGGAATGAGTTACATAGGCAATGGGGATCAAGGAGGACACTTGTCACTATGAGCAGTGGGGGATGTATGAAAGTATTAGATCACTATATTGTATACCTGAAACTAATATAACACAGTATGTTAACTAACTGGAATTAAAATAAAAACTTGAAAAGCCAAAGACAAAAACACAACAGCTAGGACTACATCAAACAAAGAAGCTTCTACACAGCAAAGAAAACTACCAACAAAATGTAAAGGCAACCTAGTGAGTGGGAGAAAATAGTTGCCCTTCATATATTTGATAAGGGGTTAATATCCAAAATGTATGAAGAACTCATACAACTCAATAGCAAAACAAACAAAACAAAACAAAAAAAACAAAAAGCAATAAACAAAACAAAACAAAACCCCCCCAAACAAAACAATCTAATTTTAAAATGGCTAGGAGAGCTGAATAGGCATTTTTCTAAAGAAGATGTATAGATGGCCCACAGATATAAGGAAAGATGCTCTGTATCATTAATCATCAGGGAAATGCAAATCAAAACCACATGAGTTATCACCTCACACCTGTTAGAATGACTATCATCAAAAGACAAGAAACAGCAGGTGTTAATAACAAGAGTGAGAATGTGGAGAAAAGAGAACCCTGTGCACTGCTGGTAGGAATGCAAATTGGTGCAACCACTATGGAAAGGAATATGGAGGTTCCTCAAAAAATTAAAAATAGAACTACCATATGATCCAGTAATTCCCTTCTGGGTATTTATGCAAAGAAAACAAAAATACCAACTTGAAAAGATATCTGCAGCACTGCAACGTTATTTATAATAGCTAAGATATGGTAACAACCTAAATATCCATAGATAAACAAATGGATAAATATTATTCAACCACAAAATAAAAGAATGAAATCTTTTTATTTGCAACATCATGAATGGACCTCAAGGACATTATGCTATGTGAAATAAAGTCAGACAGAGAAGATAAACACGGTATAATCTCTCTTATATGTGAAATCTAAAACAAAAACAAACAAGAAACAAAACAAACACAGATACAAAGAACAGATTAGTGGTGAAATGGAGGTGGGGAGAAATGGGTGAATTCTTTTCCTCTCTCTCTCTCTCTTTTTCAGTTTAAGTACCTTGAACAAAAATTTTATCCAAAAATTCCTAAGTCCAGGCCTGTGGGACACAGGCATCAGTGTTTTTGTCATTCCCCAGTGACTCCTATATGCAGACAAATTTGGGAATCACTGTCCAGTTATAAAGGATTTTATGGGTTGTGTTGTCCCTGAAATATTACTGCTTAAAATAAGACTGGCAGGGGCACCTGGGTGACTCAGTCAGTTAAAAGCAACTGCCTTCAGCTCAGGTCATGGTCTCAGGGTCCTGGGATGGACCCCACAGCAGGCACCCGCTCAGTGCGGAGGCGTTTCTTCCTCTGCCTCTGCCTTTCCCCCTACTTGTGCTCTTCTCTCTCTCTCAAATAAATAAATAAAATCTTAAAAAAAAAAAAAAAAAAGACTGTGTGTGGGGGGGTGGGGGGGTGGTTTGGCAGATAATCATCTTTGTTAGAAAAGGAAGATTTTCCAGACTTTCTCCTAGTCCAGGTAAACCATGCTGTCCTTGGGGGCTGTTTCCAAACAGGTCCTTTTAGAACAGCTAGGTTTAGGAAAGGCTAGATCTGAAAGTATCTGGATGCCTTAAGGTACTGCGACCTTGTTGGAGAGTCTGTGTTATATGAATGGAGGTCTCAGTGTTTGGATTCCCCACAGAAGGTACGTGAGGATCCACGCTCAAAGAAGATAGCAGGTACAAAGCTGTTTATGAAGGATAGTACACTGTCAAGAAGGGAGTGTGGGCAGGCCCAGAGGAGGCAACTGCACAGGGATTCAGGGCGTCTTTTTCTTTTTATGTTTGCATAGGTTATTGGTCACAGCTAGGGCAGTCTCTGACTGAAGTTGTTTCAAATCATCTAAAGGGATGCCTTCAATCGGTTGGGAAGGGTAGTGTTTGGCCCTACGAGGTTCCTGCTGGAACTGTCATGGCTGTCTTCCCCTATAGTGGTGGGGTTAACCGTGATGTAACTATAGGACAATGAAGCTGTAGGTTACCCAAGGACAGAGGTGGAAGAGGAGAGGGCTTGCTTTGCACCCGTGACTCTTGGCCTGTTGGTTTTGGAAAGCACAAAGTTGGGTTGTGGCGTCCCCAGCCTTCTAATGTGCGATGTTGTGCCCCTAGGCTTCTAATGTGTAGCCTTTTTATCACCATCCTTGCTTCCAGCTCACTTCTAATTAACTGCCTACTCTAACGATAACATTTAAAATAGGTATCCCATTCTTTTTTTCTTAAGGAGCATTCTAATTTAATTTTGAGTAAACTAGGTTTAGAGAGATCAGAAGTTCCCCATTATGGCCATTGTTGTTCTTAATTACTTTTAGTGAAGTCAGTCCATTTAGTTATAAATGTGCAGGCAGAGCGACCATAGTTTTTAAACATAAAACCAGCCAGAGTCCCAGTAAGGGCATGCCAGAGGTGGGGGGAATAGGGGACAGTGGGGGTGGCAAACCCTCAGAGCATTTTGATAACTGCAATCCCATTTTGTAGAGGTTTTTGTCTAGGGCAAAGAGAAAAAATCCGGAACAGCACAGCTGCATCAGAAACAGCCCAATTCCAAAAGGAATCAGACTAAAGGTCAACCCAGTTCCAGTAGGAACAGTCTGGTTCTAAACAGGAGTCTGATGGAAGCCTAGTGCTGCTCCAACAGGCACAGCTCCAACAGACTTCCAAAAGAAGTCTGACAAAAAGCCAAATGAGCACTCTCAGATAACAAAAAAACAAACAGCGAGGCCTTTCAAAACATCCTAATAAAGCCTGGAGAGTGCCACACAAAGTACAGAGCTCAAAATCCAAGAGAAAACTTACCTCAAACTCCAGGGTCAGCCAGAAAGCAGTAGGTGCCCAGCTGACTCTGTGGCTGTGCTGGCATGTCTGTTTACCAGCCTTGGAGTTGGTGGGGGTCTTCTTAGCATTCCACTTCTAATCACCAAGTAACATTAACCTTAAAAAACAAGACTGTCAGTTATTTTGCCAGCAAAAATGGGTTAATTTGGGAATAGCAGAGAATCACCACCCAGAGGATGCACTCTTCTACAGAACATCAGGTAAGTCATCCCCACAGAAGAGAGGAATGCTCTTTTCTAGAGGAAAAGGGGAAGTTGGGAAGTTATACACAGAAAGCCTACTAGAGTGAGTAGACTGGGAGTTCAAAGTAGAGCGGCCATGAAAGTTCCAGCAACAACCTTGTAGGGCCAATGGCTTTTCATTGGCTGAGTTCTTGCTGTCTCTCATTGGCTGGGCTGTTACCAAGGCAGGAGAAAAGCCTTTCTTCCTCCTGCTGGAATAATAAAGCAGTATCCCTGTGCAAGGTGGTTCTCTCCCCTTGCATCTCTAACTGATAAGTAATAGGGCATGAGAGCTCACCCTGAGGGCCTCCAACTCTGTTATAAAGGAGATTTTTTAAATTTTTTTTTCTTAAAGATTTTATTTACTTATTTGACAGAGAGATAGAAAGCAGAAGTAGGCAGAGCGGCAGGTAGAGGGAGAGGAAGCAGCAGGCTCTCTGCAGAGCAGGGAGCCCGATGCAAACTCGATCCCAGGATCCTGGGAATCTGGCAGCCTCTTAACCGACTGAGCCACCCAGGTGCCCCTCTTTTTTTTTTTTTTTTTTTAAAGCAGATTTCCTTTTTAAAATTTTCACAGGGCATACTCTAATCGCTGCCATTATTGTAGGAAGAACTCTTTAAAAACGTTAGGTATAGGTACTGGAGAACCAGCCAACACACCCAGAAGAGAGAAACATGGTTTTAGAGTCATTGTATAATAGTAAAAGTAGTTGCAATAAACATTACAATTTTCTGGCTTCCGATTCAAATTCAGTTTTATGGACTTTCCCCTTACCTTCCTTCAATTTATACCTGGTCTCTTTAACACTGAAAACTGGGGCTCCTAACAACATTAACATAAGTACTTTTTTTTCCCCGCTCCTACTTTTCATCAAATAATTTCAAAATAATACTGTGCATTTGACAATAAATCTACTAAATGATGTTTAAGATTTCTTTGCAGTTTCATTTGTCATTAGAGTATGTTCCACAGTGCAATCTGAACTGCACATATTACAAAAAGTTTGCAATAAGGGCACCCATGCTGACCAGTAAAAAACTTCCCTGCAAGGTGTTTTGGTGTTGATATGATAGCCCACACAGCACCAGCAAGCAAAACGTATTTTTTTTTTTTTTTCTGAAGCCTTGAAAGGCAACTTTGCTGTCTATCCTCGGAGACAGAAGAGCCTTGTGAGGACTCGGTCCGAGTTGTTGGAGGTTACTCCCACCGTCACTAGATTCTGAAGGGTCTCCTCGTTAAGATTCTTATCTTCCCTCTCTCCTTGAAAAAAACCGGAAATGTGGGTTTTCTGAAGTACAGGTCTGGATCAGAGTCAGCTCATTACGTGACCCTGAAGCGTGGCCGGGGCACAAGGGAGCAAAGACACTTGACTCAGAGGGTCCCAAACAGACCAGGGTTGGCCATTCACCGCTGACAAAATCCAAAGGCAGAGAGAGGAGCGGTGGTGAAACCGGAGAGGAATTGATTTCAGGGAGGCCAACCCCGGGAAGACAGCCGACTAATGTGTCAAAGACGGTCTTCAAAGTGCCAAAAATACTTCCAGGTTTGTATAAGGGAAGGGTAGGACAAAGGTCGGTGGGTATCAAAGATGGGCAGTGAAGGTCAAACCAACCATTGTCTTGAGGTCGGGGTCTTTCTGTGGCCTGAGTTCACAGATAAGCTAGAATGAACTTAAGCAGAAAGCTGAAAGACAAATGTAGTAGTCTCAGTCCTCTTTCAGAAGTTGAGAGTAAGTGCAATGGACCCTGGGAAAAGTGGAGCGTGAGTGGGTGCAGACATCCAGGTAACACAGACCTGTAAAAGCAGGTGGACCCCGAAAGCTCAGAGGAAGGGGAACCAGCTGGAGTCGTCCTGAGTCTAGAAAGGGAGAAGAGGTTTTTATATCACTTGGAGGAGCCACTGCGGTGCTCCCAGAGTGTAGTTCCCGTAAAGCTGAGAGCGATGAGTTCCCAGAGCCCTGAAGGGACATACCCCGCATTCGGGACTCTTGCTGGCCATTTTACAGGGGTGCCCAGCCCCGAGCCGGAGGGCCTGGCCTGGAGGAGGCTCCTCGTGCGATTAGGCGGGCTGTGAACTTGAGAGGCTGAAGCGGCCCTGCGGGGCATGAACGTGCGGCAGTGCGGGGAGGGGTGCGGGTGGCGGTGGTAGAACGACTGCAGGCCCAGAACTGGGCTAGGATTCCGGGTGGAGGCCGCGCCCCCCCGACCCTCTAGGTGCAGCCCCTTCCCGCAGACTGAGACCGCGCTGGCGCCTCCGCGTCCGCCCCCTGGAGGCCAGGGAAAGTGGCGCCCCGCAGTCGCCGCCGAAGCTTTCGGTTCCCGCCCCTCCGGTCCGGCCTCCGCCTACTCCAACCGCGGCCGCCCCGCCCCGTGCCTTTCTCGGGTCCCCGCGCGAGCGGTCGCGGGTCGCCGGCATGCAGGGTGGCAGCGGCGAGGACGGCGGCCTGGGCCGCGCGGTGTGCGTGCTGACCGGCGCCTCCCGTGGCTTCGGCCGGGCCTTGGCACCGCTCCTGGCCCGGCTGCTGTCGCCCGGCTCCGTGCTGGTCCTAAGCGCCCGCAACGACCAGGCGCTCCGGCAGCTGGAGGCGGAGCTGGACGCCGCGCGGCCCGGGCTGCGCGTGGTGCGGGTGCCCGCCGACCTGGGCGTCCAGGCCGATTTGCAGCGACTGCTCCGCGCCGTGCGCGAGCTGCCCAGGCCCGAGGGGCTGCAGCAGGTGCTGCTTATCAACAACGCGGGTAAGGCCCCAGCCGGCGGCGGCGGACGACTCCCCGTGGGGCCCCGGGAATACTGCGTAGCGCCCCGTCTCTTCTCCCTCCTTCTCACTTAGACCACCGCTAGGAACTTTGAAGGTGACTCTCTTAGGAGTCAGAAAAGATGCCTGAAAATCCGAGTTGTTTCGGTGAGGTATGGACGAACACTCGCTGCCTTCCGTGCGGCTCCTTCTTCCGGCACACCTCCCTCCCCCACCCTTTTCCTATTCCTGGGCAAATTTTCCAAAATGCCTGTAGAACTTTCCCGATCGCCTTGCTCCGCGCCCTCTGGCGGAGGCCTGAACCAGAGCATGAGGTCTTCCTGCAGAAGTAATTACCCTCTTTTCCGAATGGCGCCCCGAGTTCTCCCCGCAGGCCCAGAGCAGGGCATGCGAACTTTAAGTTTCCAACTTGGGATGAGTGAGCAAGCCCCGGTGTGTCTGTTTGCAGAGCTGGGAGGAGGAAGGCGTCTTCAGAAGCACTAGAGAGACCCTTCTAGGTTTGGATGGGAAGGAAGTGTCTAGAATTTAGAGAGGGCTGGGGGGAAGAGAAAATCCATCTGCAAAGAGTTATTCTTTGTTTTTGTATTTTTTTTTTAAAGATTTTATTTATTTATTTATTTGACAGAGAGAGATCACAGGTAGGTAGAGAGACTGGCAGAGAGAGAGAGAGAGAGGGAAGCAGGCTCCCTGCTGAGCAGAGAGCCCGATGTGGGACTCGATCCCAGGACCCTGAGATCATGACCTGAGCCGAAGGCAGCGGCTTAACCCACTGAGCCACTCAGGCGCCCCTGTTTTTGTATTTTTTTAAAGATTTTATTTATTTATTTGACAGAGAGAGATCACAAGTAGGCAGAGAGGCAGGCAGGGAGAGAGAGGAAGGGAAGCAGGCTCCCTGCTGAGCAGAGAGCCCGATGCGGGGCTCTATCCCAGGACCCTGAGATCATGACCTGAGATCATGACCTGAGCCAAAGGCAGAAGGCAGCGGCTTAACCCACTGAGCCACCCAGGCGCCCCTGCAAAGAGTTATTCTTAAGGTCTGTTTTTTCAGGCACTCTTGGGGATGTGTCCAAAGGCCTCGTCGACCTGGCCGACCCAGCTGAAGTGAACAACTACTGGGCTCTCAACTTGACCTCTATGCTCTGCCTGACTTCCAGCATCCTGAAGGCCTTTCCGGACAGCCCTGGCCTCAGCAGGACCGTGGTTAACATCTCGTCCCTCTGTGCTCTGCAGCCCTTCAAGGGCTGGGGATTGTACTGTTCCGGGAAGGCTGCCCGTGACATGATGTTCCAAGTTCTAGCCGCAGAGGAACCTGGTGTGAGGGTGCTGAGCTATGCCCCAGGTAGGTGGGGCGTTACTGCCATCACTGTCACCCAGAACCGGCTGCTTCCTCTCTGGGGGGGTGGGGAAGGGGGTTTCCTAGTCTCTTCCCTCCGTGAAATAACCCCCAGAGTATATTGTCTCTGAATCATGAACCATCACACCTTTACGGAAATACAGGCTCCAGAAGTTAGAGCTGGCTGCTATAGGGAGTGTAGTTTAGAGATAAAGGGACAGACTGGGAAGTTGCCCGGCCTGGAGGGCGGGGCCAGAAAGTCTGAGATACTAGAGTGGAGAGACCATGAGACTTTGAACTTCAGCCCTGTATCCTCTGTCCTTATGTGAAACCCAGAAGGTGCTACCTGCCTACAAGGCAGTTTGGAGGACTGATTGAGGTGATATATATGAAAATGATCCCTAGCTGTGAAGTGCTATCTGACTTTAGCCCTTCTAAATGTTAGAACTTATCATACCATATTCTCTTCATGTCTATACTTCTTTCTTTTTTTTTTTTTTAAGATTTTATTTATTTATTTGAGAGAGAGAGACAGTGAGAGAGAGCACGAGCGAGAAGAAGGTCAGAGGGAGAAGCAGACTCCCCATGGAGCTGGGAGCCCGATGCGGGACTCGATCCCGGGACTCTGGGATCATGACCTGAGCCAAAGGCAGTCGTCCAACCAACTGAGCCACCCAGGCATCCCTATACTTCTTTCTCCTAACAGGAAAGCCTTGAAGGCAGGAACTTTGCAGTGTGCACCTGTGTGTCCCCAGCACCTAGCAAAGTGCCTCACTATGTCAGTCTTCAGTAAATGTTAGTTGAAGGAAGAGTAGTAAGGGGTCTTGTGACACGTGGTCTGGTTTCTCACCACCCTGCCATGATGCCACTGTGCCCCCAGTCTGGAAAGAGGCTTCAATACTGGCTTGAGGCTGGTGGAAATAGAAGGTGGTCACAAAGCTTTTGTAGAGTGTCTGAGTGATTTAGACAGAGATCCAATAGTCTATTCCCATTGGAACCTGGGGACAAAAAGGTAGAAAGATGTGACCAAAGCCCAGTGTAGCAGAGCCATTTACTTCTTCATACTCTCTAGTACCCATTCCGTCCTTCCTCCCTAACACAGACACTGTTATCCTTGTAGTCTTCGTTGAACTCAGCACCCTTCTGAGCTCAGCCTCAGACTCACTCAATCAAATGGGCCAGTAAAAACCACAGCCAGGTGTGGAGCCAATTCCAGAATGTCATTTGGTTGGGTTGGTCTTAGGGAGTCCTGAGATGACTCAACATCTGCAAATCAATCAGTATAATATACCACATTAATAATATGAAGTATAAAAATCATATCATCTCAATAGATGCAGAAAAAGTATTTGACAAAATTTAACGTCGATTTATGAAAACAACAACAACAACTCAAAAAAGTGGGTATAGAGGGAATGTGTTCAACATAATAAAAACCACAAATGACAAGCCCACAGCTAACAGCATACCCAGTGATCAGAAGCTTAAAAAAAAAAACAAAAACCTTTCCCTCTAAGATCAGGAACAAGACAAGGGAACAACTCTCACCACTTTTATTTAATGTAGTACTGGAAGTCCTAGCCAGAGCAATTAGGCAAGAAAAAGAAATAAAAGACATCCAGATTGGAAGGGAAGGGGTAAAACTGTTTATTTGCAGATGACGTATTATATACAGGAAACTCAAAAGATTCCACCAAAAAAAAAAGTATTAGGACTAATAAATTCAGTAAAGTTGTAGGATACAAAATAATATACACAAATCAACTGCATTTCTAAACACTAATAATGATCTATCAGAGAAATTTACAATTGCGTCAAAAAGAATAAAATAGGAATAACTTTAACCAAGGAGATGAAAAACTTGTACACTGGCAACTATAAAACGAAAGAAATTCAGGGAGATACAAATAAATCGAAAGACATTCTGTGCTCATGGATTGGAAGAATTAATATTACTGAACTGTCCATACTACCCAAATCAATCTGCAGATTCAGTGTAATCCCTTTCAAAACTCCAATAGCATTTTTCATAGAAATAGAACAAACAATCCTAAAATTTGTTTGGAACCACAAAAGACCCCAAATAACCAAAGCAATCTTGAGAAAGGAAAACAAACCTGGAAGCATCACACTCCCTGATTTCAACCTATTATTACCAAGGCATAGTAATGAAAACACTGTGGTATTGGCATAAAAACATGCAACTTACCAGGGGAATCATGTAGGCCTGGTGTCTTAAAGAAGATAACTTTGGGTAGAAATTTTGTAGTGACCTATTAGCTCCATGAACTTGGATGTACAAATCTTCCCCCAGATTTGGGAAGTTCTCAGCCATTATTTCTCTGGGATTCCAATAATGTATAAATTGTCTCTTCTGACGGTAACCCTCAAGTCATCTTTACTCTTGTTCTTTTTTCTTTTTGCTCTTCTGACTGGATAATTTCTGATGAGCTGTCTTTTGATTCACTAATTTCTTTCTTCTGCTTGGTTGAGTCTGCTATTGACTTCTCTTGAATTCTTTAGTCATTTTATTCTTCAACTCTGGGATATGGGTTTCTTGAGTTCTTTTTTTTTTTAAGTGGTTTCTATTTCTTTGTTGAACTCATTTTGTTCATGCATTGTTTCATAATTTCATTTAGTTGTCTATCTACATTTTCTTTTTTTTGTTTTTTGAAGATTTTATGTATTTATTTTAGAGAGAACACCTGAGCAGGAAGAGAGGCAAAGGGCTAAGGGGGAGAGAGAAGGAAAGAGAGAGAACCTCCAGCAGACTCCACACCAAGCACAGAGCCCAACATGGGGCTCACTCCCGTGACCCTGAGAACACGACCTGAGCTGAAACCCAGAGTCAGATACTTAACCAACTGAGCCAGCCATCTGTCTTCATTTTCTTGTAGTTCACTGAATTTCTTTAAGATTATTTTGAAGTCATTTGTTCATAGATTTATTTCTTGAGGGTTAGTCATTGAAGTTTTATAGGTTTCCTTTGGTGGTGTCACAAGTCCTTGATTTTTCGTGATCCTTGTGGCCCCATGTTGGTATCTGTGCATTTGAGAAACTAGGCACCTCTCCCCGTCTTTACAGGCTGACTTCAGTAGGCAAGGCCCTTTACCAGTCAATCCACCCAGTGATTCTGGATGAACAATCTGGTGATGTCTACAGCAGGCTTGCTGCTGGAGTCTTTAGGCAGTCTGTTGCTGGGTGGGTTGAATACCTGGGTCTATGGTAGTTAGTCTGGCACTGGGCCTGGATGGACCCTGGGTTTACAGGCACTGATTGCAAGCTTGGAGGCATCTAGGGCTACAGGAGCTGGCTGGAATGTTCATGCAAGCTTGTCAGGCGTCTGATGCCATGGGAGCAACCCCAGGCCACAAGAGCCAGCTGATACTGGAATGGATTGGGGGCCTGGGTGTCTTCAGGTTTTCTGGGAGCCTGGAGCTTCCTGGGGCTATTGGAACTGACTGGAACCAGCAGGCATCAGAGTGAGCCTGGGACCTAGGTTTGTGGGAACCTGTGTCAGAGGAGCTGCCTGAGGCTGCGGGAGCCACTTGGGGATGTTGAGGCCATGGGTTAGCTGGGGGCCTGGATTCATGGGAGCCCAGAGGGAGCCAGGAGTTGGCCTGGTGCTAGGATGGGATGGCTCTGGGATCCCCCGTGAAGTTGGGTGCTTACTTCACTCTCCTCCCACAGGGAGGGTGTCTGTACACGGGGATGCCCGGACTTGGGGGCAGATGATAAGGGTAGTACCAACCTGTATTTCCTACCTTCCTCAGTGCATCCGTTCTTATTTCTGTGATTCACCCAAGTAGTGTAATCCCTTCTCTGGAATCCTTGGCTTTTGTGAAGGTAATTTCATGGGCAGATACTAGTTCATAATCGCTCTTTCTGCAAAAAAGTGCTAGAAATTCCTATGCCACCTCTTGTCCGACTCCAGTGATATTTTAGCAAGATGTGTTCCCCACAGGGCTACAGAAGGAGCTCAAGCAGAGAGAGAACCAGGGCCGCAAAAAGGGCCCTGTAGAAGCAGAAGTGTACGTCCTCTTTGGTTCAGCTGTGGGAGCAGAGTAGAGAGGGAGGGAGCGAGGATGGAAGTTTTGCGCTTCCATTAATGGAAACAGAAAAGTCAGGAGGAGGAGGTGCTAGTTGGACAGGAGGTGATAAGCTTGGTTATAGACACAGTGGTCTGGAGATGCCATTGGGATTTGGGTCTAGAGCTCGATAGTGACAGAATGACCCTGACCACACTTGTCAGCCAGCCTGAGGTCTTGCCGGTGACCAGACCTGACTCCACGTGCACAGCAGGGGCCCCTGCCTTGGCCATGTCCCCTCAACTTCTGCTTTTCATGCCCCAGGTCCCCTGGATACAGACATGCAGCAGTTGGCGCGGGAGACCTCGATGGACCCAGACTTACGCAATAGGCTGCAGGACCTGAAGACAAAAGGGGAGCTCGTGGACTGTAAGATGTCCGCCCAGAAACTACTAAGCTTGCTGCAAAAGGACACGTTCAAGTCTGGAGCCCATGTTGACTTCTACGATAAATAAGCTAATGTCCTTGGCTTCCTGGGGCTTTCTATCCCCCTCTCAGGCATACCCAGGAGCTCTTTGTGACCCACTCCCCGCAACCTGCCACAGGGGCACTGCCAACCCTGCCTTACCCACTTATACCTACTGTCCTGCCCTCAGATTCTCTCATGAGTCTGTTGGCTGCCGTGAGTTAGTGGGAGCTTGGGAGAGAGAAGTCATGGTGGTTGGTATTCTGTCTCCCCAGAAATTGAATTTTACGGATGGGAAAAGCAGAACAAGATGCTGCAACCCTGAAGAGAAGAGGTTGGGGATCTCATGGCCAGTGTCTGGCTGGACTGGTGTCAAATGGGAGGGCCCATGTAGAGTCACGGCCCACGGGGGAGGGAGGACGGTGCAAGTTCATCGCACAAGGATGCCCCATACTCACGGTAGCAGGACCTTGTGTTGAACTTCATGTCCTCATTCTGATGCCTCCTCCCTCCGGAACGTACTGTCTATCCCCCAGGTGGGAGGAAGGGGCCCCTGAGAGTTTATGTGCAAGTAAAAAGCATATACAAATAAAATGTGGATTATCCTTTATTCACACCTGCCTTCTCCTCTGATACAGGGCCCGTGACTGACTCCCAGCTTGCTGGGTCCAGAGATGTTCCTTAAATGCAATTAACCCAAACTCGGGAAGTTACCTTTGTCTTGGGAAGGAACTTCCCTTAGGGTTGTCTACCTCTTCTCACAGCGCCCTACCCAGTGGTGGCAAGCTCAAGTTCAGAGCTGGCCAAGATAGACCTGCCCAGATCCCTATGCTGACCCCAATCTTTAGTACCCTTTCTTCATCCTTGACCTATTCAAAGAGTATTTAGGCTGCAGGGCCCAACTCCCAGCCTCCCAGGCCTTCTTGGATTCCCAATTCTACCCTTTGCCCACCTGGCAGTGTTCTGAATAGATCTCCTCAGGGGGCTGTCTGTCATGGGTCCTCCTGGTAAAGTCCATGTGGCACATGTTCCTGGTCCTCAGGAACCCTAAGCCCTGGTGGGCTTAGGACCAACCTGCCTTTTAGGGAGGCAGGTAATATTCCAAGAGAGGGAATCCCTAAGAAACCAGGTGTGTAACAAACCCATCCTTGCCCCCGTCAGCAGATTCAGCAGAGCTGGGAGCTCCACAGTGGTGGGGGTCTACAGCCAGTCCACCAGCCCCTTGCCCCTGGGCCTTATTTGGGAGGAGGGAATATGGTCCCTGCTAGCTAACTTCTAGGAGTCAGCCTTGCCGCTGAGCCTGTAGGGGGGAACCCTTTGTTCCTTTTCTTGGCCAGCAGAGGGCGCACTGAGGCCGTTCCTCCAGGAGAACCCACGGCTGCTCAGCTCCAGACGCAGGCTCTGGGCGGGAACTGCCAATGTCCTGATAGGTTCCCTAGAAGGGAGCCAGCAATTCATGCTCTTTTGTTGCCCAGCAGAGCATTTGCCCTCACTGGAGTCAAAAGCCCTGCACGCCTATCCCTGCCCTGCCATTTGCCAGCTCGTCACCCAGCGTAAATTGTGTAAATTGCTTTTCTGCAGTATTTCGCTGTTCTTCTCTAAGAAATGGTACCTCCCTCAGAGGGTCATTGGGAGCCGTAAGCGACCTCATGTTTGCAAATGTTTAGCACAGTGCCGGCATTGCGGTAAGTGCCGAAGCTTCAGATAGTATCAAGATCCAGCTTAACCAGGAGCCCCACACACAGCAAGGAGGCCCTCCCCCTTGCTCACCTACAGCAAGAACTCTCACTCAGCTCCGCCTGCCTGGGGCGTCAGGGGGGCTGGAGTTCACGCTGGACAGCTTGTTCTGGACTCGCCAGACCCATGGGGAAATGTGTGCACCTCGAAGTCAGGAACCCCTGATCTCACTTCCCTCTGTAACGCCTTTGCCCAGGTCCCTCTAACCTCTGGGCTCCGTTTCCCCAGAGCAAAGGAGCTCTGAGACTCCGTGCCTCAGGTGAGTTGGGCCAGCCGGGGCTGCCCCCTCTCTCTGGTGAGTGTTGGGTGGACCCCTGCTCCATGGAGAGTGTGAGACTGGTCTGCGCCTGGCGGGTCAGGATTGTTTCCCTCTCCCCGCCAGCCTGGTTGGAGTACCACACGTGCCCACCAGGGGGCGAGACCTTCCCACACTTGACACTTGTCCTCTTGGAGCCCAGGGATTTAACAACCTTAGAAACAACCCCCTTCTTTCTTTCTCCTTGTACTCTAGGATTGAGAACTCTCGGGCAGCCCGCAGGGAGCTGAGAAGGACCCAAGCGCTGCGATCAGGGGTCGCTCTTCCTAGCAGGCCCAGGGCCTCCTTAGTGGCCCTGGGGCTCCAGCGCAAGGATTTCCCAGACCTTGTTCCTCGGTCTCTCACCACTGCGGCCCGGGGATTTCCTGGGCAGCCTCTGGGGGCTGACCATCTGTGTTTCCAGGCATTGGCCACCACACATGTGAGCACACGCAGGCCCATACGCAATACATGCCTGCACATCCCCAGCGTCCAGCGGCAGGGTCGAGCAGGGCCTCGGATTAGCCAAAAGACAAACAAGCTTTCTCTTTGTCTTGGATGCAAACGAGCCGGGCAGTTTTGGAGTTTTGTGTTTAATACCCTGAGCTGGAGGCCAGCAGCTGGCCTGTGAGGAGCAGGGGAGGGGATTCCAGGCCCAGCCCCAGGGACATCCAGCACCTCTGTCCATGAACATGACCAGCTGGGACTAGACTGTTCAGGAGGGTCCTCCCCGCCCCACCCGCAATTCTAGTCCTTCATCCCCTGAATACAAGGCAGGCTGGAGCCTGTGTCCACTGTTAGCCAGGACTGGAGGTGCCCGGGGTCTCCTACCTCCTCACTCAGAACAGCAACCGGGGACGCGCTCCATCCCAGCATCTCTCCATGTCTCTCATCGGGGGTTGGGCTTCGGGATACTTCCTCAGGCCTCCTTCACCCACGGTCTTTCCCCATGGAATATGGCCTTTTAGGCCAACATGTGTTTGCATAATTCACACTCACGGACTCGGGTACACACTTCTGCTTACCAGGGTGCCCAGCTGTGTTCCCTCACCATCCGGGTCCTGTGTGGTGACAGAAAGGGGAGTGGAGAGCACTTCCAGTCCCCAGAGCGGAGATCCCACAGCAGTGATCCCAGATCCTGGTGTTTCCAGTGATCCCAAAGGAGCCACTAGGCAGCAGGCTGGGAAGGGTGCTGAGAACGCCCTCTGAGCTCCTGGGGCTGGCTGGGGGTAGGGTTACATGGTGGCAGAGAAACCATTCTTTTTTTTTTTAAGATTTTATTTATTTATTTATTTGACAGACAGAGATCACAAGTAGGCAGAGAGGCAGGCAGAGAGAGAGAGAGGAGGAAGCAGGCTCCCTGCTGAGCAGAGAACCCTATGCGGGGCTCGATCTCAGGACCCTGGGATCATGACCTGAGCTGAAGGCAGAGGCTTCAACCCACTGAGCCACCCAGGCGCCCCGCAGAGAAACCATTCTTGCTCCCCCAGACAGGTCCTGAGCTCTTCTGCCTGCAGGGTTGGGAGGCAGGGTAGAGGGAGGGCTGGATGTTCCCTCAGACTTTTAAATGGTGCCCACCTCCTTATTCTCAGCCTACCATGGTTGTTCCCTCCCAACCAGACTCCCTTTCCTCACCCTTTCTCTCCCATTTCATCCATCATGCACTCCCCCTTGGCCCTAATGGCCCTAACTGGGAACTGAGAGAGCCCTGGATTTCTATTTTCAGGGAGAGTTTGGGGGAAAGGAGGAGAAGGAAGTTCTTCTTTTTCTCTGGGAGACCCACATCTCAGGCCCACCAGCTGACCCCAATGGCTCAGCATGTGTCCAACCTGAAAGCTATCCGGTGGTCTCTCAGTCCTTGGGCACGTGTTCCTTGTCCCCAACCCAAGGGCAAGGGAAGAGAAGGGCCTGCCCCCCACTCCCCAGACCTGGTGTCTCCTCTTAGAGCTGCAGGAATTTCTCTGGCCCACACTCTGGTTCAGGTCTTAGTCCCACTCTTGAGGAGGCCTTTCCTTCCCCCTCCCTGTTCTTCTAAAGCCCAGCTTGACCCCAGAGATCAGGCCCAAAAGGCTGGGTGTATTCCGCAGACCTTACCCAGATCTAACCCAGTAAGGACTCGTAGAGTGGGGAAAGGAATGAATGAATGAATGAATGAATGAATGAATGAATGTAGAGAGTGAGCAAGTAAGCCACCTGTGAATGCTGGAGTGGCTCACTGCTCACTGCTGGCTCACTGTATAGTGAAGCCTTTGAAATGGCTCAGGTGTGATGACCTTGCCTGTGGGTCAGGTCTGCAGACAAACCCCCACCATCCCAGGCAGCCCTGTGTGGGGGTTCAAACCCACCTTGGATTCCTCCTTGGAATTCCTAAAGGAAAGCCCAAACGTGTGTATTATGGAAGTGGATGGGTCTGTCCTGTGTCAGAATCACCTGGGCAGTTAAAAAAAAAAAAAAAAAAGACTTTCCTATTGCTCCTTCTTCACCCCACATTCCAATTCACTAGATCTGGGGGTGCCCCACGAGCACTAGAGCATTGAAAAGTGAGCTGTGAGAAATGATTAATTCATTAATTTAGAAAGCGAGCTGTGAACCTTGCAAACCCAGGTGGTATTAGCAGAGATCAAAGAAGGCAACTGCTTAGGGAAAGGAAGTTTAGTGAACAGAGTCTCAGGCTTAGGGGTTGGGGCCAGTCCGAGGTCAGAATTAAGGATCAGTATACGGCCAGGGTCAGGGTCACTGTGAGTCCAGATTTGGGGTCAGGACAGGGCCAGGGCTAGGTTCAGTCTGTGTTGAGGGCTGGGAATATAGAGAGGGAAACAATTTTGGAATATTTGGCGAGGCAAAAGTGGCCTGAGCTCCTGGCTTTGAAAATATTATTTGCATATAAATGATGAGTGTCAGGGTGAGCTAGCTCATTAGGAAAAGACAGACCGGGCCTGAAGACCAAGGTTGGGGGGCTGCTCTCTCCAGCCCAGGATAGCCCCAGATCTGCCCACCCTGGCCCGCTGGGCAGGAGCCCTATGCACAGGGCAGGGACATTATCTGGAACAAAACGGGCTTTCTTCAATGGTCCCTCCTTGCGGCCAGCCTGGGTGGCACGCGAAAGGAGCTGGGGCAAACCTAAGAAGTTGAGCAGTGGGGAGTCTCCTCTCCTCTCTCGAGAAGACACAACAGGGCACAGCGAGACTGAGGTAGGGTGAGCAGGACGGCGACGGGAAGCCAAGCAACACGGGGAGAAACACAGACAGAGACAGAAAGACTTGAAAATGTAGTAAGGCAGATTTAGATGGAGGGAGAGAGATTGAGAGGAGCCACACACTCACACACACTCATCTGCTCGCGCTCATACACACACTCACACACGCTGGGGCGTGCGCTCACGTAGCCACCCTGAGTCTTACTGGAAATAATCCCACTCGCGACGCCAGGGCCTCAGCTGCACAGGCGGTGCCGAGCTGTTACCTTGCACATCTGTCAGCTCCAAATGTAGAAGCTGTCATAGGGGTGTGTGTGTGAGAGAGAGAGAGAGAGAGTGTGTGTGTGTGTGAGAGAGTGCGTGTGTGCGTGCCTGTTTCTCCCAGAGAGTTCTGAGGGCTGACTTACCCTCACAGAGGGAGATCCCCAAGGACCCAGAGGCTCTCTGGCAGGGCTGCATTCCTTCCCTTCCCGCCCAGGGAGAGGCTGGTGTGCCACCCAGCTTTAGGACATAGCTCCCTGGACTTGGCTTCTGCGGCCTGGTTTGGCCACTTACACCCATAAGGTCCGGGGCAATCAAAGCAGCTGGGCCTCCTCCTCTGTCAGGTGGGCCAGTAAAGTAAGCCAAGCCCTCTGGATCCCGGAGGGGCCGCGATGAGCGCCTGACCTCATAGGTATGGTTAGTCCTGGGACATCAGGGATGCTTTTCAGCCTGTTTGTTATGACTGGGAATTCCCTCTGTGGCTGATTTCCGACTTCCAGGATTGAACCTAGCATGCAGGTTCCTCGGCATTACCCTTCTCCAACCTGCTTTTCTCCCAGCTGTTTTCCATGATCAGACCAGAGGTTGTACCTAGAGCACCAATTCTTGACTGCAGAGGACTGAGAACCTCTGACCCAGAGCCTCCAGGAGCAGAGAGGGTTGGCACAAAACCCATGGACACGGGGATATTTAACCCTTTCTTACAATGATCCTTGGGCAGAACCATGTGCTCTTTCTCTCTGGAAAAAGAGACCCTCCCCCCCGTGATGTAAGTTACATCATGATGTAATGGCCCCCCACTGTCCTCATGTGTCAGGAAGTTCTTTTCTGTGTCTGCACTCTGTCCTGCTTTAAGCTAAGCTTAGCATAAAGGGATTTTACAGCAATGTGGAAGAGGCCCCAGACACCATCCAGAAGGGAGGACAGACTTTTCGTTCTTTTTTTTAAGATTTTATTTATTTAATTGACAGAGAGAAAGAGGGAGAGAGAGAACATAAGCAGGGGGAAGCGCAGAGGGAGAGGGAGAAGCAGGGTCCCCACTCAGCAGGGAGCCGGAATCAGGGCTCAGCGATCCCAGGACCCTGGGATTATGACCTGAGCCGAAAGCAGACATTTAACCGACTGAGCCACCCCGGCGCCCTAGCCTTTTCATTCTTTGTACAAGAAAATAGGGCCCTTGGCCAAAGGGCCCAGTCCCTGTGTCAGAGCTCTTCCACAGTGCGATGCCCACTCAGTGTAGGCCTCCCCAGTCCCACAGAACTGACTCTTTGAATGTGGGGAGAGAGAATATACAGCCCAGCCCCTTATCCCACTGGCTGGCAGCCTTTCTGCTGATGTGCCCTATCAAAGCCACTCTGACCCCCAGGGCCGTATCTCCCTCATTCCTCAGATCCACCATCCGTCCTGCCCAAAGGTTGGATGAAATATTCTAGATAGGTTTGGGGAACTCACGTTGCTCAAGCTGGGGGTTCTGAGAGAGAAGATGAGGACTAAGGCCTTGTATCGGTAGCTCCGGCCTTGTTTTTTCAGGAAGGCAAGAGGCCATGATCTGGGCTGTGTTCTCTCCTGGGGCCCGGGTCTCTGCATGTGTCTCGAAGTATATGAACCACACATGGCCCTGCTCTGGGCCCCGGCCACGTGTGTGTGTAACTGTTTGCCACCTTAGTGTTAATATTAGTCGTACAGGTGGTTGAACATTTGGCTTTGCTTATGCGTGCTGGGGGGTTTGTGTAATTGTGTGTGTACCTGTCTATAAACGCTTTGATATAAAACTTGCCAGAGAACAGCATGTGCACCCAAATTTGGGTTCGGGTGTGGGACCGTGTGCACACCCCTGTAAGGTGAGTGTGAGTGTCCGTGTAAACTACTGGCAGTTCACATCCAGGTTCATATCTGAAGGACAGTGGGTTTGTACGTTCAAAGCAGGCATGCATACTGTTGTGTGCAAGCAGACCTATGCACATGAACGTGCACACGCGGTTACATAGGATCGTGGGAGAGCGCATGCTGTGTCCCTGGGGCGCTCTTGGCGGGTCAGCGGGCATACACGCATACCCAGAGGGCAGGGGGTGACCTTGCCGGTATGAACCTGGGCAAAGCCAAGGGTGAGATCTAACCAGCACGTGCATGTGCGTGCGCGTGACTGCGTGTGAATCTGACACGGTGCGGGCGGTCCCGGAGACACGGGCCTGCGACCAAGGGGCAACAATTGTGTGTTGACAAACTCCAGCCACCCCTTTAGCCACGTCCAGTGAGAAGGAAACGTGTAACCGTCCCTGTTAAACACAAAACAGATCGGCCACAAAAGGCCAGGTCCTGGCGTGGTGGGAGTGAATCGGGAAGGCTCTCTCCCACTCCCTCCCTCGTCGGCTTCTCGCCCCTCGCTGGTGCTGGCGCTGGCGTCGTTCCCTCACACCTAAGCCCAGTGGTGTTTTGCAGTCTTTCAGCTGTTACCTCGGTCCCTCCTCGCCTCATTCCCGATTCACTCGGTTGCTATAGGTATGTTTGAAACCCCAGCGTGGTAGATTTTAATTAGTCTTCCTACAGATGGCCAATTAACATTCATTACTTTTGCCTTGAGCGATTAATTATGAGTTTGGATAGAAAGGGAGAGAAGAGGAGAGAAGATGGGCAGGTGAATGAAAGGAGAAAAGCGAAGGGGTTTGATTGGAGTCTGGGATTTTTACACAGAGCAAGCTGCTGGGGGAGAGGGTGGGAAAGAGCTGTTTGAATCCCCTCACTCCCAGCGGCCTCCCTCGGCCCACAGCTGCTCCGGGCCCCTAATCGGCTTGGCTGGCCCAGCCCTCCAGGAAAATAGAGCTCACACCCTTGTTGGGGGCTTCCCGAAGCCTTTGGTGTTCCCTGACCCCAGCCCCTTTCATAATCCTGGCCCTCTTGTCTTTCATGCCAGAGCTGGGTGGGAACTATGTCAGGAATCGTCTTAAATGCAGCAGAGGACCCAGAAGCGAGGCTCCGCGGGCAATCACCCATTTCTAGAATGGTAGCAGCTCATTGTACAGATGAGGAAACTGAGGCAGGACAGGAAATGACCCCCAACCCACGCATCTCGGGAGGAGAGTCCAGCTCTGTTGACTCCTGGCCCCGTTCTCATTCTGCAGCAACCAGGGTGTTCATGAAGACTCTGTGCAACATCTAGTGCTGCCTTCTGGAACATTCTCCCTGCATCGGACAGAAGCGTTCTTCAAGGCTGCAAATGTAACTCACGTCCTCCAGTGTGCACCCAGCTGCCAAAAGCTCACGTGGTTTCCCAGCTCATTAAAACACTTCTTGGGTGATGGGGCCCAGTTTAAGAGCCGTGGCTAGGTTCCTAATCCTAAATTCATTCCAGGAATGGGAGAGAAACTCCTAAATATAAATACTGGCCTTTCGGGTTGTAGGATTACAGATTTTTTTTTAAGATTATATTTATTTATTTGACAGACAGATCACAAGTAGGCAGAGAGGCAGGCAGAGAGAGAGGAGGAAGCAGGCTCCCTGCTGAGCAGAGAGCCCGATGCGGGACTCGATCCCAGGATCCTGAGATCATGACCTGAGCAGAAGGCAGCGGCTTAACCCACTGAGCCACCCAGGCACCCCCAGATTGTTTTTTTAACCTCTGTAAAATCATCTGTACTTTTCACTTGCCCTAGCCCAAATATATCACTTGATGATATTAAGTATATAAAGTACAACTATGTATTACTTGAAATTTTCCAAAAATATATTTGTAGGAAGAAGCAAAAAAAGAGTCCGTGTTCCTTTACGATCATCTTTAAAAGACCATAAATCAAGGTGCCTGGGTGGCTCAGTGGGTTGAAGCCTCTGCTTTTGGCTCAGGTCATGATCCCAGGGTGCTGGGATCAAGCCCCACATCGGGCTCTCTGCTCAGCAGGGAGCCTGCTTCCCTCTTCTCTCTCTGTCTACTTGTGAGCTCTTTCTGTCAAACAAATAAATAAGATCTTTAAAAAAAAAAGTCCATAAATATTATATGCAAAATTTTAACATTGGTTGAACTTGAGTTAGTTACCACCTGCCTGGATTCAATTTGTAGTTCTGCTTAAACTGTGTCTCGGTTTCCTCACCTGTCAGTAAAAAGAACACCCATCTCAAAGTGTTGAGAGGATTAAACAAAATCATGCATGGAACATGTTAGTGTGTTGTGATTAGAAAGAGCTCAGTAGGGGCGCCTGGGTGGCTCAGTGCGTTAAAGCCTCTGCCTTCGGCTTGGGTCATGATCCCAGAGTCCTGGGATCCGGCCCCACATCGGGCTCTCTGCTCGGCGGGGAGCCTGCTTCCTCCTCTCTGCCTGCCTCTCTGCCTACTTGTGATCTCTGTCTGTCGAATAAATAAATAAACAAAATCTTTAAAAAATATATAGATAAATAAATAAATAAATAAAAATTAAAAAAAGAAAGAGCTCAGTAAATATTAGCTATTATTAATATTAATAACAACATAATTTTTAAACATGATACCTGGGGGCTAGGATTTTGAAAAAAAATTTTCGCCCTTTTGCTTTTCTGTATTTTGAAATTTCTCCATAGTGAAGGCACATTACCTTGGCAATAAGAAGAAAGTAAGAAGAAAAAGAGGCACAGAAGGAAGGAAAGGGGGAAGGAAGGAGGAAGAAGGAAGGGAGGAAGGGCCAGAGGGCAGATGTATGTAATGGGCTCAAAGCAAATATAGTTCTGCTATTTTTTAAGAGAGAGAGAGAGAGAGATCACAAGCAGGCAGAGAGGCAGGCAGAGAGAGGAGGAAGCAGGCTCCCTGCTGAGCAGAGAGCCCGATGTGGGGCTCGATCCCAGGACCCTGAGATCATGACCTGAGCTGAAAGCAGAGGCTTAACCCAATGAGCCACCCAGGCGCCCCTAGTTCTGTTATTTTAAATTTCTTTTACATTTTTCCTGTCTGGCTCGAGCTGGGCGAATACAGCTGTGTGGCCTATGTCCCCTGGAGATCTCACTTACACGGTCACAAACCTTTTCCTCCAGGAAAGGCCCTCCTTCTCCTCTCCTGGGTAGCTGTCTTCCTCATCCCCACATCCCCGGAGCCCTCTTGGCCTATCGCTTTCCTTGCTCAAGTCTGACCCAGGGGCCTCTCTGATTTGGTTTCCTTTGTTTGGGGATTGTGTGGGTCACTGTCCAGGTGCCTGGGGAGCAGGAATGGGAGCCCCTGGCCTTCCCCTTAGGGAACAGGTCTGCGGGGCGCCTCCCTTCTCTCTGTCTCCCTGCACGCTTCCTCTTTGTCCCCTTGGGACTTGAGCAGAGTGCATACCGTCAATTCCCTCTGCATCTCTTACTTTTCTGAGAGTGAGCCCCCCACTTTTTAAAAAAATTTTATTTATTTATTTGACGGAGAGAGAGAGAGAGATCACAAGTAGGGAGAGAAGCAGGCACAGGGGGAGGAGGAAGCAAGCCCCCCACTGAGCAGAGAGTCTAATGTGGGACTCGATCCCAGAACCCTGGGATCATGACCCGAGCAAAGGCAAAGGCTTCCCCCAGTGAGCCACCCTGGTGCCCCGAGAGTGAGCCCCTTTATAGGTCAGCGGCCAGGACATGGTTCAAGCCCTGTGGATTGCATGTCCATCCTTGATGCGACAAACTGTGGAGAGGCAGGGCCCTGGGCAGCAGGTTCTTCCAGAATATGTCTGTTTGGGCTAGAGGTTCCTAAGATGGGGGTCTGGGTGGAACAAGAGAAGGTTGACATATTTGATATTGTGCTTCTGCTGTGGGCTCCCAAAACACCTCCAACCACCCACACGACACCATTCACACGATACCATCAATGTCTGGTGTCTTGTTCTACTCCACCACACCCCATGCTAAGCTCCATGAGAGGAACAACCATGTTTGTCTCGCTCACTGCTTTGTCCTCAGCACTGAGTACAATGCTCGGCACAAAGTAAGTGTTCAGTAATCACCTGTTGAATGTTGGCAAAGCACATTGTATAATCACACCATTCTACGCATTCATAAAGGTCTTACAGAAATGCAGGAGGTGAACACATGTTAGAGAACCACTTCTGAGCTTCAGATTTCTCTGGAGAGACTTGGTAGGGCCAGGGGATTTTGATTTAGAGTAGTCAGGGAAGGTTTCCTGGAGGAAAAGCAAATTGCACGGAAGGAAGCAAGATGGGGCTTCCACTGGAGCAAGAGAAAGCTTGACTAAGCATGCTCGGGCCTTTTCTGTGATTCATGTCTGAACTACCAGTCATGGTGTTGGTCAGAGCCTGGCAACAGGCTCCCAGAAAACAGGGAACGGGAACAGCAAGACTGAGGTCTGAGCTGCAGCCGACGGCAGGGTGGGAAGGGCGAAGCAAATCCATTGGTGCCAAGGAGGGGACGAAGTCTGATCTCCGGAGAAAGAAGAGGATCTCCAAAAGAGCTGCCAGGCAGCTCATTAGTGTAACGAGAGGCCCGCCCCAGCTTACGGACAGTCCTGGGTTCATCACACCTGAGCACTAACGTGCTCATTGAAGTATAGCTGGCTATGGGGGCTGGGCTGGGGGCCCCTGCTGATGCTGCAGCAAGGGGCAGACAGGGGTCTCCCTCCGCTGCATAGGGGTGCAGCCCTGGAGGAGCATCTCTGTGCCTTTGTGGAGGCTGGAAAGAGAACAGCAGAAATCAATGCCCTCCTGGGCACGAGAAGAGGAGTTCTGGAAAGCTGGATAGGGTGTGGGAGAAAGGAACCTCTTCTGGCTCTCCTTTCTCTTTGGGGCCATGGAAGGAAGCAAAACGGGGTTGGGAGGGAGCCTGAATTTCTGGTGTGGGAACCAAGGGCAGAGAGTACCTTGTTCTTATCATGCCACAGTCCCAGAGAGTCCTAGGCTCCTGCTGCATGCCTTCCCTGAGCTACGCAAATACAAGTGTAAATGGTGATCTGAAGATGCCAAAGGGCAATCTTTAGGGGAGGGAATGTCAGGAGGGCTGCCCGGAAGAAGTGAGACCAGAAAAGGCCTTGAAGTTTGCACAGGATTGGCACTGATGGTGAAGAAGTCATGCTATGTGGCAGAAGTATCATTAGCAAAAGCACAGGGAGGTAGGGGAGAATGAGCGTGACATGTGGGAGGAGAACACAAACTAGCTGGGTGGCCCATGGTCTGTTAGAGGGAGTGGATGTGGCCAGGTGACAGATGTCTTCAAGGCACCCGGGCTAAGGATTTGGGGCGTACCTGAGCTGCCCTCCTGGGGTTGAGTGTCCACGTTATCAGTCCCCAATCTCAACATCAAGCTCCTGAGACTTCCCAGGGCTCTCCCGTGCTATTTCTCCAGGCCTCTCCCCAGCAACTGACACCACCTCTATACTCTGGCCACCTTCCAGGGGGTCCAGTAAAAGACTGGTGGTCCCCTCTTGCACTGCCTTTCATACTCATTATATCTTTCATCTAGCTGGATTTCCTACCTGTGCTTTTATCCTAATGAATCCATTTCTTGAGGAACCTGATGAACATGCACTGTGAGGAGAAGCGACATAACAAACATAAGAACAGTTCTCAAGCACTTAAGAGCTGCTCAAGGGGGACAGAAATAGGTCACCCAGTTCCATGACAAAGGCTGTGCTCCAGACTTTCAGCATAACAGGACTTTGGCTTGACACCGGGGTGGCCTCTCCACAGAGGCTGAGCCCTGGGCTCCCATTGAGGTCCAGCCCTCAGGGGGTTCCTGGCCTTGTTCCCACCACCCTGGTTTTCCATACTTTCTGCCTCTCTGCCCACCACCAAGTGTCATGGCTCTCTGGGTCACTTAATTCAAAGGCCTGAGGGAGAAGCTCATTGTTTGAGCCCACTCCAAATCAAGGTCCCCAGCAAGCTCATGGTGACCACCTCAGTCCAATCAGCTGTGGTCAGCAGGATGACCATGCAGTTCTCCAGGGTCAGTCGGGTGAGCGTGGAGGCATGGACAAGCAGACAGGCACACCAAAAATTCTGGCATGCATTCTGCTGTTTCTTCAAAGAATATACTTTTCCACAAAACGGTGTTTCTGAAACTTCTCTCACGTTGTTGCGATTGGCTTCTGAAAACACAAATTTAATAATATGGCTACTATTTATTAGAAACAAACATGTATTAGAAATTGTTTTTCTGGGACACCTGGGTGGCTCAGTCGGTTGAGCCACTGCCTTCGGCTCAGGTCATAATCCCAGGGTCTTGGGATCAAGTCCCACATCGGGCTCCTTGCTCGGTGGGGAGCCTGCTTCTCTCTATGCCTCTGCCTGCCACCCTGCCTGCTTGTACACGCTCTCTCTCTCTGACAAATAAATAAATAAATAAAATCTTAAAAAGAAAAAAAGAAATTGTTTTTCTGAGGTAGTAGGGGAAAGATACTACCTGAATTACCATGAACTTTTTTTCTT
Organism: Mustela nivalis; assembly: GCF_964662115.1. NCBI lineage: Eukaryota > Metazoa > Chordata > Mammalia > Carnivora > Mustelidae > Mustela > Mustela nivalis. Next base: position 50,466,600 of record NC_139027.1, on the reverse strand, counting down.
CAAACAATTTTTTTCTTTTTTTTTTTTTAAGATTTTATTTATTTATTCAAGAGAGAGACAGAGAGAGTGAGAGAGAGATAACACAAGCAGGAGTGAAGGGCAGAGGGAGAAGCAGATGCCCTGCTGAGCAGAGAGTCCGATGTGTGGCTTGATCCTGGGACCCCAAGATTCCGATCTGAGCCAAAGGCAGCTGCTCAACCAACTGAGTCATCCTGGCACCCAAGCAATTTTTTTTTCTACTTTAGAACCTTCGGGGATTACTTTTTGGCATAATTTCTCTGTTCTGTCCCAAACATCTTTGGGATTTGAAATATCTATCACTTCTCTCAAATGATAAACCATGAAATTTTTCTCCTAATTTTGATGGCAAATAGAAAAATGTCTGTAGCTTCAGTTAAAAGATCTTTAAGGTTGGGGCGGGGGGACATGCCCACAATGGTTGGCCCATTGTTTAAAATCTGTGAAAATCTGTAAACAAAAGGTGAATTCCAATTTGGAAACCAGAGTCAGCCAAGACCTCGCTGCACCAGCCACCTTCCCCTTTCAGGAATAGCTTGACACAACTTCCCATGTTCGAAGAATTTGCAGAAGTTTCCCAATGGCAACCAACAGTCCAACATATTTCCAACAACCTTGGAGCTTCCTGTATGTTATGCCTTCACTCCACTTACAAATGTTTTGAAAATTTGCCAGCTTTTCAGAGATGCATGAATAGTGTCATAAAAAGAATTGACAGGACTGAGATCACTGTGGAGCTCTTTCATATCCCGACAAATCCCAACACCATTAAACCCCCAAGACATGCATGACAACGTGTATATAAAGCTCTTGGCTCGTCCTCTGTAAACGTTGTAGCAACAACATTAAAATCTTTCACTCATGTCAAGCTCCTGTGTAGACACTGCTCTGCATTTTATTCAAATCAGCTTTTGTAATAATTTGGCACGAGAACCTTCCGGTGATCTTAACCACACCCATGGCACTCATGAGTGTCTGCTTCATCAAGACAGCTTGGGACATTTTCTGTAGGAATCTTACTCAGGGTGAGAACGCCATCATCGCATTGTATCTCATGAGTCATTTATGGAAACATCGTCCGTCTTTATGATTTTATTAATAATTCTGAGCGATTACTCTGTGCCAAGCGCTATTTGAAGTGCTTTACGTTTATATACTCATTCAGTCCTCTCAACTAACTAGACAGCAGGTTCTATGATTTATTCCTATTTTTCAGAAAAGGAAATTGCCCTGAAAGGTTAAGTAACTGGCCCAAGTTTCACAGAACGCTCGCATTAGTTGTAGAAACCAATTTAAAATTAGTTGTAAGTTCTCTTTCTAGTTGTCTTTGAGTTCCAACTCAAAATACATACCCTTGTTCACAAACTGGATTCCCTATGTCCTTGGTAGCCACGGTTTTTCCAGAAATAAAATATTTTTCAACTTCGGACACATGCTACTTTTCTCATGAGAATTCAAGTAATCAAATAATAGTTTATAAAAGACAATGACACCAAAACATGGATATTTATGATGAAACAACACCAACACAAATGCAGGCATTTCCCATTTTTCTGGTTTCCCTAAATTTTCCAGTTATTTTTTCAAGTTTTAATTGTTCTTTCATTCCCAAATTTTTTGTTAGCAGAGCAGCTGGGATGGGCACCAGAATAAAACCATCTTTTGTAATGCTCTGTTCCATTCATCGACAATCCGATGACAAAGGTTTTAAAAGAATATTTTAATTCCTTCGAAGTTTTCATACTTTGAGGGTAGTTTGAGAGTGGTTTTGGACCCATAAGGCCTCTTGCTTTCTTTCATAAATTTCAAACCATGTACAGAATCTTGGCTTGAAGATTGTTACTGTCTGTATCAACCCATCAACCCTGATTAACTCTTGAGGCTGAAATACTCGATTACCCCCTCACGATACTATTGGCATCATAATCTGATGGTAAACTCTTAGAAATTTTTGTGAAAAACAGAAACTCAAACTTTTGTTTTGACATCACTTTTTGAATTCCTGTGATTTCAGTATTTATTTAGAATTGCTCAGTGATTGTGCTCCATCTCCAAGAAGAGAATGCCAGTGACAGATTCTCTAACACTTCTTGTTATGACACTTTCCATGTTCTCTCAGTTATTTTCCAACAGGATTAATGTCCCAAAGCTGGGCTCTTTCAGCCTCGTGGCGTACCACCGTTAGAGCCTAGAAACCCTGGATTTCAAATGTTTCCACTGACTACAGTGCCTACCAAGAAATTGTTTTATTGTTTTTAATTAACTTTCATCCTGGATTTTTAAAAATTCGATTTTTTCCCTCTTTTGCTAATTTGGAAGTAATGCTCTGTTTCTCTTCTGTTGGTGATTACCCTAGACATTTTATCAGGCATATTTAATTTCCAAAACCTAAAGTTATTCACTATTTTTACCTTCCTTCAGGAAAATACATCTGTATTCAGGAAAATACAAATATGCTTTAACTTGGTCTCCACTCTGCCCCGTCTATGTGCTACTGCTGTTCAATATCTAATTCTATGTTTTAATCCTACAAAGTATATGGGAAGCTTAAGGTGTTATACAGTCAATATTTATATTTGGGAGAAGGGGTGTTGCCATTTATATTTTGCCAAAAAGATATATTTTAAGAGACACACACGATTGCTACTGTCGGTTTTTTGTTTACTTATTCATGTATGTGTTTCTATTTTAACTTACTTTTTATTGTGGTAAAATACACATAACATAAAATTTATCATCGTAATGATTTAAACAAAATTTTAAGATTTTATTTATTTATTAGAGAGAACATGAGCCACGGGATGGGCAGAGGAAGAAGGAGAAGCAGTTTCCCCACCGAGCAGGGAGGAGCCTGATATGGGGCTTGATCCCAGGACCCTGGGATCATGACCTGAGCCGAGCAGATGTTGAGTGACTGAGCCACCCAGGCGCCCCTGTCTTAACGATTTTTAAATGTCTAGTTCAGCAGTATTAAGTACATCCATATTGTTAAGCAACCATCACTTATGTAGCTCTAGAATTCTTTTCATCTTACAAAGCTAAAACTCCATACCCACTAAACAATAAGTCCCCATTTTCCCCTTCCCTCACAGTCCCTGGTGACCACCATTCTATTTTCTATCTTCATGATTTGCACTATTCTAAGTCCATCATGTAAGTGGAATCAGACAGTATTTGTCTTTTTGTGATTGGTTTGTTTAGCACAATGTCCTCAAGTTTCATCCATGTTGTAGCAAAGGGTAAAATTCCCTTCCTTTTTAAGGCTGAGTAAAATTCCACTGTATGCAGGTACCACATTCTGCTTATCCAGTCATCTGTTGATGGATCCTTGGATTGCTTCCACATTTTAGCTGTTGTGGAAAATGCTGCAATGACCATAACACAGGTGTACAAAAATCTCCTCAAAACTCTGCTTTCAGTTCTTTTGGGTGTATATCCAGAAGGGGAATTGCTAGATTATGTGATTTTTTCTAGTGTGAAGTTTTTGATGCGCTCCTATGCTATTTTCCACAGGGGCAGCGCCATTTTACATTCTCGCCAATGGTGCACAAGGGCTCCAGCTTCTTCACATCCTTGCCAATACTTGTTATTTTCTGTTTTGCTGACAGTAGTAATGGTTGTGAGGGGTGTCTCATCGTAGTTTGACGTGCCTTTTCCCAGTGATTAGTGACATTAAGCATTTGCTTAATGTCCTCATGAGCCGTTTCTGTATCTTCTCTGAAGAAGTGTCCATTTGAGTCTCTGCCCATTTTGAATCAGTCAGTACTTACCAACTTTACCCACCATTCATCCTTCCATCTCAGACTTTCCTTCTGCAATCATTCTTCTGCCTGAAATGCCTTCAGTGAGGATTGGTTGGTAGAAATGTTCATTTTTTGCTTGCTTAATTCTATCGTTTTTTCACTCATACTCTTGAAAGACCATTTTTGCTAGAGACACAGTTCTAGGTTGTTGTAAGTGATTTTCTCTCAGTGCTTTGAAGATCTGTCCCATTCTTGCCTGGCCTCCATTGTTAAGAGCCTTCAATCACCAGTTTGTGTCTGACTTTTTGGTCTAATCTGTCTTCTTTCTCTGGCTACTTTTAAGATCCCTTTTCCTTAGGTGTTCTGTGATTCTATTGTCTATGTGCAGATTTCTTTTATTGATCATGTTGGAATTCAATGGGCATCCCTAATCCAAGGATTGGTGTTCCTCGTCAATTTAAAAAAATTCTTAGCCATTAGTTCTTCAAATGAAGCCTCTGTGCCATTACCACTCTTCTCTGTTTCTAGAATCCAGATCAGATATAATTTTTTTTAAAGTAGGCTCCATGCCCAACATGGGGTCCAATTAGGAGCATGAACTCAAGAACCTGAGATCAAGACCTGAGCTGAAATCAAGAGTTGGTCATTTAATGGCCTGAGCCACCCAGGTGCCCTTAGATGTAATCTTTCATACACAACCCTCCGTATCACTTGCTAAGCCTCGCCATCATGTTAATGACTGTGTCTCTCTTTGTGTTGCATTTCTTCCATTCTTTAGATCTTTCAGTTCACAAGTTCTCTCTTCTGTAATGATAATTTTTTACAAATTGAGTTTCTAATTTTAGTGATTATAGTTTATATTTCTCATTGGTACCTTTCCAAATTAGCTGGGTCCCATAAATATATGGGATATATATGTATGTGTGTGTGTGTGTATAAAATTTACATATTGTAAAATACATCGATCTTAAGTGTATATATCATGATGAATTTTGACATATGTGTACATTTTTGGTAATACCACTCAGGGAAAAATAGAGAATATCTCTAAGACTTCAGAACTTCCATTGTGCCAATCCCCAGTTAATAATCTCTCAGAGGTAATGATTATTCTAACTTCTATCAACACAATAAAGTATCTGATATCTATCCATGGTGTTAACATGCATTCATTATTCATTTTTATTGCTCTCTATTGTATGAATCTAATAACTTACTTATTCATCCCACGGTTGACTGGCATGTATATTGTTTGAAGGTTTTGGTGATTATAAATAAAGTCTTCGTGTGGACATATGCACTCATTTCTCTTGATATATACTCAGGAGTAGGATGGCTGAATGGGTATATTTTAACTTAATTTAAAACTGCCAAATAATTTTCCAAAGTTGCACCAATTTCCCCATGCATTTTAGGTTTTTTTAAAATACTATTTCTTTGGTTTTAAAATACAGTAAATGTAAGTAATTTATATTCTACATGTGATAATTCTAATACATGCTGTCTCTGCAGGTCTGATTCTGCAGTTTATACTTTCTACTAATTCTCAGGGTGGTTTATATCCCTGTGTATTTTATGATTTTTGATTGTGAGTTCATCTTCCTTGGAACTTTGTCTAGGGAAGTTATTTGAAGTTTGGCTTTCAAGTATAGTCTTCTAAAAAGGAGGATAAATATACTTATTTGCTTCTGCCAGTGGATACTAAATTCTCAGCTTGGAATCTTTTAGGGCCTCCTGAAATTTCTGGCCCTAAATCCAAGTAAAGTGAGGCTGTGGTTAGGAACTCTCAAGAAAATATGTTTTCTTTTTTTCCCTTCCACACAGAGCCAAAGCTAAGCCAGACACATATGTCCACCACCTCCCTTTGTAGGGATGGTATTTTTTTCTCATTCACTCAGTAAAGATGTCACTTTGCAAGGGTCTCTGATGGGACTTCCTGCCTCAAACTTTGTCCCCTGTCCCTCTCATCTGTGGCCCTTTAAAACCCAAGCTCTGTGCCACCACTGAACTGGGGTTTGTTCCAACACAAACTCCAGCTTCACAATCCACTTCCTTGTCTCAGTTCAAGCTTTCTGTAATTTCTGGGCAGTTGAGGATTTTTCCTTATTTTTGTGCCAGCTCAGCCATCATTCAAAAAGATGTTTTTAAGACTGGCAAAAGATTGATAATTGAAGTTGAGTGATAAACATGTGGAGATACATTATACCATTCTCTCTGCAAAGCATGTTTGGAATTTCACATAATAAAAAGTCCTGTTATTTTTTTAAAGATTTTATTTATTTGTGTGTGGGTGGGTGAGTGGGTGGGTGGGTGAGAGAGAGAGAGAGAAAGAGAGAGAGAGAGAAAGAGAGAGGAGCTGGGGGAGGGGCAGAAGGAGAGGGACAAGCTGACTCCCCACTGAGTGCAGAGCCCATCACAGGCAGATCCTAGGACTCTGAGATCATAACCTGAGCTGAGGTCAACCCCTTAACCTACTGAGTCACCCAGATGCCCCCAAAAGTCCTATTTTTTTAAAAGAGTTCTCCATAGAGATTCAAAATGAGATATTCATGGATAAAATATCACAATGGCTATAGTTTACACTAAAATACTTCAGAAAGGGGCACCTGGGTGTCTCAGTCCTTAAGGGTCTGCCTTTGGCTCAGGTCATGGTCCCAGGGTCCTGGGATCAAGCCCCATGTCTGGTTCCCTGCTCAGCAGGGAGTCTGCTTTCCCTCTCCCTCTCCCACTCCCGCTGCTTGTGTTCCTGCTTGCTCTCTCTCTCCCTCTCTGTCAAATAAATAAATAAAATCTTTCAAAAAAAATCTAAAATACTTCAGAAGAAAATGGATAAGGTAAAAATGGAAAAATGTTAATACTTACAAAGGTTTTGGTGATATGGTGACAGGTGTTACAGGGTATATGGGTGTTCATCATACTATTTTGTCTACTTCTAATTATGCTTGGAAATTTTTATAGTACAAAGTCAAAATATGATTAAAAGGATTCTTAGGTGTTCTGTGCTGGGAGGGGTTTCTGGACATCTAGTCTACCACACTATTAGAAACAAATATAACATCATATTCAATGATTGTACTTATAAAGAAAGAATCCAGAAATGATCCCAGCCAAATTGTTGAACAACTGAAGGAAAGGAAGAAATGTACGTGTTGTGTTGCAAAACTGTTCAGATCCAGGTTTGAACAAGCAACCTTGTGTGAGAGGACAACTGGGGAAGCAGGAAGGTGAATAGGTTGGCAGAACACCAGTGGAGTAGGGATGGGCCTACCAACATGTCTTCACATCAAGCTGTATCCCACTGGGCTTAGTTTCCATTAGTTATCTGCTAGTTGGTAGCCCCATCCAAGTAAAAGCAGGATGTAGCTTGCCCTTCCCATGGCTAGCCTTCCTGGTTTTGGGGAAGGAGGGACTGTCACCCAGCTCCAGCCCAAATCTCACCTGCTCTCTAAGTGCCCCCATTCTAGCCCATTCTTCTGCCTTACAGGATGCCTATGAACCATCATGCCCATTCCAAAACTCCCAGGGGCTGGTCTTGTCTAGAGTACCTCTGGGACAATCCACTACTACATAATTATCACATGAGTACATTTCCCAAAGCCAGGGAACTCCTGGACTGAAACCCTATGTGAGCATTCAGCAGAATAAACATCTCAGGGTGCCTTCGGCAACTCTGGTCAAGAGTTGACCAGTGGGAAGTGAAGATAGAGGCACCCATCCCTTCATTTTCCACTTCTTTGGAGAACTATTTGAATAAGGACACATCTGCACTGTCAAGAAACAGCCTCAATTCTCAGGGACAGAGCAGCCTAGACCCATCTGTTGAAAAGAAACATTTCCTTCAAGTAATAGTCATCTGTAAAGATGACATCTTGTTACAGAGAAGACATTTATATTGTTATGCAAAACACTGAGACATGAGCCTGGGGCTCTTTAATCGCTCCATTTAGGAATTAAGTCTGTGGTTTATCTTTGTAAAAATAAGGCATCCATTGACCCAGAGGAAGGAGATACTTGCTCCCGTGTAGAGAGACAGTGAAAAGTTTTAATTTAGAGTTCTTCCCACCCAAGAGTTTAGCCAATTACTGGACAGGGTTCAACTTCAAAATGTTGGGTTTCCTTTCCCATCAATCAGAGGGTCTGCTGGAGAAATCTTTCAAGGTGAGGCCTAGATCCAATTCTCCTTCTGTGACAAAGCTCCCATGGCATGGACAGCCTCTTTTTTGTGTCCTAATGTGATGTAATTTTACATTATTATATGGTCTCAAAACAAACATAATCTTTTAAAAAATATTTTTATTTATTTATTTATTTTGAAAAAGAGAGAGCAGAAGAGTGGGCATACTTGGGGGTGGGTGGTGCAAGCATGAGAAGAGAAAGAGAATCTTCATCAGACTCTGCCCTGAGCACAAAGCCCAACGTGGGGCTCAAACCCAAGAACTCAAGATCATGACCTGATCCCAAAACAAGAGTTGGTTGCTCAATCAACTGAACGACACAGGCACTCCAGAACAAATGTAATTTCAAACCATGTCTCTCAAATTCATATGTCAGTTGACAGATCTTTAATGAGCAGCTATTACATGCCAGGCAGTTGTGCCAGTGTTGGGAACATATGAAGGAAGTTCTCATGATGTTAGCATTCTATGTAGTTGACTTCATGTACTTTTACTAAGTAATTTTGCCAATTCCCTTCCTCTCAGAAGTTGGACTGACACATGTTGTAATGTTTTTGAGCAAAGTTTGGAGGGGAAGTGAGTAGGGCATGCACAGAAGGGGGCAGAGTGCTAGGACTCCCTTGACAAATACCCTGGATGGTGCCAGTGTTGCTACAGTGAGGGCTACCCACAGGTGAGTAGAGGACATGAGACTGGAAAGGTAGGCACCTTGAATGTCAAGATAAGAGTTTGAACTTCATTGGAAATGGTGGCTCTACCAGTTAGAACTTACTGAGTTCTCTATGCACTAATAGCTGTACATGAATTACCTCATTTTAGTTCTCTCGACAACTCTCCAGGTACTATTATTATCTCCAGATTACAGGTGACAAGCTGAGTCACAGAGAGGTGAAGAAATTGCTCTTGGGTCCCACAGTTGTGTGAAAACATTTTTACATGGAGTTGTGTCATAGAAATATGACAGTCACAAGTCAGATGAATTGCAGGAGAGGAGAGACAACAAATGGTTATCATTAAGAGAGTTACCAGAGAAAGGTGACAAGAACCTGAAGTCAAGCAGTAGAGGAGGGAATGGCAAGAAAGGAAGGGATCTGAGGACTGAGTGGATGTGCTGGGCGGTGACAGAGAGGAAGATATCCCAGATGCCCCTTAGGGGCTGAGACTAGATGTCCTACGTCTATAGGTCTGTCATCAGGAGAGGCTAAGACAGAGAGAGGCACAGATTTGGTGGGGAAGAGGTGGAGCTCAGTTTTGGAGTATAGTGAGTGCCCAAGGAGCCTGTGGGTCCCCCCAGGAAGGTTATCTCACAAGCACTGAAAACTAGCGACTTGATCAGGGGAAAAATAGAGTTGGGTTTATAAACCTGTAAGAGTTTGCATGTAGACATTGCTTGAAACTGTGGGAATAAAGACAGATGATGGATGATTAGAAGACAGACAGACAGATAGATAGATAGATAGATAAGAAGGATAGACTAGACAAAGGTACCTAGTAGACATCCACAGTCAGGGGAAGAAAGGGGAGCCCATGGAGGAAGAATTCTCAGAGGTGGCAGGACCAGGTAGATACTGTGTTAGGAAAATAAAAGGAAGAGAGAGTTTCCAAAAGAAAGGGGAGTTGAAGTCAAATGCTGAAAAGCCCACAGACAATTATGACTAAAAAAGACAGGAATTTGGAAATGGAGTCTGGATGAGCATTTCAAAAAAAGAAGGAAATCCCTTAAACTCTGCTCACAGGGGAATACATGGGTATATTTTTGAGATCAAAGTGACAATATGGGTCAAAAGAGTTAAATATTACGCATCTGGAAATTATACTTCCTGAAATCATACCTCTAGAAATGTATATAGAAAAACAATACTCTTGAAGAGGTGGTAAGATGGAGCTATGGGGGTGTTGGTCAAAATTTTGTTTAAAATAGTCAAGGGGTGGGGCGCCTGAGTGGCTCAGTTGGTTAGGCCTCTGCCTTCCACTCAGGTCAAGATCTCGGGGTCCCAGGATCAAGTTCCGCGTCAGGCTCTCTGCTCAGTGGGGAGTCTGCTTCCACCTCTCTCTCTGCCTGTCTCTCTGCCTACTTGTGATCTCTGTCAAATATATATATATATATATATATATATATATATATATATATATATCTTTAAAAAAAAAAGAAAGAAAGAAAATTAGTCAAGGGGCACCTGGGTATCTCAGTTGGTTAAGCATCTGCCTTGGGCTCAAGGCAGGTTGTGATCCTGGGGTCCTGGGATCCATTGTGTCAGTCTCCCTGATGAGCAGAGTCTGCTTCTCCCTCTGCCCCTTCCCCTTGCCCTGCTCATGCTCTCTCCCTCAAATAAATAAAAATCTTTATAAATAAAATAGCGCAAATTTGTCAACAGCACAAATGTCCAATCATAGAGAATATTTAATGCATACAAAGAGGATTGTGGTTAGTAATAAAGATAAAGAAGCAGGTTACAAAAACTGTATGTTTCTCCCACCCCACCCCACCCCACCCCTTTTAAAGGAAAGCAATAGAGAGAGAAAGAACTGGAAAAATATACTGTAAGAGCCTCATGATAGTTGTTTCTTGGTGGTAGGATATGATAATTATGAGTTCTGTTTTTCCTTTTGCACATTTACCCTCCCTCCCTCCTTTGGATTACCTGTGTCTTCTATAAAAACCCTGTCCAATAGAAAAATAATGTGAGCCACATATATAATTTTAAACATTCTTGCAACCACATTTTAAAAATAAAAAGAAACAGATAAAAATAACCTTAATAATATGTTTCTAACCCCAATATATCAATGTTATCATTATAACATGTAACCAACACAAGAAAATATTAATGATATCTTAGATTTTTCAAAACACTCAGCCTTCCAAATCTGGTATGTATTTTACATTTACAGAATATTTCAACTTGGGCCATCCACATTTTAAGCACTCAGTGGCCATATGGCTTCCATGTTGGACAGCAAAACTGTATAAAATTAATAACTAACATTTATCGAGTGCTTACTAGATGCTAGGCACTGCTGTAAGCCCGTTAGATGGGGAGTATAACTCATTCAATCTCACAATAACTCCTTAAGGTTGTTAGGATTATTATTGCCTCCATAAGCACGTGTTGCTATTGTAATAACACCACGGTCAAAGTGTTGGAGCTTTTTTGGTGAACATCTCCCCAGTGGGATGGCGGTGGAAGTCATGTTGCAAAGCCTTATTGAGTCAAGGGGAACTGAGGGAGTCAGAGAGATTAAAACTTACAAAGTTAGATGGTGAAAAGCAGTCAGCAAAAACAGGAGGACAGAAGGCTTTTTGTGGGGCAGAGAGACCTGAAGCTGAAGTCGGCTAAAGAGGAGGGAGGGGGATGAGAGGTAAAGGAAATGGCCAGGGATGTCTTCAGACCCAGGACTCTGAGGAGGAGAACCAGGGCTCTGTTGGATAAACTTTCCCAGCCCATGCTGGTGGTTGTGATGGATGCCACCGCTCCCCAGCTTGGGGTGGAGGTGGAGGGGTTATAGCCTGGGAGTCAGGGGGCAGACACTGGTGACTCCATTCTGCAGGTGGATGCTGGGTCAGAGTGGGGGTGGGTCTTCCCTGGGGCAGGGGGAGGTGAACTGAGTGGTGAAGAATGAAGTTAGCCAGCAAAGGAACAAAAAGGGAGAGGAGTTAGGCTTGAGAAATACTTGACTCAGAGACTGAGACCAGGAGTCAAGGATGGATGAGGGAGATCAGAGAGTGAGGATCTGAGGACGTTTCCCAAGTTTCCCGCATGGGCAAAGGCAGAGACAGTAACGTTTACTGAGCGCCTCCCTGGAGTCACACATTGGTCCTGTGCAGGGCATACTAATCTCACTCATCCTCACAGAGGACCCCCTTCTGCAGATGTGCAAGCTGAGGCAAGACTATTGGCCCCATGTCTCACATTAGTAAGTGGAAGAGTCAGGACTTGAGCCCAGGTTATTCCAGAAATGGAGGGAAGGAGGAGAAAAATGACGAGGGTCCAGAGCTAGGATGGGTGGTCCAGGGGGATGGGGGGGTGGGGTGCAGGCAAGCTTGGAATGAAAGGGAAGCAGCTGTGTGGGGTGGGAGGGCCCTCTAGCCTGAAGAAGGCAGGCACAATCGGTCTTTGCACAGAACTCAGCAACTTGGGAGGGAGGACCCACAGGTGGAAAGGCAGGGTTGGGGAACAGATGTGGGAGAGGGGGCAGCAGGTTTGGTTTAAGGTGGGCTGTCATCCTCTGGTGAGAAGAGGAGGCATTTATGTACCGGGTCAGCTGGGGGGCATCAGAGGCAGAGACTGGGCAAGTGAGAAGGCACAGGAAGAGATGGGGGCCAGGGGGCCAAGGGGGCAAGAACATAGCAGCAGGCTTAGAGGCCCCCTGAAGGTGACAAGTTCTTCTCTTAACCTACTGCGGGAAAAGCGACAATAGAGGAAGAGGCCCTAAGAGGAGCGGAAATAGAGGAAACCTGGTAAGGGGTAAATGTCTGCAGAGGGAGGGAAAGGATGGAGGGAGGTTGGGGGATTAAGGGAGAGGAATGCCCGAGAAAGGTGGGGGGGGGGGGGGGAGGGGCGAGGGGAGGGAGGATGAAAGTAGAACTGCACCTAGTGCCCCTAGCACCCTAACCCTGTGGCTGCCTGCCTAGGAAGTCAGAGGCAGCTGCAGGGGCGCGAATGGATTGAGGGTGGAACCCGAGCCAGACCGGGATCACCGAGCTGTCCCAACTCAATCCAGACTGCGACCAGATTCAAGTTACCGGTCCCCCGTACTCTCTTTCTCCACGTGTAAAATGGGGTTAGTGACTAGACGGGTAGATGTCAAAGTATTTCACAAGCACCACCACAAGGGAAGGTGTTATTATAAAGACCTATCAAGTTAACAGGAGTATGTATCCCCAGAACCATACAGATGAAAACAGATGTGGCCGGTGTAGATGCAAGTCTAGGAAAGGCCCGGTAGATTGCAAGCTCTTCTACTTGCCCAGTTTATCGAGTTCGCGGCCACCATCCAGCCTCTCAGTGGGGTAGGAGGTGAGGGCCTGCGGCTGGACCGATGGGGTTTATCTCTGGCTAGGGGCGCAAGGCTCCTGGGAGGCTTTAACTTGCTCGGGCTCCTGTCTTCTCCGTGGCAGCCCCCTGTCGCCGCAGAGCACAGGCCCAGGCAATGCTTATCCAACTGAACTCACGTCCCCGCGGGGATCTTGCTCCAACAAAATACCCAGTTATTCCCTTCTATATAAAGCGGAAAAACTCGAGCTGTGCCTTTGCCCAGCTCCGCACCCTCGCCCCCTTCGTGCTGTGGCCTGCTTAGGTCTCCACTCGGAGCTTCCCCTTTCCAGGACTGAGGCTGGAGCAAAGGAGGAGGAGGAAGAAATAAATGAAAAGTCGGGGTGGAGGGTGGAGCAGAGAGACAGGGAGGGGGATAGACAGGCTGAGACGGAAACTGGAGAGAGAGAGACAGGTAAAGAGAGCCAAAAAGAGCCAGAGAGGTCGCAAAAGAGGGCACAGGCGCTCGCCGCGGATTCGGTACCGATTCCTTCCGCAGGCGTTTCTGCCGCGGCTCCGCAGCGCTCGGCTCCGGGCTGCCCCGGACACGAAGGGCTGCAGGGTGCTGTCGCCTCGCCGCCCCCCTCCTACGCCCCCTCCCCACCTCGCCCAAGGGGGCCGGAACGGCGTTGGCGCGCGGGGGCTTTTCGGAGCAGTCGAGTGGAAAATAGACTTTAACCCGCTTTGTGGCTACAAGGGCGCCCGAAGCGCTCTCGCGGACCGGGGCTCCCGGCGTTCAGGCGGGCCACTCCCAAGACCCGGCCTGGAGTCCCTGCAGAGTCACGCGGCACGCGGAACCCCTGGCCTCGGGGCGTCGGCAGGCCCGACCTAGGTCTGCGCACTCGGCCGCGGCCGCGCCGTCCTCACTGACCCCGGCGGCGGCGAGGAAGCTGAGCGCGCTGCGGTCCCTTCCTCGCAGTGCGTTGGCAGGGTCCGGGTCGCAGCCTCCCCACCACTGCCCGGCGCCCTCCTAGGCCTCGGGGAGGTGTTTACTGCGGCCTGGAAGGCCCGGGTGAAAAAGTTTGCGGAGTACTGGTTCTCCTCTCCCACTCACCCCCAGGAAATTATTGCAAGAAATGGAAACCTGACAGAGCAGAGTCGTCCGAGGCTCCGCGGTCGCAGGTGGAAGGTGAGGGTCAGGGGAGGCCAGGAGGCCGCTGCGTTCCGGGGATGGCTGGTGTGTATTCTTAGAGACAGGGTCGACTTGCTCGGCCAGCTCCAGGTTAAGGCCCGAGGCTCAGGCCTGGCCCGGCCCGCCTGCACCTGAGCCCCACGACCAGAGAAGGCGAGGAAAGCAGCAGACCGCCCTGTGCTGAGGCCCGCCGTCCCGGTGCGAGCAGAGCGCGGCCGCCGTGGTTGGGCCAAGGAGGTGCTTCCGAACCCAGATTTGCGGCTTGAGGTCTGCAAAGTGACCACTCCAGCAGCTCCTCTCGCGCTGTCCCCGGCCAGGCCCCTTGTGAAAAGAATTGGGCGTCCCCCTTCCTGGAGCTGTCCCCCGCAACCCTCAGAAAACGCGAAACCTCACGAGTAAGGCCTCGGCTTTCAGAACGCGGCCCAGAAGAAAGACGGTGGGTGAGCGGGAGGGTCCCCGAGACCCGGGGAGCAGTGACCTGGTTAGCAGAGAATGTATTTATCGGGCAAAAAAACCCACCCTCCCACCATCCGCTCGGATCCAAGTTGCCTGAGAACTGAAACGACATCCCAGGATGAATTGGAGAGGGTTCAACTGAGTTACACATCGGGAAGTGGGGTTGGAGTTTCTCCGAAGCCCCAGGCCTTCTTGGGCTCCCGCGTGGGCTGAAACGGTTGGGACGATCGCCAGACTCAGCTAAAAGGGCAGAGACGCGAAGAGAAGCCCGTGGCGAGGGGAGGATTGGGGCTGGGGGGAGGCCTAGACAGCCCGGCAGAGGCTCCAGTCCGCTTTTTGCCTCCGACTGCTGGCTCCTTCCCCACCCGCCGTCCCTCGCCCCGCCCCGCCCCGCCCCCCACCTTGGGGCAGGTGAGCGGCGGCCAATGGGCGAGCGCGGGGCAGGTGCCGGCTAACTCGCGCCTCGCAGTACAGCGGCCGAAGCTGAGCTGGGCAGTGCTGGGAGGACCAGGGGCGGGGGTCTGTCCTGGCTGGACTCCGGAGGGAGGGGGCCGGGCTCAGCCCCCAGGCCGTAGAGGCAGCTCGCAGCATCGCACGGAACCCGCGCCAGTGCCCGCGCCGGGAGCTGCCCGCTCGGCCCCAGAGGCCGGCGCGCCTAGCTGCGCGCGGTGGCCGGACTCCGCGTTCGCTCGCTCTCACGCCCCTCGCCTCTCCGCGCCTGGCTCGCCGGCAGGGTCTGAGCGCGGGCGGGCGGGCGGGGGAGGTGAGGGGTGCTGGTGTGTGTGCATGTGCCTGGCTGGGTGCACACCCCGCACGGCGGCGGCGCCAGGACGCGGAGCGCTCCCCAGAGCCCGGCTGCCTCGCTCGGCTCTGGCGACCGCGACCATGTTCCAGCCCACAGCCAAGCGTGGCTTTACCATCGAGTCCTTGGTAGCCAAGGACGGCGGCACCGGCGGGGGCACTGGCGGCGGGGGCGCCGGCTCCCATCCCCTGGCGGCGGCCGCCTCGGAGGAGCCACTCCGGCCCACGGCGCTCAATTACCCTCACCCCGGCGCGGCCGAGGCGGCCTTCGTGAGCGGCTTCCCCGCCGCCGCCGCCGCCGCCGCCGCCGCGGGCGCCGGTCGCTCGCTGTACGGTGGGCCCGAGCTCGTGTTCCCCGAGGCCATGAACCACCCCGCGCTGACCGTGCACCCGGCGCACCAGCTGGGCGCCTCCCCGCTGCAGCCCCCGCACTCCTTCTTCGGCGCCCAGCACCGGGACCCTCTGCACTTCTACCCTTGGGTCCTGCGGAACCGCTTCTTCGGCCACCGCTTCCAGGGTGAGTGCCCATGCTGTGCCCGCTAAGGCGGCCGGCCAGCGCCGGCGCTGCGGTGGCGCGGGGGAGGCTCGGGGGCGTGCGGGGCTGTTCAGAAGTTGTTGAAACAAGGCTGTGGGGGGCCGCAGAGGCCGATTCCCAAACCGGGAAGAGCCGCGCCGGATCCGTTCGCGCTTCCGCGGCGTTGGGTTCCCTCCCAGAGAGCCAGGTTGGGACCTCCAGGCTTGCCCAGAAAATGGTGCGGGTTCGGACGCCAGACCCGGGCGCATCCCTGGAGCTTCTCCTGATCCTCCCCGCGGCCTGCCAGAATCTCTCGGTGCTGAGCCAGTCCCAGTCCAGAGAGCGCCGCGACCGCAGCGCCCGCCGCCCCCTCCCTCTGCGCGGGCTGGACCTGGGACCCTACTTCCCTCTCACATCCACCACCAATTCCCAGATATCCGCCCTCGCTGGCGCGTACCAGCGGGGCAAAGTCCACGCGCGTGCCCCGGGTCTAAGGAGAGAAGGGGCAGCGGGGAGGGGACACTGGAGAGTTAATGTTCCGTTGAGGAGTTCTCCACCGTCTTGGGGTGTTTCTCAACAACCTCGACCCGACTTTGTCGAGTCACAAGTGCCTCTCGGACCCAGGGTCGGGAAGGGTTGCAGTAGCAACCGGCTTCCATCGCCATGCGCCGACTCTGGGAGTCCACCCGGCGGCTGCGGGACCCAAGGCAGTCCTCCCAAGTAGGAGGGCGGGGGCTTTTAAGGTCGCAGGCTAGCCGAGCTCCCACGTCTTCACAGGGCAACGGGTTTGCTAATGAAGATCCCCCACTAGCCTTACAAACGCGCGCGCAGACGAGCGCACACCACACACACACACACACACACACACACACACGTTTCCATTATCTGACTTTCCCGAAGGAAAGAGTTGCATTTGTTGGAGTTCGTTTTCTTCCTGGAATTTGTTAAAGTTTGTTTCTCTTTTCTTGCCTGTTTTTCTTTTTAAAGAATGACCTAATTTGTACAGTAATTGCTTAGTTTCCAGTTTAATTTTGTTAGTGTAGACCGGACTGGACCTCAGCCTTTTGAGGTTCCATGACTCAGAGCTAGGTAACCCGGCTTTTAGTGAAACCAATGAAAAGGATATGGCTAGAGCTTCGGCTGCCAACCTAATCTGAGGATAAACCGCGGTCTACACAGTCAAAGTAAACCAGATGCTTGGTACCATTATCTAGATAACAGAAGAAAAATGATCTTTTTTGAAGCTTTGGCTATAGCTGCTGAACTGTTTCATGGGAAGCTGCTTTCCAGGTCCAATTTGTCAATTTGCTTAGTCCCATCTGACAAGTAGATATTGACCCAGCAGATCCCAACAATATAAAAGGTTGTAATTACTTGAACAAGAATTTTTGTGGGCAGACTTGTTTCCCCTCAGATTTCAAAGATTTGCCTAAATCATGAGGTGGGGGAGGGAGTCTATGGTGTCAGCCGTTTTGGGCATGAAATCTGTCAATTACAACGATTGTTTATTGCTATAAATGATTGAAGTTTTATTCAAAACTAAGTAAACCATCTCGGTGCTCCTTGGGCCCAGCCCAGCCTGGGTCTCAAAACCTGCCACCCATGGGCCGATCTGAGAGTCGTGGCTATTTTTGAACCGTCGGGCCGGGGCAGTAGAAGGACCCGTGGTTAGGAGGCTGGTGCAAGGACAGGGGCTCTGATGAGAGGGCAGAGCCGGTCCTAAGCCCTGGGGTCTCTGATCATCCGGGGAAGGCCTCCCCCGCTGAGCCCTCGGCTTCGGACCAGGCGCCCCACGCCCTCCTAGATGCTTTTCCCGCCTCTGGCCTCGTCCCTGCGGGCACGGGGGCGCCGGGGACAGCTCGCGACAGATCCAGCTCCGGCTCTGAGCATTCCCAGCCAATGGAGCCCACATGAATTCTCCGAAAAACCTCAGAAATTGCCGCGGCTCCCTGAGCCATCAGTCCCGGCGGGCACGTTGTCGAGTTGCAAAAACGGTTGAAATTTTCTCTTAAGAACCGTTTCTGGACGCGGAGATGGAGCCATGTGTGGCCGCATTTTTGAACTCGGAAATCCGTTGGACACGGAAGGACTTTGCCGACCTTGAGACGTTTCGGCTTTGGGTCGGGTCTTCGTCGCCGCGACTCCATGCGCGGCCCGGCAGCTGTGAGCCTGGCGGTCCCAGCTGGGCCTCGGGGCTGCGGGCCGAGCCGTCCCAGGCCCTCCGGCGCCGCGTTTTCTAGAGAACCGGGTCTCTGCGATGCTCATTTCAGCCCCGTTTTAATGCAAGAAACGAAACCCTACACGAACGAAAAGGAACATGTCTGCGCTCCGTGCGCAGCGCGGGCCAGCGCTCGGGGAAGCGGATTCTCGGCGGAGCGAGGCGGTGGAAGAGGAAGAGCCCACGGGGGATGGTCTGGATCAGGCGGCGGGATCCTGAAGCCGGTAGCCTTCGAGGCCTGAAGGGGAGGAGCAGGCGGAAACCGGGAATTGGCCGCACTTCGGTGCCATTTCCCGGACGCAGGAACTTTCCAGGCCGGGAACGGCGTCTGGAGGGGGCCTGGGAAGCCCCAACCCTCAGGGATCCGCGTCGGTAATGGGCCGGTGCTTCAAAGGGCGCCTTTGTTTCGGCTGGAGGAGGGGGAATGAGGTTATCTCCGTTGCTTGGCCGGCCTCTCCCACTCGTCGCCCCAGGCTCCTCCGCCCAGCCCGCCGGCCCAGAGCTCCTGGCCGGCCGCGGCCTCTCCAGAAGAGAGTTCAGCGGCTAGCGCGGGCACTTCGGATCCTTTAGTTCCCACATCCGGCCACCTCAGTCCTGGGAGTCTCTCCTGCCAGTCCCTGCCTTCCCTGCATTGAGAGGCCGGAGAAAAATGGGGTGGGGTTCAGTTCCTCCTGGCTCTAGGGAAGCTGAAGTCATCCTCCTTCCACTTTTCCACCTCTCCTTGTCTGAAACTGACTGCCCACTGCCAGAGGTGAGAACTACTGCAGGGAAACGGGCCACACTGGCCCCAGCCCCAAGCTTGTTCTGCTCTTGTGGTCCAGTTAAGGAAAACTGAAGCTGCGGTAGGAACTGTTGAGACCCTTAATGAGAGGGGCCCAGGAACTTAGGCACCTAAAGCATCACTCTATCCTTACAGAAACATAGAGCTATTTGATCAGTTTGCCCGGATAGTTAGTTTTGCACTAAACCCCCTCTCTCTTTCAGGAAAAAAAAACCTTGCTTCTTTTGAAATCCAGTCTGTCATCACCTTTCAGTATACTGAGTCATTTTCCTGCCCCTTGCTTCTTCGTGGTTAGGTCAGATGGACCCCTGTGTTTCTGCCTGAAGGACACAGTCTATCTGCCCCAACAGTGCATGACAGTAAACCAAGCCTAGCTTTTCCTAAAATAGCCAGACTTGAGGCAAAGGGATGTGTGTATGGCACAAGGACAGAGTAAGCTTATTGCTTCCATCCTCCACTTTGGGTTTATGAAGACAAACACAGAGAAGTCCACCATGCAAGGGACCAACACATACCCCCAGAATTACAAAACAACCATCAAACCATACACCCCGAGGCAGACTGCAGTCCTGCTCTCCCAGCCACAGATTGTCGCTGACACCCCTGCACCCCATTCACTCCCATCTATAGGGTCTCTCCAGGCTGCCACCTCACTTTTGACAAGCCTGGGCCGATTGAGCTGCTGAGGCCAACACTGGAACTCTGGGATGAGCGAGGCCTTCTCCCTGCCCAGCTTATTTGTCCAGAGGCAAAACTACTGTTGGGACTCCACCCAGGCTCAGAACCACACCGTGTGCTGAAGCAGTTTAACATCAGCAAGAAGGGTTTGCTTCCTACCCGCCCCTTCCACCTTTCTCTGGCCTATCACACTGGTACCCACTTAAGACTTTAATTCTTATTCCTACTTGGATCAAGCTCCTCCTTTCATTCCTTCTTACTCCTCTCTGC
Organism: Mustela nivalis; assembly: GCF_964662115.1. Taxonomy (NCBI): domain Eukaryota; kingdom Metazoa; phylum Chordata; class Mammalia; order Carnivora; family Mustelidae; genus Mustela; species Mustela nivalis. Next base: position 50,446,781 of record NC_139027.1, on the reverse strand, counting down.
CAGACCACTTCCCTTGATCATCTATCCCCTCCACCACCACCAGATAAACTTCCTTCATTCAGGCCTAACAGCCCTGGGCCTGCCTCCACCTTGAAGGGCCCACTGGGCAGAGCGTCCCCTTCCATCTCCCCAAGGTGTGATGCCACTCCCTTTTGTAGCTGCACAGATCCAGCCACTTGAAACGGGAAAGTGATTGTCAGGGGACTTCATTTCCCCTCTGGCAACCTTGTTCAGAACGAGAGAGGGGGTGGAAACCCAGCAATAAAAGTCACCTGTGTAAGCATCCAAAGCCCAAGGAGTTGGAGAAAGTAACACCAGTCAGTTTCCACCAGCAGAGGGACATGAACAGTTACCTGGAGAGTTTTAGCAATAGCATGTCCGTGATGTGCCCTTACTTCCCTTACAGAGGTATTTCCAGAAATGGAAAATCTCAGCTGAGACACAAACAATTGCCTTAAACAAAACAACAGGTCAAACTGGGTAAAACCAGTGGGCCATTGCTGGAGAAATTCATTGGCCCAATCAATTTCAACAGCTAAACGTGTGAAAACATTCCATCTGGGGCTCTTCAATGTCAGTGGCTTAAGGGTACTGATATTTGCCCCTGCATGAGGACCCATGGGTGATGTCAGGGCCTGTTTCAAGTCTGAGAGCATGTGCAACCAAGCCAGAGATTGCACGAAGACCTGGTGGGGGGTTTACTGAATGTGAGGTGGTAGGTGGAGGCTCATTTTGGCTTTTGTACTTCCTGACCTCACCACCCCGGGGGCCTTATCCCACCCAGGGTCAGCCCCTCCTCCTGCTGGTAGGAGCTGAGTTCCCATGATGGCCAACACTTGCCAAGGGACAATTACACTCTTTGAAAATCCTGTATGGTAGATGGGAGAAAAAGACAGTGGGGAGGCTGGAGCATATATTTACACACGCCCATGCAGAAACCAATATATCTATATCTATATATATTAGAGAGAAAGATGACATCTAGATATTTATACACGTGTTTCTTCAGCACGGGACTATTCAGGGATGAAGCAAGGCCTTTTCCCACCGGAGAGCATTAGGAGTCTCCTGGGGCAGTGAGCTTTACCTGAAGGCCTGGGGGAGAGATGAGGGGAAGGGGGAGGCAGAAGCCTGACCTTAGACCTTTAGGTGTTGCCTGGACATTGACCTAGTCGCTGGCCTATTTTTACCACTTGCAAGGTAGAGCCTGGGCCTGTTGGCAGGAATTTTCAGAGGGCTAGTGGCCTGAGCATTTAGCTGCAAGGGTGGTTTAAACAGGTGTGAAAAGAGAGTGCCTTGGGTCCCTGCAAGTTCCTGAAAATGTCTTTGGCATAAGGGTGGTGAGCAGCCGCACTGTTCCCCAGATCACCTTCGTGACTCTCAGCCCTGTCCCTCCTCGTGTAGCAGGGCCAGGGGACAAAGGGAGTTAAGGGATTTTTCCTACCCCGGCCTCTTCGCTGCTCCAGGCGCCTCGCTAGGCCTGGGCCCTCCTCCTGGCCCATCTAGTGATCCGCTCCTCTGCTCCTCCAGGCCTCGGTCGACCGACGGGGTAGCTTCTCGAACCCTCAGGAAGTATGGGGGAGGAGAGAGGAGTGGACTTAAGGAAGGGGCGGCACAAGGGAAAGGGGAAAAGTGGGGGCGGGAGCCAAGGACTGGAGAGGGCAACGGAGCGCCGAGGGCGTTTGCGAGTGGGGCGAGAGGGCCGGGCTCGGCCGGCTCCCGAGCGCAGCCCGGCGGCCGGGCTGCGGCTCACGGCGCCCCTTCTCTCTGTCTGTACCTGCTGTGTTGCCGTCGGCGGCGCGGCCGCAGCGAGCGACGTGCCCCAGGACGGGCTGCTTCTGCACGGCCCCTTCGCGCGCAAGCCCAAGCGGATTCGCACGGCCTTTTCGCCCTCGCAGCTCCTGCGGCTGGAGCGCGCCTTCGAGAAGAACCACTACGTGGTGGGCGCCGAGCGGAAGCAGCTGGCCGGCAGCCTCAGCCTCTCGGAAACGCAGGTAATCACCACCCCGCCGGCCGGTGCTCAGTCCGCGGGCCCAGGTGCAGGTGGGGGCGGGCAGGTGCAGGAGGGGCCCCGGGGCTCACGCCCCCGCCTTCCCCGGAGCTCGGTCCCACTGAGTTCCAAAAGCCACCCCTACCCCCTCTCCCCCGCGGCCCTCCGGCAAAACCTATCTCTAGAGCCCCTTCCCTCCCGCTGCGGTTAGCCTCGCCGAGGCCGCAGAACCTCTGTCAAGCTCTAAGGACCCACCAGGACTCTGGACTCAAACCACAGCCCAGCTTGCTCTCAAAGCCCACAGGAGGCGCCGGGTTCTCAGGAGGAGGCAGGGCCACGCCGCAGTCACTCCCGAGCTGTCCCAGTGTCCCCTGGAGCCGTTTCAGCCCTGTGGTTACTGCGGCTCTTCTCCCGCCTCTCCTCTGGGGTGCTCACGGTTTTGTGGGAGGCCCGGCCCTTTCCCACCGCCCCCCCCCCCCCCGCACCGGCTTTGCTGCTGTTCATGGGCCCAGTTGGCAGAGGCCTGGGCTGCCCACCAGCGGCTGTGGTGTGGGGAGAAAGCCCACGTGTCTTCAGGCTATAAACATCAAAAGCCGAGGAATCAGCCAGGAAGGGGCCAGCCCTGCTTGGGGTCGGAGGGGGGCGCTGATCTCTGCGCAGGCAGGCTGCTAGGGCTCTGGAAACTGGTGTTTGGGGCGCGCAGACATGGGAAGAAAGTGGGAATGGTGGAAAAGTAGATTCGGGGACTCAGGAGCTGCGTTCAAACACTTGGAGGGCTGTTGAGTTGGGGAGGGAACACTCCGGTGGCGTTGGAGAGGTTTTGAACTGGGTGAAATTAGGGTAACCACGGAGTATTTTTGTAACTGATAGTTAAGAAAAGAAAAAAATTAAAGAACTAGATTAGAGTCCTATGGAGGCAGATTTGGGTTTATTGTAAGTGAAGACTTTGCCTTAAATAAATGCTGTGTGGAAGGACCGCCTGAGCTCTTGGTTCCTGGGAGTCCGATATAGCTGTAGGGGCTGGGTGCTGCCCTGGAGGCTGATTTCAGTGTCTGGATGGGCCTTGGGAGATGGTACTCCCTTCCATCCCTCAAAGCTCCCAGATGTGCAAATGAGAGAATGCCACTTGCTTGCCCCGGGGGGCCCTCTGGCTTTTTATCATCCTCTCCCCATTTTTGATGGTCTGGCCCCTACTATCTTCCATCCTAGTGCCCTGAGTAGGTGTCTTGGGGGGAGGGGGACAGCCTGGAGTCTCCCGGGGAGTAGTGAAAATAGGAAGGGGGCCCAGTGGGGAATCCAGATCCTAAGTGCCTCCCCAGTCCCCCAGCAGACATCACTGGCTGGTCCTCACATTCTATTTTGGTTTCTATTGTCAAGACGTCTTATCTGTCTGATGCTCCATTTAATCACACATTACTCTCTCCTCTACTGAAGGGCCCGTGCTTTTTCAGATTTGCTGGTTGGGCTGTTCTAACTGCAGAGCTAAAGCTTACAAAACAGCCAAGTTAATTTTTTAAATGTTTAGAAGAAATATAAGCTAAAAAATGAAGTTAATAAAATAATACCCCCATTCCCTCCTGGCAAACAGTGTTTTAAAGTTGTCTAAAACAAGGTGTCAATTTATGAATGGTGTTTATAGTTAACATCATTTAAAAAGTATTAGTTATTAAATTTTAATTGCAGAAGTGTAAGAAAACAAAACGGTTTATAATCCTCCCACCCACAGATTAACACTTGTTGAAATAATGTCATTGTTTTTAAACTTTTAATTTTTTAGCTCAGTGAGGGCATTTTTAATTAACTTTCTTTCAAACCGAATCTAGCTGCCTGTTTGCTCCCCACAATGCCAGTTAGTAAATGTAATGATTGTTTCCTTCATTTTTGTTATGTTTCAAACACATTTAAAACAAAACTGGGTAGAATAATATAGTATATCCAGTTTAACTATCAAAACTCATGTCTAATCTCGTTCTATCTATAGATGAGCTGGTTTTAGCATATGGAAAAAAAAAAAAACCGCAGTAGAACTACGGGAGGCTTGAGCCTGAGAAACCATCCTGTAAAGGCTTCTCTTTTCAGGTGAGGACTGAGATAGAGAGATGGGGTGGGCAGAGCTCCCTAGGAGGACAGATTGGATTTTATTATCTGCCTCCTTTCTAATTGACTGTGTGACCTTGTATAAGTTACTCAATCTCTCTGAGCTCTAATTTTCTCATCTGGAAAATAGATTCTTTGAGGATTAAAGGCACGTAATAGGAATTCAAATAATATGAATTCTTATCCCCAGTCCTTCCCTTCCCTCTGTGTAAAGTAGTATATATATCAAGTTGGTTAGTGTTACAGTAAGCCCCTAGACTGGGCTTCCTGAATTAGTCTGGTGTTTCTTCTGCCATATCTGGTCTCCTTCACCATCATAGCTGTCTTTCTGTCCCTCTTGTAACTTATCATTTGGACTTAGGCTACCTAATTAATTATCCATCTTTCAGTATATACTGGGCAAGCCTACCTATCATCTCCAACTATTGGCTATTTGTCAAACACCCATCTCTGCCGTCAGTCCCCTGCCATCTATTTCTACTGTCAGTAACTACATTAACTACATTTGTCTCTAGGAGCTCTCCAATCCGTCCTGTACAGATAGCTGTTTTATATCTAGCCACATACTTCTCTGTCTGAGCTCCTTAAAATGCCTCTCCAAAGCTGGTTAATTTATACTTCCTATTTTCTGTTAATTACATTCTTCTTCCTCCTAACTAACACTAGCTCTCACCCAATTGTTGATTATTTCCTTATCATCTATTCTGTTTTATCTTCTGTGTTCCTACCATCCTTCTCAAGCTTCCCTCTATACAGATCTAGTTAGCTACTGACAGGGTATTTGCTTACCTATCGTGTCATCTGCTCTGTCTTTGTCTTCTTTCTGGGCCTCAGTTGCTGTATCTGTAACATTTAATGAAATGAACTCCATGGTTCTTTCCAGCCCTGAGTTTCTGTCTCATCTATATTCTCCTCTGTATTTCTGTATCGTGCTCCCCCCAAGTTCTCAGAGCTCACAGTACCTCTCCAGTATATCATAATACGCATAGGATTGTGCTGCTGCGAAATTATCTACCACGTCCAAATGTCACTCTGTAGACTGGCTAGTTCCATCTCGCAAGGAAATCTCAACATACAGACTCCCGGGCCCCATTCAGGAGATTCTCTTAGAATTTCCAGGATAGGATCCAGGAAATGTTTTTAAAACAGCTCTCTGGGTGATTCTGATGAACAACAGGCCAGCTTTGGGAGCCAAGGGTCAAGCCTTCCTGCTTCTCTCTATACCCTATAGGGTCCTGCTCCGTGATGAGCAAGGAGTCGATGCTCCATAAACATGTGTGGAATAAAGAGGCAAATTTCTGTGGATGGTACACATCTCCATGTGTTAATTTTTATCAGTCATTTCCCTTGCTTTCTGTAGTCACTGACACCTCCCTGTGTCTCTGTTTTCTATTCTTCCCTTGCACTTTATGTTAGATGTTCTAGCTTTATCCACTGGGTAAAACTCCTGGTAAGATTAAGGAAATCAGTGTGTGGGTCTTAATTTAGGGCTCAGGGGTCTCTGTATGCTCAAAGCTTTAGTATGGAGTGTTGGGAGGTGGGCAAGCTGAACTTCTTTGTCGGGGCAGGTTTGTATGTTTGGTGGAGTGTTGGGTATCTATGCAGGGAAGGCCACGGGTCAGTCCAGAGCATGGAGGCAGTGGTCCTGGGAGAGGGCTCGTTCTCTTTTCTGGCTCTGATCACTTGCTCCTCACTGCTGTGGCACTGCTTTGGAGTCTGATCTGGATGACGGGGTGATGTCCTAAGCTTTAGTCCTGGTGGGGCAGACCCGGATTGGGGTCAGATCAGAGCTGTGAGTGGAAGTGAATGTGTGTGTGTTGTAATGGGTGTGTGTAACATGTATGTGCTACATTGTAGAGTACATGCAGGTAGTGTGATTGATGCCCAAAGTCAGGTGATATCACATATATGTGGCATGGAAGGCGGCTCGGGTGCTTATGTGCACGCGTGGGGGTGGCATGTTATGGGGAAGGAGTCCAGGCTGCTCAGCCGGTCAGTGTTTCCAGCTGCCCCTCCTGCTCTGAAGTGTTCAGCAGGTGCTTCTTCACCTTCTCTGGCTTTGAGTTCAGTTGAGCTGTGACGGAAATGGAGTCCTCGGCCTTGGAGATTTGTGATGGGGGGAAATTGTAAAGTATGCCCGCTGGCAGAATATGCACAAGGAGTGACTAGAGTCTCCTTGAAGTCACAGCTGTGGGCTGAGGGAAGTGAGGGGAGACCTGCAGGGGTGGAATGTTCCCAGAAGACCTCAGGCCCAGAAAGTTTGGAGGGATGCACAGGGTTCTACATTGGTGGGAAGGAAGGGGAGGGTTGACGTGGGTGGATTAAGATGCAGCAGGAGGTGTCAAGTCTGGCTACCATCCTGGGGCCCAAGAACAGGTGGGGAGGTCTCAGAAGGAAAGAGTGTCTGATTACCTGCCTGTGGGTTTTTCCCTCTGGGGCATTGGTAAGGAGACTTCTTGGGGTCCATTCCTGCTCTGGAAAACTCTGCTTTTAAATGTTTGTTTGTTTTAATTTTATTTGACAGACAGAGATCACAAGTAGGCAGAGAGGCAGGCAGAGAGAGAGGGAAGTAGGCTCCCTGCTGAGCAGAGAGCCCAATGCGGGGCTCGATCCCAGGACCGTGGGATCATGACCTGAGCCAAAGGCAGAGGCTTTAACCCACTGAGCCACCCAGATGTCCCTGAAAAACTCTGCTTTTGAGATGATGGTTGAGAAGGAGATATCCAAATGCCTTGAATTCTAGGGAAGTTCAAGAGACATTTGTTACTAGCTCACTGTCAGTTCTGAGATGGACTCATCTCTTCTCCAGGTCTTGGTTCTTTTCCAAGAATTTCTGCGTCACCCAAGTTCCAGAGTCCAGTGGGAGGCAGTATAGGGCAGGGGAGATGAGGGAGACTGGAGTAGTCCCTAGGGCCTAGTCCTAAGGAGGCAGATGGCTCTGTGATGTCTTTCTGAGAGTGAGGGCAAGCATCCAGATGATCTGGCAGAGGAGGAGGCAGGAAGGCTTAGGATGAGTTGGGCTGTGGTTGACGAAGAGTCAGAGGTGACCTCCCTCAGTTTGGTAGGCCTAGCATGGCATTGGGCTTGACCCTGAGAGTAGGAGTAGCTCTTATGATCAAATAATAGGAAATGGATCCCCAGCAGAGAGGGCTATTACTTTGATAGGGTGTTTGAACACCTTGTGGACAAGTATTCTCCTGAATATAGGCAGGCAGGAGCCACAGACTCCTCCATTTGGGATTGGCTAAAGTTGGGGACCACTGGAAATGAAGGGATCCAAATCTGGGTCATTCAAATAGCAGGTTACTCAAAAGTAAAGTGAAATAATTGGCTGGAGCTGTAGTTTGCTTGTGTGTTAGTTCCTTCGTCCATTCATTTGCTCATCAATACATACACACCTTCATTCATTAATGTTACATACATCAGTCGGTCCTCTGTTAACGCACACATGCGTTCATTCATTCCTCCACAGCACCTTCCTCATCCTGTTTGACTCATGCTGACCCCTGTGCCTCCCAACAGTAAGTCTCCCTCCCTCCCCCAGATTCTCCCTAGAAGTGGTTAACCCAGTCCACAACATGGAGAATTAAGAATTGACCCTATTGTAGAAGTGTCCACTGAACTATGCCTAAAAAGAATCCCATCTCTCCAGCCATCGCACTTACCAAACCGCTTTTCTGATTAGACCCCAATCCCTCCACCACTGATTTTCTCGGGCTCTCCATGTCTGGCTGAGGCACCTCTTGCCCAGAGCACAGGGCCAGGTACTGTGGCCAGCTTGCTGAACAGACCAGCACGTGCCCATGGGGATGCCAGTCCACACTATTACACTGCTTTGGTTCTCTAGGTTCCCACCGCCTGATAAGGAGACAGAGGTTTGAGAAGTAAATGAATGCACTGCTGGGGTCCCTGGTGCTGACACAGGGAAAGTTACTCGGGAAGCACAGACAAGCAGCAGGGCAGTCCCAGCCCAGGAACATCTGAGCAGGCTTTTGAAGGCTAAGCAAGAGTACTCCAGGCAGGGAAACTCATGTAAACGTGGAGAAGCTTGGAAGGATCTGGCTTCTCTGAAACACTGAGGCAGTTGGTGAGATGGGGTCTTGGGAGGCCACAAGGAACCTCTCTCCAAACCCATAGGAGTCACAGATTGGGGAGGGGTTTCTTCAGCCAACATCCCGATGGTGTCCGGGGCCAGTGTGCGGGTATGGTGGGGAAGCGGGTACAGAATAAATACAGCTTCGTAAAGCTAGCCCTCAGAGCGGGACGCACACTGCATGACCTGGTTCCTTTCTAGGGCCTCTGTCCTCCAGGGAGAGGGCTCTGTGGTGTCCCCAGATCGCCCCGCTGGATTCCGGGGTAATGTCATTCTGGCCTCCTACTACACTCAGAGCCCAGTTCTTTTTCTTTTTTCTAAGAAAAAAATAACTCTTAATTGTTATCAGTAATGCATCAAGGAAAAGACAAAAAGTGGGAAGAAGAAAGAAATGTCACCCACACTTTAAGTACATTTCCTTCTAGTCTTTTTTCCCCATGCATAGATTTTGTTTTCCTGTGGTTGTGATCACACTGTGCCCAAACCTTATCCTGCCCTTTTCACTGACATTATTAAGTCATAAGCAGCCCCCTGTTATTACAGTCTTTGTAAACAGCATCTGGTCACTCAGCCTAAGGCTGTTCACAAGATAGCCAGTCTGCCTTAGGAGACAGTTTACCTCCCTGTTTCTAGAAAGCTGCCTCCTTGACCCTGGTCGTTTTCATGGAGAAAATATTCAGGATGCCCTTTCATTTGGGTGGGCCAGGAAAGGTGGCTCTTGCCAGAAAATGTACCTTGTGCCTGGAGTTCCACCATTGAGGACTTTCCTTCTTCGGGCCAGTGTTGTGGGGTGAGCGTAGCAGGCTCTCCTTCCCGAAAGGACCCTTGGAGTGTGTGTGGGAGGGAGAAGATGCAGAAAGGGGCCAGCTGTCCTGCTGTTGCCCAGAGCTTCCCCAATTGCCCCATCCCTCTGCTGGGCTCACTTAGCCCTTGGCCAGCCCTACGGGCCCTCGATAATGCCATTCAGGTTCCGCATCCAGGCCTCCCCAGCACTCACCCAACCTCCTGGCTGGCGTAGTGGGCTCTCGGATGGGGGGCGAGGGCAGTCAGGGGTGAGAAGCAGCTGTGCTGAGATCCACCCAGAGCCCAGCCTGCCCTGTACCCCAGAAAGGTGGTTATGGGATCTAGAAGTCTTGCCCCCAGAGCATCTACCATTTTCCTTTGTCTGTCTGAGGTGAGACAGGCAGGCAGTGGGTTTGCCCCCAGCCTTAGAGACAGGGAAGAAGCTCCTCCCTCCCTTACTGTATCCACTGAGGCCAGGGGCCTCATTTCTTCCTATCCCTAGCTCCATGACCCCCGCCCCCGCCCGCCACCCAGTGCTCTAAAATTAAAGGGCAGAGTCTCCCTGGGGAGAGGGAGCTGTTAGGGGAAGCCTTGGACTGGATGGGCTCCATGAAGCAGACAGGGGGCCGTGCCTGGGAAGCATGAAGGCAGAGCATCTTGGGCAGGAAACTGCTTCCTATGCCCTGACACAAGGCCTGCTTTTGGCCCAACACTGCCTTGTTTTATAGCTACAGCCTGTGCTTTTCCACCATTCTTGGAGTGGGTCGTCTTCTGAGGATGGCCCCTGTCCCCACCCAGGGTTCCAGGATCTTCCCTCAGCATTCCCTGCTGTTGCCAAAACCAAATATTCTCACCATCATTCCACACACACGACCTCCCACTCACCACCGGCAGGGACACCAGGGGTCACCCAGCGGCAGCCAGCAGCACCTGCTGGCTTTGTAAATGAGCTCTCATTTTCAGGAAACCATCCATGTCTCTGCCATCTCTGTGTCACCTCCCCCAGGGACCCTTGGGAGCAAAAGCCCAGGAAGTGCCCTGGAGCTGCAAAGCTGCCAGAAAAACATCTTTCCTACAGATGAGGGGCGTAAGCCCAGAACAGGGAAGAAACTTAGCAAAGGATCTGTGCTCAGGCCCACTTTCGCCAACTCTGAGGATGGGGGTGGGAGGGTGATGGCCTGGCTCTGCAAGGCCAGGAGGAGCGGACAGACTGAGTGAGGCTTCCTCCACCATCTTGAGCACTAGGTCTAGTTAGGGAGCCCTCCTTGATCGTGCATAAGAGAATGTTAAAGGCTGTATCCTGGACACTGAGCAAATGCTGGGGGAGGTGGGAGAAGTGAGGGGTGAGGAGAGATACGGCTAAATCTGGGGTAGCTTCCTGGAGGAGGTGAGCTTAGCATTGTTTACCTGTCCCTCCAAGCCCCCCCCCCCCCACGATCACAGAGGACAGCTATTGGCTTTTGAACCCTCCCCTTGTCAGGACTCTCACTGCCTGACACAGAAGCAGGGGGCCCTCTCTGTTTAAGAGGAGCTCATTTCTGTATCCTGTGGTTTCTCCTGTGTAACCTGTTCCTATATTTGGATGGGCTGCAGAGGCCAGTGCTTCAGGGGCAAGAAGTTTAGAGCACTGGCCCCAATTGGGCTGCAGACACCCCTATGTCTAAGGAGGAGGCATCATTAGTGGGTTTCAGACCACCATGAGTAGCTGCCCCCCGAGGGAGCAGCCATCCACCTGCCCAGCTCGACCTCTGATGTGGGGTGGGGGGAATTCTGCCTGACCTTGTTCACAGGGTCCTCTGGAGAAGCTGATTGACCTAGTTAGTTGACCTAGTGTTAGTTGGAACCTTGAGTGGCAGGGTATGTGACCCTAGGAGTACTCTGGCTGTCCTGGGCACCACTCTTGGAGTGGACATCACCTCCTGGTTATTAGCCATGTCCACTCTGCCTCATTGTGTTGCAAAGAGCACAGGGTGGCTGGGGTTGGGGGTACATCAGGGCCACAGGCGCTCATCAGGACTCATGCAATGGCTTTTTATACATTCGCCTACTCACTCTTTACCTCCACCTCGTGAAGGAGTGATTATTATGTCTTCATAGAAACGAGTAGGGACCCAGGCTTGCCGGACTCCAGAGCCTGGCTTCTTCCCCTCTGCTGTGCTGTGGCTACAGGACGTTCGGCAGCTCCATGATTGCTCCCTGCCCTCTGCGAGAGGGACTGGAAGATGGCCCCATCTTGGCCCCATGTGTTCTCTCCCCGCCCCACCTCATTCACATCTGGAAGCGTAGTCTTTCAGATCCAGCAGGCAGCACCTGGCCAGAGGAGAGGACCCTGGCCTTGGTTTCCCCATCTGGCTCCCAGCTCAGCCTGGGCACTGAGACCCCAGGAGCTGCTCTGGGAGCCTCCTGGGTGTTTCTTACTTCTGCCCCTCCCTCCCTGGCCCAGGTGAAGGTGTGGTTCCAGAACCGGAGGACAAAGTACAAGCGGCAGAAGCTGGAGGAAGAGGGGCCTGAGTCTGAGCAGAAGAAGAAGGGCTCCCACCACATCAACCGGTGGCGCATCGCCACGAAGCAGGCCAACGGGGAGGACATCGACGTCACCTCCAATGACTAGGGTGGGCAGCCACGGATCCACGAGAGCAGAGCACCTGCTCGCTGCTGGCCAGGGCCCCCAGGTGGGCCCAGCTGGACTCTGGCCGCTCCCCCGCCAGGCTTCGGGGAGGCCTCGAGCCACGGCCTCACAGGGCTTGGAGCCTGGGGCCACTGCTGACGGAGGGACAAGAAATGGGCTGGCTGAGGCCTGGGACTCCTCCACCATCTCGTCAGAGAGCCCGCCTGCCTGGACAGGCCGCCGGCCACAGCAGCCTCCCAGCCACTCTCCACTTCTCTGATCTCCTGTTTGTTTTGATGCGTTTCTGTTTTAATTTATTTTCCAGGCACCCACTGTAGTTCTTAGTGATTCCCTTGTATCTCCCTTCCCTATGGGAATAATAAAAGTCTCTCTCTTAATGACATGGGCATCCAGCTCCACCCCCCAGAGCCTGTGAGCCGGGGGGTGGATTCGGGCTCTGGGGACCAGTGGGGATGGGCAGAGCAAGGCTGTACAGCACCTGGGAGCCTGGGGCGGGGCCCGGGAGACTCAACCCATTACCTTTTCTCCTCTGATGGTGGTCCACCCTGATCCTGAACTCCAGCTCTAGAGAAAGGGAAACTGAGGCTAGACATGGGGAAAGATCAACCTGTGTCTTAAGGGAGGCTAACTACGCTCAGGCCTTTCCAAGGCTATGGAGCAGTGGCAAGCAGGAGCAGGTGGCTTAGGGGAGAGACAGAATATGCCCATTTCTGCGTGCTGAGAGATGCATGTACTGAGAGATGCTGGGGGCTCCCTCAAGTGAGGGGACACTGGGAGTGAAAGGGAGTACTGGGGGCTGGGGACAGAGCACCATTCACAGAAGCTGACCATCCCAGGCCCCCTGGGACACTCATCCGTCCCCAGAGCACCCCTCCCCCCCCAACCCCCGCACCATGCAGAGGAAAGCTTCCGAGATGGGGCATAAGGCTGAGCCCACCACCTGTCCCCAAGGACGCAGGGCCTCTAGCTGGGAAAGAGCAACAGGGCAGGGCTCGACTGAGCTCTTTAGTCCACCTGCCCTTCTGCTCGTCTGCTAGCCTTTCCTCCTGTCACAATTCCTTCATCTTTAAAACGCAAGACCTGTATTCCTAACAACCTTGCCCTTACGACATCCAGACCTGTCTCCGCTTCTTCACCTCCCGTGTGCTCCCCAACCCTCTGCCTGTGCTGATGACATCACCAATCACCGATTACCAGCACCCCTGGGGCCAAACTCAGCTGCCACCTGTTCAGCTTTACTTACACCGTTCTCTTCTGGCTGTTCCCTCCTTGACTCCCACACCCCTGCCTTCATTTCAGTGCCTCTGACACTGTCACCTGCCCCTCCATCCTCCTGTCTTGTCCTTGCCTCGTCGGCCCTATCCTCATCAGGGCCGGTCCTTGTGCCTCCTGCCTCTTCACTGTGCCCTGCCCCTGGGGCTTCACGTCTATGTCTGGAACTTCTCCTGGCTCGCCGGACTCCCTCCAGCTGACCCCTGCCAAGCTGCAGACCCACCAAGCCTGCTGCCCACATCTGCTGCCTCCAGGCCCCCTGGCACCTCGAATCCAACACATTCACCACTGACTCATCTCCCCACCAGTTCTTCAGGGCTGCCCACTTTGGCAAACAGCCAAGGTTTCTTCTACCGTGGGAAGCAGTGCCCATGGCTCCCAGGGCTTGGGGAGGGGAGGGAAGGGAAGGAGTGGTAGGCATAATGAGGTTTGTGTGGATGTCAAAGAGGAGGTCCCTCCACACTGTGGCTAGCACACAGGACTGTGTCATGCCCATCCTAGGCCCCCCGCTCTACCCCTACTTCTTTCCCAGCCTTGGCCTCTCCTACCTCACTCCTGGTGCCCTCTACTTCAGTCTTGCCCCTGTCATCCCTGTCCCCCAGTAAGCCATGGGTTTCGCCTGTGCTGTGCCTTTACTTGTGTTTCTCTGGGCTCCTGGAATGTGCTGGGGGCTTGATCAATGTTGACGTCCATGTTGAAGACCTGCTGCCTGGGGCACATGCAGGGGTCCAAGCACAGAAGGTCCTTTTGCTGGGATTGTCAGCATCTCGCTTGGGTCTGGTCAATGCTAGAAACCAAAGGGCTTTCTCCCATCCCAATGGCCCTCCCCACCCCCTCCACCAGGAAACACACTCCTTACATCTCAAACATCCTAACCTCAAGCTGCGTTCTCTCCCTGCCAAGCAGGCAGATAACCTCTGGGGAGCACGTACACCCCAGTGGGGTGAGGTGGAGAAGGGGAGGCGTCCTTTTGGCACCGGTGGGGGCAGAGGAATGGGAGAACTGTTCCTCTCCAGATTCTCTCACTTGGTGGGGGAGGGGGTGCGTGAGGATCACAGCAGAGCCGCCCCTGTCATCCAGATAAAGGGCTGGAAAGGACCCAAGGAAACCTGCCAATCTTCCTAGGCCAGGCCCGTGAGGGGCGGGGCGGGAGTCCCCACCGCACTCCCATCCATCCCCCGTGTTGTGCCTCTCCCTGCAGACGGTAAATATTGGTGTTGTGACTTCATTAATAAAGGCTTCTGTGAGCCTGAAAAACATGGAATCAGGATGAACTATTTTCTGAGCTGCCGGCTTGCCAGGTTTGCTAATTTGGGAGTTTTTGGGCCCTCTCCAGGGAACAAACCAAAGTTTCTCTCGAAGAGACACAGATGCAGCCGGGAAGGGGAGAAGAAGCCGAGGAATGACGCTCCCGTCCCTCCCTCGACTGCTCCTTGCTCTTGGAGATCGGGGCCCTGCAGGTGGACAGGTGGACAGGGGCTACTTGGCTTGGCTTTCCCCGAAGGAGCCTGGCACTGTCATGTCCCCTCAGCTGGGCTGGCCTCCCAGGCCCTGCAGGGTCAGATGGCTGAGACACTGACAAGAGGCAACCCCATGCTGCATGGGGTTAAGTGGAGGGAACTCGGGGCAGCCGTTCTTAATTCTCAGGGCCCGAGCCACGTGCCTCCGCTTCAGAGAACGATCTTTACGCTCTCCGTGTCCATGGAACTTTCCGAGATTAGCCCCCACAGCTCCGTAGCCGCAGGGCTCGTGCTCTTGGCATCCTTGCACTCGGGTTTTCACCAGCTCCTCCTCAGGGGCGCCGTGATTGCCTCCTGCCCCCCAGAACCCGGGCCCAGTGAGCTGGGTTCTGCCCAGGAGGGAGCCAGGCGGGGGTGGGGGTGTGGGCCCAGGCCTCTGCGGGAGCCCCTGCTCCCGGGCAGCCCTGCAGGGGGAGGGGCAGGGAGGCCAGCAGGCTGAGTGGTGCAGGCCCAGCCAGCTTTCCTGTCAGACAGGCGCTGCCAATGCGGAGCCAGACATCGGGAACAGGTTTAACCAATTACCCGAGCGCCCCATCTGCTGTCTGGGGTGTGTGTGAGGGTGAGTGCATGTGAGGGTGTCTGGGAGTGTCTGGGAGGGCTGTGGGCGTGTGTGCGCGAGTGTGACTGTGTGGGTGTGTGTGGGCGTGCGGTGGTGCACGTGGGCGGGGTGTGCCACCTGTCCCAGTCGTACCCCCTCATTTGTCAGGCTGTGGCCACCGGCTTATGGCCTTCCTGTCTCCCCAAGACCTGGGGAGGCATTCGCTCCATGAATGACCCACCCAGCGCCCCAGGCCTGCACTCCCTACTCCCCTCATCACCACTCTTGCTCCCAGGGCTTACGAGAGACCCCGGAATCACACCTTCTCTCAAATCGCACATTCGGATGTCCTTTTCCTACCAGACCCCATGTTCTTCCCGCTCACTCTCTCAATTTTCTTCTACATCGACACTTTGACCTTCTCACAGGCCGCTCCTGGCTGGCAAAAATCACAAACTTTCTTGAACCTGTTTCCCCGTCTGCCCTTGCAGCTGAATGGCACCCCTTGAAGTCCAAGGTCCCCGCCTCCGTTTAGGCCTCACCCCTGTTAATAAACCCACTCCTCTTCTCCACAGGGGTGTCTCAAACAGTCACCCTTCTCCCCAAACCTCTTTTCCTGCTTACCCTCAACAGGAGACCTTATTTCCATCTCTAGAGGGAAATGAGAAGCTCTGGAAGTGAACACCTTCATATCAATCGAGGGCCAGGAAGAGAGAGGTGGTCTCTTCAAATGGGGCAGTCTGAGGAGAGTTGGATGAAGGAACAATTCACAAATGCTAGGAACCCAGCAATGGATGTTGTAGTGCCCCAAGGCTAACGACAGTGGCCCACAGCCCTGGGACCAGAAAAGGCAGGGGCAGGAGCAGTTATCAGAACCTGAGAGGACAGATGGAGGGAGATGGCCCCAGACAGGAGCTGTGGTCTTCAGTAGCGGGGGCTGAAGGAGGCAGGAGAGGCCATGGGAGTGAATCCCCCAGGGTCACTCTCCTCAAATCCTTCACTGGGGACTCCCAATCAGAGGAGCCAGATGGCAAGTCCATACAAGTCAGCCTCCCAGGACAGAGAGGGGGTGGAGAGTGGTGCAATGTGGATCTGGAAGGGCCAGGCAAGCTAGCCTCTCACCCCCCAGCCTCCACCACCATTACCCAGCCCATCCTCTCCACCTCCTTCCTGTTACCCGAGACCCTTCTCTCCTACCGGCTCGCCCTTCTCCTCTCTGGGGGCCTCACTTCTCTCTCCCCCCTCCCCAGGTTCCTCTTCTCTCACCCGTTACTGTCCACATGCCCGAGTCTTCCTTCTAATGCCTTCCCTTGGCCCCACATGGTGTTGCAGCCATTGTCATATCTCAACGCCCAGCTCACAGCCCACTTTCACTTCTTGGAAATTCTTTCTTTTACAAGTTACGGTACACCGGCAGCCAGTCAGAGTCCTACTAACTTCTCAGCCCATGGAGATCTGGCTTTTGCCTGACCACACTCCACTGAGACTATTCTTTCCAGGTCCTTCCGGGGCACACGCTGTGTGTGCCTCTTCTGTCATCTCCAGCACTTGTTCAGTATATGGACAGCCCCCCCCCCCACACACACACACTGGAAGCATCCTCGTCTCTTATCCTCTGGGATCCCACGTTCTCCTCACACTTCCTTTTACCCCAGCATTATTAACGGGCGGGGGCTCTCAGGACAAACACCACGGGCGGGCGGCTTAAATGACAGGAATTTATTTTCTCACAGTTCCAGAGGCTAGACGTCTGAGCTCAAAGTGCCAGCAAGGTTGATTTCTCCTGCAGCTTCTTTTCTTGGCTTGAAGATGGCTATCTTCATGTTCACGCGGAGTTTCCCTCTATGGGTGTCTGTGTCTGAATTTTCACTTCTTACACGGTCACCAGTCACATCGGATTAGGAGCCGCCCTCATGAACTTGTTGTACCTTAACTATCTCTCTAAAGATCCTACCTCTGAATGCAGTCACATTCTGAGGTACTGGGGGCTGAGGCGTCAACATTTGAATTTAGGGGGACACAATTCAGCCCATAACACCCTTCTTGTGGCTGAACTGCTTAGCAGCCTTCTGTCTCTGGCTGGGCCTCAGAGGTGAGGGGCTCCTCAAGGTTCCATCCCAAGTCTCCCTCTTCTCACCCCACGTATTCCCCCTGGGTGGTTGCTGCTGTTCCTTTAGCTCTAGGTGCTCTCAGTAAATGGCTAACAAGCCAAACTACGTGTCTAGTTCCCACCTGGCTCCTGAGCTCCCAACAAGCACACCCAACCGTATCCTGACATCTGGACCTGGGTCTCTCACAGGAACTTCTAATAACCTGTAAAACAAACGCATAGATTTGTTCTTCCTTTTCTGTCCCTTAGCTCTGAGAAATGGCACCATGGTCTATGTCCTCAGCTGTCTGAGCCAGGAAGCTGGGGCCATCTCTGACTTCTCTCTGCCATCAGTCACCAAGATCTGAGCTGAGCTCTTCATTCTCTCCATCCCCATCCCACCACCTGGTCTAGGCTCCATCTTCCCCCACCTTGACTCTCTGCTGGTTTCCCCAGGAGTCTTGCCTATGTCCATGACCCACTCTACTCTGTTGTCAGATGAATCCACTTCTCTACTTAAAGCCTCCAGTGACTGCCAGCTGGCCCACTTCTACCTCCAGTGTCTTGTCTTGCCCCCTATTCCCCAACACTGAGCTTGCAGTTCACCCCTGGACTGAGCGAAGCCCCTGATGTACTGTCCCTCCCTCCGCCATGCTTACCTGTGAAGAGGAAAACCGGCTCGGGTGGCCAGAGACTGCGAGCAGCCTTCTTTCCTCTCCTCCTCACTGGATCTGTATGGCGTTCTCAAGGGGGGCACCTGGTGCCTCTGTCTGCCAGCCATTTATCTACCTTCCCTTTCTCCTTCCTTCCCTTTACCCTCCCACAAGGCCCAGGGAACTGGGGTGTGGGGCCCCCGTCCTTGACAGGAAGGAGCCAGGCTCTGAGCTTAGACGACATTGCCAACAGCTACGTTGGAGTGGGGCATGAGAAGTGAATGGACATTTTTCAGCCACTGCCCTCAGAGACACCTGGCATTGCAGGGAAGCAAGGGCACATGGGAGCTAGTCCTATTGGGAGTGGCTGCAATTTTCCTGTTTAAGGGGCTAATCAGTGGCAGGGGTGTGGGTGAGATGGCAGGAGTGGCAGCAGCTGTGGGGGGCTGAGGGCGCTCCATTCTGAAAATGACCCTGGGCCTTGAGAAAGCCTCACTCATCACTGGCTTCATCCCATAGCATTCTGACCCTCCTAACCATGGCCTGAGTGGGAGGAGGGAGGCCTTAGGGGCCAGTAGGTGGGGAATGGGGCCAGGGGAAGCCACATTCCTGGAGTGTTAATGATCTCCGGGCTGGGTAGGAGCTGAGCCCCCAAACCAGCTAAAAACAACAAACAGCTCCCAGGAGGGATTTGTGTCTGTCCTGAGAGTCAAGGATTTCCGCTGCTCCCCCTACCCCTCCCAAATGGGGGCTGTGGCCAGTGGGGCTCTTCCACAAAGAAATTCCCCAGAGACCAGAAGCCCGGTGACCTAGAAGTATCGCTTTGAGAACAGACCCCACCCCCACCCCTTTCTCTCCTCCCACCAGCCTAGGGAGGCCCAGTGTCCAGGTGAGGGAAGGCAGCTGCCTTCCTGACACTTGGGAGGCATAAGAGAAGAATCTGGGTGCCTTCCTCACCTGGTCTCTCCAGTCCTTACACCAGCCCAGCAAGTGATGCTGTTCTTGACATTTTATGGCTAAGGACACCATGGCTCTGCTAGAGAACATGTTCCGTGAACATGTGATGGAATTGGGGACAGAAAGATGGAATTGGGGAAAGAAAGGAAGAGACTGGCTGGAAGTCAGAGAGTCCAGCTGTGGCCAAGCTGGGGCTGGAACCTGGGTCAGCCTGACCCTGACCATGCACCTCACCTCTACTACATGGTCCCCCTGGCGTGGGAGGCCATCAGCTGCTCCCTGCAGAGGTAGAAGGTGCTTGGAAGTCCCTTGGAAGCAAGAGTTCAGGTCTCAGTCCCCTAGAAATTCTGGGGGCTGCTTAAAGGAAGAGCAGCCAGCACTGTCAGGAAGCAGCTGGGGCCTGGCCCTGAGCGACTGTGGAGCGGCTAGGAAGGGGCAGAGTGTCCGAGGCCGGTGCCATGCCTGCTGCAGATATTGCAACCTTGCCATTTGGCTCAAACCCTGCCTCCCTATGAAGCCTCTCTGGGCCGCCAGGCGACCGGGAACTACCCTCCCCACTGCACTCCCTCTCCCCGTCCCCTGGAGATCAGCAGTAGGAGAAGCTACCCAAATCTCTTGTCCGCTCAAGTTCCTCCA
Source organism: Mustela nivalis (assembly GCF_964662115.1). Lineage (NCBI taxonomy): Eukaryota > Metazoa > Chordata > Mammalia > Carnivora > Mustelidae > Mustela > Mustela nivalis. The sequence goes on along the minus strand of NC_139027.1, from coordinate 50,427,524 downwards.
GTGGGACCCTTAGTGAATGCTCAGCATCTGCTCTGTAAAAAGGGGTCCTTCTGCAGAGCTCAGCCCACCCGCTCTGTCCCGCCTGCTGCCCTCACATGCTCTTCCATCCTTTCCTCTCCCTTTTCCTAAGGGCCTCCCAGTGGGCCTGACTGGACCAGGGCCTAGGTCTGCCCCTCCCTCAGGGGCCTTCCCACAAAACCCTCAGGCAGTACTGGCTTGTCCTCACTGTGCTTCTGTAACCCCCTCGCTCCTACCCACAAGCCACAAAGTCAAGCCCTGAGGCTTTAAATCCATCATTTATTGCCCACAGTTCATTAGTATTACATAAATCAAAGACTGAGAAATTTTCTGAGAAGGTTAAAAAGACACTGCAGAGTCTCCTCGGTGTGACTAAGGCACGAGTGCCGGTGCCTCACTCACACCCGGCCCCGGGGCTGGAGAACCACCTTGCCTTTGGCCTCTGGCTTTTCTTCCCTCAGGACCCCACCCTGCTCCCGGGCCTGCAGGGGCTCAGGACCAAAACCAAGCGGGCTCACAATCAGAAAGTAGAAAAGGGGGCTGTCGGCCACCTGGCCCCAGCTGCCATTCAGACATCTTGGGCTCCTGGTACCCGCACCATCGGATTATTCTCTGGAAATGGGAGAAGGGCGTCCGAAGTCTGAGGGAATGTCAGAAGTGACTGGGAGAAGGTGGGCCAGTACACGGCCTAGAGAACTGGGGTGGCAGGGGTGCCCTGTATTCTGACACAGCAGGGCCGGCTACCCCCTAGCTGTGGGACCCGGCCCAGTCTCCTCCCCAGTCATGAGCCAGTCTTGCCCACGACGCCTCCCTTTCTCTGACCTCTGCCAAGTGGGGGATGGATGTTGGGCAAAAGTTCTCCCTCGTGGTGTTTTCCACAGTTAAGCCAAGGCTCATCTTAGCAGCATGGCCCACTGGACCTCCGCCATCACACTGAGCTATACAGATCCTTTGCCAATCCCCTCCCCAAAGAGAAGTCCCCTTAGCTCATCTGAAATTGCATTTGGGAGCATGGCCAAAAATGATCCGGGAGACAAAGTAAGTTGGTTATGAGATGCCAAGGCCACAGGGTCAGGACTGGGATGGGGCCGTGCCAGGGCAGCCAGCACTGGGGGGAGTCAGAGAGACTCCCATTTCTTCCAGGCCTCCAGAGAGGGTGGGAATGGGGCTGGGGTGAGCATTTTTGGTCCCAAGGTGAAGTGCACAAGAACAGGACACTGAGAGGTGAGGCAGAGTGAGCTAGAAGAGAGCTTTTCAAAAGGGGACCCAGACATGCCCAGTCTGTCACTGGCCCAGTCATATCATGGCAGGATTAGCTCAAAAATACTTGCCCCTCTGACAATGTGCAACCTTTCCCTCTACTGTTTTGTTCTCCCTACTGGTTCTGCTTTTACCCTTTCCTGATTGGCTGGGGGGGAGGGGGGTTGTGTAGGGAGGCGATACTGCTCCTCAAGATGGTGGGGGGGTCCTTCAGGGCAGCATCCTGCAGAAAGAGCATGCTGGCTGGGAGTGAGGGCAGCGAGGGCTTCTGAGGGGGTACCTGGTGTCACCCCTGCACTGAGGATGGTAAGAGCGGCCCATCCCATGGCCCGTGGCCATAAGCCCCACACTAGATTTTCCTGCCAGTGTTCACTGCCAGCCACGTCTTTCCCCAGGTGGAGTCACCCGGGGCTGCCGTGTTGAGGGCTCCGCTCCAGCTGGGGTCACCTGAGGGGTCCAATGAGGCCCACATTTCCCCTTTGTTTGCCCCATCCACCCCCACCTTGGCCTCGCTTCCTTCTGCAGAGCCCCAGCAGACCTCTCCTCTTCTTGGCCCACCAGTGGGAGGAGACAGCAGCAAGGGGGCCAGTGCAGGGGGAGAGGCGGCACATGGGTTTGGAGCCACACGTAGGCGCAGCCGCCCACGCTAGCTCCCCATTCAGAACCGAAAAGTGTTTGGCAGAGGTCAAGTGTGCCCGGGATGTGGGTTCACATACAGAAAGTGAAGGTCCAGGTTCTGAGGTCAACTGCTGGCCATTCCCAAAGGGGTCTGCCCCTTTCCCAGTCCAGTGTCCACATTGGGGATGTGCCTGGGATGACCAGCATCTGAGTGGAACAGGCAAAGACGAAGTCCAGTGGGAAAAGCCGGTGGGAACCCCTTGATCCAGTCCTCTGGTTCTGGCCAGGGAGTAGAGGCTCAGAGAGGGGAGCAGACTTCTCCAAGCAGCCCATTCGTGTCACAACCACGGGCATGTGATCACCGGCTTGAGGCTGACTCTCAGGTGCCTAGAAACCTGGCCTCCATCCTCAGGCAGAAGACCCTCCCATTCAGGAAGTGGGGAGAGGGGGCAGGCAGCCTGGGGGTGGGGGCTGGAGAGACCTCCCCACCCCCCAGATGGCAGTCAGCCAGGCTCCTGCTCCAGCCTCCCACCCCTGCTCAGCCCAACTTCCAGCCTGGTGAGACTGCAAGGAGGATCTTTCCACAGAGGTCGAAGTGCAGGCCCACAATTTCAGCCAAACATCCTTCCTTCTTGGGGCTTCTTGCCTGGAGCTGGGGTCATTTCAGGGGCCTCAAATGGATCAGCAGGGTTCTATGAAGAGTGACCCAGCCCCTGGCACTGGGCTTCATGCGGAGGGATTGGTTCTGCAGGTTGTGGCGTGGATGAGGACCACCCACACTCAGAGCCAACTGCCCACAAAATCTTTTAGAGGCCTCCAGTGCCCCTGACTCCCTCGGCCACCTCCTGAGGACCTCGGTCATACTGGTTCATCCTGTGAGGTGCAGACTGCGTCCCCAGCCCAGCCCAGCCCAGCCCAGGGAGCCATAGGGCATGGCCACCAGACTATCTTGCATCTATCTACCAGCCCCACTGCCAAACCAACAAGCCCCCAGGCCCACTCCTATGCCACCACTGGCCAGCTGCTGCATCCAGGCAGTGGCCACCAAGGCTCAGACGTGATTCTGATAAAAAAGAAAAAGAAAAAAGAAAACCAAAGTATAAAAGGATCCTAAATCTACCCCGTGGACACTCTACAAATTTTCAGCTTCACACATAATTGTGCTGAGTAGAGTTTTGACAACCCCATGTAAGGCCCAGAAATGCACTTGATTATTTTTTTTTTATAGGAAATGTGTCAGAATTCCTCTCCCATGTGTTAACATGTAAATAGATTAGTTTCCCTACCTCTGCGGGGGTCCAGTGCTCCCCCAGGTGGCTCAGGACCGGTGGGGTGAGCTTGCCCCCCTCCCTGCAGCTGCAGTCCCAGAGTCTCCGTCCCCACCCCCGATCTCTCCCACCCACCCCCCACCCCCGCCCCAGCCTGGATCACACTCCGGCCCCAGGCCGGCTGGCCACCACTCACAGCCCCTTGTTGTACACCACTGTCCGACTACTCGTGGCCCGGGCAATCTCAGGCTCTAACTGGGATGTCTCGATCTGAGGAGAGAGGGAGAACAGAGAAGAAAGGTGAGGGAGGCGGGCAGGAGGGAAGGGGTGAGCTTGGAAGCTGGGAGTAGCATTAGGAGCAAGCTGGTGTCCACAGTTCTCCCCCTCTGCCACCTACCGACACATCCTCTTTCCCACCCTCCTCCCGAGGGGCTCACGGTATCCATTCCCGTCTACGTCTTGTCTCTTCCTCTGGTGGCGTGTCTGTGTGTGTGAGCGTCCTACACTCTGATCTCCGAGTTGCGTCTTCCTCATCTCCAAGGGCCTACACTGCGCCACAGTCTGGGCCTGGACCCCCACAGTGACCAGCAAACCTCTCCCTGCCGATCCCCTCACCCAGTCAGCCCTTTCTCCCATTCTCCACAGAGAAGTGCCTGAAAACATCCCCACCCTCCTCAGCTCCCCACTCATTCTGAGCACCACAGCCTTCTTTCTACTTCAGAGAAAAAGCAAAAGACAACGGAAGGAACCCCTTAGCATCCCACCACCAAACCCATGAACTACCCATCCACACTGTCCTATGCCTGCCCTCTTGCCACCCCTCCCCTCAGAAGGCAGAACCTCCTGGGGTCCACCTTCCCCACCCCCACTCTGGAAGCCCACTCCCAGACTGTCCTCCCCGTCTCCCACCTTCGCAGCCCACTGACTCCTGACCACCAGCATTTCAACACTGACAAAACCTCCCATCTGATAAAACATCCCGTTAACCCCGTGTCACGCTCCATCTACTGCCTGGTCTCTCTCCTCCCCAGCAACCACATTTCTTTAAGACACTGTCTCCACTGGCCTTTTCCACCTCCTCATCTCCCACTGACTTCTCAACGCACAGCAAATCTGGCTTCTCTTCCCACCATACTCCACAAAAATCCTTCTCTCCAAGTTCACTGCCGCCTCCATGCTTTGTGACATCCACTGGACCCTTGTCAGGGTCTCTGGTGCTCAGCCTGGTGGGCCCTCTTCCCTGCACAACCCCTGGGGGGGGTGTGAGTCAACCCTCCTGGTGACTCCCAGATCAGAGGGGTCTCCCGCCATTATTTCTGCCCTGAATCCTGGGCCCATGGGGACTGCCTACCAGACCTCACGTGTATCTCATAGGCCCTTGAACTCAACCCTAAGATCTAAATCACAACTGAGGTCGCCATCTCCCCCTGCCCCACCCCGGCTCCCCCTACCACCACCTAATGGTGCCCTGGGACTGCCTCGCCTCCTCTATGCACCCTTCCGCTTGAGTCCCTGCCACCCCAGTCCACCCACCTGGGACAGCGTGAGCCTTCTCAACTGCATTGGGCCACCCGTCTGTTCTTTACAAAATGGCTGCCCTCAGGCACCCAGTCTAGACTCCTGTGCTGTCCAGTCCCTGCCCAACTCTACCCTGCCCCTTGGACCGGAAACACCACACACACCTACTTATTTCAGGGACTCGGGTCCACTTGGTTTTTCCCAGCCTGACTCTTTGTCTGAGCTGGTTCCTCTGTCCCCACTTCTCTTCCTCCCCCTCCCCACGCCCCCCCCCAACAGGCAGCTTTAGATATCTTCCCTCCCCCAGCCTGGGTATGGCCACTTCCCCAGCCCCTGGCAGCTCCCGGCGTTTCTCATATCCCAGTTGTATCACTTGCTGCTGAGGCTGACTGTCCACTCGTCTTCCCCGCCCCCTCCACTCTAGATCACAAGCTCCATGAGGCAGCAAACATGAGGTGTGATCGTGTTCATCCCAGCATCCTCAAGGCCTCATGCCAATACACAGGAGGTATTCAGTAAGTGTTGAATAAATGAATGGGAAGAAGGGAGGCACAAGGCCCTGGGAGGAGAAGGTTCCCCTGGAGGCTCTACGGCAGCCCAGGGGTTGGTCTGCAGCTCCAGGGACTAAGCCAGTAGGGATGCCTGAGGCTCCAGCTTGAGGGAGCTGGAAAGAGAGGTGCTACCTCAGTGAGGAGGGCCCCTGGGGCCTGATCTCTTGCCTGGGCAGAGTCAAGGAAGCGCAGAGTCAACTAAGCCTTCGTGGCTTAGTTCAGCCGAACCTGCTCCCAGGTATCTGCTCTATGTCAAGGCCGACAACCCTGAAGTGTAGGCAGAAGGTTCCATAGACCAGCCCTGCCTTCAAAGAACACAGTCATGCCCGGGGCCAGGCCCTTCAGAGGCCAGGCAAGAGGGAGCTCAGGGCAGACCGGAGCTGCTGGGCACGGTGGAGTTCCTGGAGAAGGGGGACCCTTCCCCTGTCGTCCACGGTACCCTGATACTCAGACTCTGGCCATTGGAGAGGGCCAAAGAGACAAGAGCGAGGCTGGAGGCCCAGGCCTCTTCCCAAGCCCCTCTCCTCAAGCCACCTCTTCCCTCCCTACCCCTGCCGGCCTCCGAGTCCCCTCCACCCCACCAGTTCCCCTCGTCCCCATGCTGCCACTGACACAATGCACAGCGCCCACGCTTAAAAATCTAAATGCTTTTGAAAATGTTTAACCTAGTTAGACAAATTAGCAAAAATTTGTGCAAAACAATTTAGGTATTTAAAATATTCAATGTTTTTAAAAAACTGGAAAACTGTTCTTAGCTTTCAGCTGCAAAAACCAACAAAATATAACATCCCAGCAATCTTACCATGAGGTGTAACATAACCCTTCGGGAAAGCTGTTAAACAGCTACTGAGGCATCCTGGGAAATAGCACTTCATTTATTCAAATGCACATATGTCAGGCTTTTGCACCATATGTCATTCCAAGCTATTTACAGTAATAATTAAATCTTAATCAACGTTTAACCTCTGTAAAATGTTTGAAGAATCCTAATCACCCTTCAGACTGCACTAATGAAGGAGAAATATATAAACATAAAAGGAAAATGATGCACAGATATCACACTGGAAAGAACAGTAATTGCAAAATTGTATTTCTTTTAAATATAATCAGTAAATGATGTAAAGTAAGCCAAGGAGTATTTTAAGTTAAGACATCTTGGATGTCAGAGGTGTGAGCAGCTAATTTTGTTCTGCTACCCATAACAGATGTAGCATATTTTATTTTAGTGCCATTATTAGCAACTTCCCATGCCGGCTTTCACCGAAGCACTGAGGCCCGCATTAAAATCGGAGAGGCTGCTCACCACCGCGGTGGAGGACCATGGGCCAGGGCCACGGCCCACTTGACCCACTCGACCCATTCCCTGGAGAGCGCTGGCCCGGGAGCAGACTGAGGCCTCCTCCCCTCAGCGGGGCGCTGCTGTCACAGACCGGGGACCCCCACCCCCAGGCTCCCCACCATGCCCAGGGCAGCTGGTAGGAGGGATGCAGGCGGGAGGTTCGGGCAGAGGAAAAGCCCTGGGGAGGGGAAGGTGGCTGAGGTACTCAGGAGCAGAGGCTTGGGGACAGAGTGCCATCCAAGGCTTTTTTTATTGTTTCAATGTAATCAGCCCTCACATCAGATGTCTCTGGCAGCCAACGCCATCCTCCAGGGCTGGGCACACAGAGATGGACGAGGCATCTCCTCCACGCCCTTGAGGAGCTCAAAGTCTAGGGGAGGAGTCACTTAGGAAAGCACATGGATCCCAGAGAGACGAGGTGCCATGGAAACTGGGGAGGGGGTGGGGGTTACCATGTATTGATGAAGGAACGAGGAAGAAAGGCTTCTCAGAGGAGGTAGGCCAGGAAGAAAATGGAGGATTTTGATACGAGACGGTAGGAAGTGCTTGGTGGATGAAGGGAGGAGCATCGGCCAGCCAGCACGGCCTGTTTGGTACGGGTGACATTGCGCGTATAGGGAATGTGGCAGGAAATGGAGGTGGCGTCAGGACAGGCCCTTGTAGGCCTCATGAGTGTGTCAGTGGGGGGCCATGGGGAGCCAAGGGAGGATTCTGAGCAAGGGCAGGCTGCAGTCCAGACTCTGTGTTAGAAATGCTGGTGGCCGTAGATGTGGAGGATGGACGGGAGGGTAAGCCAGGGGGCAGCTGTGGGAATGAGAGGTGCCAGGTCCTGCCCCGTGATGCTGCCAGAGGGGCTGTGAGGCGGGTGGCACTGGGATCGTCTCTGAAGAGAAATCCATAGGAGTTGATGACCAATCCCATGTGGGGGTGAGAGGGAGGTGTCGAGGATGACTGTGCGTTGGATGACTCCTAATTCTAGCTCAGGAGCTGGGGTGGCTGGTGACGCCGTTCTGAGGCAGGGAATACGGGAGGGGGACGGGTCAGGGGGGAGGGGCACGGGCTCAGGCTGGGCCATGTTGAGACTCCCGGGTGCAGAGGCCTAGGAGGCAGACAGGGTATGGGTTCTGGAGCTCTGGGCAGGGGTCTGAGCGGGAGAGCGAGCAGGGATGTGTAAGCACAGCCGGAGCCCCCGGAGTGGGGGAGCTTGCCCAGGAGAGCAGATGGAAGGGGAGGGCGCCAGGCCTGGAGAACAAGCACATTTGAGGGGCGGGTGAAGGGAACAAGCCCATGATGGTGGCCTTGAGGGACCAGCCCAGGGAGCAGAAACAGTGACAGAGGGTGCCACACGGCACCAGGCAACATGGGTACCAGGCAAACAGTTTCCTGAGTGGTCCCAGTGAAGGCTGAAAGACTTCGGCCTTTGTGATGGGATGTGGTGACCTCTGGAGTCCAGATTTCCTGCCCCCAGCCCAATGCTGGCCCCCGGCCCAGACTCTTGCCCCCGTCCTGGGCCAACTCGAGTGGCTGTTCCTTTAGACTCCTCTAGCCTTGACTGGGGCTTGGGCAATGGCAGCACTCACAGGTGTCAGGATGACTGGGGGAGGACGCTGGGCTGCTTGAAGGTCCTCTCTGAGGTGTGGGGGTACTGGGTCTCCCCCACAGAAATCACAGCCAGGGCTCTGCTGACAAACGGATATGGTTCAGCTCCTGGGTGAGGGCACCAGAGCTCCCTGCTGCTGCCTCAACCAGGGACAGAGACCAATGGCTGTGCTGTGGTCTTGGGGAGTCCCTCCTGCTGGGGGGCTAATGGACAAGCAGCAGAGGCTGGCTTTATGTACCATATAGGCAACAGAATCAATAATGTGGTGGTCACAGAGGCTCATGGGTGGCTTGGGGAATCAGGGAGGTGCCAAGGCCCGGAAAGGGGAGTGGGTTCAGTGGGGTTGGGGGACACTAGTAGCAGCCCAGTAAAGGCTTGAAGCCCCAGGGTTATAAGCCAATGGCTGGGGCTTGGTACTGAGCGCAGACCAGCTCTGAGGGAGAAAGTGATGAGGAGAGAGGTTGGGCAAGGAGTGGCCACAGGGGGAAGGGGTGACCCAGCCCCAGGCAGGTAGCAGCGGGCAGGCAGGAACACACAGGTCCCTCCATTCATCTGACAGACACCTCCTCAGGGAACTGACCTTCGTTCAGCAGGGGAGGGGAGCCAGAGCCCTGGAGAGTGGGGGCTGCAGAGCCCAGGGAGGAAGCAGAAGTTCTCGGTCCTGTGTGATTGTCCCCCCAGCCCCAGGACTGGCAGTGCCAGGAAGCTGTGGGCCTGCCAGGGACATGTCCACCACGCCATGAGAAAAGTAGTGTCACCCAGATAAAGTTTACTGCCCATCACATCTGAGCCCTCACCCCATCCTCCACACTCAGCCAGATACTCACAGCAGAGAGCCCCCAACTTCTGGTTGCATCTAAAGTCAGTGGCAGAAAACACGAAGCACCGTGTCCAGGAAACCCAGCCTCCCCTGAGCACCCCAATGCTCCACTGGCCCCAGAGTCCCTGAGAGCAGCCTCATAGGGTCTTCCTTGGTGGTGCAGGAAGGGTTAACCCTGAGCTAGCTGCCTGTCTCCTGGCTGGGCTGGCTGGGCTGGGCTCACTAGGGTGGGGGGCCAGAGTCAGGAATGTGTGTGGGGCCACCTCTGCCTCCCAGCCTGGGAGCACACACACCTGCAGCCCCCGGCCAGCGGATAGTTTACATATTTGAACCTGGAGCTAAGGTGCCGAGACATAAACAGGAAACTGGATCCCTGGCCTGTGCCCCATTCTCAGGGGCTTTTACCTACTACAAAGAACTTCCTCCTCCTTGCCTTTCTTCTGGTGGCTATTCTGCCTCCTTTTCAAAGGCACAGGGCTGGGGGGTGGGCTGTTCAGTGTGACCCTGTGACATGGCTCAAAGCTGCCTCCTGCTCCTGGCCAGGGTTCTGGGCTTCTGAGCATCCGCAGGTGGTGGTGACATTGACATGGGGTCCAATGCCCAGGCCGGCACCTGACGGATTCTGTGTACCCAAGGCCCCTTCAGGCCTGGAACCTACTGGACAGCACAGCCCACGCTCTCTCTCTCTGGGGCTGAGCTAGCCTTAGGTCCTGCTCACACACAAAAGTTCAGACCCCATCTTTGGTGAAGCTGACTCAAGTGTCCTGGAGGGCAGACGTGTTAGGACAGGGCTGGGGGAACAGCTGAGGCCTGAGCCCAGACCCCCTGGGTCAGGCCTCTGATGCTGGCTCTGGGCCCCCACTGCCTTCCCAACGAATGTCAGATTCCTTGGCTGGACACTAAAGGCCTTCTGGGGCCTTCTCCAGGTTCCTCACCTACTGGCTGCTCTCCATTTCCAGAACATTGTATGTTTAGCCTTTGAGGCCCAAGTCTCTAGGTCCAAGCAAGAGTCCTAATTCTCTAAGATTGCCTCCTCCAGGAAGTCTCCCCTGACTTTCTCAGACCAAATCCACTGCTGCTGCCCCCTGGTGCCCCTGGCACTGATTTCCATCTCCTTCACATCCCCAGTCCCCGGCAATTTGTTCACTCACCATCTGCGAATACAGCAGTCCCTGACCTCACCCCAGTTCAAGCGAGTAGGTCCTTGAAAAGTCTAATCCAACTGAACCGAAGCTCCCCAAATGCAGGAATCCCATCTTATACTCTTCCATCTCCCCTGTGCAATGTGCACCCAGGAACAGCTCAGACCCTCTCCCCATTTTGGAGCTTTGTGCTGCTCCTGGGTGCCCCCTGGTGGACCAATCTGGGAATCATTCTCTGTCTTCCATCGTTTGGGCTTTGAGGCCTCAGTTTACCTGTATGTGCGGTGGGAAGATTTTCTGCTTCCGGGGACTGAGATGAAGATAATATCAAGAAACAGGTGAGAGAGCCCTGTGTAATTTTGGAAAACCTGTGTGTTGCTGCGTAAGGAAGCCCAAACTCCATGGTTCTCCTAGAGCCCAGGCCCAGGCTTGCTCACGGGAGTCCCCCCTCACGGTTCACAAGGCTGAGCCCTTGCTTGTGGGCCAGGCATGTCCTATGCTGCTTCACACATACTGATGCTTTTAATCCTCTCAGCAGCAGCTTTATAAAACCAAGCCTCCTCCCTCCCTGTCCTGAATTCAGCGAGGCTTTCTAGAAGGTCCTAGAAAGAACCAGGAGGGCTAGGCAGAGAGGTGGCCCTGCTGAGGCCTGTCACTAGGGCATGTGTGTGCACGTTCGTGTGTGGGCCTGTGTGCACGCACAGGTTTGGGCCGGGGGTGTGGGGAACAGGCGACATGACAGGTGGCGTTGGCGTTCCTGGGCTCTGAGTGGCTCTGCCATTCCCATCCGTCCCTCCTGGGGGGTCCTGTGGGCAAACTCCAAGAAAGCAGCGGGCGGGGAGGCGGCAGATTTCTGACGGCAAAAATAGCCCACTTTGGAGTTCAGTAAAGACTGATTAAACCAGTAAATGAGAAAAACCCCAAACAAACATCTCCAAGCAAAGTGGGAGATGGATTTGAGATTAGAGGGGAAAAGGCCCCTGCTCTGGGAGAAGGTGAAAATCTGTGGACTTGGGAAGGACACAATGCCCTCTAGACTTTGCCTCTGGCCTCACATCAGTAAGAGCAGGAGAAGCAGGAACCAAAAAATACAACCAACATGCTCTGTGTCAAGTTTTCATAGAGCGCTCATTCTCAGCCTTAGGGCCACCTTGATGAGGGAGGGAGAAAGGACTATTGACCCGAGGAGCTAGATGGGACACAGGAAACACATGTCACCAGAGTCTACCTGTGCGAGATGAGACAGAGCCCAGTGGGGCTCATCAGAGAGGACTTCCTGGAGGAGGAGTCATTTCTAGAACCACCCGAATGTAGAACTGAGCTCATTCCCAGCTCTTCCCCATTCTTGGTGGGGAGTTCAATTGCCTTCTCAGAGAAAGCAAGGCAAGCTGGGGGAAATATTTGCTTCTGGTGAGTCACAGCTTCCAGCCAAGCTGGTTCACCAAAGCTACCATTTTCCTTAGAGCTGGTGATGGGGAGAGAGATGGAAGAGGTTCTGGTGCCCACTGGGGTCACCCATATTCTTTTCCCACATAGGGAGGACATGTCTCTTTGTTTCTTAACTTTTAAATCTGGAAGGGGGACCAAGGATGGGTAGAGGGTGGGGAATGAGAAGTGGAGGCTGAACTTGACCCTCAGATACTTTACCTACAGCAGGGAGGTGGCCTTTAAGAGCCACCCTCTGGGGCCAGGGCGAGCTGCGGCTTGTGAGTAGTATGAGGACGTGATGAGGGCCTTTGCCTTCTTCAGATCCTGCCTTCTCGTGCCCTGGACCCGGTAAGGCTGAGGTGAGGAGAGGCTAGGCTGGAGGAGGGGGTGGGGCTGGCAGGGTTGACATGGGAGGCTCTGAGCAGGAACCCCGGGGACCTCTGATGATGTCTTTTCTTCCAGACAAGGTGTTTGGCAGAAGCTGGAGGGGCAGAGGGAGGGTGAGTGAGGGGGTCCCCTGCTGAGTTGTCAGGGAAGGCCAAAGAGCAAAGGCCGAAAAACCACCGGCAGGGCAGCCGGGCGGGCCAACAGAGCAAACAGGCCTGACAGGATACAACCCTAGCTACTAGTGAACCTGACTCCTTGCCTCTCACTTGGTGCCTGAAAAGCTGGCACGGATAGGAGGGACACACACTCAGAGAGCCCCTAGCCCTCAGAAGCAGCCCAGAGCTCTGTCCTCCACCTGCCGCCAGTGAAAGCGCAGACACCCTCTTTCCTGTGCCCCCATTCCAGTCCCGCTTGCTGCTGGGAGGCCAGAAGAGCTGAGGGAGGGTCCAGGGGCCACCAGGCATGTCCCCAGGAAGGCGAGGCTCTGCCCACCAGAGGCATACTCCAGTTTGGCGGCATTCTCCAGTCACACCAGGCCCCAGGAGGTGGCTCCCAGAGGCATACCCATGCTGCAGACAAGACATCCGAAGGTCAGCCTCTGACTTAAGATCACACAGCCTGCTTTCAGCCCTTCCAACTCTAGACCTCAGCCCTGGCCTTGTGGCTTCACTTCTAGAATCCTAATGTGCAGAGCCGGGAAGAAACGTAGCTCTGCCACCCTATGGCTGGGGAAATTGAGGTCTCTGAGGTTCAGAAAGGTTATATGGATAGTGGAGGCTGAGGGAATGCCAGCCAGAGGGGAGGAGGGTGGGCCTGGGTGATGTGGGGTGACCCCAGCCCCAATTCCACCTACAGACCGGGCAAAGTCCCCTGTGGCCCCCTCTCTCTCCCCCACACCTCACTCATCCCCAGAAAAGCCCCACCTTTTCCTGTGGACACATTTCAGCCTCACCAAATCAGCTAATTATTGACAGTTGGTGAAGAGGAGATTTCACTTTTTCCTCCTGTTAAACTGCTCCTAATTAGTTCCCTGTTACCGCGGCTGGCTCGCCCGCCCGCCGCCCGCCCGTCCGCGCAGTAAGCCCGCTGCACAGTGCCTCATTAACCTTTTGCTCCTCTCCTGCCGCCTGCCAACAAGATGAAGACAAAAACAGATTGTCAAACAATGGCTCCGGCTTGTATGTGCAGCCCCGTCCCCCAGCCCCTGAGCTCCCAGGGGAGTAGTGGGGAAAAGAGAGGGGAATGAGGTTGGGGAAGGGGGGGACGTCTGAGAAGAATTGAGGAAGGAAGAAAGAGGCACAAAGACAGAGAGACAGAGACAGGCAGGGCCACGGGGAGAGGACTTGGCCAAGGTACTGCTTCTTGCTCCAAGGAGACATGAGGTTCGTTAAATAGGATTGGAAGCGCTCCCAGGTGGGGAACACTGCTGTCAGAGTCGGAGGGACATTCGCCATCCCCTGGTCCAGCCTCCCGTGGCAGCCAAGACTGGGAGCATGAAAACAGGACCCTGGACATCTCCCTCTAGGGACCTGGGCGCTCTGTGTGTGTGTGTGTGTGTGTGTGTACGCGTGTATCTGGGGCAAGACAGAGATGACCACCGTTGCTGGAACCCAGGGCCCCAATCTCCACAGGCCTGTCCTCCAGAAAGGCCACCATGAATTGGGCCCCACATGCCACGGAGGCCTCCACAATCCACGAATCACCCATGGGCAAACTCCCACACAGCCCTCTACTTTATTTTCATGTTATTACATCAGCACCTGACATTCTTTGTTCATTGCATTTCTGTCCATCCCCTCAGAATGGAGGCTCTGGGAGACCAGGGGCTATGGCACGGCCCTCCCAGATACAAGAAGAAGGGGGAGGCAGCCCAGCATCTCTGGGGTGGGGAACAGAATCTAGGTGTGGATGAGTCCATGCCTGGGTGCAGCCTGAACTAAGCCGGCCTTGGCCAATGCCCCCACAGCCTTAATCTACAGGTCCCAGGGTCTGCTAGGATACACCCGACACTCCCTGCATGGTGCCAGGCCTGGGGCCTGGAAGGAAGGCCAGCCCTTACACCCCTGTTCTCACATCCAACTTCCTAAGGAGGTTCCCTGCACCACCTACTGGCCCTACACCCCTGTTCTCACATCCAACTTCCTAAGGAGGTTCCCTGCACCACCTACTGGCCCATTACACAACCCCCCTGAATTCCACCCCCAGCTCTGGGTTATAGATTAAAGGCACAAATACCTCCTCCAGAAGGTCCCTGTGAACATGGTCTCCCTGAAGGGTAGGAGGGCTGGCTGAGGTGTCGGAATGTTCCTATGGATACATTAGCAGGTAGTCATCTCGGGCTCTGACTCGGGCCTTCTCACTTTATAGTGAGGTGGAGGAGGGCTGGGGAGGGGTTCTAAAATCCTTCTAGGAGTATAGAGCCGACACCATCATAACCAACCTAGGACCTTGGGCAAAGCATGCCTCATTTGTTTCCTCATTTGTAAATAGGGAATAATACTGGTGCCTACTTCATAGGACAGTTGTGTTCTGGACCCTTGTTTCCCTTCCGTAGCCAAGCAGGCTGCTCTGCTGACCAGACCCAGGGCCATGCCTGTCTGTCCTGGGCTATGTGCATTCCTTCCTGCGCATTCCTCCCCATACCGCCCCTCTCCAGGCTCCCATCCCCATCTCCTGGAACACCCAGGGAGTGGAATTTTCTTTGCTGTTCTCCAGTGCTTTCCCATCCATGAGCTCACTTCTCTGAACACAGAGAAACTTGACTACCATACGCCTCCTGGACCGCATTGTCTCCTACACCCACCCCCAGCTGCTGAGCTCTTCAGCTGGTCCCTCTCACTCTGCGGAGAGCCCCTCGTCCTTGAAACGCCCTTGTCCTCAGGGTCCATGAAGGCACTCCCTCAGCATCCTCCCCTAGGCCCCTGTCTGCTCCTGCCTTTTCCTGATGCCTTTCCTTCCTCCCACAATGACCTCATCCCTTCCTTGGCTTCAGCTCCCCCCATGCACCAAAGGTTCCACATCTCCAGCCAAAACCTCTCCCCCGAGTCTGAGACGCGGACATCTAATGGTTTAGGTAACATCCCTTAAAAGTCACTAATGCCTCGGACGTGAAGGGCACAGGGAGGGCTTAATACAACAAGGCAAGCAGTCACCAGCATGATGACTGGCCTAGGAGATGGTTGGCAAGTGGTCACTAGTATTATTCTTTGCAATTTTCATTTCAAAATTAGCACCGTTTTAATAGGCAGAAACATGAGTTTGGAAAGAGCAGGCAAAACTCTCTCCCAGGGATTGAAGGGAGGATTGAAGTTCTTTCTTCAACCTCTGGGGTTAGCAGGTTGGAAACTCCACACCAATCACTGCGGGCCAGCCATTCTAGAAACAAGTTCCTGAACTCTACCTCTAAGTCCCCTAATTAATTAATTAGCGTTCCAGCTATTACTCCTGTTGACAACCTTGGTGGCTCTTGGCAAGGGTGGGTCAGCCCAAGCAAGTCCAGACGTATTGTGGCAAATCCCACCGGCTTCTGGGATGTGAGACACGATCCCATAAGGCAGGAGCGCTACCTTGTTAGAGAGAATTAATTGGGAGGGTGAATGGGGGAACGAGGTTCTCTCAGCCAATGGGGCTGATGGCCTCGGTGCCATAGGTCACAGGCCTCAAAATACCCAATAAGGCCCAGACGGGCCTGCATCCTGGTAGAGCTGATGTAGGTGAGGAAGGGGCGCTGGAGCCCACGACCCTGCCCTCCTTTCTCAGAGAATGCACTTCTCAGGCAATGATGACGTTCTTCCCAGCCTAGAGAAAAGGCTTGGGTTTCAATGAGAGGGACTCTGGTTAGACACTCAGAAGAACTAATTTCTGTGCCTTGTTGAGGCAGGCATGAGCGAAGAGAGGAGCCCTGACCTTGACAGGGAGCCTCTGTGAAGCCAGGCCTGCTCCCAGAGACCCCTTCCTATAGCCACAGCCAGCGGCTCGGGTGGGCAGACTGGGGCCATCTCTCCACTGTTAACCTCAGAGGAACACCTGCTGAAGGCCCACAGCACTCCGAGACTCTCCCCCACCCCCAGGCCCCCCGAGGGTGCCCCCCTAGCTCCCTCCTCTCTCCAGGAGTCCAGGACAGAAAAAGCAGTTGAGGGAGAAGAGAAAATCCTGTAGAACAAACAGATGTCGCATTTCCCCCAGAGCTCTAGCTTGGGATTGGGTCTCTGGGGTTTCCTCTCATATCGGCCCCTGGCTTCTGTGACTTTGGGCTGGTGCCTGGGCTGCTCTGGGCCTCCGTTTCCCCAGCAGACCCAGGAGGATGGTAAGCTGCATGACCCTGAGCAATCTGTCCACTATGTGAGTCCCCGATTTGGTACCATGAGGCTTCTCTGCCTGGAGTCCCTCCCCATGCAGACAGGTAGAGCTCTGAGGCCCACCTGAAGCTTCTGAGCACGGTGGAGCCTCCAGGCCCCTCTGACTCTCACCGAGGGCTGCACACTCTGCCTGGCTGTAAAGAGAGAGGCCACTGCCTGGGGGAGTGCTGGGCACAGTCCTTCCCAGACGGGGACGCCAAGACCACCGGGAAGTGCCTCCTCTCCCATCTTTCCAACTTCCAGGCAATCTAGAGCCCTTGGCTCCCTTCAGAGTCCCCTGACATCAGGTAATAGCTCTTTAGCTGTCGAGGGGGAGAGGTACCCCTGGCTTCCTGGGAAGGCTGGGTCTGGGCCTGAAGGCTCTCCCGGCACATATCACACCCCAGGCTCCCCACCCAAGGGTGTCTTGGCCTGGTGTCTGTTTCCTGCTACATCTCAGGGGCTCAGTAGAGGGAAGTGACTCCCATCCTCACCCTCCCAGGACCTCGGGGCCTGGAGGCTGACTCACCACTTCCTCCTCAGGACCCTGGGTCTTCAGTCCCCACAGTCCAGGCCCCTCATTTTCACGTTTCCGACTTCCCTCCAGGAACCTGCCCCCCATCAAACCTGGCTTTCCCCGCTCAGCTTACTCGCCCATTATCACCCTCACCCAGCTAAGATTCTGGGGCCCGCCGCTCCGCCCGATGGCAGACTCCCCCAATGCCCCATCCAGCCGGATGAAACCTGCTGGGTGAGCCCTATGACTCTTGTAGTCCCCAGCATCTCTAGAGAGACAGGCCGTGGCCAGCCCACAGCCCTGGGTCCTCCCTCAGCCATCCCCTCCGCAGACCCTTTGCACAGCCTACCAGGGTCCTCTGACTTCCTTGGTCAGCTCTCTCTCCCATTCTCCCCTCTGAATGTCTCCATGTCCCCAAACCGCACCCCCCTCCTCCACCCTCGTCCTTCTCTGCTTGGTCCTGAGCACACAGAAGCCATCAGAACAGCTTCCTTAACCTCCCCACCCCCAAACACTGTCTCCAACATGTACATAAGCTCCAATCTCTCTGTTTAAAAAAGGCAAAAATAAGCAAATAAAAGCCTCTCTTGATCCCACCTCTTGTTGCTGCTGCAGGTCTGTTTCTCTGTTTTCTCTTGGGGCGCCAAGCCTCTGGCCAGAGGGGTCAGTCCTGCACCCCATTTCCTCACCCCTCAGTTGGGTCCACCCCTGGAGGGAGGGTTTGCTTTCCTTGCCCCAGACTCCAACGGACACTCCTCAGCTTGGTGGAGTTCAGCCTAGCATGAGTGTCTGCCCTGCGCACGGCCCACCTCCTACTGGCCCCTCTTAGCTCTGGCCTCACCACCTTGGCCTCCGGTCCTTGGATGCCACCCCCCCCCACCCCCCCGCACCAGGACCTCTTCTCTCCACGCGCTCCCTGGCTGCTGGGACTGTTTTCGCGCCGGTGGCCTTAATCTCCTCCCTCCAGCCCGGGCCTCTCTCCTGGATTCTAGACCCAGAGCTGACTGCCCATAGGACAGCCCCATTCGCACATTCCACGGGCTCCTCGGACCCCTGCCTCCAGCGCCCCTTCCTCACCTACATCAGCTCTGATGAGTCCAACTGGACACGCCATCCTCCCTCAAACCGCCCTTCCTCGTGTCTCCATCTCGTTCAGTAGTGCCTACGTCTGCCCCCTCGCTCAAAAGCAGCGAGCTGGACGCACGCCCCGATGGCCCTCTCTCTCTCCCCCATCTGAGAGCCTCACAATCCTTCCTCTCCCTTCAAGGACCCACTTCTCCATGCTCACTGCCAGCAGCCTGGTCCAAGCCGCCACCATCTCTCGCTGGACACCCGCCAGCGCCTCCTGATGGCTCCTTCTCCTCCAGAGCTCCAGCCAGGCTCATAGTCAGGAATCTGCAGTCCTCCATTGCCTAGCCTTTCGGAAGACACCTGCCCTCTCGGCTTCGGCCTCCCAGTGTCCAGTTCCAACTGCCGTGGCCCGCCTCACTCTGCTCACTCTCTGCTTGTGAGGCGGGATTTCCTCAGCTCTGTGCTGTGTGCTGCCTCTGCTGAGCACCTTTACTCTAGGTGATGCAGCCCAACGTGTCCCCTCTGGCCAACTCCAGCTCATCCTCCAGGCCCCATGAAATGCCATTTCCTTCCAGGCTGGGTCTACTCTGTCCTCCCACATCCAGCTGGACTCATCCCCTCCTCATCCTTGTCCTTCATTTGCTAGTCCCTGTTTAGCTGTCATGTTCACCACTTGGCTCTGGGCTCAGGAGAGGTCAGAGTCTGGACTTGCCTCATTTGTGGTTCTAACCCCGGTGCCTAGCTCCGGGCTAAGGAGCTGGACTTGAATAAGTGCCTGTTAATAAACACTGCACCCCTCCCTGCCTTGCCCTCCCCCCACCCTCCCTGCACTGACCTCTGACATCTGCGGGAAGAGGCTGATGGCCAGCGGCAGGGCCAGGCCGAAGGCCGCCAGGCACACAAGGCTTTGCACGGGGAGGAGGAGCCGGGGCCGTGCCTGCAGGAGAGCCGTCCTGTGGGGAAGAGAGGAGGGAGCGCCATGAGACCAGAAGACAGGCTGAGCTGGCTGTCAGCCACCTTGCAGTGTCCCACTCAGAGTCCCAGGGCCCGGGCAGCATGGTCCGGGGCCAGTGCCAGTCCGTATGTAGCTAAATAGTTGTGGAATTCTGTCTTTGGGGCCTTCCCCAGTTGGCACCCTTTTCCCCAGGCCCTGTCCTGAAGGACACTGCTGATTGAACTCTCAATCACACATCATAAGTGAGTACTTGGGGGGGCACCCATTGCACCCTGTGTCTAGCCCTGTGCAAAAAGGCTACATATGGGCGAGACACAAGAGGAGGCTATCAGCCCCCACCCCTGGGGAGATTTACAACAGAGAAAGATGGTCCTCAAGGGCAAGGTATAAGAAAATACTGAACAAGCCAGAGTAGAAGCCAGGTCCAGGGTAGGAGACATATGGCCCCTACATGCCTGCACACATGTATATACACACACGGGGACACATGCAGGAGCACGCACACACGTACACACTCAGCCAAGTACGGGAACGGAACACACCCCACTGACCACCTGGTCTGGTTTGATCCAAGAGCCACAGAGAAGGGCAGTGACTGGCCCAGGGTCATAGCCACATCTGCAGCACGCAGGCCGGGCTGCCCAAGGTCACGGCTGTGTCTGTAGAAGGCAGAATGGGCTGCTGCCCAAGGTCATGGCCGCATCTGTAGGAGGCAGGCCAGGCTCCCAAGGTCATGGCCACGGTTTCCAGGAGGCAGGCCGGGCCGCTGCCTGGGCTCTTGACTCCCTACGAGTGCTATCACTCTGCGCAGCCCCCAGCTCTTGCCCTCAGAACCCTTCACCAAGGTCATGGCCAGCGTGTCAGAGCAGGCCCCCACCCCCCACAACAGGATCCCCGGGAGGGAGGAGTATATGGAAAGCCTCCCTCCAGGCCCTGGAGTAGCTGTGCCAGCAGAACGGGTGACAGGACTCTTTGCTAGGGGATGTTGGGTGGGCACTACATCTGACCTCAATAACTGTTAGCCTCCGCATGCCTGGGACCGGCTCCTGGGATGGACAGGATGTAATCAGGCTCTGGCCCTCTTCTGCTGCAACAGGGCTGGCT
This sequence comes from Mustela nivalis, assembly GCF_964662115.1. Lineage (NCBI taxonomy): Eukaryota > Metazoa > Chordata > Mammalia > Carnivora > Mustelidae > Mustela > Mustela nivalis. The sequence goes on along the minus strand of NC_139027.1, from coordinate 50,407,591 downwards.
GTGGCCACAGGCAGGTGAGAGACCCTCTGAGGGGCAGGGCCTCAGTGGGGGGCGGGGGGCAGGCAAACCCCACCCCGCCTTCACCTCCTGGGACAAGAATCCTAAGAGCAGCTGGCCCTGAGCAGACAGCAAAATTGAGAGCCACCGTTCTCAAACTTTGGTGTCTAGGCACCTGCTTCACGATGCAGACCCCCAAGGGCCCCCTACCCCAATGAGATCTCCATTTTATTGGTGCTATGACTGGGAATCTGTACTTCAGCCTTCCATGAGTCTAAAACAGGTGATCCCCAGACCACACTTTGGAGAAACCTTGGCCTGGGGTGTTCTGCTAAGGTACCAATAAAGCTCCAATCACTTGTAAATTCTATGCAGATAAGAGGCCTGGACACAGTGAGTGCACAGTAACTGTGGCTTATTGTTGCTGTTTTTGCTCTTGTTAGTGCAAGAAGGAGGGAGGATCCTAACGATGTCCTCTAGCTCTTCCCACTGGCCCAGACCCCAAGACCTGCCCAGCTGTTGAATTCAGTCTGATATGGGCTATTAGAGAGGGCAGTTTCACAGGATTAAGAGCAGCAGGTCAAGGCCCAGATCGACTCTCCCCTCAGCCTAGTCCAGTGCCCCCATCGTCTCTCCCTTCTCCAGAGGAGCCTCATACCCCGCACTGACTCGGCCTCAGGGCCTCCTGGTTTCCCTGGGAGTCACAGTCAGTTGGCTGGTAGGGGCTCTGAGACCTTTTCAACTGAGATCAACTCCTCCGGTAGGACAAGGAGGTGGGGACCCAGGCTCCCTGTCCAGATTTACATAGGAGCACCCCTGCCAAGAGGCTGTGGAGGGCTAGGCTACCCTCCTGACCAGTTGTGACAGTGACCCGAACCTCAGTCCCTGGTGGGGAATCAGAGCAAGGGGAATGGGAGAGGAGGGTGTGGAAGTCCCTGGCAGCATAGCCTGGAGGGGCACCAAGAGCAAAGAGGGTGATAGGGAGGAAGAGTGAAGCTTCCTCCTCAGCAGATGAGGGGCAGGCCATGGGTTCCATCCTCAGGCGCTCCCAGCAGGGACCCCAGGCAGCCTCCTTCCGCACAGGGCTGTGACCCTGGCTCCTCTCTCTGGGGTGGCTGGCTGAAATCTGCCCTGGAAAAGGGGTCCAGGAAGCCCCAGGCCTGTGCTCCCGACTCAGGAAGCAGGCAGCCCCGAGACTTCAGCCAAACAGGAACCCCTGAAATCCCAGCCCTGAGCAGGGAGAGGGAACACAGCAGGACGGGGGAGGGGAGGAGGAGAGGGAAATGGCAGGGAGGGATCCGAAAGGCAGCTGGGGGAGTTGAAATATGCAGATGGAGAGATGTGCGTGTGTGCGAAAGCCTGGAGAAAGGAAAGACCCGGAGCCCAGGGAAGGAGGGAGGCTGGGGAGCGGCCTCAGGAACCACAGTGGAGGACGCCCCCGGAACGCTTGCCCCACTGAGACCCCACCTGACTGGAAGGTGAACTCCAGGGCGAGGGATGCAGAGCTGGGGGGAGAGAGCAGAGGCACCTGCCTCTGAGACTGTGGCATTATGGGGAAAGATGGATCTCCCAGGCCCAGGAGAACACCAGCTTCCTTCTTAGGAGGGTAAAGCTGGAGTGGGTGCCCTCAGCCCTAGAGAAGGTACAGCGTGTGTGCTGGGGGGGGGGGGGTACACCCTCGGTGATCCCCCAGCACTCTGGGCTGGGGATGGAGGCTCCTCTGCCTCTGACTTGAGACTCTTGCCCTCTGGGTCTTAGATTAGAGACAGGGACACCTGGACATGCTGGGCTCCTTCCCACCTCTCTTCTGTTAGCAGGAACCCCAGGGACCTTGTCTCGGGTGCTCCTCCCAGTGAGGAGGAGCTGAGGCCAGAGGCAGAGCAAGGCGGCCGCTGTACCACACGACAGCTTGTCTCCCCAGGGCCGTGAGTTCCCTCAGCACTTGGAGCAATCTTAGTTTGCACTCCATTAATTTGCAAGAAGGCTGCTTTGTAAGTGTTCTTTTGTCTTCTTCTCCTGGCTGTCCCAACTCTCTCACTCTCACCGACCTGGGCTCCCAGAGGGGAGGAGCCCCTGCATTGCCCTTCCCCAGGGGAGAAACTGAGGCCGGGGGAGTCCCCTTGACTAGGCTAGCCTAAAGTGCTGGAGCAGGAACCCCAGTTCCGTGTTCCCTCCAGGAGACTCAGCTGGCTTTGTTACATAGCCCTGCCCGACCTGTTAACCAGTTGTGCTATGCTGGGCGGATGTGAGGTTACTAAGTCCTTGAGAGCACAGCCTGGGTCTTGATACTGCTCAGGGTCCCTGAGCTCAACTGCTTCTCTTCCTCAGAGACCCTCTCAGGCACGTCAGAGAAGGACTAACCCAGTACAGGGCTGCCAGAACCAAATGGCCAACTTGTTTCCACCTACCTGAGGGCCTTCTTCAGACTCCAAGCTGAGCCAGACCCATGGCCACCTGGACTCTGGGCAGATCCCAGGCTGGGAGGTTTAGAACTAGAAAATCCCAGCCAACTTCCCCAGGCTATTTAAGTTCCCAAACTCACCATCCCTCCACTCCACTTCCAGCAAACCCAACTCAGATGCCAAATAGAAAGGCATCGCAGATAAAACCCCAGGCCCAGGGTTTAGCAGCCTCGAAGACAGAAGCCCGGCCTTCCTTATTTGCCTGGTGGTCTCCTCTTGTGCACTGGCAGTCATTCACAGTCAATCGGGTTCGGGCAAAGCCTCAGTTCACGAGGCAGCTACGGACTCAAGGGCCGTGGGCACCAGAGCAATTCCTCTCCCAGATCTCCCACATGAGACTGGTTTTCTTGAATCCTGATACTCAACATGTCACAGGCTCGGGTCCCTCCCACAACTCCCCCTCTTCCATGAGGAGTAAGGGATCATCTCCCTGGCTGGGCTCAGGGCTCCCCGTCAGCAGGTCCCACTGAGCACACTTTGCTTCCCTCTGGTTAGACTCCTCCATTCCCCACACAACGGACCCACACCCTGCCCAGAAAGCCAGCCTGCCACAGAAATCCTGCCCTGCTCTCAGAGTCAGCAGCAGCCCTTCTCTGGTCTAGTGCTCCCTCCCCTCAAGGTCACCTTGGGTCCATTTACATACTGCCCAGTCCCACCTCCAGCTGACCCGTGTGTGGGTCATGCCCATCTCTCCTATCAAAATAGAGGCTTCCTGAGACCAGGACCCCAAATCTGCTTCTGTCCTGTCTCCATGCAGGACAAGATGCAAAGACATGCTGATCACGTGATATGATTCGAAGCTCTGAAGCCGCCCATGTGGTAGAAGAGCCCAGCTTTGCACCTGCACTCCCAGCTCCCTCCTGGCTCGGTAATTTCCTATTGGATTCCTACAGGCAGATGACATAACCTCTTTTTGCCTTGCTTTTCTCATCTGTGAAATGGGACTGTTCTACTTAGCTCTGTACACGACAGCCATACTGTCATGATGGGTAAATGAGATCACTCACTCATCTGACAAACACGACACCTCTACTACATGCCAGGAATTGTGCCAGATGCTGCGCAGGGCCATAGATAAAAAGAAGGAACTTGCCTCTACGGAGATGGCATTCTAGTGGACCAGACGGATAACGGACAGCTAGGTAAAGAGTCTCCGATGTTGCTAAGAGCTATTTGAATACAAATAAGGCAATGGAGGGAAGAGGGAGTCATAGTGCTCTGATCTTGATGGGGTGGTCAGGGAGGGACTGTCTGGGGAGCTGGCATTTAGGCAGAGACCTGGCTGAGAGGGCACTGGAGTAAACACTTGATAAATATTAGCTGTTATTATAAACCGTACTGTGGGAATAGGGAAGTCCTGCTTCCGAGCCTCAGCTGGAGCACCCCTGAACTTGTCCTTATGCCTTGAGGCTGGGCTGCCAGGAGAGGAGGCAGTGCTCCCCACCTCCCTTCTACCTGCGTGAACCCAGACTCTGCACCTCTGGGCCTATATTCATCTTGCTGTCTCCACCTAGAACCCTCCTCAGCCCCTTGCCATCCCCCAAGACTCACCCTGACCCTCAGAGCTTGCCCAAACTTACGTGAAGGTCAGCTCTGGTTCCCCGCTTCGGCCCCTCACCTGCCCCTCAAGCAGCATTTCTTCTTCATGATTCAACCTCACACTCATTAAGTAAAAGGATCACGGCACCATTCCTATGATCGTGTCCCCTTCTAGCTTTATAGTCACGACAACTACGCGTTCTCAGAACATGCTTTGGGGGAAGGCAGGGAGGTTAGTACTACTCGGATGTTATAAAGGAGAAACCGAGGCTCAGTGAGGTGGTGAGTTGCCTCGTGGTGCGATGCCTGAACAGCGTGGTCCTAACCCAAATCTGGTCTTCCTGCCATAATCCTCCTACTTCCCAGTTCCAGCGGCACTGCAGGGGAGTGTCTGAACAAACACAGGCAGGGCGGGCTGCCAGCTGCTCTCGTCCCCTGCCCTGGGCCAGCTGGTTCCCCTTCCCTCTCACCCTCCTCCCCAGGGACGGCCCCTCTCTCCTGGCTGCCCCAACTCACTTCTCCAGCATGGACATGATGATCGGGGGGAGCACCAGGATGGGCATGGGGAGGACCACTCGCGTCAGCGCCGTCTCCAGCAGGGCCTGAGGGGCAAGCAGAGGCTGTGGTGAGCAGAGCTCCCGGGGGGGGGGGACGGCCACCTGGCAGTGAAGCCCTGTCTGGAGCCCCCAGGTGTGTGTGCCGCTGCTAAGCACATCTGGCGGAATGGGATGATTCAGGGAGCTGCTCACGAAGCCTGATTCCAAACACCAGAGGAGAGCCACCCCCATCTTCCCACCGCGCAGATTTGAAAAGAGCAGATCCGTGTCACCTGCCACGTGTTGGGGAGGGGTGGCAACACAGAAGCAGCCCTGGGAAGGGGGCCTGTGCCCAGGGGGGTGCCTGGGTGGCAGGCGCAGGGGTTGGGGAGGAAGCATATGGAGGACTCGAGATGCTCTAAAAACAAAGCAGGCGCTGGGAGGCCTGGAACAAACAGCTGGGACCTGCTGAGCCGCGTGAGTCTCTTGGTGCTGAAGGAGGACAGAGATTCTGGGATTGACTTTTTTTCCCCCTTCTTGACACCCCTTAAACACAACGATTTGGAGGATCTTGCATCTCCTGGCTCCTTTCTCAGTGACAAGAGGTCAGCTTTGTAAGCAGGAAATGCTTGTGCTGAATGTTTGCTGTGTCTCCATATGGGGTTGCTGGGGTCCTTGCTCTGGGAGATCCCTTGGGATTCCTGGGGAGTGGGGGCAGGGTCAAGGCACAGCTTAGAGGCTGGTCTGCACCCTGATGGTCACTGTGGGGAGTTCCTTCAAGGCCATGGGCTCCTGGCCCTCAGAGCAGACTCGAGGAATAGCTCATAGCTCCCAGACCACAAGGGGCTCACCTGGCCAAGCTGAGGGAAGCCCAGGGCTGAAGAAGAGCCCGGGGTTTCCTGCTGTTTGCACCATGAAGAGAGTTACCATGGCTGGCCTCCTTCTTAGCACATCAGAGGCAGCACTAGGGTTGGATGGGGTGTTGGGGTTGGGTAGGAAACTGAGGCCAAATCCCCTTCAAGGATGGAGTGGTTCAGGGCTGAAAATTTCTCTCAGGAACCTGAGTCCTTCATGATCAGCCTCTGCAAGGCCTGGGAGAAGGTCCCTCCAGTCTCCTAGACAGGTGTGGGAATGATGGGGGTGCCCAGAGCCAGCACAAGGAAGCAGAGGGTGCAGCAAAGGCCCTGGGGCCACCGAGCCCTTTGCCCCTCACAAGCCTTGGATGGGCACTCACTTTCTCTGAGACCAGTGGAGAGGGGAGCACTGGGACAAGAGAAGGGTCTTCCCCGAGTAGGGGATTAGAGAGAAGGTCTCGCTGACAGGTGAGGTTTGGGGACCATCGTGGGAGCTGATGAGGGGTAGTGGCTGGGGCAGGGGTGAATGCTCAGCTACTCATGGCTGACCCCCCATGCCCTCTCTCAGAGGCCAGAGAAAGACAAGCCAGTCACCACCACTTGGGCAAAGGCCGGGAAAGCATGGGGAAAAAGACAAAAGTGCTAGAATTTTCTAAATAAATTACAGTTGGCGGAGTGGGTAAGGCCGGTGAAGTGAGAGATGGGAGAGGGCCTTCCTGCAGTGAGCTGTTCTTCCCCAGACCCCCGCTTCAGCCACACAAGATCCCTTGTGAGACAGCACCCGCAGAACACCCTGGTAGCCCAGAACGGCAAGCCACCTGCATCTATGCCTTCTCTTCTGGCCCAGGAGGACATGAAGGCCCAGGGAATAGCACCCTGGGTCCCGGGGTGGGGGAAAGAAAGCTCTAGGGCATCTCCTCTGCCCTTTCCAATTAACAGATCTGAGAAGCCAGGTCCTGAGGGGCTGGGACAAGAGATGGGGTGTCTTGCAGTGGCAATGATGGATGGGGAGGAGGGACCATGTGGGGATAGGCGTGGCAGGGGCCAGACCTGGAGGCCCAGGGCTGATGCAGATGGGAGGCAGAATGGGTCAAGGAGAGCAGATCCAGAGGACACAGAGAAGCCCCAGAGGAACGAACCCCTCTCCCAGTCTCTGCCCTCCCCACCGGTGTCCCAAGCCCCCCAGATGACCCACGTGTCTGGCTGCAATCTTGGAGGAGCCCACGAGGTTGCCGTCACCATCCAGGACATCAATGCCTTCCTCCAGCTCCCCATACCGCATCAGGACCACATTGCAGATGTTGGCACTGGCTGGAGAGAGAGAGAGGGGAGCAGGGGGCAGGAGTGAGAGGGGAGAATGCCACTCTAGCTGGTGGAGAACGTCACTAGTCTGCACCCAAGCCTCCTGGCCCCTAGCAGCAATAGTCCCAAGGAAGTGTCGCGTCTGTGTTCGGACACAATGGGTGAAGGTATGGTTCTGCAGCTCATCGCCCTCCCTTAGCCTGCTGAGGGACTCAGAGGCCCTTGAGAACCTGGTGAGCTAAGGCAGAAAATAACCAATGGGAGGGAGGAAGGGGACAAGGTTCAGGACCTAGAGAGCGACAAGTTTTCAAAGGAGCTTCCTGGCTTTCCCCAAGGGGTGGGCCTGGCAGGCAGGCAAAGTGAACGTCCATCAGCAAGGGCTCCCTGGCTTGAAGACGCTCCGCCAGTGCCCCATGTTCTGTCACCAGGAATTCCGTCCCTGGGGCTGCCTTTCTGGTCTTTTCCTGAGGAGCCCCTCCTACCCCCCACCCCCGCCATTCAGCCCTTTGCTCCTCAGAGAGAACCAAGTCCCCAGAGATTTGCTTCTCTGACAGCAGGTGTCGGAGCAGGCAGGAACCTCAGTGCTCTCCCAGCACCGCCCCCTCATCATATGGAAGGAAAAGTGAGGCTCAGGGGAGGCGGGTGACTTATCTGAGGTCACACAGCAAAGTGGGACAGAACTAAACCTCTGCGGACCCAGGAGACAGGAGGGTCCGGGGTGGGGGGTCAGGCAGAGATAAAGGCCAGCCTTCTACAGTGTCACTTCAGATGGCTGGGTTCCGTTCCTGGGCAACGAGATCATGACAGACCTGGGCTGAGGTGGGGGGCGGGGGGAGGGGGGCTCCCAGCTCCTCAGTTAAACGTTGGATGCCAGAGCTTGGGGGCCACATGTCAGTTGGTGGCCAGCCCCAGGAGTCTCCCTCTGCTCTTCTCAACTGGAACTCGCAGGGCCAGGCCAGGGCTGACCTAGCTTGACCTCCCCCAACCCAGCTCCAGGCTAAAAGTGGGGGGACTTGAGGGTGGTGGGCGGGTGGGGAGTAGGGGGGTGACAAATGTGGAGGCCGCCTGCTTCACTCCTCCCCCCAAAGCGCCTTGCTGTGTTTAAAGTTTTAATTTTTGCTAATTAATGTCAATTAATTTTGTATAATGAGTGTTTAATTTTGGGGAGTGTGTGAGCCTGGGAGCGACTGCAGTTCTGGGCTGTGAACGCTGATTAGCATCAACACCTGCTGCTTCCCCACTCCCTCCAGTGGGGGGGCACGAGGGTTTGGGGAGCTGCGGGGCTGCCGGGCCTAGTGGGCAGGTGGAGTGGGAGGAGAACTGCAGATGCTCCTGGTGCCCGAGCCAAGGCTGGGGAGCAGGCGGCGAGGGTGCCTGCAGCTGGGGGACGGGGTGCCGCAGGTGAGGGGCGGCTTGAGGCCCTGAGGGTCTCTGAGACTCAGTCTCCCGTTTCAGTACGGTGGGGAGGTGGAATAAACAGAGAGGAGGGCCAAGATGCTCTGCAGTCTTTGGAGAAGCAAAGCAGGAAACCGAATACAGCTCTAAAATGTATTTACAGCACATATGCCGTCCTTGAGTAGCTCCTGTGTTTCCACACGACACTCAGCCGCAGTGGTAACCATGGGCAGACCTCTCCTGCAACCGGTCCCTCCTGTCCTTCCGGCAGCATCGCTCACCTGCCTTACACAGCCAGGGGCGAGCTCAGGAGACATCTGGCAAGGTTTGGAGACATTTTTGATGATCCTGACCTGGGGTGGGGTGGCTACAGTCGTCTATGGTGCAGAGACCAGAGGTGCTGCTCACCATCCTACAGGGCACAGCCCCCACCACAAAGAGTTATCTGGTCCGAAATGCAAGTAGTGCTGACATTGACATTGAGAAACCCTTGTCTTCCATAGAGACAGACAGAAGATTGAAGGTGAATTGGAGGTAAGGAAGGAGAGGGTTGGGAGCCTGGATTTGGGGCCAGTGGGGCTTGAGTGACAGTCCTGGCTCTGAATCTTGCCCTCCTCGTTCTCAGGGGTAAGCTCCTGCGTCCACGGGTGCTGCCAGCCCAGGGGTTAGGGCCCAGAATGGCCCCCAGAGTGGCCTTGGGAAGTGGACACCTGGCCAAGTGTTAGCGCCTCGCCCTCTAGTGGCGCCAGGACCACTCTGCACCCCTCACGCCTCTGGGGCAGCCAGGCGGGTGGTTCCCAGGAGATCCAACAAAACCACCGGAGAAGATACTGGGCTTTTCTGCCCTCTGAGAACTGCTTACATCACTGCCACACCAGCACTGCCGCTGTGGGAGAGGCAAAGCTAAAGGAATGTGGTCCAGGTGGTAAGAATCCGCCTGAAGTCAGGAGCCACCAGCTCATTCTGTGACCCGATGCCACCACCCTTACCAGGTTTCCCTGGTTATAAAAGGACCTGCTGCATTTAGCATCGCTATGGAATCTATGGGCACTGGCTGAGCTCACATGGAATGTTAGCTCTGCACCCAAGCCCCCACCAGGATAGGGAAGCCAGGGACAGCTGAAACATCTCTAGCCCCAAGGCGTGCCCATGTGGGCACAGGTGCAGGGGACAGAGATTATTTAGAGGCGATGGTTCACCAGTCCCAGACTCATGGTAGCATCTTGCTTGCTCTCTGCCATTTCCAGTGTAGAATGTAGCCACAGCTGATGGAGTAGGACTTTGGTTCAAACACAAAACCACTTGGGATGAAACACACAGCAGGAAAAGAAGTGAAAACCCAGTGTCCTTCCCCTCAGCCCCTCCAAGACAGTTCAGGCACGAGTAAGGCCTCTCCTCCTCTAAGCTACCTGGATGGAAAAAAGACAGAGAAAATCCTTAAAAAACACCCTAAAATGATGGCACCCCTAGCTCCCTCCCTCAGAATGCCCACAGTTCTTCCTGACTACTCAAATGGCACATGCCCCGCAGTATATTCTGTTGGACCTACACTGGTGGTCCATTTTATTGAGCACCTGCTGTATGCACAGGTGACCAGCTATCCCCGTCTTAGAGCAATGAGAACATGAGACGGTCTCAGTGATTTCATTTCTGTGATCTCATCCAGAGCATTCATTTCTGTCGTATTCCATTTGAGGCTCCCTGATCCCTCCTATCCCAACTCCTGGCAAGTCCAGCTCCCAAGTCACGAGCACTGAGAGCTGAAGCAAACAAAAAAGAGAGAGAAATAGAGACCAGCCGTGGGCCATGGGTCTCCTTTCTAGCACACCAGCAAGATCTATTATTGACAGTATCAGCAGGTTAATTAAGCAGTCTGTTAGTGATCATGTTAAGAAAGCTGGCACATTTTCAACTCGGATTGACGCCATTCAAGACTCAGGCATAACTGATGTTGGAGAAGCTCTGCTGAGAGATGTCACAAGATGAGAGAGGGAGAGAGAGGGAGATCGCTTCACACTGATGGCAAGCTCAGTGTCAAGTCCTGAGGAAAATATGCTCTTGACTGCTGCAGATGTTCTCACATCAGACCCATCGTGATGCAAAATCATGCAGATTGCGAACAGCTAATGAAGCACCCTGTGTAAAAGGGACAGTGCAGGGAAGAAGAGAGAGCAATAGACAGAAAAGCAAATGTGCAAAAAAAAAAAAAAAAAGTCCTCCAAAAGGAGATAGCGGGGGAGCCTACCCCCTGATCTACCACAGGAACGGAGGCACGGACTGGCGGGGTTAGGAGTCCAGAAACATGCCCACCCATGGGGGAAACGAATTTTCGGTAAAGCAGTTACTGCATCTCCCAGGACAGGACCATTCAAACACAAGGGGGAAGCCGTGGGATATTGGGCTTTTCCTTTGGGGACAACAAAATATCTTCACTCCTTGGTTCTAAGAGGCATTTCCCCACATTATAATGGTTTAGAAGTCATGAGGTGCCTTACAATGGACGTCGGGGTGGAGGGAGCGGAAGCCCTTACCCGCGGCCCGTGCATGTGTAAACTTGGCCACGTGTAGAGGTTCATTCAAGTGTCACCTCAGCTACCCATAGCAGTCTGCACAGAATCTGAACTTAAACTTAGATTCCTAATTGTTGCCTAAAACATCTTTTTAGAACTTACACTATAATGGAGCACGGACATGAAAAGTTATTGTACATGCAGAAGATCGTCTGCCAGATACCAGGCAATGCAATTAAAGACAGCAGAAATTGCCAAACCATAGATAGCTACCCTAAAGAAATGCTTGCCCATATGCACAAAGAGACATTTACAAGGATGTTAATTATAGCACTGTTTGTAAGAGCAAATAATTAGAAACAACCTAAATGTCCACCATTAGGGAACTCACATGGGAAGATCTCCAAAACAAACTTATATGAAGAAAGCTACCGAGTACGTACAGAGTGATTAACTCTATGTAAAACCTCATAACTGGGATGTGCCTACTGTGTGCCCGGAAATCCACAGGTAACATTCCAGAAGGCTCACACCTCACACAGTGATTCCCTTGGGAAGGTAAATAAATTTAGGAATTAGGGGTTGTTGAAAGACTTCCACCTTCTTTTTTTTTTTTTTTTACCCTGTTTTTCTAAATACCATTTGAATTTTTGCAATGAGAATATAACCGGGCTTTCCTTGTCTAAGAAGTGAAAAGAAACGGCCAAACTTCCTAAGACATTTGAAAGCCATCAGGGATCGGTGTGACCTACTCATGGTTCCCACACTTCCGGGGGCTATAGGTGAGAAACTTCCTAAAGAAGCTGATTAACTTCAGGAATAGTTTTTCCTTCAAGTAAAGAAAAAAAAATGAAACCTCAAATATAACCAATGCAGACCAAAAAAGAAAATTCCCTCATATTTTTCTATGCTTTGAAACTATACTGTTGGTTTTAAAGGGGCCCAAGGGGCCAAGACTAGAAGCAGGGTGACAGAAAGCAGTGGTGGCTGTGATGCTGGGTTTAACAACCCAAGTCCAAAAGAGAAGTGGAGAATGTGAGTGAGGCTCAGATTCAAACTCTGATCTTGAAGAAAGTGACTCAAGATTAGTTGTGTGGTGAAGGCTTGTTTATTCATTCACGTGAGCTGGGAATACAGTTCTCTATTCTTCCGAAAGGCTACTGTATTCATGCCCCTTGTAACTGAGGCATCTAAGCATTGAGAAATATGGCCCCAGATATCTGTGAATTTTAAGAAATAGGAAGCTGGGAAAATATATTTTATGTGACAAAGAGCCACTACTACTCGTTAGCAGAAGGTCATGGTGACTGACTCCCAACAGCTATTCTACTCCCAGAGGATGAGCCTTAACTAATTGTAGTAAATCCCTCCCTTGCCAGTGATGGATGGAGGAAGGGACATGTGACCAGCCCCAGCCAATGAGGGATGTCTGCAGGGGACTTCCAGGAAGGGTTTCCTCTCATTGAGGAAGAGGCAGCAGGCAGAACCTCCTGACTGACGTCTGGGCTGTGGTGGGTCTGTGAGTGCTGCTTGGATTTCCTGCTGCCATTTTAGGACACAAAGGGGCTGAAGAGCACAGAGGTGGAAGGAAGGGCCCGGGGTGACTCACTCGGCACTCAACCTTTGTGAGGTAATACCTTCATTTATTAGTTTAAGCCAGTTTGGGTCTGATACTTTCGGCCAAAAATATTCATAAAATGTATAAAGAGATTTAACCCTTGTTGAGAAAAAGGTAGTTATCAAAATCACCCCAAAAATATTTCAGTAGGAATTCATGAAAGAAATAGTAAAAACTCAATGAACGTGAACCCAAAGATAGATTTTTTAATCTAGAGAAAAATCTATCTGCGGGTGTTCTTTGGATGTGTTGGAGACTAATCCTCATCGGTTAAATGGTTTATGAATAGTGTGCGGCTCTTTTTCCTCACTTTGTTGACTTTTGGCATGCAGTATAACATGTCATCAAATAAGCAATCCTTTCCCCCTCCGGTATACGCTTTTCATGTCTCTGCTCCTCCCCAGCGTTCATCTATATTTTCTTCTAGGAGCTTTAAACATTGTACTTTTCACATTTAGGTGTCTCTGGAATTTATCTTTGTGTATGGTATGAAATACGGGTTTTCTTTTCTCTCTCTTTTTTAAGATTTTATTATTTTTTAAAGATTTTATTTATTTATTTGACACAGAGCAAGCAAGAGGGAGAGAGACAGAGACAGAGAGTAAGCACAAGCTGGGGGAATGGCAGGCAGGGGAGAAGCAGGCTCCCCGCTGAGCAAGGAGCCCAATGAGGGGCTCAATCCCAGGACCCCAGGATCATGACCTGAGCCAAAGGCAGATGCTTAACTAATTGAGCCACCCAGGTGCCCCTTTTCTCTCTTCTCTATTTGAAAACCCAAATGCCCAAGAAAGTTAAGAAAAAAATTCTCAACCATTCTGGGAATTGGAAAAATGCAAATTAAAATGAGAAAAGAACCATTTCAGATGGACAAAAAATTTTCAAGATTGATAACACCAAATGTAGGGAAACCAAAATGTAATCCTTGCAGGCGGAGTAAAAAGCCAGTATGCTCATTTGGCAATATGCGGCAAAGCTAGGTGTGCGCATGCCCTCTGACGTGGCTATTCCATTTCTAGGTACTGTGATTCGCGACAATGGATGCACACCTGAAACTAAATCTGAGATAGGGTCCAGGTCTCTTCATGTTTTAAAGCCCCCTTCCCCCTCAGTCGGCTGTTTGAAAACCTCCGTCCTGGGGAAGCTCCTCCTTGTGTACACAGGGACACACGTAAGAGGCTGTGTAGTGTGGTACTATTGTGGTTCTTAGGATACACTGAGATTTTAGGACAGCTCTATAAAGGCATCTAAAACTTAATTGAGGTTAAGATGCAGTTTACAGAACAGTACACATGGTATGATCTCACTTATATTAAATGTATATTTATACAAGCTTATTTATGTTATATAGAGATACAATAAATAGAGATTGCTACATTTTTAGATGTTTACTCAGATTTGGAGGGATATACACAGACTTACCATGGAGAGCAAAGTAGGATTGTTTACTTTAGAAAACAATCATACATTATCAGGGGGGAAAAAAAACAAAACCATTTTAATGAGAACAAAAACAAAAACAAAAACATTCCAGTGGCAACCAGGAGACAAGCTCCCATCTTGGGTCCAGTGTGACCCTGGACAAAGTTCCCCCCACTCTACTTCCTCTCTCGCTCTCTCTCCTACCTTGTGGGACATATGCGCACACAGTAAATAATTCTAATTGTGCAGAAGGGTAAATAACAAAGCCAGTCTCCTTCCAACCTTTGGCCCTTAGTTTCCCCGCACCCTCCCCAGAGGCAAAAACCACTCTAGCCCGGCTCTCATGGCCCTGCCAGACACACTCAGTGTAGCTACAAGTGGAAATGGATGGACGTCACCACCCAAAACACACACACACACACACACACACACAAACACTCATGCCAGTCCCACCGGAATACAGCCCCAGCCCTGCCTCTGGAGGAGGGATGATTATTCAATAGGGACGTGCACCCTAGTATTTGCCTGATTTCATGATATTCTCCAATACTCCACCCGAAAGGCAGTGGTATATGACACAGATTTTCTTTTAAATAGCTTGAGAATTTGGAAAGAGTTTCACAACCCATCCTAACGTGTCACACACTCAGGACTGGGAATTTCGGGACTGAAAAATCAGCCTGTAAATTTAGGTGTAGGCCGACTCTGAAGTTCAGGATCACTTCACCAAAGATTCCTGCTAACGCATTCATCTTCTGGAAAACTCCCTTTTATCACAGTTGCTCCCTAGCTGAAAATTCTTCAGCAGTTCCCTATTAATCATAGGATAAAGCTCCAACTCCAAGCTAACACCCAGGGCCCGGATAGCCCTTGGCCCTGGCCCTTCCCGTACAGGCCCCGCTCACCCACCCACCTCCGCAAGCCTCCCACATTCATAACCCCCTCCCCTGCCTTGCCTTTCCTACCCAAGCAGATTTCTCTGCTATCCGGGTTTCACTCATTATAAAATCTCTGACCCGGAAGGCCATTCATTCAGTAAGTATTCACTGAGCACCTACTGTATGCCAGGTCTGGGGCCAGCTGCCCAGGAACAGGTGACTTGATCACACAGGAGTGCCCCTTATAGCTTTTTGGGCCAGGGTGCTACTTGGATGCTTCCCTAACGGGGCGGCGGGGCAGGGGGGGTCAGGCAGCTCACTGCAATACAAGACTGTCAGTTTTTCAGAGGATCCTGCTGTCGTTATACTCCCACTTATGTGTGAACATCTCTTGAGAGGTGGGGTCCAGAACCACACAGACTCCTTTGTTCAGGGCTCTCTGTCTCTAGTAATGCAGCTGAAGTCTGAGTGAGCCTCCTCAGAGCCATATACCACACTGCAGACCTATTCTGAGCACACAGCCCACAAAATCCCCAGATCTTTATCCTAAGCACTCTGGCCAACTCAGGTCTTGGGCAAGCCTACACTTGTGCAGCTACATTTTTTTGAACAGCAAGCCTTACATCAAAACTTGCAATCTTAGATCCCGCACCTCTTGCCCACGAATTCATCATACTCACTGCCAAGTTACTGTGCCTGTTCCTTGAATGCGACCCACAGTTGTATGTGACCAAGGCAGTTCTAACGGAAGGGGACGAAATGGAAGACAGAGCCCACTAGAGACTTCTCTCTGGCTAACGTGGCCTCCCGACCCATGTCTCCTTGGGCCCTGACACACACTGGGGGCCCATGTCAGCTCTAGGCCTGCTCGTGCTTATGGCACCCAGCCCAGCTCACCCATCCTTCCAGACCCAACCCAGAAAGGTTGGAGAATGTGACCCGGATGACCTGGTAAGGTGGCTCATTGGTCACCCACCCTAGATTTGCCAACCAAAAGCATGACTGACGGTATTAGAGAAAACTTACATAAGAAAACAGAACATTCAAAATAATTTTTTAATGAAAAACAACAACAAATCCAGAATGAATGTCCAAGGAGCCATAGAATGTGACCACCAGTGTCATCGTGGTGCGCTCCCATGATGGGTACCCAATTTCAAAGCCTTTCTGCCCAGCTCTCATTTGATCACTGAACAAACCCACACTGAACAGTATGTTCCAGGCATACAGTGAGCCTGGGGGTTGGGGATGAATGAGAGCCAGTCCCTGTCTTGGGGAGCTCACAGTCTAATGAAGGAGGCAAACTCAAGAACAAAATGGGCAGGTCCGGGTGACACACAGACACATACACAGTGCTGTGGTCTTGCCCTAACTGGGGCTACCAGGGAGGGCTTCTTGGAGGAGGAGGTGTCTGAGCTGAGAAACAAAGGCCTGGCAGTCCAGAGAAGGCAGAAGGTGGGGCTGAGTTAATGGGAAGAGCTGAGATTCCAGGCAAACAGGACCATGTGCAAAGGCCTGGGGCCCCTGAGAGAGGCAAACGGGAGGTCAAACATTCACCACAGCTCCAAAGGAATATGAGCAGAGGCCAGGTCAAGGAGAGGACCAGAGGAGCCTAAGGGCTGTGGATGCCACATTGTCACTGACCGAATGGAAGGAACGCACATCCCAGGCTCGGCTAATACAGGTGCACCCTGCTGTCTTCTAACCACAGGGATGAGGCATGGTGGGGTGGCCAGGACTAACCCTTGGGGCTTGGGCACACTGCCGTGGTCATCTCCCAGACAAGGCAAGCAAGGTGGCTTGAACACCAAGCAAGGAGCCACAAAGGGGGAATCCATGACACCAAGACCCCAGTGGCCTGGGGGGGTGAAGGGAGTGAGGAGATGGGGTGGGCCAGATGTGTGGACAGAAGACCTTCTCCCAAGCACTGCCCAGACATCCCGAGGAACGGACTCCCCGGTGAATGGAATATGCGGTGACATTTAACATAAGGGACTCGGGACAGTGTAGGAAGAGGTCATGTTCCGGCAAAGGGGTGAGGAGACTGAGGCTCGGGCCTCACCTCAGGGAGCTCAGAGCCCACAGGCCCCTGCTGGGAGTGGATGTGACCAGGCAGCTGGGTGGGGCAGGGGTGTGTGTGTGACCTTCAGGGCTTCCTTCCCTCACCCCTGCATATACATATGCAGAGCCTGGTACGGAGATGTGTTGGCCTGGGGACACCTGGGGATCCCCCCCCTCTTGGCCCCTGGCTAGCTGCCCTGCCCCATGCCTCTTCCTCTCACCAGTGTCCCCTCGTGGCACCTGCGATCCCTCATTCCTCCTGCTGGTCTCTCCTGCCAGCTCCCAGCCCAAGGCCTCAGGAGAAGGCTGTTTGCAGGGCCTGCCTCTCCTGGAATGGACTCTGCTCATGGAGACTGGCAGTTGGACCTGGGGGGGGGGTGTTTTTCCAATGCCTCCTCAACTGACCTTTAATTACACTGTTTGCCCAGCTCCCCAAACCATTAACTCCCACCTCACAGCAACCATCAATTAATGGAGGGCCTGCTCTGAGCTCGAGCTCCTGAACACAATTAAGCGTGACAGTCCACAAATAAGAAAGAACTGGAGAATTAATTAAGGTCTAAACAAATTAATTACCAGTCCCCAATCGATTTCGATGCCAGCACACATGCTCCTGGGCTCACCGGCTCTCCTAGCATCTCCATGTATAAATAGAAACCAAGATTTCCAACATGATGGCTGCTCTGGACCAGGGCACAGCAAGGCTCTGGAACCACCGTGAGGGAAAGAAGGGCTCTGGGCATCCTCAGGGCTCCTCATGTGCTCGGCACATGTGTGTGCACACACACACACGTACAACCCCCGCTGAAAAACCTGGGTCAGCCTGGAGGTGGGGTGCTCCTGGTGGGGTGCCTCTGGGCCAGATCCCTCAGTTTCTCAGTGGTGGGTGAGGGGCTATCCAAGGGGGCTGAAAGTAGCCTGGGCTGGGCCTTTGTGGTCTGGGCTGTAGCCAACGTGGGATAACTTTCAGAGAGTTGGGATGTGTTTCTTCTCCTTAAAATGGGGATGGCTCACCCTGCCTTGGGTCCTCCCAGAGAGATAATGTGGGGAACGAGGGGGAACAGAGGCCTGCTGGGGAAGACCTGGAGAACGGTAGGGCCCCTGCAGGCCCAGGGGAGGCCTACAGTCTGTCACAGACATCCCAGTGGGGAGGGGCTGAAGTGGAGGCTGGTCCAAGGCCAGAGAGGGGTAAGGGCAGTAGAGTCAAGTTGGGGAACGAGGTGTCCTGTGACCAGAGTCTCAGGCCTCACTCTGGGTCAGCAGGGGCCCAGCGAAGGAAGGTGTCCTCCTGTCTCCCAAACTGCAGGCTGGAGCAGGGCAGAACTCACTTGGCAGGGCAATGGGAAGAATCAACGGAGCCCGGGAGCCTCCTCCTTCCCTGAGCCTGAGTTCCCAGCTGGGCCAGGAAGGAGGGGGTGGGGATGTCATCTCTGAGTACAGGGCACACAGGCAGGCCCTTTCAGGACCCTTCCCCCTCAAGAGCCCTTCTGCTCTACACTCACCGCCCCCTCCTCCCCTCCGACGCTCATACTCATTCCACCAACCAGGGCTTAATCCTGTCACTTCAACCTCCTCCTTCCTGTGGGCACGAAAGGCTCCGAGTCCTGCCTCCCCAAGGGTCTGAAGGACAATGGACCCTCTACCAGGCAATGCAAGTCCTGGGCAAGCTTCTTGGTGGCCTTGCTGTTGGCGTGGCCTGGCCTGGCCTAGCCGGCAGTGGAAAGCAGGGTGATTGCCCGGAGGTACCGAGGCCCTGCCAGCACACAGTGAGGCCTAGAGAAGCCATCTAAGCCTGAGAATAAGGTGAAGGGTAGCCATGTGCACGCGCTATAGGAGAGCCTGAGAGAACAAGGGTCCCCAAAGCCGGTGAAGGGCCATGCTTGTTTATTCTGTACACCACCGTATGGGCATCTACCAGGGGCATCTACCAGGCGCCATTTGTAGACGGGCCTGGGAGGACATCAGGGGTCTGGGAGGGGGAAGCCTCTGTGTAGGCGAGGAGAAACCGGGGCTAGGGGTGGAAGGAAGGCAGGCACACAGCCAGGACTCGGGAAACAGCCTTGAGGAAGCAGCCAGAGAGGATCTGCTGCTCTCAAGATCCTGGCAAACTAGGACTATCAGGACGGCAAACCACATTGTGTGCAACCTGTGCAACTGGCTAGGGAGATCTCAAGACCCCTCAATAGTGGCTGGACCTGCCAGGTTCCTCTCAGATCAGCCAGAAGGAGAATCAGGCTGGAGTCCAAAGAGGAACGCGTCAGAAAGTCTCCAGTGGGGATGGCAGACAGGGTTAAATCGGAAAGTGGGGTCTTTCTTCCTGAAGGAGCTCCAGAGGTTAGGACCACCCCCAAGGTCATCCAGCAAGATGGCCAGCAGAGCCAGGCTGGAACAGACCCATGGCAAAGTCCTTGTCTGCAGCTTGGCTCAAGGACAGATTACATCTCGGCCGAGTCCCAGATCCAGTCCAGTGCAGCTCAGAGCCGCCCACCTTCTGAGGCTGCCTCTGACCCTCCAGCCCGGGAGAGTGGGGAACGCAAGATCGGCAGCCTTGTTCGCTCAATTAGGCCCCTTAACAAAGTCAGATCTAAAGAGTTATTCCATTAGTGGCCCATGCCAGAAATAGCTGAGAGTTCATTAAAAGTGTGGAGTTGCTATAGCAATTATCTGGGTCAGCTGAGGCTCACCCGGGCAGCTGGGCCTGGGAGTTCATTAGCCTCTGGCCAACAAGGAACAAGGCTGTCAGGTAATGATCTCCCACCTCCTCGAAGGGGCTTTGCAGGTGCTCCCAAGCACTTTCCTATGAATGGAATCTGGTCGGTGGTAGTCTGATCCTCTCACAGCTCTGGGCTATAGGAAGGTAGGTACTAGTACTCCCATTTTACAGGTGGGGAAGTTGAGCCCTGGAGGTGAAGCATGAGATTGGGACAATGAACCTGGATCTGACTCTGGCTCTTCAGCCTTAGCCTTGGTACCCGGGAGGTCACAGGACCTCACGCCGCTCTTGGGCTGCCCCCCGGCCTTGTCCTCTGGCATCACACTTGAACTTGGTATCATGGTTCTAGTGTATACTTCTCTTTTGATGATGAATCACACACTGCCTCATGCTTCTGTCAATGCTGTTTCTTTTCAGTTTTTAAAAAACTTTCTACTGCAGCGCCCACTTCCAAGCAAGGGGTGGGATTCTCAAGAGCCAGGCTGGGCCTGATGGGATGGCCCAAGGCATCTTCTGGGAGCTCAGAGCCTCCAAAACCAGCAAAGTCTCGGCCAAAGGCAGTGAAATCCCCCCCCCCCCCACACACACACAGGTACCACAATTACCTGACTACAAATGGAGGCCTCCAGAACCTCAATGGTCCACAATACCCATGGGCTCAGAACACTAGACTAGAAAGAACTCTGGGCCTTCTTTTATGCCAGGAATCCCTGTGACAGTCATGGACCAGGAGAAGCCCATGCACCCCCTCCAAATAATGTCCCCAAATGCGTGAAGCAAAACACCCAGGATTATAAAGGGATTATACTGGAATACATTATCAAACTATTTTTTTCATTGTGGTATAGTAACAGGTATGCTCTTTAATTAATAAGTTAAAAAACAAGACCTACCAGCAGATTGAATAAATACCATAATTTTTACTTAGTGTTGCACATAAAGAGTATTTTGGAATTCCTGTAACAACTGTAATGGGACATGAAAATATCTGTGATTTCTATGGGTGAAAAAGTCACTTTCTCATTACTGTGGTTTGCTGCCTACAGTCACAATGCAAGAAAATGTTAAATTTCAGTTCGAGGCTAGTGTAGATATTTCTCCCAGCCAAGTTCATAGGATCCACCGCATTCTGTCTACTAGCTCTTTGGGGGCCTGTGGGTTAGTCTGGTGTTCAAAGCAGGATCTCGGTCACAGGGCTTGCCAGCGGGGCCCCGGTCACCCTGACTTCTGTCCACCCATGTTCTGCTTAGTCGCCCACGCCAGGAGACCCCTGATGTCAGAAACGATCTGCAAAGGCGGTCCAACTCCCCAAGACCCCTGCAGCCCCGCCCACCCAGGTGTGACTCTCAGGTTCCCGCCCCCCCGCGCATGCGCCTCGGCACAGGTGCAGGTCTTACCTACGGCGGGGAACGGCACAAATCTCTGGACAAGAAGGCGGGTGGCCGGGGTGAACTTGTTGGCTTTCTGAACCAGGACATTAAGGCCCACCTTCGGAAGAGAGAGAGAACGTGCGTGCGTGGTGCGGCAGGGGCCTGGCAGGCTGGGGCAGGAGCAGAGAGTGAGCGGCACTGTCTGCCCGGACCCCAAGTCTTCAGCGTTGCCTGCTGCCATCCGGCCCCAGTGCCGCCATGCAAAGCGTCACACGACCCAGTCATCCCAGTTAAGCAGCCTGTGAGGGAGGCTGAGGGGAAAGCCTCAGACCTCTCAGAGAAGAGAAGAAGAAATGCTGCTGTTATCAGAGCACAGAATCGGCAAGTAAATTAAGTGTGGGAACCCTCATTCTCACCTCAGCCTCTGAGCAGCCCCTTTCTCAGGCCCCACTGTGGGCTCAGGCATGGGCCTAAGCACCAGGGCTCAGGAGGAGACCCACACACGTGCCCGCAGGTGACTGCCGAGCTAAGCTGAGCAGAGGCCGGAGCAGGACAGGGCGCAGTGCACATCCCCGGCTCATGCCCTCTTCACTTTGACCCCAACCCCCTACCTCAGCCTGAGACACTGGAGTCCCCCTTGCCTTCACCTTGTGCACTCCCTACTATGTTCCGTCCCCTATGCTGTCCTTTGTCCTTCTAGAACACAGGTCCAACCACATCTACCACGACCAGCTTCTCCCCATGACCTGTGTGAAAACATGCAATCTCCTTCAAGTGGCTCCCCTACCTTCTCCTTCCGGGAATCCAGCTTACTGCTCACCAGATGCTATGGGAGCTTTTCGGCCTTGGGGGCCTTTGCCCATGCTGGTCCCGATGGCCCGAATGCCTTCCTTCTCTACCCAGTCCACATCTGTTCTATAAGGCCCACCTCTGAGCAATCCTTCCAGTGACTTTCTAACAGTGGGAGTCACTGAACCGTTCCCTGCCTCAGTTTCCTTGTCTGTAAAAAGGGATGGTAATACCTACAGCATCCCAGGGCTGCTGTAAGAATGTATGTCTAGTGTTTAGCATGAGCTTAGGGCATAAGAGACCTCAATGAATGAAGCTGTGTAAGAAGGTCGCCTCTCCTAGGCAGGAAGTTGCTTCCTCTTGCTTCCTGAGTCCCTCCTCCCCAACACACACTGCTCCTGCTGGACTGGGATGGGGGGACCATGCCTTTCTCATCTTTGTACAACCAGCTCTCAGGACAATGGCAGGCATGTAGTACTTGCTCAGTAAACGGGACTGAGGCATCCATGCACGAACCAACAAACAGATGAATGGATGGAGATCAGCAAAGGCTGGAAGGGGACTTGCTTGGAGGAGGGAAAGGTGGGTTAGGCAGAGCAGAAGAAAGAGAATTGTGGTGGGGAAAACAGCACAAGCACATGTGGCATAGAGACAGAAAAGGCGAGATGCACGTGGCCAGACCAGAAACGGGTGTAGAGAGGCCACTGCTCCCCCAAACGAAGGCCAGAGCTAGCCCCCACCCTGTAGATCTTTCCTGGGAGGAGAGGCAGCAGGGGCCTCTGTAGGACTGCCGGACTAAGGAGGCCTGCGGCAGCCAGCTCTCAGCTCGGGCTCACCTGGTAGCTAGCAGGCCACCATGCACCTACAGCCCTGCCTCTGGCCTTGACCTTCCAGGTCACTGGGGAAGATCCAGAGCCTGGGGAAGGCCACCAGGGCAGCAGGGTGACTGCAGCAGTCAAAGCAAGAATGGTGCAGTGACCTGGGCAGACAGAAAGCCCAGGGCCCCATGGAGCTAGAATCCAGCCAGGCAAATCCAGCTTGGGTTCTTGGGGGTCTGGTCTAGATCGGAAGCCTTGAGCTGCTATCCTCAGAGTCCAATTCTTGTGCTTTCTGCGTACTCAAGGAAAGGCTGGGAGGCAGGGAGATGTGTGGCAATTTGGATACGCTTTCCTGGGACCACAGGGCAGGCTGGGGGGTTGCCGGCCCACACTAGGTCCGGCTGCCCTGCTTCCAGGCTGCCCTGCCTCGCAGATGGAGCTCAGCGAGTCCAAAGCTCTCCAGCTCCCTGCAACCAGTGACTGTCTATTTCTGTGACCACCCCCCCAACCCCCAGATCCCAGGGCCCATGTTCCTATAGAGTGCAGAGAGGGCAAGTGCAGAGGGAGGCAGGAGGACACACAGGCGTTGATGGTGGGAGAAGACGAGGAGGTGCCAGGCCATGAGCTGAGCACATTCCCATTAAACATCTGAATTATACCCCCACCTCAAGACTTCTAGATAGGGCATGTTGCTTCTTTTCACAGATTCAAAGAAGTTCAGATGAGTTCAGAGAGGTTAAGGAACTTTACCTAAGGACTTACAGCTATTGTGAGGCATGCAAAGTTAGATTTGAACTCAGGGGTCTGCTAATTTCAAAGGTTTGCTCTTAACTGTTGTTCTTTACTTTAAAAGTGTCTTCCATCTCAGGATGGATCTAAGGATCTAGATCTAAGGATCAAAGTTGCTTAAATGTCTGATGTGTTTGCATAGCAAAATCGGCTCTGAAAAGACCAGCCTGAGGCTGCGGCCCAGAAGAGAGGAGGGCAGCCCCAGTCAGGGAAGATAGGACCCTTGATCCAGCCCTGCCTGCACCCCGACCCCAGCTATAAAACAAAAGGCCCAAGTTCAAACCCCAGCCCAACCCCTATATTCTTTTAGAAAAAGCAGGAGCCCTCCAGGAGGCCACCAGGCAGCTGGGACATTCACCTGGCAGCCTCTTGGGGACAAGGAGGGCTGGAGTATAATGGAAGGATGAGGAATAGTGGCCACTGGTTGTAGCAAATACTCAGACTTGTCCTCAAGCCTTCCTACTGGGACTGGCACAGTCCAGAGTGAGTGTCCCAGCTGTCTCCCCCCAACTCTGTGTGGGAGGCATGGTAGAGGAGGAGGAAAGAAGAGAAAAGAAACGCCCAGATCCCAGATCTCTTCTGGCCTGTCCTTCCCCGAAGCCCACTGGGGTCTTCCCAACATGCTCATCCCTGAGCATGGCCAGCATGCCTGAGCTGGGGAAGGGGCAGGGGACTAGCCAAGTGAGGAGACCAGGGGCTGGTGGGGTCACCCTGCTCATCCAACTGATGAGAGCCAGAGAGCAGGAAGATCCAAATACAGGGAAGGCAAAAGACCACTTCCCCCCCAACTCCTGCCATAACCCCCAACTCAGGCCTTCCTGTCCCAGCAGCTAGGATGGCCACAGCCTGGGAAGGAACCAGTCTGGGCTGCACAGTGGGGTTGGGAGCCCGTCTGTGCTGATTCCTCAGGGGCCCTTTGGCCTGGAACATTTGGTGGAGCCCATTAAAATTAAAAAGCCAAGTGGCTGGTGGCTCTGAATGCCAGCTCATTTTCCCTGGCATGGTGGGTCCTGTTTAAGGGAACCAGCTGGCATTAATGGCACACAACTCATCACGAACAGCAGCTAGCGATCAGAAAAATCTGAGCTAATAATCGGGTTTGGGAAAGATAATGAGATATGGAACAATCACTGCTGAGGGTCCCCCGGGGTCTGTTTTAACAGCCTCCAAATAAGCCACAAAATAGAAATTAGCCAAACAGGGGCTCCATTTTGGTGGAGAGGAAAACAAACAGGGTGTGGGTTTTACACATGACAGTCCCCTTGTGGTCAGCAGACAGGGGTCCCGGGAGAAGCAAGAGCCCAGGACCCATGGGACATCAGCAGTGGCCCAAGGAAGCCACGGACCCTCTCTGGACACTTCTCTCCAAGTCCTGGCTCCCAGGCCAGTGAATTTGCCATGGGCAGCAGACAGGAGCAGAAGAGGGAAGATTGCTTCCTGAGAATCCCCAAGGTGGGTTAAGTGCCAGCTAGCACCAAGAAGGAGACTGGGGTGGGGGCTTAGTGACACAAGATCTCCAGTGTCGTGAGCTCGCTGATACATGTCCCCTTAGGCACCAAGGTCCTTCCCAGGCCAACAGCAGCCTCCTTTCTGTGAGGCCAGCGAGGAGATGTAGGATGGGGCTTGAGCAATGCATGCCAGCTGTGTCCTCAACTTCAGCCCATGCCTGCAAACCCCTGCAGGACGCCTTTATCTAGACGGGCTTCGGCCATTCCACCTTCACATGCCCCAGATCAAGGTTGCTTGCTCTCCCTCATCCACCCTCTATCCTCCTTCACTCCCAGCAGCAACTCACGCCCGAACCCAGGAATCTTCCTGGACAGGAGCCTCCCCCTCCCTACATGCAGCCCAGTGTGCGAAGCTGATCTGAACGTGATGCCCTCTCTCTGCTCCGGCCACTTACCATTAAGCACCCATCTCTTCTCCCCGGACAACTGTCCACTTCCTAACTTGCCCCCCCCGCCCCGCCCCGCATTCCGCTCTTGCTCCCTCCAGTTCACTCTCTACACAGCAGCCAGGACGGTCTTCTAAAGATGGGTATCCACCTGCTTTAGCCTTTCAGGGGCTGCTCCCTGCTCTCAGAGACCCACAGGGCCCTGCCTGCAAGGCCGCAGCCACCTCGCCTTGCCCTGCTCCTCCCATGAGCCAATTCTCTTCCTCCTTCTCTCCTGCCCGCCCTCCCTCCCTCCCTCCTTCCCCACAGTCACCTCTCCTCCCAGCGCCTTCCGGTGCTGCCACCGGCCTCAGCCTCCTCACCTTTCAGCTTAAATGTCAGAGAGGCCTCCTCTTCCCTTGGGCCGCCCCTCTCGCAGCTTCTCACAGAACCCAGACCTCTTCCTTCCCTGTCCCGATCACAGTCTCGTGATTTATATTTGTTCACCTTCTCCAAATGTTGGGACTCAAAGTAATACATGTATCTTGTTTAAAAAAAAAACAAAACTGAATAGCACAGAAATGCTTTTACCTGTGACCTTTTTACTCTCCCAGTAGGTCCTAAGCGCTGGGCGCAGGGCCTGTGTCTCTCTTACTCCTTACTGAATTCCTGGTACCTGGGGACATGGGTCGGTGCTTAATACATATTCTAGAATAAGTCAAGGGAATGGTTTCTGAGGCAGGAGGAAAAAAGCCCCAGAGGAGATCTATCCTGTGCACTCTCTGCTGTCCACCTTAGCAAACACAGCTCTGTGGGGCCAGATGCCACACACGCGGGGCTGAGTCCTCCCGAGCGGACGGCACATTACTGCTTTGGCGGGTGGCCCTAAGGCTGTGAAGTGTTCTGAGAAAGGGGGAGCTTGACTGAGACCTGAGGGTAAGTGGGAGGTAGAGCCAGATAAGAAGGGAGGAGGCTCGGTAGAACTTCTGAAGTAGGAAATACCAGGGGGTCTGTAGCCAGCTGTGGACTCCACTAGCACCTGTCATAAGGGGACCGACGGGTCGTGGAGAACAATGGGGAAGGGAACATGCCTGAAAGGCGAGATGGCATGAGGTTCCAAAACTAGATCTACTCTTGGGTGCTGGGTAATAATGTAAGCGGATGGTTAGGGGGTTTTGTGAGCCTTAGTGGGGCCAGGGCTGGGGTGGGTCGAAGAATCTTAGAGGTGCCAAAAATGCCCAGCAGAGGGCGCCTGTTGTAGCATAAACTCTTGGTAATCACGGGGACCCTATGACCCTCTATGGAGGTCAATTGGGATCCACAGACAAAGGGCCAAGGTGGCTGGGACAGAGTCATACATGGGCTAAAATCCAGTTAACTTCAGCGGCAGCTGAGCGTCTTGTTGGCTAGCAACAGTGACCAATCCTGACCCCTGAACCATGTCCTGCAGGGACCTGCTGGCCACCTACTGGAAAACAAGTTACATCAGACTCCTTACATGGGAGGGGTTAACAACTTGTCCTCCACAGAATAGAATAGATGTAGAACTGATATTCATGTCGGACTCACCACTGCCAATATCACCATCTGCAGACTTCTGGAAAACTTCAGATTCTGCTACAGGGTCCATGCAATGGGCCCTCCAACCCGAAAGCCAATCACAGTGAGGGCAGTGAGACAACAGTCTGACCTGGGATTCTCAGGCTAATGGCCCCTACTTCCATTAGGCACAGAGAAGGACAGCAGGGCCAGAAGTATATTCAGGATCCCAGAGAGCACCCTGAAGTACATCGTTGACCACAGGGAACATCCTGAGGTACACCTTGGATCACAGAGAACACTCTGAGGTACAGCTCAACTACAGAGAACACGCTGAGGCGCACCCTGGATCACAGGGAACACTCTGAGTTACAGCTCAACTACAGAGAACACCTTAAGGTATACCCTGGATCACAGGGAACATTCTGATGTACAACTTGGATCACAGAGAACACCCTGAGGTACACCTCAACTACAGAGAACCCCTTGAGGTATACTCTCGACCACAGAAAACAGACTGAGGTACACCTTGAGAGAGTAGACCCTGAGTACAGAGAACACCCTGAGGTACAACTTGGATCCCAGGGAAGATTGTGAGGTACATGTTGGATCACAGGGAACACTCTGAGGTACCACAGAACCACCCTTGAGCACAGAACCAGCCAGACATGGTCTTGCACGCTCTGGAACAGGGACAAATACATGCTGTTGACACAACCTTGGCCAGAAAGCACAGGTGCAGAAACCAAGTATGAAGTTGGAGAGAGGGTCTAACCCCATTACACCTGAAGAGCCTCTCAAAATTTTTCTTCCAGTCCCTGCTGTTCCCAGGGTACCCGGGGGCAGACTTAACTGCCAGGAGGCATGGTAACAGTTCCTCTAAACTAGAAGCCAAGAACACGGTTTGACTTTTCCCTCCTCCTCAGGCCACAGTGGGAGCAGGAAGAAAAAGGGGTCTTTGTATTAGCCAAATAGTATTTGACTAAATCTGTGTTCGAATCCTAGTTCTGTCACTGGTCCACCTCTATGCTTCAGTTTCCTTGTCTGTGAAATCAGGAGAGAACTTAAGTGGTGCCGCACATGAAGGCCCTCCAAAAATGTTAGCCATTAGGATTCTTGTGATTATTTGCTACTTTAATACTGGGACTTGGAGCTGCCGGTGGCCAATGGGAACTGGGAGGGGGAGGGGTTCAGCCCAGGGAGCCGCCCTCGAACATCTCCTTGGACTCCAGTATCTAGTAAAGGTTAACAGACAATTACCGTATCCTATACAGAAAGGATCCCTCAGGGCCCAGACCCTTGGGGAATGGAGACCAGGAATGTCCCAACAGGGAAAGACCTCAGCCACCCACAGACCTGGCTGCAGGTGAGGGGTCTGAGGACCAGGCGTGAAGCCTCTCTCACACTTTGGCTCCACCAACCCCTCCTGACTTTAGCAAGTAGGACTTCAGCCCCGAGCTTTCCTCTCCAGCCACAGGTCCATTCTCATCCAGGACCTGGTTGTCCATGAGGGAGGTCATCTGCTGGGCCTGCCACCCTACCACAACTTCTCCTCCAACCCACTCTGCCTACACCCTCTGCGACACCCCAGCTCCCTGAGTTGAGGCAGGGCAGCTGACGTGGCACCTCAACTCCCATGTGGGCCCTGCTCCTCCCCAGTTCCCCATCACCTCATCCCCATCCCTTGTCCCATGGTGGCTACACTCATCTCCCCAGCACTCCGGAATCCGTCATGTTCTCTTGTGTGCCTCTCCACGTGCTGTGCCCTCCACCTGGACCCCCCTCCCAACCTTGCCTTCGGCTCTCTCTGCTCTATCCTGGAAGAGTTGGCCCCATGTGACTGAGGGGCCCCTTCCCTAGTTCCCACCACACCCAAAGGTCGCCTTCATCATAATTCTGGTTCTACCACAGAGAATCCTCAGCTTCTCCTGTCCACATCTTGAAGGACACACCAATCTGTGCACCACCCTCGCCCAGGACCTCCCAAATGCCTGAAGGGACAAACACACCCCTGAAGAGAGGGAGTGGGTCTCAAGCTCGTGTAGCCAGCGCCCGGGGAAGCTGACCACAGAAGGGCTCAACATGAATCCCCAAACTCAAATACACTGACGACTGACAGAGGCTTCCTTTGTTAAAAGACAGCAAACTGTTAGATTTCAAAAATAACTTAAGACAAAATTTCTTTTTTATTCTCGAGCAAGAAGCCAGACATTGCCAAATCTATTTAGAGAGTTCACCAAAAGGCTGCTACCCCTGCACTGGGGTCCCGCAGCCACCGTGAGACTTTATTCAGGAGGCCATGCGTACTGGGGGTCCTTGGTTCTGGGGATGGCTGGCCAAGGTCAGGGCGCTGGCTCTTCTGAGGGAGACGAAAGGTCCGGGGAGGAGGCTGGCCTCTCGGGCCAGGCCTCCACTCCGGCTTGTCCCCAGTCCCTGGGATTTGCCCTCGGCCTGTCAGCCCCCCCATCCATACCGCCTGCTTGTAGGGACTCGTTTTAATTAATGCCAGAGCTGGGCCAACCACTGGGGCCGTGACACTTGTTTGCAGGTCATCGCCTTCTAACGGGTTCTCCCTAGGAGGGGATTTGTCACTAATTGAAGCAGAGATCGGTTAATGAGGCCGCGGGCCCAGGGTTCCAGAGAACAAGGGAAAGGAAAATAAAATAAAGCCTCTTTCTTTGGAGGTTTTGTGATTTACACACACAAAAGAAAAGCAAGCAAGCTGCAGATTTTCCAAGTCAGAAACTCCCGCTCCATCTGCCGGAGTTAGACCCTCACTGTGTGAAGACGTCAGGCAGAGGGACGCCACCACCGCTGAGACCGGGGATCTAGGCAGAGAGGGGCCTCCTGAGCCCGGCAATCAATCAGCAACCTAATTAACGAGTATTTATGGAGCAGTGCTGGCGCTCCCTCTGTGGGGGAGAAGACACAGGGCCTGTCCCTGCTTAACTTGTAATCCAGTGGCAAGATGACAGGACGGGACACAAGGAGTGTGTGGGAAGGACGGAAGTTTCTAGGACTTGGGGGTGGGGGGACAGTTTGGGCTGGCATGGTCAGGAAAAGCCTCTGAGCACTCTGCAGCTAGGCAGGGAGTTGGAAGGAGGGTGTCCCTGGCATAGGCACAGTCCCTGAGGGCACAATCCCCTGTGTGAGGTTCCTAGTCCTTGACGGTAAGACCCTGGCTCTGAGAGCTTGGAGGGTTTCCAGTCCCCAGCAACTGCAGCTTCCACATCAGAGCCCCTACCCCACAATCTGGGCTGGTCTGATAGGGATGGAATGACCACAGGCCCCTTGCATGGGACAGTGAGGAATGGGGATGCAAACAGCCTGGAGTGCCATGCCTGCAGGAGGAGGCCGTCCCACCAGGACAGTGACACCGTCACTGAAGCTCTTCCTGGGCTGCTCAGTATTATCCCTGACGGGGTTTCCTGCCCTCAGCTCCGAGGTCACCCTTCACCTCAAAGAAGGAAATGGGATTTTCAAGCTGCTGAACTAGGTAGGGCCAACAGCTCCTCTTGTTGTAAAAAGCAAGGAGGAGGCAACAGAGTCCCTTTCCTTCTTCTCACAAGAGCCCTGACCTTTGCCAATCACCCCCCAGAATCGGGGACGGCCAATTTGTATAACCCCAAATGATGTCTCGGCTGGGTTGAGGACCAGCAGGGTAGGGTTTGTGGTCTCTGGGCAAGCCATGCGAATAGATTTGGCAGTGTCTGCCTTCTTGCTGGGTCTAAGACAAGGATTCGGGGAGGGAGCTCAAATCTTGGGCATGAAACAGGGATCACTCCCCCACAGGGCATTTGGAGAGGAGGTGGTCTGCCTGGGAGCAGAGTAAATGAAGCCACCCCAAGACAATCCCAAATCCCCACTTTCCCAGAACAGTGAAAGCAATGACGGCGTATGGTACAACGGGTAAGTACACAGCTGTGAACAAGTATTATATTTAATGACAAGGCAAAGATGAGGAAAGTGGGATTTACAAAAAAGAGGATTACATGTGAGCTCCTTCATCACATGTGAATTTTTCTATTTGCATTTTCTAAGTGTTTTCTTACTAACTGCATGTGTTTATTGTATGATGAATGGAATGACAAAGTTGTGAAGTGAATTTTACCCTCCGGAGTCCACTCTGGAGAGCCCCCAGTCAGGATGAGAGAGGACAGATGGAGGTGTGAGGGTGGGTTCAAGAGTGGGATGAGTGTAGCCAAGGTCCTGAGAACTTGAGCTTCCACTCTGGCTCTGGCCCAGGCCCCTCACTGGGTCACCTGCGCTCAGCCCTCCTCTGGGATCCAGCCTTACACTCACATAGTCGGTTTACAAACCTAGTCTACTTCCGAGCTGCTCCCGTCCTGTGGGATTCAAACGAACCTATAGGCCCTGTCTTGAAAAGCTCATAGGCCTCCAAGGGGAAGTGGACATGTGGCCACCTGAGAGGGGACAGTAGTGCCCTGGGAACTCAGGCAGAAAGCAAAGGGGAGCCAGCCTGTGGCCCAGCCCTGCAACTGTTCCTGAGCAACTCGCTTCCTCCATCAGCCACGTCACTGAGAGAGAAGAGCAGCTCCCCTGAGGAGGGTGCTGGGTAAACACGGACCCCTCTAGCAACAGACCCCTTGCCCTCAGCTTGGAGCATGCGGCCCTTTGTACCACTCGTGGGCACCACCTCACCTCCCCACCTGCTCTCCAAAATCTGCAGCACTCTCTCTATTCAAGTTCATGTCTCTCTGTTAAAGTGTCACCAGAATCTTCTCTGCCTAGAAAGCCTGCCCTGGTGGCTCACCCACAGAACTCTCTGTCTCCCATACCCTCGCCTGGCCCTGACCTCAGACAGGTGTGGCCGGAGCTGCTGGGGAGAGGGGGCACCCACAGCACAGCAGGACAGAGAAGTGGGGACAGAGTTACTCACAGCGATGGAGACGGCACTAATGACAGCTCCCAGGTAGCCCTGGATGAACTTGGACGCAGGAGAAGGCTGGAAAGCAGAGAGAGATTTCCAGACTCACTGGGTGCCCAAAGCAGCCATACCCCGCCCTTGCCAAGAGCCCCAGCCAGCAAGAGACGTCCTGCCCACCAGCAGGTGAGTGGGCAAAGGTCCCTCTGGAAGCCAAAGGGACCCGGGCCTCCCTCTGCATAGCTCCAGACATGGAAATGCAGGGGGGCAATGTCCCGGGAGAGTCCGAAGGGCCCACGGCACTTTCGCCCTGTTCTCAAGAGCTCCCTGGCAAGCCCTGCTGGCTGGAGGGAGACAATGGCAAGGGCCAAAATGGGACATCCACAGCTGAGCCCAGCAGGGCCAGCGGAGGAACGAATGCTGGACGTGGGCTGCTGGGACCCGGAAGCCCGCCGAGGCAAAAATGGCTGGCTACACCTGGCTGGCTCTTCTGCGCATGGTCAACCCAGGTGGCAGACCAGGTGGCCGTGCCAACAGATGATGGTTGCTCAACGTTTCCACAGAAAAATGCAACCCGAGTTGCCGCAGATCACATTAAAAGGGAGCTACAGAATTTGCCTTTAGCAGCGCTCTGACTGCAATTTGGGGGATGTTTGGTTTAAGGTAGACGGGAGCTATCCAAGCAGAGCTCTACACATGGGGATCACACAGGCCAGATGCGGATTGAAGGTTTAGATGAGGGAGGGGGCGTCCTCAGAGTTTCAGGCCCAGAAGTTCCAACCACCCAGGCCAGCCCCTAGCTCTCCCCTGCTCTGCCCCAGGGTTAGAGAATGCCCACACCTTCCCCTCCCCAAACTGAGCGCCCCCAGTAGGACCTGGACTCCTCTTCTCCTCTCCCTGCCTTGGTACAGAAGTGCAAGACAGACAGCCTTGCTGGGGAAGAAGGAGCACAGCTCCTTCCTAGACAAGGGAAGGGTGACAGGGCCTCCAGCGAGAGCTTGTCCCAGGAGCACAGGGGACTTGCGGGGAGGAGGGCCTGGTCTCCTCAAACCCCTGACCCCTCCAGAGCAGCCCTTCCACTCTACAGCCGACCGTCTGGGGGCACCAAGGCAGCTTCCAGGCGAGCTTGAAGGAAGCTTCAGGGGAATTCAGTCCCCATGTGGCTGATGCCATCCTAATCCAAGATCTGGAGGATAAGAGCTGCCCAAGGAAGATGCTGAAGCCAACAGAGCTCCTCCCTCTCACCACCTCCACTCTATTCCCATTTTATGGGCCTTCCTCACTTCATGTGAACAGCCCCTCCCCGGTGGGGCCCTTCGAGAAGGGTTGGCAGTTTAAATCAGGTGCTTAGAAGAGCACAAGTCTTAACAGAGAGGAACAACCCTCCCCCCACCCCGCCGATGGTGGCAGGCCACACTGTAGGGAGGAGGGTCTCCCCACCCTGCTCCCTGCCACTGCGTGTGGGTGTTCTGCGGCGCTCACCTTGGTGGCATTGCGGTTTGCATAGTTGACACAAGCATTATGGCTCTGGTTCAGCCACTGAAAGGGAACGGGGGAGAGGAGACGTCAGGGAAGGGGTGGAAGCCGGGCCTGGACCCCGGGTGGCCACAGCCTCCAGAAAGACACGGGATGCTGTCTCCAGCTCACGGCTGGTTCTGTCTACAGTTCCGACCATTCCCACCTGCCCAGCAGCATGGAAACCCCGGGAAACCCCTCAGTTCCTGGCAAACAAGGATAGAGGCCAGTTCTTCCCAACCCAGAGACCGTCCCCTCTCCCAGAATCACCGTGTTCACTGCCCCACATGGCCTCACTGCCTTTGACACATCACCCTTATTGTATTACTTCTTGGGCAGAAAGTGGACATTTAGCCCCGGGAATTACCGACAGCCCCGAACCTCTTTCAAAAATTTGCCAGCCCAGTGTCTTGTACCAAATACTCTCCACCTTGGGGTTGGTGGTGGATTTACCCTCCCTGAAGATTTAGGGAGGCTTATATCAAAATGAGGCTGAGGGCCTTGAGGTCACAGGCCTCGGGACAAACAGCCAAGGAGCAGGGGGCAGCCACAAAGAAGCCCTCATCCCCTTGTGCAAAAATTAGAGTCACGGAAGGTGGCCTAGGCTTGGGCTACTGGGACCTGCTCAGCCGAATCTGAGTTCCGGGCTTCCCCCAGGGGCCACTGAGTCAGGGAGGGGTGGGAGGTGGGGTGACTTTCCCCGAGGGGCCTGGAGGAGAGACACTGGGACCAGGGAGTTCTAAAGAGCACTTGGTGGGTCCTTCCTTCAGAAGCCCTCTTGGCAACCTCTTCGACCTCAGCCGCAGCAACATCTTCCTAGGAACAACGCCAAAGGCAAGGGAAGCAAGGGCAAAAATGAACTATTGGGATTTCATCAAGATCAAAAGCTTTTGCACAGCAAAGGAAACAGTTAACAAAATCAAAAGACAACTGACAGAATGGGAGAAGATATTTGCAAACGACATATCAGATAAAGGACTAGTGTCCAGAATCTATAAAGAACTTAGCAAACTCAACACCCAAAGAACAAATAATCCAATCAAGAAATGGGCAGAGGACATGAACAGACATTTCTGCAAAGAAGACATCCAGATGGCCAACAGACACATGAAAAAGTGCTCAATATCACTCAGCATCAGGGAAATACAAATCAAAACCACAATGCGATATCACCTCACACCAGTCAGAATGGCTAAAATCAACAAGTCAGGAAATGACAGATGCTGGCGAGGATGTGGAGAAAGGGGAACCCTCCTACACTGTTGGTGGGAATGCAAGCTGGTGCAGCCACTCTGGAAAACAGCATGGAGGTTCCTCAAAATGTTGAAAATAGAACTGCCCTATGACCCAGCAATTGCACTATTGGGTATTTACCCTAAAGATACAAACGTAGTGATCCAAAGGGGCACGTGCACCCGAATGTTTATAGCAGCAATGTCCACAATAGCCAAACTATGGAAAGAACCTAGATGTCCATCAACAGATGAATGGATCAAGAAGATGTGGTATATATACACAATGGAATACTATGCAGCCATCAAAAGAAATGAAATCTTGCCATTTGCGACAACATGGATGGAACTAGAGCGTATCATGCTTAGCGAAATAAGTCAAGCAGAGAAAGACAACTATCATATGATCTCCCTGATATGAGGAAGTGGTGATGCAACATGGGGGCTTAAGTGGGTACGAGAAGAATCAATGAAACAAGATGGGATTGGGAGGGAGACAAACCATAAGTGACTCTTAATCTCACAAAACAAACTGAGGGTTGCTGGGGGGAGGGGGTTTGGGAGAAGGGGGTGGGATTATGGACAATGGGGAGGGTATGTGCTTTGGTGAGTGCTGTGAAGTATGTAAACCTGGTGATTCACAGACTTGTACCCCTGGGGATAAAAATATATGTTTATAAAAAATTATTAAAAATTAAAAAAAAAAGAAGCCCTCTTGGCCAGGGACCGTTACCTGCCAGAAGACAGTGGATGCCAGCGTCTGGTTGGGCAAGAGAAGACCCACTACCTGCGAGAGAAAAAAGGAGAGCCTGGATAAAGCCAAAGAAACACCCTATACATTTGCCAAGAAAAATGACACAGCCACAAAGCAAAGTAAACCGGATCTGTACAAACTGAGATGGACGAGGGATACACGTAGACCGCTGACGGCGGCAGGAGGGTGCGCGAAGCACGGGGACTGGGTTGAGGAACTATATCACAGCACAATCCCACTTTGGTAAAGAAAAGAAGTCACATCGTCATATACACAAACATAGGCATATCCGTATCTCCGTGTGAAAATCCATAGCCCAGCATGTAGAAGTCTCTGGCGGTTGGGTGACAGTAGTTTCTCACAGTCTTCTAGAATATTCCTATATTCTTTTAAACACTGGACATGTATTATTTCCATAATTGGGGGCAGAGGGGCAATAAAAACAAAGAAGCAAACCAAAGGAACACCTTTACTTCCACTCAGCTAACCTTGCTCTTTCATACCCTCGCCACCCCCATAGGATTTCTGTGAGGATTAAAATATGATGATAGGGGTGTCTGGGGGGAGCTCAGTCAGTGAAGTGTCTGCCTGTGGCGCAGGTCATGACCCCAGGGGTCCTGCAATGGAGCTCCTGCAGCTTGGGGGGAGTCTGTTTCTCCCTCTGCCTCTCGCCCAGCTCATGCTCTCTCTCAAATAAATAAATAAAACTTCCAAAAAAGTAAAATATGATGATAAAAATCATTTTTGTAAAAGATTTTATTTATGTATTTGTGAGAGAGAGAGCACAAGCAGGGGCAAGTAGCAGGCAGAGGGAGAAGCAGGCTCCCCACTGAGCAGGGGCCCCAATGTGGGGCTCGATCCCAGGACCCTGAGATCATGAGGATCCTGAGATCATGTGAGCTGAAGGCAGATGCTTACTCAGCAGAGCCATCCAGGCACCCCAGATAAAAATCATTTTGAGTACCGGTAGCTAGGTGTGGATTCATTATTCCCAGAGCCCAAATGTCACCTAAGAGCTAGACTTGCTGATTCCATTTTTTTGGTTTACATCAAGATGAATTGTCTCATCTTGACAACTGGCCAAACTTTGGCCTTCAGGGATTCACATGTCCCTCTCGAGTTTACCTTTTGAGTGCTTGTGTGCAAAATAACGTCTACCAAGTACCACTGCATATGGGAAAAATGTGCACAACCATCACATATTGACTTATTTATTATTCCTGTAGATAAAATGGCTCTTTGGCAAGGATTTCTGTAAGGAGCAAGTATAAACATTCAATACTATGCAGTAAATCAAATTCTAGACATCCTCAGCAGCATTTGTAAATCATGTTTTAAACATTAAAATGTTTTAAAACAGCAAACACACACACACATTTATATTTATTGGCCTATATCAGTTTGAATAAAATTATATAATGTAAAGCCACTCCCTAGCTCCAATGAGGAATTACGAGATTTCTCTCCCCAAAAGGAGATCCCAGTTTGATTTTTCTCTGTGGCAACAGCTTAGGGCACTGGAGTAAGAACCAGGAGAGCTTGGAGCCCAGCCTCGGCCCCGTCCCACTGTGGCCTCCAGCTAACAGTGTCTCCGGCCAAAGACAGACCCCTTTCGGACTCTAGCTTTCTTACCTATACAGTGAAGGGGTTGGGCTTGGAGGTCCTACCTTGGTGTAAAATTCTATTCTCGGGTTCCAAGCAGCAGGTATGAAGTCAATTGAGATCGCACCACTGCCCGTAAAGGGAATCCCTCCTCACCCAGCCCGGCAGAGAAGTATCGCTGGGAACCCAGGACCTCCTACCAGTCAGGCTCCAGCCACCAGGAGCCAGACCACAGAGAGGAAGCTGAGCCTGGAGAGGCCTGAAATTGGGAGCCAACCATGGGATCCAGCGAGTGTGTGCATGTGTGGATGTCTGTGTATACTTGTGCCTATCTGACCACCTCTTAAAGCCTGAAGAGATGAAAGCTGTTCTTCCCTGCTGGGAACTCAGCCATTCATTGCCCTGACCTGGTCTAGAGCCCGTGTGTATTATGGACCACGCTGTCTTCTTCTTGATCCCCCTTACATCCCCTGCTCTGAGCTTGGACCATCAGGAATGTCATAAGATACAGCCTCTTGGGACAACCATAGTCCAGGACACTCACTGCTCCTTACATCGCAGAGAGTCCCTTTTATGAATTCCCCTGGGGGACACTTTTCTAATCTTGGGGTCAGAAATGTATACTTCTGAGCATCTGGTTTGCATCTATCTTGTAGACATTGAGCATTTAACCGTGTCTCTCTTTGCACCAACTGTCAAGGACCTCAGGCCAGATCTCCATGGCTCACATCTGTCCAGGGCACAGGCCCTCACTGCATGCATTTTATGCCCAAATGTCACTCCTAGCTTTTTCCCTTTCCTAAACTCTTTCATTTTTGTCTTCACTTGTATTTTCTGTGGCAGGCTTTTTTTTTTTTTTTTTTTTTTTTTTTTTAAATGTGACATCAAGTCTTTTCCAGAACAAACCACAGCCCTAAACTAAATTGAAATAATAGTCAGGCTATATCACACACACACACACACACACACACACACCCCTTGTAATCTGTGAGCTCTTCTTGTTGGCCAAACCTGGCCAGCCTCCTGTCCCAAAACCTTGCTCTAACCATGCTGGACACCTCTGACCCCTTATGTGTTCTTAAAGAGATTGACTGACTGACTTATTGATTGATTTTGCTAAGCATTTCCCCTATGTCACTTACCAGGATCCTTATCAGAACTCTGGGACTCAGACAAAAGAGCGATTAGGTTCTGTATTTTACAAATGGGGAAACTGAGGCTTAGAGAAATTCAGTGATTTGCCTAAAGCTTTACAGCAAGCCAGAGAAAGTCAGAAAGATTTCCTGATTCCTGGCTTGAGGGCTCCAACTCTCTGATCTGAGGGCTCCCTTTTCCAGCTCATTCACTGGAGCACAAAGGAAGAGTCACACTCCATGCCCATTTCCAGGCATCTTCTACGCACCAGGTTCCATGGTGCTCTCAATGGAGAATACAGAAAGAGAGGAATATACAGCACTTAACCACAAAGACCAAACGAGAGAATGGATGAGAATATCCTTTATAACACCTGGCCGTGAAAATGACCAGACGGTTGAATCAGGTACTTAGGTATGTCAAGTGGATAAATGCAAACATCCCAACCAGAGCTCAGGAAGGAGAGATCAGTGTGCTCTGGCTGCTGAAGGAGGTGGTGGGACGGAGCGGAGGCGTGCACGCGTGTGTGTGTGTGTGCGCGCGTGTGCGTGGGGGGCGGCGAGAGTGCACGCTCACGGGAGCAGGAACAGCCAAGAGACTGGTCTCCTTAAAGGAGGAGGTTTGGAGAATCAGCAGACCTGGGAGGGTGAGGTTAGAGGCAGCGGAAAGTCTTGCTGCATTGGGCCCCCAAACAGGGCCCAGGGGAACCATCCGAGGCTGAAGCGAGGGGAACAGGGATCCCACTTTGCAGGTCCTACAGTCAGGCTGCCGGGGCCAGGAGCACATGGGTGCCAGCCCCGTTCCCTATTAGGCAACACGCAGCACCATCTGCACAGTCCCAGGAGCAAGAGCAGATATTTTATAACTTCCTTTTTTCTTTTTAAGTCGAAATTAAAAATAAATGTTCCTTCAGTTCTCAGATGTATATCTCTGGTGCAACCTGCCCACATTCCCGCACGCTGCCCTTTCCAGAACATGGCAGGGGAAAGGAGGAAAGAGATGGATAAAGAGAGGGAGCCAGTCCACCCGGCTTCAATGCCAGTGGGTTGCACCTCTTCCAAGAGGGAAACGCTTCAGGCGTGGCCGCGCAGACGGGTGGAGAGCGCCCAGAAAGCGGCTGGTACCAGGGAGAGTGGAAGGAGAGCCAACAGCCAGAATTTCCAGCCCAGCCTCCACCCGATCTTGCTGCAGGACCTTGGCCAAATCGCACATCCTATCTGTGCTCCCATTTATAGTTCGTAACACGGCTGGGGTCCCCTCCGCAGCTCCCGCCCCCTGGCAGCTGTCCTCTTCACACATCTGTCCGCTTTTGCTGCCTCCCTTTCCTCAAGTGGCCGGCCATGGGCCCTGGGGATTAACGCGCAGGCTCTGGTCACAGGAAGAGCTAGACTCAGATCCTGGTTCTAGGATTTACCAGCCACGTGACTGCACACAAGTTACTTGAGCTCTTTATGCCTCCATTTTTCCCCCCATCTGTTAAATGGCAACCGCCCTGGTACTTATCTGGATGACCATGGGGGGGAGGCAGGCACGGGAGGAATTTGGTCCAGTGTCTGCGTGCAGCAAGTACTCGTTAAGTATAAAGTGGAAGGCATCGTTCTTCTCCTCCTCTCTCACTCTTTTCTAGTTTTTGCCGGTCTCTCTTTTGTCTGACCTCCATGATCCGCGTTACATAATTGAGCATCATCTTGCCCCCATCATGTCTCCAACACAAGCCTCATCCCTCCAAGGATGGGGATCTCCTGAAGGTAGAATCAGGGCTTTTCTCTCCGATGTCCCCCAAAGTACTCAGCACCAAGCTGGGCCCACACTGTGTTGTACGTCCTAGAAGAATATTGCTAATTCATTATTAAGAACATTAAATCTTGGGGGCGCCTGGGTGGCTCAGTCAGTTAAGCATCTGACCCCTGATTTCGGCTCGGGTCATGATCTCAGGATGGTGGGATCGAGCCCCACATTGGGCTCCATGCTTGTGAGCAATTTGCTTCTCCCTCTCCTTCTACTCCTCCTCCCCCCACCTCTAACATAAATAAATACAGGGCGCCTGGGTGGCTCAGTGGGTTAAAGCCTCTGCCTTCAGCTCAGGTCATGATCCCAGGGTCCTGGGATCGAGCCCCACTTCGGGCTCTCTGCTCAGCAGGGAGCCTGCTTCTCCCTCTCTCTCTGCCTGCCTCTCTGCCTCCTTGTGATCTCTATCTGTCAAATAAATAAATAAAGTCTTTAAAAAAATACAATCTTAAAAAATAAGTAACATGAATTATTGGTCAGGGAAAACATCTGGGATGGGCTGTGACCATGACCACCACCACCAATTTCTTCCTTACTCCTTTTATTAAAGTCCGAATTGCACAGCGGTGTGGGCCTTTGGAGAGAGGGGCAGATTGAGTTTTTGGTCCCGATTCTTCACTCCTCCCTGCATTCATACCCGTGCCATGGGAAGAACGTATTTCCATGCTCTGGACCAGGGGCAAGTGGGAGGAGGTAGCGGCGCACCAGCCCGGAGCTCAGGCCGCAGAGGCCACTTGTGTTTCTGTTGGTCGTCTTGGGTGTCTAACATGGCCACGAGGAGACACACCCTGACTACTGTCCTGGTCTGAGGAGGGTAAAAGGCATGGGAAGCAAGGCACAGCCCATGGTGGATGACTCCCAGTTGACCCCAGGCCTGTAATGAGAAGCAGGACTGTCTCCGTCAAGCATGGTGTAGACCAGCTGAACCCCAGTAATTGCAGACCCGCTAAGAATAAATGCTTACAGTCGCCACGGAAATTCTGTGGGTATTTGCTACCCAGCACAGTCGTAGCAAAAGCTGTTTAATACAGGAGTTGCTATATATGAAGAGTGAATGTGCATGCTTTGTGGTCCAAAATTCTGTACTGTAACTAGTGCTCTTGAACTATGTCTTCACTAGTGATGTTGGTTCCTGAGCAGCCTAGCTTATCATTCCACCTGGTGACCAATCGCCCAACTCTGGGGCTGCCCCGGCCAGTCCAGGAAGAAGGGTGCTTTGGGCCTGAGCCTCATCACAGGACAGAATCCAGAATGGGCCAATGGCACCCATATAGCAAATGGCCCACAAGAAAAATCACATCTTCACTTCAGGACTCCTCCTTCAGAGGATTCTAACCTCTGCAGAGAGCTAAGGTCTCACTCGGAGAGACGGGCACCACCAGGTACCCTGAGCCACTTGGCCAGAGGTGGGCTGTGAACAGCAGAAGACAAAGACAGGGGAGCAGGGCCCCTGGTCACAATTCTGTGTCCTGTGATCCTGGGGCTCAGAAAGAGAGAACTGAGCAGCTCCCACTTCCTTGGCAGCCACCCATGCAACACTGACTCAAGGAATAGCAGAACGATGTTTTAAAAGTACAGAAGACCCAGGGAGGAAACTGTGTGTGTCAAAACAATCAGGTGGTGAAACCCACGTCAGGGGATGAGTACAGCACCGGGTCCAGCAACTGTCCCTGTCCGCCCCACCCCATCTCTACCTGCCTAATCCCTCCTCATTCTCTAGGTTTCAGCTTAGCTGTCACTTCCTCCAGGAAGCCCTCCCTGGCCCTTGAAGTGAGTGAGGTCCCCTGTCATACGCTCCCCCAGCACCCTGCCTGCCGTCTTTGCAGTGTTCATTTCAATAGTAAGAATCTGTTTAAAGTCTTTCTCAAGAGCTTCCAGAACCTTCAGAAGGGGTGCGAACATCAGCGTTCACTTATCACGTACCTGGGAGTCCTCACTGGTAAAGCGACGGGCCCCTGGCATCAGACCCGTTTCCTCCATCCTGACTCACTCAATTCGAAAAGGCTCCTCTTCATTTTTCAAAGACCTGCCACGGGCCCCAGTACTCAACAATGTGCCTGTTTTTTCCTTCTACTTTGTCTCCATCTTCTGATTTATGTGGCTAACGATCTGAAAAGTAACACTTCAGTGCATGAGGGGGTGATATTTAAAGGATCCC
The DNA here is from genome assembly GCF_964662115.1 of Mustela nivalis. NCBI lineage: Eukaryota > Metazoa > Chordata > Mammalia > Carnivora > Mustelidae > Mustela > Mustela nivalis. The sequence continues at coordinate 50,366,061 of NC_139027.1, read as the reverse complement.
AACCAGTCAAAGAGAATATCTTTGGTCAAAGGAATGTTTGTCCCTGACCGGTCGATTCTAGCTTAACCGAGCAACACCTCTTGTGGGGTATAAACCAGGCCCAACTGACTGGTGGCAGGTTACAATGGAGGTAGGCCAGGAAGAAAATTGTGATTGGCATTTAAATGTGTGAAAAAGCAGAGTCTGGGATGAGGAGGGTTGGGAGACACCAGGAAGACTCTGGGACCCAGCCAAATCCTCACGCAAAGTGAACCCTCTGTGGTCTACCCTTCCCCCCTCCGGTGACGAAGTGACCTACACCAGCGCCTTCTGAGGTTTCTAAGTCCACGCACACAGCGGCCGTGTTCAAACCCACGGGGTTCAGCGCATAGAATCCCAGCTCTGAAGGTCCCAAGATAGGGATCTGGTTTGGAAGCGACGCAAGGGTCCTTGACTCACTGACTGGGTGCTCCGGTCTGCCCTTCTCAGTCTCCCGGCTGGAGAGGAGGGATGGGGGCCTTGAGCTCTGAGAGTTCCAAAATGACAGGGGGAAGGGAGAGGAGGACAGTGGAGTCACGGGAGGCTAGGAGCAGAGGAGGCAGGCACGGAGAGCCCCCAGGAGGAGCTCAAGCCCACAAGAGAAACCTAGCTCCTGGCATGTGAGAGATTCTAGAAGTCAAGGGTGCAGGGTACACTGGTGGAGAAGTGCAGGGAGGATAGAGCGGGGACCGCCACAGCAGCCCTGCCTCCCCCCAGCCACGCGTGCATGGAAGGGACAGTGCTGCGCACCACTTAGTGGAAACCTGGGAACAGAACTGCCCGACATAAGCAACAACAGTTGGCGGGGTTCTTTGGGGAAGGTACCCGAAGAAGAGGTGCCATGAACCGACCGCACTAGCCTCGGGAAGAGCCTTGGTGCACTGGCTTAGCCACCATGCTTGTGTATAAATTGGGATCTCTTTGCCACACACCGAAGGGGGAAAAGTTCCCATCTTCAAATGTTAAGCTTAAAATAAGACACTACATGGGTGCCAGTGGATCTGTGAAATCTGCTGACTAAACTGGCACCAGCCTCTGGGAGAAAACCAGCTCGCTTCTCCTGAGCTCCAGAGAGTGAGCGGGGTGGGGGTGGGGGGGCTCTCAGGCAAGGCGGGAACCACACGGGGGTCGAGCCCGGGATGCTCACCTAGGCAGGAAGCGTGGATGTTGTTTCCAGAAGCATGTCAGCTGAGGCATCTGCCAGCCTTAACCACCCCTCCCCTTCATCACTCAGGGACCCAGTTCCTAGCACATTCGCCAGCACCCCATTTCTATTTTGGTAAGCACTTGAGTGGCTTCTGCGTGTATATGTTTCTTACGTACTCTGTCACACCAGGGGCTTCCCTAAGGTGTGGACTGGAACCTTCACTCCCCTTCAGACCAGGCATTTGCTAAGATGTTCAATGCTGCCAGGTGCTGGCAGTTGGGGGAGGGGTGGTTCAGGGGAGCTGAAGTGGCCAGTGGGAGCGGGCTCTGGTAGAAGGGCTGGAACAGCCACAGTGAACCTTCCATACAAGGCCAGGCGGTGGTCTGGGAAGGAAAGGGACCATGAGCTCTAGGATTGCTGATCTGCATCGAAGGGCCAAGATAGAAGGCTGTGGATTCTCCTCATCCAATGACCCTTCTCAGGACCTGGTCTCTGGGCCAGCTATTCTGAATCCTGGAATATGAATATTTGGGACTAGGAAGTGGGGCTAGGTGAGCACTGTCGTTTTGCCTCCGGCAGCCACTGAAGCCTGCTGGGAGATGTCCTAGCTCATGCCGCCCATTCTCCTCCATCAAGTGTTCACACAGGAGCTCAGGGCCGGGGCACCCTATTCTCATACCCTACACATTCACTCACAGAAGGGACATTTGCTCTGGACTGGAAGAGGACTGGTCCTTGGAGGACATTCACAGCATCTGCTTCAGCAGTAAACCCCTGATGCACAAATGAGTGGACAGCACCTAAGTTCCCAGGATGCCTGCAAGGCTCTAGTGACCTGGAAATAACTGACTCGTCTTGGGCAGGAAGAAGAGAATAGAAAATGATGGGGTGCCATCAATCACACCTGGTGAGCCAGAGACAGTGCTGGTGTCCCTTGGGTTAGCTCTTTCATCCCAGTTTAGGAGAGCCATTGATTGCATAAGTAAGGGTCCATTTGGCCTCTTATGAGGAAATGAACCCCAAATTCAACTTCTCTGGTTTGGTAAAGAGACAATACTGCTAAGTGATGTATCTTTCTTTTTCAAGTGCTGATAGAATACTTATTGAAATTATTATGGCAGATTTTTTTGCCTACGTATCAACCATTCTTCCCCTTTTACTTAGTAATGGAGTCCCTATAGTTGGGACTATACTTACTATATTCATAGTATAGTATAGTATATATATAGTTAGTATATATATAGTATAGTATAGTATAGTCCCTATAGTTGGGGGATTCTACATGAAAGGTAAACAGAACTTCTGTGTGAGACTTTGAAGAAGTCTCCTTAAAGGGAACTGACTCAGTTGGGAAGGACATCCTTTTACTCCTCCCATCTTTCTCCTCCCTGTATGTAGATGTGATGGCTGGAACTCTGACAACGTACTGGGTTATGAGGTGATTCTGATGATGGTAGCCAGCACTGAGAATGGTGTAGAAAAATGGAAGTCGGGGTTCCTGGTAGCATTATGCGAATCTGCCTGCCTCTAAACTTCTTTGATGTGAGAGAGTAATAAATTATTTTATTTAAGCCACTGTTATTTTAAACTTTTTAATATGCAGATGGTCCTAATCCCAGCAGATCTAATCGTATAATATGTTACAAAGAAAACCACAATACAACTCAAATGGCAGAATTGTAGAGGTCATAACAAAATACAATAAAGTAGAAAACAATGAGAAAAGAATACATGTTAAAAGGCCAATCACTTGTGATTTAAAAAGTGTTCTTCTGGGGGCGTCTAGGTAGCTCCGTCAGTTAAGCACCTGACTCTTGATTTTGGCTCAGGTCATGACCTCAGAGCCATGAGATCAAGCCCCATGTCAGGTTCTGTGCTCAGCAGGGAGTCTGCTTGAGATTCCCTCCCCCAACTCCACCCCCACCACTCTCACTCACTCTCTAAATAAATAAAATCTTTTTAAAAAATAAAATAAAATGTGTTCTTCTGACTATCTAATTGATTAAAGAGGATTCAAATCTTTAATTCCAAACTCATTTAGAAAATAAAAACACAGATCACCATATATGACTACATATTAAATAAAGCCAGGTATTAGATTCAATCAGAAGCAAATTCACAGCCCTAAGCACTTTTTAAAAAAATATTTTATTTATTTATTTGACAGACAGAGATTACAAGTAGGTGGAGAGGCAGGCAGAGAGAGAGGAGGAAGCAGGCTCTTTGCTGAGCAGAGAGCCCGATGTGGGGGCTCAATCCCAGGACACTGGGAATCATGACCTGAGCTGAAGGCAGAGGCTTTAAGCCACTAAGCCACCCAGGCGCCCCGCTAAGCACTTTTATTAGAAAGAAAGACTGAGAATAAATAAAGCATTCAAGGTAAAAAGTAAAAAACAACAACAAACAAACCAAAACAACAACAACAAAAATCCCACAAACATACCAAAGAAAAGAGAAAAGGATATTACAAAACAAAAGCAGAAATGAATCAATTAGGAAATGGAAACAGAAGAACTGATAAATACATCCAAGAGCTGGTTCTGGGACGTGACTCACACAAATCTGCTTATTCTAATAAAGGAGACGGAGGTGAAAAGGGGGACAGGACTCAAAACCAATCCAAGGAAAGGTCATTATATATTTTTTACAGATTTTCTTTATTTATTTTACTTAATTTTACAAAGATTTTATTTATTTATCAGAGAGAGAGAGAGCACAAGCAGGGGGAGTGGCAGGCAGAGGAAGAAGCAGGCTCTCTGCTGCTCAAGGAGCCCAATGTGGGGCTTGATCCCAGGACCCTGGGATCATGACCTGAGCAGAAAGCAGATGATTACACCACTGAGCCACCCAGACGTCCCTTATTTATTTATTTCAGAAAGAGAGAGAACATGGAGGGGGAGAGAGAGAATCCCACCAGATTCTGAACTGAGCTTGGAGCCCAATGTGGGGCTCAATCTCGGGACACTCAAATAATGATCTGAGCTGAAATGAAGGGTCAAACGCTCAACTGACCGAGCCACGCAGGCACCCCTGGGAAGAACATTATATTTAAAAACATCAACATTAGAACTTTCTACAACAAAGACACCAAAGAGTGAAGAGGAAATAGGGAGAAGAGATTTACAATGTGTATATTTCAAAGGATTATTATCTAAATATATAAAGAACTCTTACAAATCAATTAGGAAAATACAACTAATGGAAGAATGGACAGGATGTGAACAGGTAATTCACAGAAGAGGAAGTATAAATGGTAAATAAATAGATGAAAAGCAGCATAATCTTTTTGGTATTCGGGGAAATAAAAATTAAAACCATAGTGAGATGCTACCTTTCTCCCATGGGTTGGCATACTGAAAAGTCTAAAAATATGAATACCAATGTTACGTAAAATAGCTATCAAAAATGTAAACAGCACAGCCATTTACACAGCAAATTCACTTTCTAGAATGGGTCTCTGAGCAGTCTTCATACTTGTGCAAAAAGAAGTTCGCAAGGATTTTTCACAACACTGTTATTTCTAATAGCAAATAATCAGAAACAACCAAAATCCATCACTGGGGAGAGAATACTACTCAGCAGGAAGAAACGAAGGAATGAAGCAGATCTTTATGTAGGCAAACTGCTAAGTGTAATAAGGTAATTCTAGATAAATAGGCATACTATTGTATTTTTAATGGAAAAAAAATACAAAACAAAAGAGAATGTTTAAATGTATGCGAATGCCTAGAAAAAAGCCTAAAAGTTCACACCAAAGTTCTAACAGAGGTTACTTCTGGGAGCAGATTTGGGGTTGAGCCTTGTCAGGGGAATTTCTATGTTTTTTTTGGTATTGTTTGAATTCTAGAGCTGAGAGAACATATTCATGTATTACTTGTATAACTTTTAAAATATTCTTTAAAAAAGTCTTGGTGGTATTTTTGAATTCTAAAGAACATATTCATGTATTACTTGTATAATTTTATAAAATATACAGAGGAGATTTTTTTAAATCCTGAGGATATTTCTGAATTCCAAAGATAAAGAGGAAAAATACCAAAAGATCCCAAGGGGAGTGGGGGAGGTTTACCTACAAAGGAAAAGAGAATCAGGCCAACTATTGTTCATGTATGAGAGAGAGAAAAAAGACATTTCCAGATATGCAAGGACTCAAAAAGTATATTGCCCACACACTCTGAATATTATTCAAAGAAGTGCTCCAGCCAAACATAGAATACACACACACACACACACACACACACACTGAGCCCAAATAATTGTGAAGTTTCATACAGGTGTTAATTAAGCAAGGATTCAAAAATCTGATGAAATTTCAAATTATTTCCAAAATCTTGGCAGGTGTGTATGGGTAAAATGGTAGAGGGTGCAGTAAAACAGTATGTTAAAAGTCTCTTCCTGGGGCACCTGGGTGGTTCAGTCGTTTAAGCTTCTCATGGGTTATGGGATTGCACCTCGAGAAGCACTCTGCACCCAGAGGGAAGTCGGCTTGAAGATTCTCTCCCTCTATGCCTCCCCCAACTCACATGCACACACTCTCTCCTTCTCAAATAAGTAAACGAATCTTTTAGAAGTCTCTTCGTATGTGGGGAGGGTTGAGAAGGTCATATTTATTATTCAATTATTGATATTGATAGGGTAAATGTAATGGAACCAGTACGTAAAATACTACAGATCAATAGTAATTACAGAAAAGTCAGATGTTTCCCCTTTCAAACCACTTAAGAAACCAAAGGACCACTGAAAAGATCACTCCAGCACAAATCGGGAAAAGAAGTAAAAACGATAGCAAAGCTTAGTAAACCAACCAACCAAACACTCGAAGGCTGGGATAAGTGGTCACGATAACCAGGGGCAGAACAAATATGAATGTGTTCCATTTATTATTAAAATTAAAGACCAGGGGTGCCTGGGTGGCTCCGTCGTGAAGCATCTGCCTTCAGCTCAGGTCATGATCCCAGGTCCCGGGATGGAGCCCCACATCAGGCTCCCGGCTCAGCAGGAAGCCTTCTTCCCCCTCTCCCACCTCCCTTGCTTGTGTTCCCTCTCTCGCTGTGTCTCTCTCTGTCAAATAAATACATAAAATCTTTTTTTAAAAAATTGAAAGACCATATTTCTCACACTAGGGCAAAGAAGTAAAATTCAGCGATAGTTTGTCAGAAGACATAGAATACAAAATGACACAGAAATCAAACGTCACTCATATAAAGGTGTAGGCAATGATTTACAAGGTGAATAAACAAAACAGGAACGGAAACATTGATATCAGATGAAGTAGAATTCAAGACAATATTCACTGAAACGGAGATCTTTGTGCATGCGTGAGTGAGGCAGACTGAGAGATGCTACCATTCGTCACCACGCGACACTATCACAACACCACTGACTACATTCCCTGCACTGTGACTTTCACTCCCAGGACTCAATCATTCGGAAACTGGAAGCCTGTATCTCCCACTCCCCTTCACCCATTTTGCCCATTCCCCCACCCCCTTCCTCTGGCTAGTAATCAGTTTGTTCTCTATATTTATAGGTCTGCTTCTGCTGTTTGGCTATTCATTTGTTTTGTTTTGTTAGATTCCACATATAAGTGACATCATATGATGTTTGTCTTTCTCTGTCTGACTTACTTCACTTTGCATAATACTTTCTAAAGGTCCCTTTATGTTGTCACAAATGGCAAGATCTCATCCTTTTTATGGCTAAGTAATGTTCCATGATGTGTTCCATGGCATATTTTCCATACACACACACACACACACACACACACACACATATAAATATATATTCCATGGCATGTATGTATGTGTGTGTGTGTGTGTATGTACATACACCACATCTTCCTTACCCATTCTTCTATGGACGGACACTTGAATTGCTTCTGTATCTTGGCTATTATAAATAATGCTGCAATAAACATAGGACTACATGTATCTTTTTGAATTAGTGTTTTCATTTTCTTTAGGTTAACAGAATTACTGGATTATACGGTACTTCTATTTTTAACTTTTTGAGGAACCTCCACACTGTCTTCTGCAGTAGCTGTACCAGTCTACATTACCACCAACAGTGCATGAGGGGTCCTCTTTCTCCACATCCTCGCCAACACTTGCTATTTCATCTTTTTGATTCTAGCTATTCTGACAGGTGTGAGGTGATATCTCACTGTGGTTTTGATCTGCATTTCCCTGAGAATGAGTGATGTTGAGCATCCTTTCATATGTCTGTTGGCCATCTGCATGTCTTCTTTAGAAAAATGTCTATTCAGGTCCTCTGGCCATGTTCTAATTGGATTATTTGGTTTCTGGTGTTGAGTCATGTAAGTATTTTATATATTTTGGATATTAATACCTTATCGGATGTATCATTTGCAAATATCTTCTCCCATTTGGTAGGCTGCCTTTTAGTTCTGTTGATTTTCTTTGTTGTACAGAAACTTCTTATTTTGATGTAGTCCCAATAGTTTATTTTTGCTTTTGTTTCCCTTGTCTCAGGAGACAAACCTTGAGAAATGTTGCTCCGATACGTTATAGTTTTAAGTGCAATTGTAAATGCTTTTTTAAAAAAAATATCATGTTCTAAATGTTTTCTATAGGTTCATGGGCCTCCAAAAATTTTTTTATACTGGTCTAACATCCAGATATCTTTTAAAAATAGTAGATCTTTTTTTTTTTTTTAGATTTTATTTATTTATTTGACAGAGAAAGAGAGAGAGAGATCATAAGTAGGCATAGAGGCAGGCAGAGAGAGAGGGGGAAGCAGGCTCCCTGCCGAGCAGAAGGTCTGATGCAATGCAGGGCTCCATCTCAGGACCCTGGGATCATGACCTGAGCCAAAGTCAGAGTTAGCTTAACACACTGAGCCACCTAGGAGCCCCTAAAATAGTAGTTCTGGTCTCTAGTAGTCCTTAGTCTCCCAGGAAAATGTTGGAAATGGGTATTCTTATGCTGTTCCAGACATTAAGAATTTACCTTTATCTGTTTTATCTTTAAGGACGGTGCTTGCTTTGGGATTGGGATTTTATTTTTTTGATAAACCTCTGAGTTAACAAAGTTCCCGTCTGAATCTAACCCACTCTTTTAAAAAAAAGTCATAAATGGAGTTATGTTTTATCTTAACAAATGATTTTTCTAAATCTACCAGGATTATCACATTTCTTCTTCCATTTCCATTAATGTGACGAACTATACTAATACATTCTCTAATATTACCATTCTTGGTAAAAATTATTTGGTGGTGATGGGGCGCCTGGATAGCTCAGTGGGTTAAAAATTATTTGGTGATGAACATGTTTTAATGCATTGCTGGATTCAACTTGTTATTTCACTTAGACTCCTAGATGCAATTTCATAAGTGATATTAGCCTATAATTTTTCTTTCTTCAATTTACTTCTTTGGTATTTGTCTCAAAGTGCCTCATAGATGAATTGGGAGACATTTCCTCTTTTTCTTTCTTTCTTTTTTTTTAAGATTTTATATCTTTATTTGAGAGAGAGAGACAGAGGGAACATAAGCAGGGCAGAGGGAGAGGGAAAAGCAGGCTCCCCGCTGAGTCGGGAGCCCGTGCGGGGCTCAATCCCAGGTTCCTGGGATCATGACCTAAGCGGAAGACAGAGCAAGACACAGGGAGAGAGAATGAACCCAAGCAGGGGGAGTGGGAGAGAGAGAAGCAGGCTTCCCGCCGAGCAGGGAGCGCCATGCAGGCCTCATCCCAGGAGACTGGGATCATGACCTGAGCTGAAGGCAGACGTTTCATGAATTAGCCACCCAGGCGCCCCACATTTCCTCTTTTTAATTCTCTTTTAGGAGTTAAACAAAAATTGAGTTTGGCTATTATTCCAAGAGTGGTCACCGGGAAGACTGTGGGCGTCTATTAGTGATGTTTGTTTGTTTGTTCTTTGGTGCATGTATTTTAAACAACTGATTTAATTTCTCTCTATTCATAGTCTATTCAAACTCGATATTTCCTCTTGGCGATCTCTGGGAAGCTATACTTCCTCAGAAAGGTGTCCTGTTCTTATATGTCTTCAAATTTATTACCCCAGATCGTTCAGTGTGTTCTGGTTTTAAACTCCTATTGTATCTATAGTTATTGTACATTTTTTTCCTAATATGTTTATTTGCATCTTCTTTTTTCTTGCTCAGTGGTTCCAGAAATGTCTATTTAATTAGTCATTTCACAGAAGTTAGAAATTTACCCTCAAGATATATCTCTAACAGCATCAAAACAATATGCCCAGGATTACCCATTCTGGCATTCTTCATAATAGCAAAACAGTGGAAATAGTCTCAACTTCCATATGCAAGAAATTAGCGGAATCAATTATGTACTTGCACATAGTAGACTACCATATAGCTATTAAAAAAAAAAAAAGAATGAAGACCTCTATAAACTGATGGGTCATGATTTCCAGAATATGTCATTAAGTGGGAAAAAACACTGTGCACAGAGTCTTGCAGAATGCGACCTTTTGTATAAGAAAAAAGGGGAAATATGTTTGCATCTGCTCATTTTTAGAAAAAGAAATAAGGACAAAATTGTTTACCCACAGAGGATGGGTGGGGAGGAGATAAAAGGGATAAGGAGGGGAATGGAATTTGCATCATGCTTTTTTTTTTTAAGATTTTATTTATTTATTTGACAGAGATCACAAGTAGGCAGAGAGGCAGGCAGAAAGAGAGGAGGAAGCAGGCTCCCCACTGAGCAGAGAGCCCGATGTGGGACTCGATCCCGGGACCCTGAGATCATGACCTGAGCGGAAGGCAGCGGCTTAATGCACTGAGCCACCCAGGCACCCCTGAATCATGCCTTTTTAATGTAGCTCTGACTTTTGAATGATGTTAATATTTTACAAGTTTCAAAAAAAAAAACAGATCAGGAGCGCCTGGGTGGCTCAGTGGGTTAAGCCTCTGCCTTCAGCTCAGGTCATGGTCCCAGGGTCCTGGGATCGATCCCCACATCGGGCTCTCTGCTCAGAGGGAAACCTGCTTCTCCCTCTAACCCTCTCCTTCTCATGCACTCTATCTTTCTCATTCTCTCTCTCTCAAATAAATAAAATCTTAAAAAAAAAATCAATAAGAAGGAGGAAGCAACTAAAACCGAACGCCAACAACAAATAAACCCAACTGTATATCAAACAAATAACAACCACACAGAAGAAACACACAATTCAAATAACTTTTGAACACAATTCTCTGTATACCCTCAGTAGGATATATTCTAAGAACGTCAAAGAAATCTCAAGTTAATACACTTAGTGGGGGTAGGGCTGATGTAGCAATTCTGAAATGCTCTCATCTGTGTATAAGACTCGGTAAGCGAGTACATATATGGTTGTTGGATTCTCATTCAGGGAGAAGGGAGACAGAAATACGGGATGGGAGGAGTGCGAGACGGCTAAGATGCTGGACTGGAATTACTGGCACGAACTCATCATTCTGAAGTCATATCTCCTAAGTATGAATGCTAAGAGGGCCTAGAAACAATGACTCTCCAGTAACGGTGAGCGCACCTCACATCCAGATCTTGGTGTCCAAACACCATTCTCCCCTGAACGGAACGAGAGCGCTTTGGTGAAACACACGATTCCAGGACTGGGGCTCAGCAAGTACAAGATGGGTCTGGAACACCCACACCTCGTGCCAGGAAGTTTTGAAGTTCTCAGAGGAAACGGAAGACACATCATATGGACAGAGAAATAGCTCTAAAGGGTTCCTAATCGTCACATTTGGCACAATGTGTATATCAACATGAATAATAACAGAAGTAAATTGTTACTGAATCAAAAAAATTGCCCTGAACATACTGATCATTGTAAAAACATTAAAGGGGGAGGCAGAAGGGGGAAAACTCTTATTCACAGGAGAGGGCCTGCCCATAAATATAGAAAGAATGATATCTGTGAAATACATGGGAAATACTGCAACTAGGTGACAACTCTCTTCCCAGTTAGATTTTCACTCATGGTTTTAGTATCTGTTGGTCATTCTTTTGTTTTTCAACTTTATGCTAATAGGAAGAAAGCAACGATTAACATTTATGTACTCCTTCTCTTGAAGTAAATGCCCAAAATCACAGTTACTGGCTCACACTGGATATTAATGTATGTTTCACTTCACAAGAGACCACACAACACTTCACACACACCCCCGTCCTGATCACAGATCTAGGATCGAGAGCTGCCTTCGGTGGTTCTCTAATCCTGTGGTATCATCTGGGAGAAATGAGGGGAAACAGCCTCTAAAAGACTTGTACAATCACATTCAAAGCTACACTGCTTGTTGTGTGAACTCCAAACTGGAACCAGCCCCAGGGTTCACCCAAAGTAGGATGGATAAATTTTGATATAGTTGTAACAACAGGGCTACGAATCCATCAGCTATGAGAAATGACTACGACATGCAACAACACGGATGAGTCTCACCATGTTGAGTGAAGGGAGCCAGACCCAGACAGGGACGTCCTGATGATTCACTTACATAACAGTCAGTAACAGGCCGGACGGGAACGCAGTGGGGGAAGTCAGAAAAGTGATTCCCTGGGGGACTGGGGGCTGTGGGAGAGGGTGCTGAGGGCTGCTAATGCTCTAACCCTACCTCAGTGAGCCTTACTTGTGTTTGCTTTGTAAAACCCTACCATGCTATATATTAGTTTTGCTCTAATATATATATATATATATATATATATGTATATATATATATATATATATATTTTTTTTTTTTTTTTAAACAGAACAAACCTAACCCTGATTCCAGAACTAAGCAAAAAGAATACTGACTCCTTTCTGAGTTCTTTTTAAAGTTTAGGTTTCAGAAGGCATGCTTATTTTCTGACTTCCTAAGTTTTTCGGAAAACTAGCCTGTGACTAGCAAGTCCTGGTGACGATACTCGGGATGGCAGCCGGCAGGGAGAATGCACCTTGAGGCTCTGTGTTGGCTGCATGTGGGCACGCACGCCTTTATGGAAAGAAACTGGACAATACGCATCAAGAGAAAGAAAAAGACTTAAACGCCACTTTATCTGATAATTCCCCTCCAGGAATCTGTCCTCAATCAATATCTCAAATATTTATGACCAATGCTGTAAAGTTATACATTAAAAAAATGTTTTAGAGAAGAAAACCCTTTGCAGGTGATACTTACAATTGGCGTTCCAAAAGGAATGTAACCTGAAGGGGGGAAAGAAGAGAGTCAGGTCTTCCGGTCCCACCGTAGCCATCCTACCCACCACTCGACAGAGACACTGGAAGAGGCTTCTGGGTTTACTCTGGTCGGTGGCCCTGATGAGGCTCCTCCAGCCCCCAAACTTTTTCCTGGCTCAGCCCTCCCCAGGATAGAGGGCTCCCCTGTGTCCCTCTGCCGCCCTCTCTCTGTCCCCCTTTAGCCAGACACTTCTCACTCCCCTCTAAAACTCAGGGACCCATTGCCAAGGGCAGGCTGCCCACTGCTGGCGGGTCATCACGCTATACTCAGTGTTCCTCCCATGATTTCCCCCATGAGGTATGACATTCCTGGCCCACACCCACTCCACATACTCCACAGCTTCCAAAGGCTCTGGAATGTTCTCTTTCTCTGACCTTGCCTTTCTAGCACACATCCTTACTTCCCCGGCATCATGACCAATTCTGGAAAGGGAACTCCCCACACACTAACCCTAACTCTAACTCCGTAACCCTAACCCAAACCCTCTACATGCCAGAGGTCCTCTGTAACTTTCTCGTACCCTGGCCAGACACCCTGAGGAGGGCAAGATAGAGCACCTTTTCCTCACTGCTCACTGCCCCCACGCTGTGGGAGGCTCCCTCCACAGCCCCCACTCTGCTGTCACTGGGCAGCCTCGGGTCCCTGACCTCTGACTTATGGCAGTCAGTCAGCTGGGGGAGGGACCACAGACAACCACGCTTATCTGAGTCGTCTAAAGCAAGGGTTCGTGAACTGTCACTCTGCTGCCCACATTCCTCTGGAGACAGATCCAAGGTTTGATGGGAGTGTGACAAAAGAGAATCCAGGCCCCAGGTGAGAGGTTGCTGTGGCCACGTGCAGGGACTGTGTGCACCAACAGCCACAGCTACAAGACACTTGAGGCTGTGGTGCCTGGGACCCCCTCACGGCCAAGCACGGAGGCTCAGGGGGCACTCACTGCCTCAGTGGGCACAATGGTGTCACGTGCTTGTGTGTTCTGTCACCCACATGAGGTCAGGCTCCCTGGGCGTGAGGATCCTGACTGAGCCAGCTGAGAACAGCCCCCGAGGGAGAACCTTTCTCTAGTCCCCTGAGGATTTTCTGAGGCAGCAGCCAGCAGCCCTCCCCGAAATCCTGCCAGAGTGCCCTAGTGCACTGAGAAATGTCACGGAGTAGGCCTCAGCACTCTGGTGTGACGCTGACCTCCACTGTGTGACTCTGGACAAGGCCTGGAGCCTCTCGAAACTACAGGCAGGATGGACAGCTGGCCCCGGGCTCAGGGCGTGCAAGCGCCCTCTAGACTATGAAGCTGGGCATACAGAGCTCTCCATCTCGTGACCCCAGGGCAGGGACTTTCTGGTGGCAGGGATCTTCTGCTCACTCCCCCATGCCACCCCCTCCGCCACCGGTCTCCACAGAACAGGGATCCACCTCCCATGGATGGGCATTCGTGCCAACGCAGCATTCTGGAGTAGAGGGGGGCCTGGGGATTAAGCACCTTTAAGGGAGCGTGGTTTGGAGGGGAAGAGCACGATATGCACAGGGAAAGTTAGGGAGGAATGACTCACAGAAAGCAGGGCCTGCCCAACTCCACCTCCAGTGTCACCTGAGGCTGTCGCTAAGTAGTATCTAACTAGCTGGGGGCACCCAATTTCCCCCATGGAGGCCTCCGCTCCACCCCCACCACTCAGGCAGAAGAGGAAGACGGGCACATTTTTTTTTTTTTTTTAAAGCCCCATAGGTGATTCTGAGGCCTGGCCAGAGGTCTGTAAAGTTGAGCCAAGGGGAACATGCAGGGGAAAACGTGGCTCGGCGCGTCACAGGTTCCGTCCCTCCATGGACTGCGGCCCCTGGGTGCTCCCAGAGCTGGGACCATGGTCAGCACCTGAGGCTGGGCAGAATCAGAAGGGTCCCATGGGCTTACCTGACATTCTGAAGGGCATGAAGATCTTCTCATTGGTATCTGGGTGTAGAATAGCCTGGCAAGAGCAGGGAACAAGGCATAGGGTGACTGTGGGGAGGGGAGGGGAGTGGACAGGGGGACAAGAGAGGGAGGAAAGAGGGAGTCCCCAAGGACTGGCCGGTGAGTCCTTTCCCACCATTCAAGGCAAGAGAACACCAGAACATGGGCCCCCAACAGGACTTTTCCTGACACTCACTCAAAGCTGAATGCAAGGGAGTGGGACTACGTCTATCTGGCAGATCCTCTGTCCCCGGGGCCTGGTATTTGGTAGGCATGTAAAGATTTTGTGGAAGGCCCCCACAGGGAAGGAGCTCAGGGGCCCAGGGAAAGGCAAGGGGCCTGAGTTCTGGCAGTCAGAAACTCGGGCCCTGGCTATGGGGGAAGGAGAAAGGGCAAGGCAGCTGGGCTGGCTAATGGGGCACAACCGTGAATCCCCAGGGCAGAGCAGGCCAAGGGAAGGGAACAAATCCAAAATAGAATTACCTGCTTGATTTTCTGTGCACTCCAGAGCTGCAAGGAAGGAACGATGGGAGAGAGAGAGAGGGGAGGGGGAAGAAGGAAAAGAAAATAAAGGACAAAAATTAAAAGCCCGTATCAATTAACAGTCTCATAAACTACATTTTTTAACCAAGAGATCTAGCCCCAAAGGGTACAAGAGGCTCAGGCTGCCCTGGCACCCCCAAGCCTGGCGGCTTCCCTGGAGCTGTGGCATCAGGCATCCCAGGACAGCAGAACCAGGGGATCTCACGCAGACCATGCAAAACAAGGGTTCTCTCCTCTGGCCGTGCTGTAAAGCTACTTGAAAAATTCGTCCACCAATGTTCTAGTTGATTCTAAGGTACAGCCAGGTATGAAGCCCTGATTTGAATCAAGACACTTCCATTGTCTCCCGGAATCACTAGAAGCATCATAGCATGAGTTCTTCAAAGCTGGATGGACTGCCCAGATTCCTGGCTTTGCCCCTCCTTCCTCTGAGCCTCCATTTCCTCACCTGCAAAATGGGGTAATAGCGGTGCCTCCACCATCACGGAAGAGGTCTGGGAAAGGTGCCTGAAGCAGTGCTCGGCACAGCTAACCGCTGCTAACCGCTGTGGGTATTATTATCCCTATTGTTGTGGTTCTTGTAAGAAGGTTGCAAGAGGAAGAAAGTTGCTTTCAAACGAGTGGTGAGGTTGTCTCTCCCACACGGGCGTGGTAGACAGGCTGGACCGACAGAACCATTCCCAATTCCTTCAAACGATATCAATACTGAATCTCACCGAGTCTAAGATATCACTGATCCTAAGAGGTATTGTCATGTGCCAGTGAGAAGGAAAACTATAAACCATCCCAAGACCTCCATCCATTAAGACTCATCCATTTGAGAGACGTTAAAATGTGGTAAGATGAAATGTTTAGAATCAAGAAAACGTAGTAAATAAAAATGTGCATGTGGGCAACGCAAAGGCAATGCATTTTTTTAAAGATTTTATTTATTTATTTGACAGACAGAGATCACAAGTAGGCAGAGAGGTAGGCAGAGAAAGAGATGGGGAAGCAGGCTCCCCGCTGAGCAGAGAGCCCAACGCAGAGCTCGATCCCAGGACCCTGAGATCAAGACCTGGGCAGAAGGCAGAGGCTTAACCCACTGAACCACCCAGGCACCCCAAAGGCAGTGCATTTTTAAAGGAGCAAGAAGGTATGAGGGGAGAGGGAAGAGGTGGCCAGCAGTTGAAGTTGGTTTTAACAACAGCACAGTTCAGTTACGCTTCAGTTACGTGGCAATGTCATCTGGAATATAAATGAAGCAGCAGAAGGCCGCTGGGTAGCAGAAACAGAAGCATAAGATTGAGGAGCTCACGTTTATGCATTTTACTTCCATCAGAGTCCCTAAACCCTTCATTCGCAGCCTAATTACCCTGACATGTTACAAACATATTTGATTTTTTTATGATTCCAGACCAATGAAGATTAGAAGTGGTCAATTTAAAAAATTCTAAGTATGGAAAAAGGGGACAGAAGGGAGAAAAACCAAATGCAGAATCCTGTTACCAAAGACACCAACAAATCAGAGCGCAACAGCAAAGAGGTAAAATGAAGTGATAAAAGGCTGGTCCCCTTTGCCCAGGAAGTGCCTTTATGCAGTGCATCTCCAATCCCAGCACCACCTTCGGTGCAACCCCAGGCCCTGTGCACAGACTCCTGACATCCCGTATTTCCCACCTAGGATTCGAAGCTCCCATTTCTGGGTCCAGCTCCTTGGAGGGAGGGGCTTGTCCTCCAAGGCTGTCCCCCCGACCCCCCCCCCGGCATCTCCCACAGGGCTGAGCACACCGAAAATCTAAAGCTATTCTAAAAATAAAATTTTATTTAAAAAAAAATGTAAGATCTCATACAATACTAAAAGAAAGAGAGAAAGAGAAAAAGAAAGAAAGGGAGGGAGGAAGGAGAAAAGAAGGAGGGAAGGGAGGGAGAGAGAGAAAGAGAAAAAGAGAAAGAAGGAAAAATTCCCCATTATTCTGAGGAACAACCTGAGCAGCAAACATGGGTCTAAGACAACAAAGAACAGTGTAAAGAACAGGTATTTAAATCAGGCGGGCCTGTGTTCACATCACTTACTGGATGTGTGGCACTGGGCCAATTACTTCGCCTGTGTGCCTCCGTGTCTCCATTAGTACAATGGAGGTTTGTAACAGGAGGGCAGAACCACACTGGTGGTTCACACTGGTTGCTCCACGGCAGGGTGCATTTCCCTCTGGGCACACGCGAAGCCCGCATCCCCAGCCCCCCTCACCGTCAGGAAGGCTCATATGAGGGGTGCTGTCGTGTGGGGGTAGAGGTGACATTGGCCAGCCTCCCGTGGAGGATCCACGGGAGGCTGGCGGGGCAGCACAGCCATGAGGGGAAAGGAGCCCAGTGTCCGAGCAGCAGTGAAGGAGAGAAACAGACCTTAGTGTGTAAGTTCCTGAAATCTGGGGCTGTTGGTCACAGTGCCTGGCTCACCCGAACACCGAGGTTTAGATGAGATGTGTGTATCTAGAATACTCAGGCTGCAGAACATGCTTCGTGAAAGCCTCAAACAGAGAAGTCATTCAAGTAAGCAATATATTTTTTAATGGACTTATTTTTCAAAGCAGTTTCATCTCTAGTGTCTTATTCCTACAACACGCCAGGGAGGTGGACAGATTATTTTCAGACAAACCAACTCATCTGCAAGAGATTGCGTAACTCAGCAGGGTCCTAGGGGCTGGTGGCAGGATGGAGATGGGCCCCCTCAGGCCTCCTGGCATCCAGGCTTATGTGCTCCCTACTCTCCAGAGGCTTCTGGGGCAGACTGATGCCTGGACAGGCCAGAGTGGCTGCCAGGTCTGAGGCACAAGAGGAGGAGGAGGGTTAACCGACATCCTCCTGGGGTCCCCAAAACTCCTCCTTGCAGCCAGGGGTGGGGGGGCTAGTGTCCCTCGCCAGTCCCTCCTGTTCCCCTCCTGCCCAAGTTAGACTGAGCGGCACAGAGCTGGCAACCCATGACCACGACCAAGCCCCTCAAGTTCAAGGACTGCCCCCTCCACCCCCCAAGGCCAGAGACCCAGTGCTACAGACGCATTCCCCATCCTGCAGTGACCCCCCTGACACCCACAAGCCCAGGACAGGCCATTGCCACAGAGACAGGCGATGACATGGCTTAACACGCTAATTCCATGCTTCTCCCTTTGGCTGAGCACCTTCCTTCCCCTTACTTATTTGGTTCTCACACTTGGAAACCTGTCCTATAGGCCAGGTGAGGAAACCACAGCTCGGAGCCACCTCCAAGGTGGCAGCACCAGAAGGACAGCTCGTGACCTCAGACTCAGATGTATTCATCCTCACTCATTCATTCACATTTAATGCACAAGCGGGATGTGTCGGGCCCCCTCCTGAGGGCTTTGTAACTCCTGACGTATCCAATCTCCTCAACACCCCCAGGAGGCGGGGGCTCATCTATCCCCCACTTCACAGATACGGAAGCTGAGGCCCCGACAATGTACCTGACTTGCCCAAAGTCCCAAGCAGCAGTGGGCTCGGAAGCCAAGCAGTCTGGTTCCCAAATCCCCAGTCTTGACCGCCGCCTTCACCCGTCTCTAAATGTCAGCACACCGGTGCACACCGTCCCTCCCCCCTTAGGCATCTATATATATTCCGCAACAGAGCACGGGGAGTCGCCCTCAGCTTCCTAACAGAAACCTTGAATGAATGTATTGTAAACTGTATCCTATGAGTGGACGTTGAGGCTATTTTCCATCT
Source organism: Mustela nivalis (assembly GCF_964662115.1). NCBI lineage: Eukaryota > Metazoa > Chordata > Mammalia > Carnivora > Mustelidae > Mustela > Mustela nivalis. The sequence continues at coordinate 50,347,495 of NC_139027.1, read as the reverse complement.
TTTTTTTTTTTTCTGAAAAAATATACATAACTGCACATTTACCATTTTAATCATTTTTAAGTGGCAGTTCAGAGGCACTAAATACATTCACTTTCTTGTACCGCCAGCCATCATTCACCTCCAGAACCTTTCCAGAACCCCCACCCGAAACTCCATACCCAGGAAGTCCCATACCTTACTCCTCCCTCCCCCAGCTCCTGGCACCCACCTCCCTGCTCTCTTGTCTCTGTGAATCTGGCCACTCTAGCTATTTCATGAAAGTGGAACCATACAGCATCTGTCCCTTTTGTGGCTGGCCCATCTTTTACTCTTATGTGTCCCATCTTTTTCCTTTTACTTGTGACCATGCTCCAGTGAATTTCCCGGAACTTATCATTATCCTGGCATCAGCATGTAAAGGAAAAGGATAAATGGACGCAGATATCCCTGGCAGGAGACAGAAGAAACGAAAGGTTACTCTAGGGAGAGGAAGCGAGCAATCGGGGAAACTTGTCTTTTATCCTCTACTTGCTTTACAGCTTTAGAAGTCTGTAGATTGTTCACACGTTCCCCATTCAAAATAGCTGTTGGAAAATTAAGAGTCATCACTAGAAAACTAGAAATGGGGCCTGCAACTTCTAAGCTCTTTAGTCACTTCTATGGCACAGAATGTCAAGTGTCCAACAAAATCTGTGTCTCCTCCTCCCAAAATAATAGAATGGTGGTGAGCAGCGAGCGGCCTCCCCTGCAGTTAGGCTCAGCCACGTGACTGAGGCCCCCAGTGGCATCTGAGGACACATGAGATGGGCCTCTCCCTGCCCAGCAACCCCCCCACCCCTATAACCATGTTTTTTGTCCCCTTCCCATGAACCGGAGCAAGTACGTGGCCGCAGCCCAGGCTGGGCCACGCAGAGAAGACAGCCCATGGAGATGAGGGAGAAACAGGTTGGAAGTAGGCTGGGTCCCTGAGTGGTCCTGTGGAGCTGGGCTCTCTGCCTACCTGGAACTTGAACTGTTTGAAGGGAGAGAAAGAAACTTCTACCTTACTTGAGCTGGGACATTTTGAGATCTTTTCATGACAGCATTTAGTCTAACCCCAACTAAGGCAGCCCCATTTGGGATTATAGGAAACCGCCGCCCAGGTTTCTCAGGGAGGCCTTTCCAGAGACAGAAGGAAGAATGAAAGCTAACATAGCATTTGAGGCTCTTTTCCTGACATCCAACAATGCTCCCACCTCAGGAGGCCAGTGAGATGGGAGGGACATCTTCATTTTAAACTAAAATTCCCAGTCATGACCTGATCTTGGCGGCAACAGTCCGAGTCATGGATTTGGGGTTTGGTTCAGCCACTAATGTGCACAGTCTCCTGTGCGAGCCACTGCACACCTTAGACTTAGATTTTTTTTTTTTTTTAATTAAGCAGGCAGGAGAGAGGGCAGGAAGAGCCCCTTCCTGTGTGACTAGGCCAGACCCAGCCTGTAGAGAGAGCAGGACAAGGAACTCGGGTCTGACGCCTTGGGTCCAGGCTTTTCCCGGGGACTCATTGGACCCATGAGTCGGATGCTGGAGGCGGGAATGGCAGCCGAATCACAAGTTGAGAGCTGGTTGCTAGCTTGATGTTTCACAAGCCAGTCCTGCACACAGGTTATAGGCAAGGATCAGCCTGGGAGGTCAAGCATTTGATGGGAGCACAAACAGGCGCAGCGGACAGTCTAGCCACACTGAGAAGCTAGGACAGGGAGTCCTTCTCTCCAGCCCGGGAAACAGCTGCACTTTAACTTGCAAATTCCTCCACATGGCCTGTCTCCTCCAGGCTCAGCCGATGGCCCTCTGCACCTCTGGTGGAACGTAAAAATGCATGGCCCCAATCCTTTGAACCTTACTTGCTGTAGCAACAAACCGGTGTGGCCGGGAGACCTTGGACCTTGCTTGGTTTCTCGGCTTTGGCAATGAGGACAGAGTGGGGGCAGGGGAAGCAGTCTGGGTGAGGGGTTGCTGGAACAGTGCAGAAGTTGGCTGCTTTCAGAAGCAGCCAGTGTCTCAGCAGAGTTGCCCTCTAAATCTATTTGAACCCCGAACCCCGGCACAGGCGTCAGGGGAGGGCCAGAGGGTGGGCCCCAAACATGCCACAGAAGGAAAAACCCTGCCTCCTAGGGGCAGAGCAGGGCATACCCCCTGCGCCCAGACCCCAGATGGAGGAGAAACCGCCCCCAGTCTGGCTCACTCCCCTTCCCCTCTGCCTCCTTCCAAGCTGCTTCTCCAAACCTCTAAAGGCAGCAGAGACAGAGCCTATTTAAAACAACCTCCAGAAGGTAATTAAACAGAGCCTGAAGGGGATCCTTCTGTAAAGCAAAGGATGCCTCCCTAAAACAAACAAAAAAAAAAACTTCCTAATTTATCATTTGGGCCAATCCCATTACTCCTTACCATTAATTTTGTTGTCATGGTGACTCCCAGGTAATTCGTACATATGCAAGTCTATGTGGGGTGAAGTTACCACCTCCCAATCCTACAGATTCCTGAAAGGAGAAAGAACATTTCCCCCTAGATCAGCAGCGGTCACTTCTGTACACATGCAGCTTCTCTAAGAGGACAGACCTTGGAGTCAAAGCCTGGTTTGAATTCCAGATCCCCCACTTGCTGGCCGTGTGATCTGGGGCAATTTACTTAATCCTTTTGTACCTTCACTTCCTCATTGGTAATGTGGGGATATGAATACTTACTTACAAGGTTCTCCTGAAGATTAAAGAAAATGCATTTGTTCAACAGGAATATTTACTAAGCACCTATCATGTGCTGGGCTCTACTCTAGACACTAAGAACACATCAACAGACAAAAAAGACCAAAAATCTCTGCTTTCCTGGAGCTTAAATTCTAGGGGCAACACACAATAAACTAAAAATAATAATAATAAGCAAATTGTACTGGAAGGGTGGGTGCTTCAGAAAACATGGGAAAGTGCATCAGGGCAAGGATAGAGGGGGTGTGTGTGGTGGCAGGAGGGAGGAGGTACAGCAGTAGGGAAGGTGGTCTGGGGAGTTTTCATTCAGGTAACACTGGAGGAAATACTTGAAGGAGGGAGGGAGTTATCCAGTTATCCAGTGGGAGACTGTTCTGGCAGCCAGAACAGCCTGTGCAAAGGTCCTGAGGCAAAAGTGGGTATGCCCAGCATGTTTGAGGGATAGCAAAGAAGGCCAGCATGACTGGCGTGGACTGAATAAGAGAAGAGTGGTAGGAGAGAAGATCACAGAGGGATGGGGGCTTTGCTGGCCCTTCTAAGGATTGTGGCTTTTACTTTGAGTGGAAAGCAGGAATGCTACGCAGTTTCTGGAGCAGTGGTTCGTACAGAAGGGTGATTTTGCACTCAGGGGACCCTTGGCGATGTGTGGTTGTCATGACATGGGAGGGAGTGGATCCTGGCATCTAGTTGGTAAAAACCACGGCCGCTGCTAACCATCCTACAACCAAGAATGTTCTGGCCCCAGATGCCAATAGCACCAAGGCTGAGAAACCCTAGAACCAAGAAGCAAATACAGTCATGTACGTGTTCACAGATGACTCTGGGTACTGTACTGGAAAGACACAGCGGGCCCCAGGTAGAACAGGGCTCCCCCTCAGGAGGCCACCATAATGCCGCAGCCCAGTGATGCAGCCACAGGTGTTGCCACCCATGCAACACCCAGCACATCCTACAAATGCTTCAGCTATGACTGCTCCCTGGCCTGGCCTACGCTAATGCTAAGGGCCGGGCTGTGGCTAGCCCAGTGGGGTGGACTTCTGACCGGGATCCCAGAGGCTGGAAGCAAGAGGTCAGGGTAAGGAAGGGGAGGTGTTAGCCAAGCCTTCCTTTCAGCCAGCTTCTGGCAAACCTGCTGATACCCAGAGAAGATTCGGGGTGCAAGTATTTTTGACTCCCTGGGATTTTCTCTGCTATTTTCAGCAGAGCCCAAATACAGCTGACCCCATTTCTGCTCTGCCAGAAGCAGAGACTTGCAGGATCTCTGACACCAGCTGGCCTTTCTCCTTGGCAGGTTGCTGGCAGAATCCTCCCTTCGTGGGGCCCCTAGGGTGACCAATAGGTTACGCTGGGTGCAGAGCAGACACTTAATAAGGCAAGCCGGTCCCCGGCTCCTGGGGAATGTGGAACAATGGGCAAAAGCCGCACTCAGAAGTCTACAGGGGCTCCCAGAGACCTGCTCAGCTCACTCCTGCCCACTCCAGTAGCTTCCGAGCTGGTGTCCCTAATGGCACTTACCTCCCCCAACCACCTGGCCCTTGGAACGACATTACCCCGGGATGCATTCAGGCTATTCCCTTGCCCAAGAGCTTCCTGAAGCTTCCTCTTGCCCCACACAGCACATTGATTCTCAACATTTTTGCAGTCTGTAACTTCCCAACCACCTCTCCACCTTCCTCTCTCTGGTCTCATCTTGCCTCCCTGCTCCTCTCCCTCCCCCAACCCCATCTCTCTCTCTGCTCCACTCTGCTTCTCCCTCTGGTCCCATTCATTGCAGAGGGTTTCTGTCTACATGCTACACCAACCACTTGTGTCCCCTCCCTGAGGCCTTCCTCCCACCCCTGCATTCTCCAGATTCCCTCCCTGCCGGATTCCTACCTGCCTTGGCATGAATGTCCCACAGTCTAGCCTCCGGACTAGCCCCTTGTGCCCGCCTCTATGTGGCCACCTTGCCTGTGCTGGGAGCTGGTTGCGGGAGGGCAGCCACGGGCTGTGCTCATCTCCCGCCTCGGGCCCACCACCTGGAGCCCCTCTCACATACAGGGAGCTAGGCAGGCGCCCGCACTACCATGTGTGAACCGCACGGATATAACTGGGCTCCAGACCTTCCAAATGCCAAGCTCGTCTGCCCCCCGTATTTGTACCTACCAGGCCACTCCACAGAGGACCCCTTCCCTTCCAAATCCACCTTCAAGTACCAGGTGAAAGATGGGCATTGGATCTACCTGGCTATGGGACCTAAGGTAAGAAAGGTAAGCTCCCGGAGACTCAGTGTTCTTACCTATAAAATGGGGTTAATACAGGCACCTACCAAAGAGGGTTCCTGTGAATATTTACTAAAATACGTGTGAAGTACTCATATTCAGTGCAATGCCTAGCACTTGGTCAGCACCAAGGGAGTGGCGGCTTGTCACCGTGAGGGAGTCTTTGACCTCTCACCCCACATACCTCCACCCACACCAAACCATCGCCGCAACACCCCAGCATGGAAAGTGCCTGCAGCAGAGTCAACATCCAGAACTCCAGTCCAGCTGCCTGGGCTCTCATCTATGGTTTAGTTGGGCAGCTGATAGCTACGGTCTTTACTGGGGCTCCTAGCACATAGAATTACTACTTGTCAAGCCCAAAGGGTAAATTATACTTACTTTTATTTTATCCTAAGGGCGAATTTTTCACTGGTATAGCAATCTTTTAACAAGTTAACAGTCTCTGGAGGAGATGTCAGCCATCCACTCACGGAAGACCAAACAAAGGCCATCGGGTGTGAACAGAGTAGCGATCCACTTGGGGAGACCCGCCAGTGAGATGGCCTAACCGGAGGCCGGTTGGATAACAAACCAGTAGGCAGGTGACCCAGTGTGGCCTGTGTTCTGGGCACAGGCCCACCGGCACCGGGAGGCAGCCACAGGCTATTGACCCACATGCCTACAAAAGGACTTCGAGCGGCCACAGAGCCCGGGGCAGATGAGGCAGCTGTCCAGGCTGAGATCAAGAGCCACCCTGGGCCTGGATGTGACTCATGACCTGAGCCTGCCTGGACCGGGAACAGGGAACCGTCCTTAACTCCAGACTGCCGGGGCTTCCCTGGGCTTCTGTGTCGTCACCCAGCTACTTGGTTCCTGTCTGTGGAGACCAGAGGGGGTGCGGCTTGGTAGAGGAGGCCCAGGGAGGGAAGACTTGTGACCCCTGAGTCCACAGAGTCTGATCCCTGTTGCTCTGGAGAGCCAGGGGCACCAGCAAGCGGGGAGAGGGAGGATCTGATTAGTCAGGGGGCCGAGCAGCAGCTCACACCTAGAGCACTAGGCTACCCAGCCGCCAGATGGATGCTGCAGGCATTACCCACAGGAGCCAGAACTGGGAAGCACGACTAGTGCCAAGATCCCTGCTTCCCACCCCACTTACCCTCCTCCAGGCTCTCTGGAGGCACATGGGGCTTTCAGGACAGAAAACAAAAGAGGCCCAGGAAACAGGACAGGCAACTTTAAGCTACTGAAGGCAGCAAAGAGGAGAAACATGGCCTCATTCCCCAAACTCTGGAGGCTGGAGGGAGTCCCAAGAGGCCAACCTCAGCCAGAGGGAGGTTGGTAAGGAAGGGCCAGGGGACTGAACTCACCCCGACAGGTCCAAGAGGAACTGCAGAGGTCTGAGCACTACTTTGGCCTAGAGCGGGGCACCTCAAGTCATGTCACCTAGGCTCCTCAGTGCCCATGCCACAGCCCACAGGGAAGCAGTGTGCTTAGGGATGATCTGGTCGCGGCCCGTCCTTCCTAACGGCAGCACAGATGCTTGAAGACAGACTCTGCCTAGCCAGCACTGCCCAGGGGTCTGGCCAAGGTGCTCCATCAGCTCACACCTTTGCCCTCCTTTCAAGTGGCCAGGCCACAATCCAGCACATTCTCCTCGACCTCCCCTGGAAGGGCTTGCTGTCTCTTCTCGTGATGTGTCCTCTCACCCACACAGCTCCTACCCCAGCACTTCTCCTGGCCAGCCCCTTCTCATCCCTCAAGTCTCAGACAAAAACCTCCTCCAGAGATTCTTGTTTGGGCAGGTTACGCCTTCCTCTTCTCTCCCACAGTATCATGGCTTCTCACAATCACTGCCTAGATTCTGGGGATCCATGAAGCGAGAACCTCATCCACTTTCTTCCTTGTTCCCTCCCCAGGCTCCAGCACCAAAACTGGCCTGCAGGTGCTCCATAAATACATAAATACATAATGAATTGGGAAATACATAAATAAATACATAAATGAATTGGGTTGGGGAGAGCTGATGGCTAAGCCACCTACCCCAGAAACATCGAGCCAGGCAATGGTGTGTGTCACGTTGGCAGCCCAGAGCCCCGGCATGGGCTTTGCACCTAAAGGTACTAGAAGAAGGCAAGGGCAGTGCCTCATAGAGTTACCAAAAGAATGGAAGAGGAGACAACAGCAGAGGACGGACAGCAACATGTTTCTGAATGGAGAATCAGTAGAGTGTTAGTAACTGATCCAGTAGAGAGGAAGAAACCATCCCCTAAACATCCACAGACTCCGTCCTGAAGGAGGCAGTCCATTGGCCTCCAAACACCAGCAAAGCTCAGGACTTGGAGGGACCAGGCACCGTAGGAAAGAAAGGCTAATCGTAAGGCTAAACACAGGGGATTGGTTAAAAGTCTGTTCTCAAACCAATAGATCCCAAGGCCTTCACCATAGGTGAAGGTGACTCTCACCCAGATGCTAGAGGCTTATCAGCCTCCTGGAGAAACTGAACCCAAGTGATCCCAGACTTGAGAACACCAGCACAGTGGAGGACAGGAGTGAGATTCAAAGCAGGAAATTACTGAAAATCTGCAAAGCGAATACTGGGACTCCAGCCTCCTCCACTCCTTGGCTTCCGGAATGCAGAGAGATGAGATGGCTACTGTATTCACAAAACAGGAAAAGAATTCTATCAAGAAGAATTTTAAAAATAAACAATCTAAGAGCTCTTGGAAATTAAAATTATACTAGCTGAAGTTAAAATTTCAACCAACATGTTGAAAATAAACTCAAGGAAATTTCCTGCAAAGCCACACAGAAGGACAAAGTGATGGAAGAGAAGAGAAAAAGATATAAGATAATTTAAGTGTCAATCTAAAATGTTGACTATTTGACTAATAGGAGTTCCAGAATAAAAAGAAATTATCAAAGAAACAGTATAAGAAAATTTGTTAGAACAGAGAGTAGGAGTCTTCAGATTGAAAAGGGTCACCAGGAGTCCAAAATAGTGAATTTTAAGAGATGTCATTGTGGAATTTCAGAAATAAATTTAATAGAAAGCATACTAAACATTTCCGAAGAGGGAAAACGGGTTACTTGAAAAGAATCAGAAATGAAATGCATCAGGTTTCCAAAAGCTATTCTGACCGTGAGAAGACAATAGAGCAATATCTTCAAAATTCTGAAAGAAAATATCTGTCAACCTAGAATTTTCTTCTCAGCCAAACTGTCAATTAAGACTGAGTGTAGAGGTGCCTGGATAACTCAGTCAGTTGGGGTCTGGTCCTTGATTTCTGGTCAAGTCATGGGATCAAGCCCTGCATTAGGCTCTGTGCTGGGCATGGAACCTGCTTAAGATTCTTTCTCCCTCCCCGACTCTCACTCTCAAAAGGAAAAAAAAAAAAAAAGTCTGAGAGCAGAAGTACAACTTTCGGGGCACCTGCGTGGCTCAGTGGGTTAAGCCTCTGCCTTTGGCTCAGGTCATTATCTCGGGGTCCTGGGATCGAGTCCCACATCAGGCTCTCTGCTCAATGGAGAGCCTGCTTCCCCCTCTCTCCGCCTGCTGCTCTGCCTACTTGTGATTTCTCACTCTGTCAAATAAGTAAATAAAATCTTTAAAGAAAAAAAAAAAGAAAGAAATACAACTTTCAGACATAAAAGGGCTCACAATTTTCTTCCCATTTATTCTTTTTATAGGAAGCCACTGAAAGAGCTATCCACCACCCATTTTCCACCAAAATGAAAGTGTACACCAACAGAAAGCCCTGGAGCTGGAGGAGATGGACACCAGAAAGGAAAATTTCAGGGGGCGGGGTGGAATAGAACTGAAGGACAGGAGTCTTCAGATTGAAAGGAGGTACTAAAAATATCAAAAGGCTGCTAAATGATGTAGTAAGAGGTAGAGACAGAATAAAGAAAACCACACCAATGTGAAAAACTAAAGCAATCATTACCTCCAGGTAAAACATAAAGTTGAACAAGAGAGAAAACAAACAAACAAACAAAACCCAGTAAGTGCTATTTATATCATGGTAATAACATGAATAGTGAATATCCATAAACCCCCCAAATCCATAATAACTATTTTAGGAGAGTGATGAGGATGAGGGAGAGACGTGCTTTTGTGGTTTTTGTTGTTTTCTTTTGTTTCATTTAGATTTTACTTATTTATTTGACAGAGAGAAACACAGCGAGAAAGTGAAGAGAAGCAGGGGGAGTGGGAGAGGGAGAAGCAGGCTTCCCGCCAAGCAGGGAGCCCAATGAGGGGCTCAATCCTGGGACATTGGGATCATGAGCTGAGCCGAAGGCAGACACTTAAAGACTGAGCCACCCAGGCACCCCGAGATGTGTGTTTTTCAATGGGCGTAAATAACAAGATAGCTGAATCAGGTGAATACAAAATGACTAAATGAAAAATAGGACTATGTGGGGGGAGAAAAATAGGACTATGGATAAGCATATTAGTTTGACATAGATTTCTATCTGAAGAAATAACTAAAAGTATTTATCTCTGGAGAAAAGGAATGGGAATTAAGGAAAGATGGGGGCAGCATACTATTTCTCCTTCAGGTATTTTAGTACTATTGGACTTTTTGAACTATGCATACATATTATTTTGGTTTTGAGGTGTTTTTTTTTTTTAAGATTTTGTTTATTTATTTGAGAGACAGAGAGCAAAAAAGCAAGAGAGCACAAGCAAGGGGAGCATCAGAGGGAGAGGGAGAAGCAGGCTCCCGGTTGAGCAGGAGCCAACTAGGTGCTCAATCCTAGGTCCCTGGGATCATGATCTGAGCCAAAGGCAGACACTTAATCAACTGGGCCACCCAGGCACCCCTGTGTACATATTACTTTGGGGAAAAAATGTCTGAAATTAATTTTTTTGAAAGATCTTGAAGTAAAGTGTACAAACAGAAAGAAAAACTTTGGCATATTAACCATAATTATAATCATTGAAGAAGTCCTACAATGCATCCCTCTACCTTTCTTCCAAACTGAACACAACCTGTAACCGTTCACTTAGCTCTAGTTCAGGTTCCTACCTGATATACATTTTAAAAAGATTAATTTACTGTTCTAGCCTAATCTCCACTATTCTCCCATGTCTTTCCTATTCTCAACCTGAACTTTTGTGTAGTAGTATACTAGTAACTGTTTAAAAGTCAGTTCTTTGGAGAATAAAGTCCTGATTTGTAGCATTTGCCCATTTCCATAGTATAAATACTCCCACATGGCTGATTTCAAGCTACCACTGTGACATCACTAAATGTGAAACAGGGAAGAGATATACACTCAGCTCCAGGAAACTACTGCCTTTGGGCTTGTCTTGCCTTATCAGCCTCCATGCTTCCCACGAGACCCAGGGTATGGGAAAGACCTGAGTGTCTCCTCCAGAAAGCCAGAAATCTACATGGCTGTGTAGTAGTAGTAGAAGTGGATAATGAAGGAAAGAGAGTGGTTCTGGCTGCAGGAAAGGGAATGTGACTTGGCGGCCTTGCTTCTCCACTTCCAGAAGAATCACCTGTTCATTGGTGACACCTGGGCGCAGGGTCCCATGCTTGTAGTCCTCCAGCAGCTGCACAGCCTCTCTGAGACGTCTCTGCAGGGGAAAGAAAAAAGACACTGAGGTGCACAAATCCAAGGCTCCTACAACTCTTTCCCTTGAAAACAATAAAGAAGGATACAACTTAAGTGTCCTTCCATAGGAAAATGGCTAAATGACAGTGGTCTGAAAATACTATGGAACATTACTGGGCAGTTTAAAAAGTGAAGATCTGTATGTGATTCCATCTCTAACATTTTTTTTTTTTTTGAGCAAGAAAGTAAATTGCAGAGCCGTATGATGCCATTCATTATACCAAACAAACAAAGCCCACACACACAGAGAAACCAATATTTTCTATGAGAATATTTATGTGTGCAAATGCATCAAAAAAGCTCTGGAAGGAGACCCACCAAATTAGTGACAGGAGTTACCTTAGGGTAGGAGGAAAGGGTCCAGATTTGGCAAGGGGTATCAGGAGGAAATTTAATCTTAATTATAATATTGAAAGTTTTTAATAAAGATAACATATTTATGTAATACTCATACAATTTCTTTGCAACATTTTTAAAACACTAGCAGAGATTTACATACTAAAGTGCATATGGGCTACAGTAACTGATGGAGAGAGAGAGGGAAAAAAAGAAGATAGAATTGTATCATCTGTAAAATGTTAAAAGCTAAAGAGACAGCAACAGTGATAGAAGGCAGCCTTTGTCCACCAAAATATTTGTACAAGAATATTCATAGCAGCACTATTCAGGGGCACCTGGGTGGCTCAGTCCTTAAGTGTCTGCCTTCGGCTCAGATCATGATCCCAGGGTCCTGGAATCGAGTCCCACATCGGGCTCCCTGTTCTGCAGAGAACCTGCTTCTCTCCCTTTCCCTCTGCTGCTCCCCCTGCTTGTGCTCCCTCTCTCTCTGTCTCAAACAAATAAAATCTTAAAAAAAAAAAAAAAAAGAATATTCATAGCAGCACTATTCAAATAGTCCCAAAGTGCAAACAATCCAAATGTCAGTACTAGACTAGACAGGTAAATTATAGTACATGCACACAATGAAATATTGTACAACAATTTAAAAAGCAAACTACAAACACATGTTATAACATGGATGAATCTCACAGACATACTGTGGCAAAATGTATTTTCCAAAAAGGGACACTCTACTATCTGCTAAGCCCCATTCTCTTCTAGAACCTTCCCACATCCCCCTCAAGAGGTAGAGTCCATGTGTCCATGTATCCTCCTGCTGATCCTGGGCAGGACTTCATGACTGCCTCAACAAATAGAGTATGGCTGAAGTGAGATTATGTGACCTCTTAGGCTATGTCACAAAAATGTCTTGCATTTCTACCTTGTTCTCTTGGGATGGTCACTCTTTGGGAACTCAGCCATCATATTGTCAGGAGGCCTGAGCAGCATATGGAGAGACCCACCTGGATGGGAACCGAGGCGCTGCCCATGGCTACAGCCGAGCTATCAGCTGACAGTCCGTACCAACCTGCCTGCCATGCAAGGGAGCCATCTTGCAATGGACTTTCCGGCTCCCCATCAAACCACCCTGGTGGACGCCGCATGGAACAGTGATGAACTGTCCCCTATGAGCCCTGCCCAAACTGAAGACTGTGAGCAAAACAACTGAGTCGTGTTTTAAGCCACTACATTTTGAGGTGATTTGTTATATCGCTATGAAAGGCTGATATACTTAACGAAGTCAGATGCCAAAGAGTATGTATAAAGTTCAAGAACAGGCAAAGCTGACCTAACTAACTGTGTGGAGGTCATGATAGTGTTACTTTTTTGGGGGGGGGGGAGGCAGGGCCCTGACTTGGAAAGGGCATAAGGGAGCCCTTTGAGGTCATGGAAATGTTCGATGTCTTCATCTGAGTGGTGGTTACATGGGTATAAACATAAGTTGAAATGGAGTAAGCCATAAACTTGGGATTGGTGCATTTTACCCTGTGTATGCTCTACCTCAAAAAATTAACAAGAAACAGTCAACAGCCATAGAAGGCAGCCTATGACAAGGTTGGCTGAGGGATCCAGACATCAGGGTTGCCCAGTGTGGGCAAAGAAACCCAGTGAAGTTGCCCTGTCCCCCCCCCCTTTTTTTTCTTTTGTTCCCCTTTGGATAGAAGGGCAAGGTTAGCTGAGGATGGAAATGCAAAGAGACCTCTGCAGAAGCCCCCGGGTCTGAAGGCAGGATGCCACCCCAGGAAGGGCAACCATGGGGCAGGCAGGGTGTTTGCTGAGACATCGGGCAGGGCAGTCCCATAGGACAGGAAAGGAAGAGCCACCTGCTATAATGGAACAGACAGACTGACTGCCGGCCCAGACGTGCCAGCCGGCCCACCTGACCCATCAGGCCTGCCTCAGAAGCATCTGCGGCCGACATAGGTCTAATATGGGACATCAGGGAAACTTCTTGCTTAGGAGCAGCCTGACTCGGTGGGGTTGGGGTAGGGGGAGGTACTGCCTTTCCCTCTCAAAGGTATGCATATCAATTCCAAAATTCCGTAGTCTCTTCACAGAATCTATTTCCAACATGGAGACAGCTTGGTGGGATTTTTTTGGCAGGGGTGGGGAGGGGAGGGGCAATTAACCCATGCTATTTAGAGAGAATGTCAGAAAACAATAGAGAAGCACAAAAGATCATTTTAAATCCCTCATCAATACACCGCTGAGATAACCACTGCAGAGATGAGAAGGGTTGATAAAGAGTGAAGGGGATTTTTCTTCTGCATTTAATGTGTTTGTTTTTCAACAACATGGGATCATGTTGATGGTTTTACCTTGCTTCAGGTCACAGGGCTACAACATGAGAAGTTTAGTCTTCCCACCCAGAGTTTAGTCAGACCCTTGCTGTGTGCCTTGCCCTCCCGCCGGCCCCCCCAGAAAGCGTGATGCAGCGAACTCCCCACCCCAAGCCTGCTTCCTCCCACACTGCGGCCTCTGCCACGGGACAATGACTGCTCTACTTTCCAGCGCTGAATGGTGAATGGCCCCGTGTTCTCATTATTTTTCCCACTCCAGGGATTCTCCCGAGTTCCTATAACAACCTGGCCAGGCTCCATTTCATTTGACACAGTCATCAAAAGGAGGCCTCCTGCCACAGGAATAAGTTCCAGAGAGCCCCGATCTTGGCACGAGTTGAGGGAGAACTAAATCCAAAGTTCCTGAAGAACGAGTCTGGGAAATTAGGACTGGAGGAAGCTAGAACATGCTTTTCTCTTGCCTGGGCCTTACTAAGCCTCAGCCCCTCTGTCAGAGGCTGAGGGGCTAGGGCTCCAGGCCGCTCTGTGGGACAGCCAAACCCCAGGACACTTGCTTTAAGAGGTCCCTGAGGCCTGAACTCTTCTGGGGACTAGGCCCTTCACTACAGAGAACGGGGTCATTACCAGGGAGTCCTGAGGGGGGGGAGGAGGGTCTCCCTGCTTTAAACCCTCCCCCACCCCCTGCATTGTGAGGCTTGACAGAGGAGCCCTGGGCACTTGAGAGGTGGGGATAGCGGGAGGTTCCAGACAGGTGAACTTTGCAGGAAGTCTTTTCAACCAGAAACAAACAGGCAGCCAGGCCCCGGATGCAAAGGCAGCAAGGAGCGGATGGATGAAAGGCTGCAGGCCCTTCTCTAGAGCCATGGGCCAGGGGGAGGGTCAGCCCTGGTTGCTTCCCAGACTTCCTCATTGGCTTGCCTGCCTCTAGCTCACCTGCCAAAAAGTGTCACCTTGAGGTTATCTCCTGTATTTTATTGGGGCATGGTTTCCAGAAGGTCCTTCTGGAAATGCTGGCACCTGGGAGGTCTGCTCCAGGGCAGAGAATTCAAAGAGAGGAGGAACCTGGCCTTGAGGGTCCTGCCCTAAGTCTTGAGGGGCAGAAGAAGGAAGTAAAGGGGCAGGCATGGAGTGTTAGAGTGGTGGCCAGAGAGGGCAAGAGATTGTGCCTGGGACAGTGGGACCCAGGAAGGAAAGGACACAAAAAGGAAAGCTGGGAAGAAAGTCAGCAAAAAGTCCCTCAATGGTGATGCTCATTTGACCATCCCAGAATTCGCCCGATCTCGTCTGATCTCGGAAGCTAAGCAGGGTCGGGCCTGGTTAGTACTTGGATGGGGGTGACCATCCCAGAATTACAAGAGACCATTCCATATTCACAAAGGATGTGGATAAGAATACCCCTTTGCATGTATCTATCATAGAACCATCTAGGCTACTCCCTCACTGAAATAACTGGGGCCAGAAAAGGAAGGGCATTTCCACGCCCAGGGTCACAAGGTAGGTGGGAGGCAACTTAGAAATACCCTCCATCCCAGTTCTGGGCCATTTCCACAAAACATCAGCATGAAAGACCGTCCAGTCCTCATAAGAGTAACTGAAAGGGTTGTCTCCCAATGATTTCAAAGCAATGCCTACATCCTCCAAAGCTGAGGCCTATGGGGGCAGGGCACCTCAGGTAAGAAAAGGAAGGGTCTTCTTTACTCTTATTCAAAGTCAGGCCTGATCTGACACAGAAACTGGAGCATTCAAACTTTAGGCAAAGTGGGGAATTTGGGAGTCCCCAGAGCTTGCAGAACTTAAAAAAAAAAAAAAAGAGAAAGAGAAGGAAAAGCAGCATCAGGGGTGAGGAGAATGAATTGGCAATGGAGTGTGAGTGAGAGAACAAAGCATGGATGGCTGATGGGAGACAGGGGGAGGGGAGGGCAGCAGCTTAGGTCACTTCAGGCCTTGATTGATTAGTATCTGATTGTTCTCACCTGCGTCAGTCTTGCACCTGCCCAAGGCAGGGCCGTTCACTCTCTCTTGTGGCCCCAAGTCCTGGGAATTGGGGCTAGAAGATAATGATTTAAATGCAGACCGAGTCCCAGGCCCTTCTCTTGTCTTCCCTCAGCCTTCTTAAGCCCCTTTCTTGTTCCCTCTTTATAGTCCTGGGACTGCAGGATTAATGTCTATGCTGAGATTGGTTCTTGGCTCCCTGAAGCCCCAGACCACTGGAGGTCCCAAGGGAAGAGGGAACCAGGGATACATGGGGAGAGGCTCTGTCTTCCCTATGAAACTTCTGGTCACCTTCAGGGGGCCCATGAGTGGCAGATAGAATTCTGTCCAGCTAGCCCAAGAACTTTAGAAACATTCAGCCTTCCAGCCTGGATAGCCTACTCTTGAGAATTTATTCTAGAAAATAAATGTAGCAGAAGTGAAAAATGATATGTCCAATGCTGTTTCTTGGAAAAGCCAAAGCTAGGGAACCATGCATGGGTTAGATCTAAGCATTGAACAGGGATGGTTTTTTAGACTTTAAAACTTGATTTTTAGAAAGTATAAAGGGGACCCATGGGTGGCACAGTCAGTTAAGCATCCAACTCTTGGTTTCAACTCAGGTCATGATCTCAAGGTCCTAGGATAGAGCTCCACACCGGGCTCCTCGCTCACAAGGAGTCTGCTTAGAGACTCTCTCTCCCTCTCCCTCTGTCCCTCCCACTCATGCTCTCTCTCTGTAAAATAAATAAATAAATCTTTTTTAAAAAACAAAAAAGAATACATTAAAGTAAATTAAAAACTATAAAGACTTAGAAATGATTGAAAAAAGCAAATAAAAAGTGTTCAGTGTAATAGTATGCCAAAAATGCATGCAGATAGGCTAGAACTTGAAGTGTATAAAGGTATTGACATTTGAGTATTTTTTATTAAAAATTCCATGAACGATTTTAAAATTAGAATATCAGGTGCTATCTAGAAGGTATTCAAATGGACCTCCTCAAAGGGATTGAGTACACTTATCATGATGAGCACTGAATAATGTATAGCATTGTTGAATCACTATATTGTATACTGACTCTATTGAAATTTTTTGAAAGTGTAGAGAAACATTATAATTAAAAAAGTATTTGGTTGAGTGACACCTGGATGTCCAGGTGCTTAAGCATCTGACTCTTGATCTCAGCTCAGGTCTTGATCTCAGGGTCGTGAGTTCAAGCCCCATGTTGAGCTCCATGCCCAGCATGGAGTCTACTTAAAAAAAATTACAATGAAAAATTAAAAGACAAAAATAAATACAACATCATCACTCATTACTACTGAGACTATACACTGATATAATCTTGATACAGGTGGGTATAATCTATAGGGCAATTTGGCATTATATATCAAATGTCTTAAAAGCCTTTCATTCAGAAACTCCACTTCTAGGAATTTATCCAAAGAAAATAAAGAGAAATAAGGGGAGATTTATGTCCACGGATATTTACTGCAGTACTATTTCTTTATTTTTTTTATTTTTTTTTAAAGATTTTATTTATTTACTTGAGAGAGAGACAGTGAGAGAGAACATGAACGAGGAGAAGGTCAGAGAGAGAAGCAGACTCCCCATGGAGCTGGGAGCCTGATGCGGGACTCGATCCCGGGACTCCAGGATCATGACCTGAGCCGAAGGCAGTAGTCCAACCAACTGAGCCACCCAGGTGTCCCTACTGCAGTATTATTTATAACGGCAAAAGATATAAACCACCCAACTGGGTCACAATAGAGAAAATTATTAAGCACATTATAGAATAATCATATGATGGATTACTATGTAGTTATTAAATATATTTTGAAATAACATTTAATAACAACAAAAAATGCTCATGATATGCTACATGGAAAAAAGCATATATATCATGTATACATATATGTTATGTAAACGTAAACATATACATCATGATTCTCTTTGTATATATCCTACATAAGGAGATACAGATATATATAGATATATCTATATATAGATATATACATACATACACACACATATTACATAAATCATTCTAATTTTGTACATATGCATACATCAAATGATCAATGGCGACTATTTCTGGCAGGTGGGATTATGGGTTATTTTTATTTCCTTCTTCAGGCTTTCATTTATTCCAGTATTTAGGGATTACTACCAGAATCCTATCACATCAGAAGGTACCCAATGTCAGTTTTTTCATGGCTATTGATGCTAAGTTTGGCCACCTGGTTAAAGTGGGGTCCGGCAAGCTCTTCACTATAAAGGTAAATTTTCCCCTTTGCTAACTAATCTTCAGGGTGAAACTTATTTGAGAGCATACACATATCCCTATCCCATTGCCCTACAACTCCTTACTCTGTGCAGGCATCCCTAACGGTCCTGGTCAGGGGCAGTTAGTTCACTGAGGGTTATCCAAGGCTATTTTCTTCTACATTTATCAGCTGACATTCTTCAGTGAAGGTGAGCTTCCCTCTCCCATACCAGTGCTAGTATTACTATGGATTCACGGATTTCTCCTCCTCCTTCCTGTTACTCTTACTATTGAGTCGCAGATGTGTTAGTATTACTCTTATGATTATTTAGTGTGTTATAACCATTGCTTGTATTCTTCTTAATGTTCAGATTCTCCCAAATGTGACTGTTGGGTTTCCCTTCAAGCCAGCTGCTGTGTCTCCATCATTCTTTGAGCTCTCTCCTACTTGCTGTAGCTGCTCTCCTTGTCCCAAATGTGGATCTGGCTACCTCTCCAAGAAGTTCCAGTTTCTTTTAGTAGGTTGTGGCATTTAGAGACCAAGATCTGAGAGCTAAGTGTGTTCACTGTCACCAGAGGTCATTGCTTCCTGGCCCTTTCAATGAAGAGAGTAAGGAAACCAGGAAATATAAATACCAGTGTGCACGTGTGTGTGTGTGTGTGTGTGTGTGTGTGTGTGTGAGAGAGAGAGAGAGAGAGAGAGAGAGAGAGAGAGAGTCATGAGTTCATATCCATACCTCTGATTCAATAAAACATCACATAGTTCTTTGTCCTTTCCCCTACTCCAGATCTGTAGCCCCCTACCTCCACGGTGAGAAACCTGGTTCCCAACATCAATATAATTACTTATCTATTCTATCCTGTAATATAACCCAGATAGTTTCCGATTATAACACCAATACTCCTACAGAATCTGTATTATTAACACCAATAATTCAGTCAGTTTTCTCTGCCCTTCAGGATGATATAATCTGTCAACCATTCATTCCCTTAAATAATTATTGAATTCAGAATAGCAAATTCCTTTCATCTTCAGTCGATAATTAAAAGTAACTTCAATGTCAGCTGGTACACCTTTGCCCTCAGAGAGCTAGATTGAATTCCATGACGTGGGTGCAAAGCCAACGCTGGGCTTCTGCCAACTCCTGGTGGTTTGCTTCCTCTGGTCTGAGCCTGCACACACCGCACCCCGACAGGAGACTCACAGCCCCTCAAGATCCACCCCTCAAATAGTCTACTTTTGCAGAGATTTCAAGAACCAGGCCGACTTTACTGGCAACTTCCCAGGAATGATGGCGGAGGGAGCAACAGTACAACATGTCAACTTTCACAACTCAGTAGGCATGACCAGTCTCAAGACAGCCTCAGCCACTGGCTTCTCAGCGCATCCCAGATGCTTGCTCTCCTTCCCATATTTCTCCCTCTTCCTTCTCTCTCCTCTTGGCAGGATCAGAAAAGCACCATTCTCCCTCTCTGTCAAGCAGACCAACTTTCTCCCCTGAAGCCTTGCTCAAGACGTCCTTATGACAAAGACAGCCTTCTTCCTGAGAGAAATTACAGTGAATGAAATTGCCTCTGCCTCATTACACATGAGGGTTGGAATCTTTTTAAAGCTTGGTCAGTTATAAATGACAAACAAATTGCTGCAAAATTCTCTCAAGATGAGCCTATCCATCGACTCAGCGAATGCCTCTCAGAACCAGGTCACCAGATGGCTCAAGCTGCCCAGAATCTTTCTACCTCAAGAACTACCAGCTTCCAGAACCACCTCCTCATGTCCCCAGAAACCTATCCCTGTCGCAGGCAGACAGGCCTGTCCAGATCTCTTTCAGTGGGCTGCCCACCACCTCACTCTCCCTCCCAGAAACCCAGCCAAGGACCCTGAGAGAAACAGTTCTCTGTAGATATGAATCATGTCCTGTGGATGGAGCCGGGAAGAAGGGGAGCCTGGCCCTCCCGGCAGCATCACAGTTCGTGGCGGAGAACCTGGGGTAATGGGCTCTCCACTCTGCTTCCAATTTCTCATCCCTTCCCTGCCAGTGGCCTTGCTAAGTAACCTACCTGGACTAGACCCAGTGAGTCGTGGCCCTTCCAGAGATTTCAGGGCTTAGATGACGATCTTCTATGGGCAAAATCTTTCCAAAAGGCAGGCATGTGGTGCTGGAAACAGTCCCCAACCAGGGGAGGGCACAGGTGAAATGTGAAAAACATTCCAAAGTTTCTGTTGTATCGGTGATTTTCTAGGCAGTAAATCGTTAAGTTGTTTTGCCATGTCAATTGCTGATAGGGGATGCAGGCCAAAAGTGGTTTAGAGATGTATAAGAATATTGGGGCCATTCAGAATGCAAGAAAGATGTGGTACAAGAAGAATAGGAAATGAAATCATCTGGGAGCGAGAAGAGGGTGGACAGGGGAGTGGGGGATGGAGGCCCACTGGGACCGCTAGGTCGCCCCCTTGTAGCTACCCATCCATCCTCAAAGCTGCTGCCTGCTTGTGGTAATCTGGGGAGCCCTGAAGGGCCTCCTGACCTTCTGTCTCCCTCCACCATTTCTCAACATGCCTCAAAGCCACCCTCTGCACCTATCCTTGGAGTTAAGCACTAGCCCCTGTCGTCTTCTTCAACAAGCAGGTGGCATTTTTGTTGGGACAGATGTTACAATTGTATATAGTTTTGCACCATTCTGGAACTTTCTAAAAAAGACACATAACCTAGGCTAGGGAAGTAGTTTCTCTAGTGTGCTACTTTTCCAAATTCTCATACAGTCACATTGATTACACCTGAGGAGAAACCCAACAGAGCCCAGGGTACAGCGGCCTTGCCCTTCAGAGCTGGTAGGCCCAGTGGGGCAGGTAAAGTTAGCCAGTGAAACACCTGAGCCCATTGTCCTCCCTGAGGAAGGAAAGGTGTGTAGGAAACCACATATCAGGGTAATTCCCACATTTCGCATTACTGGGAGACTCTCCCAGGGCCCCTGGGGATTATTCTCGGCCCAGGTGCCCAGAAGGCCTTGTGCTTCTTTCCATCATGGCTTTGACCTTGAAGACAGATCCAGTCTGGGACTGGGGCAAGCCAACCACAGAGATGTGCAGAGAAGCACCACCCCTCCCCCGACCCCCTTCCCACACCGGGCAAGCCAACTCAAAGGCTTGGGATGGGGGGCGGGGGGGGGACCCAGCACAGGAGCTCAGGCCCTCTGCTCACTGGGTAATCTTGGGAGTGTTACCCAAACAGGATGCAAACTGGCTAAGAATAAGGGGTCTGGAGACAAGCTTACCTGTGTCAAACCCTGGCTCCACCACCGGCCAGCACAATGGGCCTGAGACCTAACTTCTGTCTGTTTGCACATCTGTAAAACAGAACTTAGAACCATTCTACCTTGTAGCGTTGCTTTGTGTCAAGCTGATGAGCCGAAGCATGTAAGATGCCTGCAACACGGCCCTGCTCACAGAAGGGCCCTCGTAACAACCTGAGGCTTCATATGCGTGTGCATTGCTCCGCACACTTGAAGGGTATCAAGACATACTTCTTACGATGGCCAAGATAAATTTGGCACTAAATTTAAATTGGACGATACCACAGGTTGGTGAGGATGTGGAGACCTGGAACACTGCAGATGGGAATGTTAAATGGAGAGCCACTCGGAACAACGGTCTGACAACTTCCTATGAAGTTAAACATACGTTCGCCACAGTTACCACATGAGCTAATGAGCCATTCCTCATTATTTTCTCATGAGAAATGAAAACCTACGTCCACATGAAGAATGTTCACGGTGCTTTATTTCTCATAGCCTCAGACCAGAAGCAGCCCAGCTGTCCATTGGCAAGTGGACGAAAAAACAAATTCTAGAAAATCCTTTAAATGGACTATGACCCAGCAGTAAGAAGTTACCAAGCCCCGACACACGCCACAACGTGGATGAATCTCGAAATGATTATGCCAAGGAAAGAAGCCAGACGCTCAAGGCCACGTACCATAGGACGACAACTCTAGGACATTTAAACCAGGACAACAGCAGGGGCAGAGAACAGGTGAGTGGTAGCCAGAGGCTGGCAGCAGCAGGGGAGCAAGTGTCTGAGCAAACACTATAGTGTGACGGATGGAAGTGTTCTAGGGATGTGTGGTGGGGTGGGAGGGGGACATGACTGCATATGTTTGTCAGAAGGCCGAACGGCACATGTACCGAAAGTAAACTCTACCTCAGGAAATCCAACCTTACCTACGAGAGGAGAGGATTGGGCAGGAAGAGGATACTTTCTCGTTCCACTTAAACACACCTGTACCATTCAAACTTTGGTCGTGAGTGTGTCCTTCAGGTCCTGGGTAATAACTTCACTGGAGTTTGAGGTCAGAATGGTGCTATATATCCACTTTGCTGTGAGGTGCAAATGGGATTAGATCATGTGTATAAGGCCCACACAGAGGTGACCCACACATCTTCGAAAGGGATGGGGGCCTCTGTGGAGAGTGATGCCCCTGACTTACCTCAGTGACAAAGAGTGTTCGAGGATCGATGATGTCCAAGAAGTGCCTGAAGCGACCGTAGAAGGACGTCTGGAGACGGGGGTGGGGGGAGAGGAGAGGAAATCAGCTGCTGTAGACCATCCTCCAGCCCCCATGGGCCACACCCCACAGCGTACCCTCATCCATGGGATCCCACTGCCCCCAGGACTCCCCATGTGATAAATGCCGATGAGGACTCAACTTCTCGGTCACTCGACGCCAGCTTTCCAAGGTCTGATGTCTTTTTAAAGTCAACTCATAAAGACCATTAAGGTACTCGGTGACTGTCCTGGGGCCTTTCCAGAGTACCTCCTGTTTTCCTCCCTCTTCCCCCAGTTCCCTGAGATCCTCTCCAAGCCTCCCACAGTTCCCCAGCACCAGTGAGCACACAGACTGGAGAGGCCTCTCCCACGCTTCCTTGTGCACCACAGGCCTCCCTGCCTTTGCTTTGGACCTCTCAAGCAGAGGGAGGGTCCCTCCCCAAGGTCCAGCTCAGGCTCCGCCCCCAGAAAAGCTCCTCACAGGCAAAGCTCAAGGATGACCGGACCCAGCTCACAGACTTCAAGCCGTCCTTTCCCCCTAGCCCTGGAGCAGCTGTGAGGCTCAGGATGGAGGCCTGCTTGCCCTGGCCTCGCCCCAGAGCAGGGGCCCCAGAAAAGGAGGGCTTTGTGCAAAGCAGGCCACGGGCATTAGCCCACAATGAAAGGAAACCGAGCAACGAGCAACGAGAAACATTGCTACTGGGCCCTCTGCCCTAGGGAAAAAGCTGAGCTCAAGGGGGTGAGAAGATGCCAAGCTGGAGGACAAAGGGGAAGCTGCAAACACTGGAGGTTCATGCCTCACTTCACTCCGGGCTCTGCCCCAAATCCTCCCTAGAGCCCCACAGCTCTCCCAGTACCCTCCTCTGTATGGGGAAGGAAGCAGAAGCCTCCACACTCCCTCCCTCCCCTTACTCATTAGGACACCAGACCCTACAGCCACCTTCTGCTTTCTCTTCCCAGTAAGGACCCATTCCCTGAAAGTTCCCTGTGCATACGAGGCCCCATGCTGCCTCCACTCTCTGCTCGCTCTGACACCCCCCTGTACCCTCTCCACCCCCTCCTGCCACCCTCTTGAGGTATTGCCATTCACAACCCAGATCAAGCTTCAGTACTATTCCTTAACTCAAACAGTTGCTTCTCTAACCTCTCGTAATTCAAAGGGCCTAAACCATTACCCCACTTATACACAATGCTCACACCGCCATCCTGGCAAAATTTCCCCTCTAAGTATTTAGCCTAAGGAAACAACCAGAGATGTTCAGAGGTCTGGTTAGAAGTACAGGCCGATGATGCTCACCTCCACGTTGTTTGCGAAGGTGAATTGTTCCGCAAACAATGGTCCGCTCATATGACTCAACACCATGTAGCTATCTAAATTATATTTTCAGACTTTTATGATAGGAAAAAAATACTCATGATTTCATGAAATGCATACAAACAGGATAATTCCAACTTTCAAAAAAACAAGGAGATAAATAGAGCTAGATGGACAGTGAGTGGATAGCAAAGACACACAATGACATCCAGGCCCTGGTCTACCAGATCCAGCCCGGGGGCCTTACAGAAGTGGCTGATTCCAGGGCTGGGGAAGGGAAGCGACAAGCTGGAACCGGCTCATCCTGTTGGGCCAGAATGTGATGAAGCTGCCAGCCCACAAAATGGTGGGGACATGCTCAAAGGACCAAACGGGGGGCAGATGGACATCATGTGCCTCTGGATATGACACACTGAGAAATTCACAGTGTCACTCACATGGTATTCTGGAGGGACTGAAGCTAATCAGGAGTAGACATGAGGAAAACCCAAGTTGGGGAGCATTTCATAAAATGACCAGCCTGTTCATTGAGTATGTCACTGTCATCAAGACAAAAACCGGAATGGGTCCGTATGAACAGAAGCCAAAGAAAAAAAACAACTACAAGTAATCTGCAATTCTGGACTGTGTCAAAGAAAGATGCTCTCAAGGACGTTACTGAGACAACTGACAAACTTGGAATAGGGATCACAGATTAATAAAAGTAGTCGAGGGCGCCTGGGTGGCTCAGTGGGTTAAGCCTCTGCCTTCAGCTCAGGTCATGATCTCAGGGTCCTGGGATCGAGTCCTGCATCTCTGCTGAGCAGAGAGCCTGCTTCCCCTTCTCTCTCTGCCTGCCTCTCTGCCTACTTATGATTTCTCTCTCTGTGTGTGTCAAATAAATAAATAAAATCTTAAAAAAAAAAAAAGTAGTCGAACCATGTGAGATTCCTGAATGTCGTAACTCTACTTCCTAGACATTGAATGTTTGTGCCTCTCCACCAATTCACATGTTAACCTAACACCCAAAGTGTTGGTATTTCAAGGTGGGGCCCTTTGGAAGCAGTTAGATGAGGGCAGAGCCCTTATGAATGACATTGGTGCCATTGTGAGAGCCCCCGGAGGGCCCCTTGGCCCTTCTACCATGTGAGATCTCAGAAGACGGCTGTCTGTGAACAGTGAATCTGCCAGGCCCTTGAGCTTAGACAGCCTAGCCTCCTGAACTGGGAGAAGTTCATTTCTGTTGTTTATAAGTCACCTAGTCTATGGTATTTTTGTTATACCCGCTCGAGGGGATGAAGACAGCAATCTCAGAATGCCCTGGTTCTTATGATACATGAAAGAAGTCAGGGATCAATGGATAGAACCCACTCTCAAAGGGCTGAGAAAAATTACATGTATCAACAGAGCAGGCAACAGTGCAATCTGGAAAGTGAATACTTTCATGTGAGTTCTTTTCTTTAAGACTGAAGATGTCCTTGATGATACCATGGATATTTGCTCTGTTTCTAGACTTTCTGGTCACCTGTAGACAAAAAGAATAATAAAGGAAGTGCAACAAGAATGTTAAAAACTGGTGGACCTAGGCCCAGGGTATATGAAAGTTCTCTTTATTCTTACTGCCACTTTTCTGTAAGATCAAAACTGTTTCAAAATAGAAAGTCCAGGGGCACCTGGGTGGCTCAGGCAGTTGGGTCTCTGCCTTTGGCTTGGATCATGGTTTCAGGGTCCTAGGATAGAGCCCGCATAGGGTTCCCTGCTCATTGGGAAGCCTGCCTCTCCCCCTGCCTCCTCCCCACCTTGTACTCTTTCTCTCCTCTTCTCAAGTAAATAAATAAAATCTTTAAAAAAATATATAGAAAGTACAAAATTTTTTTTAAGTTAGATGAAAATATATTAAAATGTTAACAGGGATTGACTCTGGGTAACAGGAATATAGATGATTCCTTCTTTTTAAAATGAAATAAAGAGGGACGCCTGGGTGGCTCAGTCGGTTAAGCCGCTGCCTCCAGCTCGGGTCATGATCCCAGGGTCCTGGGATCAAGTCCCGCATAAGGTTCTTTGCTTGGCAGGGGGGCCTGCTCCTCTCCCTGCCTCTGCCTGCCGCTCTGTCTGCTTGTGCGCTCTCTCTCTGACAAATAAACCTTAAAAAGAAAAAAAGAAGCAGCATTCTATATAATATATAGAAGTAATAGTCTATTTTAAAAATACGTACTTAATTTAAAATACTATCTACTCTATTATTTGATTACAATCTCCTGAAGGAGGTAGGCTGTTGGGTGTTCCTTCCGTAGTCTCATCCTGCCTGGATCCTAGTCTTCTGTCTCAAACCTAGAAGGGGCTCCGGCCACATCCCTGCCACGAGAATGAATGAGTGGCCCAGAGGCTGCCTGGAGGGGATATAGCCCAGGCCAGGCTTCCAAGGGAGACTTCCAAGGGAGCCTAGGACTTGAAAGGGTCAACAGGGTGTCAGGTAGTGGCCCAAGTAGGGAAGAGAAGCAGCAGGGGCAGAGGGGAGGGCCTGGAAGGAGAACAGCCAAAGTGAAGCAACCTCCTAAAGATGGTCCAGTGGAGACTTCTAGTCTCTGACTGCCCTGTGGTCTGGCGCTGTCCTCATCCTATCCGAGCCCTGCTGGCCCCCTATGTCACTCTCCACCGTGGCCACTGAGAGAGTGTTCTAGGTAAAACACTTTGCTCCATAGATATCCTCACTGCCTTCTGAGCTGGGCTCAGGGAACACCACAGTGAACAAGCATTCGAGAAGCTGAGTGCATCAAGCAAGACAAGTAAGCAAGTCACTACAAAATGCTGTGGCCAGACCTTAAATGAAGCATCATAAAGCACAGTGAGGACACAGATGACTTCTTCCTGGTGAGTCAAGGAGGCTTCCCGGAGGTGCTGTCATGGGTGGATGGACGAGTTTACCAAGCAGAGAGGGGTGGCCACAAGGGTGCTCATGCGTGAAGGCTGGACTTGGAAACTGCATCAATGTCAGCCAAGAGGAGGGACTGAAGTATGATAGATGACATTTTAGAAAAAGAGGGCAAGGCCAAGAACAGATAGGGTCTGCCTGGAATGCTCTGATGTTTTAAAAAATAATAATTCCTATAGTGCCTAGGGAACAAGCTGTATTACTGTATTCATTCAGTCTATATGCATTAAATACCTACTGTGTGCCAACAGCTGAACTGAGAAGTGTAAGGTGAACAAGGTAAAGATCTACCCCGAGCCCAAAACAATCATACCACCTGGAAGAAAATTTCAAAAAATTGGGGTGCCTGGATGGCTCACTGGGTTAAGCCTCTGTCTTTGACTCAGGTCATGATCCCAGGGTCCTGGGATCAGGTTCCACATCAGGCTCTGTGCTCAGCAGGGAGCCTGCTTCCCCCCTCTCTCTGCCTGCCTCTCTGCCTACTTGTGATCTCTCCCTGTCAAATGAATAAATAAAATCTTTTTTTTTAAAAAAAAGGAAAATTTCAAAAAATTAAAAGAAAAGCAACTTCACCAGACTTCTGTGGTTTTATTCATTCATTCACCAATGAGCTCCTGAGGACCTACTGTGTGCTTAGCACTGCGCTGAGTCCTGGGGTATAGCAAGGGGCTGCCTGACCAGGAGAAGGAGGAAGAACAGAATGTGGATAATGCCTTGATTTCTAGTTAAATACTAAGGCCTATTAATTAGGACAGGGAAAACAAGAAGCATATGACTTAGTGGAGGGAAGACCAAAGTTCTTTGCTGGTCATGTGAGTTTGAAATACTTAAAGGACCTTCTGGATTTAACATTGCAGTAAATACTGGAAGCAGAGACCTGAGATTCAAGAAAGGGGTTCTGAGTCGTAAGTGTTAAGCACAGATGATAGTGTATTTACCCAGTCAGCCTCAGACACCCTCCGCCCAGGGACAAAGTTACATCTATTGACTCACTGCAGTGAGGGAGGCCATATAGCAGAGGAAGCTTGCGGTGCATCACCAAACGGGGGGAAAACTGAGTTGGGATTTTCTGGGCAAAGATGGAGGAAAATTTAAATAACACGGTGCTTTTTTTTTTTTTTAAGATTTTATTTATTTATTTGACAGACAGAGATCACAAGTAGGCAGAGAGAGAGAGAGAGAGAGGGAAGCAGGCTCCCTGCTGAGCAGGGAGCCCGATGTGGAACTCGATCCCAGGACCCTGAGATCATGACCTGAGCCGAAGGCAGCGGCTTAACCCACTGAGCCACCCAGGCGCCCGACATGGTGCTTTAATAGGCTCAAAGCAAAGCAAAGAGATGAGGAAAGGGGTCCATCTAGGTCTAGGCTGAGAAATGGCCACAGATCTTGTTTCCTTAGAAACTATAAAATTAAGATAAATGTGGAAGGTTGTGTCCAGAAATGGCTTATTTAAAGCACTGCACTTGGGTTAATCTGAGTCAAAGTGCCTTAGCCCCACCTCTCAAGAGGGGAATGTTTCATTCCTACAGATATATTATTACTTTGTAAAGATTTTACTTACTTATTTGACAGAGAAACAGCGAGAAAGGGAACACAAGCATTGGGTATGGGAGAGGGAGAAGCAGGCTCCCCACTGAGCAGGGTGCCCAATGCAGGGCTCAATCCCAAGACCCTGGGATCATGACCTGAGCTGAAGGCAGACACTTAATGACTGAGCCACCCAGGCGTTGCCCCCCCCCCCCCCCCGCCACTAGTATTATTTTAAAAAGCAAAGTTTCTGGCAGCTTATGGTCTCAGAGAATGCTACTTCCCAGTGAGTATGGAGGAGAGGTCACTCAAAGAAGTGAATCACTGGGACAATTTACAGTTGCAGGGGTCCTGGGGAGAACCACTAATTCTTTGTAGGGAGGGTGTTTCTCTGTCTGTCATTCCAGACTGAAAAATGGCAAAGAAGCGTTTCACTTTCTCAGTCTGGGTTATTTTTATTTTCTCAAAAGTTTAAAATGTATGGCCTTTTTTTTTCCCCCTCCAAAATTCAGCCCCCATCTCTACCCAATCAGCCAGTGGAGGTTTTTCCTTCCCTTTTACATCACCGGAAGAATGAATAAGCCAAGTGATTCCTTCTCCTCCCCTTCACAAGAAAGGTGAGTCAGCTTATTCTCAGCAGGACCTGCAGCACAGACATTCCCACCTCCGTAGCCGCTGGGGAGAGCGGACCTTGGGAGCAGCAGCCAAGGGCCAAGGCCTAAAGAAACTGGCAGCCCTCCAATAAATATACATCTAACCAGATCTCTAAGTCATGACTCTTCCGGATCAAGAATAAAATAGGCACTGAACCTATAGCCCAAAGGCAGAAAGGCTGGGCGGGCTCAATACCCCTCAGCCAGGCTGCAGGAGGAGACACCCGGGCATCCCCAGATGAGGTCTTCTACCCAGGGACTCAAATTTTATTGGCTGGGGTGGGCTCCAGGCATCAGTGTCCATGGAAAACCCTGCCCCAGTGCTTCTAACATGCAGCAGGGACTGAGAGCCACTGAACTAGAAAGTGTTGACCTTGTCCACAGCACAAACTAGCTCCAGGACCAGCCTCGGAAACAGTCACTGTCCAGCCTATAGGATGCAAATGATTAAAACACATTAACTTCCTGCTGGGTTCATTCTGGAGCTGGAGTTCAGGCAAACTATTGAAGAAACCTCCCTACCATCTCCCAACTTTCAGCCCACACACAGCTCTCACCCTAGCAGAGAAGAGTGCACTTTCCTGCTCCAGCCAGGAGCCCCATGCCCCACCTGCTCTGCTGCCTCGGTTCATTTCCAAACTTCCCATGCACACACGAAGCACGCTCACAGCCCCAGTTAGCTTCGCAGCTAAGTGACTCTCCCAAAGAAGCCAGGAAGTTTAAAAACAAAACGAAATGAAAAACAACTCATTTCTGGGTAGACTGAAACACAGACGGGAAGAAGCACATGTGTTTGGTCCCGGTCCTCAGACCCGACTTGCCAAAAATCGTGTCTGGGCCCAAAGCAAGTTCAGGGGAGCAAATGAGCAGACAAGTAGGAAAGGGAGCACAGTCAGGTCACAGAGCTTCCCTGGGGGCTGTCCTATTGTCTTCCACCCCTTTGCTAGACAATATGGGGTAGTGGTTAAAAGCATGGACTTGGGGGCACTTGGCTGGTGCAGTTGGTTAATCACTGGACGCTTGGTTTCAGCTCAGGTTGTGATCTCAGGGCTGTGAGCACAGAGCCTGCTTAAGATTCTCTCTTTCCTTCTACCCTTCCCCATTCCTCCCTCCTCTCTCTCTCTCTCTCTCAAATAAATAAATACAATTTAAAAAACAAAACAAAGTATAGACTTAAAGTTTATAGGAAGCCCAGGGGGCAAAAGAACATGTTAAATAATACCACAGAACTGCCATCAGTCACATTCAGAATGAGGGAAACCCTACAAGACAAACAAGACAAGACAGCTTCTCCAACACATAGAGGAAGAGAAGAGAGAAGGAGGACCAATAGATGAGAAGAGACTTATCAGTCAAATATAATGTGTGGGGCTTCCGGGTTCCTGATTCGAACAAACCAATTATTTAAAAAATGATGAGACAGGCGTGCCTGGGTATCTCAGATGGTTAAGTGTCTGCCTTCGGTCAGATCATGATTTCCAGGTGCTGGGATTGAACCCCATGTCAGGCTCCCGGCTCAGCAGGGAGTCTGCTTCTCCTTCTCCCTCTGCCTCTCCCCCTGCTTGTGCTTTCTCTGTCTCTGTCTCTCTCTCAACTGAATAAACAAAATCTTTTTTTAAAAAATGATGTGACAATCATGGAAATGTGAATAGCTGGATGTTGGTATTCCCCCTAAAGTCACACGTTGACTCTCAGCCTCTCCAGTGTGAGGTGAAGTGATGGAATTAAGTCGTGGGGCCTTTGGTAGGTACCTTCATGAATGGGATTAGTGCCCTCATAAAAGAGACTCCAGAAAGATCCTTCTACTCTTCTGCCATGTGAGGCTATACCTAGAATAGTCTATGAACCAGAAAGCTGGCTTTCATCAGTTGCCAGCACCTTGATCTTGAACTTCCAGTTTCCAGAACTGTGAAAAGTAAATTTCTACTGTTGGTATGCTATCCCATCTGTGGAGTTTGTTAGAGCAGCCCAAACAGACTAAGACGAACTGTGACTGATTTGATGATATTAAGGAATAATTATTTTAGGTGTATTAATGGTATTGTGTTTGTTAAAACAAATTTTTAAAACCCTCTGATACCATGTGAGAAAGAAGGTACATCACCTCTGTGATATTCTTCCCCATCAAAATGCATAACCCCAGTCTAACCCAGTCTAACCATAGCTGGACCAACCCAAACTGGGAGATACCCTACGAAATACCTGACCAGTACTCCTCAAAACCATCAAGGTCATCAAGAACAAGGAAAGTCTGAGAAGCTGTCACAGACCAGAAGAGGCTAAGGAGACATGACAACTAAATGTAATGTGGGATCACAGATGGGATCCTGAAACAGAAAAAGAACATTAGTATAAAAAAATCAGGAAATCCAGTAAAGTCTGGAAGTATAGTTAATAGTAATGTTCCAACACCAGTTTCTTAGTTTTGACAACTGTACCAGGGTCATATGAAATGATCCTATTAGGGGAAATAGGGTGAAAGTTATACAGGAATTCTGTTCTCTTTTTGTCTTATGTAAGTCTAAAATTATTCAGAAGTAAAAAAAATTTATTTTAAAAAAGTCCTAAAAAAAAAAAAAGTCCTTATTTTCTAGAGATATCTACTAGCAGTTAAAATGAAATGATGGGCGGTCTAGGCCTTGCTTTAAAATAGTTCTTTGGTTGGGGCACCTGGGTGGCTCAGAGGGTTAAGCCTCTGCCTTCGGCTCAGGTCATGATCTTGGGGTCCTGGTATTGAGCCCTCCATCGGGCTCTCTGCTCAGCAGGGAGCCTGCTTCCCTTCCTCTCTCTCTGCCTGCCTCTCTGCCTGCTTGTGATCTCTGTCTGTCAAACAAATAATAAAATCTTAAAAATAAAAAAAAAAGTTCTTTGGTTGGAGGGCACCTGGGTGTCTCAGTCAGTTGGGCATCTGCTTTAGGCTCAGGTCATGATCTCAGGTTCCTGGGATAGAGCCCCACATCAGGCAACCTGCTCAGGGCTCCCTGCTCAGTGGGGAATCTGTTTCTTCCTCTCCCTCAGCCCCTCCCCCCTGCCTGTGCTCTCTCAAATAAATATATAAATAAACTCTTAGAAAAAAAAAATAGAAGAATTCATTGGTTGGGATTGGGGGCTTATATATGAAATGAGGCTAGTCTCACAGTGGCCATTGTTGATGCTCAGTGACGGCTGGATCTTTCTTTGACAGCTGTCTCCACTTCTGCATGTCTGTAAACCTTAATAAAACAAACAAGCAAGGATCCTGGAGAGAGACTGCCTCAGAAGTGTTAATCTGTCCGTGTGCTGCAGGTTCGTTACCTATCATATATGGGATGATTGTACCTGCTTCACAGAGTTGTGAAAATTCACTGAGTCGACATGCCAAAAGGCTGGAGAAATGCTTAGCTATTCTCATCATCTTATGGGAGGAAAGGTGGTCACAGACCAAAGCCCAGCAAGGCAAGTCATCTTTCTCCACCCTCTGACACTGCTCAACGTCCTGTCTCCCCTGGTCCTCCTGCATAGAGATCGTTGAAGGATAGAAGGAAGAAGGGCTCTAGGGCAACACTAACGAGTAAGGAAAGACCTCTGCACCCAGTCTTGCAACAAGCGATGAGACTAGCTGGGGACGGAGGGTGGCATCCCTGGTGTGGGCTCTGGGAGTCAGACCCTGGATTATGAGCCACTCAGGGTTCAAGTGGCTGAAAGCAGCTACTGTGGTGGAAAGGAGGGCTAGCCGGGGAGGGGTTCTGATTTCAGAAAGTAGAGGTCAGCCGGGGCAGGCCATGCCAGCCTTTGGGGCCCTTCCAAAAGTGAGCTCCTTATCTCAGAAGAAGGGGAAGCCACTGGAGAATGTTCAAGTGTGCGGTGGGGGTGGCGGTAGGGAGGGGAGGGAGTCACCCGATCAGACCTGCATTGTTGAGACTGCTAAGGGGAAAAAGGAAGCATTGGAAGGGGGCCAGAGGGAAGCAGGGAGAGCTGTTAGGCTTCCACAGTGGCTCAGGATGTAGATAATGGGAGCTTGATCTAGGATTCCAGCAGGGGAGGGCAGTGGATTTGAGAGCTGTTTTAGAGAACACTGGGCCTCTGGCTGTGTTTGGAGGGTGAGGGCGAGAAAGGGAAGTACGCAGGGGATTTGCAGGTTTCTTGGGAGTCAACTGGGTGGCAGTTGGGCTGCCTGCAGAGTGGGGAACGGTGTGGGAGGAGCAGGAGGTGTGAGGGGGCGGGGCAGGGTGCAGAGAGAAGTTCCTTAACAGGGACAATCACCTCCACTGTGCTTTATGCAAGTCACTATGCTGGAGGAGGGGAGCTTCCAAAGCAAATACCGCAAACGCTTTCAGTGCCCTCAAGATCGGTGCCAAAAAAAGATCCACCAGCAATGGCTGAGTGGAGGAATCTCAAATGTGCCTTTATAGCTCCGGCGGTGATCACAGCAAAGGCCTCAGTCATTAAAGCCACTGGGAAGTCTTCAATAACTGTGCGTTGTGTGACTGAATGTCCCAAAACAGGTATCAGAAAAAAGACAACCCACAAACCTTTATTCAGCCATTATTATGTGTCTAGCCCCACCTTGGCATAAGACGGAGACAAGGAAGGGCAGGATTAGCCCCCTCCCTCAAAAGATGCACACAAGGGTTGCGAACAAGTAACCACACATGAGTGTTAGAGGAACACAGGACAGACCGTCACTAAAGGCTGACCTAAAAGGATCCCACTTGGGGTGGCCAAGTGGGGGGCAGGATTGAGTGAGTCGGTGACCTGGTCCCACCAGGGGGAATATCACACAGGAAGAAGGCAGTAAAGTTCTTCCAGAGAAGGGGGGGCCTGCCTGATCCTGGAGGCATGAGTAGAAAGTGGAGGGCGGGCTGGGAAAGGGGGACAGCCAATGAAGGGTCACCAGAGTCCTGGGAGAGGCACCCCTAACCGACTCGCAGTAGGGGGGCATCCTACACAGGCAGGAGGATGCCAGTCTTGCCTCCGACAACTACATGCTGAGATGGTTTATTTCTTTAAAGGAATTTAAAGTCCTGTCTTAAAAGTGGGGACATTTTCTCACTCTGAAGGCTCAGGGGACAGTTCCTTCATTACCAGCAAAGCTCGGTGCACCACTTTCCTGGCCCCAGTCCCTCTCCCACACAAGCACCACCACCAAGAAAACAAAAACACAAAACACAAAGCACCACCGCACCGACCTTTGCACAATTTCCTTTCTTCCTGCAAACTTCTGTCTGCCTCCGCTGCCCCCCACCCAAGGCAGGGCCGGTTCGCTTCAGCCGAGCCTCTTTGCCCTTTTCCTAATAAAGTCCACTTCCTCGGCGTTTGAGGCAGTGGAGGACCGAGGGTACGAGGCGGCCGGAGACGTGGGAATGGCCCCTCCAAGCCTTCAGCCCCGGCCGCACGTCCGGGCTGTGGGTTCGATCCCCGTCTACGTGGCTGTGACTGGGGTCCCCGAATAAAAGGGCCACTGTCACCGTGCTCCGAAGAGACCGACAGGGTTGGACAGAGGCAAGCTCTCGGCCGCGCCAGGGCCCGGGCGCCAGAGACCCGCCTCGGAGGTCGCACGGGAGGGGGGTGGTTAAGGCGGCTGCCGGGGACGGGGACTCTCGCTAACAGCCCGCGGCCCCAGGGGATGACACAGCGTTTCCTCCGCACCCCGGCTCTCCCCGCATGTCCTCGTTCCATTCCCGGCAGGGCACCAGCCGGCCGACTCGCTGCGTCAGCGGATCCCCCGCTGGAAAGGACCGGGGTGGCCGGGGCCGCGGGGACGGCTCGGCTCGTGGCCCTAAACCTTCGCGCCCTGCGGACCTGGCTTGGGGGTCGAGGGCTGGGAGCATGACCGCGGAGTGCGGACGCTGCCCGGGAGCTCCGCCAGCAGCTCGCAAAGAATGTCAGTCCCCACCCACGGAAAGTTAGAAGGCATCTCCGCCACGCCAACTTATCATCCAGAGCCGGAGTCGAACTTTCCGCCGGGAGTGGCTGGCTGCACAGCCCAAAGCGACCCTGCAGCAGCCGCTCGGACCCGGACGCCCTAGATCCCGGGCCGCGACCGGCCGCGACCAATCACAGTGCGCCTCGGGCGGGAAAGGCTGGAGGGCGCGGGCATCTGAGGAGTGACGGCACCGGCGGCCAATAGGAAGCTAAGGTGGGAGTCCTCGCCCATCCTGCTCACCAATGGGAAAGGGATGGCTGGGGCCGAGGTCCCCGAGGCAATAGCTGCAGGCTCCCCGGTGGCCGCGGGTCCGAGACCCTAGGACTAAAGGGAATTGGGGAGAGGAGTTGGCTCGCCCTCCCTGGGCCACCCGCCGACCCTCAGACCATAGCCCGGTCCTCACCTGCTGAAAGCGGGGTTTGCCCAGTTGGAAAGGAGGTGCATCGGTCGAGGTGTTAGCGGCACTAGCCGCCGCCGCCGATGCTGTGGTCGCTGTATCCGCCATGGCCACTGACGCCTGCAATCTCCGGCCCTTTTAAAATGTCCCTCCTCGGCCCCCGCCACAGCTGCTCCTCCCGATTGGCCATAAGCAACCGCAGCGAGCCGGAGGCGCAAGGGGTTGTGGGGAGCGTAGTTTTTCCCGTCACGGGGGTTGACAACCCTAGACTGCGGAGAGTTGCACCGACTCAGACCCAGTCTCGGTTCCTGCCGCCAGATTTGCAGGGCTCGGCAGCATGGGAAGAGTGTGCGGGTACGGCTCTAAGGTTCCGACAGGGGGCCACGGGGCTACCCCTCGCCGGTTACCTGCCCCTAGAAGTTTAGTTACTGCGAAGGGCATCGCTCCTGGGGCGCTAGCCCAGAAGAGCCCTCCCTACTCAAGCGGTCCAACCGGGGACCAGATGGGCAAGGACTCCAGGATGTGTAGGGTTAATCCCGGAAAGCTTTCTGCAAGGACTTGCACTGCGGGAATCCTCACGCAGTTCCTTCTGTGGCTACCTTGCCCCCTCCCCTTGTGCTCTCCAGCCATCCTGACACCCAGAGCATGCTGGGCGCTCCCCGCCCCTGACCCTTGAACATTCTGAACCCAGAGAACTCCCTAACTTTTTATCTTTGCCTGACCCCTGCTCTTCTGACCTCAGCCTACACATTGCATTTCCCAATCCATCACCCTACTTCCCCATAATCCACTTCCGCTCCTATAGTACCCAGCACTTTTTTGCAGCCTAGGTACTTACAGTTACTTATGGTTCTGAGTATGTTTCCTACTGTAAGGTCCATAGGACAGGAGGTGTTCTACCGCTGAGTCCTCAGTGCCAGGCTTGGCAGGGTTTGCAGCAAAGACTCAAATATTCGCTGACTGTGTGAGTTAAACAGTGGGAGCTTCAGAGCCTGGGCAGGCTCCACTTTATTTGTCCAACTAAGGAAGATCCATCCCCAGTCTAATTCCCAAGCAGGAGAGAATCGGGGGCGGGGAGGGGGGTTCAGTAGTGTTTATTAGGCACTACAAGGACTTTAGGTAAGAGAGAGCAGCACATACACAGGGCAAGACACCAGCAAGGATTATAATAAACCCACTTATGTAATATAGAGTAGAAGATTCCTAGCTGAATTAGCTGGTCAGTGAGCCAGGCTAGGGGAGGGGAGGAAAGCTGTCTGTTTTACCCAAGAAGACAGTAGAAATATTTTTGACCTTAGGGAATCCCACTTTAGGTCTTCTTCCTCTCATGGTGAGGTGGTGAGGTGCAGCATTGGCTCGTGCCTGCCCATGTCTTTCTGGACAATGCACGATCTAAAGTAGTCAGTTCCTCATCTGCCTACAAGAACTATAAGAAACAGACTATTCCTAAAGCCAGAGAGTGGTGCTCACTAGCCATGAAGAATCATTTGTATCTTGGATTTGTATCTTTCCCAGCCAGACTAAGCGGTCTCAGAATAAGAATCAGGTCTTTTATCCTCTGTATTCTCCCACAGTATTCAAGGAATGTAGGTCTCTTGGCAAAGACAAGACTGAGTCCAGGCCACTGGGCAATGCTGTGCTGCCCCTAGTGTTAGTACAGAGGCAGTGACACTCCAAAACCCCATCACCTGCCTTCTCCCCCAGAAAGCCTCCTTTTCATACATTTATCAAAACAGGAACACCACTGAGCCACCTGCAGTATGGGAACTTTTTATTCTTCATAAAGTGCTCAAAACATGAAGAACAAGCTCTTTATAAACAAGAGTTACAACTAGGAAGACAAACAGCAAAGCAGAACTGTGCCTGCTCTCTGCCCACCCTGCCTGCAACTCTCCACGTTGTGGCCAGGAGCAGAAACATCCGACAAGAACCTTGGGCTTCAACTCACAACTCTCCTGAAGACATCCTTGCCCTGGGCATTTTGGAGGGCCATGGTCAAGGACGAGCAGAAGATCAGGGTCAGGGCTGATAATGAGTAGAGCCCGGAAGAATATGTAGTAGAAGAGGTCTCCCCTTCCTTCCCCCAGAAGAGATACCTACCCAACTCCCAATGACCCCCCCAAAAACATGACCC
Source organism: Mustela nivalis (assembly GCF_964662115.1). NCBI lineage: Eukaryota > Metazoa > Chordata > Mammalia > Carnivora > Mustelidae > Mustela > Mustela nivalis. Next base: position 50,310,603 of record NC_139027.1, on the reverse strand, counting down.
AAGACCTGCACACCTGTGGACACTTTCTCAGCTTTGATAAGTGATCCTTAGGGTAGATAACATTACAGGGACTTTCCCCTCATGTGTGTGGGGGGGTCCTCTGCTTCATCCTGGCAGAAGACATCACCCACAGTGCACATTTCCTTCCAAGGCTTTCAGAGAGATCCCATAGGCCCTCTCAGGAAGAAAAGAGGTCCCAGAGGAGCTCTTGCCTCCTTGCTGGGTCAACAGTGTCCTCCTTCAGCACCTCCTCACCCCAAAACCTTTGTTCAAACAGGGTACCCCAAGTCACTAAAGGTTCCCTGCAGATGCCATGGGAAGCCTGCCATATTTTCTGCAAGCAAACCAGGGGCTGGGCCAAAGGACAGACACTTCATTTCAAAGTACACTGCAACCAAGCCAGGCAAGGCCACGGGCAGAAGGGACAGGCTGGGAGAGCAGCTAGCAGATGACGGGAGGGCAACGAAGGCTTTTTCCTAAGTATAGGCAGAATGGGACCTCCTACTTCCAGAATGTAGTTGTTATCCCAGGAACCTTCTCAGTTGGGGTTGAGGGACGAAGAGAAGGTGGCAGGAACATTAAAGGAGCAGTGGCAGCTTCGCCAGGCCCTTAACTGAAATTAAGGGCACAGGGCACAGCAAGGCTGACCCATCCTCCTTTCCCATACCCAGGGCCTGACAGATCTGGCCCCATGTGCTCAAGAGGGAGGGAGGGGGGACACTAAACGGAGAGAGAGAGAGAGAGAGGTCTACATCCAGAGGTTCTTGACCCCACCCACAAAAGGCACATTTTAATTGGTTTCCAAAAGTTCAAACCCCGCAGCAGCACAGAGTTTTGGCATCTGGACAGGCAACAAAAACAAACATGGAGGGTTGATCCCCAAACATAAGCAGCCCAAAGCCCCGAGGCCTGCGGAGGGGCCCACAGCCCCGAGGTGTGCAAGGAGTGTTCTCCCCACCCTTTCCCCAGCTTTCCATACATTCACATGAGAGATGCTCAGTGGGAAGACCAGAAGAGGAGGGCGGTGGGGGCCTGGAGAATCCACATCTCCATCTCCCTTCATCCACATGGCCCTCGCTCTGCCAACTGCTGGAACACACAGAATCGGGACACAGCAGAGACGAGACTAAATCATGCTCCTTGCTCTCAAGGGAACAGATAGGAGGCTCCAGTTACCTAGAACTGCAAACTGGGCAGCCTGGTTCCTGCCGCAGCCCCAGTAATGCTAGGAGAGCCCTCTAGGGGCTGGACACAGACGACAACGGGGACAAGGGTTTAGCCTTGGATGAAATGACTGTTGTGGGGTAATAAAGTGCGTCCCAGATGCCATATCAAATTGTTGCTCACCCCGGCTCTGACTTGAGGGCTGAATTCTTTGTTCCAATCCCCTGGAGCCCCCAAAACTAAGGGACATGAAAATAGGCAGGTGGGGAAGACCCACGGGGGGTTCCCAAAGACACACGAATTGTACATGGAACTTGATGCCTGCGATGGGATTCCCCATGGGCCCCTCTTCCAGCACCCCCCACAGAGGCAGGAGGCAGGGGGAGCAAGGAGTGACAATGGAAGACAGACAGCAGCCTGCCCGGGTGAGAGTGAGTTCAGTGGGACGGAGGGAAGCGCAGGCCCAGTTTGGGCAGTGGGTCCACGTGACCCTCCCAGGGGCAGGGGTGGGGAGGGCTACTTGGGAGGGTCAGGGGGGATCTGCAGCAGTGTGGGTGAGGTCTCCATGATCCGCACCAGCAGCCGGTCAATGTAGCTCTCCAGCTCCTGCACGTGCTCGTCCCGCTGGCTCAGCTCCCGCTCCCGCTGCAGGAGCAGGCCGATGAGCTCGTCGTGGGTCAGGTGGTAGTACTTGGCCGACTGGTCCAGCACACCTGAGTCCTGAGGCCGGGGAGAACAGTGAGCAGGGCGGCCTCAGGTCTACCTGCCCACCCACCCAACAACACCCAGGTTTCACCCTATAGGCCCCGGAGCGGCCTCTGTCTCCAATGCAAGAGACCGCCTAACTGGCTTCAGGGCTCCGGCGTGGGGGACTGGGCCTGTTCTTCCCTCCACCCTGCCCAGCACGCAGCTCCTGACCTCGGGCCGCCTGGCCGCTCTCCACCGCACCACATGCCTGGCATCCTCTCGGGCCTCACCTTCAGCCTCTTGGTGTCCACAGTCTGGCCCACGTGGGGGGCTGGAGCCACAGGCTGAATGCCGCCGGATGTGACTGTCTTGAGCTTCTCCAGCCCGCTGCTCAGAGCTGTACTCAGACTGGAGCGGGGCTGCTTCCTGTCTGGGCTGCCCTCCACGGGAGCAGCACTGAGGGGCTTCACGGGGTGGGGACTGCGGAGACAGAAAGGAGAGGCGTTACGGGGAGTGGGGAGCAGCATAACGGAAACGGGCTGGGGGGCGCACCAGCACTTGACGGCAGCTGCCCCTTACCAGAAGGCCTCAGGGCAGCTGCCACCAGTGCTCCTCGGCAGGTTTTCCTCCCTCCTCCCTCACTGCTCTCCTCACTGCTCTCCATTTTACTCCCTCAGAAGGCCTGCCCCCCTCAAGGGAGCAGCACAGCCCGGCCCACGACCTTCCCAGCACCTCTGGCCAGCCTCTGCCAGGACCACCCCCTCTGCTTCCCTCCCTCTACCACACTGGAACCTTTCTCTAGGGGACTGACCGACCCTTCTAGGGTCTACAATTTCCCACGACTGGGGACTCACAGGCTGTGGGGCTTTCAGTGCTAAAACCTGGAAAGACTTGAGCAAACTGGGACACTTTGCTGTTGTCTCTAAACCTGTTTTTTTCCCATCAGCACTGAAAATGGCCCGAGAAAGACACCTGGCTCTCTGCCCTCAGTCATGCCCCAGCTCCCCTTCCTCTCTACCCAGCCCCACCAGAGCACACAGACTGCACTGTCTCTAGAAGTTCTTACCTTTTGTTGATTCCTCAACCCATCAGAATGGGGACCTTGGCCCCACCAGCCTAGCACAAGTGCTCCTGCCGAGGCCACCAACCCCTCAGCTCTCCACTCACTGACCTCTCTGTGGACTTGACTCCTGGACCACTCCTTGCTTTGGCCTGCTCTCCCTCATTTCCCACCAAGACCTCCATCTGGTTTTCTGACTTCTCGCAGTCTCTTCTCAGTCTTAACCGCTAGCCTGCCCTTGGATCCCTTCCTTTCCCACCTTGGCCCCCACCGCCCCTAATGTCATCCCCAGCCTGGACCTCAGCCCCGAGCTCTAGGCCCACACAGAGTTGGAGGCTGGCTGGCTCCACTCTGGGTCCAGCTTGGGCTCACCGCACTGGCCTCTACACCTATCCTCTCCTGTGTCCCCCCTCCCAGCAGCGTATGGCTCCAGCCAGACCCTGGGGAATCCCTGATTCCCAGGCCTCAGCTCCAGGGCTAACAAACATTGAACCTGCTGCCCCTCACCTTCTCTCGCCCTGGCCCCTTTGCTCCCCGTCAGTGCTGGCTACACCGCCTTCGGCTACACCTGCTGCCACTCATCTCCTCGAGAGAGTCTTGCCCACCTCCAACCACTGCTCTATTCTAATGGGATGGTGATCTCAGCTTCTTCGATGTTCAAACAGCCTCCACTGGCTCCCTATCAGATAAGAAAACACTGTCTCTAATAGAATAGATTAGAATAGAATGCCCTTTCTTCCTGGGCCTCCACTCCACACACTGCTGCAAACCAGGAAAAGCGTTCTTTCTCACCTTCAGGTGGTCCCTCTGCACAACACCTGCCCTTCGCCTGCTGGCCTTTCACCTGCTGGCCGGCTAACTCCTCCTCGTGTTTCAAAGCCATGCAAGGCCACCTCCTCTAGGAAACTTTCCTGATTCCCCTAAGCTTACTACAGGGACCCCGCTCTGGGATCCCTCAGCACCCCAGACCTGTGATAGGTATGCAAACTGCTAGCACCGGACCCCAAATCAATTAACCTTTCCCCAAGGGACCTCTTAAAATCTATGGTCAATTCACAGAGCTTTTGGACTATTTAGAAGTAGGAAGCAAAATGATTTAGCCCAAGGCCCTGGACTCTGTCAGAAGAGGGACAGCCCAGGCCTAGAGAAGCCAGTTCTGTTACTCAGGATAGGGCCATGGATTCCTGGGACGAGTGGCAGAGAGGCCGGGTGGTGGGGGGGAGGGCCGACAGCAGGGAAAGCAACGTCTCTCCTCCCACCTAGGAGTCTGCATTAGGGACAGGAGCTTAAAAGCTGCTCTCCTGAGACCCACAGACTGTGCCCAGGGAGGGAAGGAATAGCCAGGTGGCATACAGAAACCCTGAACGGGTCCTGGGCTCTCAATCGGATTGGCCCCACACATTGGAGGGAGCCTGGACCCCAGAGATCTTAAGACCATTTCCTCCTCTGAGAAATGGGGACAGCTCTATTTGGCCCATCTACTTGAGGATGGAGGGACATGCTGAATTCAGACATGAAGCCCACTATAAAGGGAATGAAGCTTCCCGAAGGTAGTTAGTATAAGCAGAAGTGAGACTAGAATACAGCAAGGCCAGCTAAGGATGCTCTCATCACTGCAAAGACACCGTGACCACCTCCTCTTCCCAACCTCTGGGGACGGCTTCACTGCGTGCCACTAGCACAGCAGCCCAGGGTAGCCCAGACTCCTTCCCTCCCACTTCTCATGTATCAGCAGGGGCCCCCTAGGCCAGCTCCTCATGGGTGCCTGTCTGTCTCCCTCACTGGATTGGGAACTGTCCAGGTACACCATGGGGACAGTGTTCCTCATCTCTATGCAGTGTCTGACACAGCGTGGAGGTGCAGTGAACTGGGGTTACTACCTGTATGAGCTGGCAGGCAGGGGTTCCGGTCCAGGACCTCCACACTGCCCTGTTCAGCAGAAAGAGCAGCCACCTCTGCTCCCCCCACTTCTTCAGCAGGGCTTCTAGGGGACTAGCCTCCTTCTGGACTTCGCTGCCCCCATCAACTCCAAGCGACCTGTGTCTCCTGACCTCAGCTCTGGCCATCCCTCACCAATCAACCTAGTGGGGAGGTCACAGCCTCATCATTCTTCTTAAACAAACCAATGCCACAGTGACCACAATCACAGAGGCATCCAGAGGCCACGCAGGCCTGTCTTAAGCACCTCGGGACCACTCCCTGAAAAGGCGCAGACGCAAGCCAATGAGGCACCTGATGGGGCTACAGACCGATTCTTCTGGGGGCAGGGGTGTGGTCGCTTCATTTTTCTTTTTGTCCTCAACAGCGCTTGGGCTTTCTCTCCAACAGAGCTCAGTACCAGTCCCTCCTCGGGCTCTCTTGCCTCCCACAGCCCACTTCCCTGTGGCTCCCATCTGACAAGTGTCACTGCCCCGGCACCCAGTGCCCCTCGCAGCCGAGGGCATGAGCCCTTCTCCCCCTTCCCCTGCCAGCCCACACTGGCTCTGCCCACTCCGTTCCTCACTCCCTGTACCTCAAAAAACTTTGCGGGGCACTCTGCTTAGCCAAGGACCCGGGGAGGAGACAGCTTCCAAGCCAGTCTCACTGAAGGGCTCCATTCTTCAAAGCTTCCCCTCTCCTGCCTTTCGGGGAAGAAACGCTCCATCTGCCCCTGGAAGGGCTGAGGCTGGAATGTGAACACCTCGGCCCCTGGGCTGCTTTGCCCCCTTTTCCCACCTTCTCCTGCAGAGTCTTCTCAGGGTGAGAGCTCACCTGGCGCTGGACTGTGGCTCCTCAGCTGGTCGTGTCTCCAAGGGCAGAAGCACAAGCGGGGAGGCTGGGGTGGCTGCAGCGTGGTCTTCCCCGGGTGGGGCAGGGGAGCCCCCGGGGGAGGAGGCTGGCTCCCCAAGGGTTGGGGAGGAAGAAGTCAGGGGCTGAGCTCCAGGCAGAGGGGAACATGGAGGGCTGGGGCCCCCATGATGGTGGCTGGCCCAGGACGGGAGAGGGGGTGGTGGAAAAGCAGGCTCTGGGGGAGTGGGCAGCTCTTCTGGACCAGAGAGGATGGAAGGTTCCCTGGACCCTGGAGGGGATATGGACGGGAGACTGGGGGGGTCTTGGCTCTCCTGAGACAAGAAGGGGTTCAAGGCGTCCTCCTCTGATGCCCACACATCAGTGTGTTGGGAGCTATCTAGCAGGGGTCCAAGCCCCTCTTCTACTGGTCCCTGCCTCCGGGCCTCAGGACCCTCAGGGCTTTCTCCTTTCTCTGGAGCCCCCCAGATCTGCAGACTCTGAGGAGCCACGCTCTCTGAGTAACAGGGTACGGGGGTGGGACCCTCAGGGCAGCTGGTGGGCGGGGATAAGGGCAGCTGAGGCACGGGAGGGCCGGCACCCTCGGCTTTATCTTGCAGGCCTGGCCCACACGGCAGGGTTCCGGAAGAATGGCTGTCAGACTCTGCCCCCGGTGTCTGGCCCTCCTCCTTGGCCTCCCGTGGACCAGCAACCAGTGGACTTGGAAGGCTGTCTTCTCCTCCTGTCTCTGCCCCCCTGCTTCTCAGCCCCCCTGCAGCAGCCGCCGCCACTGCCACCTCCTCCTCCTTCTCCTGGGACTCTGAAGGCGTGAAAAGGCGTGGTGGCTTGGGAGGTGGCCTGCCGGGCTGCGGCTCCCGGTCTGACACCTGCTTAGGTTTGTGCTCCGGCTCCTGGGGGACAGGCCCCTTGCTCCCCCCAGGGCTCACAGGTTCCGGTGACTCTGGCTGCATCTGCTCATCAGACTCTCCCCGCAGGACTGGTGAGGACGTCTCGGCTACAGGAGAGATGGTGAGCATATCCCAGGGCCACGAATCGTCGACTGTATTGAGCTCGTGCGAAAGCTGGCCTTCGCCTCGGGAGGCCGCCTCTTGGACCTCAGGGGCGTCGTCGGGACCAGGCAGCCTTTCCCACACACTGATCACTTCAGGGGAGCTAAACAGAGACGTCGCACTGTCTGCCGGACTCTGCCCTGCATCCCCTCCAGGGGCTGGCGGCTCCCTGTCTGCTTCGGAGTCTGCAGCTCTTGGCTGCAGCTGGGCAGACGAAGAGGGCAGGCTGGCCCCAGCTGGCCCCAGGGGCCCCAGCTCAGCCACACTGCTGCTCCGGCGGTCCAGTCCCAAGTCCAGAGGAAGCCTGGGCTCCAGCCACACGTTGCTCCCACCTCTTCCTCCTCCCCCAGGGGCCCCCTGGGGCTCAGCCACCTTCACTGTCACGGCCCCGCGGCCTTGCTCCTGTGGCCCAGTCACCTCCAGCCCCACTCCTCCTGCAGGGGCCAGGATCTTGCTCCTGGCCTCTGGACGCAGCCTGCTGGCAGCAAAGACGTTGAAGGTGTCGTCCCACTCAGGCGGGGCTTTCCCAGGGGAGGCCAGGGGGGTGGGGCTGGGCCTCGAGGCACTGGGGAGAGAGGGAGCAGGTGAAGGACAGTTTAGTGCTATGTCGGCTAGGAGCTCCTCGAAGAAAGGGTTGCTCTGCATGGAGGTGAGGAACGGGTTGGTGAGACCCGAGAATCCAGATGGGGTGGCTTCGGGGGCGGCGGAGGCAGCAGCGGTGGCAGCAGCAGCAGCAGGGGAGGCGGCTGCAAAAAGGTTAGTGCTTAGCATGGGAGCAGCGGTGGGAGGAGGAGTGGGGAGGGCCGGAGCACAGGGGGAGCAGGGGAGGTGGTGAGGAAGAGCAGCTGGGTCAGGTTCTACCTGAGGAGACACGTCCAGGCTGTGGAGGGAGACAAAACCGTGAGCCTCCTGGTTAATGCCAAGACCGGAACCGGCCTTGCTGAATACCCCTCGCCTGCCCACCCCCCCACACCTGCCTCGGGCCGGGTACCGCATGCCACACCCACACGGGCTGGGTTCAGGCCGGTGTGCCAGGGGACAAAGGGAAGACCCCAACACAAAATATGATTCGCGGCTGCCCAAGGAGGGAGACGCTGGGCAGAGCTCATGTAATCCCATGTCCAGGCAGGATCCCAGCCTCCACCAAAGGTTCTTCAGGGGCCCAGAGGCTGAAGAGTCTTGTCAATACCAGACTTAACGCCCACAGAACCAATCAGGTGTCTTACAGCCCCTCAAAGACAGAGAAGAAAGAAATACTAGCTGCGTGAAGAGGATAAAGAGGCCAGAGAAAGGCCAGGCCTCAAAATCTGGCTGGGCAAAGCCAGCGCAAATGGAACCCCACAGGGTCCCTGGGATTCGGGCAGCTGGAACAGATGGGTTCTACTGACTGACCTCTTGCAGAAACAGGAGGTAATAACGCGGCAGGCATCAGACAGGACAAAGTGTCCATCAAAAGAACCCGCCTCTCCCATTTCTTGGAGGGGTACCATCACCTGCCCATATGGACGGCAAGACCCTGCTGCTGAGGCTAGCTCCTGTCAGGTGCCCACCTGAGGGTGCCCCTCCCCAAGGGCACCCACGGGCCAGCCTTGAAAGTAGCTCCACTCTGGAGATGAGGGCTGGAATGTAGTAGCAGCAGCGACTCTGGAGGTCATCTGGGGCCTCTTGGGGTCTTCACACACAGACCACTGGCTCCCCTGGGAAAACCATTCCATGGTAGTGGCCCTACACTCCCACAGTGGCCCTACACTCCCACAGTGGCCCTACACTCCCACACTGGCTGGCCTCTGGGGGAGGGAGCATGGCCCTGCACTTGCACCTCGCCCATGGTGCAAGGCTGACTCACGCACAGAAACAGACTCAGAAACCAGAGCTCTTGGCTTCCTGGGGATGACCCCAGCAGACAGAAAACCAGGAAGACAGTCCATGCCCCAGTTTTAGTAAGGACAGTGGTTGGCAGCTGTCTCGTGGCTGAGCCCACCTGTCAGGCCCAGACCTGAGTGGCCTCTACTACTGCCTGCTTCCCATCTTCCAGCTCCCACACTAAGCCCCAAGACCCCCATTCCTTGATCCCTGCCCAAGTGAACATCCCGGAGACTCCTATACCTCCATCTTCTCCACTCAAGCTGCTGCTTCTCACGGGAAAACACTGGGGGGCAAGTCCAGGGGTGGAAGAAGCCAGGCTTTGCCAGCCAACCAGTGAGGCATGCAGGCTGGGGTTGGGGGGGCACCTATGGAACGAGGCCAGGAATTCTGGAGCTCCCAGAAGTCTTCTGGGAACTGGGGCCCAGACAGAGCTGGCCGCACACAGAGCTGGGCAGAGTCTGGGCCAGCTTGTCTACAAACACTGGGGGGCAGACAATGGGAAGGACTCCAGCAAAGGTGGGCTTCCCAAGACAATCTGGGAGTCTGGGATTCTCACCTCACGGGCAGGGCACAGCCGGGTCCCAAACCCTGGCTTTCTCTGAAGAACCCAGCTTCCAGAGACTCTCCTGACTCTTGCGCCCTATAACTCCCCATTCAAGGATGACTTCTCAGCCTCATACTACCACTTACAGATCGGGCCATGGGGCTGGGGAGGAAGGTAAGAGTCCCATTGACTCCCACCCCGCCAGGCTTCCCAGCACTTCTCTGCCTCTGTGGTCCTGACATAGTGAAGATACTGAAAGCGGTCAAATCCTAGGCCCGGAGTCCCAACCCCCACAAACAGCCCTTCTCCCTTTACTCCAAGTTGGCCACAGTCAGACCCAGGCATTATGTGTCTACCTCAGGGATGAAGGAGAGCAACAGACCACCACCATGTGGGTCAAAGTCCTGCCCCCAGCCCGCCCCCCAACTAGAGCAGCCATACCAGACACAGACCAATTCTACCAGCAGGACTCAGCCCACAGGAACAGGACTGCCAGAGCCTCCTCTCTCTCCAGAACCTGTCTGACAAGTGACCAAAGGCGTGTGGAGGAAGAGAGCTCCATCAACATTAAATAGCACCAGGCTTAGCTCTGCACACTCCCCACCCCCTTACCCTTGGCCTGGCCCCACTCACCCTTGTGGTCTGACAATAATCTGGCTGGCTGTCAAGACTGCAGGGCAGGAGAGCAGCAGGGAAGTAGGCTGGGAGCCCCAGGCAAGGCTAGCACCCTCCCCCCCACTGGCTCCCCAGAGGTACACACAAACCCGTTGGTATGGAACCAGCGAAGAGCTCTCCCTAGAGGAAGAGACTCCAGGTGCCAGGCCCAGCAGGCTCCCAAAAGCCGGTGGCACCTCTGAGAGCACCCTGTCCATCCCTCTACCCAACGATACACACACACCCCCACCCGCTTCCCCACATACCTCCCTTACCCTGGATCCACACCAGGGGCACACCTGTCCCCTCCCTACCACTCCAGCTGGCACAGATCAGAGACCCATTCCCATAGGGGGTTACCCCTGCAGGTTATGCTCTGAGGACAGAGCCCACCAAGCCAGCTAGCACAGTGCCATCCCCCCAGCACATGGAGAGGACTTCAACATATGAGGACTTATCTTCTCTTTAAGGAGCAAGGTTGGGGGAAGAAATGAGAAGTCCAAATGTCTCTGCCCCCACAACCTGAGAGAATAAAACTTTAGGGCCTGCAGGAACCTTAGGACCGCTGGTAAAACCTTAACACAGGAATCCCCCCTTCTCTCTGCAGCCCCCCCCCCCCCCCCGCTTAAACATGGCCATGGCTGGGTGACAGACTGCATCACCAGGCCAGCCCTGCAGCTGATGAACAGCTCCTCCCCAGGCTGAGAGGAGCTGCATGTCCTTGTCATTTCCACACACTGGTCTCCAAGGTGACATGTGTATGTGCCAAGGCTCTCCACCGGGCAGTCCCCGGAGAGGCCAAAGCCAGCCAGCCTTCGAGGCACATGCCCCCCCAGCCGACATGCCCTTCAGCCCTCCCTCCAGAGGCAGGAGCCCCGGGCCCTCCTGAGAGGGGCCTGATGTCCAGGAAGGGTGTCCAGAAGACTGGACATACCCTCCCCCATCATCTGGGCATAAGGAGGTGACAGAGAAGGGCCCAAGAAACTCTAAGTAGGGACACCACATAATTTACCTTCCAAACCAGGACATTTTTACCACGGTAAAAGGGCAGTATTAACTACAGCAGGAAAACAGGCCCAAACAGGATGGATGGCCACACTAGCTCATGGTCACTGGACATATGTCATGTCCCTCATTTACCCCATGGGGAATGCCACTGAGACTCTGAGCTTTCAGCAGCCAGCACACACTCCGGGCTCGTCAGGACCTCGATGTCCTACTTCCAGTGAGGGGCCAGGACAGATGCACAGACGCCCAAAGGCCACCACGATATACTTGCCCCCATGCTGTACCACACTTACCCCAGTTAAAAAATACTTGCATCCCACACTTGATCCCCTACTGTACACAGGGGGTTCTGTGGTCAACGTGAGGAGGACGAGGCAGGCAAGCTCCAGTGGCCTGCCCACAGGGAGCTTATACTCCAAAAGGGTCAGAGAAGAATAGACACAAAGACAAGCCTGCATGGCCTTGACAGTCAGACACACGATACGTGTGTCTCGTGGCTGCGCTCAGGACTCATGGCTCACAGCCCGGTGAGTAAGCAGACGGTCCCACGACTCAGACCTTAGTCTCAACAGTCGCCAACCCAGCCTCCCCAACCCAGGCACACACCCAGCCATGGGACCCAGCAGATTACAGCCAGGTCAGGACGAAAATGAGGACCATCTTTTCAACCCCGCACACCCTCGTTAATTTTCTCCCAGCCACTAGCTTCTCCAAAAACAGCCACTTTTTTCCTGGTTGCTGTGTGCCCAAAAGATTGCTTCAGGCCTCTCCGTGGGGCACCAGTGCCGCGTGGGAGCACTAGAGGGCGCCGCTGCCCTTTCCAGTGAGGAGCACCCAGCAATGGGCACTGGTAGCAAGAGGGGGGGCACAGGCACCCAGAACCTTTGGCCTGTGGACACACCCCAGAGCCCCGACAGGGACCTGCAGCTACCTTCAGTCACTCCGGTTCTGGGTGTCTGACCACAGCTTCCCGCCATGGATTAGCTCACTTTTCATTCTCTCCTCAAAAGCCCAGAGCAAGCCTTCTGGGCGAGGGCCAAGTGTTGTTTGTTTCTGGCCACCTTCCTGGCTCTGTCAAGGCCCAGGGCCAGGGCAATGCTGACAGGCTCAATGACCAGGTCTCGAGCCTATCCAGGCCAGCCCACTTTACCCAAAGAACCCCTTGCCCCTGCAGCTATGCCCTCAAATGAGCCCCTGGGAGGGCAGGGATCCCTGGATGCCCTCCATCCTGCTGAGGACAAGCTCAGAATTCAAGGAGGAGGGCAAAAACCTCAGCTGCCTTATGGCCACCAGGGACCCAACTTGACTCTGAAGGGCAGTTGGGAGACATGGAGACACAGGAAGGAAAGCAGGGACTGTAAGCAAGAGTGAGGACAACCCCAACATCTCTCAAAGTCTGGCCTGCAGGGGGTCTGAGCCCAAAGCCTGGGCACATGTACAGAAATGAGCTCACGAGAGATGTCCTCCAGTGTCTATCTGTCCTGGAGAAGGCCCTGAGATGATCTACAGACATGCTGAGCCCGTGGTCTATGTTCCATCTGACCCAGCCCCCCCCCCAAGCTCCTCCCAGCAAATGCTCTATCTGGGCCTCCTGCCACCTCCCTCCGCAGGACCACCCACAAACCTAAGCCATCACAGGGCAGCAGGCCCATCCATCCCCTTCTTGCCCATCTTCCCTCGGCTCCAGGTGGCCAGCAGATCCCCTGGGGTCTGATGAGCAGGGGCTGGGTCGCAGGGACAGAAGCGGACGTACCCAGCAGGGGAGGCAGAGAGCGGCTCAGCCAGAGACTGAGCCACTCCACTGGCCTAGCTGCAAGGCCCGAACCCACAAAGGCCTGGCATTTCTTTCCCCACCCTTCTCAGTGGACCCGAATTGCACAGTGAGAGAAAAACCAGGACCACAGGAGTCTTCTCCCCGCTGCTGGGGAGAGGCTATAGGAGCCTCTCTCTGGACCCTTCCTCACATGCCCAGCCTTGGTGCCCCACCTGCTACCCACAGACCTGTCAACAGGAGCAGGGCAGGCTGACTGAGAGCAGAAACAGCTGCCGGCCACATCAGCTGTCCGGCCACAGACGCTCCCTGTCCAGAGCCAGCCCCAGGCCCTTGAAAAGTGGGGATGTCTGCTCGCTGGACCTATGTCTGGCGGCCCTCCCTGCTCCCTGCTGGACAGTACAGCAGCCTCGGATTTCAGAGCTAGGAGGAGACAAAGGGCCGGGGTGGCGGCTGGGGCTGGGATACTGCGATTCGGTCATCTGATGACCAAATGTATACTTCTCATGTGTATGGGTCTTCATCCACAGTTTCTGACTCAAGGCTTCCAAAACTCTTGGAATTTCCTGAGAAAGAGCATCTTTTTTAATGTCTGGTCTCTTGTCCTCCCTTCCTGAAATGCTGCAGAGCAGGAAGAGTGAAATGGGCGTCTCGTGATTCGTAACAAGCCCCTTTCCACCACAACTGGGTTTGTGTTGATGAGGGGACTTTTTAGAAAGCCCCCGAGGACCCTAAGGTTGGTTGCTGGGGGAATCAAGTGTGAACAGAAGGGTGGAGCTTTCAGTCCCACCCTGATTTCTGCAGAGGAGAGGGGCTGGAAGGTGAATTGACCAATGGCCAAAGGCCAATGACTTAATCACTCGCACCTGTGTGAGGAAGTCTCCACAAGAACTCCAAAGGATGGGGTTCGGGCGCTGAACACGTGGAGATGCAGGGGGAGTGGGGTGCCTGGAGAGAGCACAGAAGTCCTGTGCCCTTTCCCCAGACCTTGTCCTGTGCATCTCTTCTACCAGGCTGCTCCGAGTTACAGCCTTTTATAATAAACCACTGAAAGCAAAATGTTCCTGAGTTCTAAGAACGAAGCAAGCAAATGAATCAAACCCAAGGAAGGAGGCAGTCACTAGGACCTCCGATCTATAGCTGGCTGGTCAGGAGCACAGATGACAACCTGGACTTTCAACAGGCATCTGAAATAGCCAGTTGTGGGTAGAGGTGGGGTGTCAATCCTGTAGTTCTGAGCCTATGTGGGGACCGAGGCATCTCCGGGTCAACAGTGACAGCACTGAGCTGAACTGCAGGGCACCCAACTGGTGTCAGAGATCAGCTTGGGAGTGGGAAACCAGCCCCCACAGTGGAACTGGGTGCAAAATCCTAGTTAGTATTAGGACCCTCTTGAGAGCTCTGCCAGGGCCTGAGCTCAAGGACTCCTGCATCCCTTCCGAGGGTGGGACTCAGCACATTCAGAATACAGCAGCCGTGCTCAGCTTGCTATACCCCAAGAGCAAGAGATAACAGAGGACCAGAGCCCCAACAGTGTCCAAGGACAGAAGGTTGGTAGTAGATTTTAAGGGAGTTTTCTATAGCCCCTTGCCAGGCCAGGGGCACAACTAGGCATGAGTGTATGAAGAAAGGGGTGGGGGCATCAGTAACTTGATGGCATCTCTCAGAGGGTTGGGGTCACAGAGCCAGCTGAGGCAGCTGGGGTGGGGGAGGGGAGAGTTGGAGGTATAGGCCCCGTCCCACCTCTTCACCTGCCAAGGTTTCCTGACCTTGAGGCCAGAGGGCAAGGGGTGGAGGTTAGGAAGCCAAGAATTGACACAAGTGGCCTTCCTTGCTTTTCTCCCCTTCCTCCCCCTCACTCGGGGGCAGGCGTGCCAACTGGCGAAGGGAGACCCATGAGGAGATGGGACTCCTCATTCCATATGGCCCCCAGAGCGCTGCGCCCCTGCGACTTACCTATGTCCATGTGCCAACAACGAGCCTCAGCCTGGGGAAGTGGTACCCCCCACCACTCAACCATGCGAAGCCAGAGCCACAGCAGCCTGCCCAAGGGCCCCATCGGCTCCAAACTCCCTGCCCCAGGATCCAGGCTGCAAACACCCCAGCATGCACCCCGAAGAGCAAAGCTGCTTTTGCCAAGGACATACCTGGGTTTCTGAGTTGGTTCCTTGGCTTCTCTCAAGCCAAACCAGCTACTCTTGGCCTTTTCCTCCCCGCTGGATGGGTGGTGTGGGGAGGCCCCCAGGGTGGGACCTCCCTTCTCCCCCAGAGAGCCGCGGCGCCCCAGCTCGCTCCGACTCAGCCCCTGGTGGTGATGGTGGAAGAGACCCATCCGGGGCTTCCGCTCCTCCTTCCGGGCTCCCTCCTTCTCGGCCACAGCCTCAGAGGAGGCCACCATGGGCGTGGCAACCTGTACTGGCTTTCCCTCAGGGAGCCGGGCCCCCTCCTCCTCTCCTGAGCGGCTGGTGCCAGGGACCAACACTTTAGCCCGAGAGCTCAGCTCCTCCTGTCCCAGCAGAACCTCTGAGATGCTGGTGCGGCGGCTGCCTCTGCCCCCGGAGTCATCTGCAGGCCGAGTGCCCTCCTCAGTGGGCCGGGAAGACACACTATGCAGCGAGCCGGAGGGTGGAAACGGGCCTGAGATGGAGCTGCGGTGCCGTGGGAGTGCCTGGGGCTCCTCATTGTAAATGTGGCTCCCGTTGACACAGAGTGAGGAGCGGGAGGCAGTCTCCAGGTGGCCCTGCAGGTCCAGGAGAGATCGGGGTGGCGTCGCTCGCATCTGGCTGGCCTCATCGCTGTAGGTCCTTTTGTGAGTGAGCAACTTGGGGGACTGGGTGGCGTCCCTGCCTGAAAAGGAAGCACCCACAAGTGAGCAGCAGGGAGAGCAGCCTGGGTCCTGGCCCGGTGCCCCCCAACCCTCATCTGCTCCCTGGCGGGGCAGGGCCCTTGCTCACGCACCTCCTTCGCTGGACAGCCAGCTGCTGCGGCTGGGCGAGCGGGTCAGGAGCTCTGCACCCGGGCCCTGGTAGGCCAGGCTCCCGCTGGCAGAGGATAGGGTGCTGTCCGAGCCCAGAGAGGTGCTGGACTGCGTCAGGGAGGACTTGCGCAGCTTGTTGCGGAGGAAGAAGCCTTTGGCTTTGCCCATCTTGCCCAGGCTGCCCAGCTCGGGGTCCTCCAGGGCACTGCTTGGGAGGATGGCCGAGGCAGACTCCAGCTCAAACTTCTTCTTGCCCTTCATCTTGTCCTTGATCTTGCTGAAAGGGGACCGCGGCTTGTCCTTCATGGACAGGTCAAACATGCTGGCGCTCAGGTTGTTTCGAGTGAACTGGATTGTGACTTGGATCTCTCCACGCTCCTTCTCCTTCTTGCCCGCCTTGGAGTGCAGCTTGTACCACCTGGAAGAATGGGGGCGGGGTGGAGCTGCAGTCAGGTCATGGTCAGCGCCCAGGCAGCCCGCCCTTCCCTGCAGGCACCCGGCACGGCCTCTCCCGCACAACCCAGGCCTGGCCTTCTGAGCCATAGGCAGAGCTAAGAAAGTGTTTACATCTTGTCCGTGTTAGGGAAAACCACATCCTGAGCAGGGGAATCTCTGTGGTGCTACTGGGAAGGGCCACAGTCACCATTCCATGCTGCCCTCCCATCCCCCTTCCTGGGGGCTCAGAGATCTCCCCGCTGCCCCTCCCCACTCCATCTGAAATTCTGAGGCCCAAAGGGGTGAGGCTGGGTGTAGGAAGAACTCTTAACTATCCAGGCCCCTGGGGTAGATGGACCCACCCACATTTCTCCCAGTTTAAATCATCTCCCTGGGCTCATCCCAGCCGAAGCTCTGCTCTGAGCCACCCGTGAGCCCAGGAAAGAACAGCGCACCAGAGGCACAGGGCTGGAACACCAGCTCACAGGAACACACACCTCACTCACTCACAGACTGGTCCACACCCCACCAGGAACACCTCTGCACACAATGGCATACAGGGGCCTCAAGTAAGAGACCTTGGGGGTGGGGGCAAGGGCGCTCACATCTGCTGAGCATCTCATGTGTATCACGAGGGACTACAAGGGTCTTCACTCCCACGTACGCACAACAAGCCTCGGGGGTCAGAACCATGACCCTGCTTTATACAGCAGGAAGTCAGGGCTCAGAGGTAAAGTAACATCTCCAAGAGCAAGCAGCCAGAAAGGAGAGAGGAGATGGAGAGCCAGTTTCCATCCCTCCAAAGCCATGTTCTTCCCACTACACACTCCCAGAGAGACCCCTGACATATGACCACTGCACAGGGTAGGTGGAGGCCACCCTACAGGGGAGGGGTGTGCATGGAGCTCTTCCTTCCTCTGCTGCCCAAATCCTCCTGCCTGACCAGACTTCTGGCCAGCGGCAGCACTTTGCTCCATACAGCGTCTTGTGTGGAGCCACTAGACACCCCCACCAGGGTCCCCTCCCATTCTACTCAGCAGGCCATGCCCCACCCCCTCTCCCACAGATATGAGCACAGAAGCTACACGGAGAAACTGAACCAGAACCCTTCTGGACGTAGGGACACCAAGCCCAAATGATGGGCTCTGGTGCAGGGCTGAAAACAGGACTGACTGAAAATCAGTCCCCCTTTCTCACACCAGCACCCAGAATGCATAACCTCCCTTGCACATTAGAGCTTAATACAACACTCAAAGGATGTGTTCCAGATAAGTTGGAGGAAATCTCCTGGAAAGTAGAAGGGCAACAATGAGGTGATGCTAGGTCAGTCCAAGGAGGTTCATGACCAAGTTACCTGGCGAGTCAAGAAAGAAAAAGGAGGCTGCTCCCACGTGTGAGGGACCTGGGAGTCCTCCCTCCTATCCACGAAACAAGAGAAAAGCTGAGCAAAAGCTGAAAATCAACAACTCCCTGGGGAGTTTTAGGGCAGTGGAACTATTTTGTAGGATACTGTAATGGTAAACACATGTTGTTATATATGTGGCTGTACCCACAAAATAGAAAAGACAAAGTTTTATATATAATATAAACCACAGGCTCAAATTAATAATGATGCGTTGGGATGGGTTCATCAGTTATAACAGGGTGCCACACTAATGTAAGATGCTAACAAAAGAAGAAACAATGGAGGGGGGAGGAGAAAGGCCAGAGCTAGGGAGGGTATGTGAACACTCTGTACCTTCCATGCTTTTCTGTAAGCCTAAAGCTGCTCATCAACCAACCAATCAATCAAACAATCCTCTAGTAATTTAAAACAAGGAGAAGGGAGGAGGACTGGGAGGGACCAGAGCACACAAGGAGGAAGAAACCGGACAAGAAATAACACAAGAAAGTCTTCCTGACCTGAAGGACGTGAGCAGCCGCACAGAAGGGCCCCACACATGCAGCACAAGGAACAGAGACCAGGCCGGGAGGTGTCCCCGTGAGGTTTCAGAACACCAGGCAGAGGAGAAGGAGACCCTGCAAGCTTCCAGACACAGGACACACGGGTTTATACATTCAGGAATTAGAATAACCCTGGGTCCTCACTCCCAACACTGGCTACCCTATGGAGTCGCGCCTTCAAAATTCGGAGGGAGAGAGTTTTCCGCCTGGAATTCTAGAAGCAGCCGGTGAAGCACGAAGGTGGAACGAGGCCCAGTGATGTCAGTTGGGTCACTGAAGGGCTCAAAGTCATCCACACTCAGTACACACACACCACACCCACACACCCCACACTACCCACCCTCCCACACACCCCCCTCCCACTGCACACTACACCACACACACACCCCACACTACCTACCCCCCCATACACCCCCCTCCCACTGTACACTACACTAGACCACACACACACACACCCCACACACACACCCCCACACACACACCCCACACTACCCACCCTCCCACACACCCCCTCCCACTGCACACTACACCACACACACACACCCCACACTACCCACCCCCACACACACACCCCTTCCACTGTACACTACACTAGACCACACACACACACACCCCACACTACCCACCCCCACCCCCCCACTGCATACTACACTACACCACACACACACACACACACACACACACACACAGAAACTACATGTTATACCACCCCCGCACCTGCCTTAGAGCTCTGGCAGTCTCTGCCCAACCCTAAGATCTGTCCCCCCACCAGCACCAGCTCCCTGAACTTCTCAAGCATAAACAGGTTGGGAGTGGGGGGATCTTTGGTATGAAAAGAGCTCTTCCCAGGGGCATACAGAGTTGCACCCATTTGGGACTGTCCATCAAGACTGCACCCTCGTGTGCCCATCATGGGCTATGAGCCAGGCCTCTAACGGGTGACCCACAACGTGCCCCAGGCAGTGGGAACCAGGGTTGCTGGTTTTCCCTCCTACACCTGAGAGACCATCTCCTGGGCGGGCTGCAGCAGGACAGACGGCACAACCAGGGAGGGTAGACGGCCATGCTCCAAGTACGGGTGCACATCGTCCTGCTCTCATGGTAAGCAGGGGCAGGGGGAGGGTGGGAAGAGTGCAGGGAGAAGAGAGAGAGCTCAGAGACACAGATTGAAGACAGAGCTCAGAGCATGTGTTACCTCGGGGTGGAAGGGGAAGGAGGGGAGATTTACTAGAAAACATGAACCAGCTTGCATCGACATCCTCACACCCCTACTTTCTCAAGCCAATGCCCACCCTGGGCCTGACACTCAACTCTTGAAAGGCCAAGCCCTAGTCACTTTCCCCAAACCTAGACTAGGCCCTATGCAGCACAGGGAGATCCTGGGATGTGGGGCAAAAGAGTAGTGTCTGGACCTACCACAGCCCCCTAGGCTCTGGGTAACTGGAATGGGCAGGCACACACATCCTTGCTAGGGCGAAAAGGTCAGGGGCCCCACAGTCCCAGCTGCTCCCTCCCCAAGTCGCAGCATTAACAGTCACTATCTGGGAGGGGTGGGCAGCTGCAGGGAACAATGACTGTCTACATCATAGAATATTAATATTTTTGTCCAGTTTGAATTTTTTATAAGGAGCATACATTCTGTCCTAATGGGGAAAAGAGACACGTAAACACCCACTCCTCAGTTGCTTGAGCCACAGAAGAGGCTTCTGGTCTCTCTGTCCCACCCCCTCAGCGGAAGGGAGAAAGCATCATTAGCCCATGGAGACACTTGGTGTCCTCTGCCCAAAGGATCCTTGCCTCCTGCCCTTCCCCACCCCCCAATAAGGTCACCTCTGTTTCTCTGCCTCTCCGGCTCTTCCCCAGGGAATTTGCGGCTGCTGGTCTGCCTGTCTGTCTCTCTCTCTGACCTGCTTTTCAGAAAGGCCAGAGTGAGAAGAAAAGACTTCCCTTACCATTTTCTGAGACTTCCCTATCCAGAGCAGAGTTAGGCTTTGAATGGCAGGTGGGCCCCAGCCATTGTCACCCACCTACCTCCCTACCAGTCCAGGGCAGCACTGCACTGGACCCTGCTAGGCACCTTGGGTGCCCTGGGACTCAAGAGCAGGCCTTCTCCCAGGAGTGTGACCCCCACAGGCAAGGACGGCAAAGCCACACAAACACCAGCTCCCTGTCAAAGGCAATATATCCTTCCCCTCAACCCCTGGCTCCTGCTTCCTCCTGCCTCTCCAGATGGCCCCCTAAGAGATGTCGGACCTGCCAGGCCCTGTGGCACACAGTTCCCTGCAGGCTAGAAGGCCACAGACATTGCTGGCGTGGGCTGATGATTCCTCCATGAAGCGATAGAGACTTTCCCTGTACAGAGCCCCACACGCAGCAGATCCCAGAGCAAACAGGCACTGGGCATCCCATCCACACAGACTGGGGCTCCCACCAAGAATGTGACTGCAGGGTCCTACGGTCCAGCCCAAGTCCCACTTCCTCTAGGAAGACCTCATAGCCGCAACATCCTGGCCTGGCCAGATCCCTCCTCTTTCTGACCAGGCACACGCACTCTGAACCAAATTCACTCCACAACCAGACCAGGCTATACTCTGCTCCACGGCTAGCAGGTACTGTCATTTCCTGGGTGTCTGGGGTCTCCCTAGTGGGACTGGGTTCCCTGCAGATGCTTATTGAGTACCCCCCAGGTACGGAGTTACAAAGGAAATAAATGGTGCACGCAGCAAATCTCGAGATGCTACAAGGCCTCCATGTGTCCCTGCCTGCGCTCCCTCTCGCTTCCCTCTCGTTCTGCCCACTCCCTGCTTGGATGCCTGCGGCGGCAAAGCCTGGTGACTAAGAGCTGGGCTCTGCATCCTCAGTGCACACCTGGCCCCCTCACTTACCAGGTTACTTCCCTAACCCTCTGCTTCCTCAGCCTTCCAGTGGGAGACCCTCCTCTCAGGGCCGCCGGTCAGCCTGGAGCCAAGGCTTCCCATCTACTCTTAGATGGTGTGACAGTCATGGCAGGAGGGGCACCTGAGTGTGCCAGGGCCCAGGCAGCATGCACTCGGGAGACAAGGGTTTGGCAGAGAGGATCTCTGTCTGGGACTTGCCCCAGGCATGCTGGCAGCCACGCCACGGAGGCCGAGGGCATCGGAGAGGTTCCATTTCCACACAGTTTCCAGGGGAGGCCTGCCCTGCCACAGGCCACATGTGAGAGACGGGAAGACATGTGATAGGGTCAGAGAGCCGGCAGAGCCAGTCTTCTGGCACCCCCATCCACACCGATAGCTCCCCCTTTACTATCCACACTGTTCAGGAGGCCAGGCCCATTATCCTCGTTCTGGGCTTGAGGAAACTAACCTACAGAGAAGCTCTGTCACTTGCCCAAATCACCCAGAGAGTAAGCGACAGAGCTGGAATCTAAACATCAAGATGCCCAACTCTCAGTCCATGCCCTTAACCTTTAAGATACAGCATTTCTCGGGGGTGCCTGGGCGGCTCAGTGGGTTAAAGCCTCTGCCTTTGGCTCAGGTCATGATCCCAGGGTCCTAGGATCGAGCCCCACATCGGACTCTCTGCTCAGCAGGGAGCCTGCTTCCCTTCCTCTCTCTCTCTGCCTGCCTCTCCGACTACTTGTGATCTGTCAAATAAATAAATAAAATCTTTACAAAAAGAAGAAGAAGAAGAAGAAGAAGAAGAAGAAGAAGAAGAAGAAGAAGAAGAAGAAGAAGAAGAAGATCTATCTTAAATAAAAAAAAAAGCATTTCTCATGACACTCAGGTGGCTCAGTTGGTTAAGCGTCTACCTTCAGCTCAGGTCACAAAACCAGAGTCCTGGGATCGAGTCCTGCATGGGGCTCTGTGTGCTGAGTAGGGAACCTGCTTCTCTCTCTGCCTGCTGTTCCCCTTGCTTGTGCTCTCTCTCTCTCTCTCTCTCTGACAAATAAATAAATAAAATCTTTAAAAAAAATTTTTAAAAAAGAGGTAGCACTTCTCATACAGCTGAATGCAAACATTCAGTCCTCTGACACCCGGAGGGGATGGAGGCCAGAAAAAGCCTGGATGTACACCACAGATGCAGGCATGATCCCAGGGGCATACAGCCCTGGAAGGTCACCAAGGGAACCTTGGGGTTTTGTCCTGTGTCCAGGCCATGAAAACCTTGTCTGAGGGCAGCCCAGCCTCCCCAGTGGCCATCAGAGTCCAGAATTCCTGGGGGGCACAGAACCATGGAGAGGCCTTCATGGCCACCTGCTCATCAGCCAAACCTCCCCCAAATTCCCAAGGCACCTGACCAAAGTTCAGCAGGCCCAGCTTGGACTGAGGACTCAGCCCTTAGCCTCTTCCCCTGCGAGAGAGCCCCCCTACCACCACACAAACACACCCAGGGGGCAGAGGACAAACACCGGATGGAAGGGGTGGGGGGACTAGTGGACCCAGCTGTTACCAGGATTATGGCCTTAGTTACTCCTCCGCCCACCACCTCCACCTGTCTCTCAGGGAACAACGTCAAACTCACATGTGCCAGAGCCAGGGGCAGCAGGGGCTGTGACACACAGGTCCAGGCACGCCTGACTCATCCCCAGTTCTTATCAGTCCCAAATTCAGCTTATGATCCAAATCATGGCACCCTCCCTGAGCCCCCACACATCACCTGTTTCAATCCCCAAACCCAGGAGCCATCTTGGTCTCTTTTTTCCCCCCTCACAGCCCATATCCCAACTTTGAACTCTGCTGGCTCTATGGGCCAATTATAGCCAGAATGCTCCCCCTTCACCCCATCGCCCTGCTGGACGTGACGGTCCCCTCACTTCCCTGCTCCTCCTGCAAAGACGCACATCACAGCCTCCTCCTCAGAATGGTGAAAAAGTCCCATCTTTTGAGTCCTGGCTCCACTCTCTGAGTCACTCATTCCACATTGGCCTTCTTGATGTCCCTGAACCTGTCGGGCTTGTTCCCACCGCAAGGCCACTGCACTTGCTTCTCCCTCTGCCTGAGACACAGGCCCGGTCTTCAGGCCACGGTTCACTCACTCACTCCCTCTCTCCCTCCCATCAGGCATCAGTTCATCTGAAGCTCCTCAGTCTTCCCTGAGTCCCTCCGCTGCCGTGCTCCTTGCCTTATTCTGTTTCTTCAGTGTACATCATGTGTGTGCATGTGTGTGTGTGTGTCCCACACAGGACACCGATGTACGTATACATGGCTGTGTGACGTCTGTCTTCCCCTAGTCTGTAGGCAGCAATTGTATTCGCCTCATCTCTGCGTCCCCAACACTTAAAATAGCAGCCACTCAAACATCTGTTCAATGAACTAACAAATTAATCTATGAATTGACTTAAGAACTTGTCTGTCCCTGTTCACTACTGAACAACTGGGTAACGCTTCTCTCATTACAAACCCATGGGTCTCACCCAGGAGACCAGAAGCTCCCAAAAAAGCAAAGAGGATGCTCCCTGCTTACCACTTCCAACAGGAGGCCTCTGAGGGCAGGAGCCCCAAGTGCCAAGCTTAGAGGGGACAGTTCCAGAAGGGGGCCTTTTTAAATCCTGACAGCCTCATTTCCCAGCTCTAAATGAAGGGTCTCATTCACTTCCCCGAAAGAGAAGGCACCCGCCAGGTCTGGGAGTCGTGCAGCCCGGTGAATGGTGGTCTCTGAAGGGAGGCTGGGTGTTGACCCCACTCGAGCCCACCACTAGGACACGAATCTTCTCACCCATAGCCGGCTACACCTCTCCTTTATCGATTGTTGTGTGCTGGACACTATACTCGGCACTCACCACACTGGACCGTATCTTGCTAATCCTTCTAACAACCCTGTGAGGTGGATGTGGGAGGCAGACCTTGAGAGAGCCAGGCAGCCTGCTTTAAGCCCCAGCCCCACCACCTGTATGACCTGGGGGAGGTGACTTAACCTCTCTGTGTTTCATACCTACATATCATGTGGGGAAAACGCATGTCTGCTCTCCTCACAAGACCACTATGAGGATGAAGCAGGCTATCTGTGGAGCACTCAGAGAATGGGGCCCAGCACACGAGACCTGCCACTCAAGTGTCAGCTCACATATTTTTGCCCACGCAGACATAGGGGCACAGAGAAGTCAGCTGGGGTAAGTCACACTTCTTGTCAGCAAGCCGCAGAGCCAGGATATGAACTCAAGCTCCGTCTCCAGAGCCTCTGACCTTGATTACCGCACTAGACTGCCCCTCTCTGCAAGCACAACTCTTGGGTCACCAAGAGAAACCAGACATCCTCATATCCCATTACAGCCGTGGCAGATGTCACAGAATGTGGTTCCTACTCACCAGTACTCTGAACTTAAACGTTATTAGACAACCCCTGCACTCTATCATTTAGCACAGGGATAAAGGACATGTTACTGCAGCAAATGCTTTCATATAGTGATAAATGAATGTCAGTATCACTGGTGTACTTTGTAATCCTACACATTTGAAGGCCTTCTTTGGAGAAGGGGTCTAAAGGCTTCGACCAGAGACCAAAGCGGTCCACAGCACAGAAAGGGCTAAGAGTATCTGCTCTAGAGTAGGGAGGGCACAAAGGCAGCAGAAAGGCAGGTCTCCTCCTGCTCCACTACGTGGCACCCAGGCTGAGATTTCAAAGCACAGGAGAGGCGCTGCTCCCCATGTCTTACCCAGGGGCACGAGAGGGCCTGGCCAGGGGCCAGAGGCTGGCTCAAGGCCCTGAGACTTGCCAGCGTCACGCTACAGTGCTCCATCTAGCCCTTGGATACCCTGCACGCTGCTGAAGGTGACCCCAAAAAACGAAAACAGCCAAGCGCACCTGTTAGCTAGGGAGCCAGCAAATATGTTTAGCTCGCACCCCTCCCAAACCACAACCTCTCACATTGGCGGGGGGCTCCTCACCTGCCCCAGCTATAACCCCTAGGGGTACAATTTCTCTCTGATGCCCCAGATGCCACCCCGGCCTCCCCAGAGACAGGGCTCATCTCCAGCTACCAAACAGCTACCACTAGGCTGCGGCTGAGGGGTCCTGCAAAGCTGGCAGATGCGGGCATCAGACCCCACCCACCCCGAGGCAAACGAAGCTAAGAGGCCTTAGGTACTGGCTGGAGAATCTTCCAGAAGGGAGAGTGAGGAGCCGGCACAAAGGAGAGAGGGATACATGGACCCAGTTCTCCCTCCCTGGCTTCACTCTCCCCATCTGGAGAGTTACTACAAATGGGGGGCTGCAGGGCTCTGGAGTAGAGAGGATATGCAACCCAAAAAGTCGATGTTGGGGAAAATAGCAGCAGAAAACAGCAAAATATCTGTCCTTCACATTATCTGGCCCCATATCCCTACTCCAGGCCAGCCATCAGCCATTTCTAGTGATGCTGTACAGTTAAAACATTTGTCCTCAAGCCACCTGCTGGCCCAAAGACGAGTCGCCTCTTGCCCCCATCCCTGGGCTCACAAGGCCCTCAATCTCCGCTCTGGCAGGAAACTCCTACAGGGTAGATGACTAGTATCATGCACATTGTCTTGGCGCGAGGGGGAGCAGTTCACCTGAAAGTCACCGCTAACTGAAAAATGCTGGCAAACACCTGCTGGTCCTGGTGTTCCTTAGCAAATGGCACCATTCTGCCCATTCCTACGCAGAGGGACCAAAGAGTTGAGAGGGAGAGCTCTTCCTGCTGCCCGGTTCCTGACAGACATGGAGGAAAAGGCAGAACCGGGGGCCAATGGGGACACTCCTCTGTGAATGCTAGAACCACGGCGATGGGAACCTTCATGATGACTGTCGGGCTAACAGGACCCACTGCCCCACTTGGGGCCTCGCTGATGGAGGGACATGGAAAGCAGGGCTATGGCATGGCTGATGGAAGGACTCCTGCCTGCAGGCAGGGCATGGGGACTGGGCCTGGCAGACCCAGCAACTAGTGCTCAGGGGTCTGAGAATTGGGGCCACAGTGTCAGACAGCCTCACGGACAGCTCCTCCGTCTGGCAGGGGTCCGAGATAAAGACCATCATCCCGGGAGTCCTGACCAGGCCCAGGATGGGAGCCCTGTCTGGATCCTGACTCAACAAACCACCCATGAAGAAGCAGTTCTGATATCAGGGTAAACTGGGAATGGTCTGGACACTGGGTGATTGTTACGGAACTGTAGATTTTGTGTGTGATAAGGGCATTGTGGCTATGTTAGGGAGCACGGACTCACTGACACTCTCCTTCTGGTCCCACTTGGAACTAACAGTGCAGTTTCCATTAGACCCCAGAGTTCGGGGGTAGCCTTGGGCCAGGACACAGGCTTTTTCTCCATGTCCTGAGACTGAGCCCTGGTCTCTGAGCCTTGTGCTGCCCCGTGAGTTCAGTCCTGCCCAGTCATGGCTGCACTCAAGCACAGGGTCTGGCACTTGATGCAAAATCATCCCTCTTAGAGGCACAGGGCTCTCGCCCATGAAATCCACCCAACCATGGGAGGCCTCAGCTAGGCCTTCACTCAAAATATTTCGCAAGTGTCTGCCAGGAATAAGAAAGGGAGAGAGTCCTTGAGAAGCTCACATCTTGGTGGGGAAATAAGATAGCCACACAAATCAGGAAAGTGATCCATGCTGCAAAAATGCACAAAGTAGTAAAATGGTTTCGGGAGAGGTGGTGAAGGACATGACATTGATCCTGGGCCTTGAGCAAAGGGGAGCAAAGAGGCAAAGAGCCAGACAGACATTCCAGGTGGAAGAAACAAAATATGCAGATGCCAGGGCTGACAGGGAAAGTGAGGCAGAAAGGTGCCCTGGGGTAGGTAGGAGACTGCCTCAAACACCACACCAAAGGACCAAGCTCTGTTCTGGACCCCAAAGAGCGCCTATTGGGTATAATCAAGGACAGGGCCTGCTGGAGGCTGTACTGTAGGAAGAGTATAGGACAGGTGGGAGAGGGACAGCACAGAGGTGAGGCAGGGGTGACAGGTAGGAGCCGACACAAGCCAGGGCAGGTCCCCTGGCTGGGCTGACCTGAACAACTCCTCACGCCTCCACAGGCGTAATAATTTCTCATCCTAAATTAATAAACTGGCATTCTGGTTTATAAAAAGGCAGCAGCAGCTAGGATAACAGTCCAGAACAGAAATTTAAAAAAAAAAAAAAAAAGAAAGAAAGAAAAAAGAATCCAAAACTAGGACAGGAGCAATGGGGAAGGCAGGAGGGGCCCCTTTCCTCTGGCAGCAGGCCTTGGCCCTGAGCTCTCTGTCCTTAGTGACAGCAGGGACTGCCACTCACCTTGTATCCCCCAAGCCCACGGGCAGGGTCTGACATATGGAACACATTCCAATACTTGCTGGATAAATGAGATGGAATTGGCAAGGGCTTAGCTAGTCCCAAAAATCAGTTGAAAAAAATTATCTTAAGGGCATAGCGGGAAGGCAGGAGACCCAGGTTCTAGTCCATGGATCTGAATTACTAAGAGGGTTTAAAGCCACCATTTCACCCCTGTAACAGTGGGGCGATAAGAAGAGCCAGTGAGGGGCAGGGAGGACAGCTGGAAAACATTGTCCCCAGAGTCTCCTCCATCGGAGGCCTTCAAATCCCCCACATGAGCATTCCTCCTCACATGCTATCAGACAGGAGTCGAGCAGGGCCTCAGGCCCAAGTTCTGGCTCCCCACACCCACCATCAAACCCACCCTTTGACTTGGTCTCTACAGCAAAACTGCCAGCCAGACACAGTCCTCCTGCAGGATATTGCCTCATATCAGACCCCGAGATGATTCTATCACCTACTCTAGCACCGAAGGTCCTCAGAGCCCAGACCCATCACTTCCTGAGCCACCCCAGCCTCTGTGAGCATGGCTTGCCTAACTCACCTCAGAACCCAGCCAGGTCCCCCTCCCCACCCTGCCAGGAGCAAACACCTCAGCAGATCCTCATGCCCCCTACTCCTGTGGGTTCCAGAGGCCTGCTGCTATCAGCTGGCCTCAGACTGGCCAGCGACCATACTCGCTCGGCAGAGAAAAAGCTATTAAAATGCCTAGAAACAAGTTTAACCACCCTAATAGCAGCAGAAAATATGTAACAGCCAAAGCATGAAGTAGGGAAAAAAGCACCGCACCTAGAAGTCAGAAATCCGGCTGCATAATCTGGTCACACAAGTCACATGATGTTGGACAAGTCATTTCCCCTCCTGAGACCCCAGTCTCCACATCTGTAAAAAATGGGGGTCACCCTGTCTGCCCTTAGGAAAGAATGAAATGAGGTGATGCCAGGAAAGCACTCTGAAAAATAGGCCAAACCACACATTAAGATTTGGGTTCATGGTCTATCAAGGGCCTTTTATAAGCTGTCATCAGCCCCATGGGAGCAAGGTGGCCCAGGACCAGCCAGTGATGACCCTGCCCAGGGAGAAGGAGGGAACCAGTAAGATGACCTCTCCCAGCTGGTCTCAGTCAGATGGGGGGTGGAGAATAGGAAGAAACTCTGCTTACTCCCACCCCCTCCCCAGTTTGCTCCTAACCCCATATTCACCCCAAACAAGAGTCTTGGGTCACGGAGAACAAAGTTAAGTAGAGCCTCGCCCCTCAGCCAGGGTCTTGGTTTAGATGCACAACAGGTGGAGACAATAAAAAAACATCCTGTGTGGGAAAGTCAAGCTGATCATAGGTATAACCTATGTGCAGAGAACACTGTGTTTGTGCAAACAAATGTTAAATGCATACAATAACTTTGGATGGATACCCAAGAACTGGCAATATTGGTTCCTTCTGAAGAAAGGAGCTGGATCACTCAAGGTCAGGGCAAGGGAGACTTTTCATTGCATACATTCTGTACATTCAGAATTTGAACCAGGTGAACTAAAAAAAAAAAAAAAAGTCAAGTCAGGCTGTTTTGCTGAGAGAGACACAGGGGAAAGAAAAATCGGCTCTCCTCCACTCCCTCTCCTCGCCCAGCCCCAAGACACTCACTTTCCCTTTCCAAGGCAGTCTTGGTCTCCCTGAAACTCTCCCAGTCTCCATCACAGCCTCAATGGTCATTCCAGGACCTGCTTCCCCCAAGATGCCCACCCTGATCACTCCAATCCTGCTGAGTTCACCCTTCTCCTGACCCTTTCTTTCTCTCACACTTGTACATGCTGTTTTATAGGGTAATTATCCTTCCTGGATAAATCTAGTCTCAAACACATCTTTGACCTTCTAGGGAAAGGGCTATATATTTCTTTCTCTTGTTTTCTCCAAAGCCCTAACCTAGGCACAGTGGTCGCCTCCTAATAGCTTCCTAGATACTTAACAAAAGGAAAGAAAAGAAAAAATGAAAAAAAAAAAAAAAGGCAAATGACAGCATTGCTGTAAGACCCTAGATGGCTCAGAGCATTCTGTCACAGTAAAACAAGCATGTGATTCTTGAGAAAGGTCAGAAACTCTCGTATCTGCTGACGCTCCCAAGCTCCACTCTACTGCACAAGCCAATGGGAGCAAATCTGCCCAGGGTGGGGGTGCCCGGGGCCAAGGCAGAGCTTCCCAGGCCTCTCCCAAGCTCTTGAGAGACACTCTGCTGGTGCTGATACCCTCCTTCCAGAAGTACTCCACAACACCCCCAGCCCCGGGAGGCAGAAGCGACCAGATTCGGAGCCACAGCTCAAACACGCTTACCCCAGTCAGCCAAGGCCTCACATAGGAGAAGCAGGCCACGCTTACAGAGCCGTGGGGAGAACCACAGAGATGGGCTCCGGGGAGGTCAGCGGAACCCTCAGGAAGGCAGCGGCCAAGCCCTGGTCCTATGCAGAGCTAGCTCACAGAAGATATGGAGGGAAACTGAGATTGGGCAGTACACAGTGGTGGTGAAGTGCCTGGGTCCAAATTCTGACTCTGCCTTGTACTGTGTGTCTTTTTAGAAAAGTCACTTCACCTCTCTGTGCCTTTGTTTCTCCATCAGTTAAACAGTAAAAGTACCTCCAACTCCAGGGGTTCCTGTGAGCTAAGTTGAGTCCTTAGGACAACGGCAGCACAAAGGGCTTCATTGATGGTACGCCTCGCTAAGGAGCCCATAACAGCCCCCCAAGACAGTGCTACATGCTGCCAGGGAGGACCTCACAGGTCTTCAGTGTATGTCTCTTCCTCAAGGAGGCGTCCCTGACCACGGCTAAGACCGGCGGCCCCGTCTGCTCTGAATATCTCCAGTGCTCCCTGGCAAGGCCTGAAAATATAGCACTTGCCTACGGCTCTTCCTCCAAATGTGGGGTTCATTCTCCTAACCAAGCCGCACCTTCCGGGCATGCAGGCTGGGATAGCCACGTCCTCTCCTCCTCGGAACTCACCCCACCGCACCTAGTGGCCCCTGCAGGCCTCTGCCCAGGCTCTCCACAAAAGATTTTGCATGAGACCACCCCTCCCAGTCCACAGATAAACCACAAGGCCCCCTCCCCTATCCCAGTAGAAATGTCCCCCTTTCTCTCTAAAATCCCACAGGCACTTCCACAGAAACCTGGGAGGCACACAGGGCCCCAAATGCCATCTCTCCCTTACCCTAAATCCTACAGCTCTGCCAGGCCTAACAGAGCCCCACCCCTCCCCAGCCTCAGTCCCCACAGGGCTAAGCCCTCTGCTAGCTCTGACATTAGAATTCCACAAGGAAGGGCTGTGCTCCCGCCGACTCCCCCAACCCCTGGGCCAGCTAAAGGCCAAGGTGGCCTGGGACAAAGCCCCTCCTCTGGGCAGCTCCTCTGGAACTTGCAGGGGCCCTGCTTGCTTCCCCTTCACTAAGGAGAGGCCTGGGCCCAGCCCCACACAGGGGCCTCAGCCCGACCTGCCAAGCTCAGCTCTCCTCACTGGCTGCCATCCTTCCTGAGTCAAGAAGTAACCTAAGGGGTTTAGCAAGAGCAAAACCATAAGACTCTTCCCTGGCAGGACTGCCAGGTATAGAAAGGACCCACATATAGACTTATTTTATTTTTTTTAAACTTGGCTGTGGAAAAGGGCAATGCTTTTTCATGACGATACCATTTTGCAGAGGATTGGCCCTGCACAAGGAAAAAACAGAGAGAGTACTGATTTCCAGAGAGCTCCTGCCATTGTGTTAATTATCTGCCCCAGCGCAGGGTGGGAAGGGCAGGGGAAACATCTGGACAAGGCCTGACTAGTCATTTCGCATAGGCAAGAGCGTCACAGCACCAGGGAAGCAGCAATAACAGGCGGAGCAGGCAGCCCCCTTTGGAGGAAAGGACAGCCCTTGTGGCCGCCTGGGGCCACGGATCTGCTGAGCTATGCCTATCCCTGGCTGGCTACAGGGAGAGCAGTACAGGGCAGAGCCAGGGCTCCCACCCAGGGCCAGAGCCTGAGGGAAGAGGAAGTTGCTGTGCCAACCAGGAGCCGCCCAGTCTGATGGAGAAGTCACTTCCTCCCCTCCCCTCCCCCCTAGCCACTGCTGCTCAAGCAAACCCCAAATAAAAACCACCCCAGAACTAAGGGAGTTGGAGTCTCCTGCACCCTAATGACTGGCTTTTAAATAGGGCCACACCCTTCCCCACAGGAACACTCCCAGCCAAAGCAGACTCCCCCAGCAGCCCTACAGGTCTGGGGCTGAACCTTAGGGTTGGGACCAGGACCCTTGTAGCCTCAGCTGTTTCCTGGGGAGCAGTCACATCTGGAAACCAGTGGCGAGAGGGTCACATGCACAGGAAGGTGCAGGCTGTTTGGAGGCTGAGAAATGAATGGAAGCCCTCAAAAACCATCCCAACCTTAGGCCAGCAGGCTGTATTTTCCTTCAGGTGCCTCCCCCAGTGCCCCCAAACCCACCACCTTTGAGGGGATCTCGGGCCGCCGTGATCAGTCAGGCAGAAGACAACTATCTCAAACTGCAGTGGTCCTGGGCAGCCATAGGCCTCCCAGAAGCCCTCCATAAAATCAATGGCCCCTGACAGGGCCGACAAAATCTCAGGGTGCCACAGTGAGCAGCCTGCCCAACGGTTTTACTCTCTGGGAGGAAAAAAGACGAACTGGTCCCAAACCAAATTAAGCCCAGACTCAGGCTCCCCAAGGGGCCAGGCTCTACCCATCAATCTGATGGGCCCAGGATGGGGGTTCTTTAGGGCAGGGACTCTTTTACTTCATACATAACACCCCCTCCACACACAGAACCCACCAAGGGTACTAGAGCTAAAAACTAGAAAGGAAATAGTGGAGAAGCATCTGAGGATTTTCAGATCCATGATGATCCATGAATGGCTTCATTGAGGGGAAAAAGTCATAATCAGTTTCCTCATGTATCATGTTAAATTAGGTTTTGAGAACTTCCTCTTCAGTTCTTTGAAGCCTCTGTGAAATACTGACCTCAAAGAGCACACCTTGACAAAGGAGCATCACGGAACATTGAGGTCTCCCATACCATCCACCCCACCAAGGTCCTCAGAGAAACCACAACCCTACCCTTTGAAGGCTTACTCTAGGTCTAGCACTATACCAAGGCCTTTTCAGACATGGTCTTATTTAATCTTATCATTCCATAATTATAACTGTGACCTTTGTAGAAATGAGGAAACAGGTTAAGTAACTTGCCTGCTAATAAGTCACAGAACTGGGAATGAAAGCCACCTCCATGTTCGGAAACACTGGACGATCTGGCCTTCTGGAGAGGGCAGGGACAGCTGCAGTCCAGGCTGCTGGGGAGGCCTGCAAGCTGACCCAAGTATGGATTGAGCACTGCCGAGCCCAAGCCCAGCCCTGATTTCTCAAACCTCTAGCAGCAAAAAGAATGGAGGCCTGCAAAGGGCCAGCCTATTTTGTCAGCAGCTCTCCTACTCCTGTACGTACTTTGCCACCCATGTTCCTGGGGCTTTCCCAAACCCAGGCTCTAAGCTCTGTATTGTCTCCCCCATCACATGAGAGGCTCTTCAAGGGCAGGGACATCTTCCAGACCAGAGCTACCAGACACTGTTATCAAAACCTCCCTCCACTATCACTGCTGTTCACTCACCAGCAGCCACGCCTAGGTGCTTTAACTGCATTCTCATTTCAGGCCTTACATCAGTCTTGTTACACTAGCCCCACTGGACAGATGAGAAAACTGAGGCACAAAGCATTTACTTGACTCACCACAAGGTGGGAAGTTTGAAACCGGAATCTATTTCTTGTAGCTCCACAGCCCCCTCCCCATAATCCTGAGGCTGCCCTTCGCCAGTCAGGTTCTGTCTTGGCAACACAGGGCTGCCATTTGTCTTCCCTGAAACCACCACAGCTGGCTCCTGGCATTAGAGTGGATACTGTTTTTTTCCAAGATTACCCAAAGCTGAGGTGGGTACACCCTGATCCTCTCCGTCTTGCCCTCTCTCCACTGGGGAATGTGCGACTCACTATCTCAGTAGCTCATGCTGGGGTGCTCCCAGGAAATGTCACCAGAAATGGCCATTAAAATCAGAGGCCGCATGGGGCGCCTAGGTGCCTCAGTGGGTTAAGCCTCTGCCTTCTGCTCAGGTCATATCTCAAGGTCCTGGGATGGCCTGCTTCCACCACCACCCC